>NC_133664.1:195180831-196507872 GCF_037893015.1 Macrotis lagotis | reverse complement strand
GTAGTAGCAGTTTTACCATATGTAGACACTTAGCATCAAACCAAACAAATGGATAAAACAGTCACTCAAATAACAGATCACCTAATTGCCACATGGGCTTAAATAAGAACTCCATTGAAATGATGAGCAAATGAGCAAGAGCTTGTTCTCAAAGAACATTGGGAAGGAAGAGATATAAACTCCGATTCCAGGTAACTGTGCGTTGCACAGCAATACCTCTGTTTAAAACCCAGCTTTCACTGGCCTCTGAGTATGAAACACTACTCTTGTTACAATATGTAAATATAAGGTCAATATCCAGGGTTCATAGTTCTGTCCTTGGTTACTTGGCAACATAGCCACTTGGATAATACATTGGACCTTGAATAAGGAAGACCTGAATTCATATTTGACCTTGGTCAATTTTTAGCTGTGTGAACATTGGAAAGGCATTTAACCTGTTTCTACCTCGGTTTCCTCTTCTGTAAAATGTTAACATCTACCTCCTAGAATTAAGATTAAAAATGAGGATAAATGGGATAATATTTGTAAAAGCAGCTTGCAAACCTTAAAGCATGACATAAATGCTTTATTATTAATTATTATTAATTTTATTGTTATTATATTCAAACTAGAAAATTCCCATGGTAACTCATGAAGTTAGTTTTTTGGTTGACTAGTTCCTCTGACCTCTAATGCAGGAATATCCAAAAGAATAAGAAAAGACTCAAACATATTTTAAAGGATGTAGCTTCTATGTTCCTTGAAACACAAAGTCATAATTTCCACACTCTTGTGTTCTTTTTCCAAGACATTAGGTTGCTCCCTAAACAGATCAACACACAGTACTTCCCCATGGAAACAACACAGCAGAAACTCTCAATAAAAACCATTAAGATACCCCAGATCCTCAGCATTGAAAAACTATGGTTTTCTCTTTCCTTCTTTTCTTTTTAGCTCTCTTCCTTTTAGGATAAGCAGTCTTTGCAATCGTGGTATAGAGATCAGTTTAGAAAAAAACTGCTTGGAAGTTCTGATTTTCCTGACTTTTATACATTGCTTGCAAATAGCCTTTAATTATCTTGTCTCAAGGAATGACCTGATGGTTTCTGAACCTAGACTTCTCATTTCATGATAGAAGCTTGAATTTGAAAAGCATATTCCTCACAAGCATCTCTTTACCTCTGTCAGAAGTCTCTTGAACCGCCATGCTCATGGTAACTAAAGAGCAATCAAGGCAGGGATTTTACTATCTAAGAAATAGAAAAGGAAACATCATTCCTGAGAAGGCAAAATAGATTAGTTTCCAAAACAGATTATTTCCAAAAGTATTTGAGATCTCCTATTTATCAGACATATCAACCCTTCTCCCAGGGATCCATTTCATGTATGTAGAGACATTTTACTAAATCTTCCTCCAGAATATCCTATCTTCTACTGCCTAATCACAAAACTTCTGGTCATATAATTTCCTTGCATTTATCTTTTCTTCTACAGTTTCAGACAAAATTTCTTTTTTGTCATCACAACTAGAAATGCCTTAATCTATGTCTCTGGAAATCCTTTCACTAGTATCTCTATAAAAAACTTAAAATTATCTGTGAATTTTAAACTTTATAAACTTGCTATCCCTATGTTTAAAGTCTTTTTTATACTTCCTTCCACATACTTTGTAATTGTATTTATTTTTTGGCTATTTAATGGCTAGTCTTCCATGCTAGGAATATACTCCTTCATCCTTTTGCTTCAGTTCCCTGGCTTCCTTTAAGATTCAGGTTTAATCCTACCTTCTTTACAAGCTCTTTCATACTCTTATTTCTCCTTTTCCCCACTCCCATACTACCCCACATGCTATCAATGTCTTCAGAGATTGCTTTCTATTTTTTATTTACATGCTATCTGAATTTAATTATATTTACATATTGTTTTCTATATAATAGAATATAAATTCCCTTAAGTAAGGACTGTCTTTTCCTTTTCTTTATAACTTTAGGCTTTAGTTCAATGTCTGACACATTCTAAGTACTTAATAAATCTTTGCTGGTTGATTAAAACTTATTTTTCCCCTTAGAGTCCCTGCTTCTCTAATAATTTGATTATCTCAACAACTCTCTAAGATAGGTGCTGATATTATCCCCACTTACAGATAAGGAAATGGAAGTCAAGAGATGCAAGTGATTTACTCACCCATGATCAAATAGCTAATAAATGTTTCAGGGAAAATTTGACCTCAGAAATTCATATTTCCATCTCTAAAACTACTGTATAGGAATGAATTTAGGAAACTTTGTTCTGAGGTTTCAGTTCTTCTTCCATTTATAAGCAACTTTAGAAACATTAGTGTCTCATTAGGGCTTCTGGCAGCAGACGCTACCTTCTTACTTCTTCCTGCTGCTCTCCCTCCCCCCCAATCCCCTTTTGCCTGGATTTTCTCATTATGGTAAGGTGAGAAAGGGAACTTAATTCCCTACTTAAGGATACTTTGATAAGGGTTTTGGTGGATTAAAATTGCATTGGAATAAGTATATTAAAACAAGATTTTCTCTAATGACAAAGGTAACAGAGAATGTAGAGGCCAAGCTAATCTGCTAATTTATTACAAAAAATTAAACAAACTTCACTTATTTGATATTATTCTGTGTATTTGAACTATTGTGCACGGTATATATATATATATATATATATATATATATATATATATGTATTAATATTGAACCTAAGCTTAGGACAGAATGCTACACAAAATAGCTAAATGAATTGAAAAATTCTTTTGTTAGATTTTCTTAAAGTAAAAGTGATCTTTCTTTTTACAAAAACATTAGTATTCACAGAAACATCTTAGTCTTCTGAGTAAGATGATGAATTTCAATGAGTTAACACATGTCCTTTTTCAAGATTTGCTGCCATCTTTGATTTTCTACTTTGCTGAAAGAGATGGCTGGACATCCTTACAAGTGAGACAGTGTAGTGTTTCTGAACTACAACTATTAATTCATACACTCAGAAGACAGTGATAAGGGGCATGGATGACATAAACTTTGGGTTTTTGTGATTCTCTCACCTTTGTTGTCCCCCTTATAAACAAGGAAGATTATTTAAAAGAGCAAAATTAAACTGGTCCATCCAGAGTCAAAGCCCATGCTCATTCACATCTCATCACACAATTTAAGCTGTCACAAATGCAACTGTAGTTAATCACTTTATCTATTCATACATTTCTCATAGTAAAATAATAAATACCTCCTTGGGGAGGGCACCCAGCTTAAAAATCTTTAGAGATTTTCATAACTTTCCTCTCTCCTCACAAAAAATTTCAAAAGCAAAAGATAAAATGATGCTAAATTTACTTTACTGGAAAGCCCTTCCCTCCAATTGAATACATTTCCAAAAGTATGTCATGTTAAATAATGTCAATTAGTGCAATTATCAGGTCCTAGTGAAGTTTCTGCCTTCTACATGTGTTTTTTTTTTCCTTTTAGTTCCTTAATTAATCCTCTTGGATTATGTTCTCCAGAATTGTGTATAAACTAAACATGGTCAATGTATGTTAGAGAATGGACACAGGGGACATCTAAAGTAATATAGATGTTACCCTTCCTACTCTTCAGCTTTTAGGACCTTTCTATACAACTCAGTTCTATGGTTCTGCAAGATTAGCAGGATTAAAAGAAATAATCAAGGATCCATTATATAATTATAATGATAATTAAGTGACCAGGTAGCTTTTTTATAAGAAGATATTATTGGGGCAGCTAGTTGGAATAGTGAATAGAGCACCAGCCCTGGAGTCAGGAGGACCTGAGTTCAAATCAAGTTTCAGATATTTAATGATTACCTAGCTGTGTGACCCTGGGCAAGTCACTTAACAACATTGCCTTGTCAAAAAACCCTGAAAAAATAAGAAAGTAATATCATTTCAGTGAAGATTTGTTATAACAAATCCTGTCAAGTGAATGCACTTTGTCTTTCTCCCCCTTGCATTGAACTCACTGCCTTATTCATAATAGATGAGTAATGTGCTTATTAAATTTATTTTTTAAAGGTAGCATGGTAGAATTTAAAAAGCATTGGACCAAGATACATATTCAAGCAAACACGTCCATGTTGATGTTTTAGGTTCAAACTTATTGGACTTCGGTTTCCTCATTTGCATATAGAGCAATAATACTTGTTCCTCACCAGATTGTAATACAGCTAGCACTTCCTAAAACATTCAATTGCCACATAAATGTGAATTGTTCCTACTGAGGTTTAAAGTTGTCAACATGTGCTTCCCAATTTACTGCTTAGCATAGAAATAACCATATTACCTTTTTTAAAGTGGATGTTAAAAAAAATTTGGACATTTGAACTGGGACCCAAATCATGCATTTAGAATCTTCATTTGAGGAGATAAAGACATTTCAGCAGATTTCTGAATTTGAGTGGGAAAAAAATACATCATTATCTTTCACTGACTTCTAACTGAAATTTAGCATTTCCTTCAATTAATTTTAAAATATTATTCTGAGAAGGGGTTCATGGGCTTCACCAGATTGCCAAAGTATCCATGAAACAATAAAGTAAAAGCCCCTGCTTTAAACTCTTGATGAAACATTGGAACTTGATACCATACCACACTTGACTTCTGGGATTAAATCATAGATTCACTTAAATCCAGAATTCTGTGTGAATTATTGTATTTATTGATTTCAAATTGCTTGTAATTTCATAAGGAAGAATTTGAAACCAAAATTCATCTACTTAGTTGGGCTTCATATAATGTAGTTTTGTAGAAATATGACCTAAAATAGTTTCTTAAATAGGAAAGATCCATTCATTCAAAGGAAAGGATATTTAATGAAATAGCTGGCAAAATAACTGATGAGAACATTCCCTCGAATGCTCAGAGTGGTTCATTCCTTAATGAGTTATCACAGAGAGTAAGGGGCAGTGGGCATCCATAGGTAACTCCTGAATACAGGCATGAAAGAGATTGTATATTCACATACACAGTGGAATACTTGAAGGAAATACATATACTCATGGCACATATTGCTAGGGAAACTCAGACTTCTGACCCTGCAGAGTCACTGATAATCTCTGATGATGTTATCATGGCACTCTCAGCTGCTCATTGTGTGAACTAGCACAGAGGTGTGCTGGTAAATCAGAATCAATAAACATTTATTAAGTGTTACTATGAGGGCTGGGGATATAAAATAAAAAAGACATAAGACAATCCCTGTCCTCAAAAAAAGCTTATAATCTAATGAAAGAGGCAACACACACACACACACACACACACACATACAAAGTTGAAAAAAGGGAGCATCTACCCATTATGAGGCAGAATGAAATCTTGGAACTGAGTTAAGAAATCCTCTGAGAGGGCCACTAGGTGACACAGTGGATAGAGCACTGGCCCTGGATTCAAGAGGAGCTGAGTTCAAATCTAACCTGACACATAATTTCTTAGCTGTGTGACCTTGGGCAAGTCATTTAACCCCATTTGCCTTGCAAAAAAAAAAACAAACAAAAAAGAAATGATCTGAGGAGATATGAGTTTTAGATTTGATATTATCTTGTAGAATGACAGGTTTCTGAAGATTGTGCATGTTTAACTAGAGTAATATACTTTTAAGCTCAATTTGAATTATTAACATTTTCTCAATCACTTTCTTAAGTCTAGGTGCTAGATCAAGAAGAGCTGATTTGTAGAGTTACTGATTTCCAAAATGTAAATGCTCACACTGTAAATTTAAGAATCTGAGCCAGTTGAAGATGGCATGGTCTTGACATAGTTCATTCTCTCTACCATTCCTTGCTGGACGTCAGTGTCTTTGCTTCTTTCGTCTGCATGTCACATTTTTTTCTCTGCTGGACAGTTCTATTGATCCATAACTGCAGTGTTCACTGTGTTACTCTCTGCTACCATCTGCTGGTCTTCAGCTACACAGTCTTTTGAATGTTACTGGCTCCTCTCCTATCATCTTCTGGGGTGCAGTTGCCTGGAAGCCTCTTTCCTTACAAGGAAGGGGCAAGATCTCTTTTTAGCTTATAAGCCCTAAAACCATGACAGCTGTACCCATCTAAGCAACTGTAAAAAAATAGAAATACCAACCAAATTTGCTTATCCTTACAATTTAGAGAATCCCTTTAATTCCTGTCAAATCCCTGTTAATCTGTTAATTTCAGGGATTCTACCCAACAAAACAGCAAAAGAAAAATGTGAGTATGGAGCATTGAAGTTCCCTTGAGTTCCCATGCATTTGAATGACATGCAAATAAAACTCAGAATAAGGAAAAAGGAGCTAGGTAAAACTAAAGAGCTCTCAGTCTCTGCCTTTATTGTGCATCTCTTAGCAACAAAATCTCTGATCTTTGTTCAGAGTGACTTCCAGGGAGGTAATCTTGGTGGTCTGCCTATATATTAAAACAAGATTGTGCATTCCATTATTCCATCATTTATTTAATAAGTATTTATTAAACAAAGTATACTATACTTTCCAGAGTGAATGATAAAATTTAGCTAAGATCATCTCTGTCAACACATTTCATTCTAGTTATGTCTTTTTAGAAAGAAATTTTCAAGACCTAAAAAAACCCATAAGAACATTACTAAACATATTCCATAACCACCATGTAACAAGCTAATTATCACAAACTAAGTCTACCTAGAGATTATAAGATCATGCATAGATTATTTGCCAGAGTTAACATATAACCTTTATATTTGAAATTCCATAGAATGATATTTCATTTTAATAATATAATTAAATGTCATTTGAATATGTCTTTTAGGAAACTGATTTCTGTTTTATGGTTAAATTACTAACATCTTGCTTTTTCATTCCCACAATTATTATCTATTAATGCTCACAGGCGTAGGAGTATTTTTGCTTTCCTAACTCTGCTACCCTCATGTCTTTGGACTGATTATCTTTTGGCATTTTATATTAACCCCTGGTAAGTGATGTTTTTACTGTTTTCCTTATGCAATACGTAAGTAATGTTAGTTTCTTAATAAATAAATGGGGTAGAAAATTTATTTATCTTGTTAAAAGTATTTAGATAGTTTTTTCATGGACTAAAAGTGAATTAAAGCAGTTGATGAGGATAAAATACAGTTATTTTTGTCATTTATGTTTCTGTTTTACAAAGTACTTTTATAACTCCTTCTTTTAATAGTCACTTCATCTTTTATCCACCAATCTTTGTAAATGTGTTTCCCCTTTTTCCTATTTCTTTGGTCTATAGGAGACTTCATATCCCAGAAAAGACAATATGCATTCATATACTGTAGTAAAATCAGAATAGTATTTACACACACTCATTGTATTTAATTTAATTCACTAAACATTTATCAATTACTTATCATTTTCAATTGAGAAATTCAAATTTGATGCATTGTGAGCCCAGCTCTCAGAACCTAGAGGGATTTACAATCTAATGAAGTGAAAGGACTAATTATTATTCAAGGAACAAATCAGCAAAGTGCTACCAACTAGAGAAAAGTAAGGTCACTTTTGCTGACTGGGTGTGGATATTGAAAGGAGGAGGAGGAGAAAAGAAAGAAATGGAATTTAAATGAACCCTTGATGGAAGTGAGAAAGGTCAAAAAATGAACAAGGGAGAGGCTATTTCAAGTATGGTGTGTGCATAAGGAAAGAAGGAGAACAGAGGATGAAGAATAGGTTTGGTTAAAATGTTCAATCCAACAAGCATTTATTAAAGGTCTAGTGTGTACTAAGAACTGTGGACACAATCACACACACACACACACACACACACACACACACACAAACACACAGACCCTGTCAGCCTTCAGAGCTTATGTTCTACTAGAGGAACATGACTTTTATATGCATACATAAGTAAATAAAAGATATGCAAAATAAAGAGAAAACAATTTCAGATGGGATCCAGAGGAATTAGATCTAGTCTGTGATAGCTGAGACTTGAAGGGGGCTCAGGATGGCAAGAGGTGTAGGTGAGGAGGGAGAGTATTTGAGTGATGATAATAGACTATGTAAAGGCATGAAGATAAAATATGGAATGTCACTTAAGTCAACAGAACAATTGGGTGGATAATGGAGAGTAAGGTGTAGGCAGCCTAGAAAGTTATTGTAAAAAAATTTCAAATGGCTTTCAGTACCACAAAGTGGAGTTTATATTTGCCTCAGAGGTAATAGAGAAGAAGCTATGAATACACTGAAAAAGTTGGTGTAAAGAAGAAGAGAGGTGCCAGGACTGTGGCAAACTCACACGTGGAAGGACCATGGATAATCAATTATCTTGGAAAGGATACTGAGTAGTTTTTCACTGAGATGGGAGGAGAATCACAAAAGAGAAATCTCAAAAGCCCAGGGTGGGGGGGAAGAGAGAATACAAGGGATTAGTATGAAATAAAACTAGTTTGGTGGATTGGAGTCAAATTATGGAGAAAGAGAAACTAAACAGAAAGAGAACACAAGTATTTGAGGTTTCCAAATTTTTATAATTTCTGTTTCTCATTAAAAGTAATTTCTTGAATTCTAAGCAACATTTTTTTCTTCTTTTAAGTATGGAATTAGTTTAGGATTAAAGTATTGAGAAATGAGCTATTCTTTGAGAATCAAAAGCAGTCCTTTTGCTCTTGAATATTAATCTGTGTTCTTTGGGAGCTATAGTGGTGGACACAGAGATACAAGGGTATAAGAAATCTGGTGGTGAGAGAAAAGGAAAAGAAATAATCAAAAGAACTGGAAAGAGATCCAAAGCAGTGGACATGAAATGAATTGAGTTATTTAACTTGTTGAAAGGAGCATGAGGAGACTAATTATGCAGAGAATTACAACTAGATATTTCTAGCTCCTCAGATAACATGGTGTGTGCAATTAGGAATATTTAGAAATTGGGCTGCCACAGCAGAATTCCAGAAAGAACTTCCTAGAAATATAATTTGCTAATTATTATAATGAGTAAAGGAAAAATGCTGGGGAATATTACATTAGGAATTTTTTTATATAGTAGCCAATGATTCATCAGGACTGTAAGCACGGGAAATGAATGCAGTGCTTAATCAAGAACAACACAATGACCTTGGAGCACAAAATTTCAGTGGGATTTATGACAAAACTAAATTATGTGTATGTATTTAACCTACAATTATTAATACTGGATCCACTTTATTACCCTTTTTCTGTGATTAAAATTTTAATCAAATAACTTAAAGTTGTTTTTTTTATTAAGCATCCATTTACTCATCATTACACTCTTAAAATACTATTTTAAAAATTCTATATTTATCACCACATTGAAGGTATATATTTTCTTTATCTTTTCTAGGACTGTTTGGTCATTATAATATCTTCAGTTTATTTGTTTTGTATTATTTACATTAAAATTTATACTCATTATCATATCATTTAATACATATGTAATATATTTTGATGAGCATTAAACACGGTTCTATATATTATAAACACATGCTTGTGTATGCAGATATAATATGTTTGTGCATATATATAAAACATATATGTGTGTGCATATATAAAATATATTCTTCCTAGTTCTGCTTATTTCATGTCTTTGATGCTATCCTGAATTTTTCATATTGTTTTTATTATGTAATGGTATTCCATTATATTTATATACTACAATTTGTTTCAACATTCCTCTGTTGACAGGCACATACCTTGGTTCTAGTTCCACAAAAAGTGCTACTCTGAATATTTTGCCTATCCTAGTATATATTAATGCTATAACCTTAACATTTTCAACTATTGATCGATGCCCTCACATTTATTTCCACAAATCCCCCCCCAAATAAATTTCTTTCCATTTCATTTTCTAATTTTCATCAGAACCTCTACAATTTATTTTCAAACCCTAGTCATGTGAACAAGCATTTTTCATAGTTTTTATTTTTACTAGATATTTTTGGTATAGTTCTTTCTTCAAATAAGATTCATAGAATTTCTGGCAACTAACCAGGTTAAATCCTAAGGTAGAACAAATTTCTACTTTTCAACTGAGAGGTACTTCCTAACAGCAGAAACACAATTTTCTGATCTTCACAGATTTTAGCAAACCATTACATCTATCTTGATCATTTACTAAAAAAAAAAAATCAGACTTACACTACTTAATGTAGGGGATAGAGAAGAATGATACCAAAAAGAAAAACTCCCTGCCTTAAACTTCCTGTTTAAGATTAGGAAGTCATTCAAATGCCCTCAGTTTGTCCTCTAATTTTTAGAACCCTTCTAAGGATTCTATTTTTTTTATTCTAGTTATTTCCATTTGAGTTACATACTCATTGCTAATCTTTTCAGTATGCCCATCACCATGGATTGCCTAAGCTAGCCTTCAATCACAGTGTTTTAAATTTATCACAGTTTGCTTTTTCTAACACCCAGCCTCCTTTATAAATTATTCACTTACTGCAAAGGACTTTGTACTCTATAGGTTTTCAAGTAAATCCCTGTGCTGTCTTCTGGGTTTCATATTGAACTTAAGAAAATCTCTCTTGGTAATGGCTGAGTCTTTTCTTTTTTTAGAAGCCAGGGGAATGAGGCAGGAAACATCAATGTGGAGTCCCATTGCCCAACTTTGTTAATCACAGTAATATATTCTGTCAGAATTTCTTATATCAGTGATCTCAGATTTTATTCCCTATTTAAAGCAAACAAATTTCAATAGGATTGAGGATCTTTTCTACTACCCACAGTGTGGTAAATTAATCATCTGTTATCTTGAGTCCATAGCACTTGAGATTTCAATTTGAAACAACACAGTTTCTAATGTTCATATTTGCTTCAAATGAATTTGTGCTCTATTGACTTCTTTTAAGATTTTTAAAAGCATTTTTTCTTGTTCATCTCATTCCATGCTATGTAACACTGATTTTGGGAATCCATTAAAATATTTCACTGAGACTTCAATGTACTGTAATACCTTCATAATTTTTCTTTTGGATGCATTCCAGTGAGGTTGGTTGAACTGATTGTCATTTTCATTGAGATTTATAAGTACTTTTTGACTGCTTAAATTCATTCAATTTGATGATAGTAAAAATTTTCCACAGTATAAAATGAAAAGTAAAATAGTTAAGAGGAAAATTCTTCATTAACAATATTTTATAGATAGATTATTTAGATAATAATTCACTGTGTTTAGAAAATAATTCCAAATTAGTCTTTTTTTACTATCACAGTGTGAAATAGTAGATAGAGAAATAATCTTGGAGCTAGGAAAACCTGGGTGCAAGCTCTGACTCAAGTCAAGTCAAGTCAGCAACCTTTTATTATATATTTATATATTATATATTTAAAATAAATAGCAAGTTGTACAGAATAGATTTTCAGTGGTATTGCAGTTATAAAGATATGCTATTATACTTTGTGATGAAAATGCTTGTCTTATTCCATAAATTAAAAAATGAGATAAACATACTTTTTTAAAAAAGAAGAAAGTAAGAGGAAAAGGACATAAACTGCCACATATTGCCTCTGTGACCCTGGGAAATCACTTAACCTTTTTATTCTTTAAGTAACTCTCTAATGCAAAAAGTAGTTCTCACTAATTTTTGTTCTGCAAACCCCTTACAACAAAAACAAAACTGTGTTGTGAGCCCCCAGGGTGATTCAATATGCTATTCATAATAATTATGTTATTATTTATGTTATTATATTATGCTATTATGTTACTATGGTGCAAGCACTATATTAAGTACTTAGGGATACATAGAAATTCAAAAACCTGCCTTTTCCCAAAGAGCTCATAATCTAATTGGGGAAAACATCATACAAACAAGAGAAATGTGCAGGATAAATTTCAGGCAATAATAAAAGGAAGGCATTAGTATTAAGGGGGGACTTGAAAAAGGTTTCTTGTAGAGAGTAGTATTTTAACTGAAGATTGAAGGAGACCAGGAGACAGGTGAAAAGGGAGAGAATTTTGCGTACAAGAGAAGCATGAAAAGGTATCAAGTTGGGAAATGCAATATCTTGTTCAAAGAACAGAAGGGAGGCCCATATCACTTTATTATATTTGACAGAGAAAAGAAAGTAAGAAGTATAAAAATAAGAATAACCAAGGGAATGAAGGGCTCAAGAAAACCAGACTATATTATCTTTGTGTCTGGAGGAAAAAGGGAGTCACCTTCTAGTGAAGAAATGATCAGATGTGTGCTTTGATAGCTAAGTGGAGACTGGACTGAAGTGGGGAGAAATTTGAGACAGGCAGATTAACCTGTAGGCAATAGTCCAGGTGTGGAGTGATAAAGGTCTCACCAAGCCTAGGTTAGGCAATGTCAATGAGTAAAAGGACATATGAAAGAGGTATTTTTAAAGTAAAATCAACAGGATTTAATGACCAGTTGAATATGAAGAAACTAGAGATTGTAAAGAGTCACAAATGACACCTAGATTGTGAATCTGGCTGACTAGAGAATGGTACTCTTATAATTTGGGGAAGATTAAAGGATTCATGGGGGGGAAAAACAAGTTCAGGTTTAAGATGTTGAATTTTGAAATGTCAATGGGATATTCAGTTCAAGTTGTCTAATAGGCAAATGGAAAGACAAGATTTCAGGTAAAGAAAGAGGGTAGAGCTGGGTAAGTAAATCTGAGAATCATTATGAATAGAGATTACAATTGAATCCATGATAGCTGCTAAGATCATCAATTGAAATAGGATAGAAGAAGAAGACCCAGGACAGAGCTTTGGGGGACACCCATGGTTTGTAAATGTGACTTAGATAAAGATTTCACTAAAGGAAAAGATGATGATGATGAATAGCTTCAAACATTGCCAGAATGTCCAGAAAAAGCTATTAGGATAATTAAGAGACCTTTAGTAGATTTGTAGAGAATGATGAGATCAAACCCTAGATTGCAGAGTTCAGAAGAGAGTAGAACTTTGAGTGACTAAGTCATATTTACTCTTATAAGTGTTCAAATCAACTAAAAAGGACCTGTGAAGGAAAATGTTATCTGCAGCTAGAGAAAGAATTGATAAACAGAAGGTTGTATAGAATGATTTCACAAGCACACATACTCAGACACAACAGACATAGATACAGACACCCTACACACACACACACACACACACACACACACACACACACAAATGCATACAGATGTGTGTCAAATGGTAGTTATATCTGCGGAGAAGGAAAAAATTACATAACTTTATTATATATTTATATATTATATATTTAAAATAAATAGCAAGTTGTATAGAATAGATTTTCAGCGGTATTGCAGTTATAAAGATATGCTATTATACTTTGTGATGAAAATGCTTGTCTTATTCCATAAATTAAAAAATGAGATAAACATACTTTTTTAAAAAAGAAGAAAGTAAGAGGAAAAGGACATAAACTGCCACATATTGCCTCTGTGACCCTGGGAAATCACTTAACCTTTTTATTCTTTAAATAACTCTCTAATGCAAAAAGTAGTTCTCACTAATTTTTGTTCTGCAAACCCCTTACAACAAAAACAAAACTGTGTTGTGAGCCCCCAAGGTGATTCAATATGCTATTCATAATAATTATGTTATTATTTATTGTTTTAGGTACCTTCAAAGAATAACCAGCACATACCTTTTGGGATTCAGGAACCATTAAATAGAAAATACTGACTTGAATTGACAGAGATAGTTTCCATATCTAGGAATTCCCTATATCAATGAAAGCCCTCTTATCATTTTAATATACATTGTAATTTCTTGTAGAACAATCATGTTCAAATTACTAGAAATAACTTTCTAGTAGATTCAATTTACAACTTCATCTACCGCATTGCAGTTCAAAAAGCCTGGACCAAGTAGGGAAATTCTCATGATGATACTGTGTAGTTTCCCCATTTTGTCTGTCATAACCTAGCATCTGAAAATTGACTCTTCTATAAATTCAGAATGTGTCAAACAAAACATTTCAAATTAGTCCTACACAAATTATAGAAACAAAAATCACACTGATGGTGAGACAACTGAAATTCTGAATATGATATGTATTTAAATGAAAGGTCATGTGTACAATCAAAAACAAAACCTGATTCTATTTTCCCATAACTTAAAGGTCTAGCCAGGTCTTGGGTAGTAATTGCAGATTAAGTTTTCATTGTTGAATTCATTCATATTGCCAACTCAATTTCAGAAATGGGTTTATTTTCTTTTCTATCTTTTATTTCTATGCCAAGAATCAATAGGAGTTCTGATTTAGGTAGGAACTATTCGTAAAATATGTTGTCCCCTGTATTTTCCAGAAATATTGTATACTTTCAGCTTTTAAAACTTTTTCCTAGAATAAAATTAAAATGAAATGTTAAAAGAAAGTGATCTAATAAAGAAACTTGTCAACCCTTCTTCTACTCAATCCAATTCCTAACCAGTTTTGACTACAAGAAAACATTTTTTTAAATACCTAAATGTATTTAAAACATACCCTTAATGCCTAAGCAAGAAATTTTGTTAGACTCAAGAGGGTCACAAACTGTCTTAATATGTATAGGATAAAAAGGCTAATTTGATATTAATGTTTTTAAACTTTGCTTTAACTTAGGTTGTTAGTTCTTGAAGGGACCTCCAAGGTCAATTATTCCACTTCCCTTGTTTTGTAAATGAAGACTCAGTAACATAGGTCAAGTGATTTGTCCAATGTCACTCAGTTAGAAGTAGAGCTGGGTCTTAAACTCAGGTCTCTTGACTTTTCTTCCTCTATTCCCTTACTCTTACTTTATAGTTCCACCAAACTCGCCTTCTTGCTTCTCCTTATATTCCATCTCCCAACTTTGCCCCTTTGTGGTGTCTGTCTCCTAGGCCTAAAATACATGCATTCCCATACTCATCTCTACCTCTTAGAACCCCTTGATTCTTTCAAAATTCTGCTTTAGCTCCACAATCTACATAAAGTATTTCCTGATCAATCCAGACCCTAGTGTACCCCTTCCAAAAATTTTTCCTTGTACTTATTGTATAAGTATTTTATACTTATGATATGTTGTCTCCTGTGGCAGAATATAAGTTCCCTGAGAACAAGGAATATTTGATTTTTGTTTTTATATTCCCAGGTACCTTGGATAGTATTTTTCACTGTTTCACGCAGCTTCCTGAGTATTCCATACCAATCAGATAATGGACTATGATTTCTAAAAATTTGTTTAAGATATTATATATATATATATATATATATATGTATATATATATATATATATATATCTGAAAACTAAATTAACCCAGTTTAATTACTGATTAATAGAAATGTTACTATTTATCCTTCACCCAGGGAAAATCAAAGGTAGCAATCACAAATAACACATTGCCTTATACCTCCAGACATGTCAAAAAAGCAAAAGCATATAAACTGAATTTTCAATTAATATTCTCCCTGTTGGATAAGAACAGTGTCAAGATAAATTATATACATATATTATATACATATATGCACACATGCATAATATATATACTTACATATAAAATGATCCAGTATATATGTATGTAGTTATGATATATACATTATATATATTACATTATGATATTTTACATATATCAAGAAATCCATGTATCTACATACAGGTATACTATTATATATGCATTATGTATATTTATTTTAACATGGTAGTCTTTTTCATATCACACCCACTTATATATTCACACTTATTGATTTTATTAATTTAAGGTCTAGGCCCTAGTCAAAAAATTTTAAAAGACTGCCTTAGCTTTTGTTAGAAACAAGATAAACAGAATGTCTCAAAAGTCTAGTTGTAGTTGTATGATTATAAAACTTTGAGTTCCTTATTAAATACCATCCAGTTCCCTGTGATTAAAATTTAAGGTATTTTTTAACTAGACATTTCTGATTACCACAATCATTTTCTCATTTTTAAGGAAGTAGTCAAACTAAAGAAATGTTGATATAAATTAAATTATTTTGTCTAATTAAGGAAAAACTACTTTAATTCATTTGTGTAATGTAATTTTGCACAGATAAATTTGATTTAATCTTTTTTATTATTATCATTATTATTATTTACAGGAGTAAATATGGACTAAAGAAGAGGAAATTGACCAAGTAGGTTTCCTTGTATTTTCTTTTGATAATTTATTTAAATATATCTGTATGAGTATATTGACTAACCTTAGCTTAATTACAAAAAAGTAGAAGTCTACTTGTACAGAAACAGGATAATATTTGAGAAACAAATATATCTTATAATGTATAGAAAATCGATATACTGAAAATGCATAAAACTAAGAAAAGAATAATGTGATTTTCATAATTATTGGGAAGATGGGTTCTGATTTTGCCTCTAATACTAAGGTAAGTCAATGGACCTCTCTAAATTTAAAGAATTTTCTAAGATTAGTTATTATGTTAGTGGAGAAACTTCTTACTCCTAAGAAATTATGGATCCTTGAAGAAAATATGAAGAAAAAATCTCATAGAATAAACCATAGCATATAGGAAGATCAAGAAGGGAATATTCAATTCAAAATATCAGGAAAATTCAGTGTGAATTTTTGCTTTGCAAAACAGAAATATTGCAGAATGATTTCTACAATTTTCATTCTATAAACCATTTAAGACAAAACCAGGAAACAAAAAAGTTATATAACCTGAACATATGTTTTATCAACCTGTGTTTTTGATTCAGTGGTTATATTTTTTCCATGTTTGATATATAATAAATGATTCTATATGTACTATCTCAGATAAACACAACAATTAAATAGCACAAAATATTTCTCTGGATAAAATATATTTTGGTTAACTAAGAGCAGTTAAATCAGGGGAAATAGGGATGAGATTGTTAAAAATTTAAGTCCTTCAGGCTTTTCTTTCACTAAAAATAAAAATTGTTTTAAATTAAAAATGGGACATTTATGTAAGCAATTCACTCTTGATACTTGCCTCTGGTATTGTATTGTGATTAATTGTAGGCAAAAAATAAATGGGAGTGGGGGTGTTAAGGCCAAGTAATAGCAAATGTAGGGCTTATCTGCTCCCATTGGAGGTAACTGTGGAATGAATGATAATAAAAGAGGATAATAAAAAAGATCTTCACTGAATAGATGAAAAGTAATACTATTAGAATTCTTAGAACTATTTTTTCACATTCTTTTAATGAAAAAAAATATTTAGATGGGAAAGGAGGCATAAATGGCAGTAGAAATTGATATTTCCATAGTCACTTTTTATGGGCAATGATAAAGGCTAAGCTTTTTTCTCCAATTTCTTTTTATATCTTCCTTTCCCCTTCAGAAATCTTGAGGAATTTATCTCTCAAAACCTTCATAATTTTCCTAGCTTTTCTCTGAAAACTTGATCTGCGTTTTTGTTCCCTATAATATTGTCTCTACGTCCTCTATAATTAACATACAAAAGCCTGCAATAATAGACTATATTTCATGGCTTCACTTTTCTTGAGGCTAAAAACAGCTCATTATAAAAATTTTTTCAGACTTTTCCCATTTTCATCTTTGAAGGGGATTTTTTCTCCTAGTTTCATCCTTATATGCTTTTTATATGACTTTGTTAATACAGCACCTTTCTGACCTAATTCTACAACTTCTATTCATATTATCAGATTGAATCCTCAAAAGGTAGATAATTATTTTTGTCCTCAGAATTCTAGGGGTTACTCTGAGCAGTTAAAGTTTTCTGCTACCATCAATCACAATTCTTTTTCCAGTGTGATTCCCTCTTAAATATATTAACCAAGTATTATCAGTTAGCTTTTACAAAGCATTATTTACCAAGAACGGAAATCAGAGAACTATCCCCAAACCATGCACACTCTCTTCTGCACCTGCTCAGTCTCTGAAAAGCATGAATCAAAATTTGAAAACTGAAGGTGACCCACACAATTAGTGAACACATGAATTATCTCACAACTCCTGGCTTTAGGAGTTCTTTTTTTCTCTTTTTTTGGAGTACCTGTCAATTTCACTTCTGGATGCAATACCATTATTACTTTGTTCATCAGCTAGGCTGGCTCCTGGGTCAAGTCTATCTCTTGACCTAGATTTGGCTGATCATTAGGATCAGCTCCTACTTTTAAAAGCTGTAGTTATCTGTTCTACCAGTTTTGATAAGTGAGGAGTCTCCTGATGGTTCTTCTGCCTTTTTTTGGTGGGGGGAGGCTGGGTGTCCCTCACTCACCTAGGCTATAAGTGTACATGGTCTAGTACCATTATTATTGGGCATGGAAGTTTGGCCTGATTGAGTTCTGTCCTGCTTAGGCTCACTATTCCTTAGGTAGTCTGATAGTCCTCTGCTCCCAGTGGTTCACCATGTCAGTGCCAGACTCTCACAGTTTTTATTCCTGAGCCAGATTTTCCAAAAAATTTTTTTTCTATATTGAATCCTAAACACTGAATATTAAAGTATATGAAGATTTAATTTGGGGTTTCTTGTTGAATTGTTCATTGAACTTCTCTAAAGCTTCATCTTCTTGATCATTTTTGTTACACAAGCTGCAATTATTTTCAGGACAACTTTCTTACATATACTTCTATTTTTAAGCTTGAGTTCCAAATTCTCTCCCACACCCACACACTGATAAGGCAAGCAATCTATTATCAAGTATACATGTAATGTAAACTATATTTCTACATTAGCTGATTGAAAAATAAAGAAGAAAAATAAAGTATTTCAATTTGCACAGAGTTCATCAGTTCTCTTTCTCTAGAGATGGACAACACTTTTACATTATGGGCCCTTTGAAATTTTCTTAGATCATTGTTTTGATCAGAGTATTTAAATCTTTCTAAGTTGATCTTTATTACAATATTGCTATTTCTCCATACAATTATTTCCTGGTTTTGTTCACTTTACTTTATATCAGTTCGTATAGTTTTTTCTAGGGTTTTTTGCAATCATTTTCCCTTGTAATTTCTTATAGTACAATAATATTCCATCATAATCAAAAGCCACATTCTGATCAGCCATTCTTCAATTTATTAGTAACTCTTAAATTTCCAATTCTTTACTACCACAAAAATTATTGTGAGAAGTATTTTTGATGTTTCAAGTGTATTTCTTTTAAATGATATATTTTGATTTCATGTTTCTGATCTATATTGCTATTCATTTCCATTTTATGTACAAGCACATTCCATTCAAATTCAGTTATGATTACTAACAGTATATTTCTCTCTATCCCATTTTCTTCTGTTTTTTCTTCTCTCTCACTTTTTATTTTGTTACTCCTCAAGAATACTCAAGATGCCAATGCATCTCTCTTTCTCACCCCCCTTAATTTTTTTGTGATTAACCCAATACAATTGACTCATACCCCTTGACTTCTGTCTATATAGATTCTTCTTAATCTTCCTAGATAGAGATTTAAACACTTTAACCTTATTGAGTCTTCTGTGGTGTCTCTTTCATGTTTATTTATTTTTTATTTTTTATTTTTATTTATTTATTATTTTTGCAAGGCAATGGGGTTAAGTGGCTTGCCCAAGGCTACATAGCGAGGTAATTATTAAGTGTCTGAAGTGGGATTTGAACTCAGGGCAGGTGCTCTATCCACTGAGCCACCTAGCTGCCCTGCATGTTTATTTTTTTAAAATGTGCTTTGAATCTTCTATTTGAATGTCAGTTTTCTACTTAGCTCTGGTCTTTTTATCAGGAAAGCTTGAAAGTCCTTTTATCATTAGATGTCTTTTTTAAATTTTTTTATCCCCAAAAGTTTGTTAAGTAGGTTATTCTTATTTATAATCCTATATCTTTGCCTTTTGGATTATCATATTCTCAACCCTTTGCTCCTTTAAGGTGGAAGCTGCTAAAAGTTTTATGATCTTAACTGTGGCTCTATGAAATTTTAATTGTTTCTTTATGGAGGCTTGAAGAATTTTCCTGTTTGACCTGGGAGTTCTGGAGTTTGGCCACAATTTTCCTAGAAATTTGAATTTTATGATCTCTTTTAAGAAGTGATCAGTGAATTCATTCAACTTCTATTTTGTCCTCGGATTTAAAATATCAGGCAGTTTTACTTTATAATTTCTTGAAATATGACTTTTTTTATTCAGTTAGTCTAATAATTTTTAAATTTTCTTTTCTTAATCTGTTTTCCAGGTCAGTTATTTTTTCTGATGGGCCATTTCACATTTTATTTTGCTTTTTTTAAAATTCTTTTGACTTTATTTGATATCTCATAGATTTGTTATTATCTTCTATTTGCCCAGTTCTAATTTTTAAGAAATTATTCCTCAGTGATCTTTTGTATCTCTTTTTTCCATTTGACCAGTTCTTCTTCAGTGAATTTTTTTGTCTAAAAATTGATTTTTGCTTCCTGCCCCCACTTCTGTTTTGCTACCTTCACTATAGAAGTGGAAGTGGGTGGCACTGAACTATGATCATCCAACTGGTGATGAACCTCTCTTACTTCAGTTGAAAATGAAAAGCAGAATTATGTTTGTTGGGATCATATTCAAAATCTTTCTGAATTGTAAAATCTGCATGGTAGAGAGCTTATATTCAATTGGCATATTTTTTGAGAACCTAGCCCTCCAAAAAGTATCAGAATAAGAAAAAGGCATAACCTTAGAGATGCTCCTTCAACATGATTTCTACATCCAACTTTACTAGTTGTCCTCAGTATCCAACAGGAGCATGTCAACCAAGTTATTGGTGGTGTGATTTGCAATTATGTTTATTATAGTGAGGGGTATGCTATGCAAGCCATCCTTCTCAATTGCCTTTACTAAACACCCCTTGGCCTAATTGATAGGAAACAGGACTGTTGATGATGGTCTGACTGCTGTGGGAGGATGGGCTGACTGCTGCAAAATTAGCAAGGCACCACAGTGGATCATCAAATCTGGTCAAGCACCAACATATGATATCTGGTGACAGAATGTGAAGACTTAATTTTACAAGCCTATCTCTAGATGAACTAATCATAAGTATTACTTTTCTTCTCAATTCTTCCTTGGTTTCTCTTTCTCTAATTTTAGTGAAGATCCATGGCTCACTTTTGTACAAGAGTCCTTAAATAAAATAACAAATCTTATCATATTTATTCCTCTGCTCAAAAATTCCAGGGAATTCCTATTATCTATAGCAGAAGTAGGGAACCTTTTTTACTGCCAAGGTCATTTGGATATTTATAACATTTACGTGCTATATTTGGTCAAACATTTAATTAATTCACCCCTAAAAAGCTGCTATATTTATTGAATTTTGAGTCTCACCTATGGTTGCCATGGCAGTGCCAGACCAATGACCTGCATTGCATCTCTGTAGGATAAAATAGAATCTGTTCTTCCTTTCCTTTAAAGTCCTTCACAATATGACTCCAAATTATCTTTTTTGGCCCCATATCTGAAAATATATATCTCCTTTTGCACATTAAATACACCAAATTTCTGCCAAGATAGAAAGTATGATGTAATCATCTCTTCATGATTTGAGATTGCATTGGTTATAATACTTAAGTTATTCAAACTGGTGTTTATTTTTAATATCATTGTTAGAATACAAATATTCTCCTAGTTCTATTTCATTAGCTATGCTAATCCTTATAAATCTTCTCAGATTTTGCCAAATCCTTTTTTGTCTTTGTTATGATTCAATCACAGTTTATTATATTTATATACAATGATTTGCATAGTCATTCCTCAAATGATGGGCACATTTTGTTCCCAGTTTTTGTTACAATTTAAAAAATATTGCTATAATTATTTTTGTTCATATAGGGTTTTCCCTTCTTTCTTTGAAATTTTTGGATTACATTGCTGGGAAAAAGAGTACAAGATTTAGTTACTCTTATGGCATATTTTCCAGAGTGGTTAGACCAATTTATAGTTACCCTATTTTACTTGAGTATGTCTATCCCCCTTCATCCCATATTCCATTTACAAAGTATCATTTTCCTTTTGTTAATCATCTTTGCCAATCTGATGGTTTTAAAATAGAATCTCAAGGTTGTTTTAATTTGCATTTCTCTTATAATGAGTGATCTGGAACATTTGCATAAGGCTATTTATAGCATACATTTCTCCTTTTCCTACTGATCTTACAGACTAATTATACATTACTTCTTATAAACTGTGCCAGCAATACTGACCTACTTGCAGTATCCATATATATGACATTTCATTTCTTTTTTCTGTACCTTTGCAAAGACTGTCCTTGTGTCTGGACCAAACCCCTAACTCCTTTCAAAGCTCAGCTCCAGTATGACCTCCTTCAAGAAGTCTTGCTTGATTTCCTTAACTATTAGCATTCCTCCGCCATCCAAAACCACCCCCCTTTGTATTTATTTTGCATATGTCCTATTATCTCATTTTATCCTTATAACAACATTATGAGGTAAATGCTGATGTTATTTCCATTTGACAGTGGAAGAAATTAAGGTAAATGGAGGTTAAGTTACTTGTCCAGGGTCACAAGTTAGGTGGCATCTGAGACCTAACTTGAATGTTGTTTTCCTGACTCTGAACCCAATTGGACTATCCATTGGACTACCCAGCTAATATCAGTTGGGGCATGTAATATCTAGATATATGCTTGCATAAAAGGGTTGCCATTCATATGGGAATAATCTAATGCAAGGGTCAAGTGGAAGAAGGACTTACAAAGATGACAAGATCCTTTAGATACTCCTATTTATATTATCCTTATACTGATTCAAGAGCAGCCCAGAACATTGCAGGGTACACTAATTGATATTCTTAAATACTCAAAAGAGCCTGGATTAACTCTCTATTTAGGAAAAATCAAGTGTTGAAAATGTTTAGATATCTTCCTTCATTATGTTGCTCTGGGACAAACATGGGAAAGACACAGTGACTGGGACCCAGGCTTAAACAGAAGGAAGAGAGTAGGTTGAATTGACTATTATAAATTGCAAAGTTCTTTTAATTACCTTAAGTTTCTCCAGGAAGAAAAAGGTCCATTTTTAAAAAATCAGTATTATAAAAAAAAAGAAAAAAAATCAGTATTATTCAGTTGGTGGTATATGACTAAGAGTGATGAAATACTGTAATGTCCAAAGAATTATTATTCATATCCACACAAAGAATAATGAGGGACCTGGATGCCTCATACCACATTACAAAAAATTATGTAAGTCAAGCAGTATAGCGGTTAAGATTACAAGAAGTGTATAACCCTAGCAGCAACATGGAGATGATAGTCAACCTTAATGGACTTGCTCATTCCATCAGTACAACAATCAGGCACAATTTAGGGGTATCTATGATGGAGAATACCATCTATATCCAGAGAAAGAATTGTGGATTTTGAACAAAGACTAAAGACTATTTCCTTTAATTTAAAAAAAAAATTATCTTATCATGTAATTTTGCTATCTCTTATACTTTTATGTTTCTTCCTTAAGGATATGATTTCTCTCTCATCACATTCAACTTAGATCAATCTATACTATGGAAACAACGTAAAGACTAACAGGCTGCCTTCTGTCCGGGGTGGGGGGAGGGAAGCAAGATGAGGGAAAAATTGTAAAATTCAAAATAAATAAAATCTTTCTTAAAAAAAAGTGTTTGAGGGGTGGCTAGATTGTGTAGTGGATAGAGCACCGGCCCTGGTGTCAGGAGTACCTGAGTTCAAATCCGGCCCCAGACACTTAATAATTGCCTAGCTGTGTGGCCTTGGGCAAGTTACTTAACCCCATTGTCTTGCAAAAAAAAAAAACTAAAAAAAAAAGGGAAATGAACCAGTAATAATGGTGAGACCAAGGGAATCATGAGGACCAGTTTTTTTTTTTGTTAGGTTTTTGTAGGGCATACAGGGTTAAGTGGCTTGCCCAAGGCCACACAGCTAGGTATTTATTAAGTGTCTGAGACCGGATTTGAACCCAGGTACTCCTGACTCCAGGGCCGGTGCTTTATCCACTATGCCACCTAGCTGCTCCAAGACCAGAGTTTTAATAGGGTCGGCTAGCCATGCAACCATGAAGCAGACAACCTTTGTCTACTTCAAAATGGAGATAATCATACCACCTCTGTGTTCTTATGAAGGTAAAATAAGCTAATATTTGTACAATGTTTTGCAAACCTTAAAGTGCTATATAAATGCTAAATTATTATATATACCTTTGTGTATGCAAATATTTATTGGCTTCTTTGTACATGTATATATATATATGTGCAGGCATTATATATATACACAGATATAAACATGTATGTGTATATATATTTACATATAGAGAGACAATAATTATGTGATATTCATCTGAAACCTTCCTATGTCAGTAAATGACTTATCAGAGTTGGTACTCACTTGCAAAAGTTTTTAAGAAAATAATATTAACTCTTTCAAAATGAACATTCAGTAAAGAAGCAGGAGTACATGCATCTATATAATATTCATATCTGTATGTATTTGTATAGCCACATATATGGTAAGCATAAGGACTCAATCAATGCCTCAAATGTTCAATTTTGCCTCTTTTCTATATACTTTCTTTCCATTATTTGTAATGGGATCATTATAATGAATTTATAATGAAATCATTTATAAAGAATCAACAGCATTGTTGGGGGTCTGATGAAATGGTTTGACCAATTGATGAAGAAGATAGAAGGGTACATTATTTCATTCTTCTGCATCAAGGAATAGAAACATTGGATATAGGGGAATATCCCTATAGGAGAATATATAGAGGAATAGGGGAAATGTAGATCTCTTTTAATTCCTTAGTCAGTTCAGTACATAAGTTCCTACCTTTAAAGAGCTTGTTGAAAGATAAAGGGCAAGACTCTACCACTGAATGATATGCCTCATTAATTATTTATACTAATTAAAATATATAATACTTTAATAATTTAAATATAAATTGGATTATATATAAATTAAAATAATAATTTAAATACATAATAACTACATTCTACTCTGTTATTTTCTTTGTGCTTAACTAAGTCCTGTTCAGCTGGATGACTTTGATGCCTACATCAAAGAGATGGCCAAAGATTCAGATTATAAATTTTCTCTACAATTTGAGGTGAGTGTAATACAGTAATTCAATTCAATAAAACAAAAATTTACATATATATATAGGCATAATCTTCATCTTGTTTGTTGATGTTGGTAATATATATAATGAAGAGAAAGGAAAAGCTTTCCATTCACTTTCCATTAACTATGCCATTCACTCTCACCCTTGGAATGTGTGCATCTCCTTTCTGTAGGGGTCACTGACTTGTTTTAGCTTGAGGGCAGAAATATATTAGAGTTCACTTTTTCCCCTGTTTTGGGACTTTGTTTTTTTTAATAAATTAAGAATTTTTTTTTGTTCATTTGACATCAACCAACCCCTAGGAAAAAACTTCAAAGTTTGGACTGAAGTTTGAAGCTCTCTCTTGCTTTCCATTTGTTATTTCACAGATTTTTATCAGATTTTATCTCATTAACAAATAAACAGAAAATAGTAAGATGACTTTAAAGAAGAAAATAAACTTTGGAATCGTTCTTTCCCTTTTTGGTCAGAGAGGGAGAAGGAAGAGGAAACAACTTCACAAGCAGATACCTATTCTTTCAGATGGAACTGGAAACACTCACTCATCACCAACTGTCACTGTACAATTCTGCTACTGAAAGACAGAGACAGCCATTTAATTTCAACATTCAGCTTTCCAATTTCTGGAAATGAGTTGCAAAATGCCTGCTTAGAGCTCCTTTCTTTTTTGACTTCCATTCAAATCCACACTCAGGGTCTTCTTTCGGAACTTCTCTCTCCCAAACAAATATTGTTCTCTCTCCAGCATGGAGTATTTCAGTCATTTAGTTTGTCTAGTCCTTCCATTTGTCCCAACTTCATATTTTTCAGCTTAATGCACTAATAATTGAAATTTCAGGGTGCAAATTTGATGGTTTCTTATGACTGACGATGAAAACAGATTTTTATAGAAAAATGGTAAAAAAAATTGTTACAGTTTTAGATTCAATTGTTTTCCTTCCATCAGATTCTTCTGGCTGTTCATGGAAAGTTAAAACTTAGTTGCATCTCATGCCAAGCATTTTGTAAACTTTTCTTCCATTGCTTTTTGTTTTACAAGTTGTTACTCCTCATACAACTCTTCCAAAGCTTTTTTTAAAAATATCTCTCTTGGCTACCATCTCTCCCTACTTGGCAGACAAATCAAGTGTTTGCTCGTGAGGAGGATTTAGAGACTCTTTTTACCTATTTAATATGTTGACAATTTTATGAGGTAAATTTTTGCCCCAAATGGTGATTATCAGGGTTAATATTACTAGCTTTTTTATATTTTCCATTTTTAAAAGTCTTAATAGCTTATTTGGATATCAGTTTAGAGCTATTATAACTTCATAATGTCTTCTTCTCTTCCTTATTTTTCTTCTAATTCATGTTGATTTTGAGCTTTGCTCTTATTGGTCTTATTGCATATATAGTTTATGTGATATGATTTCCACATCAGTAAATGGTCATTTCCTATCTGTTATGATATAATTTCATTTTTGTGTATGTCATTCAGCATCACCAAATATATTTTCATTTGATTTAGAGGATCATTTCTAGTTCTTTATACTGCAAAATTTCTCTACCTCTTTCTCCTCTGAAAGGTGTTGGTGCAGTGGAAGTATGAATTAGTATAATCATTTTGAAAAGGAATTTAGAATTATTCAAATAAAGTGACTAAAATGTCCATACTTTCTGTGCTAGTACCTTTTATGCTAGCAAAGAAATGGAAACAAAGTAAATGGTCATCAATTCATGACTGGCTTGAGAAATTATGGTATATGACTAAAATGGAATCTTACTGTGCTGCAAGAAATGACAATTATGATGAATACAGAGAAGCTTGGTAAGACCAGAATTGATGCAGTCAAGAAAACAATATGAACAATGATTAAAATAATCTAAACAGAAGAAATTCCAACAAATAATTTTAAAAAATGAATGTTCCAAAATTAAAAACGTGAATGGCCCAAAGAAAAGATATGAAAAGATACCTCTTCCCACTACTTTTCAAGGGTGGGAAAGTCATGACTGTGGAACATTCAATGTTCTTAGATTATAACAGTATATTTTATGGTTCTGCTCATTTATTTTTGTCTCCTTCCTCTTTTAAATATTAAATATTTTGAAATATTAAAAATTAAATTTTTAATAGTAAATATTTTTAAATATTATGTTTACAAGGAGAAATTTTGGTAATGTTAAAATGGTACCAATAAAATTATTTTTTTAAATTGCCATTAGTCATATGTTGAAACTAACTGACAATTTCTGTCACTCCAAGGAAAACAAATCATTCTTCATTTAGCTGCAATTAACTTTTATTTTCTAGTTTTCTTTATCATAAGAAGATCCATATTGATGTTTCAGTTCTTCTAATTGTGTGAATTTACTGATAATTAGACAGATTTATAGAGGCTTTTAAAACTTTAAAAAAAGAGAGAGATTCATTATCATTTTCTTCATTTCACCATGACAGAAAATAGTACTAGGGGTCATTTAGTTTTTTCTTTTTTTTTTCCTTTTTTCTTTTCTCTCACTTAACTTGGTCTTCAAACAGCAGACCATGGATACAGATTATGTATCTTCTTACATTTCATTTTGAAAAACAGTGGAGGGGCAGCTTGGTAGAAGAGTGGATAGATTACTGGCCCTGAAGTCAGGAGGAGCTGAGTTCAAATCTTACCTCAAACACTTGACACTTATTAGCTGTGAGCCCTGGACAAGTCAGTTTGCCAAAGAAAGAAAAGCAGTGGAACAGTTTCTTTTTCTATACTCTCCTCTCTAATTTTCAAAGTACACTAGCTATCCTTCCCAGTTGTTTAGTGAAATTTCCTTAAATCTAATCCTTTTTCCTGCAATGTAAGAAGTACATAGGGACTCTCTATCTTCTTGTAGATAAGCAAAAAAAAAAATGCCTAGAATGTAATCTCAGAATTCTCTTCTTTGTCATTAATAGGAATTGAAATTAATTGGAATGGATATTCCACATTTTGCTGCTGATCTTCCACTGAATAGATGTAAAAACCGTTACACAAATATTCTACCATGTGAGTGTACTGAACATTGTCCCAGTCTTGCTGATATATCTTAAGGGTCAAGGATTTTTTAATAGCAGTTTATCAGCTTTTTCTACAATAAAACCATGTTTTAGTTTAATTTAGAATTTTGATGTGTATTTGTAGATTTGGTAAATGATAATAAATGGGTAATATTTCATCAAAGGTAATTATGAATATTTAATCCTAGTTGAAACATTAAATATCCTACTGAGATTAAAGTAAGGTTCCCATAACAGCTGCTATTCATTTAATATTTCAGGAAGGGGGATGGCTAGGTGGTGCAGTGGATAGAGCACTGGCCCTGGAGTCAGGAGGACATGAGTTCAAATTAGGCCTCAGACACTTAATAATTACCTAGCTCTGTGGCCTTGGGCAAGCCACTTAAACCCATTGTCTTGCAAAAAAAAATTCAGGAAGGAACAAGTGAAGGATAATTTATTTGAAATGCTTTTTTACAAATGATAAACTCCACTTAACCTAAGCATTTTTCCATTAGGGGTTGTACTTTAGGAAAAGACAACACAATGTACATTAAAGGCTTCATTTCTAACCAAATTTCACTTATCCTCTGGTCTGAAGTGTCCCATGAATGCCACCCCAGAATTTGTGGAATCAGAAATAAGATTCTGGAGGCATCAAAATATGTCTACCCTCAAGCTACCTCTTAAAAAGACACATTTGTATTTCCTACATAGCAATGTGATCATTTCTCCTCAGAAAATGGTCCAAGGGATGATATATATGCCTATGAAATTTTCACATGACCTGAAGCCAGTAGGAATTCCTAACATATTTGGCTGGTGAAATTGGGAGTCAAAAAAGGCTGAAACAATGACAAGTTTTGTTAGTTGAAATTTAATTGAATTAATAATTAATAAGGATATTAATATATATATATATATGTTATATATGATATATACAATATATACATTTCTGCATTTGGATTCAGAACATCAACTGTATGAAAAAAGATTATATCTAATGTGGTATTTGGTTCATGTGGGGAAAACACCCAAGCGTCTTAATCAGCTACAAGTTTTATGTGAGTTTTTCTACAGTCTAAAAAACTAATTAAAAAAATAGTCATTTGTGGCTGTGATTTAGGGTAACAACTACCTGCTATATTAAATGTAGGTGGGACTAGCATCAACAACTAGTGAAATTCCCTAATGTGTCCATTACTTGAATGACTGGGGATATGAGTGATGGTAATAAGGATTTAGAGGAATAAGAGAACCAGTGCCAAACTGAATTAGGCTGAGGGATTATGGAAAAGTGAGCAAACCAAAATATAACAAGTACCACGAAGTTGATACTATGACTGAAGTTAAGCTGCTTCTTGGAAATTTAGGGTTTTTTATCCTAGAAGCATGTGTGCTTTGCCTTAGCTAGTTCTCATGTCCCTTTATGGTTCAAGGTTTCATTGGCTTTTACCGCCTTAGTCCACTTGTATTGAAGACTCATACAGCATTAATTTTCTTTGAAGAACTGTGAATATAACTCCCCTCCATTTACCATCTTTACAGATGACTTTAGCCGTGTCAGGTTAGTCTCCATGAATGAAGAGGAAGGTGCAGACTATATCAATGCCAACTATATTCCTGTAAGTAACGAGAATCAGCAAGCATAACTGATCAAAAATATTTCAAGCTACATACCAATATGCATTTGTACATATGTATATATTTACATACATTTGTAAATACATACATACATACATAAGATTGAATAATTGAACAGATTTCTTCAGTAAACATTTATTAAGCACCCTCCATGGGGAGCCTGATTATAAGGCAATGTGATATACAAATATACCTAAAAGCATAGTATTCCATAATGAGACTTACAGTCCAGGAAATATAAGGGTACTTATCTAGATAATACAAAACAAAATGAAATATTAGAAAATGCTGGGAAATAAAATGAGAAAAATGTCAGTTCCAGGGGAGGAAAAAAGAAATATTTCATAATTTCATAGTTCACAACTCTTCTACTCTCACTATTTTTAATGGTCAGTCTCCACCCTTTCAGAATATAGAGTAAAAAACAAATGAACAAAATCTTCTCTTTTTTTCCATTTTTTCAAATATTATTTTAACAGACTTTTAGTATTAGTAGAAATAGAGGATGATTCTAAAAGTTACCTCTATTTTTTTGTGATTCTTCAAAGCCAGGGATCTGAAGTAAGGAACATCTGAGTTACAGGAATGCTACCCCAATCAACTGGTAAAATGGCTATAAAGAAAGGAATTGCTGACTGCTATATCTCCTAGAGCCTTGGAAAGAATACTGGAAACTATAGGTTCAAGCAGTCATTTAAATTGCCTAGGTGGCAATCTAACTAAAACATTTTCAAAATTTAACCTTATAAAAACAAATAGTTGGGGGGCGGTCTAGGTGGCGCAGTGGATAAAGCACCAGCCCTGGAGTCAGGAGTACCTGGGTTCAAATCTGGTCTCAGACACTTAATAATTACCTAGCTGTGTGGCCTTGTGCAAGCCACTTAACCCCATTTGCCTTGAAAAAAACCTAAAAAAAAAAGCAAATAGTTATATGGTCAGAATTAGTTTTTTTTTTTTTAATTGGGTCTTCGACATTAATTTGGCAGGTGCCTATAATTTGTTCATTCAAGCATTAATGTTGGCAACAGTCTATGGAGTAATATCTCTTCTACTTTTTTTTAATAGGGATACAACTCACCACAAGAGTATATTGCCACACAGGGACCCCTCCCAGAAACTAGAAATGATTTTTGGAAGATGGTTCTCCAACAAAAGTCACAGATTATTGTCATGCTCACTCAGTGTAATGAGAAGAGGAGGGTAAGTATCTAAGTTCTGTTTTTAAGTGTGGGAAAATTACTTGGAATCATTCAGTTTATATCGAAAATAGGCCTTATGTGTGCAAATATATAACTATAAATATAAGTATATATAAATATATAATTATATTATAAGTATATAATTATATTATATTAAATTAATTATATTAAATATACAATTATATTATAAATTATTGAAATGTCTATTATATATTAATTTGTTATAAATTGCATATACATAAATTATAGTATTTAGACAGATAATATGGTATTAGGAAAGAAATGTCAACATGAAATCCCATTGATAAAGCAAATAAAAATTTGGATATTTGGATTTTGAGTTTTGTTTTTTAACCAAACATACCAGAAACACGTCATTCAAATAAGCCTTGTTGCTTCCAAAGTAATTACCATGGGAGGTTTTGCCCACTTATTTAAATGCTGCTACTTAAGGAGACTCTGCTTTAGAAAATGTCATAGTCAAGTAGACCACTTTTGTTTTTTCTAGTGCCACCTTGTTTCTGGCTCAAAATTAAGTTGCTTGACCTGATCAACCTCACTTTCCTCAGATTCAGCTTCAACTTAACTAAGTTGTTCTTTAGATTCCAGAAATAATTCCTTGACTCTCAAAATCTTTCCAGCTTGGAAGGATCTTGAAGGATCTTGTCATTTGCTGATTGAGCCTTCTAGAATAATAAAAATTAATATTTATATAATTCTTTAGGGTTTACAAAGACATTTTCTATACATTTCTCTTCTTGATCCTTGAAAATCTATGAAGGCACTACAGATTTACTATCTTCATTTTACATATCAAAAAATGGAAATGTAAAGAGTTTGAGGACTCTCCCACAGTAATGCAGATAGCAAAAATCGGAAACAAACTTCACTTCCCTGCTTTTCCAGGGGACCACTACCCTTCTAGTTATTCAGTTTCACAGCTTTAGAGCTCTCCTTTAGTCTTCACTCTCCCTTACCTCCTACCTCCAATCAATCACCAAGACTTATCAATCTGACTTCCAAAACATCTCTCATTCCATACCTTTCTTTCAGCCTAAACGGCTACTACTCAAATTCAGACCCTCATCAACTCCTCTCTATTTTTATTTCAGTAACCTCCTAGTTGTATCTCCCTGCCATCCTCCCTGCCTAATTGAGTCTCTCTATTCTCCAAAGCATAAGCCATACAGCTGCCAGTTAAATTTCTAAAGCACATGTTGAACCAAGTCCTTTTTCCTCTCACTGAACCTCAGGGGTTCTTTGTTCCTCTATGATGAAATATAGATTTTTCTATTTTTATTTTTAAAACTTTTCACAATCTGGTTCCAGCCTACTGTTCTGGACCTATTGCACTTAACTCCTCTCCTTGCATTCCATGCTCCAGCTTAATTGATAAACTTTCTGTCCTTCACACTTGAATTCCATCTATAGTCTGTGCTTTTGAACAGCCTGTCCCACATGCCTAGGGACCACTCACCCTTCACTTCTGCTATTTAGATGCCCTAGTCTCCTTCCCCAGGTTTATCTACTATGTAACATATTTCCTGAATCTTCCCAGTTGCTAATGCCTCCTTCTCCCCCTCCAAAAAGAATTACCTTGTATTTAAAATATTTTGTATCTAATTTATATTTGTACACGTTTTTTTTCTTTTGATAGAACTCAAGTTCCTTGAGGAAATTATTTAATTTTCATCTTTTTATATCTGATACCTAGTAAATTTCTGACACATAGTAAAGACTTGATAAATGTGTTCTAAGAAGGTGATTGACTCTAAGACCAGACATCTCTCTGTGGGATTCTTTGGAACCATGATAGCACACTGAATTAGTGAAGTTTCCATAAAGAGAGGGCTTTGTAATCTATCAGTGCTAAGTAGCATGATCTAGTAGAAAGAGTAAAACTCAGGTGTTGATTAGCTCTGCTGATTAATAGCTATTAATTACTATCTGAATAAAGATTCTTTTCCAATTTCCTTGTCTATAAAATGAGGAACTTAGAATAAATTCCAGGTCTACATCTATAATTTTAGGATAAAATATTTGAAGTGCTAATTATAAAATAAAATATTAATTCTAATTTCCTTATTCCTGCTTGTTTTTCATTATTTCTTCCTGAACCTTCTCTTATCCTACAAATCTATACTACATGTAGAACCAAAATAGCTCTTAGAAGTCTCCTAAACCAACTTCTTCATTTTACAGAGGAGGAAACTAAGACTCAGGAAGGTTAAGGGGATTTATAAGAGTCAGAGGTGAAATTTCAAACTAGGTTTTTGTTCCTTATTAAGGTGAAATTTAAGACAAAAAGACAGAGAATTAAATAATATTATAAATTTCTGGTCATTTCTCAAAATATCTTGATGGATTTGTTATCCCTCCTCCTCACAGTTGTTCTAAAAGCAAATGTTCTTTTTTGTTGTTGTTCCAGGTAAAATGTGATCATTACTGGCCTTTTACTGAAGAACCTATTGCTTATGGAGACATTACAGTGGAGATGACCTCTGAAGAGGAACATAGTGATTGGGCTTATAGAAGTTTCCGAATTAGCTATGTAAGTGGTAGGAACCACATAACTTTGATTATCACAAATTTTGGGAAATCTCTGCAATCAGCAGGTAAAGAAACTAGCAACCAAGCAAAGCATCATTACCTGTAGAGTTTGAAATAAAAATTCTTCCAGGACATAATTTCATAGGTGAACTTTGGCTTCACAGTTTCTATTCCATTCTATATGGATTGGGCAGAATAGACCCTCGTCATCATTCAACCAATAAGCATTTGCTAAGGGTGTCCTATGGGCCAGAATTGTGGTAAATGTTTGAACTATGAATAAGAATCTGAAAAAAAGTCTCCACCTTCAAGAAGCTAATATTCCAATAAAATTCAAATCAGAAAATATGAGATAAATAAAAACAGGATGGCACTATGGCAACACTAGTTGAGAAGAGGCAAAGAGACTAGGAAAGGCCTCCTGAAGGAGGTGGTATTTGATACTGTGAAAGGAAGTCAGGAATTCTAGGTTTTGGAAATTGAGAGGGAAAACATTCCAGACCTAGAGAACTGCTTATGTAAGGGCAAGGAGGCATGAGATGGAGGATCTTGTATAAAGAACAGTAAGCAAGCCAGTATGGCCTCACTATTATAATACCTGGAATATAAGAAGAATGAAAAGAGGTTGGGTGGTAAAGAGGCTTAAATACCAAACAAAGTGCTTTTGAAATTTGATTGTGGATGTTTTGGGGAATTTTAGTGGGGTCTGGGGGTGTATAGAAAGACATTTGATTTAAAATATGCAACAGGCTTTTGATGATTTAAGACCAGAGCTTAGGAGAGAAACTTAGGGCTAGCTAAAAAAAATGTGGGTTCACCAAATAAGAAAATATGGAAAGGAAAGAGTAAGAAAGGGAAAGAGCAAATAGAGAATGGTCAACAAACTAAAGATCAAAAGTGAGAAAGAGGTACTACAGTAAGAAGGAAGGAACAGAAAGCTATGATTTAGAACAAAATCTCAAAAAATATAACAGCTATTTGCACTTCTGAAGGATAATTAAAATTGATGTTCAATCATTAAAAAGTAAATATATTTACCATATTTTTGGATGCTTAGTATATATTCCATTTTCTAGTACCTTCTAAATCATAATATATGATCCTACAAATTGAGCTTTGTCCTCAGATCTTCTTCTGCACCCTTCAATTCCTCCTACTAGCATTTATGCCAGATTCATTTTCCTAATCAATAGATTTGATTATGTGATCAAATCAGAAAATATTTGTAAGGTGAATAGCAGCTGCTTGGAATATAATATACTTATTAAATGCTGATTCTAATTATTTGAAAGTTGGTAATTGACATTAAATAGAGGGGCACACACTATTAATGTGAACTTTCTATTTCTCAAGAATTACTAATAACCAAGAGATTACTATATACTATCATATTCAACAAAATCTGTGACAGGATAATGACAATAACAATAACAAACTAATTAGCAAAATAGATAACATTTATATATCATTTTATAGCTTATAAAGAACTTCCTTTCAAATAATCCTATGAAATAAGTAGTAGTACAAATATTATTATCCCCATTTTATAGATTGATAAATTGAAGTCCAGAGAGATTAAATGACTTTCCCAGGCTAGCAGGGAATACAGGCAATGCAATGTTTATTCCTATTTAGATCAATCTCCAAATTATCAACCTTCAAACTTTTAATTACTTGACTTTTCAGCAACTGTCATTCTACTTTGACTTAATTTCTCAATGAGAAAGCATACATTCTAATAGTATATATGAATAGAAAGGTGCATAATGAGGTACTACAAAATTTACTCAGAGTAGATGGAAGGTAACATAAAAGAAGGCATTAGCATCTTGGAGGATTGGAAAAGACTTCTACTAAAGAACGTTTTTGATCTGAGCCTTGGGGAGAAAGCAAACTTAAAAAGTAAGGCAGTAGGCAATCAAAGCAAAGAGACAGAAACCAGAGATGCATTCAGAACTGCAAGGCAGCTGGTGCCATTGTAGTAGTAGTAGTAGTAGTAGTAGTAGTAGTAGTAGTAGTAGTAGTAGTAGTAGTAGTAGTAGTAGTAGTAGTAGTAGTAGTAGTAGTAGTAGTAGTAGTAGTAGTAGTAGTAGTAGTAGTAGTAGTAGTAGTAGTAGTAGTAGTAGTAATAGTAGTAGTAGTAGTAGTAATAGTAGACTGGAAGAAGACTGAAAAGCTAGAAAAGGGTAAAGTAATGAACATTCTATGCCAAACAGAAGATTTTCTATGGTATCTTGGAGATAATGAGGAAGCCCTATAATTAATCTAACAGAGGTGATAAAGTCACATCTATGCTTTTGAAAAATCACCCATTACCTTGGCAGCTAATTGGAAAGTGAATAGAAGTAGCAAGAAAACTGAATCAGGAAGAGCAGTTAAAAGAGGGCTGCAATATTCTATATGATTGATGATGTTTGTCCTTCATTTTTGAACAACACCATGCCATTAAACACAAGTAAATTGGATTTCAGTGAAAGGGTGCTGTGCTAAGTCACCAACCTCACTTTCTTCTCCATAGCCATCTGGGTCCTTGACCAGTTATGAATGAAGATGATTAGAGATAGCCCTGAATGTGAGGAAATCAGCATTAAGTGACTTGCTCAAGGTCACACATCTATTTCTGTTTACACCATTTCTCATAAATGAGTCATTCTTTCCACAGCCACCACCTTAGTTTAGACATTCACAGACATCAGAGATCACATTTCACCCAGAACAATGAAAAGTGATGAGGGCCTGAAATAGGGTTGCAGTTGTATGGATGAAAACAGAACATTTATGAGAGATATTCCAAAGATAGAAATAAGGAGATTTGACAACAGATTGAGCACGAGAAGTCAAGAATAATAACAATGAAATCCATGTTAATCTGGAGAATTGGGAAGATGGTGGTGCCTCTCAAAAGTTACAGAAGTATATTTAGTACAGATGTGGGTAGGTTTTGGGGGCGGGGTTGAGTGGAGAGAAAAGGAAAATAATAAAAAAGAGATCTATTTAGGATATATTGAGTATGAGACACCATTGGCATCTAGTCTAAGATGTCCATAAGATAATTAGAGATGATTTGGACTTGGGAGAAAAATGTAAGCTGAATAGATAGAAAGTGAGCTCTTTAAAAGACTGTCATGCTTTTTTTTATTTGCATCACCAACACCTGGCAGTGTGCTTTATACATAAAAAGCACTTAAAATGCTTTAATCATTAATTCATTCACTCAAATACATAAGGGAATCATCTGCCTAACAAGGATAATTGAAAACATTGGGCTGATACTCTCACCAAATGAGATAATATAGAGAAAAAAAAGAGAAGTCCATTGAGTGATATCTTCCTTCTTTCTACCCTACTACCCTAATATCCTAGATAACTAGTTTATCTCCTCTGGAATATTAAATCTCCTATGTTCGAGGTAGGTATTTGAATAGTGGTTACAGCAGTAGATTTGAGTGAGGAAGATTTGTGTTCAAATTCCACTTTTTGATATTTACTAGCTGTATGACACTAGAGAAATCATCAGTTTCCTCATCTGTAAAATGAAAAAGTTGGATTTGTCTTTAAAGTGCCTTTCAGCTTCTAAATCTACAATCATATGAATTGTACCCCTTGTTCTTAGGTTCATTCCAACTCCAGTTCCTCCTTCACATGAATGCCAGAATAATTTTTCTAATGCATAGCTCTAATTATGTCATTCACCTGTTCAAAGGACTATAATATCATTACAAAGGAGCTCAATACATGTTTGGAGAAATGAATTGAATTGAGTCAATAAGGTGGAAAATATAATAAAATGAAAGTATTCATTAGGTTGTGCTAATGTTTTTTTTTTCCAGAAATAGCTCTTTTCAGCTAATTACACAATAGAAACATTATTCATATCAGGACTTAGTGAATATTTGTTGACTTAATATAGATTGCTAGTCAGTAGAAAAATCAGAAGGACTCTTCTAAAAGGTTGACAGTAATGATTATTTTTAATGCACTGGTAATTTAGTAAAATATAAAGCTAACAACATAACAAGCAGTACATTTAGTGACGTGTTTCTTTCCAAAAGTAATTCACTTAGTTAATTTAGAAATATTCCATCAATGAGATACTGTCTCTGGAGGAAAGGCCATCAGATACAAAGCAACAGACTATCTCTCTGAAATCCATCCTGTGCTCTGGGAAAGAGCATTGTGGGAAGTATGCAATAGAGACATTTCCCATGTCACTCAGTCCGCCTGTTCCCCAGATCACAGAGAAAATCCTTTGATTTTAACACTATATAGGAAGTCACTGTAATTTTAAAAGAGGAATAACATTGTTAGAATTATTCAAGAGAATTACAAGATTCAAATTCGTTCAAAGATATAATTTTGGTGATTGGGATAAAATGATAGCAAAAATTATGGCAATGACTTCAAAGTTCTCATAATGGGGATAAAATGTTTAACACTATTTTTCTGTAATCTGCACACTAATTTTTCAAATTCATTTGATATAGGAGTATATACACTGAAGATCTAGAAGAAATAGAAATTAAATCTTTCAACTATTTTGTATGATGGGTGCTTATGTGGCAAAGTTCAAAAAGAAATGATCAATACACTCAAACATCCAACACTTGAACACAGTAAACATAGTGAACAACACTTGAACATAGTATAAGAAGTGAGGGACAAAGAGTATGGGTGGGGGTTTTTTAACCCTATAAGGACTCTGTTGATATATGGGAATTCCTTTTTGTTGTCTTATCTGACCAGATGAAGACTTTTGCTTTGTTGGATTTATAGTATTATCTGGCTCAGATGAATATATAAATGTATTTACATATTCATTTCATTGTCCTACATGCCAGGATCAAAATTTCACTATTATTATTATTATCAATAAGCCTTTGTAGAATTCTCTAAGGTTTGCAAGGTATTCTTTATGTATTAGCTCATTTGATCCTCCCCCAAATCCCTGTGAGTGTGGCTGATATTCCTATCCCCATATAAAGAAAAAAAAATGTAAAATAGCATAGTTAGTTAGTGTCAGAAATGTGGTTAAACACATCTTCTTATTCCAAGTCCTTCATTCTATCCATTCTGTAACATTGCCCCCATCATGAACTTCTCTAAAAATAATAAAGTAATTTAGCAGCTCATGACAACTGAACTCTCTAAGGGAGTCAGATGTCCCACTGAGATTGATAAATACTATGGAGAGATCATGATACTGTTTCCTGCTCTTCTCCAGTTATATGTTTTGTAGCAATTCAATTGATATGTCTTATGGATTCTGCCTTCACAACATCTTTCATATTCACCACCTTCTCAAAATCTTTACAGATGCTTGAGTCTGTGCCAATATTTTATTAGTTACTCCTATTATTCCTAAAGATATTTTTTCACTCTTCATGACTCCCTTTAAGACATTCTGTTTAAAATTTCGGAACAAGTTCACATTATAATGTCTGACTTTTATTCACCTGCTGAAGGTTTATTTTGGATTCTAAACTTTCCCCACTGAATTCTGCCCATCTGTATCCAAATTTCAGCAACCAGTTTATTATACATTAGCTATGTTTTCCCACTGTGTGATCACAGTCATTTATTTTCTAGGAGTAGTCTAGATTCTTAGGTGATTGGAATAATGAAACTCCCAATTTTATATAAAGACTATGTGGGGTATCTAGTGAAAAGAGCACTGAACCTGGAGTCAGGAAGACCTGAGTTCAAATCCAGCCTCAGATACTTAATAATTTCCTTGATGTGTGACCTTGGGCAAGTCGCTTAATCCCATTGCCTTGCAAAAACAAAAACAAAAAAAAGACTATGTGCAAAATCATAAAGGTCTTTAGAAATCATCTAACCCAAATTCTAGCTCGATATATGAATTCCTTCTATAAAATCCTTAAAAAGCAGTAATCAATAACTTCTCTGCTTTGAACTGCTAGTATTGGAGAACTACGTCTAGAAACAAGGGAGAGCAAGCAAATCAATGAAAAAAAAATGTGGAGGAAGCAGACCTAGCAGTACCAAATCTCAAACTATATTAAAAAGTGGTAACCATCAGAACAATTTGATAGTAGATTTTTAAAAAAAAGTGGCTGATTAATAATTAGCTACACAATGTAAGCAGGGGAGGAAAGCAAATGAGCATAGTAATCTAGTGTTTTATAAAAGAAAAATCCAAGATGTTGGAGGCAAGAACAAACTATTTGACAAAAACTACATGGAAAAGTAGAAAATAGTCTGATAGAAACTAGGTGTAGACCAACATCTCATACACAGTGTACCAAAATAAGTTCAAAATGGGAACATAATTTAGGCATTAAAGGTAAATAGTAAACAAGATAGAGAGGTTCAGAGGGAATAAAATGAATGTTCGCCTAAAATTAGAAAGATTTTTAAAATCAAAATTGGAAGAAAAGCAGAAACTAGAGAAAAATCATATCCTTTCATTCTCATTTCTCAAGTGCATATGGAATTGAGCTGAATTTATAAAAATAGTAGCCATTTTTGTGCTTATGATGGAATGTTATTATACTCTAAGAAAAGGTGAGCAGGATGCACTCAGAAAAGCCTGGAAAGACTTACATGAGCTTTTGCAAAGTAATATGTATTATATAAAAAGTAATAGCAATATTATGGGATGATCAGCTGTAAATGACTTAGCTTTTCTTAGTAAAATTGTGATCCAAAACAATTGTGAAAGACTTATGATAGAGAATACTATCTATCCCCAGAGAAAGAATTCATGATGTATGAATACAGATTGAAGTATACTTTTTTCCAAACGTTATTTTTCTTGAGGTTTCTTTTTTTTAATTTTTTAAGTTTTTTGGAAGGCAAATGGGGTTAAGTGACTTGTCCAATGCCACACAGCTAGGTAATTATTAAATGTCTGAGGTTGGATTTGAGCTCAGGTACTACTGACTCCAGGGCCAGAACTCTTATCTACTGTGCCACCTAGCCGCCCCTTGAGGTTTCTTTTGAGGGGGGTTGGGGGTCTTGGGAATTTTTGCAGGACTGCAAATTCATAGGTTTTATCAAATTGTTTACTTTCTCATTGAGAAGTGGAGAGTGAGGGGGAGAAAGGTAGAGAATTTGGAGCTCAAAATTTTTAAAATGAACATTAAATATTGTTTTTAAATGTAATTGAGGAAAAATAAAATACAAGTTAAAAAATAAAAATAAAACAAGGAAAAATAGTAACCATTCTCCAAATCATAATCAGTTTTCAAAGGAAGAAATGAAAGCTATTAATATCCATATAAAATGCTCATTCACTAATAATTAGAGAAATGCAAATTAAACAACTCTGACATACCACCTCACAGCAACAGATTGGCTAAGATGACAGAAAAGGTAAATGAAAAATACAGAAAGGGATATGATGAAAAATACTTTTGGTGAAGTTATGAATAAGTCTAAAAATTCTAGAGAACGACTTGTCATGCTGCCCAAAGGGCTATAAAATTATGCATACCCTTTGACCGAGCAATATTGTTACTCAATCAAAGAAAAAGAACCAGTATATACAAAACCAGTTTGCAAAAAGGGACCTGTATATACAAAAATATATAGCACTTTTGTGATGACAAAAAATTAGAACCTGTAGAAAATTAGGGAATTAGAAACTGGGGAGTGACTGATCAGATTAAGGCATATGAATGTGATGGAAAATTTTTGTGTTGTAAAAAAAAAACCAGGAAAGATATATGAACTGATAAAGTGTAGTGAGCAGAACAAGGAGAAAAATCTATATTGTAACAAAAAATTGTAATGAGAATCACCTGTGAATGATTTAGTAACTAATCAATTTAATGATCCACCACAATATCAAAGCACTCCTGAAAGGAGAAATGTTGGATTCAAGAGAGCAGAGTGAAGTGTAGTTTCCTCTTTATTTTTCTTGCTTTCCTCTCCCATTTCAGAGCATGTCTATTGAGGAAAATGCATTTTGCATGTCTTCATATATATAATGGGTATTGTATGACTTGCCTTTTCAATGGATGGGAGGAGAGAAAGAAGGAAAGAACTTGGAATGAAAATAAAAAAAATGTTTTTTTTCTTTAAAAGACAGTTGTGCTATAAACCAAAACTGAGATACCTTTATCTTTCCTTTGGAAACTCAATTTATGAGCTCAGTATCTGGTACTTAAGAATCAACCCCTCCCCATGAAAGACCTTTCTTGAAACCATTATTCCATCCTCCCAACTCTATTAGTACTTCCTCATCAAATAATCTGTATTTATTCAGTATATACTTATATGTGTGGATGTTGACCCCAATGGAATATAAGCTATGGAAGATAGGTACTGTTGGATTCCATATCCTTAGCATCTACCACAATCCATGTTACATTTGTCATTTATTGATTAAGTGCTTGAATCACTTGAGTAGAAAAATGATTGAAACACTCACTTTTGTTATATTCCCACAAAAGGCTGATGAAATGCAAGATGTTATGCATTTTAACTACACTGCCTGGCCTGACCATGGTGTGCCAACTACAAATGCTGCAGAAAGCATCATGCAGTTTGTACAGATGGTCCGGCAGCACTCCACAAAGAGTAGAGGACCTATGATCATACACTGCAGGTAATTTAATCATTTCTACTATCCTTTGAGCAATGGGGAGGGGATTTCTGTTTATCAATGAAAACATACCAGATTACCCTTATTAAAATGTTTGTTGCTGATTAATGGGAACTCAAAAAAGATTGGACTAGTAATATACTATATGACATACAGTTGGGTGGAGTGCTGCAGATATACAGTAAGCAAGGGCTACAGTTTCATAGGTCTAAAAGAAAAACTAGATCATACTTGCAAAATTGAATGGTACTTATAAAAGTAATTACCCTGAGGATTCAAAATATGGGTTTTCTTTGAGAAATTGCACCATGCTTTTACAGGATTCCAAACTACTTCCTGGCACCAAAGCCCATCTTTTTTAAATACTAAGACAAGCTATTTGTAAAACTTTTAGTACAGTTCCTGATACACAGTAGGAAATATATAAATGTTTATTCTCTTCCCTCCTCTTTTCCCTCACAGTTGGGACTTCACCTTGTAAAACCCTATATTCTCAGAAAAATAAAAATCATAGACAACCCAAAAGACAATAGAAAATTCATAGTTTGTATAAATAGTCTAGAGTGAACCATCACCAAATTTTGTGAGCAAGAAGTAACATTACAGGTATCAACAAGGATGTGAATGCCTAGAAAATAAGATGGGTTAGTCATGTATCAAGAATATGACTAAGCAATGTATATTATAATAAATGTATATCTGGATCTTACAAGATCCAGAAGAGACCATCAGTATGCTTAATGGAGGATTTATGGAACAACATGGAGAGAATATTACAGGATGATGAAGTATAGATGGTCTTTAACCGATTTCAATGGAAGGAGTAGATGGGAAATTATTGATGAGTCTTAATCCTTGAGAGTTACAGGATAAGGATCCTGTGAAGGATACCAGAATTGAAGGATAACAGAAGTATCACAACCTATTTCTATTTGGAAATTATTCCATTTCAATTGCTTTTAAGGTAAACATTTCTCTGCATCAGTTGCTACTATCAGCAGATGTCAACACAGCATATCAATGTGTTGAAGCAGATAAAACAAAACTGTTCAAATATGGGGTCAAATTCATCAATTCCTTTGATGGTGTGAAAAGTATATATGCTTGTTTATCCAAGTTGACAAGTTTTACTCTCCTTGAAATCCTTGAAAGGCTTCATTTAACTTGTTAAAAATGATTTAAGGGAAGAAAAAGGAGAGACAAAGTAGAAAAAGAAAATAAGTGTAGCACATGGAAACATCCTACAATTCACAAAATCTATATCTCTAGATTCAAAGTATTCTGTGGGTCTGTTTCTACTTAAAACTATACACACACACACACACACACACACACACACACACACACACACACTTATCTTTTCTCATCAGTCAGGGAGCACAATTAATTCAAAAGAAAGCCATTGTGAGAAAAGTAGTAATAAAATATTTATCCCATCAACCTGGTGTATATTTACCTACAACGGGAAGAGTGAACACATGTAGGGACTCTAAGTGGAAAGGCATACTAATGGGGAACACATGAAGAAGGGGTACATTTAATAAAGGGCACAAACTTGGGGACATGGATACAGAAGCATGCAAGTGGGGTGGGGATATTTGGCTATGTCATACATGGGAAGAAACAATTCAAACCTCTGATATTGCTTGGTTTTAGCTATCTTCTGGTGATGCCATCTTGCTGTTTCCTCCAGATCTGCTCCCCACTAAGTCTCATGTAGCATTCAATCTCTGCACTAGTCTGTTGGAAATAGATTATTTCATTCATTATTTCACTATGTCATTGTTTCCTATTGGTCTTAGGTGATTGTCGATAAAGATTGTTCCACTAGTGCCCTGAATTCTACTGGTCATTGTTGAGTGTGCCTCAATTGAGAACTGGCTGTGGGCTTCTTGTTTGTTTCCATTTAGAGTTGTTAGCTGGGATAATATCTCTTCCTGATAGGAGGACTAAACTTTACCATAGCTGATTTAAATAAAGTTCTTGAATTTTCCCTCCTATAACTCTTTTAGAAAACATAATTTCTAAAGCAAGCTGTCATCCTATTAGGAAAAAATGATTGTTTTTATTTCTTCTAAAGAATGATCTGTGCATTATTTTCAGAGCCTTAGCTAGAATGAACTTCTCTTTCCACAGGAGATTCTTTAGCACAGTCTAAGCTCTTAAAAAAGTCAATCTCAGGGGTGGCTAGGTGGCATAGTGGATAAAGCACCAGCCTTGGAGTCAGGAGTACCTGGGTTCAAATCCGATCTCAGACACTTAATAATTACCTAGCTGTGTGGCCTTGGGCAAGCCACTTAACCCCATTTGCCTTGCAAAAAAAAAAAACAACCTAAAAAAAGTCAGTCTCATCTAGCTAACCAGTACCCTTTGATTTAATTTTTTTAAACAATATTTCCTGGTTGCTAAGGTACATCTATGTGAAAAAACCTCTAGTTTATATGAAGAAAACCTGAGTAATTACATATTTGAAAGCAAAGATGACAAAAAAGGAAAATTGCGCTGTTTTGAGAGGAAGAACCAAGACATATGTACTGGAAGAGCTGAGAATTGTTCGATTTTGGAAAGTAATTTGAAATTATGCCATCAATAAGTTGTAATCAATCAATACTAGGTCTATAACCCGAGAGAGCTCAAAGAAGGAGGAAAAAGATCCATGTATACAAATATTTATAGCTATGCTATTTGTTGTAGCAAAAAAAAAAACCTGGAAACAAAGTAGGGAATCATTTATTGGGAAATGGTTAAGAAAATTATGCTATATAAAGATTGCTATTGAGGGGCAGCTAGGTGTGGCAGTGGATAGAGCAATGGCCCTGTAGTCAGGAGTACCTGAGTTCAAATCCGGCCTCAGACACTTAATAATTAGCTAGCTGTGTGGCCTTGGGCAAGCCACCTAACCCCATTGCCTTGCAAAAAAAATGAAATTAAAAAATAAAAATTAAATTTAAAAAAAGCTTGCTATTGAGACCTAGGAAACGATGAAAGGAACAGATTTAAAGAGTCCTTGGTAATATTGTATGAATTAATGAACAGTGGACCAGGAGAATAATTCATACATTTTGTAAAGGAAAACAATTTTGAATTTTTAACTCTGATGTGTGGAAAGATCAATTAATCGCTACCCCAGAAAGCCAGTGAGAAGCAAATTTCCCATCTCTTGGCAGAGAAGTGATAGACTGTATTTGTAGCATGAGATATATGTATGTGATTTTGTTTTGCTTAACTTATATTTCCTTGTAATAAGGGAGGTTTTTTTGGGAGGTGAGTTGTAGGGAAAGTGGGATGGTATGAGGGTGGTACCAAAAATGAATTAAAATAGGCAAAAGAAAAGAAAAGAAAATTTAGAATTAGAAAAAAGGAAAGAAAGTGTTTTTAATACCATGTTAAGTTTATGAGATGTGTCTTTTATGTAATTAAATAATAGAGATTCATGGTCTCATATACATCTCTCCTCCTTTTCTGTTCTTTACTTTTGTAAGGTTTTATTTAAATATAGAAGGGGACTTGTGGGTGATCTAGTCCATCTATGTCATTTTACTGATGAGAAAATGAAAACCTCTCTCAGACAAGTCATAGGCCTTACCCAAGGTCACAGATTTAAGTAACAGAGGCAGACTTTGAACTTGGGTCTGATGGCTCTAGTAAATTCATTTTGAAGGTACTTTGCCACAAAATTCCAAACTGTTATAGTATTTTGGGAGACCCAAGAGGTTTTGAGTCTGCTCTGCAGATGGATTTAAACAAGCACAAGAATTAATTAAGCCCAATGAGCAAGGTCATTGTCTATCTCCTGCCTCATCACACATTTGGTCTTTTATATGGTTATACATTTGGTTATACATTAATAAAGCCTTTTAACTTTTAAGACCACTGTACACAAATAATTTGAGTTCAGATTTCCCAATCTAGAATTTTCCTTCTTTGAAATCCCATATCCTTCAGCCCACCATGGAACACATTAATTCTATTATTGTTTTATTATTTTATTAATTTATTATTTTACTGTATTCTACAGTAAAAATGTGTGGAAATTGTCTGCTAGCAAAGAAGAGCTAAGTCACATAGTTAAAACCAGATAGTTTCCTGGGAAATTCTCTAGTGCATGTCTCCTCTAATCCAATTCTCTCCCTACCCCAACCCCATGATTCAAAGGGTTCTGTGGTTTGGGAAGTAGTTGACACTTGATTCAGATATCCAATTCTAATTAGACAGAATTGTCCAAGAATCCTTGATGAAGCAATTCTAGGATCTACTAAAGACCCACTTCCAGTAGAATTCCTTTACCTGCTATCAAATGGATTCTGATGTTTAGTGCTCTACCATTACTCCAGCCTGTCACATAGACTTCAAACTGAGAACCTCCTAACACTATACTTCTAGGCTAATTTAGAATCATCTCTTCCTTTGTGGTTCACTAGCCAACTACCCCAAAGAGGTTAAAGACAGAGGGAAAGCATTCCATAGGTACTAAGAAAACCAACAATCCAGTTGGAGAAGGCTGAAACTTCTTTATGGGAACTTCATTAAGAGGAAATGTGTAAGAAGAGGGAGATCTAAAATTCATCTGATATTTTCCAATGATTTTAGTTATGTTGGGCATGTAGTAGAGACTCAATAAATGATTCATTTGTTTAGAGAACAAAGAGCTACTGTGTATAATCATCTCTAAAAAACTCCAACCAGGAACAGTAAGTTCATCTCTCTTTGTCTTAGTATTGAAATAAGTGGAAAATACTTCTTTGAGGGAACATGCTTGATACTTTCTTCAATGATATTACTTAAGTATTATTTTTTTAGAAAAATAACCAATAATTTTCAATAATAAGTCAAATTGCCTGAATAAAATTGCAGTGCCGGTGTGGGACGGACAGGGACATTCATAGCCCTGGATCGACTGCTACAGCATGTTTGTGATCATGAATATGTTGACATATTGGGTCTGGTGTCGGACATGAGATCATACAGAATGTCCATGGTGCAGACAGAGGTAAGAGCTTGATTAATGTGGTAATTTAAATTTAGCTCTCAGAATGAATACAATATAACAAATATCCTGGTTTTATCTATAGTAGTGGTTCTATGTATTTTCATATCATTCAATCATAAAAGAAGAAATTAATAATTGAATACATTATGGTGCCTTAAAATAAGCAGGAAAAACTTTTATTTCATATTTTTTATATTACCTTATTTCTACCTCACAAAAATTCTGCAGATACTATAGATAGTATTCTTATCCTTATTTTGTGATGAGGAAATAAGATTCATAGAAATTTAGTAATTTTCCCAAATGTCAAAAGAAAAACTTGAATCCACTTCTTTCCTCTAAGTCCAGTACTCTATTTGCTGTCACTTTGCTATTTGTCTCCAGAAATAAACTTATTTTTATAATGATCCTATTTTTATTGGCTTCATATTTCTTTTGATAGAATAGTAAATGGAACCCTAGGATTCAAAGCTGAAAGTCATCTGAAGGATTTTTAGCCCACCTCCCTTATCTGACAAAAAAGGAAACTGAGATCCAGAGAAATTAAGCTTTTATGTCATAAAACAAGAATGTTTCCAAAAGTTAAAAAATGATCAAATAAAACTTGTATAAGTGATGACCAAATTTCATATTAAATTTGATTCATTAAGTTTGTCATTAGCTTTTCTCTATGCAAATGTCATTACTAATGGTGGGTTGTGGTAGATTGCCATTTAATCTCCATCTGTCACTTGATTTCAGGAGGAAACCTTCCCTGGTCATTTTCTACCTCCATTGTCAAGTTTCTTTCTTTCATTTAAGTGGATCTCTCAATTTTTTTTTGTAAAATAGAAAAGTCTCTGATAAATGTGTAATTACATTCTTCCTCATCATCTTGTACTGCACACTCCATCCCACCTTTGAGGCTTTGTAATGCATTACTCCCTGAGTATGGTGTGATAACAGCAATCAAAAACTGGTGCCAGCCTGCCCAAGAGTGCTTAGGAGCTGGTTTGAAAGAAGTAAGAGTAGGTATGCATCAATGTAGGCAGAAACACCCCAGGCACCTTTCCCATAATCCTAGTCAATCAGTTTAAATTCTAAGCATCTTAACTTCAGGTAGACAATGACCCTGTTTTCTAAGTAGTGTGTGGGAGGAACTCTGAATTGAATGCTTTCTTGACTTTTTTAATTTTATTTTTTCCTTGGTTACATACAAAAACAAGTTTCAGCATTCACTTTTAAAATCTTGAGTTCTGAATTCTCTCCCTTCCTCCAACCCCACTCCCCCTCACTGCAAAAGCAAATTATTTGATATAGGTTAAAAAAAAATCTAGTCCTAATAAACACCACAATAGTCATGTTGTAAACATAACCTCTCACCCCACCCAAAAGAGAAACCTCAAGAAAAAATTTTGAAATCAACTCTGTATTTTGGATGAATAGTATTCTGTTTCACAAGTTCTTTGGAACTTGCACAGCATTGCCTAGAAAAGGTAAGTCATTCACAGCTGATCATTCTACAATATTGCTGTTACTTTGTATGTAGTACATTTCCCATTGCATTTGCTTACGTAAGTTTTTTACTGAGAACATCCAGTTCAACTTTTCTTGTAATACAATAGCATTTCTGTTTCATCACATAACATAATTTGTTCAGCCATCCCCTAACTGATGGACATCCCCTCAATCTCAAGTTCCTTGTCACCAGAAAAAAAAAGCTGCTATAGATATCCTTATATATTTAGAGCCTTTTCCTTCCTGTTTTTCATTCCTTCTGAAATGATGATGTTTGTCCTTTGTTCTCAAAGACCATGACATCAGGGAGGTGATACCATGACAAGCACATGCTGTGCTAAGCCACCATCCTCATTTTCTCCTCCAGAAACATCTGGGTCTAGTGACCAGATATAAATCAGGATGACTAGAGATGGCTCTGGATGTGAAGCAATCTTAAGTGACTTGCCTAAGGTCCCACAGCTAGTGAGTATTAAGCATCTGAGGATGGATTTGAAGTGTCCTCCTGTCTCCAAGGCCAATGATCCATCCACAGGTAGTGGCATTTCTAGGTCAAAGGGAAAACAGGGTTTTTATAGCCCTAAAATTGCTCCAAATTTCTCTATAGAACTATGAAATCCTTTAAAAACTGCTCCAATAGTGCATTCATTTCTCATTTTTTCTACATCCCCTCCATTTGTCATTTTCTTTTTATATACTATTAGCCAATCTGATAAGTCTAAGTATAAGGATGTGCCTCAGAATTGTTCCAATCCTAATTTCTCCTGTAAATAGTGAGTAAAGATATTTTTAAAGAAATGGTTTAAGGGGTGGCTGGGTGACACAGAGGATAGAGCACTGGCCTCTCATAGGACCTTGGAGGAATTATGGTCTCTGTGGGTTGTCCGCAAACCCTACCCCCAAGTCTTGGAGGTGCAGTAAATCAGTCATAGGCTGAGGAAATGAGCAAACAACAGAAAAGAAGAATTGAACAAGAGAAAATTACTTTGGTCCCATGGAAAATAAAAATATATACTCAGATGGTGACAAAATTGAAGCTTCTGTATCCAAAACCTCCAAGAGAAATAGAAAATGGGCCCAGGCTGTGGATGTTCTCAAAAAAAAAAAAGACTTTGAAAAGCAATTAAGGGAGATAGAGGAAAAATTAGGAGGAGGAAATAAGAGCGATTCAGATAAATCTTGAAAAATCAAGTTAGCAACTTGGTGAAAGAAACAGAAAGATATACTGAAGAAAATAATATGTTAAAACCACTTTAGGGGAAAAGGAAAATTCAACATAAAATGCAAATGAGGAGAAGAATGCCTTAAAAACCAGAATTGGCCAGTTAGAAAAGAGGATTTAAAAACTCTCTGAAGAAAATAACTTCCTCAAATGCAGAATGGAACTAAAGGAAGATGATGACTTTGTGAGAACTCAGGAAGAAATAAAATTGTACCAAAAGAAACAAAAATCAGAAGAAAATGTGAAATAGCTCATTGGAAAAACAATTGACCTTGAAAAAAGATCTTGAAGAGATAATTTTAAAATAATTGGGCTACTTGAAAGTCATGACTAGGAAAAGAGCCTAGACTTCATTTTTCAAGAAATAATACAGCAAAATGGCACTAAGATCCTAGAAGCAGAGGGTAAAATAGAAATTGAGGGAATTCACCAATCACCTCCTGAAAGAGATCCCAAAAGAAAATCTTCCAGGAATGTTATAGCCAAATTCCAGAACTTCCAAGTCAAAGAGAAAATACTAGAAGCTGCCAGAAACAAGAAATTCAACTATTGTGGCTCTATAGTCAGGATTACACAGGATCTGGCAGCATCTACATTGAGGGCTCGTAGGGCTTGGAATATGATATTCTAGAAGGCAAAAGATCTTGGTTTACAGTCAAGAATCAACTCCCCAGAAAAACTGAACATCCTCTTTGGTGGAAAAGATGAATTTTCAATGAAACAGGGACTTCCAAACTTTCTTATTGAAACAACCAGAGCTGAACAGAAAGTTTGATTTCCAAATATAGGACTCAGGTGAACCATGGAGGGGGTGGATGAGAAAGACTAATTATGAGGAACTTAATGATGTTTAACTGCTTGTATTCCTGCATGGGAAGAAGATACTGGTAACTCATATGAACTTTCTCATTCATAAGAGCAGTTAGAAGGAGCATATATAGAGAAGGCACAGGAAGGAGCTGAATATAATGGTATAATATAGTAAAAAGATGGAGTCAAAGGAAAGTACTGGGAGGAAGAGAAAGGAAAGGAAGAAGTGGTTAAGATATTTCACATGAGAGTCAAGAAAAAGCTTTTACAATGAAATGGAATGGAGGAAGATAAGGGGGAGTGAGTGAGCCTTCATTCTCATCAGAAATGGCTCAGAGAGGTAATAAAAGTAATAATATATATCTTACCCTAGAGAAAAAAATGAGATGAAATGGATAAGATAAGGGAAAATGGGGAAGGAAGGGGGTAGCAGGTGGTAGAGAAGAAGGAAGATCTTGGGAGAGGGTAAAAGGATACAATACAGTTCTGGACAGGGATAGGATGAAATAAGAGAGAGAATGGAATAGATGAGAATGGGGAGGAATAGAATGGAGAGAAGTATAGCTAAGTGATAGCAATTGAGGGAAAGATATTGAAGCAACTTCTCTGGTGGCTATGATGGGGAAAGCAACTAACCCCAGAGACAAAGCTGTTGGAATCTGAACACATACTGAAGTACACTTTTTTCCCCCTCTCACTATTCTTGAGGTTTCTCATCCTTTTGTGGAGGGGGGAGGGAGGAGGAGGGTTTATGATTACTCTTACAATAAGATTATTGTAATAATATAAAATGAATTTTTTAAAATGTTATCCCTTCAAATTCATTGAAGTTCATCTTTTCCTCTGAAAGAATATATTCAGTTTTGCTGCGCTGTTGATTCTTGGATGTGATTTAGTCTCTTTTGCTTTCCAGATCTTGTTCTAAAACCTAAAATCTCAAAGTAGAAGTGCCAAATCATTGACTCCATATTATTTAAATTTTTTTATGACTACTTGCAATAGTTTCCCCTTAACTTGAGAGCTCTGGAATTTAGCTATAATATTCCTGGCAGTTTGGATTTTAGGATCTCTTTCAAGAGGAGATCTTTTTTTCAATTTCTGTTTTATCCTCTACTTCTAGACTATCAGGGCAGTTTTCCATGTTAATTTCTTGAAAATGATGTCTAGGCTCCTCTTTTGGTCATGGCTTTCAGGTAGACCAATTTTAAAAATTATTTCTTCTGGATCTGTTTTCTAAGTCAGTTGTTTTTCCAATGAGATATTTTACTTTTTCTTCTAGTTTTTAATTCTTTTAGTTTTATTTTTATTGTTTTCTTGATTTCTCACAAAGTCATCAGTTTCCCTTTTCTCCATTTTATAGTTTAATGAATTATTTTCTTCAATTAACTTTTTTGTCTCCTTTTCCATTTGACCAATTCTGTTTTTTAAGTCATCTTCTTCTCATTAACTTTTGTTTTGTTTTGTTTTTCTCATTAACTTTTAGTACCACTTTTTCCATTTGGCTCAGTCTGGTTTTTAAGATGTTATTTTCTTCTGGATTATTTTGTAACTACTTTACCAAGCTGATGACTTGGTCTTCATGATTTTCTTCTATCACTTTCTTTTTTCTTCCAATTTTTTCTTCTACCTCCCTTACTTGATTTTCGAAATCCTTTTTAAACTCTTTCACAGTCTGAGTCCAAGTCATAGTTTTCTATGAGGCTGTGGTCATAGAAGTTTTGACTTTGTTATCTTCTTTTGACTATTTTTATTTCCATATGACCAAAATATCTGTCTATAGTTGGATTTTTTCTTCTGTTGCTTGCTCATTATCTCAGACTATGACTTGATTTTAACTCTTTGTTAAGATGGGGCTGTTTCTAGGGTGAAGGATGCCTTATCCTAAGCTCTTGAGGGTTTTGTGCTACTGTTTTCAGAAATTCTTCTGGGGACCTGCAAATTTTCAAAGCTCTTTTGAGAGATTATATCCACTCTCCTTGCCTGTACTCTGGAGAGTGGTGAGTATAAGCACTCCTTTCTGCCATGGAACTGTGAGGTCTCTGCCTATGTAGTAAGCTTCGTTGTGCTTCTTCTTCTTGCTAATGGGGCCCCAGATTGCCACCCAAATATGAGTATGGGCAAATCCTACCTCAGGGATAACAAGGAGAACCCCTATAATCTCCTTCCAACCCCCTAACCTTTTGTGGACTGAGAGCTCCAGAAGCAGCTGCTTATGAGACCTGTTCTGGACTGTACAGGGGACTTTTCCTGTTGGCCCTTCATGTTGTCCTTGGAAGTCTCTAAGCTGAGAGTCACCACCACCACTACCACTGACTCAGTCACCCATCTTCCTATTCCTGAATGGGGTCAGTTCACTCTGACATAGCCCAGGATTCCCTGAGCTCCTCTCTCACCCCAGTGCAATGGACTTTTTCTACAGATCTTCCAAGTTCTCATGGGCTGAAAATTGTTTCACTCTATCCTTTTATGGGCTCTGCCACTCTAGAATTTGGTTAGAGTAATTATTTAAAAGTTGTTAAAGTGGTTTGGGGGAGAGGTTAGATGATTCCCTGCCTTTACTCTTCCATCTTGGCTCCATCATGCTTTCTTGATCTATATAAAATTTCAAATGAACAAAAAAGGTTTTCTTCTTTATACTTTATATGACTAGACCACTAGATGTCAGGATAATTTAGAAAAATAGCCATTGCTGTTTTTTTTCCTGAAAGATTCTCCAATCTTTTTCTTCCTTTTCTTCCTCTTCTTCTTCCTCTCCTCTCCTCTCTGTTTCTGTGGATGTATTTATGTCTTTGTCTGTTGCCTGTCCTTCTCCCTCTTTCCACCCCTCCCTCCCCCACCTCCCCCCTTCTCTTCCCCCCTACTACTACTCTCAATACAAACACTCCTTGTTTAATGTGTGAGGAAAAAGTAGGATCACATTTGAATATGGTCTGACTCCAGATTGATACCATCATTTTTCCCCTTTGACTTTGAATACATTCTTGAATTTGATGTCTATAGATTCATATCTAAACTTTTTATTGTAATTAGTAGTTATCAGAAAAAAAATACTTGAACCATAGACTTATAAGGGACATTAAATAAAATTCAATCCAATTCCTTCATTTTACAAGTAAGGAAACTTGAGACTAAAGAAGTTCATAATTGCCCAATGACATACATTTTTCTAACTCCACCTTCCATGCTCTTTTCATTGAAAGTCCACTTGTACCCAAGATGACTAGCAAGGTGACCTTGAACTATCTTAGTCAACAATTCCACATATTTATCTTTGACCTACTTCAAATCTCTTGAATGTATGCAATCTGTTTTCTTGCTACTCAGTCTCTCATTTTTCTGTTCAATATTCACTTTAGCACTATTCTATCATACCTTGCTCTTCTTTTTTGAAAGGCAGTAAGAACCACATGCCAAATTGAATCTTTGTTACTATCCCGATTCCAGAGGACACTTCTTGTTCTGTTATTGTTAAATAATCACAATAATTCTCTAGCATGTGTCTTTTTCTAGATATATTTAAAGAACAATTTAAAGAACATTTGAACATACTTTTAGTGGCTTTGGAAGGTTCCCCTTGCCCTTGAATTTTTTTGCACCTGACTCAGAAAGTAAGGGACTTACTGTATGTTGCTATAGCAGATGATCTGATATATTGATCTTGGAGCAGAGATCATTGGAGTTAGAACAATGTCTTGACTAGTGATTCTGATGCCTTGGACTAGAAAATGAAGGGAAAACACTGGGGTTGGTGGGAGATGGGAGAGAAAGACTTCCAAGAAGGCATAGAGAAACAAATCCCTGTGGGATATTTTGAGGAAGGAAATAACCTGTAGTGCAGATGTGACAGTAGCTAAGAGGGGAAGAGAAAAAGACCCATCATTTGATAACTTCCCATTTTAATAATTTTTTCCTTGATGAATATTAAAGTTTGTTTTTTTATTTTCCTTTGTTGAAGAAATAAATATTTCATTAACACTATATACATTTCAGTACTACTTTGCAGTTTTGACTAGTCAGAGCAGGGTTATCTTGAGGATCAAATGAGATAATACAAAGTGAGTTGTAACTATAAGATGCTATCATAAAAGTACATTCAAGATCAAATCAATTCAAGTGTTATGAAGAGTATTCATGCTTTGTAGAGAATCATACATTTTAAAACTAGAAGATACCTCAAAAATCATCAGCTTGTTATCTGTGTGACCTTAATCAAATTCACCTACCCTAAATTCCAGTTTCTTTGTAGGTAAAATAAGGGAGTCAGAGAAGATGATCTTTTATGACTTTTTAAACACTAAACCTATGGTGAAAAGTAATCCTCTCATTTTATAAATGAAACTGAGACCATTATGTGACTTGCCCAATGTTATATTAGGAGTATAAGGAAATAAGTAAAGTAAGGAATAAAGGAAGCTGAGATTTGAACCTGGGTCATCTGACTGACAATCAAGTGCTCTTTCTGATGTGCCACATTGACTCATTAAAGTAAAAGACCTTTAAGATCCTTTTCAATCATAAGACTCTATGATAAATGCTTTTTGGTGAATTACTGAATAAGTGCACTTAAAATACAATTTTAGCTGAGGTATTAACTTGATAAAATTTGAGATATTAGATCTCCTTCTGTGGGCAGAGTAGCAGAAATTTCATCTAACAAAGGTTACAAGGTTCATGAACATAGCTTACTGGAATATTGATGATGAAATATATTTTGATCTCAAAGTATCAACATAGTATAGGCAAAGTGGATGGTTAGTTCTGAAATTTTCATACTTCTCTTTTGCTCCAGGAACAGTATATTTTTATCCATCAATGTGTACAATTGATGTGGATGAAGAAAAAGAGACAGTTCTGCATCAGTGATGTGATATATGAAAATGTTAGCAAGTCCTAGTTAAGGATACTGAACAGTAAGTATTGAAGAGAACATTATAGGTGCTCTGCTATAGAATAATCCGATGATTATTTATGATTAATGGGGATAATGGGGATAATTAATGATAATTCTGCTTTCCAGAAAACCATCATACCACCTTCAACTGTGAACATGGATAGAAATGTCTGAACTAGGGTAATGGGACATTATAGAGATTGGAGTGGGGATTGTTTAAGCAAGGAAGAGAAAGGCAGTAAGAATAAAATTGGGGAGTATAATGAAAATGATAATAACAATATAATAGCATTTATATATTGTTGTTCAGCCATATCTGATGCTTTTCAACTCCATGGACCATGTTTTTGTTTTTTTGGTAAAGATACTGCAGTAGTTTATTGTTTTCTTCTCTAGTGGCTTAAGGCAAACAAGGGTTCAGTAACTTGCCCAGGATCACACAACTGAGATCGGATTTGAACACAGGTTTTCCTGTCTTCAAGCCCAATGCTCTATCCATTGAACCATCTAGTTGCCCATCATTTTTTTTAGGTTTTTGCAAGGCAAACGGGGTTAAGTGGCTTGCCCAAGGCCACACAGCTAGGCAATTATTAAGTGTCTGAGACTGGATTTGAACCCAAGTACTCCTGACTCCAGGGCCGGTGCTTTATCCACTATGACACCTAGCCGCCCTGTAGTTGCCCATTATTTATATGACATTTTATATATGCTATTTATATAATATTTTGCTTAGTGCTTTACATGTTACCTATTTGTGCCTTACAACAACTCTGATTATTATCATTTTACATATATAAGGAAATTGAGCCTGAGAGAAGTTCAGTGATTTGCCCAGTGTCATACAACTATTAAGTGTCTAAGGTAGAATTCACTTCAGGTCCAGCACTCTACATATTGAACAACCTAGTTGCAGTGATAAAAAAATGATGAAAAGGAATATGATTATACTTTTAAGGTGGCAGGAGATGGGGGGGAGAGCAAGTATTTAGACTTGTTATGTTTTTATACTTTTTTTGTACTGAATAGAGTTTTTTGTGGATTTGAAGAACTATATTGCTTTTACTAGTGGAATAAAGTAATGGTTTATCATCTAAAAAAAGGTGATAACTTGGGTAGGAACCTGATCAGTAGAAAACTGAAGCAAAACAGATTAAGAAAAATTCATGTGAGATAAAATTACTGATGTGAAATCCTTAAGAGTGGACCAAATTAATATAAAAAATTCAGAAGTAAAGGAGAGGCAGTGGGTAGAGAGCCAACTTCAAAGCTAAGACTTGGGTTCATGTTCTCCCACTAATACATACTGATAATATGACTCTGGCCATAAATATGCCATTTATATCTCTCAGTTCTTTAGGCAATTCACTAAGAGTATAAAATAGAAGATGACAAGTGATATTGGTAACATGAGTTTTCTCAGCTTAGAATTCATTTTACCAACGAAATCACAGATTTGGGTTCTATCTTCAATCCTTTATATAGAAGTCAAGAACCAACTATAGTTAATATATCTAATATATGACCAGGTTAAAAATAGGATAAAGACTATCCTAGTAAAGAAATCAAATAATTATATAAACTGCTTTTACTATAGTGTCCTAATGTGTTGGAATACTTTGGTATGTCATGAAAACACATTTTTCAGTCTCCCTTAGCTTCTTCATCACCACCATAATTCCTTTTTCCAATTTTAAACTTAAAGGAAAATGATGAAAATGGAAAATATCTTTGTTCTTTGTGAGAAAGGGGTTAAAAGGAATTGAAGCATGCAAAAACATAAGTGTGAGAAGTGACTAGAGAGAGTCTGAATGAATGAATAAGTGAATGAATAAATGAATTAAAAGCATTTATTAAGTTCTTTCTATATACCAAGGACTCCACTAATTGCTTGCTGGTAATACAAATTAAAAAAAAATGATAGTCCTTGCTCTCAGAGACAACATTCTAATTGAGAGAAATAAAGATGGTAACAAGGCCAAGGGGCTTTAAATTCCACTGTAGGTTGAATGGCAATGCCCTAAGCTCTGTAGGATCAGTGTAGTAAGAGGGCAGATAAGGCTAGTTGAGTCAAAGAGGCACAATGGCAGGACAGATGGTAAAACTGCTTAGGGTACAGGGACTCCTGGGTTAAAAATTGTAAAATTCAATGAGAGTAGGGATTCTTTCATTTGTCTTTGTATCTATCCCCTGTACCAAATATAGTGCCTGAGATAATAAAATTAATATTTTAAATGGGCTAAACAACCTGGGGGTAAAAATGGTTAAAACCAAAGTGAATTTTTGGTTAAAAATTTTGGTGATTAAAAATAATTGTGTATCATATTTGGTCCAATAGTATGTATTACAGAATATCATGATGTTTGCTATGACTCAAGTAGACCTTGTCTAAGAAGATTTAGTCACACAAAAACTCTCTATAATGCAATCTCTGAAAAAAGTGAGGAAATAAATTAATTTAAAGAGAAATGAAAAGTGAATATAGAATGAATGAAGAGAAATAAAAGAACAATTTTTATTGTAACATATAATGTTACCTTAGAGATGGTGACTGTAGTAGCTGGAGGAACTGGAGGCCCTTAACTAGGAGCTTGAAGAAAGTTACAAATTCCAAGAAGTGGAGATGAGGAAGAGAGAGAATAGCATAAATTGGGACCAGTCAGGACCAAGGGATGGATATATAAGATGGACAGTTATGTGTGAGGAGAAGCAAATAGGATTTTGTGACTTAACCTTGAAGCATATAGAGGGGAGTAGGTATGAGAAGACTGAAAAGACAGGAAGGGGCCAGTTGAAAAGCTTTAAATGCCAGACAGAGGAGATCTTATTTGATCCTAGAAATAAAAAAAAAAGATCCATTGGATTTAATTGAGTCAAATGGTGACAGGATCACTATAGGTATCTCATCTCAAACCTAGCATATTCAAAACTAGCACACATTTTTCCTCAAGACAAACAAATAAATAAACAAATATCTCCCTTCCTACTAAATTTTGCATCACTTTCAAGGGTACCACCATCCTCCTAGTTACACAGATCTGCAAAACTGATATTATTCTTCACTTGTCACTCAAACTCAACACTCATATTTAATTTTTTATTATCTTGTTGACTTGACCTAGACATATCATAATATATCTCCTATATCTTCTCTTTACTCACAAAGCAAGCAACTATTATGATTCAAGTTTGAGTAACCTCTCACCTAATAATTCAATGGACTTGAAACTGTTCTTCCTGCATCAAGTTTCCCCCTCACTCAAATCTTTTCTCTATTCGACTATCAAAATGATTTTCCTAAAGTTCAGGGCTCACAACATCAGACAAGCACACACCACACACACACACACACACACAGAAACACACACACGATCTGATTAAGTTTATTATAGTGGCTTTCTATTATCTCCGGGATAAAATATAAAATCTTCTATTTGGCATTTAAAGTCCTTCCTGATCTGGTTGCTTCCTGTCTCAAAGTCTTCTAGCACACTTTACTTCCCTCCATGTAGTCTTATGTTCCAACTACACTGCATACTTGCGTTATCTCACAAATGACTATCTCCCTATTCTGCACCTTTTCATTGATTGTCTTTCATGTCTTGAAAGTTGTCACTCAGTAAAAGTAAAAATTGATTTCGTTGATCCTTTAAAAGAGACAGATACCATATAGCTAATTCTTCCATTAAAAAACAAAAATAAACAATAACAAAAATTAAGAGCATAGATAACAACATTTCATTCTAGAAATACAACCACTTTTTAGAAATGCATTTCAGTTATAGACTATGGTTAATGAAGAAGGTCAATTGGAGAAAGAAGGGAATGGTTGAAAAGGTAGAGTACTTGAACAAAGAAAGGGACAGCAAGAGGGAAGGACAATAACAAGAGAGGGAAAGTCTTACAGAAAAAATAAAGAATCAGGAGGCTTGGGAATATTGTTGAAAAAAACGAAGTCAATTGGTGAGAAGATTAGACATTTCTGGGTGTAGTATTTGTCATCCAAACCCATTCACAGGGTTGGATCTAAACCCAAGTACTAAATGCTTATTGTATTTTTCCTTCATTCACAGGAGAGAACATGAAGTACACCCAGCTTCCCTTGCTTCAGGATTATTGGGGGCGGGAAGAACCTACTAGCCATTTTGCCAAGGAAGGTCCCTGCTTTGAAGTACATGGCCAATAAAGAAGATATATTTTATCTTGTAGAAACACTGGGAAGACTTAGCCTTAAAGAGCCTACAGTGTCTTTTGACTGCTTATTTCTGGATATTTAAAATATTGGACCAAATTCAACCAAACATGATAAAAGATGAGATACTCTACAGATAGAAAGTATGCCACTCTTGAAGAGTTTGGTTTGTCTTTTGCTGGTTGGACTTAGTTTAAAGCAAGTACAATATATACATATATACATATATATAAATATATTTTTGCTGACTATCTCAGAAAGAAAAATTGCTTTCACTATGTGTCACACTAGTCAATTATTAGCATCTAAAAACTTTTCATTATTAAAGAGAGAAGCATGAATAGACAACAAGAAATTTCAATTCTGCACAAGGAAATAGAAAAGTGATGTTATTGTTTACCCTAGCATACCAGGTTAAGGGTGGAAAAGATAGGGGGCAGGGAAGCAAGGATACTGTGCCAGTGGACTTTTTTCCCTGTTCCAAATATAAAAGCTGTAATACAGCTATGATGTAGAATAGAAAAGAAAATATTGTCTTAATTGCTCTAGTTGTTGATTTTTTCTTCATAATTAACAATAGAATGTTTAATCCTTGATCCTTTGGGACTTAATTCACCATCTTGATTTCTTTTCAGTGAATCTGGTCTGGGATCAGATGAGTTTACAGTCTGAGTATCTTTAGGCTCTGTTGATATAATCTTTAGCTGTCCAAGCAAAATTTTAGTGCTTGGGGATCTATCATTCCTTTTTTTGCTAAATGGCATGTAGGTGAAAGCTCTCTCATTTGGAAACTGTGTGCCATAAGGACACTCCTTCATTCATCTGAAGGGCTTTGAACTCATGAAGTTGAATTCAAAAGAAGTTGCAGTATGTTAGAAGAGTTACCTGACTGTATTTGGGGGTTGCAGTCAAAATGGATTCCAGCAGGAGTTTTGATTTACTCTTGGGTTGTCAATTTCATTCATTAGTGATGTAATTAGTAACATTTTATGATTTGAGCATTGCACAATGACATTATATAACTATGTATTGTAACAAGAATGCTGTCAAAATGGGCATTGATGGCATTGAGAAGCCTGTTTCTTTATGTCACTGCAATGCTCATTTGTATGAGATATTAGTTCTGAGATTACAAGGAAAAACAATTAGAATTGAAAGTAAACATTCACCAATTGTTCACTGTTGTCAAGAAATTGGAAGGTTTCTCCCTAGATGCTTTGCATTTCTTAGTTTATTGGTTAACTATGTCTTCCTTAGAAGTTTCTTTAGAAGCTTTTTGTGGTTCAGTGTTTATGGTATGGTTTAATATTTTTGGCAATCTCAGCAATTATGAAGGATGTCAAGCAAATAGCATTGATACCAAGGTCTCCCAGCTGAGGGGGTTTATCCAGAAAACTTGGCAAAGTTTCCCATCAGGCATCGACCTTGTATTTCAGTTCTTACTTTGAACAAATCTATGGCCAAAGATTCATTGTCCTTGGACTAAAGATGACATGAATTATGACTCAAGAGGATATTCTTTAGGTACCTGCACCACTCCTTTCTTTTTCCCACTGCTATTGCCCACTCTTAAGTTTTACACTACTGCTTACTATTATAATAATTTTATCACTTCAAAAAAATCAACATGGCATAGGGTATGGGGGCAGGGGAGCAACCTATTAACCCTAGTGTGATATTCAAAAGGCTTCACAGATGAGTCAGACTTAATGAAAACTGAGAAGTTGTATGGTTGAGAATATAATATATATTCTTTTCAAAATTGTCACCCAGAAAGTGGCAATCTTTTTTCTAACAATGTAAAAGCATTTTACTCTGGGCAGACTCTGGCAATCAAGAACTTCATAAACATCTCATTAATCTCTTTAAGACCTTTACAAGGAAGAATTGAGTTTTACTTTGTGATTGATGGTGGCCTAAGGAACATAGAAATTTGGTTAATCATTCTACCTCCAAGGTTAATTTTAGCAAGGCAAATGACAGAACCATGGAATCTCAAATCAAGAAGCAACCAAAAGATCATCTAGTCCACTATTAACCTAAACAAGAAATAACACTACAACAGGTTGGCAAATGGTTATTCAAACCCTGTCCACAGACCTTTAACTAGTGAGTTCTACCTCCTAAAGCACTCTACCCCCTGGAAAATTCTGGTTGTTAGGAAAATGTCTCCTCAAACTGAAGAAAAATAGCTTCTCTTAACATTAATGATAATAGTAGCTGGCATTTATATCGCACTTTAAATTTTCCTAAGCACTTAGCCAACATCCTATTTGATCCTCCCAATAACTCTATGAAGACGGTACTATGGGCATTATTCTCACCATTTTATAGATTTAAAAAAGGCTGAGGTTCAAAGAGGTTCAAAAGCCTTTCCCATAGTCACACAGCTAATGAATGTCAAAGACAGAATTTAATTCTGATTCTGCCTAATGTCGAATTCACTACTTTACACATAAGTTATGAGTTTTGTTTTGGAAGACAAGTTGGATAAATCCCTTTTCTCTTTCATAATCCAGTAACTTGAAGTCAGATATAATTCCCTCTAAGTCTTGTCTTCTCCAGGTTGAACTTCCCCATATCCTTGTATAGGATAAAATCAAAAGTCTTTCATAAAACTCATTTCCCTAAAATATGGTACCCAGAACTGAAAATAGTCCTCCAGATATGATCTGACAAGGCAAAGACATCACTTCCCTGGGCACCATGCTTCATATTAAGCTTTATGTAGCTTAATATCATATTTGGTTACTATATACATGCTGTTGAGCTTATAGCTTCCAGGTCTTTTATTCAGAAAATTTATAATACAACTATACCTCCCTTGTTCTGTTTTGAGAAAATGCTTTACTATACCCAAGTGAAAAGAATGAAAGAAGTAGGAGAAGGAGGAACAGAAAGAGAAAAAGAATTTAATCTTCAGCAGGAGGTATATTCAAACAGGAAGGGAGAATAGGAGCCAAGACATTGCACCAAACTGAGATAATTCTCAATTCTCATAATGTGAACATAAATATAGAAATCATTGGTTTCAATATTCTAAAAACTAAATATTAGAGAATTTAATATTCCTTCTGAGAACCATACTCCAAAAGACAATTTTGACAATCTTGTAAAAAAGAATATAAAGATGACTCAAAGAGCTCCAGACATCCTGCAGTTCATACCAGATCACTTTGGTCAGGTTTATGGAAAGATTATACATGATGGTTATAATTTAAAACCAAAAGTCATTCTGTTAACTTATAGATCACCTATTCATCATAGTATTATGTAATGGAAACAACATTAGAGGATGTTTTAGGATATATGAATCTTAACTCTAGCAAAGAAATTTGTGACCTTGGGCAAATCACTAAACCTCTCTGAGTCTCAGTTCCTTATTTGAAAATACTAATGCCTTTTCTACCTACCTCACAGAGTCATTGTGAGGTTTAAATAAAACAAATGTAAAAGTGCTTTGAATACTATAAAAGTTTTATGGGGGAAAATGTCTACACTCTTTCTTTCCTTTGAGTCAGAGATCTATTTCTGAGCATATACTTCAAGGGATTGAGAGCAGAAAGTCAGTTTTAGAGCTGTCAAGACCTGGACCCAAGTCCTTTCTCTGACATATTATCTGTGTGATCCTGGAGAAGTGATTTAAACTTTCCAAGCTTTAAGCAACTTTCTAATATTATTAGTTGCAAAGAAAGTGCCAGTTTGCATTGGTAAAAGAAGGGTTTCCTCATATAGGAATTCCTATACCAGTAAAATCACACATCTTGCCCCTTTCCCTATACTCCAAGGTGGTGAAAGATAAGAACAATCCCATGTGTACCAAAATATTATCATGAGAACGTTTTTCTTTTGGAAAAGACATGGAAAATGAAAACACATTGACTGAAAATGGCTAAATTATATTTTGGTTTATGAATGCAATGAAATATGGTTGTGCCATAAAATTTATGATGAATATGAGGAATTCAAAGAAACATGGGAAGATTTGCATGAACTGCTATAAAGTGAAGTAAGAAGCACCAGGAAAGCAATATATACACAATGACTAAAACAATGTAAAAAGGAAAAAAGAACAATAACTTAAAAATGAACACTGTGTAATTATAAAGACCAATCTTGGTTGTGGGGAAAAAAATAAAATGCATCTCCATCCTCTCCTTGGAAAGTTGTGAGAATGTGGGTATGGAATGTTACCTACTCTGTTAGATATGGTCAATGAGTCAACTGGTTTTGCTTTTTTAAAAATGTCTTACAAAAGAAGGTTTATGGGGGGAAGAGCATATTTGGAAATGACTGTGATGTACAAACAAAAGGCATCAATAAAACTAAAGAACAAAAAAGAAAAATATCACCTAAATGTAAGGTTTTATTGTTATTATTTTGTTAGGTCTATGATTATAATTAATAACTGCAAACCCCTCAGCAAATATCTCCTGAAAATTCAGTAAGGGTTTGGATATCTAGATTTCAGGAAATCTTCATTTTCTGGGTCTTTATGTGAGAAAAACTGAGGATTTCCTTCTTCTGCTATCTTAGCTTTTGATCAACATCAACCAAGGACCTTGGAGATATGAGGAATACTTACTGAGTAAAATCATTTTCTATTATGTCTTTAACAAAGCCCTATTTCCTAACTAACTAGTTCCCACTCACTCTTAGAACCCTAATGTCAACATGCTATTGTTAGAATTAATAGCCAATGAGACCACCATGACCTTTGGTTTTTTTTAAACTTTTTTTTAGATTTTTGCAAGGCAAATGGGGTTAAGTGGCTTGCCCAAGCCACACAGCTAGGTAATTATTAAGTGTCTGAGACAGGATTTGAACCCAGGTACTCCTGATTCCAGGGCCGGTGCTTTATCCACTGTGCCACCTAGCCGCCCCTATGACCTTTGTTTTAAAGAGGTTTTTCTATTGTGAGTTAATCCATCATAAATAACAATATATCCAATTTATGACCTGAAAATTCTCTGTCTAGGAAAACTGAGTATTCTGGAACTCTAAATTATTTAAAATCAGGTACCACAGGACCCAACTTCTCAAACACATCTCTCTTGAGTACTGAATGTGAAAATCATTCTATCTAAATTTATGATTCTAATGAAGTATGCAAATCCTTACTCTAGCTCCTAATGATATCCTTTTCTTTTTAAAAAAATGTTATTTATTTAAGGCAATGGTTTAAGGGTTAAGAGTGATGTTTCCAAAGTCACACAGCTAGGCAATTATTAAGTGCCTGAGGCCATATTTGAACTCCAGTCCTCCTGACTCCAGGGTTGGTGCTCTATCCACTGCACAACCTGGCTGCCCCCATGATATCCTTTTCAATACCATTTTATTTATTTTCAATACCATTTTATTTATTCAATACCATTTATCTTTATTTCTATAAGATATTTTCACATTTTCCATATGTAAGAGAAACATGAACTTTTAAAAATGATTAAAAAATCTAGGTTTTTAATCTAAAATTTTACAAATTTAGTTTATCCTCTATTAAATATACTAGAAGGTGGCAATATATCTTACCCTGAAGTCTTTAAATTTTCCTATAAGGTAGGTCCCTTTAATAAGAAAGGAGGATTTTAAAAGCTACTTCATTTCCAGGAATCTTCCTTTCTCCTTGTCTCTAGTGAGTGCTAATTCTAGCTGAGTGCCACAGATCTCTGGACTTGGTCCAAAAGTCAGCACTTTCTAGGTTGTCTTTCAGGAACCAAAATGCCTGCCACTGTGTAGCAGGAAATACTCTCCATTCATGCTGGAACAAGCCCAATGCAATCTGTTACAAAATAAACTGGCTGTTCTAGTCCACAGAGATACTGCCTGGTGCCTCATACAGGATTAGAATCAACAGGTAATGTTGGCACACAAAAAATAACTAGAACATGAGCCCAAACCACTTTTAAAAACACAGAAACTGAAATCCACACCCCACACTTTATTTTAAATGCCATTTTAATGCATTTAAAGATAGTTTTAAACCATAATTTTCTCCTTATAGAAATTATGTTTGGTTTGACTGCCTACCTCATATGATTTTCCTTTCTGCTCAGGCTTATCATAAGATGTTATCCTGAGGGATTATTTAACTAAAAACAATGAATTCAATTGTAGCATCACTTTTTAAAGGGCTAGGAATAAACTACTAGGCAGAGGAGGGCATCAGCATAATAAGAGGTCTGTACATATGAATTAACATTAAAATATTTACTAATTTGTGGAGAGCACTATAGTAAGGAATTGAGATGAATACAAAATAAATGATAATTCATTTTCCCAAGGAACTTTATTTGTGGGGAGGATATGGTGAAGAAGATTACACAAATAGTGGGTTTGACCAGGGAGGTACACTTGGATTCTGAAAAGTATCATGGAAATCATGGGAGAGAGTACTGACATACCTTTTCTAGGAATAATGGCAGAGTTAATCTGATTATATTTATGTTTAATCATTTTCAGTCAAGTCCAACACTTCATGACCCCAAATGGCATTTTCTTGGAAAAGGTAATGGAATGGATTTCCAATTCCTTCTTCAGCTTATTTTACAGATGACACAAAGAGGGTTAAGTGACTTGTCTAGGGTCACACAGTTAGTATCTGAGTCCAGATTTGGACTTAGATAGATGAATCTTCCTGACTTGAAGCCCAATCTCTGTCCATTGCACTACCTAGCTGCCTGCTATGCTCCTAATGCTAGAGAGCAAAAGTACCTATGAAGCAGCAAGGTCATTGTTGAGAACAGGAAGTGAAATGTAGAATGGTTAGGAGTTCACTGAAATAGTGAGCCAAAAGAGATTCTCTTCATTGATCGGGACATGAATAACCTTAAAGCCGGTTCCAGAGATAAAAAGGTTAAAGCTTCTAGGGTATTATCTCTGGTTTAAACAGGCTGCTGTTGAGAAAATGTCTGTGGAAAAGAGAAATGATTTGAAAGGACTGCAGATTTTTCTCCAGAGACAAGAGATCTCTCTTCAAAATAGCTTACAAATATCAAAAAGTTATAATGGACCTTCCAGGGCATATAAACAATAGTTTACTTTTCCTTGGATATTTTCAGTGATGATAAATTCTCTGTCACATTTGATGGAATTCATGTGATGGATCACTGTCATTTGAGGCATCTCTTTAGGTCAGATACCTCTAATTGAGCAAGTGATTTTTTTTTTTATTTTCTTCTATTGAGTTTAAAGCATTGTGTATCACCAGCATTCCTGATTGATGGTCATAAATATTTGATAAATTAACATTGAAAATTTCCTTCCATTGAGATAAAACCTAAAATCATTTCCAAACCTAAGATTCTATGATCCTCTGACACTGATGGGTATGAAATTAATACAAGAAATTTGAGACATGAATCATATTCCTCTTTCAGCCTTATAAAAGAGTAATGGAGGAGCAAATTCATGAATTTCTCCCAGGAAACTGAGTGGGTTGTGATAATCATAAGATTATGTGCATCATTTCAGAGCAATATGTAACTGTGTGGTAAGGCCTGTAGTAAAATGTCAAATGATTTCAGTTCTCTATAGGGACCCAGAAAATGATACTAACTCAATGCAGGTTAAAAAAATTCTTAGACTAGATTCCTTCATTCAATAGAAGACCCATGTTTTGGAAAAGTCAAGTACTAGAAAAATGGGCTTTTCCATGACAGTTATATTGTTGTTGATCATGAATTGCATTTGCCATAACAATGTGGTAAAAAAATTTTTTAACTGATGCAAATTGAAGGAAGCAGTGCCAGGAAAGTAATATACACAATGACTATATCAATGTGAATGGAAAAAGACCACCACTAAATAATAAAAATAATCCCAAAAAGGAGACCTTTGAAAATTATTCCCCCCTTCTCCTTTACAGAGGTTGGGAGGAGAGAGGGGAGGAATGATCCATAACCATGGAACATTACATATAATGTCTGATTTCTTTCCGTGTTGATTGTTTTGCAGGAGAATGCAAGTTTTTATTTTTCTTCTCTTTCTTAAAAGATGGCTATCTAGGAATAGGATAGGATGGGATCCAAAAGTCAACATTAAAAGAAAAAGGTCTATAGCACAAAACTCTAGTACTTAGTATAGATCTTCTAGCCCATTCCCTGCATTTTAAAAGCTAAAAAAATGCAAGATTTGAGGAAGCTGAGACTCCTACATTCTCACAAATGTGGTCATTCTCAGATGTAGCATTTGAATTCAAGTCCTTCTAAATCCAGAGAAATTGTTTTTGTTCCAAATTGTACAAGTGAGGCCAAATAGCTAATCTTCAAGGAAACTAGCAAAACTGTTTTTAAGCCAAAGTAGGCCTATTAATAACCATTCTATAGTGAGTTTGGGGAGGGGGGTAAAGAGTACCCTCTAATAAACACTCCAGGTTATGAATGCCTAAAAATTAAACCTTAGATTGTACCTTGTTTAATTCAGTAATATTATAGTTAAGGAAATAGATTCAGAATTAGGTAAACTGCATTCATTTACTGGCAGAGTGAGATACTGATATCTGGGACTGATTAAGACTGGCCCTATGTTAATTTAGGTTCAATATTTGAATGAAATAAACCATCCAATGATTATTTAACAGTTAACAAAAAGATGTTTGTTTAACCATCACAGAGAAAGGATACTCAACAAGATTATAAGAAGCACTTTCCTCAGTTAGATATAACAACCTCTCAAGCTTCCACGCTGTAAGGAAGATAGGGTGACATTCTCCTAACCATAGTATATCCTCCAAGGAGGAAAGACCCACACTTCATATAGAGAGGTCTTTTTATGACCTTAAGTGACCAGGGAGTTATCAGGGAGCTGCATTAACCCTGAAGTGCCTTGAACCTTAGCCTTTAATACAATCAAGTCTTAGGTACAGCTTCCCTAATTTTTTTGGGGGGGGGTTTGCAAGGCAAATGGGGTTAAGTGGCTTGCCCAAGGCCACACAGCTAGGTAATTATTAAGTGTCTGAGACTGGATTTGAACCCAGGTACTCCTGACTCCAAGGCCGGTGCTTTATCCACTATGCCACCTAGCTGCCCCATTATGCCAACTAGCTGCCCCCCTATTTTTTTTAGAGAAAGAACTAACTCAATCTCCATGGAATGATTGGGGAAGTGAGGATTGGTAGATATTTACCCTACAGTCAAGAATCTCAATCAGTGGAATCCATTTCATTTCCCGAGTGAGTACCCTCTTCAATTGTGAATGCAGCTTAGACCCAGTTATATTCAAAGAAAATTCAAGATACTGTAGAGAAGGAAAAATACCAGATGACTGGAAAAAACACAATGATTGTCTTATGAGCAGAAATAGAAAGGAAATTGAGAGGGCAGCTATAATAACCTATTCCTACTTTCTCTTCTCTCTAAATAAAAACTTTTAGAGAATCATTGTACAGTTTGAGGCTCTCAAATATCCTTAAAGAAAATAAGAGAAGGAAACAGGTGGGCTTTCACAATTTTCTACAGCAGATCACATCTTCAAAATTGCAGAATTGACAGAAAAGTTTAAAAAAATCTGTTAGAATAAAAAGCAATTTCAAAGACTTTCTTTTAGCACTGTGTTTCTCATGAATATGGTCACAAGGTACTTTAATAAATGCATCTATATATATAAAACTAAATTCAATCAGTTTCTTATTCTCAATATCAAATGAGTCATATACAACTAGGGAATATACATGTATATATATATATATCTGTGTGTGTGTATATATGTGTGTGTGTGTGTGTGTGTGTGTATCTGTATAGATATAGCTATGTAGATATAGATATAATCAGTGTTTGTCTCTAGCATGGAGGATAAATTAAATTCCCTTAAATGCTCAATTCTTTCAACATTGTGCTACCAAATCCATAAAAAACTCAACTTCTATAAATCAAACTTATGATTCTTAATGATCATGCTGTAAGATATAGATCCCAAGCATTCTTGCAAATAGGATGAAATAAGATAACTGATTAATGTCTGTTCAGTGTGCAGAAGGGCTTCTCATGTGGTTGCCAGAGAAGAGCTTAAGGGGAGAATGGAAGAGCTCTGCTTTTACCTTCTGCTCTCCTGACTGCCAGGTAGAGAGTGAGGTCAATTCAACTGTGGGGAAGTAATGTGCATCCGTATGGCCTTCCTATTCATTTTTTGATCTAGTCAGTACACCTGACATTATCTTTCTCATTGCTCCTGTCTCTGTGGTCTTTTTTCTTAGAGAAACAGTCAAATTTTTATGCATTCCAAATGTTATGCAGATCTGAAGACCATGATTCATGGAGGGAGAGTGGGAAACAATAGAAGAGGTGCTACCTCTTTTTGGAAAGAGGTCCACACCTGAAGTCTCCTGGGGCTGGTACAACCTTCAGAGATTGATATACAGTTGAGGTTAGTCTTACGTTATTTGGCACCGTTAAGAATCTTAAAGCAGAAAATCATTTTCTCCCTCTCCTGAGATGCTACTACCTCTTGAGCATAAAAATAATTTTCCTGTTGTATATTTTGTAGAAACTTTTTTGTTCATGTTACTTTCCCCAATAGAATGTAAGTTCTCAAATGAGGACTGTTTCAGTCTTTGTGTCATTGATGTCTTTGTATTTCCTTACATAATATCTGATATATAGCACATGCTTAATAAATAAAAGTTTAATGATTGATTAATTGCTCTATTCTGGGTAATATACCATTTAAGTTCACATGAAGAAAATTAAAAAGTAAGGTATAGACAAATTTCCTATCATCTGTGGTCTTTAAAATCCAGATGACAGTAGCTTTCACAAAAATCTACCTTAGATAAAACCCCTAGCAAATTAAGTTTACCATGTGATGACTCATGGATCAATAAGAAACTTGCTGATTCTTTAAGTAATCCCATTTCAAATTATGAGTGAGGACTGGGGCCATCAATGGCCAATAATAAAAGTATTGGTTAAGTTATTGGCTTTGAAATTGTTTATTTAATTCCCCAAATCCTATTCTTTTTGAATAAAGATTTTCACCAGGAAGTTTATCAGTCCCACCCAATCTGGGTTCTCCTGAGTTAACCTTTTAGAATTTCCAAGATATTGGTTTCAAAATTTCCAATATTTAGACTCCAAAATTTAGAATTTCCCCCTGCCCCAAAAATCCTCAGGTTGATTTTGACTAAACTAGATTACTCAAGGAGTTATTTTTAGATGGTTTATTCTCTGTGGGGTGGCATTAGTCCTCCAGGATCAATACAGGATGTAAAATTGTGAGGGATAATTCATTTTCTGGAATAGATGTTTGATGTGGTCTGATGACAAATCATAATCTTGTGGTCCAGGATGGGGTTTCATTTCTGTGGACAAATATTAGTAATGTCAGGTATTTTGTTTCCCTCATTTGAAACAGACATTGGGATAGAACTAGAAAAAGTCATGTCCAGCATCTTTTTCTAAGAGAATGAAGTCAAAAAAGTCAAGAACCTCCAAGTTTTAAAGCACATCAGAAAACATCTAGTCCAATACTTATCAGAGAAGGCATTTCATCTACAATATTCCTGTTAATTGATAAGCTAGTCTCTTCCTCATTATTACCTTACTTTTGACAACTCATCTTACTTTTGGAAAATTCAAATTGTTAGGGAGTTTTCTCACATGCCAAGGTAATACTGCAATTTTTGCTTAATTCTGCCTTCTGAGGTCAAAGAGGTTGAATTCTTTCTCTATGAAACAGTCTGTCAAATAGAGAAATCAGTTAATCAATCAATAGGAATTTATTATTTGCTATACATCGGGTACCATCATAAATGCTTGGTATATAAAGACAAACACAAAAAACAGTCCCTGTATTCAAGGAGTTTGCTTTAAGGATTGAAATGAAGAGAACTTGAGAATTATGCACATACATACACACTTACAAACATAGACAACCTAAATACAAGATAATTTTGGTGCAATGGGGACACATAATGGGGAGATCAGGAAAGAATATGCCATTTGTGTTGAAATTCAAAGAATGTCAGGGCATCTAAAAGACTAAGGAGAGGAGGGAGTGTATTCTAGACAGAGGGAACAGCTTCTGCAAAGGAATGGAGATAAGAGATACTTTTCTATGTAAGAGTAACAGCAAAAAAAATGTCATTTTGCTTGTATCTTAAAAGTATATGAAATGGCATAACATCTAAATTTAGAAATATAGGTCAGAGCATACAATGAATGGATTTACAAATCAAGTAAAGGAATCTGTATTTGGTAGGGAAAGGGGGAAGATAGAAAATGAACCTACAGTTTCAATGGGAATTCTGAATATGGAAATTCTCTCTACCTATGCTGGTCAGCACCTACTCTGCAAGATGCAGTCTTAGATAGTTGTATATAACACTCAGAAATGAAATGGTTAACCCAAAGTCATCAGCTTATATTGTAGAGGAAATAGGGTGAAAATGAAGTGGGTTTTTTATATTTTTATATTTTTAGTTTTTTCAAGGCAATGGGGTTAAGTGGCTTGTTCAAGGCCACACAGCTAGGTAATTATTAAGTGTCTGAGGCCGGATTTGAACTCAGGTACTCCTGACTCCAGGGCCGGTACTCCGTCCACTGTGCCACCTAGCTGCCCCCTTAAATTGTTTTTTTTTTTTTAAGCAGGGGAGTAACATGATCAGATCAGTGTTTAAACAGGACCTATGTGACTAATGAATTGGAAAGAGGAGAGACATCAGTTGTGGAAAATTGAAAAGTTAAGGATGATTGTGAAGTGCCAAACTTGGGTGACTGGAAAGATAGTGTGGCCATTGATAGAAATAAGGATGTTTAAAATGAAGAAAAAGAGACAACAAATTTTAGGAAGGGAAGAGAGCTTGGGGAAGAGATAATGAGAGAGAATGTTGAGTTTGAATTGTCTATAAACTATCTTCCAATTAGAAATGTCCAGTTGGTAGTTGATGGTATGAGAGGGGAACTGGAGAGAGATGATACCTGGATATATAGGAGTTATTTCTTTAAATTTGATATTTGAATTCATGGCAACTAATGAGATCATGAGGGGGGATGATAAATAGGAAAAAGAAAAGAGCCCAGGATATTAGGGTCCAGTAAAAGAAACAAAAGAGCAGACAAACAGGTAATAATCATGATAGCTAACATTTCTACAACACTTTACAATTTATAAATTACTTTATGGATTTTATCTCTTGAAACCCACAACAATAAGATAATTGTTGTTATCCCAATTCAAAAGAAGAGAAAACTGAATATTAGAGATGGTAACTTGCCCACTGTTACAAGATTGGTAAGTGTCTGAGGTAGAACTTGAACTCATGTCTTCTTTATTCTACTCTTTCTCTAATAGCCATCTAGTTGCCTCTAGAATAGGTAGGAAGAGAACTAAGCAAGAATAGTGTCCTGACATCCCTATTAGGAGAGGGTAATCAGAAGCTTCAAATGATTCAGTGAGATTACCAGATGAGGACTGAGAAAAGGTCATTGGACTTAAAGGAAGTTATTAATTTACAAGTGCCCCCTCATTTTAATGAAAAATCCGAAGTACAAGGAATCCTTGTATAGCATGATTTCTAGTTTTTTCTAATCATGATCACGTTTGTCTAGATCTTTTCCAACTTGTCAAAATCATTCCTCAAATGCTCTGCCAAAATTAATGGTTCAAACTGTGCCTTAGTGAGGTTAGCATACAAAAAGATTATTACTACTTTTGATACGAATACTACAAAGAATACAATCAAATATCACACTGACTTTTGACATTATCACACAGTTGACATATAGTCTGATGTCTTAAAAATGTAATGTTTTTCATAGCCATATATCTGAAATACTAAGCTTGTATAGATAATTTTTTTAAATGTAAGAATTTACATTTTCTCATTTTAAATGCTATTGAAATAGCTTTGTCCCATTGTTTTAATCTAATGAAGTCTTTGATCATTCTGATTCTGCCATTCATTATAAAGGTTATCTCTCTCAGATTTATGCCATCCACAAAATTTAAATATATGCTAGTCATGTCTTTCTTAATTATTAATAAAATACTAATAAATCCTGTTTTTAAAGTGTTTATAGTTTACAATTACTTTCCAATAACAACCCTATGAGGTAAGCAGTGTGAGTATTATTATTATTATTATTCCCCTTCTACAGATGAGCTTAGTCCTAGAAAGTTTTAGTGCAAGTTTGCAAAGCTGTTAAGTTCTAAAGCTACAATATGATTTCAGGAACTTAGACTTCAAATCCAGAGTACTTTCCCACTACACCAGGATACATTTATAGTATAGTAGCTCTCCTTTCTACAATAAAGTAATGAATATTAAGGTGACTCTTTGAGGGTTAAAAAGAGCTTTCTTCATGTCCTTGAGAAATAAGCAGCCCTGATATGATCATCTCTAATTTTCAAGTAAGGAAACTGAGTCCCAGAGAGGTAAAATGAATAGCCAATAAGTGGCAGAACTCTAACACATACCTAGTTCTTCTGATTCTAAGACTTATGACTCACTGCTTAATACTAGGTAATTTCCAATAATGAGGGAAAAATAAAAGAGTCAAGAACATGGAATACTATGGCATTCCAAAGGAGGCCCTCTTCCAGGTTTACATCTATATATGTGTACACTCTAAGGAGTTTGGTCATTCACTCAGTTACAAATCCACCTGTGTACTGTCACCCAGCTTATTTTACTCATCTTTTCCCTGAAAGAATTTCTGAGAGAATTTTTTCAAATACCTTACTGATTTAAAAAATCCAACTATGTATGTGGCAATTCTCCAAAATAATTGGTATAATGATGTTATTCATAAAGAAAATGATCATAGTCTTTCATGACCTATTTATGGTTCTTTGCTAGCTCATAATAATCTCAGCTTCCCTTTCTCATGGCTCATAACTAAAGAAATGTACAAATCATTGTGAAGAAAATCTTTTTTTTTTCAACAAAAGCAGTAGTTTGGCTGAATTATGGGATCATAGATATAGAACCGGAAGAAAATTTAGGAGTCACCTACTTCAACCCCTTTATTTTACAGAAAAGGAAACTGAATCTCAAAAAGTTTACGTGACTCAGTCAGGGTTTCAGAAGCAATAATTGAACGAGGCTCCAACTATATTTTCTCTGCAGAATAGGTTGGAGGAATTGGTTTGCAATGATGAGCAATTAAATTGGAAAGCCATGTTGCATGCTCAAGCTCTCTGTATCTCTGTCTATGTTTCTGTTTCTGTCTCTATTCTCTCTCTCTCTCTCTCTCTCTCTCTCTCTCTCTCTCTCTCTCTCTCTCTCTCTCTCTCTCCTCTTCTCCTATGAGATATAGTAAAAGTTATAAATATGCTTAATATGCTTTGTTTTCCCCCTTTTCACTTCCAGGTTCCCATTCTCAAGTCCTAATACTTGTGTAAGAGATATTAAGACCATTCATAAGATCTCTAAGAGCTCACTTAAAGTTCTTAAAAATGGGCAAACTACTTCCAGACATGCACCACAATGTGCTAAAAAGACATAAATTTTAATGTTGTTAAACTTGCTCTCAGTAATTATAGCATGTTCAATAAAGATAGAACAAACTGGTATGGCTCATCATTGGGCAGATGAGAAAATCAAATGAAAACATGCCCATATATTTACAAATAAAAATTTTGAGCTTTTAAATTTCATATTAAGACCCAGGTCATTGTTGTCCAGACCTAAATTTGCAGATTGTATATATGTATATGTATGTATGTATATGTGTGTGTGTGTGTGTGTGTATTTCTATTGATAAACGATAAAGCAACCAGATGTCCTCCAGAATTCTGCTGAAACAATGAATAGATTTGGAGACAAGGCAGTAAAATAAATTAACCAGGCTATCTAAAGGAGAAATGCAATTCTTCTTCATCTTCTGGTTTAACTACTGAATTGTACTGCTGCAAAGCTATAGAATTCCAACCATTATTTCATTCACTTGAAAACTACTTGTTCAAAGGATCTTGACTTGGCCTTGAATATGTTTTTCACTCAGTTGCAAAAATATAGCAAATTGATGATACTCATCATATTCCACCCTGCATTAAAGGAGGGATCAGAAAAAACTCAGGTTGCCATATACATATGTACCTATCTCAAGTATGAAGTCATGATTTCTGATTCCAGCCGAGTTATTTACTTGTGATAGGGACTTCTGATTCAGTAGTGTGTCCTATTCCAATGTAGAGCAAAAGACAAATTCTGCCATGATTGATTGATTTTTATCTATTTTTTTCTTACCTGTAAAAGATATAAGACTGAGGTAGAAGCATCTTTGAAGAGAGAAAAGAAGTGACCCACAAGGAAAATACAGCTTTATCTTCTAGGTTTAAACTCCAGAGCACCTACTATTAATTGTGGGAATTTTAACTGTAGCACTCTATTGCTATAATCAGGTTCCTAATTCCTGTTTAGATACATCATTTATTCAGCCACTTCTCATAAACCCCAGTTGTTTCATCTAAACCTTTTCTCTAAGAGTCAGAATTAATCGCATGATACCGTATTAGTGTAAAAGAATAGTTACAAAAAATAAGAAGAGTTACTTAAAATAGAATGCAATATATGCACCACAAAAATAACAGTGAATACTTGAAGCATCCATTTCTAAACTATAGTCTCCTTAGCTTCTAACTCTTCTTTCCCACTCACTTTTATCCAGCTACCATTATAAACTAGTAGAACAGGGGAAAAAAGAAAAAGAAAGGAAAAGAAAAAAATAGATTGCAAGTTTACACTCCTGGCATCCCTTGAGCTGCCATATCAGCAAAACAGATAAGAGTAAAGGAGTTAGAGCAATTTGCTCAGCAATTGAATTTGGGAACCTTAGAAAATGAAAGGCATTGATTCTCAGTGGCAGATTTGTGAAAATTGACATCTTTTAACTATGGCTTCTCAGGACAGGAACTGCAACTGGGAGAAGGTCTGGAATTGCTACTTCTAGCACAGAAAAAGGAAAATTTGCAATTGATGGTGGCAGTTGCTAAACAGTTTCTTGGTTCCAAGTCCTTTTATCTCTTCTTTCTTTCATTGCTCTGCTCTGATCTTTCTGCATCTCATCTCTCTTCCAACAATTCATAGCCAATCTCCTGCCAGGCACATTGAAAATGCTTTCCTCAATCACATTCTATTCTAGGGTAATATCCTTATCTACTATGTGCACACAAGTTTTTGGTGATATATTTCTAAAGCAAAATATGTTCTCTCCAAAATATTTACAATCCCTGAAAATTATACTAGTTGCCTATATATATATATATATATATATATATATATATATATGCATTAATCACTTGACCTATAGTATGGTCACAGGCAATTATTCTACTCTTGCATAGTAATCATCACATTGCATGTAGCAAACATTGAATTCATGAAGAAATATAATACATGGTAGATAACACAACGACACATTCCCCTGATCTACCTTTCTATTAAGCTGCCCAAATTAACTGATTCTTGATGAATCTAAGCAGATTTTTAAGGCATAATTAATCCCCTTTCTCAATGCTCACAACCATTATTTTATTAATACTTTATAGATATTAGTGATCATCAGCAATTTTACCAACCATTATACCAATGTCTGAAAGATGGTATATAATTTAATCCAAAGAAGTAGAGCCATTTCAGGGGATTCTTAACTTAGGGCCAATTGGAAGAATTTATTATGACTTCAGATTTAGAAAATAATGATGCCTGGTTCAACATTAGTCTTTTCTGGCCAGTAACACACACTTCATAGCTGACTAGTACACATTTCAAGTAGTATTCAATTGAAAAGAGTATTTACTGGACTCTATCCCTGGTCACCAAAATGGGAAAAATAAATTTTGGTAATGACCCCTCATTATTAAACATTTTATCATTGGTTAATTTGCCCTGATCCAAGATTCTGAGTTCTGGCCACTTCTGGGCCATTTCCAAACCATACTGCTTTCACTCTTTCATCCTCTTCCTTCTTTCATTATGACTGAGACTGCCTCTGGGATACAAGACTATGGGGGAAAAAACTTTGATCTTATGTTGTCCTGGACCAGACCACCATACCAGTTCCTAGACTAGGAAATCCAGTAACTTTAAGTTAAGTGACTTGCCAGGGTCACACAGATGGTAAGTGTTTGAGATTGAATTTGAATTCAGATCTCATGACTCCAGACCTGGTGCTCTATCCACTCGGTACCACCCAGTTACCGCAAGGGATGGGGACAAATTTATGTTATGTTGCTGTTATTTTTATTGCTCAGTCATATTTTAGTCTTGTCTGACGCTATGACCCCATTTGGGATTTTCTTTGTAGGGATACTGGATTTCTATATCATACTGTGTTGCTCTTCAACTCTAGCTCTCCTTTATGTCTTATATTATCTTTTTATACTCTACACTCCTTAAAAGAAAGCTATTTTCCTTGCTTTCCTTAGAAAAATACCTGGGACATAATATATTGAATAAATGCTTTTTTCATTAACTCATTAATATTGGATTGCTATTTCCAGTGACTTCTTTCACTGAGGCAAAGTATTAAGTAATTAGAAAGAAAAAAGATGTGTCCACTTAGAGTATTGGTCAAAGAAGTGAGGGGAAAAATTGAAATTTCTCCTGGTTAATAGTCATTTGGAACAAATAATTTCACATCTATTCTATAGTTCCACCACTCATAAATGGGGATAGCATATTTGCTAGGTGGTGTATCATGCTAGAAGTTAGTAGTAATTCTGTTAGCATACCACAGAGGATGATGGATTTCAAAAACCCTACTGTTGCATAAAGTATTAATGTAATATAACTATTATTAGTTGGGAAAGATAAGGAAGGTGGGTGATTGTTGTTGTTCAGTCATGTTTACATGACTCCTTGTACTTTGTCCCTAGAATTTTTTTTGGCAAATGTAATGGAGTGGTTTGCCATTTCCTTCTTCCTCATTTTACAGATGAGTAAATTAAAACAGACTTAAGTGACTTGCCCAGAGTTAAACAGCTAGTATTTGAGAAAAAAAGTTGAACTCAGATTTTTTTTACTTTAAACCTGCTGCTGTACGCACTGCACCATTTAGTTGCCCCAGCAAAAATGACAGGAGGATCATAATTTCTTTATATTGTTGTCTAGTCATTTTCAGTCTTATTTGACTCTTTGTGATCCCTTTGGGGGTTTTATTGGCAGAGATATTAAAGAGGTTTGACATTTCCTTCTCCAATTAATTTTGCAGATGAGTTAATGGAGGCAAACAGGGGTCATGTACCTAGTATATGTCTGAGGTCATGTGAACCCAGGCCTTTCTGATTCCAGACCTGGGACTCATATACTACACTGTCTAGGTGCCCATAATTCATGTATAGAAATGACATCTGGATCATTTACTTTTTTTTTGTTTATTCTTGCAAGGCAATGGAGTTAAGTGACTTGCCCAAGGTCATATAGCTAGGCAATTAATTATCTGAGGTTGGATTTGAACTCAAGGTCCTCCTGACTCCAGGGCTAGTGCTGTATACACTGTGCCATCTAGCTGCCCCTGCTCATTGACTTTTAGTTCATACATCCATCTAGGCTTTAAAAAGGAAATGAAAATTCAATAATTTAAGGGCAAACTTTGAAAATAACTTCTGGAAAACCTAGGTTTGCCCTAGTGATTTAATATTAATAATTTTTGGTTATTCTTAGAATTATTACAACTCCTTAATAGTTTTTAGTTATTGATTCCAGCTTTTCCTTGAATTCTCTGATTTTAATTGTCATGAACAATTTGAAAATAGCTATTATGACTTTCCTGTACTTTTAAAAGACATCTTATTTTTGCAAGATGAAGGGATGCTATAATGAAAAAAAAGAATTATTGTTGATTAGAAAAAATGTGAAAGTTATCAAGGTAAATGTAGCTCCTCAAAAAAACTTTAAAATTCAGTATAATAATACTATAGCAAAGTCAAAAGATAAACAATTGGGATAAAGCATTATCTGCAATCAAAACTTATGATCTGGAAAATAACATGATATAAAATAATTTGTATGATTTTCAGTTTATGTAAAGGATAACAAACAATGACTACAACAAAAACCTGAGCACTGTGTTTCAAGAAGTCAGGATAAAAACCAAAGAACTATTAAAAATATACAAAAAAGAAACTCCAAATTGAACATTCCCAGAAGTAAGATTATCAACCTCCAGAATTTCCATGTGACTGAAAAGAAAAGCACTGTGAGCATACAGGAAGTGTCTAATAATGTTCCAAGGAACCATAATCCAATTCATACCTTAGTACATAGCAAATAGGAGAAAGGAAAGAAAAGATTAGAATAAAATGTAGCCAAAGGTAAAAGAAAAAGACCTACACCCAAGAATAGTTTATCCTACAAACTTGAACTTTGTTATTTAAAAACAACACAGAGAGAAAAAAGAAAGGAACCTTTACTAGACCTGATGGTTGCATTCCTGTTATAGCATGAGAGGTGAGTAGACTATCTGAAATGCAAAATAAAGAGATAAGTGAAATCCAGAAAAGTAAGTAGCAGCTTGAAAAGGCTAAATGATAATCAATGCTTATATTAATCCAGAGGATTAGTGAATGGACTATTGTTTCTTCAGAAACATCATTTTTATGGATTAAAAGAGAAAACACAATACCTTTGTGTTTAAAATGAAAAAGAAATAAAGTACAAAACTATAAAGAAGGTGGAAAAATTCTCTATTCTTATAATCTGAGTTCTACAAGAGAAGAATTTATGAACTTGGAATGTGGGTAGAGAAAGTGAGAAATCTCATAAACCTTACTTTGTCAGGTGAGGAAAGGTTGAAGACAAAATGACTGAACTAGGATTGGAAGAAAGGAAGATCTTTAAGAAGGATAACAGAAGTGCTAAGGAAAAAGTCACAATCAAAACAAACTTCAGCAGCAGTGGGAATTACAGAAAGGGAAAAAAGAAATGAAGCAGGATAAGATCAGGTGATTTTGGTTTAAGTGAGGTAAAGATGGGGAGGGGAACTTTTGGAATTAGATAATTCTAATTATAGATTTCAATCTCTTCCTTTGACTAAACTTTTCCATTTAAAGTGAGTTCAGAATAAATAAGAACATTTTAATAAATTATGATGAGGTTAAAATATGTGTAAAATTATAACTGGTAATTCAAAAGGGATGAAAAGGTACAAAATTGTGAAGTGTGGAGGAATCCATCAGAATGCAAAAGTCAACAATTTGTTATTTATAAAGAGAAATGGTCAGGAGTAGAATTTTTTTTACTCAGATGAATATTTAAAAAATTGAGATGTCAATTATGATCTTGGAAAAGTTTCAGTATGAATAAAAATTATATTTAGGGAGACTTTTATTTAAAGTCACCAGAAATAAGGAAATAATAACAATATTGAATATAATCTACTCTAAATGGTATGGTACTTATATACTTAAAGAAAAAAGCTAAATAATATAGAAGTAGAATAACATAGAAAAAACATACTTTTTGGCAACTTTAATGATGTCTTTTTAGATGTAAACAAATTTAAGCAAAAGAAAATCTAGAATCTCAACTGAATATTGGCAAAATTAAGAATTACAAAATTAAAATAATAAGCATACATAATTTCCAACTTTGCATGTCATCCTCTGAACAAACACACCAAGTACTGTGTTAATTCTTGGAATAAAAAGAAAGTCAAAAGACAGTCCTGTTCCTCAAGAAATTCACAATCTAAGGAGAGAAATTGTTCAATCATTTCAGTCTTGTTCAAGTCTTTGTGACCCCATTTAGGGTTTCCTCAGCAAACATATTGCCTTGAGTGGTTTGACATTTCCTTTTCTAGTTCATTTAACAGATAAGGAAACTGAGGCTAATAGGGTTAAGTGATTTGCCCAGGGTCACACAGCTAGGAAGTATCTGAATTCAGATTTGAACTCAGGTCTTCTTGACTTCAGACATTGCACTTTTTCCACTATCCATCTAGCTGCTCTGAGGATAAGAGCGAAAAATAAGAGAAGGCATATTAAGAGAAATTGAAAAGGAAGGGAGAATAATGGCCCCAAGCAGAACATGAAGGGTTGAGGAAGTATGAGTCAGGTTTGAGGTGAACTTGCAGGATGATGAGACTCCAGAGAGTAAAATGAAACTGAGGAGAAATGAATGAGATAGCTGCCTTGAGAGCTCTTTAAAAAGAGGATCTGGAAGGAGTTCACCACTGTCCACCATTCATTCTCTACTCTCTCAGTCAGAGGGAGGGAAGGACCACATGGACAAGGGGTTCAAGTTTCAGAGTTGGTGTGATCTTGTATGATGATGAGATTACAGAAATTATTATATCAGGGAGCATGATAATAATGATACAGAATTCTAAAACTCAGGAAATGAGGCCAAAGCAGTCCTTAAAGAAAAATTTATATTTCTAAACAATTAAAATGATTCCAGAGGAAAAATAAGAGCTAAATCAACTGAGCATTCCAATTGAAAAAAAAAGCCTCAAAAATTACCAAATAAAAAGTTTGACCATGAAGAGATAAAGGGTGAAGACAACAAAATTACTGAAATGATAAATAAAGCTGAGGACTAGGTTTTTAAAAAATAATCAGTATAAATATTGAGTAATAAAGATAATTAATGTATTAGTGGACTTGGATCTTACTTTTAATTAATATCACCTCTTACTATTACCAAACTTCTAAATGATTAAGTTGATAGAGATAATTTGTTGGTTCTGATTTCATTTGAACAAAGTGATATTCACTAGTTTATACTTAGAAATGATTAAGGGAGTCACATCTTTAGAAAGAAACTCACTTATAAAGTTCTGGTTGGATTACCATAGGCATCACTTGAAGAAATATTTGAATCAGAGCTCCATGGTAGTAGAGGGTTCTGAAATCATGTCTATTTATCAGAACTAAAATGAAATGTTCTTTCAAGTCATTCTATACCTCCTTACTCCCATGAATAGTATAATATTCATTCCTAGGTTATAAATAAGCTGTTTGATGTGAAAGGTGCTATATTTCAGACACAGTGATACCAAGCTAATTGAATTTGAATGCTGACAGCTGCATTTTGAACACTTTTGTTTATAAATTTATCTATTGTATTTCTGCCTTCTTTGGAGGAAAAACCAAAAATAATATTGAATAAGTATGACATCAACTGTATTTATCCAGTATTTCACTTATTCGAAAGGATTATCATTTCTGTTATTTATAAGTAGAATATAACCTCCTTGAGGGGAGAGATAGCTTTTAAGTTCTGCTTTGGAATGCCCAGGGAATATCTGAAATATATTAGGCATTTAACTAATGCAGATTAAGTTAAATTTAAAAATCTGAATTAGTACTATTTCATAAGAAACACTGTAACTATATAAATGAAACTTTATTTATCATGACCAGAGATCTGATGAAATTTTAACTTTGATTAAAAAATAAGGAAGTGCAGTCTGGTTCAAATAAAAAGAATGCTGAGATTTAAACTTTATGACTAATCATGGAATTGCAAAGCATTGCACTGAAGTCACCATGGTCTTGGTATCATTCAACATTTTATATATCTGTAGCTTCCAGTACCTAGCTTAGTGATCTGCATTTTTGGTGCTTATTAAAAGTTTGTCCAATTTGTTTAATTGAATCTCTGACCCTTGATTTTGTCACCAGTTAAAAGTAGTGAACTAACAAGCACTCGAAGAGAATATTTTTACTAGACAATTTTTACTCATAATATCAGGTCACCTGTTCCCTCATTTCTCTCTAGCCTGTACTGGTGACTTATCTTCCACAGATTTGCCTAGCAAGTCATGGAAACCTGTTCATCCTGGGGAGCTCTCCTTACTCCTGGACTATTTCTCATATTTGAAGTTATTGTTTGTCCTTTGTTCTTGAAGAAGACCATGATATTAGCAAGGTGATGCCAAGACTTGCAAGTGAATTGGATTTAAATGAGGGAGGGCTCTGCAAAGGAAGAAGAAAGTTGACGATCCAAGATAATGCCTGAAAAAAACCCAATTTTTAACATCCATATTTCTCCAATAAAATATGGTTACAAAGGCAGAATATTGTGGTACCTGAGAAATTAAAACTGAACAATGATCAACAAAGGTACATGTAGTGGGCATAATTAGGCTGCAGCATAATAGAAAAAAATCAAGTCTCCATATAAAGTGATATTAGAGGGTTACTAAGTGACTCAGTAGATAGGCACGGGCCCTGGAGTCAGGAGTACCTGAGTTCAAATTCAGCCTCAGACACTTAATAATTTCCTAGTTGTGTGACCTTGGGCAAGTCACTTAACCCCATTGCCTTTCAATCCCCCCCCAAAAAAAAACAAACAAAAAAAAATAAAGTGTTATTAGAGAGATGACCAGGAAAAAAACAGGTAGGTCCATCAGGTAATGACAGTAAAGGGTAAGAGGTGGCTGGCTTGGTTGCAACTACACTGGCATGCGTGTAATGTCTCAGATTCAGAAGAAGACTCCGAGAATGTCGGTTGAATCCCTAGTGGATAATGGAAGGACAAAGAGAAGGGTGGCATAGAAGAGTTGTGGATGAATTGCCATAAGCATCACTAGAAGAAATATTTGAACAAGAGCTTCCTGGGAGTAGAAGATTCTGAAGCCATGCTTATTTATCAGAACTGAAATGAAATGGCCTTTCTAAATTAAAAAGAGCAAAACCAACAACTCTGAGTTGTTCTACTCAATCATATGCCTATGATTAGTATAATATAAATTCAGTCATAGGTTATAAATAATAAACTCCTTGAGGGGAAAGATTGCATTTTAGTCATTTGCATGCCCCCAAATGTAATACTTTTCTCACAAAAAGTACTTTAAAATGTTATTATTGAATAAGAATTATTTAATACATTTTAACATCTTAAATACAGCCTCAAACTATAGTAAGACCTAGGGATACAATGAGAAAAATGAAAGACATTTCACTTGAAGTACTTGCAGGGCAAAGATGTTTGCACAAATAATTAGGCTATAAAGAAGAGTTAAATAAGTGGAAGAGATTCAAAAGATCTTGGAAAATTTGAGGTCATATAATCCTTTAACCTCCGAGAGGTAGGAGAAACAAAGAAGACTGTAAGGGGAGTACAGCAACTGAGTTGGACCATGAATAAAGGGAATAAAAGATCATCACCACTTCCCCAGTCTTCAATAACAAAAACACGAGTAATTAACATACAACAAATAATGTTTATTGAAGACTTTCAGCTGACATATGAAGAAGGCACTATGAAAATTAATGAAACTAGATATAATCTCTCTAAATGGATTTATGTTAAAATATACAACATTCTTACATAGCTTCTTTTTATATAAGTGAAACAATAAAACATTTAGTGACAAAAATCATTGTTTCCAAAAATAACATTTACCGAGGAGTAGGTTTTTTCTTATTTATCTAAAATTAAAACATATATAATTTAAATACTATCAGAAAGAGAACTTGACACAGATCAATACCTAAAATGGCCCAAATTTCTTTTTACTATTTTCCCTTTTAAAAAAGGGAGGCTTTCACTTTAGGAAAAATACTGTGATGCACATCAAAACAGTTTTCTGAATATTTCTTTAACAGTGTAGCTTTTGTTACATGTGTATATTTGTATACTTGTGTTTGTGTAGGTGTATGTGTCTACATTTTTCTCTTGTGCTTTATCATATAGCATGATTTATAATCAGTGAAACAGGAACTAAATAGAAAAAAACAGGCTAAACAGATTGTGTTCTCAACAGAGCCATGATAAAAAAGAATGCCGCACAAAACAAATCTATTTATTAGAAGCCTTGTTGCACTTTTCAGTTAGTTCAAATGTTTCATCTTTTCAGGGATTGGCATTAAGAACTTTAAATAAATCTTCACATCCTGTCACTGAACATGCAAGATTAGAGACCTGAGTGAGCCGAGGTCCGAACCAAAGCAAGCGAACACTCTGAGTCATAGACACCATCGTGACAGACCAAAGTTAAATGATTTGAATTAAGAGCCATTACAATTTGCCATTGTCCCTGCTTTGTTGTCACAAATCCAAAGCTATGAAATATGGCTGCTTCATTGTTGACAGGGAATGAAATAGTTAATTGAACAACATAATTCTCATGCCACTGGATGAAATATTTTTGCAGTTAAAAAAAATCAGTTTCAAGCTCTTTAGTTTTATATATGTATATATAAAACACATAGACCAGTGGCACATCCAGCTGCTGACTCAGGTTTTCTTTACTCCTCTATGGAAAAAAATGATGTGTACCAAAAAAACCCTCTCCAAAATCCCCAAACCCATCAACATGACATTCCCTTCGTGGCTTCCTAAAGCAAAGCATTTTGCAATAATGCCAAGAACATTGGAGTTAAAAAGATTAGTGGCTGTTTCCTTCGTCAAAAGATTCCACTCCTGAATCACTGGCAGCTGCACTAATTTTTTCCTGCCGTCTTCTCATAATTTCTTGAAGCTCAGAGCTTCCACTGTTATCCTATAAAACAAAACAAGTTCACAAATAGTGATTATTGGATTGTGTGGAAGCAAAGTCCATAATGAAAAAAAAACTTTGATAAGCATTCCTTTATGCTTCTCATCTAACAGGAAAGAGAACTGAATTCTGAATATTGAAGCCATAGGTTTGAGTTTTGACTGATTATTATTCATGGGTTGCCAGTTCTCTGAGCTCAGTTTTTTCATCCTAAACTGAGAGGGGATTTGAACTAGATGGTTTCTATTCTATCTTCTAACATTTAAAAAATTATTATCATTTCCTATGAACATCCTCTTTGGAGATGAACTGAAGGTTGGGCCATTAACTCATTGAGTATGGCTATAGGACCTTTTTAATATATATCTAATTATTTCTCTTATTTGCAAAATATACTGTGTCCACTATCTACCACAACATAATCTAGAGAGATAAATGAGGCTGTGTTTAAATATGAAATACTATGAACATCCTGTAAGAAGGAGGTAATGAAATTATAAATATCAATAGAGTAATTAGCTTTTGGCATCAGAGAATAGATATATTTTTTATTTAGAGGAATTCTCTGCCAGAGGTTTGGATTGCTTCCAGAAGATAACTGATTTATAAACCATTTATTCCTGTGAATATCTCTCTCCACTGTGGTCATTTATGCCTCTCTATAAGATAGGTCAACTCAGGTAACATTAGTTTACAACTTTAACTGTTAGTGAATGGATACAGAGATAAAGGGGAAAAAAGAGAAAAGAAGGGGAGCCAAATATACTTTAATTGCAACAGTAGGCCAGGGTATAGGTATGGAGGAGCATGTAAGTGATATTCACAGATATTAGGGTTTGAATTTTGAAATTCCGTTCAAATCTACAATAAGACCATAATACTGGATGTCACTTTAACATTTTCACAGTTTTGAAACAAAACTAATTCAGAAAGTTTCTAGTCAGTTTTTGTGAGTAGCAAATAAATGGAAATTGGTCCTTATGAAGTCAATAAGGCATCTGAGGATCCATTAGGTTTTTTTTTTTTAGTTTTTTTGCAAGGCAATGGGGTTAAGTGACTTGCCCAACGCCACACAGCTAGATAATTATTAAGTGTCTGAGGCCAGATTTTAACTCAGGTACTCTTGACTACAGGGCTGGTGCTCTATCCAATGAACCACCTAGCCACCCCTACTGAGGATACAAGTTAAAGAATGAACCCTAAATTGATTCTTTTTTTTTTCTTTTAGGTTTTTGCAAGGCAATGGGATTAAGTGGCTTGCCCAAGGTCACACAGGTAATTATTAAGTGTCTGAAGCTGGATTTGAACTCAGGTGCTCCTGACTCCAGGGACGGTGCTCTATCCACTGTGTCACCTAGCCGCCCCCCTAAATTGATTCTTAATAGGACTTTGGAAAATAAAACTTCTCTTGATTCAGATTGGTTATAGAGTTGTATATTCTGCTTTGGGCTGGTTAGCTTCTCAATTTATATAATGTGCATTTAGGGATAATCTAGTAAAAATTTCATTTTCAAATCATTCCAAAACATTTCCAAGGACTCCATTCTTTCTGATTTATTATACTCAAAGCTATAGGAGCAATAGAAAATATACAACTCATATAGTCCATTTTAAGGATCTGGAGTGATTTAAGACCCTCTACTTATTCAATCTGAAAATAGTTTGGCCTAGAAGATAGAAGGCAGGCCTCAAAGACAAAACCCTCTTCACAAAATAGCTAAATGATGGTAACCAAGTCATCTAATCTCTTAGACTCTTCTTTGTTTGTTTTTTTTAGGTGTTTTTTTTTAGTTTGTTTTTTTTTTTTTTTTGCAAGGCAATGGGGTTAAGTGGCTTGCCCAAGGCCACACAGCTAGGTGATTATTGTCTGAGGCTGAATTTGAACTCAGGTCCTCCTGACTCCAGGGCCGGTGCTCTATCCACTGTGTCATCTAGCTGCCCCTAGACTCTTCTTTGAAGAGCAGGCTTGAACCTAACATTGGTAGAAGTTTCCTCATCATCAGTTCCTTGTTGAGGAAATAACAGATCTGATCACACACACACATACACACACACACACACACACAAACACACACCCCTACCTTTTAGGATAATCTCTTATTGGGTTTATTCCATATAATACAATTGGAATGGGCCATAAATATCCTCTAGATTGACTTCTTCATTTTACAAATGTGGAATGTTAATACCTTAAAGATTAACTGATTTACAAGAAATAAGCAAGCAATGAACATCTTCAAATCTGAGTTCTTTGTCTCCCTGGCTTATTTTAAATCATAAACTAACCTAAAATATGCTTAGTCAGAAGTCAATATAATTTATTTTTAGTTTTCCTTTTTAAATACCTATTTTTTTTGGAATTTTACCCTTTGCAAAGGATTTTGTATAGGTTTTATTAAAACTACTCTTGATATCAAAACATGCAAAAAGATACCTAGGAAAGAATGAAGAAAAGGAGGAAGAAAATTCTCTTTAAGATATAAAAATGCAACTCAGCAGGATGAGATTTAAAGGCTGGATATTAAAATGGTCTAGATAACCTCTTAGAATCCTTCCTAGTCCTTTGATATTATATTTGAGCGTATAATTAGGTAAGTATCTTAATTTCCTAATATTAAACAAGCAGCTGGAAATGAAAGTTTTAAAGCTTTAAGTCAAACATGGATCTCTAATCCTCTCCCTTAATGCCTTGGAGATTTGGCTTGGGTTGCAAATATCTAATGCTTAGGTTTCTGTACCTCTGAGGAGTCAGATATGATTTCATACCTCTTCTGAAGTTCACAGTGGGAAGCTATAGGAGATTACTGGAAAGCTCACCCATGGTTTTGGGAATTCTAATTAGGCATTGAGTCTCTAAAAAACCCAACGCCTTTGTAGATTTGTCTTTACTTAGATACAATACAGAAAAAACAATTGTTCGTAGCTTTCAAACCTATATAACCTATTAGGAGCAATGAATTAAAGTTCAAAGAGAATAGAAATCAGGGACAGGTAATTATTAGACCTAAATTCAAATAAGGGTATGTGTAATTTAGTATTGAATGTCTTTACTCTTAAAACAAAATATGCCTCTAAGTATTTAAAACTATGAATTATGTAAAAATCATTTCATAGACTTAGAATGAGAAAAGATTTTTTCAAAGTCAATCAGGTTCCATGTTGCAAAATCAGTAAGAACTGATTACTCTATTGAGTGGTTAACAGCTCTGTAGTGACCCTTTGTGAAATAAAATGACTTTCTTAGATTTGGGGGGGGGGGGGTTTAATCAAAAGCATCAATTTCAAAAAATCCAAGAGATACAATTAATGAAGTTGTATAGGACAAGAAAATTATTCATATGCATAGTAGTGATTTCTTTCTCCAGGACAGTCAATTTGAAGATTATATTATTCATTACTACTGAAACATACCAAGTATATGTTGAGAGAGCCTTACCTCTAATGCAGCTTTTTGTACAGTAATTTGGTTAAAGACTCTAGCCCCTTCGGGGCAAACAGTCCTCAGTTCATCTTTATTGAGAGAGAAAAGCTGTGCACCAGTCAACACTCCAAGGCTATTGACCGTCCTAAAAAAGACAAAATATAATGTTAAAATATCCATGTAGACAGAAAAAAGAGTGTGTATGAGATATTTATTTTTTAAATTCATGACTTTGGGGGGGGGGTTAGTGCTTTTCATGAACTAGAAATCTCTATTAATAATCCCACAGCAGTTAATAGTACAGTTCAAAAATGATAATCATCAGAAAATGCTGCAGCATCTTAGAAATACTTTCTCCTTCTTGCCTCCCAATGAGTACTATTACATTCTAAAACTCTTAAAAACTGATAATTGATGCGCTGGGTATGAAGTTCATTACCCCTGAACTAGATAGCAAGAAAATTATAGTTTGTCTCTATGATTCAGGGGATACATTTTCCCCCCCAAAAATTGACTTGGATTCTCAAGTTTGACATATAACTAGGAAATACACCAAAAATGAATCAAAGTTTATCTTTTCAAAAGACTTTAGCTCATAGATGAGATCATAAGACCACAAGATTATTAAGGCAGATGTGATGTACTATTGTGTCAAATAACCTTTGGAGAGAGCTTGTTTCTATGTGCCTGAGCAATGGCAATATACTTGCATGTGTATTCTATGTGGCTTAGAGGGTCCTTCTTCCAAATCAGCTGAGTCTATACAAGGGGAAGGAAGGATAAAGGGGCCCCAATACTACTGCCAGTTTATCTGAAGGAACAAAGAAGTGAACAGATATTCCATAAATAGAAAAATTAGGCCAAGGGCATTGACTATTTCTGCTTCTTTCAAATATTCTTTATAGTTATTAAGTGCTTCAAAAAAGTTATTTGCAATGAGTAGAGTACAATCTACCATCTAAAATTATTATTTAGCATCATGAGGAAAATACTATAGTTTATCTTCTACTATCTTTACTTAACATCACTTACATCTTAATGTTTTGGGGGAGGAAGGAGAATGACACATGTTAGAACTTTTTTTTTCAGATCTTTTTTTTTGCAAGGCAATGGGGTGAAGTGGCTTGCCCAAAGCCACACAGTAGGTAATTATTAAATGTCTGAGGTCGAATTTGAACTCAGGTACTCCTTACTCCAAGGTCAGTGCTCTATCCACTGCACCACCTAGCCACCCCAACATGATAAACTTTTAAAAGGGAATGTTTATAGAGTCACACTTACACTGGGTTGAATCCCTTTGATTGTAACCACATCTTCACATCCTCTGGTGTGGAATCATAAGTGATATTGACTACAGGCACAACCTGTCGTGGCACATGGAATTTTTTCTGGGCAGCACTTCGGCCAATTGTCAATCTATGAATAAGCTCATCTTGTACTTCTTCCATCTGAGATTTCCTTCCTATAAATTAAAATTTTTCACCTTTAATCTCTTAGGTTACAGAGTTCAGGTCTTGAGAAATGAAAGAGTCTATGGAGATCATATTATAATAGAAGGAGGATCCTATCATTATATATCCAGGACAGCAAGGGACCTGAAAAGCTATTTAGTCTAACCCATTCAGTTAAGGAAATTGAAGCCCCTGGAGTTGTAAAGGATGTTACAACTTACTGAAGGTCACACTTTGCAAGGAATTTTAATCCATGTTAACTGACATCAGAGATAGTCCCCTTTCCATTGTACCACCCTTTCTACTCCTCATTTTGAAAAGATTGTGTCTTACCCAAGATTAAAGAGTCAGTAATGATGAAGTCTGGGTTGGACTCCTGAATTCTTATTTTAACATCCTTTAAAAGGGAGTTTAGAATAACTTATATACTATTTTTCCTACTTTTTGTTGCAAAGGGAATTGTATGAAAAAGAAGGGAGGGGGAGAAGAAGAAACGAAATAAAATTTTCACTGACACAGATGGCTGCCCTGTAAGTCTCCCCTTAAAATAATCTCTTACCACTAAAACATTTACATCTTTAGAGAAGATATACAGTTAGGAATTTTTTTATAGTTTTTAAAATAAAAACAACTTGCATTGCTGTAATCTTTCTAAATGTTTTCAGCTTGTAGAATCAAATCTTGTTTAAAATTAACCTGAAACATGAATTTGCAAGTGATAAGGACAGCAGTGTATTCTACCATTTTAGGCAGATCTAATCAAGGCAGATTTTCCTTATTTAAATTGAATATCCCACCATAAAACTTCCACACTCTAGACCCTTGTTCTATAGTCTAAGAACATGCTAAATTATCATGAATTATTGGATATTGATATTTCTTTCCACTGACTTGAAATTAAGGAAGGACATACTGCTAATTGTCTACCCTGTTTTTGTATGCATGATAAAAATCATACATTTGGTTATTAGATCCTTTTCTAATTTCTTCCTGTTGTACTTTGGCATAAGCAGAGTAGTATGAGCAGTGGGGAGACAATGGGGAGGGTCTTGGCTCTGATGAACTGTCACCAAAAATACACAGTGATCTGTATCCACCTTGACAGCAAAATTTGTTTTCAAATGTAGATAAAATCCAAAACTCAATTCAAGGAAATTACATAAAAAATCTCTTTAAAAAGAAAATAATTCTAAACATACTTGGTTTACCAAAAGAAGATCAAAGTGCATACTTAAAGTCCATCTGCTTGTATGATCTCATCCATGTGATAAATTTAAAATTCTTAAACCATTATGTCATTTTAAAATGTTATATTATTTATAAATGAAATTTAGTATATGGACAATTTTCAGCAGGTTTGTTTATATTTTACATGCCAATAAGGAAATATCCTACTCCCACTTAATGAAAACCAAACATAGTGAGTCATTTAGTGTCAGGAGGCTTCTTAGTTCATCATAATGCTCTAACTATGCTTTTTCCCTATTGGATTCTTCTCTATTTCCGCATAACTGGACATAGTACATACTGTTCTAACCTATAAACTGTTCTAAATAAAGAATGGGTTCTGGTGAACTTTGATCTAAAGAATAGAATTAGAGTTCTGCAATGTCAAAGATCACCATGTTGAGAGAAAATAAATGAAATTCTACGGACTCAATTAGAAAACAAAACTCATGGGATTGTGATTTTTTCTAAGAGGAAACTTTTCCTCAGAGTATACTAGCAGAAATATTCCTTTGGAATTTCTTCTTCAAAAATATGTTGTTGCTTTTGTTTCTTTAAATAACAAAAATTGAAAACACATGTAGCACACACATACACATATAAAAAATCCTCTTAAATCCAGTTTTCAGGGCCTCTTATAATTCCAGTGAATGTTATTCTCTGTTCATGAAAAACAATTCTTCCATAAGCTTTCTACCAAACAAAACTTGCAATAATGAAGGTGAGTTTCTCCAATAGAATAATTCCTAATAAAGTAAATATACAAACATAGATCAATTGTTTTATTTTTTTGTTCAAAATAAGTTAGGATGCCCCCCCCCCCCAAAGAATAAAAGAGTAAGGAAGTCTAAGTTCAACAGTGAGCAATGCCACTTAGTATTGTGTGACACCATTAAGACTCCTCCACAAATTTAAAACTTTGTACCATTATGCAGTTATGATATATTATTACTGCTATCCCTCACTTTAAGAGAGATTATGTAGAAAGGAATAGAATGATGGGCAATATCTATATTCAATAGGCAGGAGATGGAAAATGGAGAAATAGAATGATCAGGAGAATGAGATAAGAGTAATGCTGAATCCAAAGGAGGAGAGAATGAATATTTAGGAAAAGGAGATCAACAGCATCAAAAGTTGTTCAGAGGTTAAGAATATTGAAGACTGAGAAAAAATGATAAAATCATGGTGATATAGGTTTTAAGGTGTCATTACTTTTGAACTTGAAGAAAGACTGAGGTCACAGATTTAGGTTGATGAAATAGGAGATTAGGATAGCCTAAAAATTATCAACATAAGTATTATAGTCTCCAAGCATGGAAGCAAGAGTTGAGGTACAGAACAAAATTATGAACTCATTGTGGAAGAAGGGAATGTTAACTAGAGATTGAATGATGACAGCAACTAGAATCATGCTAATATAATCAAATGGAATGAACTTCAGAAACAGATGTACATGAGTGATGGTCTGAAATAGGCAGAGAGGAGGTCCTGAGAGAGACTGTGTAGGCAACACTGTAAAGGGATGAAAGGAGAAAAAATGTCTATAAGAGGAACACTTACTTTAGGTGAACATAGATAAGTCATTTAATGTCTCTGAGATTCAGTTTCTTCATTTAAAATTTAAAAAATTTAACTTGAAAAAATACCATTATTATCATTTCTATGTATTCTTAGTCTAGTCCAGCTGGTTTTTGGTTTTTGTTCTATTATAAAGCCTTTATGAGCATATCCAAGACTATGATGTTAGAATTCAGATGTGGTAGCTCTACTGTTCATGATATTGAAGACATTGTAATATAAATTTGTAGGTATTTTCTACCTTTCATTTGCTTTGTTTCCTTTCAATTTCATACATAAATGATGCAATTACAATTAAAATTTTACTATATTTAAATTGATTTTCTCCTCTCTGGTTCTCACCAAATTATAATAGATATATTTTGTTTTTATATCACCATTTTTAAGTATATATACTGTTCCTCCTCCACTCTGAGAGCCATCGCTTGCTACAAAGAATAGAAAGAACTTAACCAAAGTGAGTAGAAGTAGGGTAATAGTGTATACAACGATAACCGTATTATTGAGTTAAAAGCATTTTGAAAGACTTTAGAACATCAATCGGTGCAAAAGAGGGTTTCAAATGGAAGAAGTTAAAACACACCACCAATGTAGTGACAGGGAAGTGTGAAATGAAGAATTTCAACCTGACAAATGGGGGAAGCTGTTTTACTGAATTATGCAATTATGTTTTGAGGGAATTTTTTTCCCCTTTAAAACAAAATTTACTGAATTATGGTGGAGAGTGGAAAAGACACTAATAAAAAACCAATTCATCAAAGTTAACATCAAACTCATCTGCCATTATATGCAAAATTCTCTACCAGAGTCCCCTACTTCTTTCCATCAATTTTGCAAATATATTTATATTTTAAATCTATATTGTCCTTAGTCCCCACAACTCTTTACTTAGCAAATAAGTAAAATGCTTCCTGAAACTGTTTTAGGATTATTTTTTGGAGGGGGGTCTTTTTAATATAGCAAGAGATTTATATTGGTTAAACTTCAATATAAAATTATTGTAATAAGTTTACTGATGTATATATGTGTGTGTGTGTGTGTGTGTGTGTGTGTGTACTGATACTCTACTGTCCATTCAATCCCCAATTTTCAGTGTTAAGAGCTTCATTAAAACAAGTTTGTAGTTATTTTTTTTCATTTTTATTACATCTTCTAGCTTTGAATTAATTCTTATCTTAGTTTTTACATGTTGGTGGTATTATAACAATAAACAATTAACTGGTTCAGGAATTACTTTTACATCAATAGCCAGGCATTTCCTTGTTGTTAAAGAAAAATCAATGGAATGTTATTCAGTGTTTATCAAATCCAATCCCTTCTGATTATTTTTTTCATAAAAAGTATTCATAATGTATGAGTAGGATGTTTCTGTGTAATAAACCAATCCTTGGTGTTTCTTACTCATTACATATGAAAGAATAAGGAAAAAGCAATGAAAAATTTCAAACCTTTGCATTGAAGTTACTTCATTTCAAATTATATGATCATTTGACTTGAAAATTTTATTGATTTCTTTGTAGAATTTCTCTATATCTGCAATAGATGTTAGCATATAAGCTTTCTCTTTTTCCTCCATTAAGGATTTTTTGAAAGGGAGGAAAAAACCTCTGAATAGTTTGAGGGAATGGTAGGGTCATCTGAAGATTCGTTAGGATGAGGAGATTAGGGATGTTTGTAAGCAGCAGGAAAGCTATAGACAGAAAGAGATTGAAAATTAGGGAGAGGGGAAGATTTTAGGATCCATTTGCCAGAGGAGATGGGAAGGGATGAAGAGTTTTGAAAGGCTACCTCTTTATCAGAGACTGGGGAAGCTGACATTTTATCAATAGATTACAAGATATAAATGAAGGGAAACTCATTGAGAATTTCCTCTAGCAACCTGACAGGATTGCTGTGAGGTTAAAGTGAGACATTTGTTAAGTACTTGGGATAGTGTCAAATGCATAGGAAATACAATAAAGGATTATTCCCTCCCCCTTCCCATTCCTGCTAATTTCTATGTAAAATATATGGCAACATCTTCTGCAGAGAGGGAGATGGAGAGACTGAAGTAGGGGGAGAAGAAAAGGTTTATAAGAATGTGTAAAGTGCAATAAATTCAATTGTGGAAGATTAAAAGGCTTGCCTTGCTGAATTAAGAGCTTAGTTAAAATTAGTTAGCAAATTTAAAGAAGACCCAGTCAATATAATAACATAATTTTCTCTACTATTATTCAGCAGTATATAAGTAAGAGTGGAGAAGGAGGAGGATCAGGGTAACCAAGGATTTGGGAAGGCATGACTGAATATTATTTGGAGAACAGAGTAAAGTTGACAACTTAACTATAAGGTCAAGATTGGGAAAGGAGGAAAATGAAGCCACAGACGGAGCAATGATTATATTAGAACACTGAAGGATATATGGACAAAAGGTAAATGTGAAGAGAAGGAATAGTACTAGGGTGAATGAAGCCCAGGGACAAATGATGGTGTAGGAATTTATGTAAAATATAGAAATTTCAGTGCTCTTGATCATGAATGAAGAAAACAAGATAGTAAATTTTTTTCACCATGTGTGTGTTTGAAGAAGAACAAAGGTGCCAATTATAGCAGGTGATGTGGTTATGACCTGGATTGCCAGAGTATTGGAAGGGATCTAAATATGCACACTGAAGTCCTCAAATATGAGGGCAGAAGTTTTTTCCAACACTGAGAGGCTGTGATTCTTAAGTAAATTTTTCAAACTTTGAGAAATTTTAATATAAAACAATACATGGAAATATATTTATCTTAAAATGTTTTTAAAATGTTAATAAAATTGGGAATGCATTTAATCCCTTAAATAAACAGTGGATATTTTCCCCTCACCATCAGAAACTTACGATCGACAGGAAGTTGTTTATGCCTCTGGCTGTCTCGGACAATACTGCCTCCGCTGTCACTGGAGTTACTATTCTGGCGAGTTATGTTTGCTGGTACCTTTGACACATTAACAGGAGCTGGTACAGATGGTGGAAGAGGGACAGGTGCTGCTGTTGGTACTGGAGGAGGTGGAGAAGGAGCTGAAGGAGTATCAGAGGGTCTAGGACCATAGTCCATTCTTTGTTTCTAAATTGAGGGGGAACAATTAATAATTTACCAAAGAGTGAAATTAAAGCTAGATTTAAAAAAGAAAAAAAAGTGAATTTTTATATAGCTATATGGAGTCAATATTTATATAATGCTTACTATATGATTGGTATTGTGCTAAGCAGTTACAATTGCTATGTCATTTAATCCTCATAACCACCCTATAAGAAAAATGTTAGCCACATTTACAACTGAGAAAACTGAGGCAGAGATTAAGTGATCCGCATAGTATGAAGTCAGATTTGAATTCAGGTCATTCTGGCTCCATATCCAGAACTTTCTCTGTTGTGCCAATCAGCTGCTCTATAGAAATCATTGGATATAACATTTTTAATATCTTTGCAACTACAGATACTTGTTTCTTGATAAAGGGTCAGCCTTTAAGGGCTTTATAGCATAGTTAAAGGCCAAATTAGTATCACAATATTTCCAATAAATACAAACATTACAAGAAATTCAGATCCTTGCACATCAGTTTACTCACATTGATCCAACTTAGCTCAAATATAAACTGATTACTTTATTAGTCAACCTAATAGGAATTCAAAATTCAAAAACACTGTAGCAATAAAATATCATTATAGTTCATATTCATTTTAAGCAATGATGTGCCACAGATGAATCTCTAAATTCATATATTTTAGAGACTTTACACCCTATCTCTCATTCTTCTATGGATATCGGGAGATCAGTAGAATATTCTTTAAAAATAAAATATTGTCATGTTAGGCTACTATTTTTCAAATGATCTCCCTTTCTGTTATTTCTTTACACTGTTATTTAAATGAGACATTCATCTTACTTAAAAGGAAATATTTTGGAAAGTCAAGTTAAATTTATACACTAGTATTCAATATATGATATATGATAGATTTATATGTTCAAGTTTGTGACTGTAGCCTAGAAATATTAATAAAGAAATTTATGAAAATTTAAAAGGATTTTGTATAAGTGTAATGGTTAGATTAGTTTAATTGAGCCTAAAACACCAATCTAAAACTATTACAGTGACTGAAAAAAAGTAATTAAAATACTGTCTAAACAGAAATCATTTAAATTTATTGATAAATATATTTTGATATATTCCAAATTTTCAAATTTCTAATTTCTAAGATACCTCACATTACTGGAACATCAAAGTTAACCTCAGAGTATTTGCTTTCCATATTGTATTGGTACAAATATAAGACAAAGTTCATTATTTTAACAGGGTGGTAGGACACTTGAAAATTCATTTAACCATTTTCATTTAAATTTGATCCTGAAAATTTCTACATTAATCCCTCCTAACATTTTCTTCAAAGTGGCACTTAGGAATCCTGATTTAGGAATGAACTTTTTAATTTAATGGAATTACTCTAAAAGTTGCAACAAGAGATAGAAAAATCAGATAATGGAAATCAAAGGGGAAATAATGTATACATTGGTTATAAAGAACAATGTAAACATGAACAAAGACATTCAAATTCAAGAAATACTAACTATGTAATAAGGAGGAACCTCTCAGTTCTACTAAAAATGAACAATTCTTTATATATGCTATTTCCATATCTGTAACTGAACTGTTGTTGATACTTAGTCTGTAGTAGGAAAATGGTTCAAGAGAAAAAACTAATATACAAAGATCCTTCTATGGCTAGAATGCCATAAAATATGGAATAAGTCAGAAAAAAGAATGATGCAGTCTGAAAGTGGTTACTACAGAAATTCTTTATATATATATATATAGATATATATATTATATACATATATCATATATATATATATATAATAGGCATAAAGCAATTACTGTGTTTTACTATACAAGAACTGTGAGTGGTAAACACTACCAAAATCAAATGTTTATAAACAAAAAAATTCTGTAAACATAAGATATTCATTTAACATGAAACTCTAATGAACATAATTATGAATTGTCATACTAAAAATATTTCTGAAGCAAAAATCATAATAGCTAGCATTTATACAGTACTCTAATGTTTTCAAAGATCTCTAGAAATATCTATTTTTTATCTTCATAAAACTTTGAAAGTAGTTGTTATTTCTGTTTTTCTGATAAGAAAATTGAGACAGTCATTGAGTGAACTGCCCATAGTCTTACAGCTAGTAAGTCTGATTTGAGCTCTGTAATTCTGAGTTTTTAGTTCTCTAATATATCCACTGTGCCATGAAACTACTTTAAGAACTGTTAAAGATTAAATTCTTTTTAGAGTTCAAACTTTTAAATGTTCATTGATATGAATGCCACAATGCATTTTTTATCATCACAAAAGCAAGAACCACTAGAGTTCTATTATCCTATAAGTGATTTAATAAAAAAAAAAACAACTGATCACACTGTGTGTCACTGTCACAGCCAAGTAAGAAGGTAGGTATTCTAATATCTTTTTGTCTCAAACATCTGACCTTTTTTTCATAATGAACCTACTATGTAGAGGTACAGAGAAAAATGCAGGTCTAGAAAGAGATAAGGAGGGAGGGGTATGTGGAATATGTAAGAGAAAACAAGTACATGCAATCATGTGTGGTGAGAATGAATTGAATAAATAAAAACAATGAAGACAAAAAATAAGACTACTTTGTAAAATTTAAAATTACTAAGAATTATAAACTCTTGTCCTAAATAGCTGGATAAGTTGAAGACACTGCTATAGAAACTTAACATAATTGGTACATATAAAGTGATGAAAAGTCACAGGACGAATCTAACCAAGTAACTTAAAAACTAATTATGAAGGGAATGTGCATTACCTCAGACAGCTCTCCAAGTAATTGCTATTAAGAAAATAAAGCAAATCAGATGTGCACATCAGATGAGAAAATTGAGAACACGGGGAAAACAAAATAATACTTTTATTACATGTTATGTGTGAAAACAAAAATGATACTATTTTTGCTAATGAAATTATGTTTTCCTTTTCTTAAAACCAAAGCAATTAATGCTGGAAGTTTTTCTGTTTGGTCCCCATTACTATTATCCACCATGGAAAATTGAAAACAAAGAAAGGCTGTTTTGTTTTGAAAGTACTATTAATTTTAGGCTTAAGTTACTGAATTAAAAAATAAAATGAGTTTTATTCTTCCTTTCCTTTAACTTGGGAGTAAGAAAATGCAGATTTTATTAGACAAAGCCCTCCTAATTTTATTTTTTTTAAGAATTAAAATTAGTCACATTTTTTTTTCAGAACCTGGAAGGTCATTGGCATAGCCAATAGCTTGTATCTTCATTGCAGAAAAGCAATAAAGTTTCAAAAAGAAACCTTGACCGGGTTTTACACTGGTGATAGAATTTGAAACTTGTCAACTCTCTAAATAACAATTATTCAACTAAAAAAATTATATTGACACTATGTTCCATATCTGAAACTGAATTGTTGTTGAGACTTAACTGTAATAGGGAAATGGTTCAGGAGAAAAAAAAACTAATATTCAAAGATCCTTTTATAGCTAGAATGCCATAAAATACAGAATAAGTCAGGAAAAAAAGAATGATGCAGTCTGAGAGAAAGTGGTTACCACAGAAAGTAAAAGAGAGTTTTGATGTGGAAGAGTACTGACATCATTAAGTATCTTAGACAATTAACAACCTATTAATATTGCAACTAACTGTTTGTGTCTTTTACCTCCACAAATTATTTTGTGTTTACTTGTCTGAGCTCAGTGATAATTCTCAGTAGAATAAAAACTTCTTTGGACCAATAGCTGTCTAGTTTTTTTGTCTCTTTATTAAAAGTACTTTGCACAGAGAAGTAATTAGAATCACTCTCAATAAATTGACCATTTATCACAGTGACATGTGAATAGAAAATACTGAGTCTATATCACATTAATTCAAGAAGAAAAGGTCATTTCTCTTCTGTTTCCACCCCAGGCACAACTTAAAATCCCTGTGACAACACCTAGTTGGTCCTTATAATTTCTAGGGAGAAAAGCAATATAAAGACAAGCGTTCCCCCCCCCATTATAAAAGACACAGGAAATCAAAAGACAATGACATATCTATTCATGCTAAAATGTAACTGAAATGTGATATGAGATAATTCTCTGAAAAAAGCTTATATGAGGAAGGAGTATGAAAGCACCTGAGAATATTATTTAATGTGAAGGTGCCATAAAGAGGGGGCAAAGAAAATGTATTAATATGTAATCTTGTCCAGAGCAAAACCTTGAATGAGCATAAGCTTCTTCTTTGAATAAAGTTTGCTAAAGATAAGACCTCTTTTATTTAAAAGGAAATTCTTATATAGTTATAGAGGATTGATTCATATATTATTTCTTGATGTGAAATGCATGGATTGAATAAATGGAACTCATTTAACTCATTTTCAAATGTGAAAATCATTTCAACTAATTTCATGTTATGCTGTAATTAAGTCATTTCTATTCCTGAAAAATTGAGGCTTACATTCAAATAATTCTAGATGTGGTCATGTCAACTTATGTAATAGGAATCTGAAATTAAAGTTTGAAAGGAGAAATTAGTTTGAAATGAGAAATTGAGCTACTGAGTAATGAAGAGAACTGCCTACACTTGGAGAACTAACTTTTGTCAAGAGTCATTCCATCTCCATTTCTAACACCTTTTCCAATGACAGCATTCTGTCAAACAAAGCACTGTCTTGATCATCTTTCCTTATCAAATTGTCACTGCCTTTATTTATATTATAAATCTTTTATCTATTTCTCTAAGTTTTTTTTAGATATACCAGGAAGGAGCCCAAGTTCAGTCTTTCATTCCAACAGGGAAGGTGGCCACAAGATGTGATTTCACAGAAACCAAGAAATGGAAGGGATTCAAAGAAACCAGCTAATCCATTCCCTCTATAACTTACTCTTGGCTTCTGTTTATTAGTCACAGTAATGAGGAACATCTTGAAAACTTCCAAAATAACTCATCCCAAATATGGACAACTCTAATTGTTACTTTTTTATAGCAAGATTAAATCGACTTCTCTTCTAACTTTTATTCATATTATTAGTTTTGGTTTCTGAATATTTGATCCACTCAAATACTTAAGTCTATGAGAATTACTATTTTTGAGGTACATAAGCCAACACAAATCAATAGTCTACTAACCGTAGTGTTTTTGGTTTCATTTTTGCTTTGTTTTTGAACTGCACAATTTTTTTTTAGTAATAGGCTCCCAAAGTCTTTCTCTGGGGAGCAATTATTTTTAGTTCTTTGAGCTTTGAGATCATGGACTCCCAGAATTTCAGAGCTGAAATAGTCCTTAGAAATGACCTAGTTATTTTTGTTTTATAGAGGAGATAGCTAGAATGCCATAAAATATAGAATAAGTCAGGAAAAAAAAGAATGACAGTCTGAAAGAGAGAATTTCTTTCCCTCTTTTTCTCTCTTTCCTTTCCCTCCTTTCATTTTTTGTGGAGCAATGGGATTAAGTGATTTGCCCAAGGTCTCATAACTAGTATCAAGTGTCTGAGGTCAAATTTGAACTCAGGTACTCCTGACTCCAGGGCCAAGTGCTCTATCCACTGTTCCACCTACTTGCCCCACCTATGCTTTCTAGTTAGGACTATTAGCATTGTAGAGAGGAATAACAGGAACACAATGTTAGCAACCAACATGGGCCTCTACTGTATTAAACCTCCTCTTGTTTTGTTGTTTCAATCATGTCCAATTCTTTATGACCACATTTATGGTGTTCTTTGCAAACATACTAAAATGATTTGCCATTTCTTCTTCAGCTCATTTTTTCACAGACGAATAAACTGGGACAAACATAATTAAGTGATTTGTTCAGGGTCACATTAGTTTGAAGCCAGATTAAAACTCATGAAGAAGAGTCTTCTGACCCCAGGTCTACTACTCTCTACACCACATCACCTAATTGCCCCCAAAACTTCTCTGGTGTATCAGTACATTCAGAACTACTAGTTGAAGAGTCCAGTTTCAGTGGTTTATCAATGATTTGCCTGAAATCTTATCATTGTGGTACAATGAATTGCAGGTATTTTGTTCCATCGATTAAGACCTTTTGTGCATGGATCAGTGACACCTATGACCGTGAAGCCTATGAACTCCTCACATTAATGCTTTTAAAAGCACAAAATAAATTTAACAAAGAGAAAAAATATATTGAAATTAATTTTTCAAAAATGAAAAAAACAAAAAAAGTTTACAGATTCCAGGTTAAGATTCATGATTTAACCAAAGCATATGATAGTCCTGAAGCTATTGAAAAGCAAAAGATAGTACACAGAATAAATACTATGTTAATCCTTTTCCCAAAATAATAAATTAACATATTACTTTATATTTGAATTATTATATTCATTTTAGCTTATACTTATAATTTAAGCTCATTGGGAGTAGTGAGTCTATCTTTTAGAAAAGCACTTTATATAATCAGCTAAAAATATGCTGAAGTGTATAGAAAATAATGATTTTATTTAGTTTCACAATGGGGTAGTATAGATTGGAAGAAAGGCCGAGGACTACATTCACATGGGCCTGGATTAATCTCTGATGACCACCTCTGTTGTTTATGTGACTTTGGACAGGTCATTTACTCTCCTGGATCCTAGTTTCCTCATATATATATATATATATTATGGGGGGGATAGTGGAAGAGAAGCTTGTTAGTCTCTGAGCTTCCTCTCAGTTTTAGATTCATCATTCTAGGATTTTAGGTTATATCACTTATAAGAGGAATATGGGTGGTGTGATGATTTATGTAACTGCTTACTACTATAATTGCTGCTTATATTATTGAAATTAAATGCCTGTGAAATTCACAAAATAATTTCTATATTGCTTCAATTTCAAGAAAACAATTCTAAAACACAATCACAAGTTTTTAATATAAATGGAGACTTCCTCCCCCTTGTGCTTCAAAATATACTACACAAGAAAGAAAAGAGACAGGGACAGAGAATATGAATGCATTTTAATATTACAACAAAGTAATTAGCTTTTTAAAGTAAGGCCTAAATCTAAAACAAATAAAATCAAAACTCCATCCCCCACACATAGTCTGTCTGTCTGTTTGTCTATCTGTGTCTGTCTGTCTGTCTGTCTCTCTCTCTCTCTCTTTCACACACACACACACACACACACACACACAAATACCCCTTCAACACTCTTTTCTATGCATTATTACATGCACAATTGCAACTAGAAATGTGCATTACTTAGACAAATTTTATTCAGAAGTTTAAAAAGAAAGGGCTAGGAATGGGCAACTCTCAAATGACATACATTTATCTTCAGAGAAGAAGACAAAGTATTTAAAGTATAAAAATTACTTAGCTCTAACAAAATTACTTGTGATCATGAGAAGTTACAGAAACTCCAGATAAAGATGGTAGTTTGAGACAGAGTTCTGCTTAGAGTTAAGAAATGTATTTATTGCCTAGCAAATGTCTTCCAGTCCTTTGTATGAATATTTCTGACCAAACTGAAAGCAGAAATACCTTCTCAATTGAAAATGACAATAGCCAAAACCTAATTGTATAGGGTCAAACCAGAATGAAAATCAAAATGAGATCTTGAAAAGTGGAATCTGGATTTAGAGGCAGAAAGGACCATTAAAAAGTCACTTTGGCTAGTATTCACCTTTTAAAAAAGTATAAATGCATTCAGAACTAAAATTATTACAGCACAGAAAAATTTCCAAGTCTGAATCAATAGTTCTTTTTTTTCCAAACAAAATATATGACAAAATTCCAGCTCAACAAAAGATCCTGGGCAGCCCTTTGGGAGTTAATTATAAAAGGATTTAACCTATATTTCAAAAGTTAGTCAGGAAAATCAGTATGACTTTTGTGCCTTTTAGTAGTGTGACTTATTGTATGTGTGTGGGGGGGTGCTTCCTTCAAAAACTCTTTCTGTGACAACACAATGTCATTTTGAACAGTGCTTTTTGATGTTAATATAGTGAACCTGTTCAGACAGATTGTCTAATATTCATTAGAAGGGTAGCTGCCTTAGCATTTAACTTTTAACAGTATTTGCATTAGGTCCAAGATGCATCTGTGGGTGAATGACATGGATTGCAGGAATATTTTCTTACACAAACATTCCTAGAAAAGTCTTACTGCATTCATTTTCAAAAATTCTTTTCAGTAGATAGAGGATGGTGAGAAGGAATGTGAGTGAATGGATTTATTACTTTTGAATTTGATTAATATGTATGTGGCTTTGATTAATATGTATGTGATCTCTGACAGCCAAGCAGTCTGTCTAATATATATTTGTTATATAGATGCTTAAATATTTGCTGCTATGTTTATTGGAAGGTATAATTTTGCCAGAGGTTGCCCACCCCTAGCTATCACACATAAAAGAAGGAAAAACCCCTCTGATAGTCATATCTATCTAGTTACATGTAGATAGATATATTTACCACCACACGTGAAATACCTTGGTCTGCACATGCAGGCACACACAAACATGCATAAACACAAACAAACTCAAGGATCCACTGGGCGAGTCTTTTCCATGCAGTACTTCTTATTGTAAACCATGAAGTTAAACAAATAGTAAACAACCCAACTAAATAAAAAATGGAGACATAAGTTTAGTTGAACCAGAAATTCTCAGTTACTGTTTAGGTAATAAGTAAACATAGTCTCATAAATAAGCCAAGAAGCTAAGGCATCCAGAAGGTGAGATATCATGGCAGTAACATCTTAAGGGCAAACAACTGGAAACCTGTTTTGTTAACTGTTGCCATCTTTTTTAATTTAAAAAGAAAAAAAGAATTTCTAAATCTAAGATACAAAGCCAAATTCAAAGTCCTAGAAGAAATGAAATATTTTTTTGGTAAGGTAAGCAATCCCATACCTTAAATAATTCAAACTCCTTCTTTGGCATTAATAGCTAATAACAAATGATGAACATAAAATTAAATTCTTAGTATGTTATGCACATAAATTTGGACAAATATAAATGCATTTCAATATTAGTTTTCCTTGATCAAAAGCATACATATAATGAACCTATTTAGAATCCAGATAAGATTTAATTGACATGTGGACAATATGTGTGTGTATATATATATATATATATATATATATATATATATATAGTCTATATGTTAATTAATTAAATCTTATTTGGAAATTACATCATATATTCTATATTGCTTATTTCATGAATTAAGGTGAAAGCTCAAGTCACTTAAAACAAATGAAAAAGTGTAATCACTATTCTAAGCTAATATCAATAGTTTAGCCAGAAATATGTAGATAAGCTAAGATATTAAGAAAACCATTCCAGTTTGGAAAAAATATTACTCTCAAGTCTCAAATGGTGACTAAGATAAAACTATTTTATGACATAGTTAATATACTTCCTGCACATGTTCATGCCATTATCCTTGGATCTAATTTGAATATGTTATCAAATTTTGGGGAATTAAAAAACAGTTCTTTCTAGAAATTTGACAAGTCAGATTAGTATTAAGGATCCCTTGTGGGATGCCATTCTGTCCCTCGTATAACTAAATCAAAAGCTCCATATTTCAAAAGGAAAGTGGGTTGAAGTTATAGGAAGAGTATGAAGCTTAAGGTCACTAAGAGTCTACACTTGTTGCAGAGAGATCTCTAGTATGATTTGATAAGATGGATATACACCCTTTCTATTTATTTTAATTTTATGTAAATGATGTATTTTAGTTTTTAAAATAGAAAGCAAAAAATCTTCTCAGTCAAACTGACCACATATCTTTGGTAGTCAGTATAAGTTATACATAAACAGAGGTAATAGGAAAGCCAATTGAAGGGCATATAGGATCTAAGTATTAGGATCCTTGGACTATGAATTTCTCCTTTTCTATAAAATGAGATTGATTAAGTGGTCTCAATAAGGCCTCTTAATTCTTAGTATTTAATATGTCTTTTTATAATGTTTAAGTATGTTCCTCTTGGCCCTATCTATCTCCTAACAGGACGGAATGTGTTGAAGGCAAGCTTGGTTTAAAAAAAAGTGGGAGTATTAATTCTCTAAAAGAGAAGATATGGAGAAAAACAACATATGTGGCAAAGCAACTTTCAAGAGAAAGAGTTATTTATTTATTACTAAAACTTGGAGCAATTAGTATGTTCCTTAATTGAAATATGTTTGTGGGTATTTATGTGCTATGCATAAATCTGTCACTTCCTGCATGTAAGATATATTCAAGAATTAATTTCAACAATTAAGAGTTAAAATGAAATTAATTTTTGACTTTCTTTTTTGGACTGCATTTGTGATTTCATCATTGTATGTTGCTCATGGCAAGGACATTCCTCTTCCAGTGTAGAATGGTACCTTCTCTGTCAATTGCAGTCTTAGAAAATTGCTTGGGAAACAGAGTAAACTACTTTTCCAGCATTGAACATCTAAGAAGTGGTCAAGCAGAGAATTAAATTTAGATTTCCTTGACTCTATACTTACTGTACCATAATAATCAATTTAGCTCTTGCCCATACACAAAATAGTAAAAGTTACATTAACAGAGCAATAGTACCTGTATAGTATGAGTATAAGGTGGATCAGCACGCCCTAATCCAGGCTCCTGGGGTCTCACAATATCTAAAATGTTATTTGGCACAAATCCAGAATCTCCACTTGCACTGCGAACTTTCCACCATTGCTTTTTATCATCAAGAATCTGTCGAGAAAATTAAGAAATTGCTTTAATATTCACATTAACCTAGGATAACAATTTCCTTTTTGTTTTAATATTATGGAATATTAATAAAGGTCTTGTCATTTCTCAAACCACAACAAGTCATTCTCTAATTTGCAAATTGGTAAAGAAGGCACAAAGTGGCAATAGTTAAACATTGAGAAAGTCGCAGAATGATAGATACACTAATACATTGTTGACAAAGCTTTGGAATGATACAATCATTTTAGAAAGCAATTGGGAATTTTGCACATAAAGTAAATAAAGTGTCTACATCCTTAGAACCAGAGACTTCATTATTGTTGATATATATTACAAGGAAGTCATTGATAAGAAGAAAGTTTCCATATGAACTAAAATATTTCTAGTGACATATCTAAACTAAATGAATTTCCATCAGTTTGGAAATAACTAGAAATGTGATGTGCATATGTAATGGAATAGAATATAACTGTGCTATACAAAATGATGTGTGTTGTGAATACAGAGAAGGATGGAAAGATTTACATGAACTAATGCAATGTAAAGTAAAACTATAAATAGAAAAGTGAATGGAAAACTATGTATAGAATATAAAAGTGAATGGAAAAAATAACCACATGCAAAAAAAATGAAGTGAATACAGTTAAATCAAAAAGGTCAAATGGACTCAAATGAAGAGATATGAGAGGACACCCCATCCCAGAACTTTGTAGATGTGGGAGGTTGTGCTTGTTTGGGGATTTTTTCAATGTATTTATTAATTGTATTGATTTTTTCCTTAACTTTTTCTTTCTTTCTTTAAAAATATTATTTGGGGAGCAGAACCAAGAGAACAATGTACGCATTAAAATAACATTGTGAAATGATCAACCCTGATGGATGCAGCTCCTCTCAGCAGTTCAGAGAGCTAGGACAACTCTTTTAGTCCAGTATGGACAATACTATCCCCAACCAGAGGAAGAAAAATAAAACAAAAATAAAACAAAACCAAAAATCCTTCAGAATCTGATGAGCACCACATTCAACTTTTTTAAAAAAAACTCCTATTCTTTCCCTTAATTCTAATTCCTCATATGGAAAATTACTAATCTGTAAACATGCTTAATACAAATGTGCATGAATGGTTCACTGCTGAGGGGAAGAGGTTGGGAAAAGAGGGTAGAAGGAAATTTTGTGACTTAAAAATATAGATATGCATATGGATGAATGTTGAAAACCTTCATAACATGTATTGTGAAAAATCAAATATCAATAAAAATATTATTTGTTATAGACTGACTTGTGAGAAGAGATTTACATAGAAATCTATTTGTAAAGATGAGGTAGATTCTAAACTGATACAATTTTAAGCAGACAAATTGGCTTCAACCTCAAATTCATCTCATATATATATATATATACATCCTTACACATATATTGGTAAAATACACACATACATATATACATACTTAGAATAGAATATATACTTACATAGTTACACATATATTGGTAAAAAAGAAAGACAAAAAAACCCCAGTCCTTATTATATATTGTATCCTCAGACACTAACAAACTGTATGACCAATAAGGAACTTTTAAAAATAAGAAAAAAATAACTGTCACCAGAAGAGTGTATGAGTAGAAGAGAAGATGGCCTTTTCATGTAGTGAGAGATGACAGGTAGATTACTTGGTGAAAAAAATTATATCCTGATATCAGAAAAAACTAGATGTGCAGTCAATCAATCAACAAGTATTTATTATTTGTAGGTATCGTGCTAAGTGCTGGCAAAGCAAAGAAAGGCTGGAACAAATCTTGCCTATAAGAATCTCAGTCTAATGCACATCTTTATGTATGTAAGAGATATACACATATATATGGACCTTATTTGTGCATATAATTCAGTTCAACTCTTTGACCTCAACAGTATTTTTAATCTCTCTTCTCTTCTTTCAGTTCTTGTTCACTTTGCATTATCCCACACCCAGACTGCACAGTCTTGATTGGTCTCTCTCTGCCTCCATTATGTCCCTTTTCCAATCACTCTTCCATACCATGGCCAAATTTGATATTCCTAAAATAGATCCAGGTCTCAGTCTGTCATTCAAAGCTCCAGTCTACTTTTCTAGGCTTATTTCAGAATAGTCCCTTTCACAATTGCTGCTATAATCTAGCTTTTCTGTGTCATTTTATTCCACTGCTTGTTCCTATTTATTTTCAATGAAGTGGTCCCTCATTTCTGGAATGATGTCACTCTTCACTTTGATTTCCAAGAACCACTAAGTTCCTTCAAAGAAGAGCTCAAGTGGAACTATTTATATGAGACCTCAATCCCTCTAGTTATTAGTACTGGCTTGGCTTCCTATTGAAATTACTCTGTATCTTTGATTTGTGTATACTTTATATTTATCTGTATATATGCTTTTATTTCTCTCAATAGAATATAACTTTCTTGAGAGGAGGTTGCTTTGTTTTTGCCTTTTTAGTCCTAACTCATAGCATAGTACAATTAACAAATGCTTGCTGAATTAGATAGATGTAAAATGTAGAGGGAAAAGAGAAATATCAGAGTAAACCTCTTATTAGAGCTGAATTTAAAATAACTTGTGGGAGATATTGTCAGATTTGTACATCCTATATGTTTAAACTCAACAGCAGAACAAAGATAACTGACAAACAAATTAATAAAATCCAAAGAAGGCACAAAATAGACAGTTTTATCTAACTGGAGTTCAACAAATAAGATAAAGAGTTTAATTAAACATATATTTACAATGGAAAGTCAGTTTTGAACGTGCTGTTATATCCTCAATGTGACAAGATAATTAAAAAAATACCCACAAGGGCTTATCTCAGAAGGTTGTTGCAAGATTCAGACAAGTGTGTAAAAGCGATTTTCAAACTTCAAAGAACTATGCAAATGTCAGTTATTTTACTATTATTATAATTAGCATTTACAGTAGAAGGAATTAAAATATCATTACCTCTAATATGTCATCCTTCATTACAGAAAGCTCACTGCTATTCCTGGCCACAAAGTCATATTTGGATTTGGCATATTTTTTAGGGGGGGCTTTGAGAAGGTCATGAGTTCTGAAACAAATGAAAAAAATTACTTCTGGATATTTAAAAAAAAATCCACCAAAAGAAAACTATCTAGGGATTTCCCAATGAATACAATATTTCTTAGTACTAAATGCTACAAATAATCATATATTTTCCTACCTTCTTTAACACTACTTTCTGGTACTTTAGCATATAGGTAAAATTTCACTAGCAGCTTTAACAAAGAATAGATAAAAATGTGAGAGCTCTATACCTAAAAATATTAGATTTTCAATGGGGGTTTCCACGGAATAATCTAAGAATCAACCTACTCTCTAAAACTGCAAATTTTAGTGATGAGACTAATCTACATTCATTGAGGAAATTTCTTGACTGGGAATTTCCTGAATGGCAAGTTCCTTATGTTTATGAAATCACAGACTTATGCTTTATCCTTTAAATTACCAAAGTGATACTTTACATGATTTTTAAATTGTAAGTGGCATTTAAAACATAATCATTTAATTCAATAAAAGATCAAAGATATAAATAAAAATATTTTAACAAATTAGGATTGTTGGTATTATTAACAGTTGTCAGCCACATTTAGTTTTTAGATTGGTTGATCAGGAAAATGTTGTGGGTACCATTTTCTCAGATTCTAGCAAAGGTCTCTCAGGCCATTATTGTGAAAAGACAATAAGAAGTGAACAAAACAACAGAATTAGGATGAGTTAAATTACGTTGAATGGATAAAAATCAAATAATTTTATGCTAACTTGGAGAATTTTCTGATGGAGTATCCCAGAGGTGTGTTCTGGATCATTTGCTCTTTAGCATAATTATGAATGACAGAGATAAATACAGAGAACAGCAGAGATGGAATGCTTATCAGAAATGCAGGTATCACAAAACTAGAAGTGATGCATGACAGAGTCAAGGTCCTAAAAGTTCTTCACAGACAAGGACACCAGGACAAACTCAGAAAAATAGTGTCTACTTGAGAAAAAAGAAAATTTTACAGTTCTAGGTATTTTTAGAAAAATTTCACTTCAAAAGTGCTGGTTAGAATAAACATGACCAGACAGCAGGTTATGTGAAAAAGATCTGCAGGCTTTAGTGGTTTAGTAATTCTACACAGGTTAATAGCAAGGTGGCATGACATATCGAGCATTTGGTTTAGAGTTAAAAAAAAACTGAGTTCAAATCCAGTCTCAGACACTGTTGTGAGATCCTGAACAAGATCAAAGCTGGGCAGATAAAATGAGTTAGATCAAATAGCATTATTGCCCATAATTCATTTAAAAATGCTTTCTTTTCAATTATCTCTCTCTCTCTCTCTCTCTCTCTCTCTCTCTCCCTCCCTCCCTCATTTATATTACCCTTCTCCTATCCTGGAGTCTGAATTATTAAAGTTAATTGAATGTGTGTCATATTGTAAACAAAGGATGAGAAAAGTGTTAGACACCCTCTGGGAAGTTTTCTCACTGTGATTAGGAAAATAAAAAAACTTCTGTAGATTCATTCTTCCAGGCCAGAGTAAGTTTTCAACCTGCCTCAGAGAAATAATTAAATGTTTACCACTAGTAATTAACACTGAACACATTTGTTAGCCAGAAAATAACAATTAGAATTTTGTTTAGTTCTAGCTATGACTTCATATAGAAATTAATAATATATCAGAACATGTAATTTAAGATTCTTATTCGAAACAAGAATGAGTTTGATATTTATGTTCACTCTGAAAGTCAAGGAAATAGAACTAGAAAATTTAAAAACAACTCAAATCATTCAAATGTCAAGGTGCAAATGATAACATAATAAAAGCACTGAACAGTGAATAGATTTTTATTTATTGGTGCCTGCACTTCATTCTTAGTACATAATTAAAATTCTATGGTATTATAATAATTGTGATGAAGATGCTAAATGTCTCTTTGAACTTTAAACAAGAGAAGATCTTTGAGAGATCTTTGAATTTCTACAATACTAATAAGTGGATGGTTATGAGAGTTCCTCAATGAACTTTATGGGCTGCAAAAAGGTAGCATTTGTGGCTCTGAGAGAATTTCCCCAATAAAGGGTGAGATTATGTTCATTAGTACTTATTGAAAAGACTAAATACTCCTGGCTGCCTAGCAAGTTGCCCAAAGCACTGAATGGTGATGTGATTTGCCCAAGATCACAAAGCCAGTATATGTCAGAAGTAGGACTGGAACCCAGATCTTATCTCCACTAACAGCAATATCATAGATGTTGTTAAATTCTTAATATGATATTTATAAAAGTAGAGATTTTATCACCTCAGTTGGCAAAAACAAAATTGGAGACAGGCACAAATTCTCAGCAGTGGTTACTGAATGTTACCTATCTACATGGTGGCTATAAGTCTGCTTAAGGGCAAAGGCAGCTTCCCCTTGGTCCAACAGAGGCCCTCTTTTGTAAGCTGTATTATTGAATGCATACCCATCAGGTGAAGGATGCTCTGGTATATTAGAATGCTGAAAAACAAAAAGATTTTTAAAAATGAGAAATGATTACAAAATTATTCTGTCACTTTAGTGCAATGTCAATATTGTAAGATTAGTTATTCAACGAGGACCCATAATGCACAAAACACAAATTTAATCTGTATTATTAATTAACTAATAATTAAAATAAAGTGGTATCATTTTCTTATGGCTAGACAATGAACAAAATAATAAATAAACTCCTGTTCTATTTCGCATTTTCCAAAGCTTAAGGTATAAATGCTCACACTGAACATTTAGCAATTAGCTGGAGTTGGAGCTCTAACACACCCCTGCCCACAAAGGTATTCATTTAATAATGGTACAATTTTCACTTTTCATTATACTGAAAGTTAGTTTTGCTAATTATGAAACATTGGGATTACATTTTTTATCAGAGGTGTGACTTCAAATATGTAATTGATATAAATGCAAAATCTTCACTATAAATAGGACTCAACTTTTTTTTTTAATGTCACAGATATCTCTGACAGTTTGATGAAGCCTATGGATCACTGTCATCTGTTGCCTACATTCAGGATTGAAGGAAATGCTAAATTTTAGCTAGATGTTAGTAAAAGCAAAGCTATATTTTTTTCCTCATTCAAGTTCACAGACCCCTTCAAATGGCCTGGGATACTGATCCTACCCTACAAGAGAAGGGACAAATTCTCCCACCAGGGTTTCAGAACAGTATGCCAGTTTAGTGTTATAAAGACAATTTTTATAGAAATGAGTTAGCAAATCATAAACCTTTGCTTTGAAATCTCACAATTATAAAAAAGGGCAAACTTAGGCAAAGATGTTTAAACTAAGTAAAAAGTATGACATATAAGCCATCTTTTTTTTCTTTTTTGTTTTTTGCAAAGCAATGGGCTTAAGTGACTTACTGAGGTTAGATTTGAACTCAAGTCCTCCTGACTCCAGGGCCAGTGTTCTATCCACTGTGCCACCTAGCTGACCCATAAACTATCTTTTCATGACCAGTTCATAGAAGGAATTAGTTATGCTGTCTTTAGTTAATCTAACCATCATAAGAACAGGGAAGGGGACTACAGTTAGGTTCAGGCCTTACTTTATTGGCAGATGAAAGATGCTAATTTTTTAGTGAAATTTCAGGAGTCTGTGAAAAGATCTTCTAAATCAATCAAAGATATGGAACATAAGGAACCATCCTTGAGACTGGAAGTTCTCAAATTACTCAAATTACAGATTATTTATTGAATTACAGATTCTAAAATGAAACTATTATTCAAAAAAGGTCTTTTAATATTTTAATTCAAATTAATTCACTAGTTTCATATAAGAGAAAAGGATGCTGATAATAAGGGAAACATTACATCTAAATTTTTGTTGTGGCTGACTAGTGATGCTGTCATACAATAAGATCCTACTTTTCAAGTCTTGAGAAATTGGTGGGGGAACAAGAGCAATGATAGTGACAGATGAATGGGGAGAGGGTGGTACTAAGAGAAGAAAGGAAATAGAGTGCTACTAAAGATGAACTTTACTGCTAAAAATTATGCTATATCTGATCAAAAGAGTACAAAAGTAGTAGCAGTAACATGCAAATCTGTCATTCTCCTGTGCTCATTACTTGCCAAAATATAAGGGCACAGGACTGCCTTAAGACTGACAGTGTAAAAAAAAAGTGGTCCTGTATTCAGTTACCGTAACAAAGGACTGAGGTCTTGTCATAGAATTAATGCATACATTAAATATTTGATATCACGCGACCTACTTTTTCTAAAAAAATGTCAAGGCATGGATTTTCCTAAAAATGATATTAGTAATATTTTCTTTTTTCATTATTTTTCAACCAATTATAGTTTTGAAGAAGCATGTGTTACTATAGTAACAGTAATGGATGTTGGTATCCTTTGGAGGTTGCAGGTAACCAGCTATAGAAAATCATTATTGCCCTTTGGTTCCCACTCCATTTTGCTCTAGACAGGTGGTAAGCCACACCCTACTCATTTTTTAGTCCAGAACTAAACCTCAGGTTCATGTTTGTCTCTTTTGCTACTTTAAAGAGTTTATCATAAACAATTAGGAGCAGGACTACAATAATTATTGGAGTAGAAGCCTTTTATGTATGACATGGAAAACAATTTACATGATCAAAAATTTCAAGATAAGTTATTACAGTATGAATTTTATTATGTGGGGAACCATGTTTTTGAAATCAGAAGATCTAGAATTTGTCTGTATGATCTTAGGAAAGATATTACCTCTATGGACCTCAGTTTCCTCTTCTGTGTAATGAATAAGTTAAATTAGATCATGGTTTCTTCTAACTCTTCTAAATCTGTGACTTTATAATAATTCCTCATTTAAATTTATTAGCATTCAGTGGGAACACTTAATTTTTTCACCAGAATCATCGAGTATGATCCTGTTTTTAAATTAGTATTTGAAAAAAATTACATAAAAATTAAATTTTAGAGACTTATAAAGCAAGAAAATGTAAACAAACTTTTATTAATTAGACAGGTAATGGGAGAGAAAAGAAGGTACAACAGTAGGAGGGACCAAAAACAGTCCTGCCCTCAAGGAGCTAACAGTCTCAATATTTAAAATGAACATAAATTAAAAAAAAACAGAGTAGATGAAACTTAATCTTGTAGATCAGGTCACTAGAAAATAGGAAGACTGGCAAAGGTCTTCTACAGAAGATGGCATTGCAGCTGAATATCGAAGAAAGTCAGCAAATATAGGAGGAAATGGTGATGAAGAAGAACTCTTCAGGAAAGGGTGAAAACAAAGACATGAAGATAGAAGATAAAATGCCTATGTGTATCAAAGAGCAAGTAGACCAGCATGAAAAGACCATAAAGTGGCTAGAGAATATATGAAGAAGGAACCAGTATTCATTAAATGTCTACTGTATGTCAGACATCTTAATCACTCTACAAATATTATCTTATACTGTGAGATAGATAGTTCAATCCCTATTTTATAATCTTCAAGTTAAGTGACTTGCCTAGGGTCCCACATTGAAAGTAGATTGTATAAAAAGTTAGAATAGTAGGAAGGAACTAGATTATAAAGGGTTTTAATTGGCAAACAATGAAATTTATATTTTATCCTAAAGGTAATAGGGAGTCATTAGAGTCTACTAAATAGAAGTGATGACAAGGTCAAAATGGTGCTTTGAAATGAAATGGATCCAATTAAAAAGCTACTGTATTAGTTCAGAGGAGATGATGAAAGACCTGAAAAAGGTGGTAACTTGTGTACAAGGAAAAAAAGAGCCTATAGGAAATAGATGTTTTGGAGGTAGAAACCTGAGGAATTTGGCATATGAATAGATATTTGTGATGAGACAATATACTTAAGAGTGACACAGAGATGGTAAACATGGATAGCTGGGAGATTAGTGGTACAATGATGTGCAATGATGATGGGGAAGTTTGCAAGAGGAACAGGTTTAGAATGAGCTAAGTTCTGGTTTACAGATTTTAAGATTGACATAGCTATGGGACATCTACTTTGAAATGTCCAATAGACATTGGTGATAAAGGATTAGAGCTCAGTAGTGAGCTAAGAACAGGATTCATTGACCTGAGGACTATCAGCAAGGAGATGACAACTGAATCTATAGAATTAAGATTGCAAAGGAAGAAAAGAGGGCCCTTGTCAGAGCACTGTGAATATTCATAATCAGTGGGCATGACATGTTTGAAGACCCATGCTTGATCATATTTCTTTCCAGCAAAAAACTATTTTCCAAGAGAAAGGAATTTCATATGAATGGTATCGATGCCATAGCATAGAGATGAGAAAGGTTATATATGTTTGCTAACTGATTTTGCTAACTGATCTGCTATTATTATAATCTTACTATTACTTAATAAAAGGGGAAAAGACCTGATTAGAACTACTTCTTTAGTAGCCATCTATGAATGGAGTTTAAGCATGGGGAAAATATGCTACTAGAAGTCAAATTTATTTTTTATTTGTTTTCTTCTAAAGAAAGTATTATGTTTATTTTTTAATCCGCTTGAATTTGCTGCAATCCATTCCATTTTGTTGATGGCTACAGATTTGGCCTACAAGACAACAAATAATAGAAACAATTTAGATATCTGTTCCTGTTTAAAGATAATGTAACCAGATGTGAATCACTACTGTTAACAGAATTATCTGAGTATTTTAGAACACAGGACTGAAAACAATTACATCAATACAATTCTTGGAAGAATTGAGTGCACTCAACTTGAAAACCAATTATCTCCTTTTTATTCTTGTAATAGGGAATCAGAAGAAAGAATGTGAGGCCTACCAGTCTCACGTTGTTCATCATATCTAGATATTCAGAATTGTCACTTAACAAAATGGATTTTGATTCAGTTCAAACAATAATTTTATTATTCTAACAAGGAGTCTACAGATCTAAAGTAGTAATACAGAATATATTTACAATGAAGAAATTTTATTGCTTTGCAAAAGACATCAAATAATTTCACGTTTATCTCCCAAAGCAAATATTTCTGATTAAAGTGATTGTAATGAATTTTATTATTGTCATCAATTAAGAGTCACTGAAGCAAGTGAAGTACTATTGGAACTATATTTATGAATTTATATGTATCTTATAAGATTATAACCACTGCTAATCAAAGGTTTTCCTGCCTAGCTATTGGTCATACAATGTTTCCACATCCTAATTCTCCAGCTTTTTCTGTTTTTTTTAAATGCTCCTGAGGTCATACATCTCAACTTTTGCTTAGACTTCTTTTAGACCAGAATTCTTAAGTAAAGGTCCATGAACTTGCTTGATTTTTAATTTTTCTAAAGAGTTTTTCAAATTTTAATGTTTCAATAGTTGTTCACCATATCATTTTATTTGGAATCCTATATTTTATTTTACACAGTTAAGAACATTATTCTGAGAAGGTTTGACAGACTTTACCAGACTACCAAAGAGAACCAAGGTGCAAAAAATGTGTAAAACCCTTATTTTGGATATCACAGAATCTCTTAGTATTGGTACAAATCATATTTGTGCCTGAAAAACAGCAATATTCATTTTTTCCACACTACATATATATATATATATATATATATATATATATATATATATATATATATATATCTACACATTTATTTATTCTATCTTGTTCCCCAGGTATATTTTTCAATTGCCTCTTGCCAATTTCCTAGCTGCCAGAAAAAACAGGAAATGAGTTGATATATGCTTTCAGATGTGACCATACTGTTTCCCATCCCGCTGTATGGTTTCCTGTTTCATTTAATTCATAACTCAGGTGCAGTCTCTGTTCTAATTACAATGAGATTCCTCTTCTCTCCTTCATATCACTAAATTCCTTGACATCATTCTTCATTCATTCCTCTTTGACTCCCATTTCTAATGAAGAGGTGGCCCTTCTCTTTACCAAGGCCAATTTTTTTCCATGAACTCTTATTTTTATCCTCTCCCATTTTCAACTTTTCTCTTTCTTCAAGCTCTCCCTATATACTAACACAATTCTTTAAGACTATAAATTCTCTCGAGTCTTTCCTATTCTTAAATAACTTTTTTGGTGTTGCTGCTCAGTTGTCCAGTTGATCCCAACTTAACATGAACCTGTGAATTTCATTCATGAGGTTTTCTTGACAAAGCTCCTGAAGTGGTCTGCCATTTCTCCAATGTGTTCCCATTTTACTGATGAGGAACTGTCCAGTCACACAACTAGCAAATGTGTGAGATCATATTTAAACTCAGATCTTCCTGACTCTAGGCCTGGAGTTCTATCCATTGCACCATTTACCTAATCTTTGCTGAATTCTAAAAAACCCTCACACTATCATGCTATATTTAGTTTCTCTTTCATAGACAAAAACTAGAAAAGTACTTCCACTTCTCTCCTTTCTTCAACTCTTTGTAATCAGGCCTCTATTAAAATTGTTTTCTCTGAGAGATCATTTAACTACAAAATATAATGGTCTTTTCTCAAAGTCTCAAACTTCTAGATCTGTTGGAAATACATGAAATTGCTAAGTAACTTATTTTTCCTTAATAATCTCCCCTTTCTGCATTTTCTTCCTCTCAATCTGACTGTTTCTTTCCAGGCTACTTCACTGACTTGTCTTCCATATCATGCTTTTCTAATCTTGGGTGTATCGAAAGCCTCTATCTACAGCCCATCTGGCCCTCTCTAACTCCCTTTCAACTTAATATGTTTAAAATAACTCATTTTCTTCCCTCCAAAACACACTCTGTGTCTGAACTTCCCTATTTCTGTTCTATTCCCTATTTCCATCCTTCCTGTCACCAATTATCCCTGGCTCTTCATCTCTTCTTTGACCACACATATCCAATCAGTTTCCAAATCTTCTTTCTATTTCCACAATAACCCTCATAAAGTGTTGTCTCTCTCTCTACTTACCCACCCACCATCTTCCTTCAGGCTGTCATCAGTTTTTCCTTAAGATTATGACAATAGCATCCAAATTGCTCTCTCTACTTTAAGTCTCTCCTTCCTTCAATCTATTCACCACACTATCAATTGCTCAAATGATTTCCCTAGAGCACAGGTAATAACAATGCCATTTTTCTTCTCAACCAATTCCAATGACCCCAGATAACTTCTAGCATCAAATAAAAGTTCTTCTGTTTGGTTTTTAAAGTCTTTCCCAAGCCAATCCCAGTTCAGGGGTTGGATTACTCTCACCTCTGTAGATAATCTTTTCATTTCTTGTTTTCGCTGATGTTCTGCTACATTTGCCACAGATTCAGCCAACTGATAAAGGTCTTGGTCCATTGGGGCTCCCATGAAGTTCAGCATAGGAGGCTCCCAACCATTTCGGAACCGTGGCACATAGGGTGGAATAAACTGTTCTTTGGGCCACTCAGCTCTAAATGAAAGACATGACATATAAGTAATTACATTCAACATCATTTTTATCCTCTGCATACAAACTATCTTCAATATGCAAATATTGCTTATAATTATTGAGCCCTTATCCATCTGCACAAAATTAATGCCATAAAATATGGTCACAGTATATTAAATAATTATATTATAATGTAATGGGAAGAAACACAATATCATAATATCATACAAAGATTTTATTACATGGCCTTAAATAATGAATTTCATTTCTCTATTCACTTTCCTATAACCATGTTAGGATTTTTAAAAAAAATAAGTTTTTAGTATTATAGTCATATATTTTTAGAGTATGGTACAAAATTTAAATATCTAATCTAGCTTCATGCTAATATAAAGGGTAATCATATACTAACATTTGAATTATTTTCTATGAAAGGACACATTCCAAAATACTCATAAGTTTACATCTTTTAAATTGCACTGAGTGTTAAAATGAATCAAGGTGATTATATATCGAATATACAGAAAAATTTTAATTAGGAAAAAGTCACAGAAAGCTTTTGTAAATACAATCTGCTCCCATTTATTCTAAAGCAGTTCAGAAAAAGAATGACCAATTCTTTAGCCATGTAGGATTTTCTCTCATGAAGCACAGAAATAAACATGACAGTTGCAGTATTTCCATTTTTCTACAGTTTATTTCTTTTTCTCTTTCATATATGATTTAAAGTTTTGCCTTGGACTGCTATTTTAAATTATGTACCATTCTAATATTTCTTTTTTCTAATAATATTAAATCTAAATAAATTTCTAAAAATAACAAATCTAATATTTCTGCAAATTTCTTCATGATTCCTAAATATCTGAATAACTTCCTTATGGCAATGTAGGGGAGGTACTCTGCATAGAGCAACGTGATTTGCTTATGACTATTTTGATGCTTTGAAATGTTTATGTATATTGCACAACTTTGCCTTTTCCTATGTTTATTCAATTCACATGTGAAGGTACTTGATTTTCCTGTTCACTTTGGTTAAATCTTAATATTTAGTTAGCTATAGGGCTTAATCCTTATTGCACAATGTCCTGGTGTTATAAATCAAGTGATGTATTTATGTTGACTCATGTTGCTTATTATCTAAAAGTCCTAGGCCTAGAATTCACTCACTGGGTCACTTTGGTCAAGGGCTTTTGGTCTTAAAAGGTATGTATGCATATCTCAGTTGGTTAAAGTTCTGACAATATCTACAGCTACATATCTCAATCTGAGAATTCTGAGCTCCAGAGGAGACTACAGGGGAGAGGTAGCACATCCCAAAATTTATCATTGCCTAATAAATAGCTCAAATTATCCTCTACTCATGAGTGTAACAATGCATTCCTTGGATCAGCACTAATACTTGCTAGATAAATCTTCTACTTCCCAAAATATTTTGTACAATTATGATCTGATAAGCAAATGCTTTTGATAGGTATATATCCTTTTTGGGCAACTAAAATCATGGAATTTCTCATTTTATCTGTAACATCAAGCAAAGAATGACACAGACTGAACTAGTTTTCATTAACTTTAGGTCTGATACATTTAATAAAGTTAATTTAGAAAGAAAAGATTAATTAAGAAATGCTTCTAGGTCCATCAAATATATCATAACTCAATTATTTAAGAATATTTAAATTTGCTGTCCCATACACATGAAACTCTTGTATCCACTTCTCTGCTTTCCAAGCTTCCCTAGATCCTTTCAACTATAGTCCTGCTTTTAGTCAGAAGTCTTTCTTAATTCCCCATAATGCTAATGCCAGTACTCTGCCGATTATCTATATTGTTTGCATGTTTTCTTCCCATAAAATTGGGAATTCCTGGAGAGTAAGACTGACTCTTGTTACTTTATTTTTTATTTCTAGCACCAAGTCCAATAACTAGCACATAATAAATGCTAGTCTACTGACATAATAATGTTCTTATAAAAGAGATTTGCATTATTCAATACAAAAAGACACTAGATTTATGATCTCATTAGCATAGGAAATTCTTGAGTGAAGAAAGTCCCTCTCTTAGACTGGCATGTTTTTCTGTAACTTAAGACTTAGAAAGTTGTCTAGAACTCTGAAAGTGACTTTTCTGGGGACACACAATCAGGACCTGAACCAAGAACTTCCTGTCTTTAAAACCTGTCCTTTAACCACACTCTATCACACTGTTACATTTGTTACATTTCTTATTTTTTTTTAATATTCACTAATCCCATGATAAATCAAGGGAAGATATATGGTTTGTGTGTTATTTCAATTACGGGAATAAATAAATGGCACAGTTATGAAAAGATCAAATAAGTCAATCCACAAAAAAAGCTATTGAGATGATACTCTGTTTCATAGAAGAATATTGATATGGTCAAGGAAACTGTGATTTAAAAATTTTGGGATAGATTAGTTAGAAGCAAGACTAGATGGAAAAAAAGAAAAAAGCTAGGGAATTCAAAGTGGAAAAGAGTCTAGCAATCCTCATGGGACATAACAGAACAAAAATGAGAGTTCTAGGACAAGGATCAAAAGGAAGAATCTATGAAAGAGAAAGAAGAAATTTAGATTTCATTAAATGAATTTTTAAAATAAAAATTCCTTTCTTAGAAAATGAAAAAATAGAAATTAAAAATAAGTTAAATTCTTAATTAGTTTAATAAGGACAAATTTTAATTTGATTTCTTTAATTTATTTCATACATTTCAACCTTGAAATCTTTATTCAAGGCATTTTTTTTGCAAATGAGAAAGTGTGTTCCAGAAAAGTGAAGGGACTTGTCCAAGGTTACACAGATAGAGAGTTAAGTGACACAATGGATAGAGCATAGAGCCGAGAGTCAGAAAGATTCAGTTACTTGGGTTCAAATCTGCCTCAAACACTTACTAGCTTTATGACTCTGGACAAGTTAACTAATTCTGTTTGCCTCAGTTTCCTCATCTATAAAATGAGCTAGAGCAGGAAACGGCAAACCACTCCAGAATTTTTTGCCAAGAATACCCCCAAATAGAGTCTTGAAAGAGTCAGAGTTGCCAGAAAAATGACTGAATATACAGGTAGTAAGAAGCAAATAAGGAATTGGAGCTGAATTCACAATTAAGCTACATGACTTACCTTGGGTTTCTTTGTCCTAGATGCTTTATTTACATCTTGATGTGACCTTAAGTTATTGGAAAACATTATCAAAGGACCATTAATTCTGACCAAATCCACTCATCAAGAAAACTGAAGTAGGATTCAGTGATGGACTAAGTCTGCTTTTTGAGAACTAGTCAGGCTAAGATATAAAATGGCATACAGAAAAACAAATTTGGACTGGGAATGTGAGTCTAGATTTAAATATCATTGCTTATGTTTACTGGCTGGTGATAGCAAACATTTAAGTCTCTCTTCATAAAAAAAAATTGGGATCCCAATTCCTATAGCACTTAACTAGGGATTTTAGCAATCAAATGAGAATAATTTTCAGAAATGCATTTTAAATTATATATTTTAGGGGCGGCTAGGTGGCATAGTGGATAAAGCACCAGCCTTGGAGTCAGGAGTACCTGGGTTCAAATCCGGTCTAAGACACTTAATAATTTCCTAGCTGTGTGGCCTTGGGCAAGCCACTTAACCCCATTTGCCTTGCAAAAAAAAAACCCCCCCAAAAATAAATTATATATTTTCCGCATAAATTTAGGAAACCTTCAAGTGTCTATATAAATGGCACCTAACATACTTAAGTAAAGAAATGTATCCCTATATTTGACCAGTAAGTGATGAATTAATTCTTTGAGGAAAGAAATCCAAAACAACTGAGTCCTGTGTGGTCTTTGACTTCAGCATTGTTACAAAAGCAGGAAAATGGAAAACCTATGCCTTTCCCCTTCTTACTCATAAGACCATCCTGAAAGACTATCGAATACTTTGTGAAAATCTAGGAAAATGAGGTTTTTTTCCCCCGCATTCCCCTGATCAGCCAAATAGTCTTTTTTTCCTAAATAGGAATTATAATTCATGTGGTATACTGTCTTGTTTGATAAAGTATAAAGGCTTTGGTGAACATTAAATTTTTTCTGAAGTTTCACCAATAACTTCTGCATTTTTTTCAGGAATCAAAATCAACTTCATTGATCTATAGAATGTCAATTCTTTTTTGTAAACTTTTCTTTTTCAAAAAGTTAGGATATTTTTCCATCTCCAGTGCTATAAGTACTCTTTTATTCTTCTTCATACCTGAACAACTCTCCATTAATCCTTCAGACTCCTGACAGCACTTTTGCCACTTTGCTCAGTATTCTGAGAAGACATTTGTTTGAGAGAGGTGACTTGAACTCATCAAAGACAGCTAAAGGCTCTTGAACTATCTCTCTCTTTTTAGCTTTGGTGTCAACAACTTCTAATTCATCATTTTTGATCAGCTCCTTTTCAGTCTAAAGGTCATCTTCTTGATAAAGAAAAGAAATTTAAAAAAATGAACTTTCTCTGCTTTCTACCCCCTCCAATTGTTACCATTGCATCCATCACAAACTATATTCCTATCCCTTCTTTAATCCTATTCCTTTCCTCTGCTTTTCTTTCACTTAATCAAAAGTAACCATTAATAACAATAAACTTTTTGTTGTTCTGGGAATTTTTGGCAGATTCATTAAACTTTATTAATTAGAAATATGGATATTACCCTGCTTTACTTTGGTATTTATCTTCTCCTGTCCACTTTTGCTTCACTATTATGTACAAGTCTTTTAAAATTAAGTTTAATAGATGAAAATCTATGGATATATATATTATATAATATATATATTATATATATATATATATATATCTTAAGGAATTTGTCTCCCTTTTGCTCCATCAGAATTATTTCTCTTAATAACCTTGTAATTTCAATCATTTCATATCTCTAAGACTGACTTCTAAGAATTTTAGAAAATGTCCTTTGATATCTGCTTTCCCAATATCTAGCACACATATCAGACCCTTTCTGATTATATAATGATACTCATTACCCTAAATTGTTCAACATATATACACATAAACTTTTTATATTTTCTTCCTTTTGAGCAAGGCTTACCCTTCAAAGCTATGTAACAGTAAAATCCAAATATTACATTCAAAGCCAAATTTCCTCTTTGCATTACGATCTCTACTTCATCTTGCTTGTCAGCTACACAGTGTACATTTTTATATAGATACTTGAGCTCCTTTCTTTTTATTGCTGGCTCCTATCTTGGATTTTTACTTTTGTCTCTCCTTAATTTCTGAATGTCTGTACTACTGGTATTCTCCTTATTTTGGCTCTTCTCTATGCCTATACTCTCTTTGTTTTTATGGCAGTTATTTTGACAGGTAAGCATATAATTTTCTCTCATTCCATTTTTAACCTAAAGTGTTTTAGAATAGGTTGATAAGGGGCGGCTAGGTGGTGCAGTGGATAAAACACCAGCCTTGGAGTCAGGAGTACCTGGGTTCAAATCCTGTCTCAGACACTTAATAATTACCTAGCCGTGTGGCCTTGGGCAAGCCACTTAACCCCATTTGCCTTGCAAAAACCTGAAAAAAAGACAATTAGAATAGATTGATAATATACTAGGTAAATGTATAATTATCAATCCAGGTACATTCCATTCCTGGATAAGATTTCCTTATTCCTATATTTTAAGCCCTGGTCCAGAATCTATTCTTTATATTCAGGTATCATCTTCATTATTCAGCTAATAATTTCCCAACTCCGCCTTTCTCTTCCACAGTACATGGCTCAATCACTACTTGTACTCATCCTAGACTTTTAGGTTTTTCAGAATCAAATTCAGTTCAAAGCTCTAAGATTTTTCAGTAGCTACTTTGTCTAACCAGTATTTGAAAGGAATATCCCATTCCATGTATTTACAAAGTGGTCCTACAGCCTTTATTAGAAGTAAGGGAGAACCCATGAGACAGTCTATTCCAATTTTATATAGTTCAAATTGTTAAACAGCTTCTTCTTACATGAAGTCTAAGTTTGTTTCTTTTAAAGGTTCTTCCTCTGTTCCTACTTCTGCCTTCTGGGTTAAATAAAATAAATCTAAACTATTTTCCACCTCAGGGGCTGTTAGGTGGTACAATGGATAGAATGTTCACTCTAGAGTCAGGAGGATCTAAGTTCAATTTCAGAATCAGACACTTAACTAGTTGACTCTTGTCAAGTGACTTAATCCTGTTTGTCTGCATCCTCTTCTGTAAAAATGAGTTGTAGAAAGAAATGGCAGACTGCTTCATATCTTTGCCAAGAAATTCCCACATCGTGTCATAAAGAGTAAGACAGTACTGAAATGACTGAACAACAGTAAATCATATTATTGGAAAGTAGTTAAGAATTACAGCACTGGGTCTAGAGCCAAGAAAATGTGAGTTCAAATCTGGTCTCAGACATTTACTAGGTATGTGTCCTGGGCAAGCCATTTCACTCTGTTTGGTTTAGTTATTGTAAAATGAACTGGAGAAGGAAATGGCAAACCAGTCCAGCATCTTTGCCAAGAAAACCCCAAAAGGAGTAAGGAAGAGTGAGATATAACTAATCAACTAAACAACATCTATCATTAATAAACTAAACAACATCTATCATTTTCCACTTTAGAATAATCTTCATCAAATCTCTGCTCTATCTTTTGATCCATGTCTGATAAATTACCAAGTCTTATAGGTTTTATCTTTACAACATTTCTCCTGTTCATCTATTTATCTTAACCCAAAAGATCACTGCCCTAAAATCATCATCCCATTTTGACAGGATTACTGGAGTAGATTGGGACTTTCAATGTCTCTTTCCTGGAAATAATGACACTTTAAAGAAGCCCAAGATTCATAATAATTTGTTGTTATTATTGTTTCTTATTGCACGTTGTGAATTTTGGATAATTTTTTTAGGTTTTTGCAAGGCAATGGGGTTAAGTGGCTTGCCCAAGGCCACACGGCTAGGTAATTATTAAGTGTCTGAGACCGGATTTGAACCCAGGTACTCCTGACTCCAGGGCCGGTGCTTTATCCGCTGAGCCACCTAGCTGCCCCAATGTTGGATAATTTAATAAAACCCACAGATCTTTTCAATAGACAATAGCACATTTGAAGATTGATGCACTACAGTGAACTATAAACAAAATAATATCACAAAAATGAAAATTATTCTACCATAAAAGATAGGAAATGATTGGTTACTCTGAGTCATTTTTTGAAACAGCCTTTAAACTGATTAGTTATAGCAAAAATGAAAATCAATACAAACCAAAAGAAGTATCACTTTAAGACAATGACATCAGTAAATACATTTATTCTACCTTACCTCTTCAAAAAAAGAAGAAAAGGACAAAAACTTTTAGTATAATTGTCTTCATTTCCTGCAGAAGTTTAACTAATGTCTTGACCAGACTTAGGGAAACCAGAAGAGCACGGAAACTATTTCAAGTAAAAAATATTTGATTTCTTTTCCAGATGAAAAGATATGACAGCCAAAGTCAATACTTTAGAAAAAAACCCATCTCTAAAACTTTATGGAGGGAGATAATGGAAAATAAGAAGTAGTAATATTCAAAAAATTATAAACAGGAGTGGGAGGAAAAGGAAAGATGCCTGATAAGAGACTCAAGTATTCCAGTATCTCAAGTGAATTAATAGATATAACTGGAAGGTTTACCACAAAATATATGAAAAATGGAAAGGATCTGACAGCATTCCTATGAAATCTATTTTAATCTTCTCAGAAGTACCAGAATTAAACTGAAAATATCACTTATTGATGAGAAAATAAACATGGTATTTAAGTAATAATATTGTTAATAACAATTGGATGAGACTAAAAACATTCAGGAAAAATGAATTGGTATTTTTTAGCTATTTTGAAGGAGACTGTATTTGATATTTGGAAAGACAGTGAACAGGACTGCTTCTTAATGGTAAACATATATATATATATATATATGTTTACCATACTGGTAATTATATATATAATTACCAGTATGCATGACTAGTTTCTCATCTTTGTGAAATCTTTATAACATGAACTGTTTTGAGGAAATCTTAGAAGAAAAAAGAATAAAAGGGAATAGATAATTTTTGAAAATAAATTTAACATCTTTGTGTTTTTCCATCTTAAGTGATTTTTTTTGGAAATACCTCTCTTCTTCTGATCCTCTAGACTAAATCCTTACATGTAATTAAGATAAAAGTAAAGCATAAATAGCTAATACAAAAACTATATCTGACAAGATATACAATCCACCAATTGGAAAGGAAGACCCTTATTTTTATGTCTTAAAGAAAAAATACAATGTGTTTTAATATCTTCTTTTTTCCCACCTGTTCAGAGGTCAGTTTTTTTAGTGATCTCTTTGCTCATATTCATCTTGCATTATTTCATATAAATCTTCCCATGTCTCACTGAATTATTACTATTATTTCTTTCTACATAGTAATATTCCATTGTATCCATAAACCACAGCATTTTTTCAGCTATTTCCCAACCAATGGATTTCTGCTTTTGTTACTAGTTTTTAGCTATCATGAAGTGCTATTATAAATATTTTGAAATACTTTTGAATCTTATTTCTTTCTGGGTACAGAATTCATTGATTAGTAAGAAGAGCACAAGATGTATATTTTTGTGGGGTTGTTGTAAAATTACAGAATGTTAAATAATTCCAAATGATTTCTGACACAAAAAAATCCATCATTTACACATGAATATTCTTTCCACAAGGTGACATAACTGAAATTCATAAACTTCCAGAAGTGACAGAAAGAGAATTAGAGTGATGCACTTTAGATATGAGTGCACTGTAGCATAGTTCTAATGATAAGTGGCAGAATAGATTATCAACCAGGACATATTTGATGGGAAATTAAACAGCCAGTCATCTATTAAAAATAAAGGAAAACACATGTAAAATCTGGGGGCTATAATTGCATTTGGAAAATTTGAATCTGGGGTTACCATAACATTGGAAAGAATAACTTTGAAGTATTTTTAGGATCACAAAGTTCCACAAAAATGATATGACAGAACCATTGGAATGTAATATAATTATTTTTGTGAATTGGCTATATCACAATGGTTATCTTAAAACCTTACTTATTTTAAATGTTAAATTTACATAGTTCTTTACCTAGGTTTAATCCATGTTTCTCCCAATGACATCCATAGTTGCCTCTCCTCAACATTGACAGTCTGATTTAAGAAATCAATTGCATCCTTGGTCAACAGAGGGCTGAGTACTGTATTGGCGAGTTCAGGACCTCCAGTTGCCTGTACCACCTAAAAGAAAAAGAATTTGCTTTTCAGGTTAAAAGTTTTCATTGCAGAAGCCTAGAAAAATCAATAAAAAAATCAATGCACTATTTCTTCATACTCTATAGTCTTCAATATGATCTTGTTTAGATGTAGAATTAAAACAATTGCTAGAAAGAGAAATAAAGGTCATGGTGAGAGTAGCTGGATTTTTCTCTTTGCAACAAAAATACACAAGGTAAAAGGTACAAAATCACTGACTTGTGCTTATGCTTTAACAGTCTGTATCGGAAACTATCTTGAACCCCTTCTCCTTTTCTTGCCAATCCTGATGGATTAAGATGGGCAACAGCAAAAGAAATGGGGAAACCTTCTATAATAATTCTTTTTAAAATGTCTATCAACTATCACAGGATAGAAACAAGAATACCTTCTGACAATTATTTCTTAAGTATTCAGAGATTTTTAAAAAATATATATTGGATCATGAATTAAAAAGGAAAGCTCAATACTGGAATAACTCCAGATAGAGAATAAATTTTAGTGGTAGTAAAGAACATGAAAATTATTTGTAACAAGTACTCATCTTTGGCCATGATACTACTGACATTAGGTTGATTCAGAGTTTGACCTTGATCAGATAAAACTGGATTAATTTGATTTCCTCAACTTTAGATAATTTTCTCTGTTGAGTGTTGAATCTCAAGCCACAAATATGCATTTTATTACTCTCTTTTGATGTTTTTAAAAATTCTGTTATCTTAAAGAATGTTATTGCTATGTGTGTTCTTCACCTGGCAATCACCACCTTGTTCAAGTACTCAGTCTCATGTCTGAACCACATGTGTACTGATTAGCAGAAATAATGAATTATGGTCATATTTTCCCCACTTTCCCACTACATATTCAATCAATAACTATTTTTTTACACTACTGTAACTTCAAATATTGCTAACTTGAACACACAAGACTATAGGATTCATTATTTGCACCAATTAGTTCATTGTTTTATCATGAGATTCCTCTTTGCCTCAAGTCTTTCCCTATTCCAGACTATCCTCCAATAATCCCCCAACAAGATTTGCATTTTAAGTAAAGGACTGACCATGTCAATTCCCTGCCCTGACCTCCCACAATTCAGTAAGCTCCAGTGGGTCCATATTACCTCTAGGATCAAATATAAATTCCTCTGCTGGCTTTCACAACCCAAACTTTTCCTACTTTTCCAATCTTTGTACAATTTTACTACCTCACACAGATTTTATGATGTACTTTGAATTTATTATTGGCATACAACACTTCATCTTCTTGCTCATTCTGCTTGCTACCTCCTTCCTCCCATCTCTGCCAGCCCCACCCCCCGCCCCCTCTGCTGTCCATCTCACACTTTCAGTTAGCTTTTTCATGTTGGCTTTCTCCCTTAGAATGTAAACTCCTTGAAGTCAAGGTCAGTCTTTCTTTTTGACTGCATTTCTATCTCCAGCACTTGGTACAGTGTCTGGCACTGAAAAAGCACTTTAAAATGGTCCTTTATCTTGCCTCCTACCCACATGCTTTTTTCACAGATTGTACCTATGCCAAGAATGAATTTTCTTCTCTCCTCCACTTTCTGGTTTCTTTTGTTTCCTTCAATAGTCAGTTCAAATCTTATTTTCTGCAAGAGATTTCTCAGTCTTCTTCTAGGATAGTAATTTTCTGAGATTACAAGATTATATATCCTGAGTATATTTGCCTGATGCCTTCTCCATTAGAATGTGAGCTCCCAATAATTGGCATATATGTTTATTGATTGACTAGCTGCCAAAAATTCTTTTTTTAAAGATTTTTTGCGAGGTAAATGAGGTTAAGTAGCTTTCCCAAGGCCACACAGGTAATTATTAAGTGTCTGAGGCTGGATTTGAACTCAGGTACTCCTGACTCCAGGGCCAGTGCCCTATCCACTGTGCAACCAAGCTGCCTCACTGCCAAAAATTCTTAGTGGAATTTCTGGTGGCAATGAAAAGCTGAAAACAATCATTCAACTGACTGCTTTATATGGAATACTACTGTACTATAAGAAATGTAAAATAGTAGGAATTCATAGGAAAAAGAAATGACAGGCTGGATGCCTAGTGGTAAGAAGATAACTAGTAAAGCGCCATATACAATTATTATAATGTAAATGAAAACAACACTAAAAGGCACCCAAAATTATTTGTTAATTATAATGACAAATCTTTGTCTCAGAGAAGAGATAATGAAATATTATTCCTTTGGAATATCCCTATAGGGTTGGAATGTTGAACATATTCTTAAACAGAAGATTCAATGGGGTGGAAGTAGAGGATATATTGGGAAATTGCTGTGGTACAATATACAAAATAATTCAACAAATAAAAGAATATAAAATAACAACATATTAACATAGTATGAAAAGTTAATATAGTGTAATCAGTAGCTAATTAAACTTAGAGTACTTTTTTTAAAGAAGCTATTAAGGAGTCATTTTCTTCAGAAGGAGCAAGGATGACAATGTTTTACATTTGTTTTGGTACATGAACTTTGGCTAAAAATAACATGGTTGTGACTTTTTACATATAACTTATAGTATCATTCTACAAAAACATAAATAAATGCATCTTTCAGTTTTCTGTAGAAGTTGTAGAAAAAACATACGGGAAATAGAAAATAAATGTTTCATACTACAATAGTATTCCATGTTACATAATTTTTTTTATAGATTCCATGCCACAGTTCAGAGAAGAGATAGTACAGAAGTGAAGACAGAGATACTTTCAAATGTATAAAAATAATTTTATTTTTAAAAAATTACTTCAATAATATATTTTCTTAATTGTGATATTACATTTGATTCTACTGGCAGTAGTAGTTATAATGGTAGGAATTATTTTATTTATAGCAATGCTCTCACTTAAATTTTGATGCTGGAGCCACTTATAAAGTGATATAATATAGTATTTTTAATCCTCTAACCTGGCATTGCCTAACTTTTGTCATTATCTGATTGGGTTTATGAGTTTCCTGTTTGTGCAAACTAATAAAGTATATTTCATATTTTATTTAACAAACTCTTTTGTTCTACTTGGAAAAACAGAAGAAGTTTTATGTCTTGATTCTATTTATTATTCAAGTACAATTATTATAAACTATAAAAAGCAATAATATTAAACGGTTTTATTCTGAGAAATAAAGCATTTGATATTCCTTTTTTTCAGTATCTCTTGGATCTATTCCCATCTTTCTACTCTCACTGTAACCACAAGTCTTAAGGTTCTCATTTCCTCTCATTTGGGTTAATATTATCCTATCAATTTTCTTGTCTCATATACTGTCTTTTATACAGATGCCCCAAAAATTCTCCTTTGTCTTTCTCTCTTCTCAAGAAAAGCTTTGCTTTCAAAACATAAATTCAGAATCCTGATCTGCAAGGTTTTCCATCTTCTGGTCTTCAATTTTTTTCCAAACCTGATCTCATATTTAGAGTGACAACTCTCTGAGAGCTAATTTGCAAGATTAAATGACAATCGACCTAGGCAGAAGAAAAATTTTCACTCAGTGTCCACTATATCAATTAAATCGGTTGTGAGAAAAACAAACCCACAACTCATATTTCATATGCTCAACTCTCCAGTCATAAAGTACAGCTTCCTGTTCTCCATTCTCATTTTGCTTCTTTGCCTTTGCACATGCTCTCTGCTATGTCCCCATTTTGTTGAAGTCCTTCCCTTCTTTCTAGACACATGAGTACTACATTCCCCAGGAATCTATGAAGTCTTTCCCTGACATCCCAACTGAAAATGCTATAGAGAGCAGGATTTGATCTCAGTGTCTCTCACATATAATAAGCACTTATAAATGTGCATTGAATTGACCAAATAATTGTATTTCAGAGCTAAAAACGTTGCTAACAATCATTAGTTCATTGTGTTTTGTTTTGTTTTAGGTTTTTGCAAGGCAAATGGGGTTAAGTGGCTTGCCCAAGCCCACACAGCTAGGTAATTATTAAGTGTCTGAGACCAGATTTGAACCCAGGTACTCCTGACTCCAAGGCTGGTGCTTTATCCACTACACCACCTAGCCGCCCCTCATTAGTTCATTTTAGTGGGCTAAAATGGGTTGTTTTTACTTCTAGAATCCTTATACATTCACTGAAATATATTTATCAAGTTATATTTTTTCTTTTTAATATAAATTAGTAAATTTAATCCTCATTGTGAAGCAGAATAGTACAGCACATAACACCCCACTTAAATTATTTGATTTACATATATTGATAAACTGACAGAATTTTCAGTCCTCTAAGAAAAATTTCCAACACATTAAATCCACATTAGCTGTTTAGAAAAAATATATTTAAATTAGATTCTTTAATTATTTTGGAGTAGGTAAAATGAAGTGGGGTATGGGACAAAGTAGTAGGGAGTGAACCAGGCATCAAGACTCCTAACTCTTATACCCAAAGGGCTATAAAATTGTGTATATCCTTTGACCTAGCATTGTCACCACTAGGCTTGTATTTCAAAAAAGAAGGAAAATAGGAAGAAAAAAAGGATCTATATGTATAAGGATATTTATAGCAGAATTTGTAATTCATAGAGTGAAAATGAATGTTAAAATTTGTTTTTACATGTATAAGTTTCCTAGTTTTACAATGATTTGAGTGATTTGGGGCAATCGTGGCATGTAATTATGATGGAATACTATAAGAAATGATGAGCAGGATGCTCACAGTATAACCTGGAAAGTCTTAGAAGAACAGATACAAAGGGAAATATATTTTATATAAAGTAACAGCAATATTGTAGGATGATCAAGTGTGAATGACTTAGCTTTCCTCACCACTGCTGTGATTCAAGAGAATTCTGAAGGACTTAAGATAATGAATGCTATTCATCCCCAGACAGAGTTGATAGTTTCTGAATACAAGATTGAATCATACTTTTTTGACTTTATTTTTCTTGAGGTTTCTTTATTTGGGGGGAATATCTATTTTATTTCACAATATAGGTGTTATGGAAATGTTTTGTAATGATTATACATTTTTAACCTATGTCAAATTATTTACTTTCTCAAGGATGAGAGGGGTAGATAGAAGTTTGAATTTGTAATTCAAAGTGTTAAAAATGAATGTTAAATTTTTTTTTTACATGTTACCAAAGATTACCGGTTTTACAATGATTTAAGTGATTTGGGGAAAATCACTTACCATGTTTAATGGCGTATACAAAAAATGAACCAAATCTGCAGCACTAGGATTCTGGATGTGAGATTTCAATTTTGCCTGAAACAAGAAAACAATTTTTTTCAAATTCCATACCAAAGAGCAGAGGAGAGTTACTCAATAAATAAAGATATAGAACAGCATTAATAGAGAATAATACATTGGTGACTTGGTAGAGCGAAAGCAAACACCACTTTGAATAACATCACAGTAGCTGAAGTTTTGCCTTCTTTGGTAGCCAGCACAAGTTGATGCTTTAGGCTTGGCCTGGGTCTTCCACATATACAACCCCATCAAACTGGAGTCTACTGATACTCTGCTTTGTCTATAAACTTCCATGACCATGAAATTGCCATAGAAGAAGATCTACCGTTGTGAATCCTACAGAAGACAAGAGACTTGGACTCCAGGCTCTGGTGTTCAAGATGTACTAGAGCAGAGGAAGTATCAGAGGATACAGCAGGGTATATTTGAGCTAATTTGCAAAGCTGGTCTTGGTACTAGCTTGAATATGAGGGGAGGAGGAAAGTGCATGGGTAAGAAATAATGAAAAGTCCAGAATGACTTCTCAGTTGTAAGTCTTTGGGTTTATGGGGATTGTGTTGCACTCTACAATAATGGGGAAGACAATGAATTATGTTTTGAACTCATTTTGTTTTATAGAGAAAATATAAGCCATCTCTCATGAGCATCCTCTTCTCCCTATCCCACACCTCAAGCCTTCACCTCCCAAAGTCATCTTCCATTCCCCTTCTCTTTGCTGTATTTTCTAATAAAGAATTGGCACTTTTTTCCAAGGCTAACTTCTTTAATATATATGCTTTTTATCAATGGGAACTAACCTTCTTTAATTCTCTCTGTCTCTCTCTCCCTTTATTCCTCCCTCCCTCCAGGCTGGAATGTTTTTACTTTCCTCCCTTTCATAAAGTCATAAAAAATCTCATTGTTATTTCATTGCTTCTCTTTCTTCTTCATTTATTAACTTCTCAACCAAGGTCTTATAATTTGGCTTCTGATTGCATTACTCAACTGAGACTACTTTTTCTAAGGTTACTTTCAATAACATTCAAATTTCTCATAATATGGCTCCATATGAACTTCCATGCTTATTTTATATTACTCACTTTCATGAATTCCATGTTCCAGTCAAACTGGACCACTTGTTCTTCAAACTCAAAATCCAAATTCTTGCTACATGTCTTTAAAGATTGTACCTGCAATGCATTCTTTTTTCACCCCTATATCCTAGAAGCTGTAATTTCCTTTATAACTTAACTTTTGTGCAATTCCATTGTGTTCTTGACTTCATTGAATAATGATGTATAAACTTATGTGTTTTCATGTTTGATCTCCCCTACTGGATGTAAACTCCCTTGTTTTGTTTTGTCTTTGAATCCCAAGTACCTCTTATTGTTCTCTGTATGTTATCAAAATTTGTTAGACTGGATCTAATTGGATAGGGAGAATAGTTCTTGATGGTTAATCCCATTCTTAAATTGAATATAATTAGCACTCTTTTTTGCTTTGCTGACCTTCTTATTTAAGATTATGTTCAATTTAAAAATGGAATTAGTCATCAAAAACTATTCTCCCTATCCAATATTCAATTTAAGAATGGGATTAGGCATTAAGAACTATCCTCCCTATCCAATTAGATCACAGTCTAACAAATTTTTATTATATACAGAGAACAATAAGAGGTATTTGGGATTCAAGGACAGAATACAAATCAAGAGAGCTTACATCCAGTAGGGGAGATCAAACATGAAAACACAGAAGTTTGTACAAATATGTAAAACATCTAACTGGCAGAACTTTCAAAAATTTTATTCACCAAGTTAATGAATGCACAATGTTCCTCTTTTCTCTTATTTGTACTGGATACATAAATGTCTTTCCACTTACCAGAAGGTTAAATCCATGCTTAAATTTTTGGAAGCAGTCAAAAAATTCATCAGGAGGTGGTAATTTTGCTCGGAGTGTTAACACACCCTCTAGTGAAATAAATATGGAGGAAATTCCAGAAATTAATTGGAAATACAATCCAAAAAGACTTTAATTCTCAGCATATATTTCATCTAAAACCTAGTAGCTATACCTTCTTTCAGTATGTTTGTCATAATTCCATGAAAGAGAAGTTCCCATGTTTGCAACACAATATAATTAGATACATTGCTATTGTTTTGCAAAGATGTTTATTTTATATAAATAATTTGTTTCTTTTCCATAGTTTCATCAATATGGAATTTTACTGTCTTTTATCTCTTATAAATAATATACCACATATTTCAGCTACACATTTACATGTTTAATATTATAATTTTCAATGTAGTTTTTATTGTTTTAAAATTTGGCCTTTGAACCAAGCATATCTGTTCATTTAATTTTTTTAGTTTCCAATTAGATTTGGTTCTATTCACCATATTCATCCTTTTTAAGAACTATTTTCATTTGTTTATTCATTCATTTATAACAAGAAATGTCAAATTTAATTCAGATCTTGCAGTTCATCTAGTTGAATGAAATGAACATGTTAAGCCACATTGTCTCATTTATTGAGTCAGAGTTTTTCACTATATGTGGGTTGACAGGTAGTTGGCATTTCACTTATACCACATTATATTCTGAATGTGATCTGTTCAAAGCAGATTGAAATCTGAAACCTCAAATAGATAGTCATTTAATGGAAGAGGAGATACGGTATACTAAAAAAGAGCATTGGACTTGAAATCAGGAGAGATACAGGCTGATACTAAGTATTTTCATGACAATAGGAAAAACCAGGTGTTCTTTATGAATCTCAATTTTCTCCTCTATAAAGCAGGAGAAATACCTGCAATATTATTTTAAAGGGTTGCTGTGAGGAAAGACCGTAAATGTTAAAGGGTTAGAGAAATAAACTGTCATTGTCATTACTAGTGACATAACAATTAATGACACAAAATTCTGACAATTTCCATGAATAGGTAATGAGAAAGAATGGATCATTATGAATCAGAAAACCTATGGATATGTTTAGAAGGCATAACTATGAATATAATAGGATTTCATGTTTTTTCTCCCCCAATGTCATTTGACTGAAATGAATGAAAGGGGCTTAATGTCCAATGTGGAATTGATAGCAAGTTGTTAGAATGGGCAGAATGTCAAACTTAGAGACAGGAATGTTCTCTCTTGGACACATATTAGACCTGTGATCCTGAGAAAGTCACTTAATTTCTTTCATCCCTAGTTTCCTCAGGTAAAATGAGGAGGATACTAGTATCTTTCCTCAGGGTTGTTGAAAAATTCAAATGAGATATTAAACACTTCATAAAGTGTTCTACAATCCTTAATGCTCTACACAAATGTGATGTATGGACTATTATATGTCCATTGATATAACAATTGAAATACAAGATCTACAATTTCAGTGAAAGTATTTCCTTTCTAGAGGAGGAAATGGAGAAATAAACAAATTCTATTACAAGCTGTACCCTGGATTGCTTTTGTCTTCCTCTAGATCTTGGAGCAAAAATTTATAGTTCAGAAGACAGAATTTTGTTCTGAATTTTCACAGGACAAGAATTTCTCCCTTTATTTTCATATTAAAATATAAATAAATATTAAGGTATTTTGATGATAAAAGTTTTGCAACTATTTTTATTTTTGAAGACATAAGTGGTTATACAGACCTGTGATGACTGATTTTTCACCTAGTTAACAGAGAAAGAAGCTATAAGAGTAACAGAAACAAGATAATTTTACGAAGTTCCTTAATCCTTAAACATATTTTTAATGATGACACAAGCCTGCTCCCAAAAATTAAGGAAGTTTACAAAGAAAACAATCTGTCTCACAAACTGAACTCTGGTGTTTTTTTTGCTTATCTGCATAGAAAACTGCTTTTTCTATAAGATCCCTCCAAACTTCTTTCTTTTCTTTCTGTTTCAACTCACCCTTTAATTTTTTCTGATTTCCTTTATATATTTTTGCCTTATTTCCTCTTTCAGTTTTTCTGGATTTTACATATAGTTTATTTTCAGTGCTTCAGTTTGCTCCTGAATCTTTTAGGCTTGTTTATATATATGATTTGTATAGCAAGAACCACTATTTTTCTGTACCAAATGCTCATCTCAGACCAGAAATTGTTAGCTGAGCCTTCTGCTCACTTTCATTGAACAGCAGTTGAATGCACAGTATCTTCACCCAAACTGAACTATAAGTCTTTTAAGTCTTCAATCCCTAGTTTCACTTAAGTACTAGTTCAAATCAAAATCTAAATGATCCTTCCAGGTGAATAAAATGATCATGTGCTCCATGGATTTGGAACCAAAAATTCCCAGAATTTTCTTTACTATGTCTTACTCGTCCTTGGTGTAACAATTAAGAGAGCAACTGACAGCCTCAAACCTATAAGTGAGTTAGGGGAATGTCTATCCCAACCAGTGAAGATGTCCTCCTGTGGAATGTGTGGATGAGAACAATTTGTTCCAATGACTTTGAAGGCATCTGAAAAAGTGCTGTGGAAGACTTAGAGCTTAGAGAATCATCAAAGATGCCAAGTTATCCACTGCATCCCGGGCTACTGAAAGCCAGTTTTCTTTACGTTTGTCTTGCCACAGGACATGTAAGGACTCTGGAGGGAAGAGTAAAACTGCAAATTTGAGTGACAAATCCAGGTCATGAATGAATGAAGACTGGTCTATCTTCTCTAAAAATAAAGGATGAACAAGTGGGACCACTAGGATAAAGGCATTGAGGCCCAAGAGAGGACAAGATGAGTCAGGGGCTAATCTCCTTCAAAGTGTTCATCAGGGAAATTGTTGCCAAAAATATCAGAAAGATCCACAGCTAAAATTTCTTTCTCATTCAATATCTTCCTATTTCCAAATAGGTCCCGCTCCTCAAACCTGACTCAAATACTCCTTTTCCAGTGTTGTTCCCTAGTTCATTTTTCTCAGCTCCTGTTTTATTCACTAGGACAAATCTTAGTTTTATGACCATGGTTTGTCCCTTTTTCATAATGTTAAGAATCTTTCTACAATATTCTGCTGCAATTTCTGGCCAGTTTGAGTACTGTGCCTTTACCAGAATGAAGACTCTTCTCTCTCTTCCCCATAAAGCTGAGCTTTGGTATTAGAGATGATGCAAGGTATGCCTAGAACTTAAGTGGATATGAGGACTCTTTTTATTACATTAAAATGTGTAAAACTACTATTTAATTTTTGTTTGTTTGTTTGTTTTTAGGTTTTTGCAAGGCAAATGGAGTTAAGTGGCTTGCCCAAGGCCACACAGCTAGGTAATTATTAAGTGTCTGAGACCGGATTTGAATCCAGGTACTCCTGACTTGGAGGCCGGTGCTATATCCACTGCACCCCCTAGCTGCCCCTATTTAATTTTTTTTTTTGCAATTTTGCTGACTAGACTACAGCACCATATTAACTCTCCTAATTTGAAATTATGTAAGTATAAGTATCTACTCTTTGCAGTATCCATCCCAATCCATTCCTATTATATCTAGAGGCTCAAAAATCATCAACAAACATTTATTTATCTGAATGTCTTCTCATATGTTATGATGAAACCTCAGAACTATTCTCCCTATCCAATATTCAATTTGGAATTTTTAATGAATTTTAAAAACTAATAAAATTCAACTTACCCCCGGGACTTTTCTTTTTACTCTTCTTAGTCTTTTTTCGTTTAGAAAGCTCAGAAAATGCCTCAGCTGCTTTTTGAAGTTTGGTGATAAAAATTTCAATATCATCCAAAATATGATTTAATATTTGCTAAAAGAAGAGAAATTTAAAAATAATTAAAATTACCATACATCAAGCTATAAAATTTTATTTGCATAAATTCAAAATTGTCATGAATTGTAGGAAAGAGAACTAAATTCATATGTCAGATGGAAATTTGACATTAAAATATTTCTCAAGTTTTTCTATTCCTGGTTCCAAATGATATCATGAAAAGTTTTTACAGCACCTAGTCAATTAGGTTTCCACCCAATTATCTCCAATTTATCTAGTGTTTTTGTGTGTGTGTGTATGTGTGTGTGTGTGTGTGTGTGCATTCATTCAAAATGAAACCACTTGTTTTTAACACTAACCTGTTTCTCAACAAGTATTACTGTGAAAATTATGTGAGGTATTATTTCTTAGAATGAAAGAGATATTCAATATTATGACAACTTAAAAAATTATGACACTTGAACTACAATAATAGGCATTACAGAGTTACTATGTGGGAAAATGATTTAGTGATATATTTTAAAGATGTGAAAACTATGATAAATTTCTTTGGCTGTCATATCAAATCTACTATTTTGTTTTTCTTTCATGTATATGTAGTTGGCTTTAAAATTTAGTTAGAAAATTACAAAGTTTCTTTTTAACTAAGTTTTAGGACATTTCCTATATATGAGACACAGAAAATATACTGCATTAATATCACACCATGTTGCAATTTCACATATGTGGATTATGGTAAAATACCAAATTGCACTATTAGAAATTATGCTTTCATTTTTCAGGCATTTTAAAATTGCTTTTCAATAAGAAGTCATATTAAAGGTCATAAAAAAACAATTCTAAACTAGTTTTGATACTAAACAAGATTGCAATTTACAAAGCTAGGGAATAAAGAAAAACCAGATACTATACATTATCCATCTAAAATTTCTCATAAATTTGTGTCATGTGATCTAATATTTTAGTACATGTCCATTGTAGCAAGATCTGGGCAAAAAGATAAAGACTGGCTTTGGGGTCATGAAGATCAGGGTCCAAAGAACTGCCTCTAAAATATTATTCATGGAAATTAAGTGAATATCCTTCAACTGTGGAATGGCTTAACAAAATGTGATATATACATATACATATACATATATGTATATGTATATGTATATGTGAGGGAACATTATTGTTCTATTAGAAACCAGGAGGGATGGGAATTCAGGGAAGCCTGGAGGGATTTGCATGAACTGATGCTGAGTGAGATGAGCAGAACCAAATGAATATTGTACACCCTAACAGAAACATGGGGGTGATGATCAACTTTAATGGACTTGCTCATTCCATCAGTGCAATAATCAGGTACAATTTGGGAGTTTCTGAGATGGAGAACACCATCTATATCCAGAGAAAGAATTGTGGAGTTTGAACAAAGACCAAAGACTACTACTTTTAATTTTTAAAAAATAATTATCTCATTATGTAATTTTGCTATCTTTTATACTTCATTTTTGTTCCTTAAGGATATGATTTCTCTCTCATCACATTCAACTTAGATCAATGTATATCATGGAAACAATGTAAGGACTAACAGACTACCTTCTGTGGGGGGTGGGAGGAGGGAAGCAAGATTAGGGGGAAAATTGTAAAATTCAAAATATATAAAATCTTTCTTAAAAAATTAAAATAAAATATTATTCACTTGGTGATCATGGGCAATGCCACAAGCACATCTCTAAGGAAATCAGTTAAAGGTAAATTGGTCATCTGGTTCCACACCAGGAACTCCCTATGCCAATGAAATCACAGGGTCAGAACAAGAACAAAGAACAACTTTAATATAGAATATATAGAATAACTATCTAAAAGAGGAATGCACTCCTTTTCATAAAATTATTCCTTTAAATCATCTTCAAAACCAGTATCCCAAAGTTTACTGTTTCTACTTACAACATCCCTGTCAATTCTGGCTGCAGTCATCTCAGCTGTTTCCTCATGTTCATGATAATGCCTGGGTTTTTCAACTATAGAGGAAATAGATTAAAAGCTTTAATGAATAGTCTTAGGAGGTACTAGTCTATGTAAATTAAAATGAAAGCAGAAGATGGCATCCTGAAGATTTTCCCAGAGTTTTTCCCTACACAATATTAAAGGAAGCCTCTGTGCAGACACAGAACTGCTTTAAAAAGAATTTAAAAACCAAAGAAGAGAAGAAGAAGAAAAATGGAAAAAAAGAAATGAAAGCCATGCTGGAAAATTATGAAAAATTCACCAAATAAATCAACTCCTTTAAAAATAAGAAACTGGAAAAACAATGCAGCTTTTTCAAAAATAAAATTGATCAACTGGAAAAAGGAATGTAACTCAATTAAAACTCAATTTGATCAACTGGAAAGGGAATGTTACTCAGCAAAAAAGTAAAGCTATCCAACTGAAAAGGAAATACAAAAGCTAACTGAAGAAAATAAAATCCTAAAAATTAGAACTGGACAACTAGAAACTAATGCATCACTAACACCAAGATTCCACCAAACAAAATCAACAACAAAATTGAAGAAAACATAAAGTACCTTTTAGGAAATGTAAATAACCTAGAAAATAGACCCGGGAGAAATAATTTATGAATTCTTGGTCTAACAGAAAACCTTGACCAAAAGAAAAAAAAGAATCTGAAAAATATCTTTCAAGAAATTATCAGGGAAAACATTATTAGTCTAAACATATTAGATCAAGAAGACAAAATTTCCCTTGAAAGAATACAAAGAAATCTCCAGAAAGAGATCTAGGAAAAATACTCCAATCACTCTCATAGCCAAATTCCAAAATTCTCAAATAAAGGAGAAAAATACTACAAACAGCCAAAAAGAAGCAATTAAAATAAAAGGAAATCAGAATTACATAGGACTTATTAACTTAAATATAAAAGGATCAGAGAACCTAGAATATGATATTTCAGAGATCGAAGAACCCTAGATAACAAACAAGAATTAACTACCCTGCAAAATCCAGCATATTCAATCAGGGGAAAAAATGAAATAGAGGACTTCCAAAATTTCCTGATAAAAACACCAGAACTGAACAGGAACTGGATCTTCAAATACAAGATTCAAGAGATGTATAAAAAAATAAACAGGAAGTGGGGAAAAACAAACATCAGTCAAGAACATTAAGTTGTACATGACCCTACAAGGGAAGAAAAATTTGTAATTCTTGAGTATTATATTTCTCTTATGATAGTTTAAGGGTTGAATATAGTTGAAGAGTTTGTACTCAGAGGGTATAGGTATGGCTGATTCTGTCATTCATTATCAAAGAAGACCAAAATGACATCAGTATCTTTGAGACAAATTACAGTGTATCCTACTGTGGTTCATCAGACCAAAAGGAACTCAGAATACTCTACCACAGGTCAGCCACAAAGAGTTCAGGTAAGAAAGGTGTATTTACTTTAAACTTATATATTTCATATTTCTTTTGAGTTACTTTTAATTCTCCCTTGCTCAGAATGTTCTACTACAGCTTGAGCATAAATAGGTTCTAAAGTTCTTAAAGAGACCTTCAGGATATCCCAGTACTTTTAGAGTACTTAGAGGCTCTATATTTAATTAAATTCAAAGTGACTACTTTATTAGATACCTAGAGTTTTATAGTCCAATGGGGATGCCCATTATCATCAATACTATTCAATATAGTATTAGAAATGTTAGGTTTAGCAATGAGAAGAAAAAGAAATTGAAGAAATAAGAACTGGCAATGAGGAATCAAAACTTTCACTCTTTGCAGATGATATGATCATACACTTAGAGAACCCTAGAAAATCACCTAAAAAACTACTTGAGATAATTAACAAATTCAGCAAAGTAGCAGGATGCAGGATATAAAAGAAACCCACCTAAACCATCAGCATTTCTATGTATGAACAACATTGACTAAGGGCAAGAGACAGAAAGAGAAATTCTAGTTAAATTTACTGCAGACAACATAAAATACTTGGAAATCTACCTCCCAAGACAAATCCAGTAACTGTATGAATACAATTACAAAACACTTTTCACACAAATAAAGCCAGAGTTAAACAATTGGAAAAATGTCAACTGTTTATCATTAGGTCAAGCTAATAATAATAAAAATGACAAATTCAATTCAGATTACATTAATTGAGCCATACAAATCAAACTACCAAACAACTATTTTACTGAGCTAGATAAACTAGTAACAAAATTTACCTGTAGCAACAAAAGGTCAAAAATATCAAGGGAACTGATGAAAAAATGAAGAGGAAGGTGATTAGCTTTACCAGATCTAAAACTATACTATAAATTGGTAGTCATCAAAATTGCCTAGAACTGGTTAAGAAACAGAGTAATGGACTAGTGGATTAGGATAGGTAAAACAATAGTAAATGACTATAGCAATCTATGTGACTCACTATTCAATAAAAAATTTTGGGAAAACTGGAAAATAGTAGAGCAAAAACAAGACATAGGCCCAAATCTCACATTCTATACTAAAATAAGGTCATAATGGGTACAGGATTTACACATAAAAGGAGACACCTTAGATCAATTAAAAAATCAAGAAATATTCTGTCAGATCTATGAAAAGGGGAGAAATTTGTGACAAGACAAGAAAGTGAACATTATAAATCGAAAAATGAATGATTTTTAAGCTATATTAAGTTGCTGAGCTAATAAAACTAATGCTGCCAAGATTAGAAGGAAAACACAAGGCTGGGAAACAATTTTCACTTAGGAGTTCTGATAAAGGTCTCATTTCTAATCTTTATAGAAAATTGAATTAAATTTATTTATTAAATGACTCGCTTACGAGTCATTTCCCAATTGATAAATGGTTAAAGGATGTGAACAGGCAGTTTACAAACAAAGAAATTAAAACTATATGTAATCATCAGGGGCAGAGCCAAGATGGTGACGAGAGGAACATTTCTTAGGCGCTCTCTCATAAAACTTACAAACTAAGGACTCTAACTAAATTTTCGAGAGACAGAACCTACAGAGGGACCCAGTGAGGCAGTTCTCCTACCCAAGGTAACCTGGAAAAGACTAGAAAGGCTGTGCTCCCTGGGGTTGAAGGGGTGGCCTGCCGAAGGGGTGGCCTGCCAGAGGGGTGGCCCACCAGAGCGAAAAAACTTCAGCCTCCCTGAGGCAGCCCCAGGGCGCTGGGAGCTGCCCCTCACAGCAGTGGAGGAGTTTCCTGATCTACACTCAGGGGAGCATGGGGCACAACCTGGGGGAACAGCAGGGGACCTCTGCCAGAGAGAGCACATGAAACCCAGCCCTCAGGGCACACAGCAAGCAAGGTGGTCTTGCAGCAGCCTAGATCCAGGAAACAGAAACAGGCAGAGCTGGTAAGCAGGAGCCCCCAGGTCATAAGCCCATTGAACCTAGGGAGGGGAGTGAAGAGAGAGACTGCCGAGCTCTGTCCTCTGACCCTGGAACAGGACTCTGGGGTTATACCACATTCAGATCCTGATCACAGTCTAGGCCCCCCCATAGAACAGCAGGGCTTCCTCACCTCAGCCCCATGGCAGGGGGGGGGGTACTTATGGTCATTCACAGACCAGGAGGGAGAACAGAGCCTCACACACTGAGATCCTTAAGGGAGTGTCCCAAAAACTCAGGAAGAATCCCCAAAACAGGCTTAGGCTGGGAAAATGAGCAAGCAGAGGAACACCACTGAGAAATATTTTGCCTGTGAGCCCAAGAAGGATCAAAGCACTCAGCCTGAAGATGAGGAAGTACAAGCTCCTGCATCTAAAGACTCCAAGAAAAACAGAAATTGGGCTAAGGCTATGACAGAGCTCAAAAAAGACTTTGAAAATCAAATGAGGGAGATAGAAGAAAAACTGGGAAAAGAAATGAGAGAAATGCAGGAAAAACATGAAAATGAAGTCAGCAGTTTAGTCAAGGAAATCCAAAAAAATGCTGAAGAAAATAGCATGCTAAAAACCAGCTTAGGTGAAATGGAGAAAACAGTTCAAAAAGTTATTGAAGAGAAGAATGCTTTAAAAAGCAGAATTGGCCAGATGGAAAAAGAGATAAGAAAGCTCTCTGAGGAACACAAATCCTTCAGACAAAGAATAGAACTCAGGGAGATTGATGAATTTACCAGAAATCAGGAATCAATACTTCAAAATCAAAAGAATGAAAAATTAGAAGAAAATGTGAAACATCTCATTGAAAAAACAACTGATATGGAAAACAGATTTAGGAAATATAATCTACAAATTATTGGAATACCTGAAAGTCATGATTGGGAAAAGAGCCTTGACATCATTTTCAAAGAATTACTACAGGAAAATTGCCCTGATATTCTAGAAGCAGAGGGCATAATAGAAATGGAGAGAATTCATCAATCCCTCCGAGAAAGAGATCCCAAAAAACCACCCCCCAGGAATATTATAGCCAAGTTCCAGAACTCCCAAGTCAAAGAGAAAATATTACAAGCAGATGGACACAATTCAAATACTTTGGAGCTGCAATCAGGGTCTCACAGGACTTAGCAGCAACTACATTAGAAGCTCATAGGGCTTGGAATATAATATACTGGAAGGCAAAAGAGCTTGGAATGAAACCAAGAAAACTGAATGATCTCTTCCAGGGGAAAAAGATGGACTTTCAATGAACCAGGGGAATTTCAAATGTTCCTGTTGGAATGGCCAGAGCTGAACGGAAGGTTTGATTTTCAAATACAGGACTCAGGTGAAGCATAGAGATTGGAGGAGAGGGGGAAAATATGAAGGACTTAATGATGATGAACTGCATGTATTCCTGCATAGAAAAATGACACTGATAATACTCATATGAACCTTCTCAATTAACAAAGCAGGTAGAAGGAGATAGGTAGATGAAGCACAGGAGAAAGCTGAATTTGAAGATATATTGTGGTGCAAAAATGGAATCAATAGATAAAAGGGAAATTTAATGGAAGAAAGATAAAGGAGAGGAGGAATAGGCTAAGATATTTCATTTAATAAGATTTTTCTTTATTACAATGAGCTATTGCAATGATATGGAAGGGGGCGAGGCAAGGGGGAATGAGGGAAACTTTGCTCTCATCAGAGGTGGCTAGAAGAGGAAACAGCATATATACTCAATGGGGTGTAGACATGTGGAGTATGAAGGAGAGAAAGGGGACAAGGAGAAGGGGTGGGGATGTGAATGATGGAGGTGAGGATGGACAATGGGGGGGGAGTGTTCAGATATAACACATTTTCTTTTTTTATTTCTTGCAAGGGGCTGTGATTAGATGGCCTGTCCTGGATCATAGGGCCAGGTGGATGCTGGGCCTAAGGGGTGGTATGGGACGCGGGGCCTCTTGGCCCCAGGGCTAGGGATCTGTCTGCTGTGCCACTCAACTACCCTCCAGCAGAGTCAGAGTGAAAGGAGAGAGAGAATATAGTAACATGGTAGTGGAGAAGTATGAATGGAGGGAGTTGTGATCAGCAATGGCAACGGTGGAACAATATGGAAGTACCTTTCGTGATGGACTTATCATAAAGAATGTGATCCACTTGTGACAGAGTTGGTGGTGTTGGAACACAGACTGAAGCACATTTTTTATTATTATTATTTTGGGGGGTGCAGGGCAAACGGGGCTGGGTAGCCTGCCTGGGGCCACATAGCAGGGTAACCATTGGGTGTCTGAGGCCGGATTTGGACCGGAGTGCTCCGGGCTCAAGGGCCAGTGCTCTGTCCACCACCTAACCACCCCTACTATTATTACTATTTTATTTTATTTTGGTTCTTTTTTTATTTTATTTTTTTTTGGTTTTTTCAGGGCAGTGGGATTGGGGGTGGCTTTAATGTCACACAGCTGGGTGATTGTTGGGTGTACAGGGACGGATATGGGCTTGGGTGCTCCTGGCTCCAGGGCTGGTGCTCCATCCACTGCACCACCTGGCCATACCTACAATTATTACTATTATTTTTTATTTAATTTTAATTTTTTTCTCTCCCCTTTAGTTTATCACTCAAGCAAGTCTATATTTTTTTTGGAGAGGGGGTATTATGTTTACTCTTAAACAAGAATATTTTATTAATGTATAAAAACATTCTTTGTACAAAATGGAATAAATATTAAATTATAAAAAATAAAGAGTAATATAGTTCAATTACAGAAATTTTGTGTAATTACAACTATTCTTGAAGTAATTCAATTTTTTCTAATTTGCAAGTTCACTTAGCTAAATATACCAAATACTGTTGATATTTTCAATTTCTATATAACTACTTAGCTTCAGATTTACACATTTCTTGTTCAAATGAAGTAAGCTATGTGACAATTCAACTACTCCATATCATAAGCTAGGTGACACAGTGGATATAGCACCTGGAGTCAGAAGGACCTGAGTTCAAATTTGACCACAGACACTTAATAATTACTTAGCTGTGTGACCTTGGGCAAGTCACTTAAACTCATTTTCTTGTAAAAAACCAAAATAAATAAAAAATGAGCCTATGCTGACTAAAAAAAAAGAAAAAAATGAAAAAAGGAAAAAAACTATATGTAATCATATGAAAAAAAGTTCCAAATCATTACTGATTAGAGAAACGCAAATTAAAAGAGCTATGAAGTTTCACCTCACACCTATCAGACTGACTAAGATGATACAAAGGAAAAATGATCAGTGTTGGAGAGATTGTGGGAAAACTCGTTTATTAATGCATTGTTGGTGGAATTGTGAACAGATGCAGGCATTCTGGAGAGTAATATGGAACTATTCCCAAAGAGCAATAAAACTGATCATACCCTTCTAACCCCAGCAATACCAATACAAGGCCAATATCCAGAAGAAGAAATAAAAAAGAATGGGAAGTCCCACATATTCAAAAATACTCACAGCAGTTCTTTTTGTGGTAAAGAATTGGAAATTGAGGGGATGACCATCAACTAGGGAATGGATGAACAAAATATGATATATGAATATCTGGAATAATATTGTTCTATAAGAAGTCATGGATGGTTGAATCTAGAAAAACGTGGAAAGAATTACAGGAAGTGATGCTGAGAGAAGGGAACAGAACCAAGAGTGCATTGTTACATTGTGAGTTCATCAACTTTGATGGATGCAGCTCCTCTCAGCAGTTCAGAGAGCTAGGACAACTCTTGGAAAACACCATCTACATCCAGATGAAGAAAAAAACAAAGCAAAAAAAAACTATAGGATCTGAATAAATACTAGGTTCATTTTTAAAAATTTGTCTTATGTTTTTCCTTCCTATCCCAGAATTTTCCTTCTTTTCCTTTAGTCCTAGTTTATTATATAGAAAATGAAAAATGTACATGTACAATGTTCACTAGAATGTTCACAGTTAAGGGCATAGGGAGTAGGAAGGGAGAGTGGAAAAAAATTGTGTAATATAAATATGCAGGTGAATGAATTTTGAAAAACTTTCAACATGTATTTGGAAAAATAAAATATAATATCAATAAGAAAAAAGAATTAAAATGAAGACAGATAAGGAAAAGAATCTACAGAATCGCAGTTAGACATATATCTCAGTCACTAGATATGTTTCAACTTAAAGATTAGCACTCAGTCTTTGTCATCTGCAGCTAGATAGCTGTGTGTTAAGGTTGGCAAAGTCCTAGACTTGGAGTCAGTAAGACCTGGTTCAGATATTTATTAGTTATGTGACTTTGGTGAGTCACTTAATCTCTGCCTCAGTTTCTTCATATGCAAAATGGGAATAAAAATTTACCTACTTCACAGGGTTGTTGTAAGGAGAAATATATGTAAGGTGCTTATATTTATTGACTGGATGGGAACTGCCAATCACTAATACAAAAGGGAAGGGTCATGAAAGACTTCTCTAGAAAGTTGCACATGATCTGAAGTTGAAAAAATTTCTGAATTCTGAAAGAACTGAAAAAGGGAGTGCATTCTAGGCAATGTATAAATATCTTATGCAAAGATCTGAAGGAGAGTTATGACAGTTTGTGGAAATTTCATATCATTTTCAGCCATTTTGGCTGAAATACGGATATGGGAAGGGGATTTGTTTATGCGAAATAAATCCAAAAAATATTATGAAGTCAAACTGTAAAGGGTTTTAAAAACCAATAAAAAGTATCTATTTCATCTAGAATAGGTAACCCCTAAATTTCTTGAAAATAAGGTCAAAATTGTGCTTCTTGGCATCAATGTGGACAATGGATTAGAGAAGGAAGAGACTGGGAATAGAAATTCCAAATAGAAACTGATTACAGAGATTCAGGTGAAAAGTAATGAGGAAATGAGTGAGATCAGTGAGAATGAATGGAGAGAAGAAAGCATATTCAAGACCTATTGTAAAGATAGAATCAATGTAATTTGAAAACTGATTAAATGAATATGACACCAAAATTTTTAGTCTATGTAATGCAAAGGATTATGGCTTTCTTCAAAAGAGAGAAATCTGGAGAAGTGCAGTTAAGAGATAAGATAATGAGTTTTCTTCTTGAAAAGTTCATTTTTGAGAAGTCAATGGGGCACTGACTTGGAAACAACTAATAGACAGCAAGTGATATAAAAATGGAGCTTGGAAGTGAGCCAGCAATGGAATATCTAGATTTGGGAGTCATTTACACATAATTGATAAGTGAATCCCCAGAAACTAATGACATCATTGAGAGAGAATATATACTTTCTGAAATGGCTTAAAAATTATAGTGATTGAGCATTCCTTGGTTACTAATTTATCTGTCCTTCACTATACACACTTAAACAAAATTTTCCTGCATTTTAAAGCTTATTTTAAATTTCTAAAACTGTAAAAGTGCTATTCCTCTTTTAAGAAAACAAGACCACAAAACCAAAACCCATCCAGAAAAGACATACATGAGTGCACACACACACACACATACACACATACACAAACACACAAACACAGAGAGAGAGAGAAGAAAATATTCCATGCAACTGTTTAAACAGAATTTTTTAAAATTGCCAAGTTTAAAGGAACATCAAACATGTTTGCCAGAAATGTTCACAACTGCTGAAAATAGAAACTGTCAAAAAATTAAGAAGAGTAATTTTCATGTCTTATTTTTAAAAGTAGTTACACTAAAGAGCTACTATTTTCAACTGTTTAGTTATAGAACTTAAATAAGCAACCTCTTTAAATATTTAGGTGTCAGGAAAAAAAACTCTAAAATTGAAACAATTGAATTAAACTTTGGTTCTATAATAACACATAAAGACACTGCTTGTATAGTATAGCACCATTACTCAATTTGACAAACAGATATTGTCTTATTTTAGTGTTATGTATTCCACTGAATAATAATTGAAAAACATAATTAAGTGAAGTGGCACAGTAGAAAAAGGAATAAATGGGGAATCAGAAGACCCCAGTTTAGTCCTAACTCTACTATTTGATAGTTTTTGGCAAGCCCCCTCATTCCCTTTGGATCTTAACAGCCTCAGCTGAAAAATGAGGAGGTCCTTTCCAGCTCTAATGAATCTAAGTGATTCCAAATGCTCCAGTAAATACTGAATACTATTTATTTTTTAATAGCTAATGAAAGGTATTAAATGATAAGACTTGTAAAGAGATTTAACACAAACTATTGGTACCAAATGATTATCTCCCACCCCCAACTCTGCTACCATCCCCACATCTTTCATCATATCACAGTATCATAGATTTAGACCTGGAAGGAACCTAGAAGTAATCTAGTTCAAAGTCTTAATTTGTCATCAGAGAAAATTTTCAGTGCTGTTAGAACTGTTTTATTTATTCTGGAGCTAGCACAGAAGCTATGTTGATGATAAATGGATTGGAGTATAAAGCAATTTATCTTGAGATATTTTTACAATTTAAAGTTTGCCTATGGATAGCCCTCTAATGGTATTTTTTTCCAGTGAAGTCAAAATCTTTCTTTTCACTGCACCAGCAAATTAATCATTTGGGACATTTTTGTAATTGAGAATATAAAAATGATATTTGTACTAAAATATACTGGAAAGTAATTTATAGAGAATAAGGTAGAGTGGATAGAATATTGAGCCTAGAGTCAGGAAGACTTCTCTTTCTGTGTTCAAATCCAACCTCAGACATTTACTAGTTCTGTGACCCTGGGCAAGTCACATAATCAGGTTTGTTTCAGTGCCCTCATCTGTAAAATGACCTGGTAAAAAATGGCAAACCACTCCAGCATTTTTACTAAGAAAATCACAAAATTTGGTCATAAAGAGTCAGACATGACTGAAAAAAAATGACTAAACCAAAAAACCCCTCCAATCTTCTGGCATCAGATCCCTATTTTATTTCATCTGTTAAAGTATTTATTTTCATAGGATCAGGAACTAGTCTCGGCATTTGAAATTTGAGGACTGTCTATTAACTAGAACATTAAGAGAGTCTATTAGCTATGTACAAACTATTTGCATATCTAAAGTAAATATTCAGAAAAAGCAGTTCACAGAAATACTCACAGTCTCCTTGATCAGCTGCCCATGCTGACCAGGCAGCCACACGACTTCTAACATCCACCTGTGTAACAGTCCCCGGGGGAACAGGGGCAGGAGCTCTTGGTGGAGGAGGAATACTGCTGTCAGATTTTGCAATCATCCTAAAAAAGGAGAACAAATAAACCCTTAAGCATCCATTTAGAGGACACAGCAATTCTCTGAACAGAGAGTATCATTTCCTTAACTTAAAAATTATTTATGTCAGGCAGTTACAATTTTGCTTAGCTGTTTTTCTTTGTTACTAGGAGGGATTGACGAGAGAAGAGGGAAGCAGGGTTTAAGTACATCAGGCAAAAATTGGAATTAAAAAAATATAAAGTATCAGGTTAAAAAAAGAAAAAAGAAAATTAAATTTATCAAGGTCAAAATAGATCTACTTTTGTTTCAACTTAAGGCAAGCATTCTTAGTCTTGGGTTCATCAATTTTTAAAACTTATTTTAATAACAACTTCAATATATTGGTATCCTTTGTAACCTTCCATATGTTATTTTATGCATTTAAAAATACTATTCTGAGATGCTATCCATAGGCTTCACCAGACTGACCATAACAAAAAAATTATGTATTGTTAACATAATTACTACAATGATATACACCACTAAAAAATCTTAATTAAAGCCAAAAATAAGTTAGTTCTTTACTTGTTAATCAAGATGTATATGTGCATGTGTGTACTATGAATTATATATGTTTATAAATATATAGATACACAACTTCTGATTTGTAAAAAAAATGCCCATTTCTCTTGCCTCAATACTCAAATTCATGCATATCCATGCAATCTTATTCAAGGTTGCCATGCCTTCTTCTTTAGGCCTTTATGTATGTGAGGTAGAGAGTTCCCTAATACTAGAAATCTTAAACAGAAATCAGAGGGACTATCTGTCAGGGATATCATAAGAAAAATTATAAATAGGACCAAGGTTTGGGTCAAGTGTTTTTTTAAATTTATTTTTCTTAAAGATATTATTTGAGTTTTACAATTCCCCCCCAATCTTGCTTCCCTCCCCACACCCCCCTACAGAAAGCACTCTGTCAGTCTTTACTTTGTTTCCATTGTACCTTGATCCAAATTGGGTGTGATGAGAGAGAAATCATACCCTTAAAGAAGAGAAGTCTAAGAGATAACAAGATCAGACAATAAGATATCTGTTTTTTTCCCTAAATTAAAGGGAATAGTCCTTGTACTTTGTTCAAACTCCACAGCTCCTTATCTAGATACAGATGGCACTCTCCTTTTCAGACAGCCCAAAATTGTTCCTGATTGTTGCATTGATGGAATGAGCAAGTCCTTCAAGCTTGAACATCACTCCCATGTTGCTGTTAGGGTGTACAGTGTTTTTCTGGTTCTGCTCTTCTCACTCAGCATCAGTTCATTCAAATCCCTCCAGGCTTCCCTAAAATCCTGTCCCTCCTGGTTTCTAATAGAACTATAATGTTCCACGACATACATATACCACAGTTTGCTAAGCGATTCCCCAATTGAAGGACATTTACTTGATTTCCAATTCTTTGCCACCACAAACAGGGCTGCTATAAATATTTTTGTACAAGTAATGTTTTTACCCTTTTTCATCATCTCTTCAGGGTACAGACCCAGTAGTGGTATTGCTGTGTCAAAGGGTATGCACATTTTTGTCGCCCTTTAGGCATAGTTCCAAATAGCTCTCCAGAAGGGTTGGATGGGTTCACAGCTCCACCAACAGTGTAATAGTGTCCCAGATTTCCCACAACCCTTCCAACAATGATCATTATCCTTCCTGGTCATATTGGCCAATTGAGAGGTGTGAGGTGGTACCTCAGAGAAGCTTTAATTTGCATTTCTCTAATAATTAATGATTTAGAGCATTTTTTCATATGGCTATGGATTACTTTGATCTCCTCGTCTGTAAATTGCCTTTGCATATCCTTTGACCACTTGTCAATTGGGGAATGGCTTTTTATTTTAAAAAATATGACTCAGTTCTCTGTATATTTTAGAAATGAGTCCTTCGTCAGAATCATTAGTTGTAAAGATTGTTTCCCAATTTACTACATTTCTTTTGATCTTGATTACATTGGTTTTATCTGTGCAAAAGCTTTTTAATTTAATGTAATCGAAATCGTCTAATTGGTTTTTGGTGATGTTCTCCAACTCTTCCTTAGTCATAAACTGTTTCCCTTTCCATAGATCTGACAGGTAGACTAGTCCTTGATCTACTAATTTGCTTATGGTATTGTTTTTTATGTCTATGTCCTGTAACCATTTGGATCTTATCTTGGTAAAGGGTGTGAGGTGTTGGTCTAATCTAAGTTTCTTCCATACTAACTTCTAAGTATCCCATCAATTTTTATCAAAGAGGGAGTTTTTATCCTAATGGCAGGACTCTTTGGGTTTATCAAACAGCAGATTACTATAATCATCTCCTGCTTTTACACCTAGTCTATTCCACTGGTCCACTCTATTTCTTAGCCAATACCAAATTGTTTTGATGACTGATGCTTTATAATGTAATTTTAGATCAGGTAGGGCTAAGCCACCTTCTTTTGCACTTTTTTTCATTAAGCTCCTGGCAATTCTTGACTTTTTATTTCTCCATATGAATTTACTTACATTTTTTCTAACTCGTTAAAGTAATTTTGGGGAATTTTGATTTGTAGGGCACTAAACAGAGTTTAGTTTTGGTAGAATTGTCATTTTGAATTATATATTAGCTCTACCTATCCATGAGCAGTTGATATTTGCCCAGTTATTTAAATCTGATATAATTTGTGTGAGAAGTATTTTATAATGGTTTACAAAAAAGATTCTGAGTCTGTCTTAGCAAATAGACTCCAAAATATTTTATATTGTCTGAGGTTACTTTGAAGGGGATTTCTCTTTCTAGCTCTTCCTGCTGTTTCTTGCTAGACATATATAGAAAAGTTGAGGATTTATGATGGTTTAATTTAGAACCTGCAACTTTGCTAAAATTGCTAATTGTTTCCAGTAATTTTTTGGATGATTTCTTGAGATTCTCTAGGTAGACCATTATGTCATTTGCAAAGAGTGAGAGTTTTGTCTCTTCCCTCCCAATTCTAATTCCTTCAATTTTTTTTCTTCTCTAATTGCTGATGCTAACATTTCTAATACAATATTGAATAGTAGTGGTGATAATGGGCACCCTTGTTTCACCCCTGATCTTACTGGGAATGCCTCTAGCCTCTCCCCATTGAATATAATGCTTATTGATGGTTTCAAATAGATACTGCTAATTATTTTAAGGAACAGTCCATTTATTCCTACACTCTCTAGTGTTTTTAATAGGAATGGATGCTGTATTTTGTCAAAAGATTTTTCAGCATCTATTGATATGATCATATGATTTCTGATAGGTTTGTTGTTGATATAACTGAGTATACTAACAGTTTTCCTAATATTGAACCAAACCCTGCATTCCTGGAATAAATCCTACTTGATCATAATGTATTATCCTAGTGATGACTTGTTGTAATCATTTTGCTAAGATTTTATTTAGGATTTTTGCATCTATATTCATCAGGGAAATAGGTCTATAATTTTCTTTCTCTGTTTTAACTCTTCTTGTTTTAGGTAATAGTACCATATTGGTTTCATAGAAAGAGTTAGGCAGAGTTCCATCTTTCCCTATTTTTTCAAAGAGTTTATATAGGATTGGAACCAATTGTTCCTTAAATGTTTGGTAGAATTTACTTGTGAATCCATCAGGCCCTGGAGATTTTTTTTTTAGGGAGTTCAATAATGGCTTGTTGAATTTCTTTTTCTGAGATAGGGTTGTTTAGGTATTTAATCTCTTCTTCCTTTAACCTGGGCAACTTATATTTTTGTAAATATTCATCCATTTCACTTAGACTATCAAATTTATTGGCATAGAATTGGGCAAAAGAATTTCAAATTATTACTTTAATTTCCTCCTCATTGGTGGTGAATTCACCTTTTTCATTTATGATACTAGCAATTTGGTTTTCTTCTTTCTTTTTTTTTTAATCAAATTGACCAGAGGTTTATCAATTTTATTGGTTTTTTCATAATACCAAGTTTTGGTTTTAGTTATTAATTCAATAGTTTTTTGCTTTCAATATTATTGATTTCTTCTTTAATTTTTAGAATTTCTAATTTGGTATTTAATTGGGGATTTTTGATTTGTTCTTTCTCCAATTTTTTTAGTTGTATGTTTAGTTCATTGATTTCATCTTTCTCCAATTTATTCATGTAAGCATTTAGAGCTATAATATATCCCCTGAGAGTCACTTTGACTAGGTTTAGGCATGTTGTTTCATTATTATCATTATCTAGGATAAAATGGTTAATTCTTTCTATAATTTGTTTTTTGGTCCACTCATTTTTTAGAATGAGGTTATTCAGTTTCCAATTGGTTCTGGGTCTATATCTCCTTGGCCCAGTATTGCATATGACTTTTATTGCATTGTGATCTGAGAAAGATGTATTCACTATTTCTGCCTTTCTTCAGTTGATCATTAGGTTTTTATGTCCTAGTACATGGTCAATTTTTGTATAAATTCCATGTACTGCAGAGAAAAAGGTATATTCCTTTCTATCCCCATTCAGTTTCCTCCATAAGTTGACCATATCTAATTTTTCTAACAATCAATTTACCTCCTTAACTTCTTTCTTGTTTATTTTATGACTCGATTTATCTAGATCGGATAGCAGGAGGTTGAGGTCTCCCACTAGTAGAGTTTTGCTGTCTATGTCTTCCTGTAGTTCTTTCAGCTTCTCCTCTAAGAATTTGGGTGCTATCCCACTGGTTGCATATATATTCAATATTGAAATGACTTTATTGTCTATGGTACCTTTTAGGAGGATAAATTTTCCTTCCTTATCTCTTTTAACGCTATCTATTTTTGCTGCTGCTTTGTCTGAGATAAGGATTGCTACCCCTGCTTATTTTACTTCAGCTGAAGCAAAATATATTTTGCTCCAGCCTTTTACCTTTACTCTATATGTGTCTCTCTGCTTCAAATGAGTTTCTTGTAAGCAGCATATTGTAGGATTCAGGTTTTTAATCCACTCTGCTATTTGCTTACATTTTAAGGGAGAGTTCATCCCATTCACATTCAAGGTTATGATTACTAATTCTTTATTGCCCTCCGTGCTATCTTCCCTCTGTTTGTATTCCCCCCCCTTTTATCCATATTCCCCAGTATTTTGTTTCTGAATACCACCCCCTTCAGTGTGTTTTCCCTCCTATATCACACCCTCCCCTTTCTGGGTCAAGTGTTTTAAAGTCACTTCCATTTCTAAATTTCTTTGATTCTATGATCTACAATATATATCATATTCAATTCTGTAAAGAAAAAAGCCTGTTCTACCTAGAAAAAGCCAAATAGATGGTGAAAGTTCTAAAAGTAGGCTGTTTAAGAAAATTGATCAGTAGAAGAGACTTGATGGAGGAAAGGAAGCAAGTTTGTCTCAGTGATCATTAGCTAAGCATTTACTATGTAGCTAACTATCTTCAGTTATTTGAAGAGTTATCATTTGGAAGATGAACCTGACTTAATGGAAGACTTAGTGGTCAACCTTGTGAGGTAGAAAATTCCCCATCATTGATAATATTCAGAGAGGTAGAAAGACTATTTGCCATGAATGCTAAAGGCAATGTAAAGGGAATTCCTTCAAAGAGTGGGAAGTTGTACTCAACAATTTAAACGACCCTTTCAAACCCTGTGATGCTATAGGCAAAAATCATAATAACAAATTTGAGGGAATAGAAGAGTCTACAATTTGCTAAAATATAAAGTGTCTTAATATGCAAATAAATTTTCAAATTTAAAAGTTTTTAAAATTCAATTTAATTTCAAATTGTCTCTGTTTCCAACCAATTAGAAGGCAAGAAAAATAAAACCCACTGCAAATGTGTATAGATATGCAAAATAAATTTCCAGATTAGTCATGATTCATTGGGAAAAAAAATAAAGAAACAGAAGAAAATATGCTTCAGTCTGTACTGCGATTTCATTAGCTCTCTAACTGCATATTAAATTATGTCTTTTGAAATTGTGGTTGATCATTATATTGATCAGTAACTAAGATTAATCATATGTAACTAATTTGTTTTCTTCTGATTATTTCGTTTTACATCTTTTCATATGAGTCTTCTCAGATTTTTCTAAAAGCACGTCTGTCATCATTTCTTACAGCATAATAATATTCCAACATATTCATATGCTTTAAAATTTTAGCCATTCTCCAACTGATAGGCATCCCCCTAGTTTCCATTTGCTATAAATATTTCTTGTGCATTGGTCCTTTTCCTCTTTTTGAGATCATATACACCTAGTAGTAATATATCTACAGTTTAATAAGAATTTGGGGGCACAATTCCAAAATGCTTTCCAGGATGGTTAGACTGGTTGTCAGCTCCATCAACAATATGCATTAATATACTATTTTTTCATAACCACTCCTTCAGTTTTTGTTCTTAGCCAATATGAAAATTTTTCTAATTATTTTTCCAATTATTATTCAAATCATTTTAATATGACCATTAGTATCTCTGATTTATTCCTCTGAAGAAATCAGAAATGATCCTTTGATCATTTATCAACTGAGGGATTGTATTCAGGTAAATTTATCTCAGTTTCCTTGCTACAAAGGTTTTTCCCATTTTCTTGGTAATCTTCTAATTTATATAAGTCTGAGAAGTTTTAAGATGTTTTAATTTCTACTAATATTTAAAATTACTTCATATTTTTACCTTAATGCCTCAGGACGCCTCTTCTGCTTTCCTCCTTTACTGTCACTAATTGCACTTTCAATATCTTCACCAATTAGATTTGCCTAAAATAATAAAAGTAGAAGTTACATAGAAGATTTTTAACTGTTGCTGTTAATGATCTTAACTAGTTGTTTTAAAGTTTAGAATTAGTTAAAATTGATATAGTGAATAGAGTGTTGGACCAGGTCAAAAGTCCAGAGTTCAAATCCTGAATCAGGTGCCTTCCACAAACATAGAAGTCTACCATATCACAACTACTCACTTTAGACATTTGAATAAGTTTGTGATCTTTCTTCCACATGGTGAGTTTTCTAAATATACATTTTTGTTGTTTTATAATTTTTTGTTCTTGAGGTAAATTGCAATTAAAAATTGTCTCTCTCACTTTAATGACAACTTGTTTTGGGGTCAGTTTCCATTATCAAGATCCCAACCAAAGGATAGAATGTCTTCTTTACAATATTTTTTTGAAGTAACTACATTTAAAAATAAATTGCAGTGAAATCTTGGAATCATAGAATATCATACATAGTTGTATTATAATTCATCTTGTCCATTCCCCTACATAAAAGCATGATACTCAGGCAGAAATAGCCACCATAATAATTAATAATTATAGTAGCAGCAGCAATAATAATAATAGAAATAGCTCAATATCATATATGATATAATTATATAATTCTTCAAGTTTGCAAAGTATTTTACAAATATTATATGATTTTAGCCTTACTTCGGGAATACTTAAAAAGAGTAGGAGGTTGGACTTATTGATTTTAAAGATTCCTTCAATCTCTAAGTTTCCATGATCCTATAAAGAAAAACCACCTCAACCATTTTGGGGACATAAAAGTGTCTGTAATTTCTCAGTTTGGAGAGATAGGTTATTTGCCCAAGGCCACAGTGAATGAGTATTTGAGGATGAATTTGAACTCAGGTCTTCTTAATTCTAGGTCTAAAATTCTAACCACTGCTATCTCTACTAGAATTATCTAGGAAGCCTTGATAATCTGATAGATTTCTATAGATATAACAGAAACTGCAACAGTGCTACTGGAGTGTTCCTTTGTGTTTTAGCCTGCAAAAGAGGCTCCAATTAAATCCTAAAATGATAATGTAAGTTTTGATATTGGATAAATGTTAAAACTCCCTTTATGACATGATTCCTTAGAATTGGGGAAGGAGAGCAATTAAGAACTTACTGAAGAAGAACTTACTAATATTCAGGATTTTTAAAGAATTCCATGTGAGGTCTAATACAATTCATTTCTTCCTATTATGGTCTCTGGAGCCTTTAAGATCAATAATGACAAGGGTTGTTAGCATACCTATTAAACTAACAATTTTAGTAACTGATGCAAGGACCATAAAATGTACTTGGGAGAAGCAATGTGACCAACTGAGTGAAGAGAGATTTTATATTATAAGGTCCTGTTGACAGGACATAGAAATCAAGGGAGGTAACAGATAGAGACCAGATGTGGATTTGAGGAATGGAGGTATTACCTTTATAATCTAGTTGCTATGGTTAACTAGGTGCTAAGCTCATTTCTTTCTCCCGGCTAATGCAATTCAAATTGTATCAGGGATTACTAAATTCTGTTATTTGACTGTGGCAAAACAATGTGCAGTGAATAAGCCATTTTGACTATTACCAGCATCATATCCTTTCTCATCAGTCCTAAAATTTGTCAGTCCTTTATTATCCATTGTTTCAGCTTTCATAAATATCTGATTTTATCTGTGGTGCCATTTCATCTCCTGTGAAGTAGTATATAGTTCAATATAATCACTTGTGTATTGCTTTAACATATTTAATTATTACAGAGCTGAAATGGGTACCAGTCTCTAAAAGTACTTGCTACATACCAAAGAGCAACCATTTAGTTGAATGTCATAGAACTCTTAAAATTGACTTCGTCATAAATCATCTATGATTTCTTTCATTTGAATGTCTAAAGAAAATTATACTCATATGGTCAGATCGAATCTGTAAGAATTTCAGTAGGAGAAAATGCAACTGAATTTATAGAAGAATGGGTAATAAAATTAGTATTTTGGTCAATAAGCAATCTGTACAAAATGGCACAATGAAGCTATCTGAAAGAACATAATTTAGGGAACTCAGCTGATAAGATAAAGATGCTCAAGATGAAAGACACCTAATTTTCTAAGAGGCATTAAGAAATTTTATTGTCATTTAGAAATTATAGTATATATATATGTATATATATACATGTATATATATACACACATATATATATATACATATATATATATATATATATATATATATATATATATATATACACACACACAACACACACACACACACATATCCTTCTGATGATAGTCTATCTGAGCAGGTAAGTATGTTCATTTATAACTCGAAGATTACAAATTCTAAGCAATTTAGTCATATCACGTAATTAACCATTCAGCTCTTCAATGATATCCTGGGAAATGTTCCAAGTGTCTCATTTCAATAGACTATGCTATTTGAGTAGTGCTTAACAGAATTGACCTTCATGACTATTTTATAAAGTAGGACTGAAAGAAAGAACCTATTTATTACAAATTTAAGATATTTGGAAAAACATTTAATATCTTTTCATCTAATATATTCCAATGAATCTTTATCTCACCATTTATTTTTCCTTCTCAAATGTAGTTTGTTTTTTAAACTATAACAAATCTATTTTCCCATACTCCCATATTCATATGCTGACATTTCTCTTCACAAACTTACTGGGGATGTTTATTTTCTTAGAAAGTTTAAAGATATGAAAGTCTAGTTTGTATTAACAATATAATCAGAAAGAAAAGATTTTTTTTACCTCCAAAAGAATCAGCAGAAAAAACTTTAATTCTACTCTCTTAAAGTAAACCCATCAGTTCTACAATTTTTTTACCTTAACCTCATCACACTGGAAAAGATGAAGATCTGGTTTACTCTGAGCTGGTTCTTTACATATTAAAGCAAGAACTGAATCGTAGTTGCATGCATTCATCATGGCTTGGCAGTGTTGAATTGTATTTAAAGGGAAATTCTCCAGTTCATTCTAGAAATTAAACGAAAACAAAATTAGTTTGTTACTATGCATATATTTCTATAATCAAGGAATTAGTAATTAAGAACCTAAGTACCATTCACTGTTCTAAACGCAAGTGACATAGATACAAAAGTAACATGTTTCTTGCCTTCAAGAAAACAAAAGGAAATATATCTAGAGTTTGAAAGCAATGCTATCAATCTCTCAGTACAATCACCTCATTTTGCAGACTATCTGGCAGAGGTCCTGAGAATTTAAGTGATTAACCCAAGATCACACAGATAGCAAATAGCAAAGCTAGAATTCAAACCCAACTCTATGATTCCAAGTCTAACGGTCTTTCCACTCTTTCCATCCACAATGGATTTCTAAGTGAGTACTTCTCTAGGACATATCTACTCTAGAAATACAGAACTTCATTGTTGTTGTCCAGGCCTTTCAGTTGTCTCCAATTCTTCATGATCCTATTTGGTCTTTTCTGAGCAAAGATGCTGGAGTGATTTTCCATTTCCTCCTCCACCTTATTTTATAGATGAGGAAACTGAGTCAAATAGGGTTAGGTGACTTGATCAAGGTCACAGTTAATTAGTGTCTGGATCCTGATTTGAACTAAGGAAAATAAGTCTTCCTGACTTCACATTCAAAACTCTATCCACCACCACCTGACTGCCCCCAAACAACTTCATTTATCATTTTAAATTGTATAAACCACTTTTACTATGGACTCCAACCAATAACTTAAAAATTGAGTGGTACTCTGGAAACCATAAAAGAAAGAAAAGAGTTGGAAGGTTGCATGGAAATAAAGAGACAGGTAAAGGAATATACAAGGAAAGCAATAGATTACAGTTTTACTTTAGAGTATAATGAACTTGGAAATTTCTATTTCTATTTCCTGAGGATAATACAGAGAAAGGCCAATTATTATAGAATATTTCTGGGAGATGTGCTTTCTCATTGTCTGCATAACATTCTCTCTCTTTCCTTTTCCTCTTTTTTCCTCTCTCTCCCACCATCCTCCTTTCTTTCTGTTTCTGCCTATCTCAATTTTTGCCTGTATGACATAAACTAACTAACTCTCTCTCTCTCTCTCTCTCTCTCTCTCTCTCTCTCTCTCTCTCTCTCTCTCTCTCTGTGTGTGTGTGTGTGTGTGTGTGTCTGTGTGTGTCTGTGTGTGTGTATCTGTATCTCCATATATCATCTTTTAAATTATCATATACCAAATGGGACATCTTGTTCTCAGAATACTCAATTATTTGTACTATTTTGAGTTTAAAGATGGAACTATGCCAGTTTAGGAAAGAATTATAAATACATACTCCCACAATGTTAGCTTGCTCAATGAAATCAAATAATACAGTCATTAAGACAAATCTATACTTTGCAAGAAATACAGTGAGAATGAATTCCTCTTCAAAAGACAAAGTTAAAAAAAACCAAAATTATAGGAGCTCTTGAAAACATTCATAAGTGGGAAGTACACAAAAACTTTAAAAAACTGAGCAAATAAGCCAGTTATTTCATAAAGTTTTTCATCATTCTGCTATTAAGTAGAATTTTTCATTTACCAAGAAATGACTGAGATGCTTTATCCTATGTATACAAGCACCAAGAACAGATATATGTAATTAAGCTACATGAGAACTTTTTTTTTAACTTTTTAACAAAAACTCATTTTCATTTGAAGATTTAATAATAAAAAAATACTGACAATTAAAACACCATAGTCATTTGGGACAGTTCATAAAATTAATTCAGCTCATAGATTTTTCTGATTCGTTCACTGGGACATCATTTTGCCAATGCAAAAATTAAAAAGTATACCAGTAAGAATACTCTTTTGTTAAAGAAAAAGAAAAGGAAAAATAGTACCATTGAACAATTTCAAAAATAAACATAATCCAGCGGAAAGAATTTCAAAAGGGGCACAGACTTTCAGGATTAGTGATAAAACTACTATGTAAATTGGAATTCAATTTTAAAAATACCCAAGATTTACATAGTGGAACCAAACCTCTTTGTATAGAATGAAGTTGTTTAATATATCATGCCTTTTTATGTTTTTTCTTCCTAAATTACACTATTTACATTTATTGATATTTTAAAAGTCCATAATAAAACATTTTTAAAACAAAAAATTCTAATATTAGGGTATAACTATTTTAGTATAAAAAATTTCTTCATTTCTTATTTCAAAGAGCAGAAAACAAAAGTTTTGCCTCTATGTTTGCCTCTATGTCAATTAACATTTAAATAAACCTCCAAAATACCAGACACTGTATTAAATGCTAGAAATAAAAGAGAAAAAGCAAAAGACAGTCCCTGTGCTCAAAGAACTCATGAACTAATGAACTATTATCAAGCTCTATGAAGGGCAAATAGTCATCAAAAAAAGAATGAAAGTACTAGAAGTAAGAAGGACTGAGAAAATCTTCTGGTAGAAGGTGGGGTGTTAAGCAAAATTTGAAACAAGCTAGAGAAGAGGCAGAGATGAGAAGGGAAGGCATTCCATGCAATAAGGGACAAAAAAGAATTTACTCTCAGCAAAAATTTATTTTAAAAACAAAGTGGGGGTGGCTAGGTGGCACAGTGGATAGAGCAACAGCCCTGGAGTCAGGAGTACTTGGGTTCAAATCTGGTCTCAAACACTTAATAATTACCTAGCTGTGTGGCTTTGGGCAAGCCACTTAACTCCATTTGCCTTGCAAAAACATAAAAAAAACCAAAGAGGACATTTTAAACAATTTCATTTGTCTAAAAACATTCCAATTTTAATAGTTATCTTCTATTGTTTGAATTATTAAATCTTCCATTTATTGAATTATCTTTCATTCCATAACAAATTTGACTAGACTGAATTTCCAGAGAATTAAAATAATGACAAGGTTATAAGTTGCAAAACTTACCTTTGTCTCCAAATCAATCAGACTCACAGCTCTGTCATCAACTTGAAGAATCATATCCTGAGTCCATACTTTGCCCTTGGCATCAAGCAATTTCAACTTTCTTATTCCATCTTCTACTGTTATCATGGCCTCTTTTCGATCCAGAACAAAAGTAGTGAGGTGCTGATGATTGTATTATAAATTAAAAAGATATCAAAGACAATATAGCACATTGTCACTTTCTAAAACAAAGTGCTCAGTTATCTCTAGTAGAGAAATATATAAAAATAACATTATTGTTCTGGTTCTAATATTTTAATTATTACTACTCTAGAATCTTTTATAATGCTATTTATCACAGGGCAAACAATAGTATCTATTTCTTGGGGTAACTATACTACATTAGTTTTTTGATTAAGGAGAAATGATTTGCCCCCTTATATTTCTGAACTATGCAATAACATACCACACCATAACAAGGATTTACTATATAAACATCACATTTGTATAAAACGTCAGTTCCAATTTCCTTTTTTTTAAAGAATCAATATTTTATTTGCTTCCAAACATAACTTTTTTGGATGTTTAGACTTACAATTTTATTGGCTTGGGCAACTAGCAATTATGGAATCTTAAAAATGCAGATCAGCAACTTTTCTTAACTTATAGTTTTCAAGAAGTGTCATGGAGCAAGAGGAAAGTCATTTGTCCTTATTCACAAGGTCATTAAGTATTAAGATCAGTATTTGAACCCATATCTTTTTCTATTATGTCACAGCTGCCTCTCTACAATTATTTCAATATTGTCACTACAGTTCAATTCAATTCAGTGACAATAAAAGTTCCAATTGAAAGCTTCATCATCATGAATCGCTATCATCTGGGATATTTCAAGAAGGGAACTAACAGTTCCAGTCAGTGTCTGTGATAAAAACACAATTCCAGTTTTTGAATAATCAATAGAATTTACATGATGTGAAATGAAATTCTTCCAGCATTTAAGTTGAGTGTGAACTTAAATATGGCAATATTTGAGGTTATACGAAAAAAAAATTGAATGTCACATCTCCTTTTCAAGTATTTTCTACTATAAGCAAAAGAAATCTAAATAGGATTTAATTAATACCCCTTTCAAAAAAAGGTTTGAAAGCTTTATCATCAAATTGCAAAGTAAAAACATTTGACTAAACAGAGCAAACAGAAACACTTTAGGGGTACATCTTAAAATAAAAGAACTACAACTGAAGAAAGTGCTATTAGTTCAATTTCAAAAATATTCTGTAATACAAAAATATAAAAAAGATTATAACATTTGATATACAAAATGAAGCTGATGATGATAATGGATTTGTGATTTGTATTCATTCTTCACTGAAATACATTGGACTAACCAGCTATTTTCATATGTCAAGAAAAATGATGATATATGCAGTGAAGGAAGAAAAGCATCTTACTTCAACATGATATTGAGTTGTATCTGACATGCTGCTGATGCTATCTCTGGCATAATTCTTTCGTTGTTCTGAAAGAAATGAAAAAGACATTATTTATTCACTCTCAAACTATGGTTCATATCACAAGATCATCTCTAAAACAAGTCTGCTTCACATATAAATACAATAGATGACAAGTCACCATTGTATTTATGTAGCTGAAGACACGTGTTTATTACATAAAATCCTGGATTTACAAAAAGAGCAATTAAGTGTACCACATGAGACTAAGAAACCCATCACAACTGTTCAAAATCCAACAGGTTAATGATATTTTAAAGGATATCAAAAATAATTTAATATAGAGTTACAATTTTGTAAAAGCTTAGGAACTGGTTTGAGATTTCTTCTATCTTTATGTTAAAATCATCAGTGAGTTGAGAGGACTGAAAAAAGATGTCATATAAACTATGTTACATGAATTAAGCAAAATTATCACTTTTTTAAAAAAATTGACAACAAATATCACTCCCTAAGATCTAAATATGGGTTGTATTAGAAGTTTAAAATGTGATTAAATTGCTGTATCTCATTAATATTCAACATACATGCAGACTATTCAAAAGTAAGCCATTTAAGGATAGTGAAAATAAGTTCAGTGAAGAAACTCCAGAAAAAAAAGAGAAGTGGAAAATAATTGTTCTAAGCTACTTATAAAGCCAATAGGTATCTCTTGTTCTCTTATGTAATGCTGCAAAATCAAAAATGTCATTAAATAAATATAAAAATATTACAGGAATATTTCTTACTAGTTACTTATTAAGAACATAAGATCTAATGACTGGCAAATAAATTCAATGGCCTTATTTCTCATGCTTAAATTGATTAATTCATCATATTCTTCCTAAATTGTTAAAACACTTTTTCTAAATATGAACTAGAATATGATTTTAAGTAAGAACACAGGAATAATATGATATAATTTTTCCTTAATAATAATGATGATGAGATAGGTGATGATAATGATGATGATTGCTAACATTTATATATAGCATCCACTTTATATATCATATTAAGTGCTTTACAAATATAATTTCATTTGATCCTCACAACAACTCTTATTTTAATGGATGAGGAAACTAAGGCAAAGAGAGGTTAAGTGACTTGCCCAGGGTCACAATAGCTAAGTAAGTATCTGAAGCTGCATTTGAACTCAGGTCCTTCCTGATTCCAGGTCCCAGTGTTTTCCCAAGATAAGAGGTGCTAAGCATAAATGCTAGCTATGATAATTATCAAAAGAAGTAGTAAAAGAAGTTGAAAAGTTGCATTGAAAAAAATAAAAGTAAACAAGTTTAAAATGACAAAAGTGGTGTATATATATATATATATATATTCAGAATAGTAATATTTAGAATGAAAAATTAATCTAAGATGTTATTTCATTTATCAAAAGCAGATGAAAGGATCATAGGTTTAGAACTGTTAGGCAACTCAGAAGGTCAATTCTCTCTTTTCACAGATGAGAAATTGAGGTCTAGGGCAATGAAAGGCCACATTTGCCCAAGGCCACAGTTATGAGAGTGGGAAGGACAGAATCCAAATTGAGATCTTTTAACTCCAACTTCAGCTCCAAATAATTATTAGCAATTGAATTAAACTTCATAATTGTTTTTTCCAAAACATAAAAGAATTTCCTGCAGTCTTTGAAAATGTACATTGAGGTGCTTATTATTTAAAATCCAAATTCTGAGGTTCTGTACACATATATATTAATGATTGCCTTGAAAATGAATTGTTTATTCTATTTTTGCTTTTGCAGCATATCAAATGCTTGTTAAGATCAGACACAGCACAAGTTCAGTGTTTGCTACCTTTCTTTTTTTGTTTGGATGATGATCTGAAGAAGTATAATCCATCTTGCCCTGATGAAACAAGGTAATTAAAAAGAAATTCCTGTTCAACTTCTAAAATTTATAATTTTCATTCCAAAATGTCACATACATTGTAGGTCCCACACACTGAGTAAAGGATAACAGATTTGTACTGATTTTAATTTCCATTCCATTATGAGATATTACTCACTAAAATTGCATTATAAGGGAGAAATATTATAATTTCTGTTTGAAATACTGTCTTAATATCCAGGAACTCTTCTAATGAATGGTCTTCTGACAACTATCTCAGGATTAATTGGGCAGCTATCCCGAGACTATTACACTAATGATATATAAGCCCATTTCAGTGGGTACCTTCAGCAAAGTCTCCCCAGAATATTTAACCATGATGTCATCATATGTGGCAACCTCAGGATGTTCAGAACATTAAATATGTCTGTCACACATGTGTTCACCAAATATAATAAACAAAAGGTTAAGGATTTAGTTCTTTCTAACTGTTTCTATATGAAGACCAAGCTATAATAACATTGACACAAGTTCCATTATTCAGTGAAAAATATGCTTCATAGAAAAAAGTAGAAGATTTACTTATTTGATAATAATCATATAATGGTGATAATTCAATCCCTAATATCCCAGATGAAAATTTACTATGAATTTTTCCTAAGCTTACTTTCTTAGTCTACATAAAAAATTTAGATTTAAGTACAGAAGTCCTGGGTGTGAATACTTCCTCTAACACTCACTATAATAATATGTGTGAACATGGACAAATCACTAAACCACTGGGTGCTTCAGGTTCCATATCTGTAAAGTAAGAATAAAAATATCTTATAGTACCTACCTCACAAGTCATCAGACTCAATGAGAAAACCAAGCAAAGTGATTTGCAAATTTTAAAATGCGATAGAAATGATAATTATTGTTATCATCATTGAAGTCATCATTGTTATTGATTAGATAAAAAAGACCTAGCAAGGTAGGATATGATGACACAAAAGGGCAAAAATGTTTATCTTATTAATAACCTTTAAAAATACTATTTTGGGGGGCAGCTAGGTGGCGCAGTGGATAGAGCACCAGCCTGGAGTCAGGAGTACCTGACTTCAAATCTGGCCTCAGACACTTAATAATTACCTAGCTGTGTGGCCTTGGGCAAGCCACTTAACCCCATTGCCCTGCAAAAAAATAAAATAAAAATACTATTTTTTTCCATTGAATCTGTTTCTAGAATCAAGTACAGCTTAATTTTAATACATAAAGCAACATATAAGTAATCTGAACTTCTAATAGGTTCTTGCAAAAAGAAAAAAAACAAAATTTTCTCTTTCAGAAGAACTATGCAAATATAGAGAAATAAAGTTATAAATATCAATTATGCACCTGTTTGGAGATTCTCAACCAAAAGTATCAGAACAATAGTAGAATCTCTTGAGATAAGTAAAACTCCAGTCCTTCAAGATCCTTTTATTTTCTCCAGTAAATCTGTTAGTTTTAAATTGAGTTACAAATACTTATTTCAACTGAGAAGTCTCTTCCAAACTTTAAGAGTAAAGAGATCTGGTTTAAATGAATCACTAAAAGACAACTGAATTAATATAGTATAAAATTTCCAGATTCCTTGACTTATAATCAAGTTAGCACTGGGATAAATAACATTGCTATTAGAACAAAGTTAGGAGAACTTATAGATGTCTATAGGCTGAGCTATGGGGTGTTTTTTTTTTTGCTCTTTTAGTTTACATGGCACAGCATAAAGGAAAAATTTACCCAAATTAGCTTCTGAGATCATGCAAATTGTATGAAATGTAGCAGGATTTAAGATTAAAAATACATGACATTGAATGAATATAAGGAGGAAAATAGTTAATGATGAAAAAACACCAAAGTATATGTAAAATGCTTTTGAATGCAAATAATGTAATTTATCAAATTGGAAAAAATGATTCTCTCTTATACAAATTTGAAATTACTTCCAAACATACCATTCTAAATTAGAAACTTAAATGTTGTGTATATATTTTTAATTAATTCATAGGACTGGTTGATTTGTATTTATTTTTTCAAATACTTTAATTAAGAAATGATATTATAACAACTAAATTAATCCCCAAACATTCCAAAAGCCACCTCTGTAGGAACTGATAGTAATGTGATCCATCACCAACTGCCTATTGGATGTTTCAGATTGTATGTTCTAGAGACATTTTGAAGTCAACTTGACCAAAATAGAAACTCATTATCCTCCCACCCCACCCCCCAAAAAAAATTTCTCTTCCAAATTTCCCTATGACTCTCAAGGGTATCGCTATTCTTCTAGTCATTCTAGTTTAAAACTTTGGGTGGTAAATTAAGCAATTGCCTGCTTTCTAATACTAAAATCATGCATCATTTTTTGAATATTTCACAGAAAAGATGTGTGTGTTTCTGTTAACATGAAAGCTCAAATATTTAAGCATTTAAAAATCAAACATATAAAATGTGTCTCTAAAGAAACTGTGATTAAAAAGGGTGGAAAATGTGGTCTTGATTTTTAAAAGACAATGCAGTCTTGGACATATATGAGAAAAATGTTTGACAGATTTTGCAACATTTAAATATCAATGGTGGGCTAAAACTTAATGGGTGATAAGAATAGATATCTATTATAGTGCTGGTAGAAATAGAATAAGGTATAGTGAGGTAAAAAATAAAAGTAGAAGAGGGTAGAAGCTTAAGGCATTTATTTAGGAGAAATTATCTATTAGAAAAACCATATATTTAAGACTTGAATATCATGTGTTTGCATTATATACTATATATATATATATATATATATGTATATTATGTGTGAATGTATAGATGTGAAGTGATAAAGATACAATTTGGTATTTTAGTATACATTATTCATGCCTTGTTTTTCCTTTTGTCTATTAAACATTTTATAAATTCCTGGTACTTTAACCATAGGAAAAAGAGAAGGAAAAAAGTCAGATTCTAAAGTTTTTTAATTAGTGCTACAGTTTATTTTTCTCTATCATTTTCCAATAAAACACCTTCCCCTTATAAAAACTCCATTGCAGGGTGGCTAGGTGGTGCAGTGGATAAAGCACTGGCCTTGGAGTCAGGAATACCTGGGTTCAAATCCAGTCTCAAACACTTAATGATTACCTAGCTGTATGGCCTTGGACAAGCCACTTAACCCCATTTGCCTTGCAAAAACCTAAAAAAAACTCCATTGCATGTCGGCAAATCTATAGCAAATGGTTCTATACAATTGCTCCAGCTTTCTCATTAAATGTGATGAAACACTGAATCTTCAAGATTCTGCAACTCATTTCATTACAATGAATTGATCCACCAGAAGACAGCAGGAATCAAGCCCATAGCTGCCACCAAGGGCATCATGATGCTGTTGAAATAAAAGGAATCTTGGAGGAAACATGCTTCATCTCTTATAATAGGACCATTATCAACAAGAATTGTTGAGCCACACTTAACAGCATCTGGCACATCATCTAAAAGAATGAGCCTGGTTCATGATGACTGAGTCTTGGGTGCTAATGTCATAGATATAAATAACTCTAGCATGGTGATTTCCAAAAGAACTGTTTTATCTGCCAGTACAAAAAAATAAGGAAAATGCTGCACATTAGTACAATTTATCTTGGAATGGAATACTCTAAACAATATGGGGTTTTCTATTGCAAACAAAATAGAAAATACCAAAATCAATCTACTGACTGAAGGCAAAACACAAATAGAATGCAACAGCATAACAAATTCTCAAAAAGTACATTCAAAATATAATAAAGAACTTGAAATGTTATACAAGGAATTTCATGACACTTTGGAAAACTTGATTAAGATACAGGTACAAATGGAAAAACTAACAACCACCAACAAAGAAATTCATAAGCTAAAAAATTAACATCATGGAAATGGAAATTATATGAAGAAGAAAACATTCCTCTTTCATTATTACCCACAATCTCCTTCTATGAAATCTCCCACAGAAATGTACAAGATGAAATACTCTATTGTTGAAGAGCTCACCCATCCTATGAACCAGGATCTTATCCTAAATTATTTAATCTATGGGGTTGCACATTTGCCTTATGTTTTTTTCCAAGATATATTTAGATCTTTATAGAATGAAACAAGCACTTTCAAAACATAGTATAGTAAAAAAGATGGTTGCATATGAAACCGAAAATCTAATATGCACAACCTTGCTATTCCTTTCAAATATCATCATATGAATAACAAAATTATCATATAAATTTTCTTTTAATTCCCTCTCACCTCACCACATCTTATGGATGGCTACCATTTGACACAAATATGTATAAGTATGTATTCTTTCTCTATTTGCAAAGAACATCTTTCTTCAGACATCTTTATAGTTAATTTGGATATTCATAATAGTCAAAATAACTTATTTGCTCAAAGTGGATCATGGCTGTTATTGTATAACAATGTTCTCCTGGTTCTGTTCACTTCACTGTTCATTATTTTGTGCAAGTCAAATGATTTTCTTCTAAAATAATTGAGCCCATTATTTTTTATTATTGAGCCCATTATTTTTATAGCACAAAAGTATTCCATCAAAATCATACATCACAACTTTTTCAATCATTCCCCAAATGATTGGCATCTCTGCAACCTCCAGCTTTACCACCACAGGACAGCTTCTTCATATATTTTAGAATGTATAGGTTCTTTTCTTTCACCCCCCCCCAGTTGTTTTCCTACAAAAATCAAGTTGTGGTATTCCTAGGTAAGAGGGCATGGGTAGTGTAACATCTCTTTGATTATAATTCCGGATGGCTCTCCAAAATGGCTGCATCAGTTCATTATTCCACTAACAATGAATTACTGTTCCCATTTTTCCATATCCCCTCCTACATTTGTCACTTTTCCCTTCTATCATTTTAACCAAACTGGTAGGAATAAAATTGCATCTCAAGGTTGTTTTAATTTGCATTCCTCTAATCAATAATGATTTATAATCTTATGAGAAAATACTAGCCTTATGTTGGAACAGCATACTTGACATAGAAAACATGCTACTTAAAACTGGCTATTGAGCATTATAATTTTTCAAAACCATTTTATTTTCAAGACCAAACTTCCAATATCGAAATGAACTTTTCTCCATAAAAACACACCAGCTCTGGCTAACATGTTCACTGCTGAATCAAACAGTTCCCTCCAAGGTCACAGTTCTACTTCTTTCCTCACTTGCAGAATAAGTTTCACTTCCACCTTATAATCTCATAACACCAGTCTACTAATACCTTTTTACAAAGCAGCTAAGTAATGCAATGAATACAATACAGGTTCTGGAGTCAAGAAGACCCTATTCGTAAATTCAAATCCTGCCTTAGACATTTACTAGCTGTGACCAGAGGCAAGTTAACACTGTTTGTCTCAATTTCTTCATCTATACAATGAGCTGGAAAAGGAAATGGCAAGACATTTCATCATCTTTGCCAAGAAAAATCCAAATGGGGCCAAAAAGAATTGGACAGGACTAAAAATGACTCAACAACAAAATGAATTGTTTACTTTATAAAGTTGATGTTAAATATTTATTTAAGCACCTAATGTTAAAACTATGACCTTCTTTACTTGACAAAAACTACTAGAAAAACTGTTTGTGTATCTGGCAGAAAAGATTTTAATGAACACTTACACATGTCCATAATAAGTTTTAAATCAAAGTAAATATAAAAGTAACAATTAAAAAAATATGATCAGAAGAATAGAAGATACCTTTCACATATATAGCTAGGAGTATTCTAAACCAAAGGATAGAGGTGTTCATAAAAATAAAATAAAGCATTTGAATTACATAAAAATTAAAAGGCATTTGTACAAACAAAACCAAGAGAAACTAGTTTGGGATGTTTAATCAAATAACCAAGAAAAAAATTTGCTATAGGGAACTGATACAAAAATATGAGAGCAAAGGTTATTTCCTAAAAGCTAAGTTAAATGGGAAATGCAAATAAATAAAAAAGATAGCATATTACTAAGACAAATGAAAATGTTAACAACATTGCTTTCCTTTCATATTAAACTGGTAAATATGATAAAACACAAACTAGCAAAAGTCAAAGAGCTATGGAAAGAAAGGGACAATAATACACTGATGGAGTTTTGCAATGGCCCAATTTTTCAAGAAAAGTCACTAAATTATTGGAACCTCTTTACCTAGCCATCCATTTTCAATATGGTATATAACAAAATAAGGTCAAAAATATGTTGGGGAGAAAAATATTTTTTTACTAAAACCTCTTTTTGTGGTAAAAACAAAAAATTTGAAGAATTCTTTAAAAAGAGGAAAATTTGTATGAAGATATACAAAGCAAATAAGTCAGAATTAAGAAACATATTGCAGAAAAGAAATATGAAAAGAAATAAAAATTCAGGTTGAGTTAAATATTTAATTTTGATTTCAAAATACTGAGGAAACTTTGTTTCCTCAGTAAAAAGCTGAGCAGTGTTGGATTTGATATTGTGTCAATAGTGTCAGTTTCATTTGTTTTTATTACAAAGGAGAGGGGAAGGATGTAGATAATGAAGATAATTATATTGGCCAAAACAATAAAAAAACAATATTTTTTAAAATAAATGGATAAATATAGATGCCCTCTACTAGGTCAGTGTCATCCAGTGAAACTAGAAATTGGTTGTGGTAACACTTAAGGGTACCACCTTTAACTTTGTCTAATAAAGTCAAACTGCTTAACTATTTAAAAAAAAAGATTTGACAGCATATTTAGCATTCACTTAAGTAGCCTACCTCTTTAAAACAAAAGGATGAATATATATTTCATCATAAATCTTCTGCTTCTCTTATATCAATATTAACTGAGTAACTTTTAGGGTTCTTTTTCTTTACATTACATTATATTTTCTTTACATTATAATCTCTCTTGCTGCAATTACTTCATGGTATCAGTTCATAAATATTTTCCCAAATTTTGGTGAATTCTACGTATTTAATATACCATGTGATAATACAATATTTAATATATGAATGTTGCATATTTTGCTCAGCTTTTATTTAATCTATGGCAATCAAATTTGTTTTGAATTTTTTTACCTCTACAAAAAATTCTTTATAATGTTACCCCAACCTATCTTTCTTTTTTTTTTCTTTTAGGTTTTTGCAAGGCAAATGGGGTTAAGTGGCTTGCCCAAGGCCACACAGCTAGGTAATTATTAAGTGTCTGAGACCAGATTCGAACCCAGGTACTCCTGACTCCAAGGCCGGTGCTTTATCCACTACGCCACCTAGCCGCCCCAACGCCACCTAGCCGCCCCCCAACCTATCTTTCTAGAGTCATTGGACATTACTGTCCCTTCTAAGCTCTATGATCCAGTCAAATCAGATCTTCTCTTTCTCACATAAAACATCATCCCATATCTCCCATATTGATGCCTTTGTATTGGTCTTTCCTTGAACCTAGAATATACTCACTTCTTATTTCAGTTTCACTATTTCATTTTTTTCAAGAATAAAAATATGGGGCAGCTAGGTGGCACAGTAGATAGAACAATGGCCCTGGAATCAGGAGGACCTGAATTCAAATCCGGCCTCAGACAATAATTACCTAGCTGTGTGACCTTGGACAAGTCACTTAACACCATTACCTTGTAAAAATAAAAAAAAAATAACACAATCTGATACTTAATAGGCACTTAATGAATTCTTTTTGATTGACTGAACAAGTTTTCTCCATTCTTTAATTATTTGACACAATAAAGTGCTAACCTCAAAACAAAAACAGAATAAAACAAAACAAAGCTTTGAGAAGAGTTGCAGTACAAAAATAAAAAGGGAAAAGTATTTAAAGAAGGAGAATAAAACTTCAATAGTGGGTGTATTGGAGGTGAAGGAGCTTCATATAGAAGAGAAGTAAAATGACCATGGCATTCTATTAAGGTCTCAGGAAGGTCTTCCTGAACGACCATTTTACTCCTCCAGGGGGGAATAGCTGCTCATCCCTCTCAAAGAAGATGGATATGGCTCCAATGATGTTGAAAGATAGGAGATCATGTGACAAAGATTAGAACGAGAAGAGTTAAGTAGTAGTGGTTCCTGAGATCCCTCTTCATTATACCATTAACAAAAAAGGAGAGATCTGCTGCTTTATTGGGACACATACCCAAGAAAAGAGAGGAAATGTCTCAAGATTTGTCAAGAAGGCATGACAGCAGGTCAGCTAGGTGGCTCAGTGGATTGACCACCAACCCTGGAGTCAGGAGGAACAAAGTTCAAATAGCACCTTAGACACTTGTTACTTACTATCTGTGTGACCTTGGGTAAGTTGCTTTATCCTACTGACTTTCAAAAATAAAAAAAAGGTATGGTTACTCACTTCTAATGAGTTGTGTGAGAATAAATTATACTCTGTCAAAAGGAAACTAGAAAGTGTCTTGCTAAAGATTAGGAAGTTTAGTGGAAGATACTGAAGACATAAGGTAAAAGGTCATTATTTTCAAGTTTGCTATTCATTGAAATAAGTGAAGGGTTTCAACAGGAGAAGATAGATTTAGGAAATGAATAGCCATTTAATAATGGCTATTCTGAGAATGAGATTTGCATTTCAGGATGATTGCTTAAATATTTGAATTGCAAGCTTTGAACTAGAAATGAAATATACCTAATCAGAGCTGCTAAGAATGGACATGCTTTGAAGGTTACAAATAAAATAAAAAGAGCTTTAAAATGGAAAAAAGTAAGAGGGAAGGAGAAAATTTTCTATATGAATATCCACAATGCCAGAATCCGTAAATAGCAGATACATTGGGAAAGAAATTTCAACAGAGAAACACAAAAGTTCACAAAATTTAAGAAAGTATCCAATATTAAACCTATGATCTCATAAGTCTTTGCACAAATGTGCAAACTATAATTAAAAAACAAGATGAACTAAGAGATTTCAACAAAAGAGAAATGTGGTCTTAAAGGTATGATTGACCATTTGGTGAAGGGAGACTCATGACTAGGGAAAAAAACCTCCCAGGTTATATCTTATACAAAAGAAGTTAGATAGGTGAAAGGATATATGCATATGAGAAAATCCAGGCATCAGATGAGAAAGCATATAGTGAAAAACATTCCAGTAAAGATCCAGGGAAGCAGAACAAAAAAAGATATTATCAGTTGAATATATTATAGGACAACTGTGACTTCCTATCACAGTGTGGGCAATTTCAATTCTCCAAAGATCTCCTGGTGTTCTCTCAGCAGCTAATAATTTCTTTACATGCCTTTGTAAAAATTTCACTTCAAAAGTTGGGGGAACCAGAAAGGTGAAATGTTGTTCTGAATCTGACATTCACTAAAACGGAAGACATGGTTGCTGTTATAGAAATCATGAGAACCTCAAATGAAGGTTCGTCACTTGATCTTAGAGTTTGTGATAGAGAAAGACATGCACCACAGATTTGGGGAGAGCACATCCCAAGACTTTGGAGAAAGGGTATTGTAGACTAAAATTCTACTGTAAAGTCAGCCCAAAAGGGATAAGAAGTTTTTCACAATGAAATCATGAAGATATAAAACAAACAAAAAAATGAATAATGAAGGATTAAAACAAGAATGAAGGTTTAAAAAATATTAAGCTATATTGGAGGAAAAGAAAAGAGGATCAGCAAAAGAAACCATTGCTCAGGATGTACAGGATCATGTCACCAATGATAGAAGAGAAGATGTATCCCTTCAATTATTATTATATTATTTGTTTCTTCTGCTAAGGAGAATAATCTTTGCAGTAGAGAGGATAAAAAAAACATATCTAAGAGGAAAATGATGCCCACAAGTAAGCAGATTATAAGAGAGCATCTAGTTTCCTTTGACAAATCAATGAAAAATTATTTATTAAGAACCTATCCTTTTCCAATCATCTTATTTTCTAGATATATTTTATTCTGTGTTTTTTTTTTATGAAAGTCAGTATTGGTCTACCGCTGAGATCTACTTAAACCCACATTTTACAGAATAAGTATCTAATTTCTTTTTAAATTCAGTTTGAATTTGGGCCTAGTGAAAGTAAGTAAATTAGGATATTTTGCACAAGTATAGAAAACAGAATAAGATGTCACACTGAAAAGAAAATCTGGCACAGTGGAAAGTGACAGGAATACAAATAGACAAGCAAGTTAGTTTTGCTCTCAAAGAGTTCACACCCTAACTGAAAGACAAAATACAAATAAGGATTTAACTGCAGGACAAGTGGAAAGTCTGGGTCCTTAGGCTGTGATGATAGAGTAGATTACAAGGTTCAAGGGTCTTTAGGGTTAGCAAATAAAATAATCCAGATGAACAATATCTTAAGGCTGAGGAATCAAACTCAAATAGACTCAGAAAACCGTGTAGTAATATAATTTATGTTTTATTTCTATTATTTCAAAATTTTGTTAAATATTTCCCAATTATATTTTAATCTGGTTCCAGCCATATTTAAGAGATTTGACTGTGGGCATGCTGTTTGACACTTTTGCCAAAGAGTATTAATGCAAAAAGCAGATATTACTGCTGAGTCATGGTCAGAAATATTTTAAAAGCTTGTAAAAATGAGTGTAGAGAAGAATAAATGATATCTCTACTTTCAAAAAAGGGAGGAAAACTGAATCTATGAACTATAAGCTTATGAATTTGATTTCTAAAAACATTTTAGAATATATAATCAAATTAATAATTATAAAAAAGAACCAACTTTTAATGACAAACTCTTTTGGTTATACCTCTGAGCATAATACAGAAAGTATGGTTTGAAATTACCCTTTCTTTCCCAATATTATCATGTATTTGTTTTCTCATAATGTACTATATAGTTAAACAAAAATTCCTTGATTTACCCTTACCTTCTACTAAGATTTATTTTCCTTTATGAGATTCTGGTTCTACTATATTGCCTTCATTCTCTCAATGATTCTTACAAAGAATCATTTTTAAGAGAAAATAATAATAATAATGACAACTATGTGATGCAAAGGATAAAGTGCCAGAACTTGAGTCAGAAATACCTGAATTTAAATCTGGCCTAAGACACTTACTACTTGGACAAGACATTTAACCCTGGCTGTCTTAATTTCCTCATCTGTCAAATGAGCTATAGAAGGAAATGGCAAACCACCTAAGTAACTTTGCCAAGAAAATCCCAAAGACACAAAGAGTAAATAAGGCCTAACTGAAAATGACAAAATAATTCTCCCTTACATCATGCAAATATTAAATTATCCTTGTCTTTACTCATTCCACACCTTAATTTCCATCTTTTTTATTAACAACTATATATTTACTTTGCCAATGATCTACAAGAGGTCATTTTGCTAGTCAAAAGCATTGTCAACTCTTATAGGACCACAAAGAAATAATAAAAGTCAGATAGTACTTTAGGGTCATTTATTCGTATGAAGAAATATATTCAATTTTTACAAGACAGAAGATAGAGAGAAAGAAGCCAATTTCCCTTTATTTTCAGTATCTTATATTCTAGCAACTTTCTTTAATTTCTCATCTTCATTTACTAATATTATGTGATTCAAATCAATATTTTTGATATTTGAATTGTATTGTGTAGTTATTTCTCTGATGCCAAAGCTCTTGAACTGGCAATCCTATTTATGTTTGAATGAAACTTAAAGTTCCTCTCTGTTGCAGTGAAATGTTAATCTGTGTTAGACATTTCTCATATCTCAAGGCAATTTTTCTGACTGAATTTCTGGATCAAAATTCACTTTGTTTCATTTTTCCCCTAGGAGATAAAAACTTGTTAAATTTCTTGCCAAACTCTATCCTCTAGGTTAATTGTATTGATTTATAGAAAGCAAATCTTTTTCCAGGTCTGCTATTTTAAAGTTTTATTCTGTTCCCTGCTCTCTCCTTTCAAAATTTATGTAATGTCTATGAGTAATTCTATTCTATGTAGAATACCAAGTTTTATTAGATATTTTAGTCAGCTATTCCAAGCATTTGTGTCTCATGTTCATTTTCTTCTCTCTTGGTACTTTTAGGTCTATATTTGTATGTATCACATATCTATCTCATATTATGTTTTTGACCTTTATCAGGTTTTTATATCTTTTCTCTCTTCTGAACATTGTTATGATTGAGTTTTTTACATTGCCTACCAGATTTTGGCTTATTTCTTTTACTCTCATTGTATTTATTTTTTATCAGGGTCTCTCTTTTTTTCTTAATCATGTCTGCAGCTCCCAAATAAGTTTTTCTGGTATATTTACCCTCTCTTGTTTATTGTTCTTTTACTCACTATAGCACAACTGTTACTCTTTTGAAGAGATGATGTGGATATGAGCAAATGGGGCTTAGTCATAACCCCTGAGTCATTTTGCCAGAATGTCCTATTATATGCTGTTTTAAAATATGTTTATTTTCTGAGTTATGTTTTATTTAAGCTGTCAAAACAGTTTATATTCATTCCAAGTAAATTCATGTACATTTATATATATATGTGTGTGTGTGTGTGTGTGTGTGTGTGTGTGTGTATGTATACACACACATATATATTTTGTTAGTATGTTGGAGAGAGGTTCATGGTAATGTGAGTGGTCAACATTGAATAAAGAAATTAGTCATGGATAATTCTCATAGACATGATTAATATGTGACTGGATAAAGACACCAATGTGTTTTCAATTATGAAAACAGAATGTTTCCTCAGTTTTGAAAATAAAAAAACCAAAATCTCAGAGGAATCTATGATTGAAGATAGAATTTTAAAGAGATAAGGCATTTCCCTATTTTTCTCTGACTTATAACCTATTCTATTACCAAACAGAAAAGAGTAACAAAAGAAACTCTAAATATATTCAGGAAATATTTGAATTTTCTCTTCTCCTTAAAACAAAATTAGTTTATATTAAAAAATTTTCAGTCATGGGTCACTTGAGGAGAATTTCCCACCAAACCACATCCAACAAATAAATGTTCAGTCTCTTCTTAAAAGAGGAGGAACCAACCACTACTGATCACAAGTGCCATTTTTGGAGACTTTTAATTTTAGTTCATTCCATCTAAATTTGCCTTTTTACAATTTTATCCCCTTGTTCCTAGATCTGCTTTCTGCATATAAACAGAACACATCAAATCTTTCTTTTTAATAGCCTTTCAACTACCTAAATAAAGCCATAATGTTCTTTCACCCACTCTAATCCTCTTTTTCTCTAGGAAACATTATCAAATTTTCAACTAATCCCTAAATGACATGGACTTGAGGCCCTTCAGCATCCTGGATGCTCTGGTATGGACACTTTCCATTTTATTTAGAATCTTTCTTATACTGTGGTACCATAAAATAAACATAGTTCTCTAAAGTTGATTTGCCTAGAGCAGAGTATAATGCACTTAGTATTTTTAGGTAGTATCTCATTAAGATAATTAAGGGTTATATCAGTATACTAACAAATTTTTAAAGTTACTCATTACATTATACTGTTGAGGGAACCTAGTTTGAAGATAGATTGGATAGAATTTAAAACCAAAGATTTCATATCCACCAACACATGCCTTGCCTATATACATACATATATACACATATATATATATGTATATATATATGGATATGTGTGTGTGTTGATAAAAGTATAAAATACTAAATTAAAAGAAAACTTAATTGTTAAAGTTTGTTCATAGGAGCTTTTATGTCAAGTATGTTTCAATAAACATACAATACATGATAAAGCCATATAATAACTATCCAAGTAGGAATAGAGATCAAGAGTTTTAATGTAATTAATACTCACCAAGGCATCATATGAGGAATTTTAAAACTATTTACTTGAAGACAAAGGTAATATGAATCATAGAATCTGGATCTCTTTGATACATATTACATTTTTCAGAGATACCTAATAATGCTCTGCAAATGATCCCATCATATTTGTCTGAATATAAGGTTTTACCTCAATACTTGATTTTGGCTTACAAATAGTGTTATCTTTGAATTTATAGTTTTTTTTGTGATTTTTCAAAGATATCTTATTTCAGAGGCAGAGTCTGTATTTGGACCACTGTGTTACTCCTCAGCCTCAAAAGCAACAACAAAAAGACCTGGCAGTACTAAAGCATTGACAGTATTTGATGCCAAGTGGAAAGCATGCTTCTAAATGTCACAGAGAAGGACTTTGTCATTTTTTGTGGTTGTTGTTCAGAGCAATTCACTTTAAAAATACTCAGGAGTCATCATAACAAGATCTTGTTAACTGCTAAATTGCAATAAACTTGATTAGGCCTCAATATGTAAGAAACTCCAACAGAAGTAAAACCCAAATGTATGCTAGTACACTAGCATAGTGTCACCTAGTTTTCTTTAAAAAAATTAATATAGCCTTTAGAAGTATATAGAACTTATAAAAATTCAAATCAAACAGCAGAAGATGGTATTCCAAAATATATTGAAGAAAATAAATATTTAAATAAGCATTAAAAGTTCATTTATTAAAAGTTATCCAAGAATAGAAGTATTATATCCAATAAATGAGCCATACCATATAGAGCCTTTGCACTTGGTTTGGAGTTATGATCTCTGTCCATCTGGTGAAATGTGGGTGACCCATAACCACTGTAATAAAACAAATATATCATGTTAGGCTAAAGTTCAAAGCTAATGATACAGTTCTAGAATCCTTCAAAAAATAATTCCAAAGTTTCTTTTGAACGTTCAATAGAAAACAGAAGCCTGGTGCTAGGCTATATAAGATGAGCAATATATTTTTTTTCTTCTCCAAATCCTAATTATTCACATAGTTAAAAAATAGCATACAAAAAACTGAGCTTAATTATGAACTAAGGTTAGTCCCCAAATTCCAATCAAAAGATGGGCAAATTTTGGTAGTAATTTTATTTATAAGGAAGTTTTCTATAGTTGGTGATGAATATTTTCAAATATGTGAAAAGAGTTAGAAAATAATTTTATGCAATAATTTAAACCCTTTTTACTCCACTACCATAACATAAAAATTCAAATTTTGACTCATTTGAATTTCTTTTTCTTCATTCTTCTATTCCATTTTTTCTTACAGATGTTAATGAGATTTTCTAGTAACAGAGAAGAGAAGCAAAATATAACAAATACAATAGGAATAACTTGAAATTAGAGAATGATGAAAACATGGTATCAACTATTGGCTAATACGTAATGATTCATAGAAAGGTAATAAAAACCGTAATGTTCTGAGAAGATTGTGGAGGCTTTAGCTGCCTTTATTAAGATAAAGTCACTCAAAACTGGATGAAATGAATTACAGGATCTGAAAGAATTGAAAGGCCAGGGGCAGCTTGGTGGTGCAGTGAATAGAACACTGGCCCTGGAGTCAGGAGGACTTGAGTTCAAATTTGACCTCAGACACTTAATAATAATTGCCTAGATATGTGACCTTGGGCAAGTCACTTAACTCCATTTGCCTTGCAAAAACCTAAAAAAATTAATGAGAATGAATATTATAATAAGAGGTAGGCTTATTCTAAAGAGGGGCTGGATGGATGGAGGACTCTCTTTAATCAGACCATCTTCAGCTGTCTAGGTAATCTAGATAAAAAAAAAAGTATTTAGCCTCTACTTAGTCAAAGAACAATGATAAGAGTTAAGAATTCTACCTTGTTAAGGTGGTATGGTATGGTGAATTCTTTCAATGGAGTCAGAAATGCCCTTCAGAGAGTGAACTTTGAATGAAAAACAAAAAAAAAAGAAAAACCTAGATTTCTCCCACCTCCATTACTTAGTTATTACTATAAGAATGAAATAATCATTTCATTCATTGAAACCTTCCAACATCAATTTAAAATCCATTTTTTGTTAGATATCACAACCAATTGCAAATCCATGTAACTATATCAATGAATTATATATAATATATATGTATACATATAATTAGTCCACAATTCTTCATCCTGTTCAGAAGAATTTTATAAGTAAACATATCAAATATTATGTTGAATACCATTTTTGTTATTTCTATAACATTTCTCAAGATCTTCCCATCTAAAAAGTATTTTTTAACAAACAAGTTCAAACTATTTAAATCTACATTTGAGGTTTAAAATTAGTGAACAAATTGCAGGAAAATATATTATACAGAATATTAATATTGATTTTTGTTAATATTAATATGTAGCCAATATATATTTATGTGTGATATGGTTTTAAGTATAGGCCACACAGCTAGGTAATTATTGTGTCTGAGGCCGGATTTGAACTCAGGTACTCCTGACTCCAGGGCCGGTACTCTATCCACTGTGCCACCTAGCCACCCCTCTCATTAATTTTTAAACAATCAAAACTGATTTCTACCTATCAAGAACATTCAAAGAGATCTTTGGTTTGCATAAGAAAGCCAAAAAATTATTTATTATTTATAATCAGTTTATTTATTATCTTCTAGTCATAATTAACAAAGTTCATTATTAATAACCCATAAATTATATCTCCTAAACTTTATATATGTCATACTAATAGAATATCACTGGAAACTTGGCCTCAGTAAAAAAAAAAATTCTTACTGATTGGGACAAAAAGATATGTCTTGCTTCTTAAATTTGCATATATAGAATAACCCTTGAAGATATTAGAAGCATGTTGGATAATGGAATTGGGATTCAAAATTCAAGAAAGAAAACACAAATAATAAAAATTTTCAAAAAATTATTTCATTGGTATGAACAATGCCATTGAAATCTAAATGCATGCCCTGAGTAATCTCTTCTCATATTATTTCATATGACTTAAAAATAAATCAATTGGTAGATAATCTTCTGGTAACAAGTCTTTTCTTTAACTTGGGATCTTCACAGACCACCACTGGCTGATATCCTAAGTCTTTCCATCATCAGAAAATTACCTAGAACTTGGTGTCTGCTAGTATAGTCTTCACAGAACAGGGTCATCCTCATAATGTGCTAGGTCTATAAAACTGGCTTTTAAGAAATATTTTGAGAATTGTATTTACATATGAATTTAAAGCTTTGAAAAAAATTCATGCTAAAAACATTAAAATCACCAAAAAATGTTCAGAATCTCTGTAGTAGAGGGAGATGGCTACTGATATGTATGTCCAGAGGTGGATGGTCAGAATAATGTGGGGGGCTCTAATCTATCACCTTGGAAGACTGGTTGAAACAAATAGCAATGTTTAGTCTTAAGAAAAGTAGAATGAGGGGCAGCTAGGTGGCGTAGTGGGGCAGTTAGGTGGTGTAGTGGGGCAGCTAGGTGGCGTAGTTGGGGCAGCCAGGTGGCATAGTGGATAAAGCACCGGCCTTGGAATCAGGAGTACCTGGGTTCAAATCCTGTCTCAGACACTTAACAATTACCTAGCTGTGTGGCCTTGGGCAAGCCACTTAACCCCATTTGCCTTGCAAAAAAAAAAAAAAAGTAGACTGAGTTTAAGATTGCAATCTTCAAGCATCAGAAGAATCAACACATGGAAAACAGACATTCTCTCTGGTACCCAAGAAAAGGAGCACTAATGTAAAGAAACAAGCATCAGATTTTAGCTTGATAGGAGGAAAAACTTTCTGAAGGGTTGATTTGTCAGGAAGAATAATGAACTAATTTGGAAATAGTGAGCTTCCTACTTAATCAATCCAACATGTATTTAGCACCTATTAATTGGCAAGTACACTGCCAGATGCTGTGGTGTAATTATGAAAAATGAAATAATCCCTGCTCTCAAAGCATTAGATTCTAACTGAAAGCCAAGTATGTATGTTATGTGCATGTGTGTGTATGAAATATATTCAGAATATACAGGATATTTATATGGAATGCATATAACAATATATAAAATATATAGAATGTGCAGATTACAATTACAAACACAAATATGCCTATTGTTTAGTAGTTTCAGTTGTGTCTGATTCTTCGTGACCCCAATTTGGCTTTTCATAACAAAGATAATGAAATCATTAATCATTTCTTTCTTCAGGTCATTTTACATATGAGCAAACTGCGACAACAGGATTAAGTGATTTTCCCAGAGTAACACATTGATCCATGTAACTCCCATGCATATACTTATACACACACACACACACACACACACACACACACACACACACCCCTTTCCTACTCCCCCACTCTATGATCTAGCCATTTCTCATACTGGCATTTTATCTCCTATCTCTGGAATGACTCTCATTTCATCCCTGCTCACAGAATACCATTCTTTCTTCAAGAAATGATTTACATTATTCTCATAACTGCAGTGCCCTTCCTCCCAAACTACCCTTTATTTATTGTCTTTATAGTTATTCTATATATTCATACACACACAACCTATCCTGTTGGAATGTAGATGTCCTTGCAAACAAAAGTTGCATGTTTTTCTCCAATGGCTAAGCCAAAAGTAGGAGGTGTTTAATAAATTCATATTGATTAATTGTTCTACACTGATTTACTTGGGCATCTCACTCTGACTAGATGCTGTAAAGTTTTAAAGGTAATATGCACTAAAAGTGAACAAGAAAGTGGGTTCCTGAGATGCATGACAAGGAAAATTAACTTTGTATTTGAAAATATTTAATCATATGTATGATAAAGCCTTTACAAAAATTAATTTAACTTTCCAACTTACTTCACTTGAGACGGATAACTTCCAAAGCCACTAGGATGGTTAGAAATATGTCCATTCATATTGGCCTTCACTCCTCACAACTATATTCTGTAAAAATAAGAAAAATATGAAATTAATATATTTAATAGAAGTAGATAGACTCTAAAAGAGATATATTAAACTTTAATTCAAAGCAAGTTGGTATAATCATACTGAATTTCAAAATAAATTGTCTAAAATTTCAAAAATCAATTAAACCAATAAGAAGCTAGTCAAATTACATAAGCATACTTTATCCTAAACAGGATATTATTTTTTGTATGATTTCAAGATCAGCACTTTTGTTCCTGGCATTTCCCTTACTGAAAATTCTCCTTTATGGAAATTGTTAACCATCCTTCAAGGCCAAGTTGGAATCTTAACTCTTTGATTTAGCATCTCAATACTGCAGTGTCATGGAATGACTAAACTTGGAGTGAAAAGATCTGTCATGAGTCCCTGCTTTGCTATTTAATACTTGGCACAGATACTGATCAAGTTATAGTTTTATCATTTATTCTAGAAGACCACAAAGATCCCTTTCTACTTCTGAAATACTACATTCAATCTCTCTCTTGAATTCTAGAATTGATCTGGGTACAAGAGTATGCAGTTATTCCTTCCATATCATGAATGGGTTAGAGGTATGATGCCTGTGATCTAGAAAATCTGCATAAAAATTTTTGGTCCTCACTTTTTATGAGAGAAAAAGTCTGAATTACTATGCTATTAAAAGATGAACTATGTTGATATTATTTAATACTATGTATTTTATGCATTTCTGGGTTTCTAAACTATATCTATGTTATCTATGTATCCTCTGAGGCTTCCATAAATCTCTCCAAAAATTAATTTCTTAGATTGACTAATGATAATATTGAAACTGTGCTGGGGAAAGTTGCAATGTAGAAGAGAGGTGTATGTGCAATTTAGTTCTAAATTCAGACTGATTTTAAAACCACTTCTCTTCATGTTACCTCATTAGAAAATTTTAGATCAGACAAAATCTTCAGAGCACTCTCTTCATCATTTTTCTCTCATAAGATACCTAGTTATTACAAAATATGCCATTTCAGTACGAGTCTTCAGAAAAGAAACTGACAAACTTAGATACTTCCAGAACAAAGTAGGATGGCGAGGGAATTTAAAAGTCTGTCATAGCAAGATAAGCTAAAAAAACTGAATAAGCTGAACTCCCCTCAAAACATGAAGAAATATAGCAAAAAAAAATGAATAGTGGTAGGGTATGAAATTCACACAAGAAAAATTAGTAGAGAAAAAAGGAATAAATAAGAAATACTTTGGAGTCAAATTTTAATGATTTGTGAAGAAAATAAAGAGCATCATAATCATAATTTAGTCTTTACAAATGATTTTTGAAACTAAATTTATACCTTTAAACTACTTTAAAAAATAAATTTTAAGTGTAAAATTATTACTTAATAAATTAACAAGTGAAAATTGGGTCTATATTTTTGTGGATATTTGTGAACATTAGGTATTGCCTTATTTCTTCAACCCTTTTCCTTGAGGCATACTCAAGCCCTAGTGTTTTTTAGCTTTTTAGTGTTGCCAGGAACGTCTGGTTTCTGGTTGCTAGGAAAAGTGGTTCAGCATAATGAAATAGGATTTAAAAGTCAGAAGAATGCTATTATAGTCACATAACCTTGTGCAAATCACTTAATCTTCATCCATCAATTTCCTACTCTGCAAAATGATGATGCTAATAATTCTGATAATAAAAATTCATATTTGTCTTTAAATTTTATAAAGCACTTTCATATTCTTCTGAGAATCCCACAGAATTAATAGACAAATGTTTGAAAATTTTAATGAGTTATGTTGTCTTCCTCACAGCTATCATTGAACAGAGAACCAGAAGTGTTAATACAACTTGTGTTTAAGAATCTCCAGTAAACAAAATCTAATACCTTTTAAAATGCTCAAATCTACTCTAGGACATCTCTAATTTTGAGAAAGAATTTCCTTGTTTGTTATTTATTTGCTTCATATATGTCCAACGCTTCATGTTCCTATTTGGTGTTGGCAAAGATACTGAAGTGGTTTACCATTTTCTCTAATAGCTTATTTTGTAGATGAGAAAACTGAGGCAAACAGGTTTATATGACTTGTTCATGGTCCTACAAATACTAAGCATCTGAAACGAGATTTGAATTCAGGCAGATTCTCCTGACTCTAACCACATTGTATCCTCTGTGCCACTGAGCTTACCTAAAAGATTTGATAAGGATAGAGTATTATTAATGCTGTGTGGTTGTGATTAACTCTTCATGACTCCATTTTGGCAAAGATACTAGAATGATTGACCATTTCCTTCAGTAATTCATTTTACAGATGAGGAAACTGAGGCAAACAGAATCAGGTGACACAGAGAATAAGTATCTGAGGCCCTATTTGATCTTCCCAATCAAGTGCAAATCTTCCTTCCCTCTATAAAGCTAATCAGAATAAACCCAAAAGTTTCTTCACACTAAGCCTTCCCAGTTCCTACCACCAATCTCCCTTTAGAAGGCTTTCAAGGGCCCTGACTTCTCTTTTCATCATAATCTAGTTTATCTATATCATTTCTAGTACCTGGCACTCAGTACTTATTACAGGATTCAATTGGCATCTTGTCAAACATGGTGTTCTTTTAAATGTTGCCCGGGAATATAATTTGCATTTTTGTTGCTGTTATAATATTACTCTAATGACACATTGAATCTTTAATCCACTAAAGAACTCTTTATCACAACAAACTTTCAAGTTATACTTAGGATTTCCTGAATATCTTGAATCCAAATACAGAATTTTGATTCCTATTAAGCTTATCTTTATCTGAATTGGCTTGTGAAGATTTTTGTATATTCACTCTTAATAAAATAAATTGACATTCACCTACTAATAATTGTATTTTGGGACTTAGTCTTTGAATCTTTTCCAATTTCATTGATGTTGTATGATCATGAACCCAGGTGCTATCTTGTCCATAGAGATGACATGACAGACTTTGGCAAATATGTAACTGAACTTTGAGCATATTGCATCAACAAAATTCCACTGATCAACCCTTCTCTCATTGTTTTTTTTTTAAGAAGTTACCCTTGGTGGAAGAAATGGAAAATATCATTAAAAACAAATTAGATAATTTTGATTACATTAAATTAAAAAGTTTTTCACAAACAAAACCATTGTAACAAAGATCAAAAGAAATGCAGCAAACTAGGAAACAATTTTTACAACTAGTATTTCTGACAAAGGACTCATTTCTAAAATGTATAGAGAACTGAGTCAAATTTATAAAAAATAAAACAAGCCATTTCCCAATTGACAAATAATCAAAGGATATGCAAAGGCAATTTATGGATGAGGAAATCAAAGCTATCCAAGTTCATATGAAATGCTGTCCAAATCATTACAGATTAGAGAAATACCCTTTGATCTAGCAATAGCACTACTGAGCCTGTATCCCTGAAGAGATCAGGAAAAAGGGTAAACACCTCACTTGTACAAAAATATTCATAGCAGCTCCATTTGCGGTGGCAAAAAAATTGGAAATCAAGTGAATATCCATCAATTGGGGAATGGCTGAACAAACTGTGGCATATGTACATTATGGAACACTATTGTTCTATTAGAAACCAGGAGGGATGGAATTTCAGTGAAGCCTGGAAAGACTTGCATGAGCTGATGCTGAGTGAGATGATCAGAACCAACCTAGTATCAACATGGGGGTGATGAGCAAACTTAATGGACTTGCAAATTTCATCAGTGTAATAATCAGGTACAATTTTAGGGTCTCTGCAATGGAGAATACCATCTGTATCCGATTAAAGAACTGTGGAGTTAAAACAAAGGCCAAAGATTACTACCTTTAATCTTAAAAATAAAAAGTTGTCTTATGTACTACATAATTTTACTATCTTTAATAATTTATTTTTTCCTCAAGGATATGTTTTTTCTCTCAACACACTCAATTTTGATCAATATATAGAACAGAAACAATGTAAAGATTATCAGACTTCCTTCTGGGGTGGAATGTAAAATTCAAAATCTTACAGAAAATGATAGGTGGAAACTACTATTGTATATAATTGGAAAACAAATAAAATATTTTTTAAAAAGACAAAAAAAGAAATTACTCTTTGTGGGATAGCAAGGTGGTATAATAGATAGAGCACTGGTCCTGGAGTCAGGAGAACCTGAGTTCAAATCCAGTCTCACACACTTGATACTTACTAGCTGTATAACCTTGGGCATGTCATTTAAACCATTGCCTGGCAAAAAAACAAAAACAAAAAAATTACCCTTGTTATTCAATCCTTTCAATCATGTTTGACTTTTTATGACCTGCCATTAGGGTTTCCTTATCAAAGATAAGGATAGACACAGAAACTGAGACAAACTAGGTAAGTGATTTGCTCAGGGTCACAAACCTAGGTAATTAAATGTCTGAGGTCAAATTTGAACTCAGATCTTCCTGACTCTAAGGCTGGTGCACCTTCCACTGCAGCATCTAGCTCCCCTTTGACTATACATTTTTAACCTATATCGAATAACTTGCTTTCTCAATGAAGGGGAATGGGGTAGGATGAAAGAAGAGAATTCAGACCTCAAAGCTAAAAAAAAGGGATGTTAAAGTGTCTTTTTACATGTAACCAGGGGAAAAATAAAAGAAAATATTAAAAAAAAGAAATTATAAGCAGGATGTTCTCACTAAAACCTGGAAAAAATTTAATGAACAGATGCATTGGGAAATATACTATTTAGAGAGTAATAGCAATATTGCAGGATGATTGGCTGTGAGTGACTTAGCTTTTCTCAACAGTGCTATGATACAAGACAGGTCTGAAGTTCTTATGATGAAAAATACTCTCCATCCACAAAGGCAGAACTGATGGTTTCTGAATACAAATTGAAGCACTTTTTTTTTTTAGTTTTTGCAAGGCAATGGGGTTAAGTGGCTTGCCCAAGGCCACACAGCTAGGTAATTATTAAGTGTCTGAGACCGGATTTGAACCCAGGTACTCTGGACTCCAGGACTGGTGCTCTATCCACTGCACCACCCAGTCGCCACATTTTTTAATTTTAAAAAAGTCTAGTTTGTTAGAAATAGGATATTATCTAAAGTAACCTTAAATGTGAATAAAATTGTTTTTGAAAATAGCTGACCATAGAAACTTTGAAGTGGAAGAGAATAATTGTAACAAAGAAATTACCTGATACTTGTTTAAATATTAAACTTATCCTGTTATTCAGGGGTAGCCCTCAACATCACCTAAAGCAAAGGGCAGAAATAAATAAACAAAGCCCTTTGGCTCATGTGCTCCTCAACTTTTAAAAAGGCATTTAAGAAGTCAATTAATCCTTAAGTTACTCTACATCAATTAACAATGTTTTATATCATGGATTTTTTTTGGAAGTGAAGTTTTTGAATCCCTTGAAATGGTTTCAAATATACAAAACACACTGAATTACAAAGAAATCTGAACATATTAGCATAATATTTTTAAAAGTTCAGAGACTCCAGTGTTTAAATATCCCTGTCCTACATGGCTAAATGTTAAGTATTAAAAGGTTAATTGACTATAAAATTATCAATAAAGATCTTCCTTCCTCCATTTCTCTCTCTCTCTCTCTCTCTCTCTCTCTCTCTCTCTCTCTGTCTCTCTCTCTCAATCTGGGATTTCATTAGTGTAAGGAAAGGCATGACAACTGGTCTTTCTGATTCTGGCTAATAATTTCCAAATTATTTTTACCTTAAAAACCTTTTACTGTGTTATACATACTTTTGTAGCCAGTTTTTTATACATTATAACACTGAGAATCTAGATGTGGAAACTGTTTGCCTCATCCTTCTGAAAGTATACTTTTGTCATATTGAATATTAAGTATACCTTTGATGAATGGTATGATTTTTCCAGGTCTAGTTTGGAGGCATACCCATCGGTTTTCTTTTTTAAATGAGTTTTTATCAATTATCTTTTGTTTTAATATTATTTAAATTGCTCTTTATATGCCTCCTAATCCCCACTCCCAGAGAGATAAATCTCTTTTATTTTAATAATAATAATAATAATAATAATAATATGTTCATCAGTACTTAAAGTCTCTAGGAGAATTCTGTTATGAGGCCAAGGTTATGCCTCTGTGTCAGTCTACCAAACTGAAAAGGCTTTAAATGCAATACCAGTATCAAACTGATAGCTGTAATATTGATAATACAATATTAGACATGCTCATCTTCACAAGTTTAGCCACTAGATGTTGAACATTAAGGTTTGGGGAAAGGGATAGGACCAGGGATGAAAAAAGTAATGGTAACTGGTCAACCTTGTAAAACCTACAAAATCAGAACAGTCTTTAAGTTACTCTACATCAATTAACAATGTTTTATATCATGGATTTTTTTGGCAGTGAAGTTTTTAAATTCCTTAAAATGCTTTCAAATATACAAAGTAAAACACATTGAATTACAAAGAAATCTAAACATATTAACATAATATTTTTTAAAAGTTCACAGACTGCAGTGGTTAAATATCCCTGTCCTACATTGTTAAATGTTAAGTGTTAAAAGGTTAAATAATATTTTGAAGGAAAATATCACCCATGCATGAAGTTAAAATTATTCATTTACTTGGTCCCTGCATGGGTAGTTCTATTAATTGATGACAAATTTCTCCTTTCATATCTCATAACTACCATTCCTAACCACCCCAATAGGATCCCAATTCACCATCCCATCCTTCACTTCTTACTTCATTCACATTATCATTCTTACCTCCATTCTTAGAGAATATGATTGGCCTTCTTATTGGCAAAGTCAATTATTCAACTTGTGCCCTTGATCTAAGCTTCTCAAGGTCCTTGTTATATTTTTAAACTTTCCCTCTCTATTGTCTCCTTTTTCTTTGCCAAATTTGTTCAGATTCCCATATTCCAAAACAAAAACCTTTCTATTAATCCTACTATCATCTCATACAATTGACTTATAACTCTCTAAAGATTTCTAGAAAGATTTTGTTATTCACTTCCCTGCTCTTCCTTACCACAGTCTAACTCAACTTTTGGCAACCTAGCTTAAAAGTTCAACATTTTACTGAAACTACTTGCTATAAGATCACCAAAGCTATTAATTAGTGAGTCAATAACACTGAGATGGACAAGATACCTAACCAACTAAGCTCAATTACCTTTGGCAACTGAGATTTTAAATGGTGAAATAATTGCTGATAGTTTTTGGTAAAGGGAATTTCCCCAGTGGAAGTTTCCCACATAGAGTAAACTCTAGGTCCAGACTAACAAAATAAATAAAAGGGAGAAAAGGAAAAATATTATATGTATTAGACCAAAAGAAACCACTTCCCAAAGATTCTTTGTATTCAATTCATTGGAACTAGATCAGCAAAGAGTTTTTATTTCTTAGAGCCATTTGGTTGGGAAAAAAAAATAATCTTACACTATCCAACTCTGTAATAGCAACATTTGAATGGAATTTCACCTGGGCAATATCAAATTTTGAAGAATTTCAAGATAATAAGAATACTAATAAAATAGCTCCCATTGCTTTCTTTATGGTTTCAAGAAGCTTTATATATACATTGAATTCACATGTGATGCCTATAAAGTAAGTAGTATCTTACTATTCCTATTTTAATAGATAAATCAAAAGAAATTTATGCAGTTCAAAGTTTTTAAAAATTGCATGGCACAGAGTCAAGTCTTTATCATGCACAACTTTCAAAATTCTACAACATAAAAACGTATTTTTAACTATTTACTGATATAAATACAAAAACTGCTCAGTATATAATGCTAGAAATATTTTAAAACATTAAATTCAATTCTTTCTTGTTTCTACTTAACTAAAAGTAGAATAGACAATCAACCAACTCAAGATAAAACTATATTATAGCCTCCTTTTATCAAAGAGAATGTCCACTGTAGCTGGCAATAGAAACAATTACAGGTACTATATAAATGAACAAAATGAATTAATATACAGAGCCCTAGGCTAATTTTATTTTCAAGCATGCATCAACCAATGAAGAAGCATTTTTAAGAATCTTCAGGGCCCTTTTTTGACATTTCAGGTCTAATTGTTGGGAAACTCCAAGTTCTGATGACTTGGTTTGGGCTCTTTGGTCTGAGTACTGCAGCAGCTTAACCATCTCATTTGTCATAGACTGTTACTGCTCTTGCAACTTCTAGACCCCTTCCTTAGGGCTTCCTGACTATGTAGGCTTTGGCAGGGGAGTCCTCTACTCTTGTAACCTCTCTCTAGGGACTTGCTCTGCTGGAGAAGATCCCTTTACTATTGTCCATGAATTTCTGGCTGACTTTTGGGCAGTTTTGATATGAAAGAAATCACTATTGTTTCTCTTTGGGTTTCTTGATTGTTATTTGGTCTGATGCTAACCAAACATTTCTGCTGAAGTAAGTATATGGGATCTGTTTCAATCTGTTCCCTGTTCAGAGAGTCATCTTGGCAGAAGTGTGTTCTATGTCATTTTTTTCCAACGAGTATCATATCTGATATGCAGGAGGCATTTAATAAGTACTTATTAATTGATTTTTTAAAATGTTAATGTTTCTTCCCTAAGGATAAGATTTCTCTCTCATCACATTCAACTTAGATCAATGCATACCATGGAAACAATGTAAAGACTAAGAGAATATCTTCTGTGGGGAGTTGGGGGAGGGAAGCAAGATGGGGGGAAAAGTGTAAAATTCAAAATAAATAAAATCTTTCAAAAAAAGGAAAAAAAAAGATTTAATGGTCTAAACCCATCAAAGGAAGTACTCACATCAATAAAAAAATTATCTACTCAAAAAAAAATGTTACTCATTTGTTTTCCTTCTGTATGAGTCTCATGATTTGTTTATCTTCTGGTAGGCTAGATTATACTCAAACTTGAAAAGTTTTTCTTTCATTTTTTTTATTCTTTTTTTAGGTTTGTTTTTTTTTTTGCTAGGCAAACAGGGTTAAGTGGCTTGCCCAAGGCCACACAGCTAGGTAATTAGTAAGTGTCTGAGACCGGATTTGAACCCAGGTATTCCTGACTCCAGAGCCGGTGCTCTATCCACTGTACCACCTAACTGCCCCTACTGCTCCACCTAGCCACCCCCATTTTTTTTTATTCTTAATGGTTTATATCTTGCTTTTCTCACTACCTTCCAGTCCTTTCATAACTCTAATATGAACTCATCTGCTTCAGTTAGCTTTCCCTAAGAAGATCAGGCTCTGTTTTTCTGTCTCTATTCCCCCTCCCTCTCCCTCCCTCACACAGTTATACTTCCTTTATTTCACATGACTTGGCAGAATCAATATTTTTTGCCTCTTGTACCAGGGGTTAGGAAGGGTGGGGCTCAAACTGCGTCACTGACATGGTTAGGGGGAGATCTGAAAGAGTCTATCTGAACTTGATCCTGAAACAGGAGTCACTGAGTTTGCCCTGGTTGTGCCCAGTATTCATGGTGGACTGGGGTTAAGTAATTTAGGTGGGAGCCTTAGGAATTTAAAATCTTCCATGTGATTTCTTAAGACCTTTACTCTGTGAATTGTAGTTTTCTAAATATAATTTCAGCTTTAATCAGAATTAATTTAGCTTATATTTCTTTTCTTTAATGTTGTTAGATCAGAGAAGATTTGTAAAACCAAGTTTACTTTGTATGGCTAAATATCATATATATGCATTAAAATTTAACTGAATTTTAAAAACTCAATTTATCTGAAAATTACAAAACCTTTTTTAAAAAAGTAGGGTATGCTTTGATCTGTCTTCATGATAACTAATGCTTGGGGGTCAATAGTATTCTTTCTTTTTTATTTTCTCTTGAAAACATGGTTAGTTGTTATATTAAACATCAGCCAAATTAAGCTTCCAAAACGTCACCAATATCACCTGACTGTATCTATAGTAAATTTCCTTATTATTCAGGAGCAGCTTAGCATAATGTACTTTGTTTCTACTATAAACAGATTCTACTATTATATTTCAAGGTTTGGGCCTTGAAGCTATCAAGTACATATTAAAGGTGAGTTTCAATGTTTTATTTTTTAAAAGATTTCTTGTAGAAGGACAAATGTGAAAAAAGGGGGTTGCAATATTATGAAGTTGGATATTCTAAACTTAGAGGTTCTCTTCTGAAACAGTTATGTTTTTGATAAGTCACCCAAGAGTAAATACTTTTCCAATTTTTAAGAAGTAAAATTATTTTTAAATTAGAAAAGCATTAAGACCAGGGATTGTCTGGGAAAGTTTCCTCAAGAAAATTTCATCTCAGGCGGCTAGGTGGTCTAGTGGATAAAACACCAGCCTTGGAGTCAGAAGTACTTGGGTTCAAATCCGGTCTCAGACACTTAATAATTACCTAGCCGTGTAGCCTTGGGCAAGCCACTTAACCCCATTTGCCTTGCAAAAACCTAAAAAAAGAAAAAGAAAAAGAAAAAAAAAGAAAAAAAAAGAAAATTTCATCTCAGTTTGTTCTTGAAGCAAGAAGTGAAAATCATAGATGGAACATGGAGAGTTCATTGAAGGTATGTAGCATAAGCAAAGACCCAAGGACAGAAGAAGGCAAGATAAGAATGGAGAGTAGAAAGTGGTAAAGTTTGAAGAGAATGCAGAGTATAAAAAGGGAAAAGTTTGAAGAGAATGCAGAGTATGTAAAAGAATAATATGGAATGATATGTAATAAATTTGCAAAGTTAAGTAGATCTTTGGAAGCCAGGATTATTTTGTTTCCCAGGCAAATTAATGCAAGATTTTTATATGAGAGTTGACTGATCATATTTGTATATTTGGAATCAATGAGGAAAAACATTCAGAGGAGCACTTGAATTGAAGTAAGAAGACAAATCAGGTGATTATGAGATATTCTAGTTAGAAGGCATGAGGACCTGACTCAAAATTGTTGCAGTGGAAATGGAGTTGACAGTTGGATATGAAAGAGAGACACTGACTACTAATTACACACACACACACACACACACACACATATATATATATATATATATATATATATATAAGAAAAAAGCCAAAGAAGATTCTGAAGTTGAGCCCGAGTAAATAGAATACTGTAGAATGGAAATTAATAATTAATTATTAATAATGATAATAAGAAATGCCATTTATATAATCTTCACAGAGTACTTTGCATAAAATCATCTTTTTTGAGCCTCAACAATCCTGTAAGAAACTACAGATATTTTTGCAGATGAGGAAACTGAGACTGAGAAGTTAAATGATTTGCCTATGTTCCATAATTAAGGAGTTGGAAGCAAGATTTGGACAAGTCTTTCCAATTCTATACTCCACATGGAACTTAGAGGGAAGTTCATTCTGAGACTTACTGAATTTTATATGTCAATGGAATAAATAGATATGGATAAGTATTCATCAGGTAGTTGAAACAGATAAAATTAAAGCTCTATGAAAATTTGTAGGGATGGAGGTCAGATTGGACAGTCCTCTTCCTCCACAGAGGAAATGGGCTGAGATTATCAAGAGCATATAATTTAATATAAAGAAAAACCACAGACAAGCTTTCTTTATAAGAAACTGTACAACTATCATCTAGGACATAAAGCAAATGGGCACAGCTAGACCTGCTCACATAACGACTTCTATATAACAACTTTATATTTTTTTCTTCTCCTTCTTCTAGTTTTTAATTGAAGGAGGGGGAAAATGGGGAAAGATAGGAAAAGAGGGACCAGCAAAGGTGATGCAAAAAGCTTTTTTTTAATGATGTTCAGAAAAGTACTTTAGAGATGATTGATCCTATTTTCCAAGTTTTTATTTGATGAGAAAACTAACATCCAGAAGATTTAAGTGATTTGTTCAAAGTAATTGAAGTAACAAGTGGCAAAGTCAGAATTCAAACCCTATCCTGTGATTTCAAATACAGTGTAATTTCTATTCTACTGTGCTTAGTTCTATTAAAATATTTCAAGCCCAAAACATTCTGAGGCTAATCTTCTATGCTGGATAATAAAGATGTAAGCCAGTGGTTAACTCAGCAGCAGCAGTTTTTTGTTTCTCCTTCGTCCCCCACACCTCTCCAAATTATACACAAACACATTTTAAAGGCAGAAAACATTTCCAGCTGATCCCCACAGACTACTTTAGACCCTTTGCATTGCTTAGGCTGAAGCTCCCCTGATCTTAGCCATTCTCTTACACTCTTTCATCTGTCTTGTTCCCAATTTTGATCACTTTGGCCCTTGTATTATTGTCCTTCTGCCCTTGGATCCCACTATTATCTTACCAGATGACTGCTTTCAGTACATTATGAACCCACCTTGGACTTTAGCCTATTTTATACTGTTTTGACTAACCAGGTGCTATGTTATACAGACAAGTGCTTTTCTCTAGGCCCTTCCAGACTTTGTTTTGACTAACTCATTGCCAACTTTTTCATTATGAATGTCTCAGTTTCAGTCTTTATCCAATTCACTATTTGTTGTCCAATCCTGAACACAATGTAAGAGGGCTCAGGAACTCAGTCTGAGATAACTTGGCTTTTCAATACGGTAAGATACTCATTTACTTCCCCTTCCCCACTTACGAACCTCCTTTGCTTAATCATGAACTGAGTCTTAGTGGAAATATTAGTTTTCAAATTAGTTTAGAAAATGTTGCCCTAATCATTTTCTGACTCTCAGTTGACTCTCATCTGTAAAGGAGTAGGTGAAATTCGACTTACATCTAAGGTCCTTTCCAGCTCTAAATCTATGATGCTACATTTTTTAATCTCTTGTTGATATAGGGATGATCCGATTCATGTTTGCAAGTTCCCCAACAATGGAAAGGATTTCACCATTTTTTTACATTATGCACTAAATCAACTGAGAATGATATTCTAAACCCATATTATGCTTCTCTTGATAACATAATATTTTCATTAGATGCATCATAGATCCTGTGATAATACAGATATCTCCATTTAACAAATGAGGCAACAAAGCTAGTGACAAATGATTTTCTATTTTGTAGTCACACACTTTGAAATATTAAAAAGAATATTATGAGTGTACTCTTCACACTAAAAGGAATGTTTTACCAAAATAAGACTTTTTTAAAGGTTTTTTTGCAAGACAAACAGGGTTAAGTGGATTGCCCAAGGTCAAGTGAGGGAGGGGAAAGATGGGGAAAGAGGGACCAGCAAAGGTGATGCAAAAAGAGATCACTGTAGCTTTTTTTTAATGTTCAGAAAAGAACTTTAGAGGTGATTGATCCTATTTTCCAAGTTTTTATTTGATGAGAAAACAGCTATGTAATTTTTAAGTGTCTGAGGCCAGATTTGAACTCAAGGACTCCTGACTCCAGGGCTGGTACTCTATTCACTGCACTACCTAGCTGCCCCTAAAATAAGACTCTTCACATAGCACTTGATACCAACTTTCTATGGTTAAAAATACCATTTTTCATTTATAGATGAGGAAAATCGCTTAGCTTTAAATAATTTGTCTAAAGGCTCAAAGGCAGTATATGCTAGAGATGAGATCTGGCATCAAAATACAAATAAGCATCTGTTAAGCACTTACTGATCCCTAAGAGATAAAAATGAAAAGGACCTTGTCCTCAAAGATCTTGCCTACCATATGAAAAGATAAAATACACAGAAAAGTTTAAAAATAAAACAAGAAAGGAAGTCTCTCAAAGCAGCTGGGGCATTCAGCAAAAAATGTCTTGTAGGAAGTAGCCATTTTAGTAGCTTTGAAGAACACTTTACATAACTATAATATTTAAAGTTTTGTTTTTCTTGTTTTCTTTATGGAAGAGGAGAAAGGCAAAAGTTCAAAACTGAAAATGTAAAGATGAAGAAAATGAGCTCTTAAAAAATCCATACTTTAGCCAAATTGGACTAATATAATAATTTGTTGAGGTAGGTAAGGCAAGAAGGAAAGTTGGTTTAGGAAAAGAAGACAATGAATATAGAGATGTCCATCAAAAACTAGGAAATGTGTAACTGAATCTTGAGAGAAAAACCATGACTAGAAAGACAGATGTGTGAGTCATCTCCATTTAGGTAATAGTTGAAGCTGAGAGAATGAATCACCAAAGGAAACTGTTTAGGGAGAGTAGAGCAGAACTTAATAAAAGGCCTACATTTAGGGAGTGGGAAGAAGAGTGAGTGAGAGATGGAAGAGACATCAGATATATAAGAGAACCATGAAAGTGCATTCATTTCTAATTCACCTCTTTAAACGTTTCTCCCTTTAATGGGAAGATAAATGTTTAAATGTTTCTCCCTTTACTGACTTATAAATGATCACCTCTCATGTTGTGAATATCACTCTCTTATTAGTGCTTTAAATATTTGTATAATATATATTCTCTTATAGCAGGGCATGCATATAGAATGAGACTAATTTGCCTTAATAAGGCTCATTTAAATACTATGGAGTAAAATTAAACTAAAAAGTTATATTGACAAGTATGCTGAAAGACATGCAAGTAGCTTCTAGAGTGTTGTTTTCTTTTATACTCTAGCACAAGGGTCCTACCTTAATGTATTGCCCTTTCCCCAAGGATGATATAAAAAATCTATCAATGGGACAATGGAAATACTTGGCAAATAGCTATGATGTTTGTCCTTCATTCTCTAAGAAGACCATGACATCAGAAGAGATGATGTCATGAGAAGCACATAAAAAAATTTGAGTGATGGGGTACTGTGGTAAGTCACCAGCCTAAATTTGTCCCCCAAAGCCATCTAGGTTCAGTGGCCAGATATGAATCAAGATGACTAGAGATGATCCTGGATGCAAAGCAATCAGAATTAAGTGACTTGCCCAAGGTTACACAGCTAATATGTGTCAAGTGTCTAGCTGGATTTGAATTCCTATTCTCCTGACTCCAAGGTCAGCGTTCTATCCACTGTATCACTTAGCTGCCCTGGCTAACAGTTGCATTCTTTTTGCCATGAAAACCCAAAATAGCATCTTGCAAGGTCAGACATAACTGAAATGATCAATTATCAACAAGACAGGTTACTGGGGAATCTGCTGTTGGCAAATTACAATCCCACTGAAATTATTTAATCTCTATTTTATTTATGTGATTGTATTTGAGAAACTTAAAAAAATCATTTCCTGACATAATGAAAAGGAGATAAAAGGTAGTTTTCTAAAAATAAGTGGAACCAGGACTAAAAAAATTTAGAGATTTTCTTGTTCTATTCAGCATTAAGTCAGTAGCCATAATTGTCCTTTAGTCAAAAAGTCTGAGGTAGTAAGGCTATTAGCAAGAAATTATTTAAATTCAAGGAATTAGGATAGGACAGAATTACTAGCCTGGAGGTGCCTGAATAGGAATTGTAGAAACTCCAATCATGATAATCCTCTGAAACCCTGAAGGTTTTAGACTACTGTCTTAATAACAAGTAGGTAGTGGGGCAGTTATGTGGTGCAGTGGATAAGAGCACCAGCCCTGGAGTCAGGAGTACCTGAGTTCAAATCCCACCTCAGACATTTAATAATTAACTGGTTGTGTTGCCTTGGGCAACCCACTTAACCCCATTTGCCTGCAAAAACCTAAAAAAAATAAAAAGTAGGTAGTGAAGAAAAGGTAGGAAGTTGTAAGACTATGTAAGTGAAAGAGAAAAAAGCAAAGGAATCAGGCTATATGAAATCATTTATATAGCCATATTGCAGTTTACAAAGCACTATTATAAATTATGTCATCATTTTCATATAAGCTTTGAATGAAGTAGAACAGGAAATAATGCCCTTATTTTACAGATCATGGAATCTGAATCTTGGAAGGCATTTATTCCAACTCAAATCTGAACATGAATTCCCTCCTACAACATACCTAAGAGGTCATTGGTATTCTACTTGAAGACTTGCACAGAAGGGGAAGCTCTGAATGCAATCCAGTCCATTTTGTTTATAATCTCTTATAATTAGGAAGACTTTTTCCTTTATTTTACCTAAACGTATTACTCAGGTAAGCTTTCCTCAATGATCCAAAGCAATATATATATATATATATATATATATATATATATATATATATATATATATATATGTATGTATATATATGTATATAAATACATATATATATATATATATATGTATAAATATATATATTTGACTCCTTTCAGAAGATTGTCCTTTGAAAAACTTGAGGACAATTATTTTGTTTCTTTGAAGTCTACATTTCTGGCTTTCTGGGCAAAAACTGGTAAAAAGGACTTGCCTCAGTCAATAAACATTTGAGTGTTTGTAGTCACTACACCAAGCATTAGGAATTACAAAACAGTAAAAACGTGGTCCATGCCTTTGCAGAGCTCACATGCTACCAAGAGGCACACATGTACACAAGTGCACATTTACAAGATATTTGCAGAATAGATGGATGGAGATCTTGAAGATGAGACACCAGTCAGGGAGGAGTCTTTTTGCACAAGGAAGAATTGGAAGGAGTTTTGAGGGATGCCAGAGAAATCAGCAAGTAGAAGTACAGAAGGAGAACATGGTGGATTTGAGGACAATAGGTAAAAAAGACTTGGAGGGAGAGGATGGAGTACTATATATGAGGAAGGGCAAAATGGTCAGTGTCACTGAAACATAAAGTTCCTGAAAGATGAGTAAAGCTTAAGAAGATTGAAAGACAAGAAGAGGATATGTTGCAAATGACTTCAAAACTCAGCAGAAGGGGCAGCTAAGTGGCACAGTGGATAGAGAAATGGCCCTAGAGTCAGGATGACCTGAGTTCAAATCCAGCCTTAATAATTAATCTAGTTGTGTGGCCTTGGGCAAGTCACTTTCCCTCATTGTCTTGCAAAAAATAAAAACAAAAAAATGAACAAAAGATTTTATATTTCAATCTGCAAGATTTTACATTTCAATCCTAATATTATTTAATCTTGGAATATTAGGGAGTCCCTAGAATTTGTTGAGTAGGAAAGTTATATAGATAGACTTCTTTTGGGGGGGAAGGTCATTTTAACAGTTGAGAGAGGGATAACTTGGAATGAGAAGAGAATTGGGACTGGAAGGCCAACCAGCAGGTTCTTACAATGGTCCAGGCTTGAAATGATGAAAGGGTAGTACCAGGATGGTAAGAGGGGCAAAAAGAGAGGTGTTGTGGAAGTAGAGCCTTCAGAAATGTAGTGTTCTATCATGCTATTATGTTATACTCATGAGAAAGGAGAGGCAATAATCAAAATGTGAAGCAGAGCCTGATTTTAATTTCCTCCCAGCTTCTCAGAAGCTCAAGTCCAGTGCTTTCAAACTATGCTTTCTTTTGATCTCATTTTAAAACTCACCTAATCGATGTTTAATATGAATCAATTTATAAAACAATGTGTTTACATGTATGAGTGATATCATATTACTTGCCTTTTCAATGATAGGGAGGATAAGAATTTGGCATTCAAAATTTTAATGAATGTTAAAAGTGTAACTGGGTTATTTTTAACAAAGTAAATGAAAATATAATTTTTAAAAGACAATGTATTTTGCCTGTTGTTAACTGCATTTGCCTGATAACTGCATTTGAGTAAAATGAAAATCATAAAGCTAAAGTAATGAAGGAAAATCCAACAAAAAAAACACATCCATCCACCCAAATTACTAAGCATGATCCTGCTAGTCATATTCTACAATTCTCATATTATTAAGTCAAATGGAATAATAACAAAACAATCTGTGAAATGCTGCCATCTATCTGATTTTAGCAGTTGTAGAGGATAGTATCAGTCTTAATAGTTGTCCTTTCCAAATGAGCAGCTGAATTATGGAGAGAGCAGCTGCTAAGAGTTAAATTTAATCTGTTGCTCTTTATCTAATTTTTATAGTTTTTCTTTTAGCAATGTAATAAGAATCATATACTTCCTCCTCAATTACTTTTTGCTATGTTTATTTTAGCAAGTAATCATCAATTCCATGAAGGTTTTTTTTGGGTTTTTTAATTTATTTTAATAGCACATAGATTGTGTAATATGTACTGATGATATAGAAGGCAACATGGTGTAAGGGAAAAAGCAGTGAACTTAGAATTGGAAGACAGAGTTTCAAGTTCTGACTCCAATATTTGCCAATTGTGATGAATAAATCATTTAACCTCTCTGAATCTTAGGGGTTTTTTCCCATTTATAAAATGGTAGGATTCATGGGAGTAGGCAACATTTGATGATCTCTAAAATCTATAAAGCTTTAACTTTATGGCCAGATTAATTGCTGCTCTCCCTGTTCTTTGGTCCCCATCTACAGTAACATGAACTCCTTAAACCATGGGATTATAATGAAAAAAAATAATTAAATGACTACATAAATGCTAGCTAGAAGGCTATAAACCTTCACTATAGTTTAAGTGGCCATTCATTATTCCATGCATATGTTTTGCAATATTCTACCTCCATATTTTTTACACACATTGGTGCCCCTCTCTAAAAATACTCTTCCCTCCTCCTTATTTAATCTGACATCATTTATTTTTCTAGTTCCAGATCACATTCCCCACCTTGAGGGAACCCTTTATAGACCTTCCCAGGTGAATATGTTGATTCTTTTCTCTGATCCTTGAGAATATTTGTATGTATGTATGTATGTATGTGTATATATATATATATATATGTCATATGATATTTAATAGCTATTAACATCACTATTAAGTTTTACATACCCATAGCTTTTCTCAGCTAAATTATGATTCCATAGGTTATCAACCTTCCCATAATTTTTTTCAACAATTGTTGATCAAATAAAAAAATATATCTTCAGAGACAACTATATCAAAGGCTCAGTATACCTTCTTGTACAAAGTGGACTCTTTATAAATGTGTTTGATTATTTCTGGAACTGTCAAGAATGACACATTTCACAATTTTATGAAGTTCCTGTATGCAATATCCACTTAAAATTGTCACTGAAAATATAAAGCAAGTCAGAATAGTTTGGAGAGAAAAAAATTTAATTGATTCTTTCATTGATTAGCATGTGTCTGAAACAAGCTATCTCTGTCATCTGGGCTCCCTTTTTTATTAAACCAACAATAACAATTTTCCTTATATAGGAGTAATCCTATGGAAGCATTTTCATATTTTTTTGGAATAAAATAAGCCTTTCTATGATAAAATTGACCATTTGTGGCTACTCATTGTGAAAGAAATTTTTTTCACGAATTCTCTTCAAATCCCTCATATGCATTCCTAAACAGGACTATTTAGCAACCACAACACTTGACACTTTTCTAAAGTGTAACTCAATAATGTCAAACCAAAACAAAATTCTGAAGAACTCAATTTAATTTAAATGGGAATAAGAATATATCTGGGCAGAAAAGAAGTAAGAATATCAATCTGGCAATGGACAAAATTAATTTCTTGGCAATGGTTGTGTATTTATTTTGTTTCTGTTGCCATGTATATATCAATTTTAATGCATTATGTAAAAAGTGCAAGTAGGATTGCACTATTTATATCACAAAGATTCAGAACTGACTCAGAGGAAAAAGTACTCTCTTCTGACTCAGTAAGGCCATTTCCTGCAACACCCTATGTTTTTTTGGAAAGAAAACCACATAGCTTTTTATGATTACTGCTTTATGATGTTATTTAACATCTTATAGTGTTAGATTCCTTCATCCCTAATTTTTTTTATTTCCCTTCAGATACTTGATCATCTAGTCTTTATTTTTTAGTTTTTGCAAGGCAAATGGGGTTAAGTGGCTTGCCCAAGGCCACACAGCTAGGTAATTATTAAGTGTCTGAGACCGGATTTGAACCCAGGTACTCCTGGCTACAAGGCCGGTGCTTTATCCACCATGCCACCTAGCCGCCCAATCATTTAGTCTTTTAAGTGAATTTTGAAGCTATTCTCTCTAGTTCTATAATGGATGTTGATGTGATTTAGAAGCAGTAAATCTGCAAAAAATTTATGTCTCCCTAAATATTAATCTTCTTTATATAAGGTATTTCATAATTTTATGTATCCTGTATAAATCCTGATAGCTTAACTTTCCATATTTTATTCATTTTGTTGTTTCTTTCAGTGGAATTTCTCTTTTTCCTGAGCTTTTAAAAATAATGGCCAAGAAAACTGATGATATCTGTGAGGTTTTTTTTTATCTATTTTAACCAAATCATTCACTGTTTCTAATATTTTTTCATTGAAGCTGACCTTCTCTGAAGAAATCATCATAACAATTGCAAATTGGTCCATGTCTATTTCTTTTTTATTTCTTTATATTTTTCTAATTGTATTTTTGGCATTATATCAAATAATAATACAAATTAATCATATGCCCTTTGCTTTACCCCTGATCTTGTTGGAAAAGCTTTCAGTGTTTTTGCAATCCAAATAATGCTATCTTTCTGCTTTTTCTTTTTATTCCTGTGATTCTTTTAGTGTTCTTGAAACAAAAGAGGATTATATTTTGTGAAATGTACAAATACACAAATAAGAGATACAAATAATAGTAATCCTAAATTTAATTCATCAAATCAGCAAATATGATATGCTTAAACAACAGTTAAACAATGAACACATTAGAGTAAAAATTCCAATTTCATAGCTAAAAAATACTCCTTTATTTTAAAACTCTTCCAAAGGGATTCTCTTTCTATTTTTTAATATTCATAGAGGTCTGAATTCCGAAGATGACCCTATATCTCCTCCAGGATGTGTCTTCTTTCACATGTTCTTATCATACTAGTCCTAGAGGCGAAATTAATATAAACATTGCTACCCACTGCCACCAGTAGACTTTTTCCCTCAGATTTGCAACTTGTAGTTATTCTACAAAGTCTTCTCTGATTTTTAAAGATATTCATAATCTATCTCCAGCCTCATCATATATTGTTTTTCTTCCCAAAATGAATCTAGTTTTTTGATACCTCATTTCTCTTTTCTCTACCTTTGCATTGACTCTTCCCCCTATTTAAAATTCACTCCATCTTCACATCTCTCACAGAAACTCATTTCTTTCTTCAAAACTCAATTCAAGCACATTTCTTCACAATCCTTCTTGATCCTCTCAACTACAAGAGCCCTCTCTCCCTGAACTACCTTATATTTATTCCTTACTTTATTAAGGATGCAAATCTTGTTTCATTGCTGTCTTTTTATCTCCTATGCCTGGGTCAAAGTAAGCATTTAACAAGTGTTTATTGTTTGATTGAAAATATGGACACATTGTTTCAACTGTTGGTAGAATGATGAATTGGTCCAAATATTCCAGAATATAATTACAGTAGAAAAGTAACATAGTTTTTGGCCAGTTATTCACCATACACTCCAAGAGCTTCAGAAACAAAAGGAAAAGTTAAATTCAACCAAAACATTTATAATAATACTTTCCATGGTAATGAAATGAATACATATCAATTGAGAAATAGTAGAGCTAATTATACAGTACAAATATAATGGAATATTATTGCCTAGTCAATCCTCCCAACTCCCTCCCTCCCCCCAAAAAATACTATGAGAAATTCAAAGATGTTTCAGGAGACATACAAACTGAGACTGAAGAAAATTGAATTAAGAGGACAATATATTCAATGACTAGAATAATATAAATAAAAACAACACTAGAAGACATCAAAATTCAGAAAAAAATGTACTAACCAATCCTGATTTCAGAATCTGGATGTTGAAACACAGTTTTATGTTTCATACCTTCTCAACAAGGAGGGATTAATAGCCACAGGTACAGTATATTCTAATGTATCAGACATAAATAATATTTTGTCTTATATCTAGCATGTTCTCTTAATTACAAAACTACCTATAGATTAAGCTATTGGAAAGTGACAATGAAAAAATTAAAGCATCAATATTTTATGAAATGAGAAATCTTTCAAATTAAAGAGAAAAAATTTCATGCAAGGGTCATTATATTAGAATGCTGATCAAAACAGAATAAAATTCACTTCAAGACAGCTTATAATTATATATTTTGGAAGTTTCCAGATTTAAAAAGATAAAGGAATTACTTAGTACACTGAATCAAATGATTGGAAAATCAATTAAATCAATTAAAAACAAATCAACTAAAATTATACTATTCACATGAAGCAATATTAAAATTCTTTTTAAAAATAAACTTTTGGTTATTACTATATACTTATTTTATGTTTGTATTATGTATATATGTATTTTACATTCATATTATAGTTTGTATTCACTGATATGTATACAAGTTGTTTATTTATAATAGAATATAAACTCCTAGAGGGTAGAAACTCTCATCTTTGTTTCTGTATTTATAGGGCCTAATAGTGTCTGGCACATAAAAGGCTTTTGATGTTTTTGAATGAATGAAAGACATATAATTAAGAGTCTATGTGTAAGTCCCTCTTTTAGAGGGACTCACTTGTAGAACACATTATACACTGCTATTATTCTAAGCTTTTTCATTTTCATCTACTCTAGATAATCTCTTCTCTCTAAATCAAATTTTTGCAAAGTAGGCAAAACTAGATTACAATCAGAAGTACTCAGTTACAAAGACATTCATGCTATTATTCATTGTTCACATCTGTCCTATTGACTAAGGCAAAGATATGACTGGGTGGTAGTGACCTTTGAGAAAATAGTTCTGTATTTGATAATCTAGGATATATTTCATTGTCTTTTAGTAAGATATTTTAATTAGTGTTATTCACATAACATCAAATATAATTTATATAGTCTTCTGATCATTCTTTATTGAAGTACAGTAGGTTAAATAAAAAGGATGGTGGAGTGGAAGCATTGTAGCAGAGTGGGGAAAATGTTAGATTTGTATTCAGATGCCTTGGATTCATATCCAAGTTTTGCCCTAAAAAGTTCTTATATTTTAAAGTCAATAAGGAGCCACTGACAGCTTCTGACCAGAAGCCTAGCACTGTGATATCTATGCTATCATAAAATTTCTATTTGACATTCTGTGGTTGATAAATTGGAGAAGGGATTGATTATAGTCAAGAAGATCAACCAAGAAGCTGTTGTACTAATCCTAGAAAGAGGTGATAAGTTCTGAATTAAAGTTATGATTTTATTAGTTGAGAGAAGAGTATGGATATTGATGGGGGTATTACAGAACATTGGTATCAAACTCAAATAGAAATGTTTAACCATATATAAAAACCCCCTTGGATGCATGTTTGCCATGTCTGGTGTAGAAACAAGAAGACATACTCCATTATGGAAGATAAATAAGAGTTCTTAGAGACGAAGTAATTATATTTATTTTACAGCAAATAATTTACCACAGAGGTCTCCATGTGGAATAATTACTATATGCATTCTTCACTTTTAAAATCTACACAACAGATGACACATTCAATAATTTAGCTTGGGGAAAATAAATGGTTAGATCAATTATTCAAATAAAATGGATTCCTTCAGTTTAACCTGGTCCAGACTAGCCAAACCCAACTGCCCAGCCTACCCTTAAAAGATCAAATATTTGCTGTTGCACAACCCATCCTGTGTATCCCATTTTTCCTCCCTGGTCTGTCCAGCCAAAGGTAACACTACTCTGGACATTCCTCATATTTAAAGCTCATGATATGTAAGCTGAATAAAAAATATGGTATGACTTGAAGGGCACTAGTAAAACTATGTCTTGCCCAAAATATTTTCTTTGCCCAGGAATTACAATGTTAGTATAGTGAACTGTAGTACTGAACTGCAGTCCTTTTGAATTTTGTATTGAAATCCCTAAGAATTTTTATGCTATAATACTCAAATAAATATTAACATATACTCCTGAGAAAGATAAAGGAGTTAAATCATTATGAATATCTTGTAATCCAAGTTTCCTCCAGTTTCAGACGAGGGAAATTAAGCATAGGAAGATTAAGTGACTGCCTTAGGAACAAATAAGCAATGAGGGTCAAAAAATAAAAAACAGGGCTAGAACCCAAGTATTCATACTACAACACTCAATCTTTCCTCCTACAACACCCAGTCTTTCTACAACACCACCCAAACTTTTTAAAACAAGGTGTTTCAATTCAAGAATTCTTTAGATATAAACATCTTTAATTGTGAAAGGAATTCCAAGTGAAACATAGAATGAAAGAAGCTTTATTTCTCTTGAGAAGTAAAAGTTTCTTCTTTAACCAAACATACTTTGCTCAGTTGCTACTGCCTGAGAGGAATTTCGAACTCCATCAGAAAAAGTGATCAAAAACATAATCAAAACAAAAGAAAATAAGAAGGAAAGTAAGGACTTCATGTAAAAAAATCTTAGAATGATTAAATGTTACATAAATCCATATCTAAAAAAAAGTTATTGATATGTTGAAATGTGATGACCTACAGCATCATGTGTCAAATATAATTTTTACCATCATTATAATTTTTGATAAAAATTATGTGGCACATATTCTAATGTTTTATTGTCATGCCATAAGCCACAATAAAATGAAAATTATATAAGTAAAATCATGCCATTAAAAATTTTTTAAATAAAGATTACTTGTTTCACAACAAAGGATCAGAGAAAAAATAATTCCCAAGCTCTATATGATAGTTACAAAAGAAAAAATACTTGTATAAAATTTAAAAATGTTGTGCCAATAAAATTAATTCAACTATATTTACAAGAAAATATGTGCTTTGTGAGTGGAACCTTTACTATAATACCTCTGAAAAAATATGAATATAGTTGTAGAAACATAAATGTATATGATTTTAAAAATTCCTTAGCAGGTGTGATCAAAGGATACAGATAAATACTTTTTAGAAAAGAAGTATGAACTAGAGTTTAAAATTTATCATTTCAAATTGAGTAAGATATAGATACTGAAGAAAATCTCCAAGTGGGCTCTTATGGAAAGACAAGAATGATAAATTCTAATGACAGATCTGTCAGAATCCAAACATTCTGGACAGCAATTTGGAATTATATCCAAATACATACTAAATTGGTAATACCCATTGGAACAGAAATATTAATAATAATTAGTATGATGACGTTTTAAGATTTGGAAAAACTTGATATACATTATCCCCTTTTTCACTCATAACAGTCATATGAGAAAGATACTGTTATTAACTCCATTTTATAGATGAGAAAACAAAAGCTAAGAGGGAGAAATTGCTTTGCTGAGGATTACACAGCTGGTAAATCACTGAGGCAGGACTCAAACTCAGCTCTTTCTAAATCCAAATTCAGTATTCTATTCATTGTCACCATAGACTTCATTACCAAGATTATGCCCTAAGAAAGTTATCAAAAGTTTTAACTTTTCTTCCCTTTTCCCATCTCCTAACCCAGGCCACCTAGACTCAAACTGGGTCCAAGAAGAAAAATCTGTGGCTATTCATATCACTAGGATAAGTGAGGAGATGTAAACTATGAACCTTCCAGTGAAATGAAGAGCCAGCAGGTTTTACCATCTGCTCTGCCACGATCCTCTTCAAAACTACCATCTGACCTGCTGGTAACACCCTAAGGACCCTTTGATTTTGCCATCTGTCCAGCATCTCAACTCTTTTATATGTGTTGTTTCCCTAAATAGGTGTGAGCTTCTTAAAAGGGGAGATGATCTAATCTTGGAATGTAGTGTTTAATAAATACTTTTTTCATAAACTCATTTGGTCATTCAAGAAAAGACATATATATATATATATATATATATATACACATATATATATGTATATATATATATATAATTTTTTTTAATTTATGATAACAAAGTTCTGGAAATGAAACATATGTGGTAAATTGGTAAATGACTAAACAATTTCAGGCAGGCTAATATAATAAAATATTATAATTCCATTAGGAATAACAAATATTTGTGTTTCACAGAAATACAAACAGGCTTCTTTAATGTAATACAAAATGAAGAAAGAAGAATCCAAATATATATCCAAAAACAATAGCATGTTTATCCAGTGCATAAAAAACGTCAATTAAAAAAAAATAAAACACAAACAAAAGTCAGGTCACAGTTGACAACATTGATATTAACCAAATAAAGTAAAATCATGCATCCATGTTTAATGACTGCTAGAGTGGAAAATGACACTTACTATCATAAAAAATTACATGATTCAACAGCTTTTTCAGCAAATTTTATTCAGTGGGATATCTACCTGGGTATTTGTTACATAATGTCTTTCATGTCAAAACAAAGTTCAATCTGGGAAACAATTTGAATACTAAAGAAAAAACTTACTGAAATGTCTAAATCCTTTAATGCCACTATCCAGACATTTCACCACAAGCCATAGTCTCCAAAATGAAAGAAGGTCTTATATGCAATAAAATTTTTATTAAAGTACATTTTATGATAGCAAAGAATTGAAAACAAAGTAGGTGCCCATCAATTGGGGAATGATAAAATGAATTGTGGAACAAGAATCTAGTGGGATATTTCTTTACTAAAAAAATTATAAAGAATGTCAAGAAATACAGGAAAAGTGAATATGAATTCATGAAGAGCAAAATCAAGCAATAATCAGGAAAGTATCAAATACAAATTAAAATAATATACATGAAAAGGAAAAAGAAACTGACTATTGTGTAATTATAATGACCAAGTTTTTTCCCAAAGAAATAACAATCAATTGAAAGATGTGGAGAACAGAATGGAAAGAAAAACCCTGGTTAATCTGAATTTTTTTAAAAAAGAAAAAAGAATACCAAATTACCAGTTTCAAAAATGAAAAGAGTGAACTCACCACCAATGAGGAAGAAATTAAACAAATAATTTGGAATTATTTTTCCCAACTGTTTGCCAATAAATTTTAGTGAAATGCACCAATTAACAGATCATGAAAAAAATCTGTCAGATCTATGGAAAAGGAAGCAATGAGAAATGTATGACCAAAAAAGAAAGCAAGTACATTATAAAAGGCAAAATGGATGAATTTGATATAATAAATTTAAAAAAATTTGCATTCATAAAAATCAATGTAGCCAAAATTAGAAGGAAAACAGAAAGCTGGGAAACAATTTTCACAGCTAGGGGTTGTAATATGGGTCTCAGTTCTAAAATATATAGAAAAATAAATCAAATTTACAAAATTACAAGTCATTTTCCCAATTGAAAAATGGTCAAAAGATATAAACAGGCAGTTTTCAAATGAAGAAATTAAAACTATATATAAGCATAGGAAAAATTCACCAAATCACTATTGATTAGGGAAATGCAAATTAAAACAATGATGAGGTACCATTTCACACCTATCAGATTGGTTAAAATGACAAAAAGTGAAAATGCTCAAAGCTGAAAAGGTTGAGGGAAGAATGGGACATTAAGCATTAATGGTTGGTGTCATTGTGAACTAATCCAATCATTCTGGAGAACAATATGGACCTATACCCAAAGAGCAATAAAACTGATCATACCCTTTGACCCAGCAATTCCAATATTATACCTTATCCAAAAGAAATATGTTCAAAAATATTTATAGTAGCCCTTTTCATAGCAACAAACTGAAGGGATGCCCATCAATTGGGGAATGGCTGCACAAGCTATGGTATATGAATGCTATGGAGTACTACTGTTCTTTAAGAATCCAAGAATAGTTAGACTTTAAAGAAACATGGAAAGAATTACACAAACTGATGCTAAGTGAAATGAGGAGAACCAAGAGGACATTGTACACATTACAACATTGTGAGTAGAACAACTATGATGGATACAGTTCCTCTCAGCAGTTAAGAGATCTAGGACAACACTGAGAGAGCCATTATGGACAAGACTATCCACATGCAGATGAAAATAAAAACACAGAATCTGTTCCATTTTTATGTTCACTTTTTAAAAACTTCTCTTATGTTTTTTCTTCCTATTCCATGACTCTTTCTTTTCCCTTAGTCCTAATTCCTTATACAGAAAATTACTAATATGTAAAAATATTAAATACAAAGGCACATGTACAACTTTTACCAAACTGTTCACCACTGACTAGAGGGGGGGATTGTAGGAAGGGAGAATGTTTATTGAAAAACTTTCATAATATGTAATTAGAAAAATAATATAAAATAAAAACTCCTTGACTTAAAATGCTAAGTTATGAGTTGAAGCCTTTAAAATTTTCGAAGTCTTTTTACTTTCCTAGTCTCATTTAATCTTCTGAAAATGCCTGAGAGATAGTAGGAACAATGTTTATTTTCTTTTCAGATAATTACCTGAAGTAGCTAAATGGTATGAGTGGATAGAGATAGGATGACTTGGGAGTCAGGAAGATCTGACACATCTCAGATTCTTGTGATCCTGGACAAGTCATTTAGCTTCTTTTGACCTAATTTCACAACTAGAAAAATGGGGATGACAGAACTTTACACTCAGAGTTGTGGTAAAGATCAAATGAAATATTTGTAAAAGACTTAGCACAGTTACTGGCCCATAAAAGGTATATAAATGCTTATTCCTTTTCCTTTTCTTTTACAGAAAGACTAATTCAACTCTAAAGAGCATATAGGCAGTGCAGTGGATAGAGCACTGGCCTTGCAATCAGGAGGATGGGAGTTCAAATCCAGACTCAGACACTTGACACTTATTGGCTATGTGACCTTGGGCAAGTAACTTAAACTTGATTGCCTCTAGTCCAGGACCACTTCCAGCCATCCTGACTCTGGCCACTGGATACAGATGGCTCTGGAGGAGAAAGTGAGGCTAGTCAATTAGCACATGAACTGCCCCCCCAATCCAATTATGTGCTTGTCTTGGCATCATCTCCCTGATGTCATAGTTTTCTTTGAGAATGAAGGACAAATATCAGCATCACCAATTCAACTATGAGACTCCCACAATTTCTTCAATCTTTTTGATCCTAAAAGGGGACACATATAATCCCTTCAGCAAATATAAATAGCTCTTATTTGACTTACAATGTGTAAGCCATGGATCATAAAGAACCAAGAACTGACCCTTTTAAAGATCTGAAAAGTGCTATTATGCTGTCAAATTCTAAAAAAAAAAACTCTTGAGATGTAGATGCTTTTATCATTATTATTTAAAAAATGGACACACAGAAAAACAGAAAAGTGGTTTGCCCACAAATGACAAGTCAAGCTTTTAGCCCTGATCTATAACACAGGTAGCAAAGACAAATAGATTTCATATTTCCTTGTGTTAATGACTATAAAGGAAATCTATATATAGGCTAAAATCAAATTGTACTCAAAAATAAATATTTTCTATGTAATTTGTTTTAATGTTATAAAATTCTCATTTTAAGTAAATATTTCATTCTAAGGAGTAATGGGAAGAAGAATTAATTCTTTAAATCTTATTAAAACAAATGGAGACCAAAGACCCTGGTGCTAATAGTAACAAAGGATAAAATTTAGCAGTGCATACCTATGGTTCTAAGTGGTACTCAGGTAATTAGTGGAGTTTCAAACTAACAGACAGGTATAGTATGATAATTGATAATACTTTCCTAACAGCAGATAAATCTTATGGAGGTACAACTGTGAGCAAAGTAAAGCAGTTTGGAAAATAGAATTAACCTAAGGCCTTTCCCTAGCTGAATGGATTAGACTAAAGATATGACTCACAGGAGAATAGAAATAGCCCTGAGGTTATGGGCTAGTTGTACAAAGCTCACACAAACAACTATGCCCTTACCCCTGCAGAGAACAGACTTTACATGAGCTAAAACTCAGAGAACAACCAAGTGATGCTAGAAGGTGCTGAGAATCAGCCATTGAGAACCATCAGATTGGACTGTGAAGAAAAGAAAGGTAATCAAACCATAAAATAGCTCCTACCTCCTCATAGCCTACAGAAGAAAGAAGTCTAGCAATTGGCACCACAAGAGCAACAAATAATATGACATAAAAATAACATAACATATAAATAGTGCTTTAAGGCTTGAAAAGTTATTACCATAACAGTCCTTTAAAATAAATGGCATTATTAGCCCCAGTTTAGTGAAGAAGAAACAGGGGATCAGAAAGACTAAATGACTTGCCCAAATTTCTGAGACAGGCTTCAAAATTTGGTCTTCCTTTGGTCTTCCTCACTTCTACTTAAGGACTTATTCTAGCCACTCATTTTACATTTCAATAGTAAGCTTTGAAAGAAGAAAGGGAATCCAGGCATCCCAGAGACCCATGTCCATGAGATGCTCTGACTACATATGTTCGCTCTCTCACAAGTATTTGCACAACTGTTTATATTCCCAAAATGTTTCCTGCATTGTCATAAAAACTTGTTAATAAGAAAGCTATCAAAGTTAGTTATCAAGAATGGATTTTACATAAACATATTCCACATAATAGATTGCTATGAATGAAAAAAACTAAAGTTTTGGATATAACTGGGAAGATAGTTTAAAGTTCTCCATGCATTCTGTTACAAGCTTAGTCTTCCTAAACTGGGGAAGCTTAAAAAAATGAATATTTACCTCAACAATTTTTGGCCAGATGGCTCAGCAAATAGATCATTGTACATGGAATCAGAAACACCTGAGTTCTATGCTGCCAACACTTAACTAGTTTTGGGATGAAAGATAATTCAAATTAACCTGTCTACCTCAGTTTCCTCTTCTGTGAAATAGACATATTCATTGCACTTGCTCCCGAGGGCTCTTGATGGAAGAAAGAGAGATATTTGTAAAGTACTTTGCAAACTTTATGACATCATACAAATCCTAGGTATTATAATTTGTTTGCTATAAAAGCTAGTTTTATAACTGATTTTGCTGCTAGATTTCCAATATTTCATAATAATAAATTTATATTGGCACAGGAATTTACAGATTTCAAAAGGAACATTTTAATCTGTCCTGCAGGTTCAAGATCTCCCTTTCACATTTTAAAAACATAATGTAGCATTACTTTTGATCTGTGAGTACTTACATATTTCCATCAATCAATAAGCACTTATTGGTCATTATGTTAAGGACTGGGTAGACAAAGTTAAAGTAGAAACATTTCCTCCTGTTCTTAAGGAGCTTATATTCTAAAGATGGAGACACTGATATATAACCTTTACATCAATATATGTCTATTAAATATTATAGAGTAGACTGAAAATAGTGTGGGAGCAAAAGTCACCAGAAGAAGTAGGGACCAGGAAAGACCTATTGTGAAATTTAGCACTTCTGCTCAAAAACCAGAAACCTGTCAGAGAAAGTGTCAGGTAATTTTCTTGTTATTGATATTGCTGTTGTTCAATCAAATGCTTTTGGTTTTGAATTAATGTGTCTTCTTATCTGGATTTGTAAAATAGAAATAAGTTGTAGTTTAAAGTGAGAACTATAATAGCAGAGGATTGTGACCAGTTTATTGGTTTGTTTTGCTAAACTGTTTTCTTTTTATTTTTGATGTTTGTTTCAAATCACAAGAACCACAAGAATTACTGGGAAGAGAAAGAGGTGAAAAAAATAAATATGCCATACCTGAAAACAAATGTTTCATAAAAAATCAAGAGAAGTAATATAAAATATAACTCAAAATAAAAATTCAGAATGTCTACCATCTATAACACTGTTTACCCTAAAAGCAACAAGGGCGTGATGATCAACCTTAATGGATTTGCTCATACCAACAAGGCAACAATCTGGCACAATTTGGGGGTATCTGTGACGGAAAATGCCATCTGTATCCTGAGAAAGAATTGTGGAGTTTGAACAAAGACCAGGAACCATTACCTCTGATTTTTAAAAAAAATATTGTCTTATGTAATTCTGCTATATTTCACACTATATGTTTCTTCCTTAAGGATATGATTTCCCTCTCACCACATTCAACTTAAAGCAATTCATACTATGGGAATGATGTAAAGACTAGTATACCGCCTATGTGCTATGTGGGGGTGGGGGGAGGGAAGCACGATTGGGGGGGAAAAACTGTAAAACTCAAGTAAAATCTTTCTAAAATTAAAAAAGATATTAATGCATAAAACAACATATATTGGTATTGTAAAAATCCAGAAGAAAAACATGTGATTATCTGTGATCTGCTAAAGTGGTTTCAAAGGTAATGGTAAACACTTTTTATAAATGTTTTTATAAACACTTATAAAAATGGTTTTAGTTAAAGCCATTATTCAAATCCACAGTACATCCACAAAAACTTCTAAAAGTTTTCCAGTAATCAAATATTTAAAAAAAAATTCCTCTAAAGATTGAAATGCTTAGAGTAAACAATTCTAAGAAAAGATTTATTTTTTAAAATGTCAAGACAAAACTTTAAGGGGAAAGTTGTCATTAACTTGCAGTTACATGTTTAGTCAATTGTTAACTAGAAAATTTTAACTAGTTAGTTTTTAACTGGAAAATCATACACCTTCAGGAACTGTTTCAAGGAATAATCACTGACACCCAGAGGCTATACACATGAACATATACATACGTATATACATGCATTTGATATGTTTATTATATATACTATATAGGGCAGCAAGGTGGCACAAAGGATAGAGCACTTAGACAGGAGTCAGAAAAACAATGCAAATCTAGCATCAGACAATGCCTGGCTGAGTGATCCTGGGCAAGTCCCTTAATCCTATTTGCATCAGTTTCCTCCATCTGAAAAGATGGCAAACCATTTCTTTGCCAAGAAAAACCCCAAATGAAGGGTCACAAAGAATTGAACATGACTGAAAAAAGCCTAACAATATGTTATATTTTAGAAAGAGAGAGAGAGAGAGAGATAGAGAGTCAAAGAGAGACAGAGAAATAACAAACCACTCTAGCTTCTTTGCCAAAAAACACCAGTGATTGTCACTGCACTGTACAGTTTCCTTGGGCCAACACACTTGAAAGTTTGTGCCCCTCCCCACATCCCACCAATATGGAATGAGTATAAGTATGCCCTTGTTCTTCCCAAACTGTGAACATACTGCTACTAGTTGGGACCCTGAAACTGTCCTTGAGGGAAATAATCCTTATTGATATCCTCATTCCAGCCAATACCAATGATACCAACTACCAGATTTAAGCTAACAGACCCTGAAAAGTCTCCTACCACCAGTACTTCCAACCTGACCCAGGCTAATGTCCCTATTTTCAGTCTGGGCTCTTCATCCATGGTCCAAAAAAGCAATTCTTATTGAGAAACAATCAAATACTTTCTCTGCAAGTACTGCAGATCCTTCTTTCTCAACAGCCATAGCTACAGAAAGCCTTGCTAAAAGAAAACCTTGATAAAATCCTTGGTACTATCAAATAATTCCACACCAGAAACTGATATGGTTTAATCAATGCATTATCATCTGCTTGGCCACAGCCTCCAAAGGAGCAAAGGACCTTTCTACAGACTATATGTGTTGTCTCTCCCCAGTAGAACCTCAAGTACTTGAAAACAGGGCTTTTCTTTCCTTTCTACTTGGATTTCCAATGCTATCTTGAGACAGCACTAAGAAGACTCAGTCTTTCCTAAATTCCTTTTCTTCATTCATTCATAGAACCTTTCTTACTTTTTATAGAACCTGTTATTCTGTGAAACACTGTCCACTGACTTAGTGGATCAAAAAGAGCTGCTCTTTTTTCTAATTCCTGTTTGCATAAGTCTACATTTAAGTGACAAATACTGCCTGAAATTGTTCTTTGACCTATCCTTGGCTCTTGTGCCCTTATTACTTGTAACCTCAGTTATCCCTTCCACATCATGACTTTCCCCATCTTGGTTTCAATATATTGTAGGTCAGTATAAGAAATAAAATGGGAATCCTGGTGGAATTTTGCAAAAGTCACAGATGACAGAAAAAGTTTAGAAACTCCAAAATGCATTATATATATATATATATATATATAAAATAGTATTTTCACTTAATATGCATCTACATATATAGTCTATGACCAAATACTTCACCCAAATTTTACAATAAGGTACTGTAAACACTTCATAAAAGAAAAAGAAAAAAACAGATTTCTTCTCTAGTACTAAGAGAGTCAAAAATTTTTTACATAGATTTTTTTGGATTGTGGGGAAGTTGTGCCCTTAGTCCCCACAATGTGGAAGGGATAATAACTCTAATTTTAGCTATAGTTCTCGATATATCTGACTGACTTAAATTCTTGGTATTATGTCTAAGCCAGATGACCTGTATCCCAAAGGGATTCCTCTTCAATCCTGATGACTTGGGTCTTGCTAAGATCCTAGAAGTTTTTGGTCCAATGTATATTATGATGATAGAACTGCACAAGAATATAATATAGATCTAAGTGTTAAGTTGGGGGACAGTTAGATGGTTCAGTGGATAAACTGTTGGTCCTGGATTAAGGAAGACTCAACTTCCTGAGTTCAAATCTGACCTGAAACACTTACTAGATGTGTGACTTTGAGCAAGTCATTTAACCCTGTTTGCCTCAGTTCCTCATTCATAAAATGAGCTGGAGAAGGAAATGGAAGAAACCACTCCAGTATTTGTGCCAAACAAAACAAAAATGTTACAAAGAATTACATCCAACTGAAAAAAGACTGACCTAAACTCTTATAGAAGAATACTTACATTCCAACAATTGTACAAAGGTTTTATCGGCCTTCTTGATTCAATGAGTTTGTCTCATGCTTACATAAGAGAATGGAGCAATCCTCATAAGATATTCCCTAAAGAGATGGCAGATGCCTTTTGATGTTCAATTCTATACTAGGCACAATAGTATTTTGCCAGATTATTTCCATGTAAATGTTTACATATCTGAGTAGTGCCTTTGCACACTAACTTTCACATAGTAAGCACTAACATATATTTAAGTTAAAAGGATTCCTGGAAAATGGCTTTATTTCCTCCTTCCCTGATCACCATTTTTCCTTACTATTACATTTCTCTAGTTGACTGTCTGACTCATGCCCAAAATCTTCCCTACATTTATATGTATTTAATTCTCTTTATAATGATGTCACTTCTGATTGCAGACTTTGACCCCATCTTATTTAGTCATTCATTTCTATTTGTTGCTATAGTAGCTAGACTAATAGGAACATAACCACTAAATAAACAGCTCCAGAGTGAGAATAAGTAACAGCTCTGAGATGTCAGCATATAATCTTCAAGTTGAATAATCAGGAATTAATGCAAGCAAATATTTCAATAATAACAACTTTTATCTATATAGGTATTTTCACAAACTCTTTTCCTCAAAGCAACCTTATCCCATAAATTTAATTCATAAGTAGGAAATATATTATTAACTAACATAACAATACATTATTCCCATTTTATAGATAAGAAAACTAAGTTTTAGAGATGTTTAGAGTATATCATTTCAAACTCAGATCTCTCCCAATGACAAGTTCAAAGCTCCTTCTATAATACCAAGCCACTCACAATGCAGGCTGAAGAGTACTTAGCAGTGAAGCTTCCAGTGAAGTTTGGTTTTGGAGTTTGAATCTACTAAAACATATTTGCTGAAAAAAACAAATTGGTCTTGAGAAAATTACTGTAACAATGAAATATTTTTATAGTTTACTAGTTTTACAAGAATTTAGTTAATTATGAAAACACATTCTTCTTATAACTAAGAAATATGTTGTTCCTTTTATTCTTGCATATCATTTTAAGCTCCTAATTGCCTAGAGTAATAACTACACTTATGAATGTTTTTTGCTACAAAGGGCTTTTTATGCTGAACAAAATATTATTCTGGTTCCCAGACTGTGTGACTTTGCAAAACAAAGACAGAATTGGGGAGGACAAAACTCAGCTTTAAATCTAGAACCATACAAACCAGAAGACTGAATAAAGAGGCACCATTCACTTAGTCTCTGAGGGAGAGGATTGGGTTTAGATTAAGTCTTGTAATATTCTACATTCACCCTTTTATATCCAATGATATAATCTGATGGTCTGAACCATTTGAGGTAAAGCCTCAGTGTTGCTTCAGTTTGTAAAATAACAAAACCAAAAACTCAATAATATATGCCAAAGGAAATTCCCCCTTAAAAAAAGGACAACTTTAATATATATTTTAATTGAACATATAAATGTAAGTTCATAGTTACTTATATACTTTTTGTATAATATACTTTTTTGTTTATAATTAGTTTCTGATGATCATAATAAAAAATAAAAATAAAATAAAAACTTATCTATCCCCTCTTCTCTATTCCCATTGTTACCAACTTAATAAGGGTATACTTAATACAACCCTCCTGGGCTAGAGTAAAAGGGCCCTAATAGGTTTTCCTGCTTCTACTCTCTCCCCAACTCACATTTGTGTAGAACTTTATGATCTTACAATTGTTCTCTCACACCACCTGTGAGGCTAGTTATACAAGAATTATTGTCCCCATTTTACCAAAGAGGAAACTGAGACTTCAGGTTAAGAGACATGATCATGATTATACAGAGCTAGTATAGTATGTAAGATGGAATTCAAATACAACACCAAATTCAACTCCTGAATTCAAATGCAACACTGCTACACTCTTATTTATTACATTGCCTATTTGAACAGGTCACTCCTTTTCAAATCCCTTTGATGTTCCTTACTGCCTATTAAATAAAGTTTAAAGTATAGCTTAATGTTCAAGTTACTCCTCAATTTAGCATTATCTCACCTGCCCAGCATTACTTTATACTTCCTTACATGCCCTGATTATGTGCTCTGAAATTGTATATTGCTTCACCTTCTTTGACTTTCCTGATTATCTGCTTTAAGAATTAAAATGCAGAGGTTAAAAAATAAAAAGTTTCATAAGAGGTCAAAAATTTGAAAAACTTTTCTACTTCAGTCCTACTGAGAACCACTAACAAAAGTTCAAACTTACTTTCTCAATCAAGAGCCTCTCTAGTTTGACTTCACTTTACTTTTCTAGCCTCTCTCAGTCCCCTGTGCTATGGTTACACTGAACTATTCCCCATATACCATTTTGTGATTTTCCACCTCCTTCCCTTTACTCATGATGTTTGCTATGTCTGGAATGCTATCCATCCACCCATTTCTGTTGAAATCCTACTGATCTTTTAAAGACCAGCGCCAATTCTACCTCTTCTGAGAAGCTTTCCCCAATTCAGCATGACTTAGTGCTAGAGCACTTAATCTTTTTTTATACCATAGATCTAAGAAAGTTTGGAGAAGTCTATAGGTCCCATCTAGAATGTTTTTAGGTAACTCAAAAAAATACAATTTTTCAGTTAGAAGTGAAAAAAAGAAATATAATTGGGAAGAATACAAATTCAGTTCAGATGATCTGAGTTTTGAGAGTATTATGAATTAATCAGTTCTGAGTGTCCAATAGACTGTTTGGAGTTGTGGGACCATAACTGAGGAGTGAAAGTAGGAATAGATATATAAAAGAGCCAGTCATTAAGTACATGGAAGGAATAAAGTCACCAAGTATGAGAATATATAGAGAGAAGAATAGCCAAATCAGTGTTGAAAACTGTTAGTTTTCATTGATAATGATCCAAAAGAGGGTGAAAAGGAGATAGCAGTCATGTAGGAGGACAATCAAGAAATCAATCATAAAAACCCAGAGAGGAGAGAGGCACTGGTAAAGAGGAAGGGTGGAAAATAGTGTTGGAGACTACAGTTAATTCAAAATAAGAAAAAATTATCAGATCTAGCAGTTAAAAGATCACTATAATTTTGGAGAATCAAGTCAAGAAGCATTTATTAAAAAGTTTATTAATGTGCTAAGCAGTATAAACATGTATGAGAATACAAAGTAGAGTCCCTAGCCTCAAGGAGGCCACATTCTCATTGAGGATGGGAAGAGACAACTTGCAAACAATCAGGCAGATATTAGGTATATCCAGTGTAAATGGGAAGTAATTTCAGAGGGAAGGTACTAGCAGTGAGGAAGATGGAATTTGATCAGATTTTTCTAGGCATTTGATTGAGAGAGAAGGAAGAGGAGAAGGAAGGACAGCAATGGAAGAGAAGGAGAAAAAGAAGGAACAAGTAGATAGGAGGAAATTAAGGATTAGAGACAGAGGACATGATGTTAGGATCAGTTTGATTGAATATGGGAGGGGATGAGAAGAATCATTTTGTCTTCAAAGAAAAGTAAAAGAGAATGGAACTGATGTACTATTTTAGGAGTTATAAGATATAGTGAGAAAAGGGGAAAGATTTTTTGAGAATAGGTTCTACTTCCTTTATAAAGTGTGAAATGAAATCCTTAGCTGAATGGGTTGAGGAAAAAAAGTGAGGTATGGAAAATTTAAGGAGAGGAGAGAATGCTGTAAACTTTTGAGGGGAGAGAGTCAGAAAATAAGATAGGAAGGACTAAAAGACTGCTTTGCTATAGTGAGGGCTCAGTTGAGATTAGATATCACAACTTTGTATTGAACATACCAGAGTCACATCATTTCCTGCAACTACATTCAAGAACAACTCAAGGTCCAAGAATAGAGGTGAATCATGGAAATTATTCAAGATGGGAGCATGGGAAGGCATGAAAATCAAAAGAATTGAGGGTATGGGAGGGAATCAATAGTAAAGGATATGATAGAACTGAGCTACGTTAACTATAGACGAGAATGGAAAGAAAAGAATATGAAGGCAATGAAAGATTATGCCCTAAAAAAGTACTTAAAGATTTAGATAAATGTGAAAAGACTAGTATGAGTTGATGCCAAATCAAAAGAATCACATAAGAAATTATGCAAATGAAAATTACACTAAAAGATGACAGAATTCAGATTATACAAGATATATTATGGGATATAAAGATAATGATGGTATAGCACACTTTTTCCCTTCTGCTAGAAAAGTGTTGATTTAGGGAGTGAATTGTTGCATATCTTGCCAGACTCAATTCCTATATCTTAATTTTGCTTAAATATTTTTCTTTGATATAAGAAAAGACTCTATGGGAGGAGGGAGGAGGGAGAGCAGGTACTTATTAGGTTGTGACAGAAAAACAGAAAGTAACAATAAGACTTTCTTTAAATGTTCAGGGTTTGGAACTAAAAAAAAGACCAAATTTTATTAATTTTACTTTTATCAATGATTTTCAGTAGAGAAAATCTAAGGTTTTTTATATTTATATAAACATTAAAAACTTGAAATCAGTTTTGATGAAAACTTCTTCATAATGAAACTGAAAAGCAAATTTCATTTATTTTTTCTTTTCAGGTATGAATATAATAAATTTCTATGAGTTTAGATCATTTTGATAATTTGATAATTTCTACAAATTTAGATCCTTTTGATAATCATAATATTTTGTGCAATGAAGCTTTCTTCTAAGGAACTCAAAGCTATAAATAAGCAAATTTTTCTTGCCAATAATGTTTCTACTTTCCTTATTTGTTATAAAAAGTAATATCTTTGTCTTAATATTTTTGTTATTTCTCTGCTCAAGGTACTGTGAATCTTAGAAGTAGAAAATTATTTAAGAGCATATGCAAATATGATTGCATGATATATGAGCACCTACATGTGTAGCAAAATCAGGTGATGGTTGTAGAATGCTTGAAAAAAATGAATTTAGAATCAGAAAAGATGAGGGTTTGAATCCTATTTCTGCCAATAATAGTACTACCATCTCTAAGTCACCTACTATTTCTACAATTTGAATTCCTCATTAAGGAATATGATAACATTTCCAGTGAGTTTGGAAATCTTGAGATAAATTAGATAATGCATATTAAATATTTTGTAAATCCTAAAGACAAAATATATATATTCATCTATAAGGGAAATGATGATCTTTACTATCAAAGTTATCCTTTAACATGTTATCAGAAAATGCACTAGTGATAAGGTTAATGTGATACAGAAGTTATCTGCTTTGTAGTTGATTATATTTTTAACAATTGTAATTTTTTTACTCATAACAATTCAGTCCAAATCAAATTTATCCTTGAAAAGAGGCATCTGAGTTCCTAAAACCAAAATTTACTGAAAATATTTAGAAAAAATAACAAATGTAACAGAAATGAAACTAGTAAAACAATTGTCTTCTAATTCGGCAAATTGAAGTTATATATTCACGTTTTATACACTATTATCAAGATGATACAATTGTATCTGACAATCTAGTATATTATCTCAGAATACAAAATATGTAATGTTTCTAGTACCAAACAATAAAAGAAAATAAACCGACACTGGACAAAATGGACCTTTTTAATAATATTCTTAAATGTATCAAACAAATAGATACATGTATAAAATGAATGATTTCAAAAGACAAAGTGAGATATATATACTATATAGCCTCTACCTCTGAACTTCAAACATTTCCATCATTCTCATTTAAAACCCAAATGCCTGAGGCTTTTTTTTAGTCCTTTAAATTCTAAAACAGTTCCAAGATTTACATTTTACACTTACCTTGTATTAGCAATGATATGCAACACCACTAAAAAGGAAGGAGGAAAAAGCTTCTCTTCAGAACTCTTTACACAGAAAATGAGACTAAACAGCTTATCCTCACCACAGACATTTCCTCTCCTATACAATTTACTTACATGAAGAGTTCCTTTCCAAGTTTAACTGAGTGAAGAAAGAAACCTCTGTCTTAAAATCTCAGCTACAGGAGACCTTCCCTGACTATCAATAGATGAGAACTGGTGGGCCAAAGTACTAAATATTTTTCATACCGTACTGAAACTGTGTTAAATTTAGTTTCAGTATGATTGTAGTTTACTTTGGAATTTGACCTGTTCACTGACAATATTTTATTGCAGGGTGTGAACAAATCAACCCATAAACACTTAGAAGAAACCCTCCCCCTTTTTAATTTACAGTATATGATGTTGTATTTGATTGTGAATGTTCCAAATGCTGCATTTATACTGTGTTAGCACTGTTTTTGTATGGTTCAACTTGGTACACCTTCTTTCATCAGGAATAAACTGTACTGAAAGGAAATAAGAGGTCAAGGTGAACTAATGCAGGTAATAATTCTGGGTTTAAATGTAAGTACAGTTATCAAGGCTTGATGTAAAAAGAGTGATTTCTTCCTTTATTTAGTGTTCTTTCTTTTTCAAATGTTTGTAGAGGACATTTTTAGTTCTCCTTTAGTTTTAAGTAAACCAAATGAATTGGACCTGTGATTTTATTTGCATAAGGAATTCAAAATGCAGAAACTTTGTATACTAAATGGAAATCAACAGTACTGTGACTTGGGGTTAAGTGACTTGTCTAGGACCACAGAATTTATATGTGTAACAGATGGAACTTGAATTTAGGTCTGACTATACGATTGGTAAATCTATCCAATATTCCATACTGATTTCTAGCATACAAATGTTCCTAAATATTAATAGTTAATATTTCAAACTGAAAAACAGTTTCAGTCAGAACAAAACTACTCTGAATGAATATGATAAAATTAACTACAAAATCATTACATATACAAAAATCTAAATCACACTTCTAGTAGATTTATTCTATTTAAGGATTTTATTAAAGCATTTTGCCATTAAATCTAAAATTATTTCAAAATCAGAGGCCATCAATTTATACCTAAGGAACTTTGCAAGCACCATGTTGAAATTTTAAAATGTAATTTACATTTTATTGTATTTATATTTATTTTGTTAAATATTTTCCAATTATACTGTAGTCTGGTTAAGGCTGCACTTGGGAGTATGTTGCACTCTAAGACTAAATAAATTATACTTTAAAAAAATCTTCCTGATATATTCACTGTTACCAAAACTTTTGGAGTCAGAAGGAGGAAGTAGTAATATGGATGGTGTGCAAATAAAGCGCACTTACCCGTGATGCCCATTATCGTGTTAATCATCAATTGAGAGTTCATTTAGTCCAACATTCTCATTTTATACATGACAAATTTGAGAGAAGTGAAGTGACTGGTCAAAGGTCACACATGTTAATAAGTTATGGAGTATTATCTGCCTCCAAAATCAGTGCTTTTTACTTGGTGAAAAAAAAAACAACAAAGAGGAGAAAACACCATTATCTGATTAATGAGACATATACACTGATTGGTTTGAATAGCACCCCCAATTCCTCAGGGATGAAAATTGTCTACTTTGAAGAAAGAATTTGTGGAACAATATCACAAATAATTCCCAAAAAAAGAATAGCATCAAATAATGTATCCACAGGATGTGCCTCTAAGCAATGAAATGAATAGAGAACTAGAACTCAGAAGGCAGGAAACCCTGAGTTCAAAATCAGCCTCAGACACTTATTGATATTGGAAATCCACTTAACCACTCATCTGTAAAATGGATATAACAGTAACACCATCTATCTGTTTGTGTGTGTATAAAATATAACTAGTTTATAGGATTGTTGTAAAAAGAGAGATACAAATTATATTACTGTTTTGCACACCCTAAAGCCCTATATAAATTTTAATTTTTATATTATTATTGTATTACATAGCTTAATCCAGAATTCTATCATAGATTCAAGCCAAATAATCAGAAGTAGACTAGCAATCTTGGTCTATTTGTTTAGTAAATGAGAGAATGGCCAATTATAATGTGGCAAATGTTTCTATATGAGATAGGATTTTAGTTGGGACTTAAAGGAAGTCAGAAAAGTCAATAGATAGAGATAAGCTGGGAAAGCATCCAGAATGTCTTCTTTGTGAAACAACAAATGGACTGGTAAACAGAACTTCAGTCTCAGAATTAGATGTAGAGGTGGAAAGTACCTCAGAGGCCATTTAATCCAATGTCTGCATTTTTATAATCAGGAAAAACTCAATCTCCAAACTAGCACAAGTCCAAAGTAACAAGCCAGTGAATTTCAGATATATAGACTATGAATCCAGAACATCTGATACCTTAGCACTGATGCTTGGAAGAATTGTTTTCTCCTTGATCACACAAAGGTTGTTAGAACACTAAAATGAAAGCAGACTTATTTCTCTTTTGTTAAGTAGCAGTTGTATGCTCAACTCTGTACCTTTATCTGCTACAGATGATCAAGATAGTCTGTGCCTTAGAAGGCCATGAACTCTAGTTGAAATCAGTCTATTATTAAGTGTTGGATTGCATGATTTTGGCTCATGGTAAGACAGAGTGGGATGGGAAGTTTTCATGTCCAGAGGTGAGAGGTGACCTAGGCTGATTGTAGACCTAGCCACTGGTGGAACTGGGGAAGCACAAGTTAACCTTTGTCACTCCCACAAGACCAGCTGGAACCTTTGTAAGCAAAGAAGTTATTGTGCAAAAAAGAGGAAGTCTAAGTTAGCTTTGACCCCAGGTGGATTGATCTTGTTGGCAAGAATATAGAAGTGGTTTTTGGCAGAGAACTCCTGAGATTCCTTGGAACCTGCTAGCTGAATACTTTTAATTTTCATGCCCATGTGGCTTTTCATTGCCTTATACTTTTATGAACTGTTTTTGTAATGATTTTAGGAACAGTTTCAATTGGTGAGTTTTGTATTCATTTTTTATTAAAGAATTGGCTATTTATTTGAATGCTCAAGCTCTGAAAGATCCTTCATACCTTCTACTGAACACATAAATCAGGAGAGGCTTTTGTAATTTATATATGAATAAGAGGAGAAATAATAAGATGATACTCATGGATAATCTAGAAAGGTTAGGAAAGAGCATATAGTTAAATGAATAAACTGGATGAATGACTTAAACAATAGTCATTTAGGAGGAGAACCTCAGGCCTTCAGTCCTTGGCCTTATATTATTCCACATTTTTATGAAATACACAGTTGAAGGCACAATCAATATGATTATCTAATCTCCAAATGCATAAAGCTGAGAGCCACAATCGAAGGAGCAAAAAATTGAGAATCCAAAAAAGATTTCAACAGGCTAGAAGCAAATTAAATCAAATGTCATTTGAGAGAATATCATTGGAATATAAGCTCTTCAGAGACTACTAAGTTTCTGTCTCTGTATCCCTAGTATCTACTGTGATGTCTTACAAATTCCAGGTAATCTATAAAAATTCATCGAACTGAATAAATGTTCAATCATACATTTCTAGTCAAGAAGAGAACCACACATTGGAGAGGGGAGAAAAGGAGGAAGATGGGAAAGGATGGATAGGCAATAGTTAATGTAAAAAAAAATTTGGAAATCTTAGAGATTTGCAAAATTGATATGAATCAACAGAGCAATAGAGCAATAAAAAGAGGTAGTATTATGCTAAACCCCATTAATAAAAGTATGGTGACTGGTACAAACAAGATGATAATTCCATTATACTCTTACACTGTACCTTGGATATCTTGAGTATACTTTAGGAAGAGCATGGAAAAAACTTGAATATGACCACAGAAAAAAAAATCAAAATGGTGAAGCTTCTAAATGGATCACGCCATTTGAGGAATAGCTGAATGAAGCAGCATGATTAACCTAGAGAAAATAAGATTTAAGGGTAAACAAAGATTGATGTCCTCGAGTAGATGAAGCATATGAAAGTCTGCCATATAAGCAGAAGAAGAATTAGACTTGTTTTGTTTGGCCACTGAAGTGGCCAATGGGTAGAGGGTTCAGAGAGGAAGACTACCTGTAGCAACTAAGTCATCCAGAAAGGGAGGGTGTAGTCTTTTAAGGTGATGGCTTGCTTTAATCTCTACATAGATTGATTTTTTACAAAACATGCATGCTCAATTGACAGTGATGAATAAACAGTTATAAAAGATAGAACATATTCATTTACTTTTGAGGACCAAAGCAAATTAAAATGTTTACACAGGAATTTGGCAGACTGACACCTGTGGACACAGGGCCAAGACAAACCAGAGACAAACTGTACTTGGTAAATAAGCAGGTATTCATAATATGATTGACATTGCACAAATATTCCAAAGCATCTAATATTTGAAGTATAATCATATTATGTGTTTCAGAATAATTTCAAGATGTGGTTTTAAAATAACCTTGCATATTATACAAGTGGTTTCAAAATCCTAAAAACAGTTTTCCATTAATGCTATAAACAGCTCTCTAATAGCCTCTTATTATCACTATCCTATAATGTATAAAAAATTACTACCCTAAAGGGGACAGAAGTCCTATAAATTCTTCTCCAAAATAGACTCAAAGCTTTCATAGACCTTCAGTCTCTGGGAGTCTGAGGCAATAATTTGCTCCTAAAGACAGGCATTTAAATCATAACAGACCCTTAGCCTCAGGGCACAGGAAGTAGTAGAAAACCCTACCAAGCAGATTTTCAAAATAACTGAATTCAATAACCATTCATTAAGTACCTACTGTGTTCTATTCACTGTGGTAGGCACTGAGGATACAAGTACAAAGAATGAAACAATCTTCTCTCAAGGAGCTCACATTCTATTGGGAGATATTCCCATGCCCAATGTAAATAAATAAAAATATATTCAGAATAGTTAAACTTAAGTTAGTTTGTACACTTTTGTTCATTGTTCAAGAAAGGTTCACAATGAGGCAAAAGAGGCAAAGGAAAAGCAAGAAGGGGTGGAGAACAACCAATGGAAAGACTAGGAAATAAAAGAAAAAGTGTTCTCGAAGAATATGCCACTATCTTGGCATTTGAATACAGGATGCCTTCCACACAAGATCCTCTTCTGGATGTAGGAATACCAGATTTTTATTGACCCAGATGCTTAGATAGAATGGATTCAGAGTTAATATCTGCAGAAGGAAAAATAATTTTCTCCTCTCTTCATCTATTCATATTTATATGCTTTAGCCCTATCTTTCTACAGCCCTTGTTTTTCCTTTGTCTATCCCTATTTCAGCATCATCTTTAAAACTCCCACTCTGTGATTAACAAATTTTCCTTCTTCATAGATGTATTTTCTAGATTTTTTTTCCATTATAGGCAAATATGTGGCATAATGGATAAAATTCTGTACCCAAGATTCAGGAAGTCAACTTCAAATTTTACCTCAGACACTAATCTACATGACCCTGGTTGGGCAAGTCATTTAAAATGAATGCTGCTTGCCTCAGTGTTCTCATTTATAAAACAGGGTAATAGCACATACCTCACTTGTTTTGAGGACCAAGTGAAATGAAATAAACAATTTACAAACTGTAAAGCATTATATAAATATTAGTTATCATAATTTTCATCATCCAACTGAACCTTCTCCTTTAAAGGTACTTCTCTGATCATGCTTCAGTACTGGGTGTTCCTTGTCTCATGCCTCCAATAAACCGAACCACAAGCAGGAATGGCAATACCCCTTGAAATTCATTGCTTCTTCAGTTATTTTATCCCTCTTGAGGCACATTATTGATCTATTTAATTAACTTTTACAGATCCTTGGTGTAATCATCTTCCAATTTCCAGCCACAGTCCTCTTCCTTCCTTAAGGAATTGAAAACCCATCACACAGTCTTTCTCTCTACTCTAACCCCAGTCTTCATAGTCATCATGAACTTAATCAACACAGTTATGTCCTTTCACATACTCTGTACTCCCAATTTGTCAACTGCCTGAAGACCTATATATTCACATAACCTTTTTATACCCAGCAGTTCTTAACCTGGGATCTGTGAACTTATTTTTAAAAAATAATTATTTCAATATAATTCATTTCCTTTGTAATCTCTATATTTTATTTTGTCCACTTAAAAAATATTATTCTGGGAAGGGGTCCACAGGCTTTACCAGACTTCCAAAGTTTTGGTCAAGGACATAAAAATTATTAAGAACCTGTGGATTATACTGAGGTGTGGCTATACTTTTGATGCATCTTATCTCAGCATATTACTGACACACAATAAAGGCTTAATAAATATTTATTGATTGATTGTCTGATTGATCTCCCCTATACTCTATGATGTAGAAATCTGGACCCTAAATTAGTAACCTTCTATTTCTCCCTCTGCCTAGTCTTTCTAAACCTTTTCTTTATCCTTACAATAACCTCAATTCCTTCCTCTCTCACCCTATACTCATTTTTTATTCCTTTACAATTCTGACTATATAGCTGATCAAGGTTCAACTACATGCTATCATCTTCCATTGAATTCCTTTCTGCCTTGTCCTACTGCTAGTCATATGTCATCAAACTAACCCTAAGTCATTTTTATCATTTACCTTCTCTGTTCTTACTTACATGATAGTAAACACTATGGGGAGGAAGTTGTGACATGCTGCTGACTGGGTCTAGTATAAATTTATACTATATACTATTTTCTTCTCTTTATTGCTGAATTTCTTTGCCTCTTACTTCTCCAGATTTATGGTCAAAATCATATTACCTGGGAAATCCTTTCCCATCTATCCACCACAATTCTTCTAACCATCAATCAGAAGTTTAGGAAGGGAAAGGCTCATGAATGGTCCTCTTGACTCATATGTAACTACTATGTGCTTCTCACATGTACTTCACCCCCTCTTGGATACTATCATCTCTAGATCAAAGAAACTCTACTCTTAGTTCTTCCATCTCTGATCAGTACTTAGAAAAATAAAATAAAAAGCAAAAGGAAAGGAGGAACTCTCCTCTAGGCCCAATGAATAAGTATGCAGTTCTCAAATGCTCCAGGGAGACATTAAAGGCTCATGCACATTCCAGAAGAAAATGGGAAAGGACTCACTAGATCTTTCAGTTTGATGTAATAAAGAAGCATAAAGTGTAATCTCTCCTAATAGAGATCATTTTCCCAAAAATCTAGTCAACCCAGTCAATTTAGAGACAGTCCCATCACCCAGATTAGATCAATTATTATATCAGAGTCTATATGGGAAAGGTCTTTCAAAAGTCCAAACTGATCAATTTAATTATGTAAGTTTATCAAATTAATTGAAAAATTCTTTTAATCAGTGGGGTCAGCAAGGTGGTGCAGTGGAGATAGTGTTGGCCCTGGAGACAAGAAGATCTGAGTTCAAATCATATCTTAAACAATAACTAGCTATGTGACCTTGGACAAGTCACTTAATCTTGTTTGCATCAAATTCCTCATCTGCAAAATGTGCTAGAGAAAGAACTGATAAACTATTCAATAGCTTTGCCAAGAAAATTTCAGTGGGGTAATGAAGAGACAAACATGACTGAAACAATTGAACAACTTCTTCCCCATTTAGTGAGCTTTCCCCCAAAGCTTGTTCCTAGGTTCTCTATTCTATCTCTGTATTCTCTCAGTGATATCAGTGATGTCATCAGTTCGTACAGATTTAATTATCATTCCTAGAAGAGGTTGGATGACACAAAAGAATTCTGAATTTAGAATCAAGAAGCCCAAGTTTGAATTCTTCCTCAGGTACTTAATAGCTGTATGAATGTAGACAAGTCACTTCAACTCTCTCAATCTCAGTTTCCTCATCTGTAAAATGGAGATAATAATAACCCCTACCTTATAGTGTTATAATAAGGATCAAATGAAATAGTAAATATAATGTGTTTTTCAAACCTTAAGACTATATGTACATGGTAGCTATTATTAGTTATACACATTTAAATTGATCCCTGAATCTTTATTCAGTTGTGTTCTTGCTCTAGAACTGCAGGCCCACATCAACAACTGAATGTCCAACAAGCACATCTCAAATTCACTATGTCCAAAACAAAAACCATCATCTCCTTTCAATTCTGCTCTGTTCCAAAATTCTGAATTCCTTTTCAACTGCCCAGGCTTACAACATCATAATCAACATTATCTCATCTCTCTACTTCATATCTAATCAGTTTTCAAGTCTTATCATTCTATCTCAATAATATCTCTACTATCTGTCCCTTTCCATTCATAAACCCACTTTCTTAGAATTTGGATCCTTTTCACTTCTACCTTGTAATTAATTATCTCTCTACTTCCAAAGTGTGTGTGTGTGTGTGTGTGTGTGTGTGTGTGTCTCCAGGTCATATACTACCCAGGTGCCAAAAGTATAGGCCTGGCCATATCACTCTCCTAAAAGATAGCTAGACAAACAGATAAAGACTTTTCTACTAATTCTAGTGTAATGCATAGACCTTGGAGTCAGGAGTACAGGAGTTTGAATTCAGTCTCAGACCCTTGACATTGACTAGCTATGTGAACTTAGAAAAGTCACTTCACCCAGATTGCCTAGCACCCAGGGTTATCTCTAGTCATCCTGAGTCACATCTGGTCACTGGACCCAGATGGTTATGGAGGAGAAAATCCAATTCATGTGCCTGTCATGCCATCACCTCCCTATTGCCATGGTCTTCTTTGAGGACAAGTATCATCATCAAAATGAAACAGAAACTCCTCAACTTTTAAAACCCTCCACAATCTGGTTCTCCATTACCTTTCCAGAGACTTTATATTACTCACCTTCAAATACTTCAAATTTTGGCCAAACTATTGTCTAAATTCCCATCTGGGTACCTCTTCAAATACTTGGAATAGATTTCTTCTTCACCTCTTCCTCCTACAGCCTCAAACTTTCATGAAGATTCATCTCAGGGACCACCTCTTAGGTGAAATCTTTCTTGATCTTTACCACCACCACCACTCTTCCACTACAATCCAGTTGTTAGGTCTGATGTAATTTCTTTACATTTACATATTTATTGTAAACATTGTATCACAGCCCAAATTGAATATGAACTTCTTAAAGGCAAGGATTCTTTCTTGCTTTGTCTTTGTATCACCTGAATCTATCACTGTGTGTTACATACAGTAAACTTGGTAAATGTTTATTGAATTCAGATGAAAAAACTCTGGTTCCAGTTCTTTGGTATCATGATGCCTTCTGATGACCAGGCTGTATAATAAATATACAACAACCTGTTTCTTTTCAATCCAAATTCCTACCTGGGCATTTGGAATCATCAGTATTTATTTCTTTTGCAAATTTAGTTAACGCTATAATTTGTTTATAGATGTAGGTGCTTTAGGTAGTCTCAAGTTAAGACTGTTGTAATGAATTCTGTCTCTTATAGACCCAACCACAAAGCAAACTAAAACTGCCTCAAGGATAACATTTTAGCTATACTCCTCTCAGCTATATTGGATAGTATTCTTTGCAGCTTATTCCTGGATGCCAAGTGACCTTTGCATATCAAAAGAAAGGGTGGGACCCTATGTGTCAGTTTGAGCATTGTACAAAGTTTCTCCCCTGGTTTTTCTAAGGCGTTAACCAAGACTTCCTCTTCTTACTCTGTAAGTAAACAATATCACAGTTTCTAATCATTTCCTACAGTGGCCTTTGGCAAAACAAGAAAAAAAACACAGAATTTAGAAGATTAAAGTCATGTATATATAAAGTTGTTGGTCTTGGTTAGACAGATTCTGGATATATGATTCAGTACACATAAGGCATTCATTCTTCCATTTTCATTTCACAATGTTTCAATTCTGACTAGATAAAAAAAAATGTTTCGATGGTATTCCCAAGAATAGGCAAAACCAAATAAAAGCACATTCAGGAGAATAATAAGACCTTTATGTTTATGACCTTCAGCCTGTTAGATTGACGGAATGATGATGCTCTAACCCAATCTCCTAAACCACTGCCAAAATTATCTTCTTACATATAGATTTTAGTGATGTCACTCCTGCACAACAATCTTCAGTGGCTTCTAGTGAAATGTTAGGAAAGTACTTTATAAGCCTCACAACAAGGATATAATTCATACTTGTTTACAGTATGGCCCTGCTCACAAGGTTATTTTGACAAAAATACTTTTCAAAACTTGACCATTTCATGAGGGAATTATTGCAATAGCCTTCTAGTTGAACTACATGCTTCAGATTTCTTCCTAACACAATACACCCTTCACTCAGGTCTCAAAGTAGTCTTCCAAAACTATAGGTCTGACCATATCACCTCCTACACAATAAGCTCCAATGGCTCCTTTCAACATCTAGGAACAAATATAAAATCCTGCTGGCTTTTAAAAGGTTCATAAGCTGACCCCTTCCTACCTTTCCAGTCTTAATACATTTGATTTCCTTTCAAGTATTTTGCGATCCAACAGCACTGGCCTTTTTTCCTAATTTTCACAAATGGCACCCTGCCTTTTAACTAGCTATTCCAAGCCTAGAATGCTCACCTTTCTCTCCTCTACCTCCTGACCTCCCCAACTTCCTCAAGTCTTTGTCCAAATCCTCCCTTTGTAAACAAACTTTTTCTGATCCATACACATACTTACCCAAATTTCTAGTGTCTTCCCCCTGAGATTTGCTCCCATTTACATTATTTATTATTTACCTATTTACATGTTGTTTGCTCCATTGGAATGTAAACTCCTTGAAGGTACTGCCATGATTTGCTTTTCTTTTTATCCCTTGGAACAATTTCTGGCCCATTGTAAGGACTAAATAATTTCTTATTGAAGACTGAAATAAAACCCTTTAACAGGCAAGGATGACACCTAGGTCAAAGTCTAGGAGACTGGGAGAATAATTGTGCCCTTAAAAGTAATGAAGAAGCTAGGAAAGGGGGAGGGTTTGAAGGGAGAGATAATGAGTTCTGTATTAGGTAGTATGATTTTACCTCCCAAACCCCACAAGGAACTATGTTTTACAACGCTCTGATAAATTAATCACAAAATGTTCTATAATGTTGAATTATATACCTTGAATTGTATGCCTTATCCCCATTAGAATGTAAATCCCATAAGAGTATAGGCTTTATTTCATCTAATTTGTTTTGTCATCCCAGCAATTCATAGAGTATTTTTTACTTAGGAAGCCCTTAATAAATGCTTGGAAATGATATTATTAGTAGTGGAGTGAAAGACTTTTTATTAAAGTACTAGATTATATGTATGGGCAGCTAGGTGGTACAGTTAGGTGGAACACCAGTCTTGAAATTAGGAGGATCTGAGTTCAAATTCAGCCTCAGACATTTGACTCATTTAACTCTGTAACCTTGCACAAGTCACTTAATCATGACTACCTCACATCCAGGGCCATCTCTAATCATCCTGACTTTTATCTTGTCACTGGATGCAGATAGCTCTGGGAGAGAAAGTGAGGCTGGAAACTTAGCATATTCCCCTTTATTCAGATCCAGTTCGCATGCTTTTCATAGCATCATCCTAGTTTTCTTCAAGAATGAAGGACAAACATCAGTGGGTTATATATTACTGGATCATATAGTACTTTATATAAATTCTGAAATTCAGAGAAAACTTAGATTTAAACCCTTGGGAATAAGGATGCTCATGGGGATCAGCATGGGCAATACAACAGGCATGGGGAATATAGGGAAAGACAGAGACAAGTTTTTTGATTTAGGGAAATACGGGATGAGAAAAGTGACTTTCTCAGGGTCACACAGAGAGTATATACCAGAAGGATGACTTGAACAACACTCTCCTAGCTCAAAGGCCAGTTCCTTGTCCAGAGGAAAAAAAAAATAGCATAATGAATATAAGATCTGAACTGAACCATATAGAGCTTTTAGTTAAGTTTCTTATTTCGCAGTAACACCAATTCTGCCAACTTCATGGAGTTACTGTGAGGATTAAGTATGGTAACTTATGGAAAGTGCTTTGCGAATCATAAAGGGCTGTACCAACATTAGCTGTTATTATTATGATGGTGTGAATGTTTGGTGATACAACATCCTCAATTTTAAGACATGTGGAAGTATTTCTTATTATCCTGAGTTAATTATCTACTTGGCAGAAAATTTACTATGAGTCAGAGCTTCCTACTTTCACAATAAAACCCAGACTGGAAGGAGAACAAGGAAAGCACAGGATCCTCCATATTTATTTTTAAGCATAATGCTTAAAATGTTGAATTTGTTGTTGATATTATGTTGAAGATACATGTATAAGAAAACTGATGTCTTCCAAGAGTTTGAAGTCATGTGAAAAAGAGAATCTATAAGACATGGTTTGAAACTAATGAGGAGGATGTTGTGTGTGACTGTTGTGATCAGTCTCATTATATAGTAGTTCAGCCTTCTTTACAGTACAGAAAAGTGGTGTTTATTCTTGCCTCTAGGAAGGATTTAAAAAAAAATCCTCAGCTTCACATCTCAAGCACTTTCCAACTGGGTTCTCATTTGTCTTTCCAAAATTATTTCACATTACTTATGGATATATTCTATGCTATAGTCAAACTAAATTACTAGCAATTTCCTGAATTCAATTTCTGTCTTCCTTTTAACTCGAGTATTTGCTCAGTACCGTCCTTATATCTCTGCCTGTTAGGAACCTCAGCTTCCATCAAAGTCTAACTAAGTTCCTAAGAAAAACTTTTCTTGATCACCACAATTTTTAGTATTCCTTTTCCTTCAGATAGTGCATGTATATATTTATTTATTTGTCTGATATGGGTTGCATTCTCCATGAGGACAGAAGTGTTTTTTTATACTTTATATACTTTTATACACTTTTTATATGTGTCACAAATAGAATATAAGAAATAATTTCTAAATTTAATTGAATTACTTTGGTGATAGCAATTTCACTAATTTGACCATGTATAATTCCCCCTAATATGGATCACAAATCATTCTACAATTTTTCATTATCCATGGTTCTTTTCCTTGTCTTTCCCTGGAAGCCTTCTCCCTACAAACAGCAAAAGTCATGCTTTCCAGTACCACATCCCATTCTATAAAAGGAGATTTAGTAGCCAACAGGTATATCTAATAAGAGCAAGGACCACATGGACCCAGAGATAGTATATATATATGAGTCTTAAGAGGCACTAATGGGGGGGGGGGGGCAGAGCAAAGATGGCAGTATGAAGGCAGGAATTCCTGAAAACTCGTTCTCCAAAACACTCCAAAAGTCTTCAAATTATGACTGTAGTCAAAATTTAGAGGGGGCAGAACCCACAGAAAGACTGAGTGATACAATTTCTCAGTCTAAGACAACTTCGAAATTCTGCAGAAAAGGTCTGTTACACCAAGAGGGGGGGCGGGGGGGGTATAAAAAGCCACAGCATAGCCTCAGCCAGACTGGGTGCCTGGGTCCTTGGCAGAGGGGGTGGTTTCCAGACCTCTTGGCCCAAGGATCACCCAGGACAACTGGAATGGGCATTGAGAGAACTCTGCTACAACAGAGTGTTCATGGAACAGAGTGCCACCCTCTAAGCAGAGAACCTGCAGCAGGAGGCACACCCAGCATGTCCAGAGCTCTCTGTCCATAGATGGTAAGGGAGTTGGGGGAGACTGCAGAGGTCTCTCTACTCTCCCTGGGGCAGGATTTAGCTATTTGCTCACACTCAAATCCAGATTGCAGTCTGGGCCCCCACAATACCACCATAGCCAAGCAGGGACCATCCTCACAGCTCCAGGGCAGAGGGGAAGGCCTGAACACACACAAGAGAGCAGTCAGAGCCTCTCATAAGATCTTGGAGGAATTAAGGTCCCAAAAAACCCCCAAAGCCTTGCAAGTGGGTAAATCAGTCATAGGCTGAGGAAATGAACAAACAACAGAAAAAAGAAGAATCTGACCATAGAAAATTACTTTGGTCCTTTGGAGGATAAAATCAAAGCTTCTGTATCCAAAACCTCCAAAAGAAATAGAAAATGGCCTCAGGCTATGGATGAGCTCATAAAAGACTTTGAAAAGCAATTAAGGGAGGTAGAGGAAAAAGTGGGAGAAGAAATAAGAGCGATGCAAATAAATCATGAAAACCAAGTCAGCACTTTGGTGAAAGAAATTAAAATAAAATACTGATGAAAATAACATATTAAAAACCAGTTTAGGCCAAATGGAAAAAGCAACACAAAAGGAAATGAGAATTGGTCCACTGTAAAAGGAGATTAAAAACAACCCCTCTGAAGAAAATAACTCCTTCACATTCAGAATGGAACTAAAGGAAGCTGATGACTTTGTGAAAACTCAGGATGAAACAGAACTATACCAAAAAAAACCCAAATTAGAAAAATATGTGAAATATCTCATTGGAAAAACAACTGACCTTGAAAACATATCCCGAAGAGATAATTTAAAAATTATTGGGCTACCTGAAAGTCATGACCAGGAAAAGAGTCTAGACTTCATTTTTTCAATAAATAATACAGCAAAATTTCCCTGAGATCCTAGAAGCAGAAGTTAAAATAGATTGTGGGAATTTACTAATCACCTCCTGAAAGAGATCCCCTCCCCCAAAAAATTCCAAGAATATCATAGCCAAACTCCAAAACTCCCAAGTCAAAGAGAAAATACTGAAAGCTGCCAAAAAAAACAAGCAATTCAACTAACATGGCTCTATAGTCAGGATTTCACAGGCTCTGGCAGCATCTACATTAAGGGCTCATAGGGCTTGGAATGTGATATTCTGCAAGGCAAAGGATCTTGGTTTACAACTGAGAATCAATTACCCAGCAAAACTGAACAACCTCTTTTAGGAGAAAAGATGAACTTTCAATGAAACAGTGGGCTTCCAAACTACCCTATTGAAACAAAGAGAGCTAAACAGAAAGTTTGATCTCCAAGTACAGGACTCAGGTGAACCATAGAAAGGGCAAATGAGAAGTACTAACTCTGAGGAACTTAATGATGTTGAACTGTTTGTATTCCTGAGTGGGAAGAAGATATTGATAACTCATATGAACCTTCACATTTATAAGAGCAGTTAGAAGGAGCATACATAGGCAAGGCATAGGGAGGGAGGAGTTGAATATAATGGTATAATATAGTAAAAAGATGGAGTCAATGGGTGATAAAGGAAAGTACTGGGAAGAAGAGAAATGAGAGGAAGAAGGAATTAAGATATTTCACATAAGAGTCAAGAAAAAGCTTTTCCAATGGAGTGGAATGGGGGAAGGCAAGGGGGAATGAGTGTGCCTTCATTTTCCTCAGAAATGGATCAGAGAAGAAATAACATGCACACTTAATAGGGTATAGAAATCTATTTTACCCTAGAGAAAAATCAGAAGAAAGGGATGAGATAAGGAGGAATGGAGGTGGGGAAGGGGCGGAGTATTTGATAGAAGAGAGGGAAGATCATGGAAGAAGGATCTCAGATACAGCACACTTCTGAGTAGGGACAGGGTGAAAGAAGAGAGAGAAGAATAGATGAGAGTGGAGAGGAATAGAGTGGAAGAAAATACATCCAGTGATAACAGCTGTGGGAAAAATATTGAAGCAGCTTCTCTGGTGGCTATGATGGGGAAGGCAATTCATCCCAGAGAGAACGAGACATTGGAATCTGAACACAGATTGAAGTACACTTTTTTTTCCTTTCTCACTATTCTTGAGGTTTCTCATCTTTTGGGGGGGGTGTTATGATCACTCACAACAAGATTATTGTAATAATATAAAATAAAATAAAACAAAGAAAAAGAGGCACTAATGGTAGGTGAACAACCATGGAATAGGAACAAACTTGGGACAGAGAATGATTTCCTCTATTCTATATTGCTTTCTTCATGAATTAATATTTCTGAGAGTAAGGCTTATCAGAAATCTCAAAATATAAAACATATAAAAAAGACTGACTGAGACTAGTGAATGAATTCAATGTTAAATGGACAATGAGAAAGCAAAGTTCTTTTCCTCCAGAATCTGTAGCATAGAGAGCTATGAGTAGTATAGAAAGAATAATTGAAAGAACACATTTTCCATGAAAGGGATACTAGAGTTCAAAACAAGTTAAATATGTGTTAAGTAGACTATTAGTATATAATAAAACTTTAATAGGAGAAATTATATGAACACCTCCTTTATAGATTGTAACAAAGCATCTAACAAAGGCAAAAAATAAACATCTGATGTAGACTAAATAATAGTATCCTGATTGGATGAAATAAAGTTACTGTTTCGTAAGAAATAATAAACATAATGATTATGGAAAAGCACAGAAAGACTTAAATGAACTGATGAAAAAAGTAAACAATCAGAAACCCATATACACAATGATTATGGAAGTATAAACAGAAAGAATATCAAAGCACATTTAAAGTTGAATGTTGCAAAAATTATAAAGGTCAAATTTGGTCCCAAAGAATAGATATAAAAAGGCACTTCTTCCTAGGACTCCTTTGTAGGAATTAGGATACAAAGCTATGGAACACTGCATGCAATTCCAGATTTTTTTCCCTTATGCATTGATTTTTTTAAGTTTTTGCAAGGCAATGGGGTTAAGTGGCTTGCCCAAAGTCACACAGCTATGTAATTATTAAGTGTCTGAGGCAGGATTTGAACTCAGGTACTCCTGACTTCAGGGCCAGTGCCACCTAGCCGCCCCCCTAAATTGATTTGTAATAGTACTTTGGAAAATAAAGCTTCTCTTGATTCAGATTGGTTATAGAGTTGTATATTCTGCTTTGGGATGGTTAACTTCTCACTTTATATAATGTGCATTTAGGGATAATCTAGTAACAATTTCATTTTCAAATCATTCCAAAACAGTTCCAAAGACTCCATTCTTTTTTATTTATTATACTCAAAGTTATAGGAGCAATAGAAAATATACAACTCATATAGCCCATCTTGAGGATCTGGAGTGATTTAAGACCCTCTACCCATTCAATCTGAAAAGTAGTTTGGCATAGAAGATAGAAGGCAGGCCTCAGAGACATAAAACCCTCTTTACAAATTAGCTAAATGATGGAAACCAAGTCATCTAATCTCTTAGACTCTTCTTTGTTTCTTTGTTTTTTAGGTGGATTTTTTTAGGGGTTTTTTTTTAGGTTTTTTTTTTTTGCAAGAGAGAATAAATTAAAGAGAAAGTAGAATTTGGTTCTACCTTGGGAACAAAAAAAAATGCTCTGAAATCCCAAGAGCAGAAAGAGATGAAAATGGAGCTTTAGGTTCTCTCTGAGAACAATGGAAATTTCAAGAGATCTTTCCTGAGAAGAGGTCATGCTTTTTTTATTAGATTTTTCAAGGCAATGGGGTTAAGTGGCTTGCCCAAGGCCACACAGCTAGGTAATTATTAAGTGTCTGAGAACAGATTTGAACTCAGGTATTCCTGGCTCCAGGGCCAGTGCTCTAACCACTGCACCACCTAGCTGCCCCTATGTATTGGTTTTGCTGAATTTTTTTTCTCTTGTTCGTCTTTCTTTTAATTAATTAATTCTTTATATAAAGGATGAGTCTTTGTGAAAGAGGAAGGGGAAGACATACAGCAGAAAATATAGGTGATGTTGAAACCAAAGATATGAATAAAAATCTATTTTTAAAAGGCAAACCAAAAAAAGTTAGCAATGATCTTGGAGTCAGGAGGATGGGAGTTTAAATCTGACCTCAAACACTTGACACTTACTAACTGTGACCTGGTGCAAATCATTTAACCTGATTGCATTGTATCAGAGACATCTTACAGCCTTCCTAATCCATATCTGGCCACTGGACCAAGGTGGCTCCAGAATAGAAAGCGAAATTGCTGACAGCACAGCAACTCCCTCTCTCAAATTCAATTCAAGTCACCTCCCTGATGTCATAGTCTTCTTTGAAAATGAAGGATAAAAAACATCAATACAATAGGTACGGTGTTAGGGCATCTTGGATTTGCATACTAGATATACTACTCTTTAATTTTATTCTCTGAAGTAGTCACTTAACCTCTCTTTCTTAGTTTCTCATCTATACAATGAGGGGTTTGGATTAGATAGCTTCTAAGACTTGATTCAACTCTGCATCTACCATCTATTCCTCAGTGGTACTAAAAAAAAGTCTACAGTCTACAAAAAGGAAATGCAAATTTTTAACAAACGTGAAAACTTTAAAACTGCTAATTAGTAGAGAAATGCAAATTTAAACAACTCTGAGTTATCATTTTTTTCCTGTCAAATTGGAAAAGATGGTAAAAGTTGAATATTTTCAATACTGCAAGAACTATGGGGAAATAGAAATGTTCATCACTGCTCACAGAGCTGTGAATCTGTCCAACTGTTTTTGAAATCAATCTGGAGTTGTGCAAAAAAGTCACAGAAATATATATATTGGAACCAATGATAACACTATTGAGTTTTTACACTCAGGAAGCTACTTAATCAAGAAAAATCCAACTGTATAAAAATATTCATAGAAAACCATTAGTAAATTAAAAAAAAGAAACACATTAAGTGTTCAATGATTTGAGGAAATCAGAATAAATTATGTTGTAATTCTACCACATGGATTGACAAATATAAAGAACATCAAAAAATGGGAGGAATTTTATGAAATAACATCATTAGGGGTGGGTAGGTGGCATAGTGGATAGAGCACTGGCCCTGGAGTCAGGAGTCCCTGAGTTCAAATATGGCCTCAGACACTTAATAATCACCTTGCTGTGTGGTCTTGGGCAAGCCACTTAACCCCATTTGCCTTGCAAAAACCTTAAAAAAAATAACATCTTTATGTCACATTTTAAAGGCTAACATATTTTACCTAATTTAAGCATCCCAACAACATTATGATAAGGTACTAAATATTTTCTTATCAGTCAATTAACATACACTCATTAAATGTTGACTATATTCTGAACATGAAGGTAGACACTGGGGATACAAAAAAAGGAAATAAATTTCTTGTCTTCAAGGAGCTTACATTCACTGGAAGAGAGTACATGTAAATAAATAGAAATAAGAAAACTATATGCAAAACATATAGAAGATTGCTGTAAATGGAAAGACGTAGCATCTAGGGAAAATTAAAAAAGATATCCTTTAGTATTTGAAGAGTTTTAAAGGAAAACAGGGATCTAAGTGTCAGAGATATTCTTATCCTTATGGTATAGATGAGGAAACTTAAACCCCAAAAAGTTAACTGGCTTGCCAAGGGTCATACAACTGACCACCCAGATATATTCTCCTCTCAATCTTTTTGTGATACTCCTCCAGTAATCAACAGTTCCATCTTAGAGCATGCTACTGGAGCTTTATATGTCATATCCACTGAATGTAGCCCAAGATGATATGTTATATGCTTCACTCTTTTCTCTATTTGGTGTTCTCATCAGCTCTCACTGGTAAAATTATAACTTGTAGGCAGATGTTTACAAGGTCTATATAATCCAACCCTAGTCTCTCAATGAGCTACAATTCCTCTTCCTTAAATGACTATTGGACATCTTCAGCATGTCTAAATGATAACTCATTATTCTTACCCCAAACCCTTTCCCTTTCCCAATTTCCCTATTACTTTTAAGGGCACTACTATCCTCCTTTCAGTAATCCTGGATCACAACTTTGGTGACTTCCTGTGTTTCTCATTCTCCCTCAACAAATAAGTCATTTCTACTATTATGACATCATATTTATGTGCCCCCTTCTCTCCATTCACAGCCACTATCATCATTCGTGCTTCATCATTTGTCACCTGAATTACAGCAATACCCTCCTAAACTGTTCTCCCTGCAAAGTTTCTTTCCATTCCTATCTAACCTTCATCACTCAGCTGCCAAAATGACTTTCCTAAAACATAGAACTCCTCTATATCTCTATGGGTTCCTTATTATTTATAAAATATAAATTCTTGTTTGGCTTTTAAAACTCTTCACACTTTTTTCCCTCCTAAATTTTCTTCTTACACGTTTCTTTTCAATTTTCTCTGTAATCCAACTACACTGAAATATTTGCTATGTCTCATACCACATAGCATGTTCCATGTCCAAATCTTTGTACTTGCTGTTCTTTATGGCTCAAAGATTCTAACCTACTTTATAGAGAAATGAATAATCAGCAGTCAATCAAAAAATCTTATTGAATTCCTACTATGAGCTAAGCATTGAATTAGCTAAGGATCAGACTTTTAGCAAAAGGGAATGAACGAGCTTTGAACTCCGTTCAAATGATGGAGTCTTGCTCAAAAGTGAGACCTTAATGTATATTAAAGAATTGTATCATGTTATGATCTGGTTTAAGGGCTCTTCACTGAAACCTAAGGAACTCCCTGAGGATAGATTTTAGGAGGTCTGTAAACTTGAATGGGGAAAAAAATCATGTATATTTCACTATACAACCATTGTAATATTTATCAGTTTAGGTCTCCTTGTTGCCCTCTTTGCCCTTGTTCCTCTTCTTTCTTCTTCCTAGACTCTGCTCTTTTGCTTACTGATTTACCCTTTGTTGCCCAAATCAAACTATTTCTTTTGATAACCTGGACCCTGTCATCTCTTGTCTATCTCGAAATAAGTGTCCAGTCTCCTTGGGATTGCCCAATGAATTGCCTATAATATTTCAACCCCCCCCCAAAAAAGAACTTCTATCACCATATCTCCAGCAGAACCCTCTTTGATTGGGATATAATCTGTTCCAAATGTTCAGCACTCTCAAGATACAGCTACAAGGATTACAAGAGGTCTTTGAGTCAAATTAGAATAAAGAGAAGAATATGCATTACAGGTGCTTGGCATGATTGTGTTTCTTTGTCAGGCTCAGAATCACTGCCCAGCAAAAAAAAATCTAATATATATGTATGAATATATATATATATATATATATATATATATAGTTAATACATAACAATAATGTTAATTCAATTATTGAATTACCCTAAACTTAAGGATAAGGATATCTAGACCCACATCCCCCCTAGAAGATGTCCATTCAATTATCCATCAATAGCTTCATCCAGAATGGTAAAGTCAATTTCAACGCCCATCCAGTAGCATCCCTACTCTGTGATACTCTACTCAGTTCAGAAAAAGAACAACATACAACAATAAATAGGATTGTTACTCAGGCAGCTGAGACCAACTCTTACCTATTCTGTCACAGGGATCTATATCTCAATCATGGGGTCCTGGGGCCCAATGTTCCAGGCCCCACACTATTTGCCATCATTCCTCCACCACTAGCTTCTGCCAAACCACCATATAATTTTTCATATAAACAGTAAATATCAGATGAAGAATTTGATCACCCAAATCTTCTGAATCCCAGACTTTGTTTCATTATCATCTCTCATTGGATAAAGACTATGAGGAAAAGGTTAGCTTCAGGGAAAGTGACCAAAATCTAACTTTGCAGAGATCCCTAAGGAATTTATCTTAATTACTAGGTAAATGTAATTTGCCTTTTAGCATATAAATCTGTTGTGCCTAAGTGAAGCTGCTCTAAAACCACTGATAACAATTATATCATTTTATTAGCAAACCCTTTCTTTTAATTTTTGAATTTTATTTATTTATTTATTTATTAGGATTTTGCAAGGTAATGGGATTAAGTGGCTTGCACAAGGCCACACAGCTAGGTAATCATTAAGTGTCTGAGGCTGGATTTGAACTCAGGTACTCCTGACTCCAGGGCTGGTGCTCTATCCACTACACCACCTAGCCGCCCCAATTTGGAATTTTTTTAATTTACAGAACAAAACAATCATTTTTTTAAACTATAATAAAAAAGATGATTGCCCGTTGCAATTTTATTGCAAATCTATTATGCATAATTGCTATTCCAGATAAAAATTTATCATATTAAGTTCTTTTTTTGCAGAAGCATTATGTAGTCCCTATTCTAAATTTTAAATTGTCAGAGTTTCATCATTTAATCTTCCCATGAGGATCTACTGTGCCTGGAACAAGTTCTTATTTTCCTGGATAAGTTAAGATCTTATTTAGCCTTCCATGGTTTTGGACAACTGAAATTATTTTTAGGGACACTGACCCTATATGGGAAATTCCCCATCTCCAGTTTGGCAGATATGACAAGGAGGCAGCACTGATAAATAAAAAAACAGTTCAGAAAGTATTTGTTTGGCTTTCTTAAAATTTATAATTGTTCCATACTATTACAAAGTTGTTTTTAATTTTTGATAGATGTAGTTTTCTAAAAAAAAAGTCACCTACTACCACAGGTTCTGTGAACACAATAAAGTTTTGAAATGAATCTCTAAAACTTAAAAATGATGAGTAACTCTAGTTTTCCTCAGCAGAAAAGATTTTCTCAGTTTTCTTTACCCTCCCCGTCACTTCCTCAACTACTAATGTAAAGCATACCCGGGTAGTTTTGAAGGCAATGGAAAGACTGAAAGCTTGCTTGAATGAAACAGGCTCCACTTGCTAGCAAGGAGAGTCAATTTAACAGATTAAATTCATTTATGTCACTAATTTTCCCAGATTGCTAGTTCTATATTCTAATAGCTTGTTAATGACAGTGTTATAATTATTATACACAACATGAGCAACTATTAGAGTGAGAAATATATGTGACCTCACATGTAAGAATTATTCCAACTACAGAATTAAGCACACTATTCATCACCATAGTAACGTTGAAAAACAAACAGGAAAACCAATTCACAGATCCCATTTTTCAGGTTAAGTATGATCAGGGATGCACATATACGTGCATAATTTAAGCACAATGTCCTTTGCCAAAATGGTTACAGCACATGCACAGTATGCTTAAAGAATAGACATCATGTTATGATCTGGTTTAACAGTTCTTGACTGAAGCCGAGGTATCTTGACTTGAATGGGGGGGGGGGGGAAATTCATGTATAGTTCAATATAATAGGTTTCTTTCATAATCTTATCTATTTTATTTTTATCTATTTAAAAACATGATTCTGAAAAGGGATTCACTAAATCCCTAATCGAGTCCAAACTACTTATTTTATTCATGAAAGAAACTAAGGTTGAGAGAAGTACAGGGAGTTTCCCAGAGTCATGGAGGATGAATTACAGGGTCAAATTTGAACTTAGGTCTTCTGAATCCAAGATCAATACTTTTTCAATTGTACTTTGTGTACTCATCCTCATTCTCTCATAGACAAAAATGTCCAAGGATATGAACAGTTTTCATAATAAATAAAAACTTCAATAGGCAAATAAAAAAACTTTAAAATCACTAATAATTAGAAAAATGTATTTTAAAAAATCCTGAAAGCCATTCAAGTTATCACACATTAAAATTTGGGAAACCACATTAGGAAAGAGAATAATATATACTGTTTCATTCTTAGTGGAGCTTTGCATGGATTCTTTTCTGGAAAATAATTTAGAATTATGCATGAAAAGTTATTAAATTCTTCATAACCTTTGACTCAAAAATCCTACCACTGAGCTTATTCCCCAGGCAACAAGAAACAAATCTTCTGTACATAAAAAAACTCACAGCAATACTATTTGCAATAGCAAAAGCTAGAAACAAAGTATGTGTTCAATCACTTGAGAACAAATTGTGGTACATGGATGTAAGGAAATCATATTAAACTGTAACAAATAATGATTAAGAAGGTATTAGGAAAACATGGGGAATTGTATGTAGTACTACCAAACGAAACCTGGAGAATCAAAAGAATAATATGCATGTTGATTCAAAATCAGGTACATTTAGGTAACGCTAAAAGACAACATAATTTAAATTAAATTCACAGATTTAATATTGATACCAAATTATTAATGTTAAAGGTCATCCTTCCATTCTATTAAAAATTATTAATAACAAATGTCAAAGTGATATGTACCATCAGTCATACTCATTCGATCACATAATTTTGTTGTTCTTTTCAGAGACTATTCTTGGAAAAGGAAGAATGGTAATGCCTATATCATACTTGCTATGTGAAAACAAAATATATCAAGAAAATAATATGCAAAAATGTCCTTTAAATGTCCTTTAAAATAAACTGATGATTTTTTTTCAAAAAATGAGTTAACTTTTCTGGGCAAAAATAAATTAAAATCCCCTAAATGATACTTTGCAATCTTAAAGGGGGCGGGGAACCATACCTTATTTGCAACAAATAATCCTCTTCATTAGTAGGACTTTAGCAAGAACATATCTTACTGGGGCGGCTAGGTGGCGTAGTAGATACAGCACCAGCCCTGGAGTCAGGAGTACCTGGGTTCAAATCCGGTCTCAGACACTTAATAATTACCTAGCTGTGTGGCCTTGGGCAAGCCACTTAACCCCATTTGCCTTGCAAAAACCTTAAAAAAAAAAGAATATATCTTACCCACACAAGAGTGTAATTTTTCCCATTTCTTAAGTATTTCACTCAGGGCCTTTGCCCATTTATTTAAAATTTATAATGCATTATCTCTGAGTCAGTGATTCTGTAGCTTGACATTTCCCAAGGAAGTAAAAAACAGATTTTTAAAATTACAATATCAATTAGTCAACAAACATTTATTAAGTGCCAAGTTACATTTCAAGCAAGTAGGAGGCTCAATAATTAGAACACTAGAGCTGAAGTCAGGAAGTTCTGAGTTCAAACCCAGCCTCAGACACGTACTAGTTATGTGACCCTGGACAAGTCACTTAACCCTGATTGCCTTAAAGAAGGAAATGAAAAACCACTCCAATATCTTTACCACAAAAACCTAACAGACAGTCCTGGTGTGATATGGTCCACAGTAACACAAAGAAGTTGATATGACAATGACTGAACAACAACAATATGTCAGCAATAAACCAGTGATAAAGCGCTAGGCATACAAATACAAAAAAAAATCATATTTTTGTAGTATTAGAGAACTGGAAAATGGTCACCATAGATTGAGAGATTTCTTTACAAATTTGGTATATAGATTATATAGAAAATTATATTATACTATAAAAATAGTATATATGCAGAATTCTGAGAAACTCAGGAAGATTTATATAAACTGATGCTGAGAGAAATAAACACTAGAGAAAAAAATTACACAGCTATGAGAAAGTAAACAACATAACTGATAGACTTTATAACTGATCAATACAATATTCAGTCATGATTTCAGAGTACTGATGTAGGCTCAGAGAGATGAGGAACTCAAAGTGAAATGACATTTTAAAGCATGAAAAATGTATTTACTTTTTTTGGGGGGGTTGGTTGTCATTAAAGAGAAAAGCTCTTGGTGTGGTGGTGGGGGTAGTCATTGGAAAGTAAAAAAATTCTTTTTTATAAAGAGAAACAATAAAACATTTTAAAAATCAAAAAGTTGTACCAAAGACTCAAGGAGCTAGGAATAAATGAAGCAGAAAATATTTTTCTAATAAGAGGTTTTAACAAGTTTAGTTAAACACATAGAGATAATAATTTTAGTACTACTCGAGTTGTCAGAAAGCAGTCAGTGCTTCTGTTATCTAATCAGTCCAGCTTGTTTTTTACACACTATGGTTTACAAGATGGTGGGTAACAGACAGTAGTAACAGAAGGAGAGTTAAAAAAAATCATTAAATTTCCAATAACTGTAGAATAATCTGCTCTTTGAAATTAAAATTCACATGGAAATTTATTCATCACACACACACACACACACACACACACAGAGATTTAGGATTTCCAAGGATTAATAGAAAAATACAAGCAATTCTTCCTTCTAAAGCTAATTTAATAGGCCATTTTTCTTTTTGTCTTTAAACCTAAAGCAAATGTCCAACTTTGAGAACAGAATGGGCAGTTTCATGCTTTACAAAACTAAGGTACCTATTATTACTAGAAATTTAATTCCTCCATGACCAATTAACCAATTCCCATCTGTTGTATAAATAAACAAGTATACTGCTCTCTCTCTCTCTCTCTTATATCATGATGAAGTTAACCAGTTGACCAATTCTTTTTACCCTTGCCATTACAAAGAAATTTTCAAAGTGGCTTATCAAAATAGAGAAAAATGCATCAAAATCACCTTTAAATTTGAGATAGCCTTGTCAACCTTCTCAGTAAGGTTTTTATACATAGGCTTTAATATTATTTATATTCATATCTGACTGTCAGACAAAAATATTTAATTACAGAGACCCAAAATATAGTTCATTTATAAGCAATGATCACTACACCTCAGCTTCCTTTATTTAGTCATCTACTCATTTACCTGTCACCAAGGTAACAAAGAATCTGACTCATGTATTCAACAGAAACAGACAATGTTACATTACATGAGGACACCACATTTCTTTAAGAGCTTAATGACACATAATTTTAGGAAGTATAATGAGACTATTGATAAATGGAAAGTTGACCACTTAAACCATACAATAAATGGGGGCGTGTCAATGTGAATTGAAATTCTAGTCATTTCTATGAAGTTTAAAGGACAACTCACTTAGAGGAAAAAGGCTTTTGCAAACAGGCCTAGTCATTAAACAAGAAACTAAATACATAGGCAATTCAGTAGCCAGTGAAGGTCATATATTCAGCTTTTTCATATAAGGTAGTCAGAGCAAAAGAAACTGTCATGAACAATCCTAGGACAGGAAAGACAATCATCCAACATTTCTGGACAAACAGTAATGATCTCTTGGGACTTATTTTACTCAAAGTACAGATTGTAGAAAGAAAACTACCAGTGCCATCTGGCCTGGACTATTTTTGTCCCAATTTAGCATTACTATTTGCCCATTTGAAACAGCAGTTACATCAATGGGCATTTGAGTAGAAACAAGAATGAATGGTTATGTGGGAAAATGTCAGCGGAAAGTACAGAATAAAGATACAATATAGGAAGAACAGCATAAGTGAAGGAAAAAACTCAAAAGGAATAAAAAAAGAACAGAATTGGAGCAACAAGATGGTACAGTGTGTAGTTCATTGGCCCTCAAATCACGAGGATCTAAGTTCCAATCTGACCTCAGACGTTTACTATTTCCCATCTGTGTGACCCTGAATAAATCACTTAATCCCATTGCTTCATCAAAAAAAAATGTAAAAACAGAATTCAGTCAAAGAGGAGATGAACCAAAAACACTCATTCAATGTTTTTTATATATAACAAATTAACATTTGTTAATTATCTAGGAAAATGGCATAAAAACCTAAAACACTGGAAGAAACAAAAAGAAAAAAAGATTACTTTTTTTAATCAACAAAGAAAAAACTAAAAATTATCAGAAGTGAAAGGATTACAAATAAAGTTCCTAAACAAAACCAATTCTTGAGATCTTTTCCTAAAGAAGGAAAAAATGATGATGATGATGATATTAGCAGTTTATATTTACATAGTTTTAAAGTATGCAAAATACTTTACAATGTTATCTAATTTTTATCCTCACAACAATCTTGAAGTAGGTGCTATTATTATCCCCATTTTACAGCTGAGTAAGGTTAAACAGATGTTAACTGATTTGTGAGATTTGAATTCAGAACGGGATCAAACAATTAGTATCTGAAGCCACATTTGAATTCAGGTGTTCCCCAAATATTTTCCTTTTCTCCCCCTCCCCTTATTCTTAATAGGACATTGACATTTTTCCTTTTCACTAATATTTTGCTGAGTTATCATACTTGAAGTTATTTTTAAAATTTCATTCTTAAAAGGATGATGTATACAATTCCTCACTCCCCCTTTTAGTATTGCATAATACTTCAATACTTCTGTATTGAATCTCACAATGATTCTGTAAGATCTTCAGTAGGCATTCACTCCATCAGTGCAGAAGGCTAACCCAAATTATCCCTTTTTATCCCATATAGTATTATGCTTGGAAAGAAGATCTATTGAATTTATTGGAAATCTTCTAGGGCTTTTTGCCCATTTCAGAAGATACAATGGAACACTCAGGCTATCTCTTATTGTTCAACTATCATCCTATGACCAACCTTTTCCTCTGACATCTCTTTAATGACATGCTTTTATATCATTTCTTAAGTCACAAGACCATAATAAATATGAGTCTGTTCAATTGTGCCAAACATGACAATTATCTGTTAGATGTTCTTTGAGTCACTTATAATTTTGATTCTTCTGAAATTGGGTCTCTAAAATTCACAAGCAGACCATCACTGAGAAAAGAGTTTTTGTTGAAAAGATGGGTATTGATTCTGAGCAATAGCTTGGTATATTACTGTGCTAAACTGCATCCAGTTTCAGAAAAGAGCCATCTCAATGAGTTCCAAGATTACTAAAAAGAAAATTGACTAAAATACACACAAAACCCAAAAACTATACAAAGAATGTCCACTTTTCATAACATAACATTCAATTGGTTTTGAAAAAAACAAGTCTTTAGCCTATTGGGTACAAGACATTATGCTAGGTCTTAGAGATAGAGAACCTTAAATGTGGGGGGAAAAAAGAAAAGAAAGAAGAAACTGTTGCAGTCTTTAATAGACTTGCATTTTAGTGGGCAATGTAGCACATACACAATTAAATAATTACAAGGAAAATTGAAGCAGGAACAAACATTTATAGATGATGGAGGATAGAGGAAAGGGATCACAGAAGGCACCATGGAAATGACAGCATCTCAGCTGAGTTTGAAGAAGTCAGAAATTCGGAGATACATGGCAAGAGCCTAAAATGCCAGTCTAATGGATTTTAATTTATCCCATAGGGAATGGGAAGCCACAAATGGTTTCTGATCAGGGGGAATAACATGTTCACACCTACTCCTTAGTAATATTATCTTAGTAGCTATGGGAAGGGTAGATTAGAGATAAAAGAAACTAAAAGCAAGGAAGCCATTAAGGTAATTTAAGTGAATTAAAAGGAATGTTGACTAAATGAGTGCAAAAAGGGGAACATGGAGCTGGACAGCCAAATCAATTGGGTTAATACATAATACGATTAGTCAATGTCTATGACAGATCCTTTAAACTGAGCTTAGAAATGGGTAAATTTTCAAATGTTTTCATCAATCCTAAATTCCAAACAACTAAAATATAATACCTTATATTTGGGTTGTTCTATGTGCTTCTCAATTATATAATTATCCATTATGTAATTTCAACTTCACAATAATATTGGAAAACAGAATGAGTAGGTATTATTAGTTCCATTTTAGACATAAAGAAGTCTGAGGACAGTTGGAGTGATTGTCCTAAAATTACTTGGTAAATAGTCATCGAACTCAGTTTTCTTTGATCACATGCTGACAATTTTCACATATCATCCCTATGAACACTTACCTTAAAAATGCAAATATGGTTCCTATGCCTACTCCACAAAGTTGATTCCTTAAGTTCAAAGATGTTACCCTTAATAGATGACCTGCATTAAAAAAAATGTGAAAATTAGCACTAAAAAGATCAATTATCCTTTCAAACATTTTTATTCTTCTATCATAGTCTGAAAAGAGTGAACTTAGGTTTACTCTACCTTTGATGGCAAACTCCTTAATATATGTTATCCATTTGGAAAGTCATAGAGGGCACAAAATAACTTCAACCAAATCATCTGCTTTGGTGTCATTTTAACATACAAGAAACTACATTAATGAAATTACTCTGGGGGCGGCTAGGTGGCACAGTGGATAAAGCACTGGCCCTGGAGTCAGGAGTACCTGGGTTCAAATCCAGTCTGAGACACTTAATTACCTAGCTGTGTGGCCTTGGGCAAGCCACTTAACCCCATTTGCCTTGCAAAAAAAAAAAAAAGAAAGAAATTACTTTTTTGAACTGGAAATTATTTTTAAAGAACACTTTAAAATTTAGAAGTAGATAATATTTTAGCTCCCCATATTCAGTTACATATCTATAATACATACAGGGCCTAGGATATTTTATAATGTTACTTCTTATTAAATGAGACATTTAAATATTATTTCAAGAGCCAAAAATTAGTGAACTTCATTATTTTCAATATATAACAGAAAATTTTAGAGAAGAATATATGAAGGTAGTAAAAATAGTAATAATAGTAAATAGTAATAGTAATAATAGCAAAAAATTCATGAAATCAGGGATAATATATGATGCTCTAGATAATCCACATTTTCTCTTCATGTCTTTTAAAGAATCAGCAATATCAACTTTTTCCAAAGCCATTCCTTTTTTGACACAGTAATGAACAGGACTCAAATAATCTCAATCTCTGGAATAATTTCATATACATACATATATATATATATATATATCTCTTTCTGGTTATGCTTGAGCTAAACTTTGGCAATGTCAATATCATTGCATTACTCTTGGTTCAAAGCCTAATACAGGAATAAGTTATTTGCAAAAAATTCATTTATTCAATAGCCTCAAGTATTTAACTATGGCTGAAGAACTAGAAAACACATACAAAAAATTCAGGAACTACAAAAATAGATCTTACAAAGTTAATGCAATAAATTCCAGGCATTTTAATTAGAGTAGACCCTTTAGATCCTCATTCAGTGCTCATACAAAATCAGCAAGGTGGTACAATGAATAGAGCACCAATCCTTGAGTCAAGAGGGCCTGAGTTCAAATTTGACCTCAGACACTTTGTGACAAAGGCAAGTTATTTAATCATGATTGCCTTGAATTCAGGCCATCTCCATTTATTCTGTTTCATATTTGACCAGTGGAACCAGATAACTCTGGAAGAGAAAGACTGGCAATTTAGCACAGCACCAACCCCACCCCCATTCAAAATCAATTAACTTAATTGTTATGGCAGCAACTCACTGATGTTATAGTCTTCTTCAAGAATGAAGGACAAACATCCTCATCATCATCAATATTATCATCATCACTATCTCATACAGAAAATCTAAAACAATTCATTTAAAAACCTGTTGGTGTGATTTTTTTTCTCTCTTTCCTCCCTTATGGTTATTCTCTTTTTTAAAAAATAGGATTTGTTATATGGGATGAATTTCTATGGGGGGGAGGCATTGAGACATACTGAGGCTAACTATGATAACATAAAAAAGAAGACATCAAAAAATCATTTGAAATGCAATAAAACAGTGGGGGGAGGGAGCCTGTGGAAACAGGGCTATAAATAACACATATTAATTGTCTTTCTTGAAAGTTTCACTTAAATAGTAATCCATCAGAACTCTGTTCCTAATTTTAAAATAGACAGAATCACTGATATTACCTAGAACCAGTGATCTAAATAGAAAAAGGTAGGTAGAAGGGATGAGAAAATGGCCCAGGTACACCAGTTGCTGATACAGATCTATAGTAATGTTGGATATAAGTCCACTTCCTTACTTAGACAAAAAATAGTGATATCTATAAAGAAAAAAGAAAAAAACAGAAAAAAATAACAATCTAATGAATAAATATCATGGAATCAAGCAACTGGAAAAATGTTAAATGAAAAGAAAGCAAAGGAATACATTCTATAGAACCTTAAGAGATGATCATGTAACAATAGCAAGGAACCTTAGTCTCATGCTAAAAAAGAAATAAAAAAACCCCTAGAGTTTTACTAAAATAAAGAACACAAATTAGAGAAGAAATTAAAGTTCTCTAAGAAGAAATAAAAAGGCAAACAAAAGAGAAGACAACTGGGAACTTATGGTGGATAAATCTTATAAAGAAGAGAGGGGAGAGTTCAAACATGTTGAACATATTGAAATTAAGTTTTAGAAGAAAGGAAAGAAGGAAGAAACAAAGGAAGAAAATATTTATTAAATACCAATTATATGCTGGGCACTACACTAAGCATTTTAGAAATAGTATCACATTTGATCCTCAAAACTCTGGGAGGTAGATTCTATTATTATCCCTATTTTGCAGTTGAGTAAACTAAGACAAAGAGGTTAAGGGACTTGACTCAAGAGTCTGAACTTGGGTCTTCCTAACTCCAGGCCCAGCACTCCTTCCACTGTACCAAAAATATGGAAAATAGACAAGAAAGTACAGCTCAGTAAAATTCAGAGAAAAGTCTGAAGTTTAACTCACCAAGAAACATAGTAATCAAATTTCAGACCTTCATCATCAAACAAAAACACTGCAGGCAGGAGAAAAGTCTTTTACCTACCAAAGAGGAAAAAAAAAACAAATCAACTGTGAGAAACAAACAAAAAAAAAAGATTTTGGAATATAATCTTAAAAACAAAAGAGATCAGCATATCATTTAACATAATCTACAGAAACTGAGATTAATCAATTTTTAATGGGCTTTCAGTAAGAGGGAAGATATTTGAGATATTCCTTCTACAACAGAAGAAACCCAAGAAAGATAACAAAATAGAGGCAGTAACAACAACTAAAAAACTTATGAAGGAAATTAATACTTTCACTTTCTGTAGTTAATATGGGATTATTATTTTTAAATTCTTTTTAAAGAAACTTTTAAAAAGAATGGTCCAGTACTAATGAGAGAAGAAGAGAGCAAGTAGGTCAAAGGAATTTAAGGGATCAAAGATGTAGTCAGGCTAAGAGTCAAAATGAAGAAGAAAGAATTAAAATTAATACTTCTTAGACTAAAATTTACAAGTAAATCAAGGTTTAGAGGAAGGGTTTCTCCTAGCATTGGAGAAAAGCTGTACAGAGTGAGACAGAGAGTTTGAGATTAAGAGAATAGGGGTTTTCAATTTTTCATTCTATCACCCAACCTAAAGAATTGGAGGTAGGGAAGAGGAGAAAATCATTATAAATGAGAGAATAAATTAAAGAGAAAGTAGAATTTGGTTCTACCTTGGGAACAAAAAAATGCTCTGAAATCCCAAGGGCAGAAAGAGATGAAAATGGAGCTTTAGGTTCTCTCTGAGAACAATGGAAATTTCAAGAGATCTTCCCTGAGAAGAGGTCATGTTTTTTTTTTTTTAGATTTTTCAAGGCAATGGAGTTAAGTGGTTTGCCTAAGGCCACACAGCTAGGTAATTATTAAGTGTCTGAGGTCAGATTTGAACCCAGGTTATCCTGACTCTGAGGCCAGTGCTCTATCCACTGCTCTACCTAGCCGCCCCGAGGTCCTGCTTCTTAAAGACTGCTTCCTACTCCAGGGAATGAGCTATCTGGTCCCTTAGAGATGCCGGGCATGATTGACGGACAGATGGAGGAACACAGGTCCAGAAGTATAATAGGCAAGTTATGAATTTAAGAACAAGAAGTAGAAATAGAAATCCCTTAAGAAGGTATAGAGAATTTCTTTTTTATCAAATCATACTATGATGAACTGATACACCAAAGAGAGTAAAAGAACAATATTCAAAACAGTGAAAATAAAAGAAACTGTCAAATTTTTGAATTACACTATTTGTTTCATGCTTTTTATACCATTAACTCCAACTCAACCAGGAAAACACATTATCAGTTTCAAAAGGTGATGGCTACAAGAACTACTAAATTACAAAAAGTTTGAAACTAACTGCTAGTATGGTGGATAATTCTCCATTAATCACCCAACAATACTTAAAGGTTATAGTCACTCTGATTCTTACCACCAACATAGGATCTAAGTTGTGGGATGTTCATATTAGTGATTACAGAATTAAGTAGAAAGTTTAAAACTAACTAGAATGTTAAAACAAAATTACTGGAGATTCCCTTCATGAATAATTCAGTTATAGTTTCCTCTAATAAATATGAAGTTCAAAACTTAAACTCTTGGGGTAAAGCAATTATAGAGTAAAACAGCAGAGAACTTAAGAAAATGATTGGTGGGGGCGGAGCCAAGACAGTGACAACAGGAGAGGATCCTCTCTTAGGTGCTCTCTCTCTCTGATATTTCCAAACTTATAAAATAAAGACTCTGTTTCAAGAGACAGAACCCATAGAGGGATCCAATGACACAATTCTCCAGCCCAAGGTAACATGGAAAAGAGTGGAAAGGCTCCGCTCCACAGGGTTAGAGGGGTGGCCCGCCAGAGTGAAAGAACTTCAACCTCCTGAAGGCAGCCCCAGGGCACTGGGAGCTGTGGCTCACAGAAGTGGGGACAGTTTCCTGACCTACACCCCAGGGAGCACTGGGCACAACTTGGGGGATCATCCAGGGAATGAGCAAGTGAAGCTCAGCCCTTAGGCACTCACCTAGCAGCTTGGCCATGCAGCCCAGATCCAGAAACCAGGAGCAGGTAGAGCTGGAATCCCCAGGCATGAGTGCTGAGCCTAGGTAGGAGAATGGAGAGAGACTGCAGAGGTCTGTCCTCTGTCCCTAGAACAGGACTCTGGGGCTCTGACCACATTCAGATCCTGATTCACAGTCTAGGCCCCCCCCCCATAGAACAGCAGGGTCCCCCCACACCTCAGCTCCGTGGCAGAAGGGTGCACTTGTGGTCATTCACAGACCAGGAGGGAAGACACACAGAGATCCTTGGGGGGGAGGTGTCCCAATAATACTCAAAAGCTCAGGAATCACCCCAAGACCAGGCACAGGCTGGGGAAATGAATAAACAGAGCAAAAAAAGAAAAACACCATTGAAAAATATATTGTCTGTGATCCCAAGAAGGATCAAAGTACTCAGTCTAAAGATAAGGAATATGCTCCTGCATATAACGACTCCAAAAAAAAAAAAACCAGAAATTGAGCTCAGGCTATGACTTTGAAAATCAAGTGAGGGAGATAGAAGAAAAAATGGGAAAAGAAATGAGATGCAGGAAAAACATGAAAAAGAAGTCAGCAGCTTAGTCAAGGAGATCCCAAAAAATGCTGAAGAAAATAACATGTTAAAAACCAGCATAGGTCAAATGGATAAAACAATTCAAAAAAGTTATTATGGAGAAGAATGCTTTAAGAAGCAGAATTGGCCAGATGGAAAAAGAAATAAGTAAACTCTCTGAGGAAAACAAATCCTCCAGATGTAGAATGGAACTGAGGGAAGCTGCTGATTATACTAGTAATCAAGATACAATACTTCAAAAACCAAAAGAATGAAAAATTAGAAGAAAATGTGAAACATCTCATTGAAAAAACAACTCATATGGAAAACAGATTCAGGAAAGATAATTTAAAAATTATTGGAATACCTGAAAGTCATGATCAGGAAAAGAACCTTGACATCATTCTCAAAGAATTACTACAGGAAAAATTGCCCTGATATCCTAGAAGCAGAGGGCAAAATAGAAATTGAGAGAATCCACATATCTTCCCCCAAAAGAAATCCAAAAAAACCCCCAGGAATATTATAGCCAAGTTCCAGAACTATCAAGTCAAAGAGAAAATATTACAAGCAGCCAGAAGGACACAATTCAAATCTTGTGGAGCTGCAGTCAGGATTACACAGGATTTAGCAGCAACTACATTAAAAGCTCATAGAACTTGGAATATAATATAATATTCTGGAAGGCAAAATAACTTGGAATGCAACTGAGAATCAACTATCCAGCAAAACTGAACATCTTCTTCCAGGGAAAAAGATGGACTTTCAATATACCAGGAGAATTTCAAATATTCCTGTTGGAATGGCCAGCGCTGAACAGGAAGTTTGATCTTTAATTTCAGGAGTCAGGTGAAGCATAGAGAGTGGAGGAGAAGGGTCAAATATGAGGAACTTCATAATGATAAACTACATGTATTCCTACATAGAAAAATGATACTGATTATACTCATATGAACCTTCTCATTTAATAGAGCAGGTAGGAGCTTTTATAGATGAAGCACAGGAGAGAGCTGAATTTGAAGATAAAATATGGTGTAAAAAAATGGAGTCAATGGCTAAAAGGGAAATGCAATGGGAGAAAGGAAAATGAGAGGTGGAATAGGCTAAAATATTTCATATAATAAGATTTTTTATTACAATGAGCTATTGCAATGATATGGAAGGGAGGAAGGCAAGGGAGAAATGAGGGAACCTTCACTCTCATCAGAGGTGAGGAAACAGCATATATACTCAATGGGGTATGGACATCTAGAGTAAGAAGGAGAGAAGGGGGACAGGGGGAAGGGGGGATGTGAGTGATGGAGGAGAGGATGGACAGCAGGGGGAGAGCAGTCAGATATAGCATATTTTCTTTTTTACTTCTTGCAAGGGGCTGGGATTGGATGGCCTCTCTGGGACCATAGGGCTGGGTTGATGCTGGGCCTAAGGAGTGGTATGTGAGCTCAGGGCCTCTTGGCCTGAGGGCTAGGGATCTGTCTGCTGTGCCACTCAACTACTCTACAGCACATTTAAGAATAGGGACAGAGTGAAAGGCTAGAGAAAATATAGTATATGGTAGTGAGAAGTATGAATGGAGGGAGTTGTGATAGCAATAGCAGCAGTGTAAAAATATGGAACTAGCTTTTGTGTTTCATAAAGAATATGATCCACCCACAACAGAGCTGGAGGTGTTGGAACACAGACTGAAGCATTATTATTATTGTTGTTGTTGTTGTTGTTGTTTTTGTTGTTATTGGGGGGGTTGCAGGGCAAATGGGGCTGGGTGGCTTGCCTGGGGCCACACAGCTGGGCGATTGTTGGGTGTCTGAGGCTGGATTTGGACCCGGGTACTCCTGGTTCCAGGGCCGGTGCTCTGTCCACTGTGCCACCTGGCCGCCCCATCATCATCATCATCATCATTATTATTATTATTATTTTAATTTGGGTCTTTTCTTTTGGGGGGAGTTTTCAGGGCAATGGGGTTGGAGTGGCTTGCCCAGGGTCACGCAGCTGGGTGATTGTTGGGTGTCTGGGGCCACATTTGGGCTCAGATACTCCTCGCTCCAGGGCTGGTGCTCCATCCACTGCACCACACCATCTGGCTGCACCTATTATTATTATTTTTTTAATTTAATTTTTTTCTCTTTCCTTTGCTTTATCGCTCATGTGGGTCTATATTTTTGGGGGGAGGGGTTATCATGTTTACTCTTAAGCAAGAATATTTTAGTAATTATAAAAAACACCATTTGTACCAAAATAAGAATAAATAAATAAATGGGGAAAAGAAAATGATTGAAGAAAAGTTTAACAAATAATACAGTAAAGAAATAAAATGAAGCGAAGTCTCAAAATAAAATTCTGAAGAAAATTATTTAACAAAAATTAGAACTGAAGGAAGAAAGAAGTAGAATAAATAACAGAAATGAAGAGATCTCAGAAAAGCTATGGATAAGCCCACAATGAAATAATAATAATAATAATAATAATAATAATAATAATAATAATACTTTTACACATGTAAGAAGTCATTAAATATAATAAAAGAAAAAACCTGAATAGTTTTTTTCAAAAGAAAATGAAAAACTGCTCAGATCTATTAGGAGCAGGGGACAAAGAGAAAATTGTGAAACAATCCAACCAAGAATCCCTGAGGAATCCTGAAAGAATCCCTCAAGTGAAATATAACAGAAATTAGTTAGCCAAAAAAAATCTATAACACCCAGGACAAGGAAAAATACCTAGGAACCTAGGAGCCACAGTTGAGATGACATAAGAACTAACATTCCCAATCCATGAAGAAGAAGAGTGATTGGAATAAAATATTCCAAATGATAAAACATATGGACTCACAAGCTAGAATAATTTATCCTGCAAAGATGGGTATCAATCCTACAAATGGAAAAAATGGATATTTAATGGAATATATTTCAAGTATTTCCGATGAAAAGACCAGGAACTTTTAAATATAAACAGGAATCTAGAGGTATCTAGAAAAATACATTTATTATTGTAACTGAAATTGGAAGGGACTGCAAGATGATACAGGCTACTTTCTAACAGAGGGAGAAAAAACAAGTATTCCTTCAGAACTTTAATGTCTTCAAAGGATATTGAGGAAATTCAATAGGAAAAATAGAGGACCAGATATGAATTGTTTCTTTTCTAAGAATTTGAAGAGAGTAAAGAGAAGGGAACGTAAAAGGAATACACTGCCATCCAAGGGAAATTTAGAATTTTCTATTTCTCATAAAGGAGGTGAATGAGAAGAAGAGTTACAAATAGATAGGAAAGAAGAGGTTAGAGGAATGGGACTAAGAGAAACTTCATGCTTATCTGACAATGAAAGGTTAAAAGTTCATGTGCACACGCACAGACATACACAGTTTGCTGTAAAAGGGCTGAATCAAATTCAACAGTAAAAAAATGAAGATTGGGAGAAAGGTAAAAAAGATGATAATGCCAAATATGGAAAAGTCCAAAGCAAAACAAAGTTCCTGATTCTGAATGAGAGGTTCAAAGGGGAAAAAAGAAAGGAAAGGAAATTATTAGAATAAAAGAGGGAACACATCAACAGGAGAATGACTGAACAAATGTAGAATACCCATATAATGTAATATTTTTGCCATTAGAAATAAAAGAAATGACATCTTCATTAATGATCTATTAATTCTAAAAAGAAATTATAGAAATAATAAATATTTTAGAGAAATATGAATGACAGAGACAATGAAGCAACAGACTATGAATTTGGGGATATAGCTAAGGCAAACTTTAAAGGAAAAATATGCAAATATGCAACAGATCTAAGATTCCATGAGGGCAAAACTCTAGGTATGAAAACTCCTACCATCAAGGATGATCATGATCCATACAGGGCTAGTTTATTGGAAAGGTTTTTGTGAGATACAAAGAAGTTAAATGAACTGACTGGCAGGTGCCCTGTAGCCATGCTCTCCTCTACCTTGATTCTCCTTTCTTGCTCAAGACCAGTCTTCACAAGCCAGAGCTGGAGTTGGAGAAATAAGCTAAGTGGGTGGCCAGACTTTTCTCATAGCTCCTTAACTCACCAGGATGGAAGTACAGATGTACAATAGAGTTCATTGTTTCATTACAGAAGCAAAAACCTCATAGGAACAGTCGCACCTTTTTTGAAGGAATAGAGAGAAGAGCCATGAATATTTGTTTCTGGTATAGTTAATTGACTTTTCTGCTATTAATTCACTCTCAGGTAAAGAGCTCATGATGGGGGGAATTTAGGAAACAGGCTGAAAAAATAGAATCTCACCCTATATTCTTCATGCTACTGAATATTCTTTTTATAAGATTTTATTTATTTTGAGTTTTACAATTTTTCCCCTAATCTTACTTCCCTCCCCCCACCCCCACAGAAAGCAAGCTTCCAGTTTCTACATTGTTTCCATGGTATACATTGATGACTCAATTATCCTTGCATTGAATTAAAAAATTTATTTTCCAGTCATCTCTTCTTACTTAATATCCTGTCAATTAGAAATTAATTTACCAATAAGTTTTTGTAGAAAGGTTTTTAAATATATATATATATATATATACATATATATATATATATATATATATTTTAATATCATCTATATTTACCTGAAACTCTCTTAAAAAACCCTAAAAGCTAACAAGGAGTCGAGGATTAACCAATGTTTCTTTTCCTTTTTCTCCTTCAACCACCATAAATCTTTTTTCAGATCTTCAAGTCAAACCAATCCAGTTATGCTGGAATTGAAGACTAGAAAATGTTGCACTGGTAATCCATAAGGAATCACTGCCTTTGAGATGCTGGAACTCTATTCCCTCAGACATATTTCCTACATCTTCCACCACCACCACCTCTTCCCTCAAGCAAAAAATTTGTAATCCTTGAAAATTATAGGTAGTATACAGTTTCATCACAACCATTATAAATTAGCAAGCAGAATAGTCACATCTATCTGAATATGTATTTCAGTTCAATATCATCCACTTTAATTTGAATGCCACCAATTGTGAACGGATTAACCATTCTGGAGAGCAATTTGGAACTAAAGCCAACAGGCAATAATCTATGCATTCTCTTTGATCCAACAATACCACAATTAGGTGGTATCACAAAGAGATAATTTAAAAAAAAGGAAAGGAACCTTTGTGTACCAAGTATTTATAGCAGCTCTTCTTGTGATGGCAAATAATTGGAAATTGATTAGGGACTGGCTAAACAAGTTGCAGAATATGATTGTGATAGAATACTATTGTGCTATAAGCAATGATGAAGAGGATGATTTCAGAAACACCTGAGAAGTCTTACAGGAACTGATATAAAGAGAAGGGAGCAGAACCAGGAAAATATTGCAGTATTTTACTGGCATGTCCTAATTAAGACCTGAATAGTTCCTGCCCATATTGAGAAAGCTTTCCTCCCTTCAAAAAAGTTAGCTTTGCATAGTGGGTTCCTTAACTTTGTAGCAGGAAACTCAGAGTCTGAGCTCCATTTGCAATTCTATGTATAAAGTTTTTTGTTGTCTTTCCTAAAGTCAGATGATTCAACTTTTCCATAGTCCAGACTTTTTTTCACTGTGGCCATATTAAGTCTTCTCATTAATTCCAATTCCTCAGGAATAAGTCTAATAATTAGTGTCCATAGATTCACTTTGACTTCATCTTCTCAGATATAATTTTAATGTACTGAAAGTGTAGATAACATCACACAGTGTTTTTTTCTGCCTTGTATATAATTTTATAAGTATCAACCACCTCCCCAAATAATCCATATTGTCATATAATGCATTATCATTGTAGTTTTACCTACAAATAAAACTAGAAGTTCCAACTCTTCTCCAATTCCAATTCCACTGCTTTCTACCAACATTCCAACTGAAAAAGTTATGGTGTAAGTTTAATCCAAATCACAATCATAACAGCAACTGTGATGCATGCAAATATTAATTACAATAAGAAGTAATTATATTGTACTATTGTATGATTCTACTAACAGTTCCACAAAACAAAAAAACTCCTCTAATGAATGCACATCAAATTAACACTTTATCAACATGGAAAAAATGAAGCAATATTTCATCTCCTTAGGCAAAGTTATAAGTGGAAAACAAAATAAAATTCAAGATTGTTGATTATATTATTTCTTGAAAGGAAAAAAATAGTCAAAAAGAAAGATCTGCAATATCACCCAATGATCAAATATGCATCCCCTCCCATCCTATTAAAAAAAGAAAAAAATCATAGTGGAACTGAGAGGAATAGGGTCAAAATGTATTCTACTTTCTCTCACCTATAATAAGGTGATTCCACATGTTATAAAACAGCACAAATTTTGACATGTGGGGATCTAGAAGACTTCTTAACTCAGGGTAATTTTTGAGCTACGCTGTTTTACATTCCAAGCTTTACATTCTGTTACTCAATCACTAACTGCCCACTCCCATCTACTGGTGACTCCGTCTAGTATATTTGAACTGTTTACATTCTTTGAGACTCACAGTTAATCATTTTAATCAGATTAATAAAAGCATGAACAAAATTTAAACATACATATCATAAAGTACAACACTCTACACTTCCAGATCCCAGATCACAGTAAATAAGAATTGAGAATAAAATTTTTAAATAAAAAAAATCAAAAAACTTTAACTACCCCTAAATAGACTGAAAAAAAAAATCTTGAAATTGGAGTGGAAATAAAAAAAAGGAAATTGATTTTCTAAATGAAAAACTGCCTTTTAAAAAGATTAATAAAGTAAATCATTAAGTTATTTGTTCTCCCTATCAAAAAAAGAATGGAAGAAAAATTAGCCCCTTACAACCTGATTCCCAATCTCACTATTCAACTGGTTAGTAACAAGCATCTCTTTATAACCATGCTCAACCTCATGATCTTTTTTCAGTTATTATCCTACAACACTATCATCAGATGATTGTCTTGCTTGGTGTCTAGCCATTATATTATACCAAAAGTATAAACTGCTCCCTCTAGAAATCAATGGCCTTTATATCATTTTAATCCCTAATACAATTTAGCTATACTTACCTATATCACAGTCATTCCAAAGTTGGTACTCATTTAGAAAGTATTTATTTAGCACCTACTATGTTCCCAACATTGAGTTAAGGATAGGCCAGTAAAAATAATAGTGCCCACCTTCAAGGAGCTTCTATTCAAAAGAAGAGAAAGAGGCATAGGTACAAATAAATACATTTAATATAATTCAAACGGATCATAAAAGACCTTCATGGGAAGTAGGAACTTTAGTCAAGTCTTGACTGACTCTAGAGATTCTAAGAGGAAAAGTGAAGAGGAATGGTGCTATCAGATATGCAAGATAACCTAAACAAAGACAGCACAGCTTAAAAGATGAAATGTTATTTTATCAAGGATAACAAGTTGGCTTGTTTGGCTGGGGTGTGGGTTATGTAAAAAGGGATTAATATGTAATAAGCATGAAGAAAACAGAGTCTTAAAAGCCAGAGTTATTTGTATTTTATCCTCCAGGGGTTTTTATCCAATATGGAGTTATTGAAATTTTTTGAGTAGGCAAGTAACATGTAGAGGTGAATACTTTGGGGATAATGACTTGGCAGGTAGGTAGAAAAAAGATAAGGAAAAGGAAAGTCTGAAGGAAAGGAGGAATATTAATCAGGAATCAATTAGGTAATTATAAATGGAGATAATAATATTATCTCCTGTCAGGATTCTAGTAGGATCTAATGAGATAATATTTGTAAAGGAATACAGAAACCATCAAGTACTATATAAATACTAACTATTGTTGCTGTTGCTCCAGGGATGGAAGACTGGCAAAAAGCATTGTCCATGAAATTGGAGCTTAGATAACTTCAAAAGAGATAATGCTTTTAAAATAAACAAAGAAGGTGGGAGGAAATCTGGGAATAGAAGGAAGATAATGATTTCCAAAGAAAATTGATGATGAATGAAGAAATACACCTAGGAAAAGTGTTGAGAATAAAAGAAATAAATGCACTACAGAGCTCTAGGATAAATTTAGGCATAGGAACTATAACATAGATCATAATTTGGCAACAAAAAAGGAGGATAAATTAGACAAGAATAGTGAAAGTATCATGTAAACACAATGAGAAAGACAGAGGTGTTAAACCTGAGATCCAGCAACTTTTTAAAATAGTCTAATACCTATTTTCTTATAATTGGTTTCCTTTGTTAACTATATAAAAACAATATTCTGAGAAGATTATAGACTTCATCAGACTTCAAGAAGGTACACAATTCTGAAAAGTTAAGAACTCTTGATACAGAAGAGTAGAATAGTAGATTGTGTCTATGTGAAGATAAAAACACAATCTGGAATTTAGTCACTGAAACCATTGGGAAAAATCAAGAATGACTACTACAAACCTGGGAAAGATGATGATGTGCACCATAGAATAAGGAAGCTGAATCATGCCTTCTAAGCGTATACAGTTTTGCTTTACATTAATGCCATCATTGTTTAAAACCGTCCCCTGGATTTTGCTCACTTTACTCAAAACCTGTTCAAACAAGTTCTCCAGGCCTCTCTGAACCCTTTCCTTTCATCATTCCTTATGATGTAATACTATTCTATTGCACTCATTTGCCACAAGTTTAGCCATTCCTTAACTGATGAAAACTCATTTTGTTTGGTTCTTTTCTACAACAAAGAGTGTATATAACTATATTTTATCTCTTTGGGGTCTATTACTAAGCAGTACTATAATACAATGAACGGGCTTGCATAATTGAGTGACTTTGGGGGGCAGGGTTCCAAACTAATTTCCAGAATGACTGGATCAATTCATAGATTCACTAACAAATATTATGCCTGAGGAACCTAACTGCAATTTAGGGGAAATTCATTCCACAATAGAGTCTGGGGGGGGAGAGGAGATTTAAAAAACATTATATTTCTTCTTTTCCTCCTTCCATCATGTTCTGCTTTAATAAATATTTCCCTTGTTTCTAGTAAGAAAACAACTCAACAACCATTTTTTTTTGCTTTCTTGGTTTACTAAGTGATGTTCACTCTTAGCTCTAGCACAGACCTAAGTACTTGTGCATATATAAGTCAGAGATTCAGAAACTGGGTAATATCTGCAGAAGAGTCATTCATTAAAGGAATTTTGTCTGGCAGTGAAAAGTCTACAAAATGAATCACTTCCAAATATATATTTTCCAAATTTAGGGATTTATATACTAGTTTCTCTTAAGGTACAACATACCTGTAGACCTCTTAACAATTAAATAGTCTATGACAGTCCAGTATCTATATACTCTTTTAAAAATCACTAGAGAAAAACTCCCTGTAACTTTCTTTTGGCATTTCACATCAGTCTTTCACAACACAAAGTAATCTCATTTTTACTACCTATTATAAATAAAATATGTCTTATGAATGTATTTTAATAAGGCTTGGTATTAAAAGTCCTATTTTAAATAAAGTCATCTGGTAACAATATATAGGGTCTAAATTATGATATAAATCTTGTGATCTTATTGAGCTTATGATAGCTCAAGAGATTTCTGTTATCAAAAGAATCATGTAACCATTTATCTCCTTCATTCAACATTTCTCAGTTAAAATGCCAAAGGCATCCCTACTTTGTCATCATTCTCCAAAGCACACTGATTCACTAAATTGAGCTCATGTTTAGCCCTTCTCTCTTTCTTTTCCCTCCAGCTAATAATTAAGTCTTCCTTCCATAGTTTTTGCATGAGATTTAGAAATGACCTTGATATTACATTTTATTTTCCTGTATCAAAACAACAGCAGATGCTTTTTCTTCTGTGCTTTAGCTTCCTTACTGCATTAAAAAGCAGAATCTTGAAAAAAAGGTACAGATTTAAATATTATTTGGTAATGAATGAAAATTATAATCCCATGGTTTCTTAATTGTGCTTAGATAAATATGTGGTGGGCTCAAGAAGGCAGAAATATATTTCCAATTGCAACCTACAAGCAAGAAGTAGCATAATAGATATTTTCAAGGAAATGTATTATGAAAAAGAAAGTAGAATGATCAAATAGCACAAATGAAGGTTAATAGATGTACAGCTGCTCCTGTACTTTTTTTAACTTAGTATTTACTTACTTTCCCTTCCTACTCCTAAACATTTCCAATTTTTCCACATTTTTTAGGAAAAAAGACTGGGAGGATGGAGGATGGCAAGGTGGATTCATCTTCTGTGGAAGATCATGAAATGGATTCACACACAAAGAAAAAGCATGGATGGATTATAATCAATGGGACCAATAACAGAAAAAAATAGATCCAGTTTGTTCTCAACTAAGAGCACAATATGGGGCTGTGGAAAAATTGTTGACTTGGAGTCAGAAGCTTCAAATACAAGCCATGACATTTTCTATCTGTATGACATCAGTCAGTTAATACAGTAGATACAGTCACTGACATGAAGTCAGAAAGACTCATCTTCCTAAGTTACATCTAGCCTCAGAAAATTTCTAGATGTGTGACCCTGGGCCAATCATTTCACCCTGATTACATCAGTTTCCTCATCTGTAAAATAAATTGGAGAAGGAAATAGCATTCTAGTACCTCTGCCAGGAAAATCCCCACTGAGGTCAAGAAATGGATATGACTAAAATGACTAAACAACAACAGTTATATGCTCTTGGGCAAGATTTGTTTTTCTGGGGCATCAGTTTTTTCATCTAATAAAAATAAGGGAGTTGAATTAGATGACTTCTAATTTCCCTTCCATCTCTAAAAAAATAAGATCTAATGATATCATGGTGTTTCTTAAACTTTTTTTTCCTCTGTCAGCACAGTATTTTTTACCATGAGGATTTGGGGGAATATTGAAATTAGCAATAAGTATTTCCTGCATTTGGGATTCAACATCCATTATCTAAGCTTTGAGATTCTTCAATCTCTACTTTCCCTCCTCCATCCCCTTATTATCTTCCTTTTGTATTTCTTTTTTTTTAGGTTTTTGCAAGGCAAATGGGGTTAAGTGGCTTGACCAAGGCCACACGGCTAGGTAATTATTAAGTGTCTGAGACTGGATTTGAACCCAGGTACTCCTGACTCCAGGCCAGTGTTTTATCCACTGTGCCACCTAGCTGCCCCACTTTTGTAATTCTTTAAGACTCAAAGTAGGGGAGCAGTTTTGAACTTTCTTATATGTGGTTGCTATTTTGACCTTCCAGACACCACAGTGGGAAGCAGCAAACCTCAGTTGGGAGTAGGAACTGTGCAATGGAAAACACCAGTGGTAGGGAAAGGAATATAGGTGAATATCAAGCAAAACTCACAAAATAGTAGGATTCAGACACTCTAAGAACCAGTGATGTATGATTTCCTCTCAGGTTTGACCTCTACTTTTGTCATGTAACTAGGATACTATAAGGTCTCTAGATTCTTTTATTCTAATCCATTTAATAGGGCTAGTATAAGTAGGTTACATCCATTGACCCTGGGTGTCCCACAAGGCATTGTTCTGGACCCTCTTCTCTTTTCTCTCGGTTCTATAGGAGGTGTCATTGTTGGGAAGGAGTCTGATTTATTGTAAATAGAGAAGGAGGTAAAAAAGGGTGAATAACCCCCAACCAAAAAAGGGGGATTGTTCCACAGGGTTCTCTTATAGAGCAAAGATTTTATATTCTAATCTAATGGGACTCCCAATGATGGGGAAGTGGTATAGGGCAATTCTACCTGACCTCTCTGTAGCCTCTGACACTGTCAATCACCATCTTGTAATCAATACTCTCCTCTCAAGGTTTTGGGATGCCAGTTCTTCTCCAATCTATCTGACTGTTCTCAAACCTTGTTTTGGGGTCTTTGTTTAGGTCAACTTGATAATGATTAGTGTCCAACAGGACTCTGTCCTGGAACTATTTTTTCCTTTTGTACTATTCAATTATCATATAGGTTCTTTCCCTTTTTCCTTAATTATCTTCAGAAATAGACCAAGAAATTATATTTATGGGCCAAAGGGTCTAAGCAGCTTAATAAGTCTTTAAGCATAATTCCAGATTGCTCTCTAAAATGGTTGAATCATTTCTCAATTCCACCAGAAATAAATTTTTGTCCCAATTTTTCCACTTTCTCTCAAATATTGTCCCCCTCCCTTAATTCTGGTGCCTTCCTTCTTATTGATTATTTCCTAATTATCCTGTATATATCTTGTTTCTATATATTTGTTTACATATTGTCTCCTCCATTAGATCATATTCCTCAAAGGTAAAAACTATCTTATACCCTTCTTTGCATCTCTAGCAATTAGCATAATGTCTCGCACCAAAGTGGATGCTTAATAATGCTTACTTGATTAACTACTAGACAAGGTCAGCAATCCTTCCCTCAACAATCAACATGAGAACTATTTCCTGAAAGAGTTGTGCTCACTTCTATTTTGCATGCTTGAGAATTATTATGTCACAGTAGATAAAAAGTCAGCATTTTTAGTCAAGAAATCTTGTATTCAAATCAAGCCTTGTGACACAAACTGGCTATGAGACCCTTGGACAACTCATTTAACCTCAAAGTGCTCCATAAAACTCTAATGTAAACTGAAAATGAATTTCAGATCTTTATCAATGAAAGGAGTTTCCACATAGAAGACTTGGCATAGCAATAAAATCACTGGTCCAAATGAAAGAACAAAGCAAAACCTATTTAGTTTGCTTAATCTGAAATGCTCTTTCCTTAATCTCTGAAAAAGACAAAATTTTCATTCAAGTCCAAGGCTAACTTAATAAAACCTGCCAATACCAGAACTACAATACCCTCCTTGGAAGATGAGTTTTTATTTCAACAATTTTTTGGCATTTATCAAGACCAAAGAAATAGACTTAAAGAGGAGGTATACTGACTCAAATAACTTCATGCTAACAACCAATTTCTGTTACTATCTGGGGAAAAATGGTTCATTACACCAAGGGCCCAGGTAAGTGAGAAAAGTTGTTCTATAGGACTGAGGAGAAAAAATGTTCTATCTCATCCCTATCTCATTATGAATTACATTAATATACGTCATCATGAAAGGACAAAGCCGCTCTCAAGGGCTGTGATGGATAGGGCCAAAAAGTGAAGTAGATCCCCAGCCATTTGAAGTCTGAGTTAGTGACCTCCTCCACCAGCAGTTTCTCTCAACTAAAGAGAGATAATTGGATGATGGAATAGGAGGTGAGAGTCTGCTAACAGGAAATGTTAGTTAATCAAGGTACTCATTTGATCAGAAGAGCAAATGGAAGTACTGATAGTAATTAGAAAATACAGGTAGAGGAGGCTACTAACCCAAATGTGTAACTGGCTGAATGGAGAATGGATTGTAATGGAGAGAGATTGGCAGACTGATCAACAGGTATGAGGTGATGAGGGCCTAGCAACATAAGAGGAGAAAAGAGGGTATAGATGAGAGATGTTGTAGAGGTGAAATCTATATACCTTAGCTACAGATTAGAGAATGGGAGGGGAGGGTGAAGGATAAAGCTGAATCAAGAATAACTCCTAGGACCTCTTGAAGATGACCAAAATGACATCACTGTGATGGGCAATTTCCTGACATTTCCCTTACCTTCCACATTTCATCTGCAGCTGAGTTCCATCAATTCTTTTTCCAAAAACTAGTGTGGCACAGTAGGAAAAATATGAGTTTGAAACCCAGCACTAGCATTTACCTACCTGCATACTCTGGACAAATCTCAACTTATTTGGCCTCAGTTTCCTCAATTTCTATAAAACTGATCCTTCTACTTTAGTCTTACTGCTACAAAACAAGTTCAACCCCTAATCACCATTAGCCTTAACTGTAATTATATATGAATTGACCTTCTTCCCCATATAGAGTACTGAATAATCCTCACCAGAAGTGTAAAATGATCTTCTGAAGTTGACTATGTCACTTCCTGTTTCAAAAATCTTTAGGATATTTTATCTCAGAGGCAATAGAGAGTTGGACTTTTCAACTACAGCCCGCCACAGTCTGGCTGCACCCTGCTTCAGTACTCATTTGTGGAGTGCAAAAAAATCATGTGAACAAAAATGTGGGAGTTATGTTCTCTCTGGATATCTCAAGGACTAGAAGGAAACAGTCTTGGTTAATTATGGGCAGTCTTGGTTAATTATGGGCAAGAAATTTCATTCCAAGAAGAATGATATTTATTCAACAAAAATTTTTTTTATTAATTTAAGCTTTCCACAAGTGGAATAGTAGGTTCTTCTTCACTACAAGTCTTCAAAATATTTTTAAAAGCTTATAATAAATACTTAAGCATATTTCGGAAGGTTTTCTTGTTCAGGTACAAGTTGAACTCTAGGTAACCTCTGAGATGTTATCTTTCCTACCTCTACCTTATTTCACATTTGTCTTCTTCATTGCACCATATTCCATCTAAAAAGAATTACTGGTTACTCTCTAAACCTGACATACAATCTCCTTTCTCCTGACATTTGCTCAAACTCTGTTTGACCTATTAAAATCCTCATCATCACTCAAGTCTCTAGTACTATGTCTTCCATGAAGCAATGAATTTCATGATCTTCCCCTTTCTTTTGTCAGTGTTCCCTACATGCTCAAATAATATGATATTTACTTCTTCTTAAACATATCATAGGATGGGATGGAACCAAGATGGTGGTGTGAAGCTAATATGCTCCCAGAGCTTTTCCCTTCCAAAGATAAATGAAGCCTCTTCACTGACCTTAAAGCTACAGATCCCACCAAGAAAAAGATCCAAAGAAGTTTTCAATGGTAAACATTATTGAGGCTCTTCAGTGAGGATTTGTCTCTTTGGGGAAAGTAAAGCCATGCTAGGTGGGGGAGCAGGAAAACCATCAGGAGGCTTTAAGTCACAGTGTAGCCCATGCTAGACAATAGCATAAATCCTGGCAGTTAGATAGCAAGCCAGCAGGGAGGATCCCAATTCCAAACAAAGTCTGAATCCTGGGAAAAGTGGAACAAAAGACAGGACTGGGTTTGGAACAAACTACTGCATAGGCAGAATCTGGATATAAAAGAGGACATAAACCTCTGCAAAGGCAAGACCTAGACTGCATAGGCAACATCTTGACCAATGACAACAAGCCAGGGAGCAACCCAGACCTAGCATAAGCAGAGACAGAACAACAAAGATACGAAAAAAAGCTAAAAGAGCACATACTATAGAAAACTATTTTGCAATTAAACATGATAGCAATGCCATGTCAGAAGACGAAATCAGTATAAAATTACTCACAGGGAAAGTCTGAAAAGTCTCTATAAATTGGACTCAAATCCAAAAGCTCATAGAAGAGTTTTAAAAAGAATTTAAAAACCAAAGACGAGAGGAATAAGAAAAAGTGGAAAAAATAAATGAGTCATGCAGGAAAAATATGAAAAATTGAACAAAGAAATCAACTGCTTTGAAAGGAAAAATAGCCAACTGGAAAAGGGAGCACAAAAGTTAATTTGAAAAAATAAAAGTCTAAAAATTAGAATTGAACAAATAGAAACCAATGAATCTATGAGATTACAAGATTCCATCAAACAAAATAAAAATGCTGAAAAAAATGAAGAAAACATAAAGTACATTTTAGGAAAAACAAATGACCTAGAAAATAGACCCAGAGGAGATAATTTACAAATCATTGGACTATCAGAAGATCTAGATCAAAAAAAGAATCTGGAAAACATCATGCAGGAAATTATCAGGGAAAACTGTCCAAATCTGCTAGAACAAGAAGACAATATGGTCATTGGAAGGATATACAGAACCTCTCCAGAAAGAGACCCCAAGAATAAAAACTCCAAGAGCTGTTATAGCTAAATTCCAGAATTCTCAAATAAAGGAGAAAATACTGCAAGCAGCAAAAAAAAGGAAACAATTTAAATAAAAAGGAAACACAATCAGATTCAGAGAGGACCTATCAGTTTCAACATTGGCAGACAGGAGGACATGGAATACCATATATATATGAGGGCAAACGACCTGGGATTACAACCAAGAATTTATAGAAAATATGGATGTTCAATGAAATAGAAGACTTCCAAAATTTCCTGACAAGACCAGAACTGAACTGAAAATCCAATTGCCAAATACACAATTCAAGAGATTCATGAAAAGGGGAAGGCAAAAGCAAACAAAACAAATATTAAGTCAAAAACAAGATATAACAATTATAACTCATGAGATTTGAACTTCTCTTAGGATAATTAAAGTGTCAAATATAATTGAAGAGCTTGAACTTAGATATAGGTATGGTTAGGTCTTGTCTTTCCATTGAAGAGGACATCATTAAGTTTGAGACAAAAAGCTCTGATAAAAAGCAGGTGTTTACCCTAAACTTAAGTGCCTCAGTTTCCTTTGACCTACTTTAATTCTGCTATGCTCACAAAGTTCAGCATTTTCTCTGATGAGGCCATCATAAACTGGGTGGTCTTGACTGTCTCCCATAACTAACAATCAATTGTGAAGTTCTCAAGAGACCTTCAGAGCATTCCAGTACTTAGAGTACTTTGAGATTTCTACAGTTAATTAAATCCTGGTTGGACTTAATCCGTATTTTACCTAACAAAGGGTTAAGTACCCTGGGTGGGTGAGGGTGGAGGAGAAGGCCCTGATGGGGAGAGGTACAAACAGTTCATGAAATGATTTGGCTTTTGGTGATACTTTGGCTCTTGAGGATTTTGTGTCCTTAGAGGGTACTTGAAAAGAGGATATGGTAAAAAATTATTATAATTTGATGTAATTCAATACTCTTGAAAAGTGTACTTCTTGACATCTTTTTTTTGTAAGGCAAAGGGGGTTAAGTGGCTTGCCCAAGGCCACACAGCTAGGTAATTATTGTCTGAGACCGGATTTGAACCCAGGTACTCTTGACTCCAGGGCAGGTGCTTTATCCACTATGCCACCCAACGGCCCCCCCAAAAGTGTACTTCTAATGAGAAAGAAGAGGGAAAAATATTTAGTGAATGGGGGAATGCTAGTTATCAGACAATCAATCAATCTGTGATGGCATTTTGATAACTTTGAGTTTAATCAAGCCATCAATTAAACAAGATGTGATGATAACTGATTAATAGAACTTGAGTGATAAATAACACTAGGTAAGGAAGCACAAAGATTTTTAATTTTAGACAGAAAGAAGGGAGGATGTGAACACATTAAATATTATTCAATAGATTTGGCCCAGAAAGGTAATAAGATACATTCCCACTTGGATTTAAAAATCTATCCTACTCTACAGGGAAGGAGGGGAAGGGAAAGATAAGGCAAGAAGGGACTGATAAAAGGGAAGGTAAAGGTAAGAATGAAAATAAGCTAAAAGTTTAATTTAAAAAGAAAAGTTAAAGGGAAAAGGGAGTAAAATTTTGGTGAGAAGAAATAAGAGGAAATGAAAGAGAAAAATATAAATGGAGAAAGATAGCATGGAGGGAAATACAGAATTGGTAATCTTAACTGAAAATCTGAATGGGATGAACTGTCCCATAAAATGGAAGCAGACAGCAGAATGGATTAAAAAGCAGAATCCTACAATATGTTGTTTACAAGAAACACATTTGAAGATGAGAGATACACATAGAATAAAGGTAAAAGAATGGAGCAAAATATATTATGCTTCAGCTAAAGTTAAAAAAATCAGGGGTAGTGTTCTTGATCTCAGATAAAGCAAAAGCAAAAATAGAGCTTATTAAAAGGGATAAGGAAGGAAACTACATTTTCTTAAAAGGAACTATTGGTAATGAAGTTATATCATTATTAAACATGTATGCACCTAGTGACATAATATCCAAATTCCTAGAGGAAAAACTAAGTAAATTACAAGGAGAAATAGACAGCAAAATTTAATAATGGGGGGGGACACCTCAACCTCCCTCTTTCAGAATGAAATAAATCAAACCACAAAATAAACAATAAGTTAAGAAGGTGAATATAATCTTGGATACCTTAGATTTGATAGACCTCTGAAGAAAACTTAATGGAAATAGAAAATAATATACCTTGCTCTCCACAATACATGGCACCTATAACAAAACTGATCATGTATAAAAACCTTATAATCAAATGCAGAAAGGCAGAAATAATAAATGCATACTTCTCAGAACACAATGCAGTAAAAATTACATGTAATAATGTGTCACAGGAAGATAAACCAAAAACTAATTGGAAACTAAATATCTTCATTTTAAATAAATGGATCAAACAAAAAAAATCATAGAAATAATCGATAATTATATACAAGAAAATGATAATAATAAGGCATCATACCAAAATTTAGGGGATGCAGCCAAGGCTATTTCAGTGGAAGCTTTAAATCTCTAAAAGCTTATATAAATAAAATAGAGAAAAAAGAAATTGATGAATTGGGTATGCAACTAAAAAAAAACTAGAAAGAGAACAAATTAAAGATCCCCAACTAAATACCAAATTGGAAATTCTGAAAAATCAAGGGAAAGATTAATAAAAATTGAAAGCAAGAAAACCAATTTCCTATAAATAAAATTAAGAGTTGATTTTATGAAAAAGTCAATAAAATATATAAACATTCGGTTAATTTGATTTAAAAAAGGAAAGAAGGTAATCAAATTTCCCATATCAAAAATGAAAAGGGTGAACTAATGACCAATGAGCAGTAAAGAGAAAATTTGGAGTTACTTTGCTGAACTGTATACCAATAAATTTGATAATCTGAATGAAATGGATGAATATTTACAAAAATACAAGCTGTCCAGATTAAAAGAAGGGGAAATAACATACTTAAATAACCCCACTTCAGAAAAAAAAAAAAGAAATTGAAGAAACTATCAGTAAACTCCCTAAGAAAAAGTCTCCAGGTCCAGATGGATTTACAAGTGAATTCACCTCATACATTTAAGGAACAATAAATTCCTATGCTACAAAAACTATTTTAAAAAATGAGAGAAGGACTTCTGCCAAATTTCTTTTATGACACCAAGATGGTGCTGATACCTAAACCAGGTAGAACTAGAACAGACAAAGATAATTATAGACCAATCTCCCTAATGAACATTGAGGCAAAAATGTTAAATAAAATTTTAGCAATGAAACCACAGCAAGTTTTAATTAGAATAATTCACCATGATCAGATAGGATTTAAATCAGGTAGACAGGGATAGTTCAATATTAGGAAAACACTTAATATAATTGAACATATCAATAGCAAAACCAACAGAAATCATATGATTATCTCAATAGATGCTGAAAAAGCCTGTGATTAAATACAGCATCCATTCCTATTAAAAATAGTAGAAAATTTAGGAATAAATGGAGTTTACCTTAAAATATTAAATATACCTCTTACCTTGATAATCCTGTTTGATGAGAAATCTCCCTAATTCCCAAACTCAAGACTCTGTTGTCAATCCATGGCCTTTCCAGGTCCATTCTCTGGTCTTCCCTCCTCTTTATATAATCTTGCCTTATTAGAATGCAAGCTCCTGAAGGGTACTTGCCTTTTATATTCAGCTCTTATCACAGAGCTAAATACTATTTCCCTACCCAATAAATGTTAGTGACTCCCTATTACCTCTCCCATCAGACACAATCTCTGGACTCTGTGCTTTTTCATTGCTTGTCTCCTTGTGGGAAATACTCTCCCTTATCACCTCCACTTCCTGGCTCCATTCAAAGCTCAGCTCAGATCTCACCTTCTGCAAAAGGTCTTTTTTGGTCCTCCTCCCCTTACCTAAAAGCCCCCATCCCCCCTACTCCCCCCCTTCTGTCTTCCCTCTAGGATTATCTACCATTTATCCAGATTCTATTTTGTCTTTACATAGTTGTCTACGTGTTGTATACTGATGCTTCCTCTGGAATGTGAAGTTCTTATTTTGTCTTTATATTCCCAGAACTTAGAACAGTGCCAACCCCCTCCACCTCAGCCCCGTAGCAGAGGGCGTCACATATGGTCATTCACAGACCAGGAGGGAGGACAGAACCTCACACACTGAGACCCTTGTGGGAGTGTCCTAAAAGCTCAGGAAGCACACCCAAAAACAGGCTTAGGCTAGGAAAATGAGCAAGCAGAGAAATAAGAGGAATGCCATTGAGAAATTCATTATCTATGATCCCAAGAAGGATTAATATACTCAGTCTGAGGATGAGGAAACACAAGCTCCTGCATCTAAAGACTCCAAGAAAAACAGCAATTGGGATCAGGATATGACAGAGCTCAAAAAAGACTGAAAATCAAATGAGGGAGTTAGAAGAAAAACTGGGAAAAGAAATGAGAGAGATGCAGGAAAAACATGAAAATGAAGTCAGCCTAGTCAAGGAAATAAAAAAAATGCTGAAGAAAATAGCATGCTAGGAGGGGCAGAGCCAAGATGGAGACAAGAAAGGATCCTGTCTTAGGGGAGCTCTCATAAAACTCATCAGCTAAGGACGCTAACTAAATTTTCGAGAGACAGAACCCACAAAGGGACCCAGTGAGGCAGTTTTCCTACTCAAGGTAACCTGGAAAAGAGCAGAAAGGCTCTGCTCCCCAGGGTTGGAGGGGAAGCCTGCCAGAGAGGTGGCCCGCCAGAGGGAAAGAACTTCAGCCTCCAGGAGGCAGCCCCAGGGAGCTGGGAGCCATGGCTCACAGCAGCAGGGGAGTTTCCTGAGCTACACCACGGGGAGCCCAGCCCTCAGGGCACACAGCAAGCAACATGGTCTTTCAGCAGCCCAGATCAGGGAATAGAAGCAGGCAGAGCCAGTAAGCAGGAGCCCCCAGGGCATGAGCCCATTGAACCTAGGTAGGGGAGTGAAGAGAGACTGCTGAGCTCTGTCCTCTGCCCCTGGAACAGGTCTCTGGGGCTCTGATCGCAAGTCTAGGCCCCGCCATAGAAGAACAGGGCCCCCCCCCCACCTCAGCCCCATGGCAGAGGGGGGAGCATATGATCATTCACAGACCAGGAGGGAGGACAGAGCTTCACACATTGAGACCCTTGTGGGAGTGTCCCAAAAGCTCAGGAAGCACACCCAAACCAGGCCCAGGCTGGGAAAATGAGCAAGCAGAGAAATAAGAGGAACACCATTGAGAAATATTTTATAAATAAGCCCAAGAAGGATCAAAATACACAGTCTGAAGATGAGGAAGCACAAGTTCCTGCATCTAAAGACTCCAAGAAAAACAGAAATTGGGCTCAGGCTATGACAGAGCTCAAAAAAGACTTTGAAAATCAAATGAGGGAGTTAGAAGAAAAACTGGGAAAAGAAATGAGAGAGATGCAAGAAAAACATGAAAATGAAGTCAGCAGCTTAGTCAAGGAAATCCAAAAAAATGCTAAAGAAAATAGCATGCTAAAAACCAGCTTAGGTCAAATGGATAAAACAGTTCAAAAAGTTATTGAGAAGAATGCTTTAAATAGCAAAATTGACCAGATGGAAAAAAACGATAAGAAAACTCTCTGAGGAGAACACATACTTCAGACAAAGAATGGAACTCAGGGAGATTGATGAATTTACCAGAAATCAGGAATCAATCCTTCAAAACCAAAAAAATGAAAAATTAGAAGAAAATGTGAAAAATCTTATTGAAAAAACAACTGATATGGAAAACAGACTTAGGAAAGATGATTTAAAAATTATTGGAATACCTGAAAGTCATGATTGGAAAAGAGCCTTGACATCATTTTCAAAGAATTACTACAGGAAAATTGCGGTGATATCCTAGAAGCAGAGGGCAAAATAGAAATGGAGAGAATCCACTGATGCCCCTGAGAAAGAGATGTCAAAAAACCAACCCCTAAGAATATTATAGCCAAGTTCCAGAACTCCCAAGTCAAAGAGAAAAATATTACAAGCAGACAGAATGACACAATTCAAATATCATGGAGCTGCAGTCAGGATCACACAGGACTTAGCAGCAACTACATTGGAAGCTCGTAGGGCTTGGAATATACCAGAAGGCAAAAGAGCTTGGAATGCAACCAAGAATCAACTACCCAGCAAAACTGAATGTCCTCTTCCAGGGAAAAAAAGATGGACTTTCAATGAACCAGGGGAATTTCAAATGTTCCTTTTGGAATGGCCAGAGCAGAACAGAAGGCTTGATCTTCAAATACAGGACTCAGGTGAAGCATAGAGATTGGAGGAGAAGGGGAAAATATGAGGGACTTAATGATGATGAACTGCATGTATTCCTGCATAGAAAAATGACACTGATAATACTCATATGAACCTTCTCAGTTAATAGAGCAGGTAGAGGGAGCTTTTATAGTTGAAGCACAGGAGAAAGCTGAATTTGAAGATAAAATATGGTGAAAAATAGAGTCAACAGAAAAAGGGGAAATGTAATGGGAGAAAGAAAAAGGAGAGAGGGAATAGGTCAAAATATTTCATATAATAAGATTTTCCTTTATTACAATGAGCTATTGCAATGATGTGGAAGGGGGAAGGCGAGAGGGAATGAGGGAATCCTTGCTCTCATCAGAAGTGGCTAGGAGAGAAAACAGTATATATACTCAATGGGGTATAGACATCTGTAGTAAGAAGGAGAGAAGGGGGACAGGGGGAAAGGGGGGGAATGTGAGTGATGGAGGAGAGGATGGACCATGGGGGGAGAATGGTCAGATATAACACATTTTCTTTTTTACTTCATTCAAGGGGCTGGGATTGGATGGCCTGTCTGGGACCAAAGGGCCGGGTGGATGCTAGGTAAGGGGTGGTATGTGGGCTCGGCGCCTCTTGGCCTCAGGGCCAGGGATCTGTCTGCTGTGCCACTCAGCTACCCTACAGCAGAGTCAGAGTGAAAGGAGAGAGAAAATATAGTACATGGTAGTGGAGAAATACGAAAAGAGGGAGTTGCGATCACCAACGGTGGAAAATATGGAAGTAACTCTTGTGATGGACTTATCATAAAGAATGTGATCCACCCATGACAGAGTTGGTGGTATTGGAACAAAGACTCAAGCACATTTATTATTATTATTATTATTATTATTATTATTATTATTATTATTATTATTTGCGAGGGGTGCAGGGCAAATAGGGTTGAGTGGCCTGCCTGGGGCTGCATAGCAGGGTGATAGTTGGGTGTCTGAGGCCGGATTTGGACCCTGGTGGTCCTGGCTCAAGGGCCAATGCTCTGTCTGCCACCCAGCCACCCTTATTATTATTACTACTTTATTTTATTTTGGGTCTTTTCTTTGCTTTTTTTTTTTTTTTTTGGTTTTTGCAGGGCGATGGGGTTAGGGTGGCTTGCATGTCACATGGCTGGGTGATTGTTGGGTGTATGGGGCTGGATATAGGCTCAAGTGCTCCTGGCTCCAGGGCTGGTGCTCCATCCATTGTGTCACCTGGCCATACCTACAATTATTACTAGTATTTTTTTTAATTTTATTTTTTTTCTCTCCCCTTTACTTAATTGCTCAAGTGAGTCTATATATTTTTCAGGGAGAGGGGGTATTTTGTTTACTCTTAAACAAGAACATTTTATTAATGTATAAAAAGATTTGTACAAAATGAGAATAAATAAATATTAAATATTAAAAAAGTAGGTGCTTAGTAAATATTTATTAACTTGACATAAGAAATGCTTTTTTGTTGTTGTTTTGTTGTTGTTTTCTTGTCGTGTTAGACACTTCCTGGCCCTATTTGGGCTTTTCTTGGCAAAGATACTGGAGTGATTTACTAATTCCTTCTCCAGATCATTTTACAGATAAGAAACTGAGGCAAAAAGGTTAAGTTACTTGCCCAAAGTCACATAGCTTGGGAAGTAGAGGAGTTGGATTTGAACTCAGGTCTTGTGACTCCAGTGCCAGCATTTTATCCATTGTACCACCTAACTACTTACTAGATACTTCTTCATTTTCATACATTTATCCATCCATCAATTCATTCAATCTTTCAAGTTTTGTATCCTTAGCATGCAATATACAAAGTTTGCTTAATTTACTTGCGCTGTGTTGAATCAGTCTTGTATTATCATTTTTCACAATAATACATTTTATATATTACCTGAGAACAAGTTTCCTGTGTTTGTCTCATTCACTAAGCCTATAATACTATATCATAGTATTTAAGTGGATACTACTGATGAACTATAAAATAAAAATGGATTAAAATAAAACAAATTCTACAAGAAGGCTTAAAAAAACTTCCAAATATGTCAGAGAGTTCTTGAAAAAAGACCATTAAAAATGCAAGCTTGTATTTTTCATAGGTTTCTAATAAACTCCAACAACATGAGAATGGTTGTGGATCACCACAAAAAGCATTGAGTTTGGATTGGTGGAGTTTTTATTTAACACAAATAAAAATTAATTTACAAGAGAAATGTTCATGGATCCAAATCATAAACTTATAACTTCCATATATGAAAAATAGAGTCATCACCTCCATTCAGAAACAGGGTAACAGGGAAAGCATTGCCACCAGCTTTTGGACCTCTACCTCCGAGATTACAGATTCTAACCTCTCTCTCCCTCCCTCTCTCTCTCTCTCTGATTCCTGTCCTGCTGAGGAAGGCTATCTTGAAAGTCTCTCTGAACCTGGTGGTGCTACAGGCTGGTCAGAAAAAAGCCAGGGCCCATTGTGAGAGTGTTTACCTACCCTGTAGAGTACACCTGCCCTTCCTGTAACACTTGGCTATGCTCACTGCAACAATGCCAGAGTTCAGACCTAACAGCTATCTTGGTGTTAGCTCAAAGGCTGCAGGAACCCTGCCTCAATTAACAGAACTGGTTTCATGCCCTGTCATATTAATCACAAAACCATCACTATCACAGTCAGAACTGACTTAATCTTTCATGTTACATAAGCAACTCTTGGAAGATGAAAACCAAAAGGGTAAGTCACTTGCATTGTACAGGATAGTACTGCCCCTTTCCCTTTAATATGACTGGCTGATTTACATCTCAAACAGATCTGCTTCTCCCCTAGATACCCAAACTTTCCCATGGTGATCTAGTTGTACAATTGTTTCCTCATGGAAGTAGAAGGTATGCATGCATGCTTGAGGTTTGATGGATTGGACTGGGGTTAAACCCTCAAGAGATTCAGATAACCGGAAATGTTGAGTCTCTCACACTATTGCAGATTGAATGATTGCTAAAAATTACTGGAGGGAATAGAGACATAGAAGAAAGAAAATTCTTGGAATTTATCTTGGATTTCTTAAAAACCACAACTTTGATTTAGAAAGCTATGCTTAGAAATTGTTGCAATGAATAATTATTGTTATGTTTGTTGTTTTTTATTTTTGCCATGGCTGTTGCTCATGGTGGCATTACAAATACAAAACAGTCCCTAGAAATACTAAAGAACAAATTGTTATTACCCCAGAGCACAGTGACCTTGATGAAAAGCTCCCATCTCTTTCCCTGTCTCTAGTCTCCTGCAAGAAACATTCAATTCAAATGCAATTCAAACAAAACTAAAACCTTATTAGAATAAATAATGAAAGCTCTATGAAAGCATTATCATAGTCAAAGGATTTGAAACTTGCCTAGATCTTGGTCCAACAACTCTTATTTTAACAGATAAAGAAAAGGAGATTTAATGAAGTTAATTTGTCAAAACAAATGGTAAGTTTTCTTGGCATTATGCTATATCATCTCTTCTACTGTCATACAACCAGTATTAGCAATATTTATAATTGAACTCTCACAGAAAAATAAAAACAAACCAAAAAATCCTTGTAATTTCTTAGCCTGTCATTGAGAAAATTGTATAAAGTGAGTTATCTTTACATTCTAATGGTGTCCCACTGCCTCTCTACATGGATCCCCTGCTCCAACCAAAGTGACAATCATCTTTGTCCAAATACTCTCTGTTTTACCCATCCCAATCCTCTAATATCTCCATGCTTTTAACACCAGTTGAAATAACCTACCCTCAATTAACTCCATCCAAATTCTATCTATGATTCACTTTTAGTATTAATGAAATAAACTTTAGATAGGCTAGTTCACATTTAATAGTTTCTGTGGACAAAATTCGCTCAAAATTTCACAAATACACTTTATCCTCCTTTCCCTTTTCTGGTGAATTTGGAACCAAAGAGGGGGAAGGTTAACATTATAGCCTGAGGATAAAATAGAACCATTAATTCATTCTTTCTTATGTTTCACATCTTATTTCACCACTGATACTGTCATCTACTACAACATAAGCTGCTATTTCAGCAAAATTATGGATTAAATAGGCTTTTGTGACTGGTCTGGGAACAGAGCCACCATTTATAACATTGTTATGAATGCAATCCAAGTTCCTATCTGGAAACTTGGTATGCCAATGACATATCTTCCCCTTAAAAACTATAAGCAGAGACTTTTTCCCAATCCCCATTTCCAAAACCACAATGGCATAAGATAAAGTGACTCTAAAATATGAGAAAATTCTATTCTCTTTACATGTCAACCACACACATATGTGTACATGCACACACTTTTATCTGCAATCTTACTATTATCCAAATAAAAAGAAATTTCCCTCCAATTTCTCCTGAACTGGTGAAAACAAACCATGAAAACAATATTGTGATAAGAATCCCAGATAATTGTTATCTTTTTTAATACACTAATCCCACTTTGAGCTTTCTCCTAATCTAGTTTTTTAAAGTAAAGCAAACAAAAAGGCATATGAAATACTATTTTCTGGTTTTGATATTTATCTTATTCATCTAGGAAAATGATCATGCATGCAAAGAATAAAAAAGTAAATTCATTTATTATTTCCTGTTTTATCTGTTAAAATAGAGAAGTTACTTAAGCACAAGAAATCATTCTTCAATGCAGTTGAAACAATTTTAGGCCCTTAAAGGAACATTTATATATCTCAGATACAAGCCTGAAATATAAGGTTGGGGTGATGATCAGTGATTTTCAAATATATTAATCATATAGATGTAGATATGAAAATATGCAGGTATACTTCATCTTATTACATTTCACACTTTGCAAATATTGCTTTTTTTAAAACATATTGAAGGGTTATGGTAACACAACATGAGCAAGTCAGTTGGTGCCATTTTTCAATTTCTCACTGTCTGTCATGTTTTGTAATTCTCACACTATTTAAAACTTTTTCATTATATCTTTTATGGTAATCTGTGATCAGTAATCTTTGATATTACTATTGTAACTGTTTTGAGGCACCATGAACCATGCCTATACAAGAGTGCAAACTTGACCAATAAGTTTTGTGTGTATGCTCTGCTTCATTCCATTCTAGTCTCTCTCCCGCTTCTCAAATCTCCCTATTCTCTGAAAAACAAAAATATTGAAATTATGTCAATTAATAATCCTACAATAACCTCCAAGTGATCAAATTAAAAGAAAAATCAACCAACATGTCAGACCTTGTTATTGTCTTTTTTTAAAGAAATTATCACAATCCACCCCAACTTTCAACAACCACCAACTTGATCAGTCAGCAGCCATCAAATGGAGGCAAGATTCTCCCAAAAAGGTTATGTTTAACTGAAGACTCAGATGACATTTTTTATCAATATTTCAAAATTAAGGTTTGTATATTTTTATAATACTATTGTACACTTAATGAACTATATAGTTATAAATACAATTTTAAAATGTGTTAGGTAACTAAGAAATTTATGACTTTATTGAGAACTTCGTTTTGTCTTGCTGGTCTGGGAATTTAACCCACAATATTTCCAAGATGTGTGTGTGTGTGTGTGTGTGTATACATATATAATGAATATATATTATATCATATATAATAAACATATAGCTTATATAAAAGGATATAGCATATATATTTATGTATTTTTTATAAATATATATTATCTCAATAAAGAAAAACTCATTAAAATCAGGATTATTTTTGGCTCTACATAAAAGGAAGAACTTCATAATGATTAGAGCTATCCAAAAAAATAATGAATTTGGCTGCTTTACATAACCAAGATTATATGACTAGAAGTATTCAAGTGTAATCTAAATGGCAACTTTGCCAAATGACCCTTAAATTCTCTTCCTTTCCAGTTTTATAATTCTAAAATATGAAGAATTTAAAATCATAAAACTTATCTCATAGGGCTCCATAAGCAACTACAAATAGATATTAATGATAATCTTATACAGCAATGATTGTAACTCATAACACATCTTCCTATACAAGGAAGCAAATATCCTTCAGCTTTTATGAAGCAGATGCAACACAGGAATTTCTCAGGACAATTGTTAGCACTATGCTTCTTTTTAAAATTACCTCCTTAAATTTTCCATATATAAAAATAATTATAAATAAAATATATATATTTATACTGAACTTTAAGATTTTAAAATATGATCTCCAAATAACTATGAGTAGATAGTACCAATAACATTATCCCTATAGGGCACATTTCTCAAAACCATTGCTCAAAAATCTCTTGACTTCAAGCCCAATATTCCTCTCCTTACACCATGTTGCACTTCACATTGTACAGGGGAGAGATAGATAAAAAAAATCCACACCACAGGGCGGCTAGGTGGTGCAGTGGATAGAGCATCAGCCCTGGAGTCAGGAGTACCTGAGTTCAAATCTGGCCTCAGACATTTAATTACCTAGCTGTGTGGCCTTGGGTAAGCCACTTAACCCCATTTGCCTTGCAAAATCCTAAAAAAAATAAAACTACACCACCTTTAAATACTTTTGCTCTACCAAACAAGTCAAGATTGATATTAAAAGTAAAATCACTGCATGACCAGAGTAGATGAGGTATTCAGGAGGACTAGAACCTCAGTTTGATGGCTCCTTCAACCACCTTTCTACCTGTCACAACTCTCTCCTCCTATGGCTCCTAGAAGCTTTAGCATGCACAGTGGCCATACCACAGTAAAACTATTTTGGCAGATAAGACTAAACCAGGTTGAAGGTAACTGACAGGCCTCAAATCTGTCAATAAATTAAGGGAATGCCTACTCCAATCATGTAAAGATTTCCCCTGGTGGAATGAATGGATGAAAATAATTTCTTCTGGTTGCCATGGAAGTGGCTGAATTAGGCTCTCTGGACATTGAAGATTCCAAGATGGTCATCCACTGCATCCTAGGTATCATAGACTTAACTTTTATCATGCCATTGGACTTTGATGGCTCTGGAAGAGAGAGGGAGCCTGATGACTTTGAGCATCTCCGCCTCACTTAAATCCAACTCACGCTCCAGTCAAGACATCAATCATTAGTCCTTTTTTGTGGGTAAAAACTCAAAACAAAAAAAATAAAAAATAAATAAAACAAGGACTAACAACAATTACATAATTATTCAATAGAAAGAAATCCAAATTTCCTCTTGGGAGAAGCCTCTGACTCCTATTCTTTTAAGTGTTAAACTGCCACTTAGACAAGGAAGAAAATTTTAAATAAGTATAAAATTATACTATGCATGAAAATTAAAAAATAAAACAGTAATACAAAATTCTATATCAGTGTAAGATTTATGCATGTTTAAACTAATTTGAAATTGCATTCTTATCTTTGAGATAGCAAGTTGATTTAGTGGTAGGAGGGACCTCAGAGATTATCCCATTGTAAACCCTTATTTTACTAATGAGGACATTGAAATCCAGAAAATTCAGGCAACTTGCCCATTGTAGAAAATGTAGAAAAAGCCAAATTTTGATTTGAGCCAATCCAATATTCTTTCCATTACATTATATGTTTAATGTGTAAAAAAATGTAATACTTTTGTAATTCAATTTAAATAGATTCAGGGTTTACCAATATCAAGCTAGGCAAGCTTTTTTAATACTGATAAAACCAAACTACAATTAATACATTAAGCATAACCTTATAAGTATCAAATTGCAATCATAAAAATTATCTAGTTAGCAAAGTTGTTATTGCAAGATAAGGAATACTGGGCACTTTATCCCAGCCCCCAAGGTGACAAAAAATCAGTGTGCCATTCCCCCTACCAAGTTTGCCATCTGGCTTCTGATCAGACAAGTCAACACAACTCAGTAGGGTAGTCACCACGTTGTGTCTATCCAATTGAGCATCAGATACACTTCAATGGATTACAGTTTTGTCAAGCAGTCTCACACCATTCCTCCACTATATGAGAGCTTTTCCTGTGCCAAAAGTGTAAGGGGTGAAGGTCCTGTGACAGGTGGCGTTGGCCTGAACTTCAGTTCCCAGATGGTAGAAAATACTAATGATGACTGCCATTCATTAGTGTCCCAATGAGCTAGAAACCCAAATCCAAATTGGAGGAATGTGCACAAAAGGAGAGAGTTATGGACAAGATTCTATCTTTTCATAGCAGAACATTATAAAACTGGCATGGAGAGAAATGGGTGGAGGTGGGTAAGTAGTCTATGCATTGTTTTGTCATTAGATGAATTAACAATGTAAAGGCAGTATGGTTTGACACCATCCAGGAATAAATGAACATTGCTCAGTTATAGATCAGTGGAAAATTTAAGTATTAACTTTTTTCTTAAGTTACAGTACTAAAAGACCCCAAAGTTTTCTAACAAAACTACTACACTTAAGAATACAGCATTTTTGGTCTCCAAACATATTTTCTCTGGGGTTCAGTATCTAATTTAAATCAAAAACTCTTCTTTCACACCTGCAGTAGAATTTGAAACATAAGAATTAATTGGAAAAACACTTTGGTATTTAAAGTTTTCTGGAATTATATGCTCATGAAATGAGGATTCTGTCTGCCTTTAAAATATGTGTGTGGGATTGTGATGAAACAAACCAAACAGAAAGCTCCCCGGATATTTTGCCACCCCCCTTAACTCTCCATTTCTACCATCCTGTGGCAACTAAGGGAAAGGCAAGATATCTCCCTCAAAGACAGAACCCTTAGGACCATCTTCCTTTCCCTTAGTTTCTGTTGTATAACTCTCCCACAGGGCCTTCTCAGTACAGAATAGTAGATAGCTAGCTTGGTTTATTACAAAACTACTACAAGATATAAAGATCTCAGAGCTTCTTCACTTGTAAAATGAGAAAGACTAATGAGAAAGATGATATTTAAGGTCCATTTTAAGTGAAATTTTCTAATATATACAGAATGAAAATTACCTGAACACAAAAGCTTATTTCTTAAAGGGGTTGAGGTCATGTATTCATTGAAATTCTTAGAAGGCTGTTGCTTCAGATTCTACTTCCACAAAGTCAACCTATAACTTTAACTGTGCTATCTTGACTTCCTAGTCTGATCTTGGAAGACCCCCCCCCCCCCAATCCACCACAGCTCCAGTTCCAAACTGCACTCAGAGTCATGTCACCATTCCATCTAAAAATTTCTTACTCCTCAGGCAACCTTGAATAGTAATGCTTTCTTATCTACTCATATAGCTTTCAAGTCTTCCCAAAAGGCTAGTGTGTCATAGCCTTGTTCAAGTTCATGTGATTTGCATTATCTTCTAGTTTCTTCCAAACAGTTTTCTCATACAATGCTCTCTCTCCCTTCTGGTCCCTACCTCCTGGCCTCTTTCAAGACCAGTTAAAATTCCACCTTTGACAGAAAGCCTTTCTCAATCTCCTGTAAAGCAGAGATACTCTCAATACTAAATATTATTTTGAGAAGATGGAATTATATCATAGCTCTTCATGGTATAGAAAGTTGAATAATATACATTATCATTAGAATCATGCTCTAAGTTGAGGAAGAGGGGTTGATGTTTTGTGTCTATTTCTTTGTAGTAGTGGTGATAGATTTACAATTCACTTGAGTACAAAAAGTAGGTGTTTGATCCAAGATTCATTCTATCAATATGGAACAGAATGAAAGTGATAGCTCCACAAAAACAACATATTCATGACTTTTATAAAAATTTTGATCCAACAAACTGAACGCACATGTCACAGAGAATAACACCCAAGTCAAGTTGGGTTAAGATTGGGGGGGGGGGGGAGGAAGGAATGGACCAGAAAATACTAAAAGAAAATCTAGTGAAAAGAGAAGAAACTAACTAGTTCTATATGTGGATTTTCAATGAAAATTTGCAAGGGGTACAAAATAATCATTTCACAGAATGCTATAGTTATAAAAACCTTCCATATTATCTAGTCCAATGTCCCATTCACAGATGAGGAAAATGAGAGAGGAAATAACTTACCCAAGGTCATGTAACTATTTAGTAGTATTGGACACCACTTTTCCCGGGTCCCACTTCAGTGGATTTTTCCCTGTACCACAATGTCTACACAAAATGAAGATATTACAACATGACTTTGCATTACAAAAACCTACAGTTTGAGAAAAATTAATTGTTTTCAGATGGTTTAACATTATTGTTATTAATCAACATTCCACTGATACTATAAACAATTGGCCCTTTCAGGGAACATCTTTAACTCACACAAAAGGAGCCCTAGTGGCTTAATGTGAGCATGAAGAAGGGAAGATACAGCAAGGTTAGGTCAGGACTACAGTCAGTTAAGAGCACTAAAACCTATGTTCAGGATGTTGATGGCTCAATCGATAGAGTTCTATGCCTTTGAGTCAGGAAGACTCAAGTTCAAATTTGGCCTCAGACACTTTAGTTGTGTGGTCATAAGCAAGTCACTTGACCTCTGTCTTAAATCACCGGAGAAGGAAATGGTGAACCACTCCAATAGCTTTGTCAAAAAAATTAGCCAAAATTAAATATGGCCTATTGATTGGTTCACAAAGAGTTGAACATGACTGAATGAATGAACCACACATCAATGATGTTCCTAAATATTAGGGATACATGTATCAATACTTGTACCAAATTATCCAACTACCAAGGAGTATATACTCTAAGGAGGAAGAAAACAAGTGAAACATTGTCTATAACAATGAAATGATAATACATAACAATGAAAAAGCATAAAATATAAAGTGAATAAATGCAAATATCCATGAAGTAGTTAAATAAAAAGTATGTTGGAGGGAAGAGCAGAAACACTGGAAAGATCAGGGATGTCTTCAAGTAGAAGATAGAATTTGGGCTATGTCTTTAAGACATTTGATATATGGGTAGAATTAGAGATATAAATGTCATCTGTGAAAGGAGGGGAGGGGAGGGGAGGGGAGGGGAGGGGAGGAGATGAGATGATGAGCCAACAAAGGAGATGAAGAGGAGGTAATCAGCCAGGTAGAAGGAGAAACAGTAGAGAGTCATATCATGAGAACCTAAAAGGGATAGAATGTTGAGATAGAATGTATGGCAGACTGAGGTTAGTGAACAGTATTAGTGCTTCAGAAAAGTCAAGAAAACTAAGAACTGAAAAAAAGACCTTCAAATTTTACAAGTATATACAAATGAATCTCTCTCTCAGGAACAAGAAAAATTTACAACATGGTCAGGAGTGAAATCTGGACCTTGAGTAAAATGATCATGAATTGTTGGCTGGAGTAATCATGTGACTTAGAGAGTGTCAAGGTTCTAATTGACTTTCACCTCTATTTCCAATTTGTTCCCTCACAAACTGATTATTCAACAGCATGGAATGGATTTAGTTATTTTATAAGAGATGATCCTTGGGGTGGCTAGGTGGTGCAGTGGATAAAGCACCGGCCCTGGAGTCAGGAGTACCTGGGTTCAAATCCGCTCTCAGACACTTAATAATTACCTAGCTGTGTGGCCTTTGGCAATCCACTTAACTCCATTTGCTTTGCAGAAACCTTAAAAAAAAGAGAGATGATTCTTGCTATTGATTGATGTCACAGGAAACTAAGTGCTAATTGACTGGAAGGCCAGAAATTTCCAGAAGAAAAGATGCCAGATATAGAGAATTACAAAAAAAATATATACAAGGTGGAAAAATAGATAGAAGGAAACATCTTTTATAGTAAAGATAGTTTGTTGCAAGAAAAAAAATCCCCAAAACAGGTTTCCTCCCAAATTAACAGAATACTCTGATAGCTTTAAATTGTAATGATTCATTCAAGATTTAAGATAATGTCTATCATCCTTTTTTACTTTTTAAAATTCTGTAATGGCTGTCATTCGATAGCTCTTTATAGTACAATGTTTTTAAGTAAGCTGTTATGATGATGATGACAAATATTATTATTATTATTTATACAAAGTTTTAAGATTTGCAAGATTTTTATATTCATCACTTCATTTCTCCTCAAAATCCTATGAGATAGAACCAAATGTCATCCTGTATATTTTAAAAATGTGGAAATTGAGGAAGAGAGAAATTAAGTCCATGGTCACACAGTTTGAGATGTCAGAATATGTCAACTGATATATTCCTGTCTATATCCACTTCATCCACTAGACAAAGGCTCTTTGTTGTTGCACACATCATAATTTATGTAAGATTTTAAAGCTCTTGTGATTTTTTCCTTCAATATATACAGGATATCTCATTCTTTAATATCTTGAAACTTCTCCTTTTGGAAAACTTAGTAAAAGAAGATTCAGAGAAAGCCAACAGATATAGAAGAAGAGAATCTATAATTTACATAATGTTCAACATTTTTCTATCAGGGAAAACAGGAACTATTAACAACAGTAGCTTACAGTATAAATGTGTGCCTATTTTAATCTCACTGGGTTTAAGTTTGTCCTTGTTCAAAATGATGGTGCTGATCAGATAACCTGAAGGCCCCTCCTAAATTTCTAATCCTGTGTTACATTAGGTGTGCAATAAAATCTAAACAATAGCCTAAAATAGAATACTAATTCAAAAAAGCATGCATGTATATCAAACCTCTCAAAAAAAACCTTGCTTTTTCCTTACTGAACTTTTATCTGTTCTATAAAATTTAGAATTTTATTATCATAATATCATGTAATACCTGATGGCACACAATCTATCTTGTAAGGCCAGAACTACAGAAATGACCACTCCTTGGTTCAATGTATTATATGGATTCATAGGTATTGAAATTCATAGACCACCAGCCCCCACTGATGTGTTGACTTCAATCAATGAATAAAGATTAGTTTAAAGTAGTCATTTAATGAAATGACATTATAAGAAAATATAATTCCAACATTCCCCTCAGAAACTTAAGGCACACTGTCCCAAAAGTATACACAACCCGTAAAAAAAATGTGGGTACAATCAATAGGTGAAAAGTTACATCCAGGGTATCACAAAAGTCTTAGGGCAATTTTTAAGCTAATGCGTTTACACAGGTAATAGTTCTGCCTCATGCACATGTATAGAGAAAATGATGACCAAGATCTAGATACAAAAGGCAACTCATACTTCCAGTGTTGGTCACTGATACCCACAAGTGATATAATCACATGGCCATTAGACTTGCTCCTCTCTTATCTTTCTCTGCTAGACAATACCTCACTGAACAAACATTGCTCTATTGGAAACTGCTCTTTCAGATAGAGTCATGATGACTCCAGGTACAATCCTGATATAAGGATCATAGAAAGAGACATCAGAAGCCATCTATTTCAATACCCTCATTTATGGATGAGAAACTAAGGTCTCTAGAAATTGTTCAAAACCATTCCAGTTCAGAAATAGTATCTGAACCCAGATTCTCCAGAGTCTGTGCTCTTTCCTTTTATTTTTTAAACTGAAAAATATTTTTCTTCATCCTATTTTCTTCCTTCCATTCAAAAACAAAACAAAAAAAACAAAATTCTTATGGCAAATATGCATAACTAATCAAAACCCACACTAGCTATTTCCAAAAAAACATATGTCTCACTTTGCATCTTGATTCCATCACTTCCCTGTTAGACTAATAGCATGACAAGAAGAAGGCATTCTTTTTTTTGTTCAAAAGCCAAAATAGCTTTTTTATAATAGTTGTCAAAAAAAGTCACCCTAGACTTTTTGTCCTTTATGGAGTGATCTGTCACTTTCCCTTCAGACTCTTGCCTATAAGATTGCTCATTTCAAGTTTCAAAAGTCCAAGTAATATAAAGTCCAGTTCAGTAGCTAGTACTCTAAAGCTAGTCTGTTTTTTTTATTTCCTTTAGACTAAAATTCCTGCTCATTGGGCATGGGAAAGCACCTCACTTTCTTCATAGTATGATTCTCTTGATTTTAATCTCTGAAGTCTAGTAAGAGATAAGCAACCATTAAACCATGTTGGGGTTTGGGGTCCTCTGGTTTTTTCAACTATAGTTCTCTTACTTTTTTCAGGGGACATGGCATAGAGCTAAACTCAGAGAAGGCAAGAACATTGTCTCCTCTACCAGCCTAATCACATTCTTTGCTTTTATTACAGAGATATGGCCAGCAAAAACCAAAAGGGCTTTGAGCTCATCCTCACACCATGTTTCAAATATTTCATGTGTATATTCCTAATCTTCCCAGCTAGACTCTCGGTTCCTTCTGAGTACAGATTTTACCCTATAATTATTTTTTTTTAACTTTACAGAGTACATAACATTATGTTAGGTTCATTTGAGAGGGAAGAAGGATTGGCCTATGATATCACTGGTATAGAAACTGCCCTTCCAATGTACTGTCAAGTTGAGCAAAATAATTTTAGGAAGTTGTTAATAGCACATGACTGGGCAAGACTTTAAGTTAGGTCAAGACTAGCCCTCAATTCACTATGTCATTATGTTTCACCTTTAAGATGCAGAGTGGGTAGCCAAACATCAGATCTTCCATATTTCACCACTTTGTCTGTTTGTTAGACTTTCAGGTTTTTAAAAGTTTTTCAACTTGTAAATAAAAATTCAATTAAGTTTTAACAAAAAGTTAGCCTATCTTTCCTCAAAAAGAAAATGTAAAACAATGAATATTAATTTTAGTGAGTTTTCAAATTTTAAAAGTAATCCCTAGTAACAAGTTTTTTTTTACTTTTAAAAGGGATAATATAGGCTACAATGAACCATAAACTTTAGAAGTATCAAATGTAAATATTTATTATCAAGCAAATTCTCAAATTTTTTATTCATCTTCATGTAAACTGAGATTCATTAAATGCAATTTAAATAGATCTTCTATCAAGCAAAATTCCACATATTTTAAATAGACGTTCCAAATGAAGATACTTTTATCTTTAAGACAGACAAAGGAATAGAAGTGTGCCCTTATTTTTGCAGATGACAGTATAAAATTGTTTCAAAACAAAATTTCTAGGATACCAATAGTGAATTAAAGAAATAAAAACAAAAAATTGAAGTTTATTTCCTGATGATATTCAAAGGAAAATTAAAATGGAATAATTAATGTTACTAAGAAAATATCATACACACAGAAATGACCATTCCTTGGTTCAATGTATTCTATGGATTCATAGACCACCAGCCCCCAATGCCATGTTTATTTAAGCATCAATCAAAAAACCTAAGAAAATGGCAAGTCTTGCCTTCACAAGTATTTATTTTACCAAAAAAAAAATTTTAATTGTTTGGTATGCAAATATTTGTCAAATGTTAAGAAAACAAATCCAAGGAAGAGAATGATACCAAACCCAACTCCTATTCAACTAGCTAAACTTATAATAAAACAATTTCCTACTAATATTTGGACAAATTTTCTAAGACAATATATTGCATTTGACATCAATCTGTGAACTTTCATAAAATTGAAAAAAACTTATCAGTCATTACTCTTAAATTTTGGATCTACACAATGATCCATAGATTGAATCTCAGAGACACATATCAAGATTCTCGATTTGAAACTCTACTTTTTTCTTCAAAAATATTTAACAGTTCTATGGACTTAAACATGTTGGGAAAAAGCAGGAAAAAATTCTAGTGAGTTTTTTTATATTTAGAACAAAAAATGTATTTAACAAATATGTTTATCTTCATGAATACTGCTTAAAATATGATCAACTCTTTTTTTGCAATGTTTATGATGATTATAATCAAAAAGACTGCCATGAAGATAACTGAAACTCACACACCAACATCTGTTGCAGAATATTAAGGAAATTGTACAGAGAAGTTAATAAGATTCTCCAAATCAAGACAACATATGTCATGATAGTTGGTAGCTAAAGACAAGATTGGGGGGGTGGAACAGTGGAGAGGGGGAATAACAAAAATGTGGTTCTAAAGACATTAGGACTTGTAACACATTTAGAAGTCCCATTCCTATATGACATTAAAACTTTCCCCCAGAAGATGCAGGATGTGATTTAAATCAAATTACATTATAAAAATTGAAAAGTATTATATCTTAATCATCAGAAAATGACTGGTATGGGAGTCCAAAGAAAATTATCTACTAGGATCCCAATGAGAACACAACCAACTAGAACTCGGGTTAAATTAAATCCAGCATGAAGACATAGGAAAGGCTAAATAATTGTGACAGAGGCCACTATGAAAGACATTTTTTGATACAAAAAAACCCCCAGGAAAATATATAATTTAAAAATAGAAACTAGAAAAATATACAAGACAAACATAAAAATGAACACTAAAAATAAAAGAAGAAATCTATATAGTAATGAGTTTATGTATCACCCTCTTGGTCAAAGGCACAATGGGCCCTTTAAGAAATTTCTGACAAATATTCTAGGATAATTCATAGGATTATAGCTCTAGAGGAAAGGACTAAAAGATTTCAGTAAACATCTAGTTCAAAAATTCCCTTGTTTAAATGAGTAACTATAATTCATAGAAGCTAACTCAATTCAAAATGGACTCAGTGGATTAACTTTAAAAAAATCCAACTACTACACTCAAAGGGCAACAAAAATGTGCATACCCTTTGATCCAGCAATACCACTACTGGGTCTATACCCTGAAGAGATGATGAAAAAGGGTAAAAACATCACTTGTACAAAAATATTCATATCAGCTCTCTTTATGGTGGCAAAGAATTGGAAATCAAGTAAAGGTCTTTCAATTGGGGAATGGCTTAGCAAACTGTGGTATATGTATGTCATGGAATGCTATTGTTCTATTAGAAACCAGGAGGGATGGGAATTCAGGGAAGCCTGGAGGGTTTTGCATAAACTGATGCTGAGTGAGATGAGCAGAACCAGAAAAACACTGTACAGACTAACAGCAATATGGGGGCAATGATCAACCTTGATGTATTCGCTCATTCCACCAGTGTAACAATCAGGGACAATTTGGGTCTGTCTGCAATGGAGAATCCATCTGTATCCAGAGAAACAACTATGGAATTTGAACAAAGACCAAGGACTATTACCTATAATTTGGGGGGGGGGGGAACCTGATATCTTATTGTCTGATCTTGTTATCTCTTGTACTTTATGCTTCTTCCTCAAGGATTTGATTTCTTTCTCATCACATTCAATTTGGATCAATGTATACCATGGAAACAATGTAAAGACTAACAAATTGCCTTCTGTGGGGGGTGGGGGAAGGAAAGTAAGATGAGGGAAATTGTAAAACTCAAACAAAATCTTTAAAAAAATAAATAAATTTTAAAAAAATCCAACTCAACTGCCCTGGGCAAAAGGAAGATTAAAAAAAAATGGAAAGAATAAGCAGGCATCTCAATTCCAAAAAAACTAAATAACACTACCTAAAAGAGGAGGTGTGCTACCCAAGAAGTAATAGAAAGAGTAGTTAAAAATGGCTATGGACTTGATATCCTAACTCAGAACTTAAACAGACCCATTTCAGTGGTCCCAGAATCATTCCCATGGAAAGCAAAAAGGACAAGTAAAGCAGAGGGGTATGTCAGCTTTAGGTGTTAAAAAGAAAGTTTCAAATGTGGCAAAAACATTCAATACCAAGAAAGTGGAGAAAACGATGCAGCACTGTCAACTGAGATTTCAGCATAAGATTTCTATGATCCAGCTGCTCAAAAGCTAATAATATCTGGAGAGGAAGTATCATTTTGTTTGAGGAATTAGAGTGGGACACAATGAAACCAAGCTGAGGATAGTGATATTTGGGGGGGGGGGAGATAAAAAAACTCAAAAGATTTGCTGAGGCAATGAGAAAAAGAGCTGTAGGCCTCATAAGACATCCAGAGACCCAGAAGAGCATTTAATAGAGAAGTAGGGCCCCAATGGGACTAGAGCTTATAGCAGAAGTCTGATGCAAAGAGGTACCAGGTTCCAATGTATAGGAGCAAACATTCTTGAAGGAAAACAACCAAGGTAGTATTGCTAAATAACTAGTCCATCATAAACTTCTATGAAGGTTGCCTACTTAAAAATAATCCCTTCTCTTTTTTGTTTCCTTTTCTATGTAAATAAAATTGATCTATGATTTTTTTTTGTTTGTTTTTGCAAGACAATGGGGTTAAGTAGCTTCCCTAATGTCCCAATGCTATTAAGAATCAATTATCTGAGATCAGATTTACACTCAGGTCCTCCTGACTCCAGGGCCAGTACTTTATCCACTGCACCTAGCTTCACCCTTGATGTAAAATTTTAAAACTTGAGTACTGGGGTAAGGAATGCTCAAGGTCACTCTTAGATGTATAGCAAATACTTAAGTTCCCAAGTTCCACTTGAGTGAAAGCATTAAGCCAAGTTAGAGGTGCCAAAAATATGAAGGAAGCCTCTGGCACTAGGGCTATGTTGATTAAACAAAGGATAAAAGAACCAAATCTGTAAAATGAGAGGATAAAACTAGGTGGCCCTTAAATTTCTTCCAGTTTCAGCTTTATGATCTCCACAGTGAATTAAAACAAAGAGCCAATTTGCTTAAAAGACAAATAACACTTATAAACAAATAGCAAAATTAACAAAAAAATGAGAGAAATCAAGTGACAAATATCAAAATGAGGAACAACATAACAAATGCAAAAGAAATAAGGAAAATTCTCAGATGCTTGAAAGATTTAAGAAAACTTTTAAAGTGAATGTTTATAAAACTACTAGAGGAACAAATTTATAAAATAGAAAATACATGATAAATAAATTAGCCTCAGGGAGTGAAATCAAATAGGACAGTTGAATGGCAAGATGAAAAGTGCCAGATCAATTCACAATTATCAAACATAAAGAGATAAAATTATCTTTAAACTAAATGAACTAATTTGAAAAAAAATCAAAAAGATGCTATGTGTTAGCTAATACATGACAAGAGGTAAAATATCTACTTGATCCACAAAGCTGGTAAAGACCAAAAAGAGGGAAAAAAACTAAAGAGTGATGATAAAAGACATTTCTTTTGTTATTGGACTCATGAGTTTATCAGTATAGGGAATTCTTGATGAAAAGTACACTTAACAAATGCAAATTGTCAGAGGTCTGTTATTTTAGTCTTAAAGTTGCCTGGGACACAGAGATTAAGTGATTTGTCCAGTGTCACACAAAAGTCATATTCTAATGGGGGCACAACAATCCCGCTACTAGACCATATCTTTTTTTTAAATTATCTTAAATATATCCAAATATATCTTATCTTTGAATTGTACATACATTAAACCAAGGTAATCTCCAAGGTTCTATTCTGATCCCTTTCTATCTTCTTTTTTGGTATCTTAGTTTCCCTAATTTAATTCCAACTGGACACACACACCACACACACACACACACACACACCCCATAGACCTGTCAAATTCAAAAAATTCAAAATAGAACTTAAGATCTTTGCATGATACTTGTCCCTACTCCAAATTTCTGTTTTTGTTCTCTCAGGTTCTCAACTTCAATCACCCAATTTTTCATTCTTTCATCATCCCTCTTTGTTAAATCACTCATTCATTTTTGTCAGTTTACCTCCACAATGTTGCTCATATCTGTCCCCATCTATCTACTCACACAATCACCACCAGGAAATTAGTTCAATCTCACTAGCCTATAGAGTACAGTTTTTTAAAAACTGGGTCATTTGCCCTTCTCCAATCCCTCTATACTTCTTCCATTTCCTCCCATTTTTCTTTTCTTTTTCTTTTATTTTTTAGGTTTTTGCAAGGCAAATGGGGTTAAGTGGCTTGCCCAAGGCCACACAGCTAGGTAATTATTCAGTGTCTGAGACCGGATTTGAACCCAGGTCCTCCTGACTCCAAGGCCGGTACTTTATCCACTACACCACCTAGCCACCCCTATTTCCTCCCATTTTTCAAAGATGATCAAATGATTCAGTAATCACATCCATCAATTCTTTCCAGACCCCTAGGGGTCTGGGGCTAGTGACTTGAAGGAAAGAAGCTTATATCCCTTTTGTTTTGTCCTTTCCAGTATAAGAATTAGTCTTCTTGGCAGAGAAATCAGTTGCAAAATAAGATTCTCTTTTTAAAACTTTTTATGGGAGTGGCTAGGTGGAGGCAGTGGATAGAACACCAGTCCTGGAGTCAGGAGGACCTGAGTTCAAATCTGTCCTCAGACATTTAATAATTACCTAGCTGTGTGGCCTTTGGGCAAGCCACTTAACCCCATTGCTTTACAAAAAAAAAACTTTTTAAATCTTTTTCTCCTTTACTTTTTAGTGTCACATCTGTCTCAAGCTGCTGTTCATTTTGGATCTTTCTCCTCTACCCAGCACCCAACCTAATTTAAAAGAAAAAAGAAAAAAAAATCTTTCATTTGCTCTTTCATTACTAGCTTTGGTCTATTCTTAGCTTAGTGTGTGTGTGTGTGTGTGTGTGTATATATATATATATATATATATATATATATATATATATATATATATATAATCCCTTTTTTATATATCCTTTTTTACATTTTGCACCTTTTTTAAAGCTAAGGTGATCAATGAATTCCTTGTATATTCACACTGGTCTCCCAAAGTGGATAATGTTACCTTGGGAAGCTGTGAGTTCCCTATCAATGGAGGTCTTCGAGAAAAGGTTGGTGGATCATGTGTCAGGCAGTGCATCAGTGATTTCCAGATTAGTTGAACTAAATGACTGCTAAGGTATCTCCTGAGATTTTGTGATTCTGTATGCATTATTTATACAGTGTATGCCACACTTTTATAGCCCTTAATTGCCACATATGTTTGGATGATGGAATTATTTCATTTTTATCTCCCCAGCTCTAGTGCATACTCCTTAAGAAAAGGAACAAGATTATACATAATTTTCTAGTCTTCATAATGCCTAGCATACCTTTGTGCAGGGGAAAATAAGTCTTTACCCCTTTCATTATTCCTTCTATATAGAAGTCAGAGTAATAGAGGATTTTACAGCTGGACATAACATTAAGAAGGCCATTTCCAAACACATACATTCATCTCTCTCTCTCTCTCTCTCATGCACAAAGCACACATTTTGAAAATGTGTCAGTTCTTCCTTCCTCTGGTCCTACTTTTATTAATTTCATAAAATATTGTGCAAATAAAGAGGTATGCATTATCCAAATTCCAGTTGACTGTCTACAATAAAATCCAAAATGTATCTTGTTTTGATGTAGTTGAAATCACTTTCACAATTAGAAGGTAATTATGTTGCTTTCCTGTTTCACTCTTACTTGGTTGAAACTGTGTCAGGACACATGTAACAGTTCAAGGAGAACATATAGACTATAAACTGCTAAAAAACATGCCTAACACATTTTATATATAATCAACTGAACAATTTATAAAGTGCCTAGTATATGTCAGATACTATGCTTTCACTGGGGATACAAACACGAAGAATGAAACAATCCTCATTCTCAAAGAGATTACATTCTAAACAAAAAGATTGCAAGTGTATATAAGTAAAAAAAAAAGTAAAGAAAATAAATGCAAATAACTAAAATGTAGTTGGGAAGGGCACTAGCAGTTCCATAGATGAGGAATCAGGAAAGGCTTGAGCTACATGTTGAAGGAAGAAAGGAATTGATGACGTAAAGGTGAGGAGGAAGTACATTCCAAACCTAGGGGAACAACCAGTGCAAAGACATAGAGATAGAATGATTGTTGTATGAGGAACAGAAAGCAGAATGTGTAGGGGTGTTAAGGGGGAGCAATTTACAGTGAGGATTGAAAAATAGGCTGGGAGGGGTGGCTAGGTGGCACAGTGTATAAAGCACCAGCCCTGGAGTCAGGAGTACCTGGGTTCAAATCCGGTCTCAGAGACTTGATAATTACCTAGCTGTGTGGCCTTGGGGCAAGCCACTTAACCCCATTGCCTTGCAAAAAAACCTAAAAAAAAAAAATAGGCTGGGCCAGGTTTTCAAAGGAAACTCAAGAAATTTCTATTTTATCCTAGAGTCAATAAAGAATGGCTATAATTTACTGAGTAGGGCAGTGAAATAGTTAGATCTGCATTTAAGGAAAAAGCACTGTGCATATTGGACTGGAGTGAAAGACGAGAGTTTAACATGTAAATTTAGAGATTGTTTTAATAATCCAGGCAGAAACAGATGATAGAAACTAATGTGGTAGCTGTGTGAGTAAAGATAAGGGGTCAGAAAAGCATGTGGAAATAGAAATGGTAAGATTTGACAATTAATTGGATGAGAGAAGCTGAGGATGGCTTGAAGTGTACATATCTGGAAGACTGGAAAACTACTTTGACTTAAAAGAGATGGATTTGGAAGAAAATGAATTCCATGTTGTACGTGCTGAATTTCAGATGTCACTACACCCTTCTGGAAGGGCTGGATAAGAGAAATATATGAGAAGGACTTTATGTTTGTAGTGTGGGGCAATAAAGTATATAGTATGGCAAGAATGCAAGCATTCCACCTTACAGTCAACAGTTATAGAACATGTTTATCTATTATTGCCTGAACTTACTCAAGTTGTCATACACACACACACGCTTTCAATCTCACCTCTTTCCACATAATATCTTATGGCCTGAGATCTGGATAGCCATAGCAGCATATGTGAAAACATCACTGGGAAAATTTTTTTGCCTCTAAACATGCTCATCCCATTCCCCGAAAATCAAAACAGCAAAAATAAAATATAAAACTGAAATAGTATTTTGATATCATCTGATTCCCTCTACCCACAACCTAAACATCTGACCATTTTGCAATTGATGCCCCCCCTCCAATATTGTTAAACTTTGTTCAGAGGAAAAAATAAGATTTCACATATATTTTCAATATAATTTGTTTTGCTTGTCTATAATAATTTGCTACAAGGGAAGGTCTTTTTAGAGGACAGGGAGAGAAATATGTGAGTAATGGCAGGGATATAGAAAAAGAAAACAAGGTAAAAATAATGAAACTTTAATAATTAAACACACAGAAGTAAGCAATAAGAAGTTCAGACAAGCACCTGCCAATGAACAAGGACAGTTCTGTCACTATATTAAACATAAAATATCTTCTAAAACTAAAAAAAAAACATTCATAATTTTAATATTCTTTTTCTTCTTTGATTATTAAAGAATCCATATTCATTGAAGTTTATTAGATTAACAATAAAAAAAATTAAGAAGACAGTATTAGCTGATGCCACTACAGAATTATGCTCCAATCTGGGACAGTGGCCTAAAAATATAGAAGTCAACTTGGGCAAAAGCTGGACACTAATACTGCTACAATCTCTTTCTGCTAGAACCAACAAAGTATCATTTAATCAATAAGTACTGAACTTCTGCTATGGGAATAAAATATAATTAAAAAATTAGGTGCTTATCATAACCCCAATATATAATTTATTATTACAGAATGTCTAAAATCATAGTTATCCAAAGGGCTAACTTCCTTGCAACATATAAGTAAAGCAGATGGTTCTGAAATAGATAGTTATGAATCTTTCATTCATAGTAGCTAACGAGACACATATGAGCCAGACACACTGTAAGGATGACTCCAAGAGTGTGTAATTGGAGAGGCACATTTGAAAGTGCCTGGTTTCACTAATCACCAGGACAAGTTAACCAAGGGGTTCTTAACTGTTAGGTTTTTTTTTTCTTCAAGGTTCCCTTTGGCAGTCTGGTGAAGCTTAGGGACCCATGTTATGAAACATTCTTTTTAAATAATTGAAGGGAATGCTAAGTTTCAGTTAGGGTTACTGAAAACCAAGAAATATTTTATTCCCATGCAAATTCACAGACTTCCCAAAATGTATCCTTGTATACATAAGGGTCCACATATGCCAGGGTAAGAATATTTGAGTTAATTTTTTTTAATTGTCACTAAGTGAAATGAACAAGTTAGGTTCATTAGTTTCTGTCTACAGTATTGGTATTGTGATTTAATTGATATTTTTTCCTCCTTAATTTAGCATTTTATAAATAGACTGAAATCATTGCATGATTTCATTGTTACTTTTTAAAGAACATTTAAGATTTTCAAGAAAATAATTTGGTAGTATTTATAAATGACAAAACTGTTAATTACCATATTATGCTCAAACCAGCAGAGTGAGTAAATGATGGAAAAATGTATAGATTTGAGTATGTGTATGTGTGTATGTAGATATGTGTGTGTATATACATACACATATATATATAATATTTTCAAATGACAATTAGAAAAACCAGCACATTAGTTCACTATTGAAGCCACAGTGAATTGGTTCAATCATCCCCAAAAAAAGTTTCTAGTTGTAAAAGAAAATGTATTCACTAATTTATACGCCTTGACCTATTAATCCTCATCTCCATGAACTCTAATTTAACAGCAACACAGACCTCTGATATTCTTCACACACAGCACTCCATTTCCTTCCCAATTACAAAGTTTTTTTATTGGCTATCCCCCATACATGTATGCTCCTCCTTCTCATCTATCTCCTGATTTCCCTGGTAATCCTCAAGCCTCAATTCAAATCTCACTTTTTTCAAGAGGCCTTTGCTGTTTTTCCTTTCCTCCATTCATTCTTTAATCCCTTCACTGTGAGACTACCTCCAATTTTCTAGCATTTGTGTAGTTGTCTGAATGTCAGTCTCCCTCATTAGAATGTGAGTGCACTGAAGGCAAGGTCTGTTTCTGCTTTCTTTGTATCCTTAGTACTTAGCACAGTGCCTCAAACATAGTAGATACTTAATAAATGCATATTGCTTGACTTGCCAGTGGAGTGAAATTCTCTTAAAGGCAGAAGAAATGAAGGAAGGAAGGAAGGAAGGAAGGAAGGAGAAAGGGAAGGCTATATAAAAATAAAATATGGACAGGATAGATGGAGGGCACGAGGATTAAAAAGAACTAGAAAAAATTCAATTAAGTAAAGACATCTTGGAAAAAATTTAAGGATGAAACTGAAGAGTAAGGCAATAAACAAGCAAGAAGGGAGAAAAAGGAAATAATGATTGCTTTTAAACAAGTTTCCCATCAAGAATAAGGAACTATTTAATTTGTACTCTAACATTCAAGTCCCAGGTGTGTTACATGAGGAAGTAGAATTGGTATGGAAGAAAACAATGGTAATAAGGAAGTATAAATAGAATAGAAAAATACAGAGATGTTCTGTGTAGCAGGTGACAATTGTAGGGCATTGAATAATTAATATTCCAGATATCTGAAAAAGGGAAAGAATATCAAAAGATTAGAAAATATCTCTAATTTTTATATCTAAAAGATGAGAGAGAACAGCAATGACTCCTGACACAAATAAATCACCAACTCATAGCAGAATAGATGTTCTTTAATATAAGAACTTAATAAATTCTCAATGGTTGACAGCTGCCTATTTTGCCTATCTATTAAAAAATTATGAGAATAATATAGACTTGTATTAAAGTAATTTTCATCAAGGAATAAGAAGGGAGTCTTTTGCAAATGATATTTAACTATAGAACAAATTTTTATGATCATACAATAATCTAAAAAATGCAATATATATATATATCCATTGTGCTCATATGAAGACTGAAACCATTTGATTTAATAAAACAAAGACATATATAGACACTATATTCAACATCAATAAGATATCATGGCTATATAGGTTAAAATCTATACAATTCCATCAAAGAGTAACAGAGTTAACTTTTTTCAATAACTTTATTAATAATATAAATTGGGGTATAAAATGGTAACTAAAATAGTTTTCTCCTAACATGAATAAGATTTCCTAACATGAAAGAGGGATTCTAAAGGAAGAGGACTTTAAAAACTCTTCCCTGTAGAAGACATCTTGATTGCACCTAGTGGAACATTGAAGAGACTCCTAAATAAAATATATATTCACCCACTCAATAAAGTTTGGTCTAACTTTCCAGGTAAGAAAAATAAATAAATGATATTCTGAGATTCCTATTTCAGCCATCTAAAATGGGACAAAGGACAATCTGCTACTGGAGAGTTTGTTTGATTTAATTGGCTCTGCACCAAACTATAAGAGCTCTCCAAATAAACTGTGAAATTTTTCTTACAATCTCTCTATTTTGTAAGTGTGAAACAGCACCCATGTCTCATCACCTCTGGAAGAAATTACACTCTAATTTGGAGAATAGTGAAGGATATACTCAAAGTTTTCTCACCATTGTGAGAGGTCCCAAGTTTCTTTCTCTTTCCCATTCTCATTTTCCTTCTCCTACCCGAGTAGTGGCTTTTACAAAAGATATTCTCTAGTAGGTCCTTGATCTGTTGTAATCAAAGGTAACTGATATATAGGTATATTCAATGGCAGACCAATTCTTTATAGTCTCACAATTGACTGAATGGTGCAGAGAAATAAACATTCAACTGTGATTATTGACTTTTTAAAACTTAAATATTCTCCTTCACCCAGCTGTAACACCTACATCTGACAAAATCATAAATTCCTTGAAAGTTATCACAAAGATAGCCCAATGGACAATAGGGGTAATTCTTAGAGTTAGGAAAACATGAGTTTATACTTAGTCTCAGACATTTCTTAGCTGTGTGATCCAGGATAAATCACTTGATTTCTCTAAGTTTGAGTTAATTATTTATAAATTGAGAATAATAGCACCTTTCTCAGAACATAGTGGTAGGAACCAAATGAATAGGATATAAAAATGTAAACCTTAAATCATTACATAGATGTTAATTGTTACTATTAATATTGGTAAATTTTATAACTTAAGATAGCTAATAATTGTGCTAAATATAAAACAGAGATGCATATTTATCAAAGGTATTTGTTACTGTTAATGGAAGACTTCTGAAAATTAATCTATATGTTAACGTGGTCTTCCATATATTCTGACTTGCGGATTATACATTGCTGCTTGCATTAAGCACCAAAATAATAAAGGGCCTCCTAAATGAGATCTAAAATCATTCAAAAAATTAAACTTTATTATCCAAATAGTAGTAAACAAGTAGATAAAGAGTACCTATGGTCCAGACTATGACATACAAATGAATAGTCTATATAAAACTCATCTATCAGTATACCTATCTTGGATAGACATGATACATAAACTGATGAACTGATGAGAAAAAAATGTTATCTTAAATTGGGAAAGTTATGTAATGTTTTCATTAACCAAGTTTCTCACTGAATAAAACAAAAAATTCTTTTCAATATCAGTATTCTTTGGGTGATATTCAATGACTATGAAACATGAAAGATTACCATCTTCAAAAAAATGAAATTATAATTCATTCAAAGGGCAATGAGGAAAGGCAAGGTCAAGATAAACAGGTTACAATAAAATATAAAAAACAGCTTTAAAGACATTATCCAAAAATGCATGCCAGAATAAAAGTGAGGGTTAAATAGCTCAATTATTGCTTTGATTTTCATGTAGCGTGACAAAAAAAGGAGTGCCTTACTGATGATTTGGGAGAGAATATGAGCAGAAGATGCTCAAAATGCGAAGGCACAGCTAGACTGTAATCTATAGCACTGAAGGAAAGAATCACATCAATAGGATTACTGTATGAATGAAGCAGTTATTTGGCATTGAAATGTTTTAAGCATCAGGACATACAGGAAAACAACGCAATATAGAAAAATATAGTATAGAAAGTTTATGGATTAAGTAGTTTGCTCAAAAACCAAAAGAAGAATTTTTTAAAAATAAAAACAATAAGATTTTTCTTACATTTTTTACTAGGGTAGTTTGCTGTTGCTTTATTTAATCACCTAAAAACAAGCAATAGATATCTGTTGACTTATTTTCAATTAAAGATATTACATATACTCAATGAGAAATTAGCTAAGTTTCCATCATGGTGCTATATGGCACTGTTCATGGGTTTAAAATAATGTATGTGTAGGCATTAATGCATTTCTCATGAATTCCATTATTCTCCAGATAGCTCAGAAATGGCTGCCAGATTAGGGAAGAGGGGAAAAAACTAGAAATGGATTAGTGTAGGGAAGTAGCATATATAGTGGGAAAAGCACTGACTCTGAAATCAGAGAACCTGGGTCCAAATCTTGCACTGATGCTTTATTTCCTGTGTGAAGAAAGGTCATTTAAGTTTAATGGGTTTTAGTTCTGTCATCTGTAAAATAAGAGTGTTAGAACATAATATGAGACCTCTAAAGATTCCTTTGGGGAATGGAAGGTGGGGAAGGTAACAAGTATTTGTTTAACCACTGTACTGAGTTTACTACCAATAAATTTCTCATTTAATCTAGTTCTAGACTCATGATCTAATGGCAATCTGGATGGCTAGAAATAAAACTCAGTAACAGATGGTAGGTTAGAGTGAGAGATAATCAGAGGTAGTTCAAAGAGCTAGGCTAGAAGACAAAAGATGAAGGCTCAAAGTTTCAGTTCTATTAGCTTCTGAGAGCCAATGGGGCATAATGCTGGCTTTAAAGATAGAATTATAGGTTCAAATCCTGCCTCCGTACTTACTATGTGAACATTCAAATGTCGTAAATTCTTCTTCAACTACAAAATGTGACTTATTGGCCATTTCACAAAATTTTATATGGCTAAAAAGACATGATGTTATTGTTCATCCCTTTTGAAAAGGATCAATTGATGTCTTGATTTTGATTTAAGTAGGGCAGCATTGCACAAAGTCTTCAACCTAATTCTCTCTTTCAAAGTCACTGAAGTCCAGCTGCAGGACAAAAGTCAAGACAACTGTGATAGCCCGGGGATGTGATGGGTGACCTCAGTATCTCTGATGTCTGACCAAACTCTAGCCTCTCCACAGTGCCTGCTTCAGCTACTATTTTCATGGTCATTGGACCAAATTGTGGCAATTTCACCTGGGAAGTCTTCATATGCTTGGGGTAGACATCCTCCTAATTCATTGATGGGTGTGAAGTCTGTCAGTTACCATTAATTTGGTTTAGCTTATCTGCTGAGATAGCAGGTGAGTGATACAAAGTTCAATAAGTAGCCCCTAAAATATGCTCAAAGAGCCTGAGGGTATATGGGTTGTTCAGGACAGACTGAACTTCTCCAGTGTAGTATGCATAAAGAGCACTGTCAATTTGAAATTTCAATTATCACAAATACAATTCTCTTCTACTTCTCCATTCCCATCAGGACAGTCAACAAAGGGGTATGGTAAAGCAATGTATTCTTCCCAAACCATCAAGTCCAGTTTCTTAGTTACACTCTCAGGTGCCTTCCTCTGGTAGGATTCAGAATTATGCACAAGAAAGCAATGGGGGTAGCAAAATGACTGGCATCCAAAAGGCATATGATATCATCTTCTGATACAAGGTTTCCTTCACTCTGTGCTTTCTCAATTACAAAAAGTTGCTTACTCTCCGGGGACTCTAAAAATTCACAATGTAAGCTACTGGTTTCAATATGTTCAAGTTTTTGAATATCATGAATGAGCAGTAGCTACTTGGAACGTAGGAGTATGAAATGTAATCTCTGGAAGATTTGTTTTGGATGGAGTTGTCCTAATAGAATAGGGTTGCTCCAAAGCACAAGGGAAGATGCATGCATGAGAGCATATACATATACCCAGAAGGGGAAAAAAAATCACTGTATTCCAGAACAACCTTAATGCTTTGTCTTATGGTCAAACAGCCACTTGAAACAATTATATATAGAAGCAGAATCTTATTCACAGACTGACTTCTGCTTCTCCATAACTGCCAAACCTAGAAATCCCTGCCCCCTACTGCTGCCACAACCACAACTTGGTTTCACAGGCCTGAGGAAAAAGCAGTATCAATTCCAAGAATATCTGCTTGAATTCCTCAAAGTGAACAAGGTTTATCTAAGCTGAGACAAATTCTACCTACATCGTGTCAAAATTAATATATGGACACCTTGTAGATGAAAATAAGAGTGAAACAATGAAGAGGAATCAGTGAAGAAAGTTCTCTGTTAAGCAAGTCCTACTTTTTGTAGATTTAAAAAAGATTTACAAAGCAAGGGAAAATGACCTTCCTTTCTATTATTTATTTTCTTCAATATTTCAAAGGCTCTATGGTACCTTTATTGTGGTTAATCCTTGCACTGATAGAAACTACCTACTTCAAAAACCAACTTAATAAATTAATCTGGACACACGTACACATATACAATTTCCATAGGACAACTACAAGTGTACCATAGATAGATATTTGTGGATACATACACACACGCATATACAGGTATATATACATACATATGTGTGTATATATACATATATTCTATTGGATACATATCTATTACACATGCACATGTGTATTATATAGTTGTCATACAGAAATTGACATTCTGTTCCCCTGTGTTTTTAGGTGTGTTTCTTGGGTATTCAACAGATAAATGAGTCTCTTCATGCTTAGCTGGGCTGTTTGATGTGAGTATCCTGTCCTCTCACTAATTATCGGATAGGCATGGTTTTATGTCTTCCTGATTTATAGAAACGAATCTAGACTTAAAAGGGACTTTAAGAACCATCAAGTCCACCATTATAATTTTGTGGGAGATCTAGAGAGGTCATAAGATCTGAGTTCAAGTGCTGCTATGCTACTGTGTGAGCTTAGATAAACCACTTAACATTGCAAAATGAGGAAGGTAAGATTAGAGGTCCTCTAAAATCCCTGCCAGTACCAAATCTTATGGAATGTAATTTTGTAAATTTTCTCCAACAAAATAAAATTACAGGCTTTTCCCCCAGCCTCATCCCCTACTAGAATAACCTTTTCTATGATCACTTCTCTCATATTGCTATTAGATTCATCTCACTTATGCTCTGATCCAATTATAACACTCCTTGACCTGGCATTACTGCCTGGAACTGCCCTGCCTGTTCAGACTTTTTTTTATTCTTCTTCGTGTAACCTATAATTCAACCATCCTCTGTCACCCCAAACATGATATTGACTTTTCCACTCTCATACTTTGCTCATATAATTCCTTTTACCTGAAATGTTTTCTCTCCTACTCTTCATTACCCTCCTGACTCTGTTTCTGCCTTTCCAAAATTCTTCCTACAAGCTCCATTTACCATTTCATCCTACAACTTTCCTCAGCATCTGGAGCCTCCTGCCCTAAAACATTCAAGCACTTCTGTGATTTTCCCATCTTCCTACTATGCCAGCCTCCTTTCCTCTTTGGTGAATTCCTCCTGGATCCTTTACACTGGGGAGGGACTCAGTCCTATCATTCTTTATTTCCCTTCTGAGTTTCTAAACCTTCATGTGATTCCTCCCCTACTGCTCCCCAATATGAGTACCTCCTTTACCTTTGCCACTTGGTTCTCTTTCATGTATCTTCTCTACCATGAGAATGTGAGCTTTGTGGGGACAGGAATTCTCTTCAATTTTTCTTGTATTTATATCTCCAGCATTTAGCATTGTAAGTACCTAATAAAATGCGTATGGCATTATTTAATACCCAATCTATAGGCAAGTTTCCTCATGAAGTTTTCTCTAAGGAGAAACTGAGATAAGCTTTTCCCCATCAGAACTCATACAGCATTCTGCCAGCTTCCCTGCTTATCAAGCATTATTTTGTATAACACTTCATATTAGTACTTGTCCTCATTAGTTACATAAGCTCTATAACAACTGGCTTTAAGGCTCATTGAAAATTTGTTATCTTCCCCAGAGTCTAACATAATATTCTGGACAGAGAAAGCACTTAAATTCTTGCTGATGAATGAATGATTCAAATCCACTTAAGGTGGCATCTAAATTGCCACTTATAACCAAACCCCAGAACTGACCTGGAAACAGCTTCCTGGAGTTCTTTAGATTAGGAAGAAGTCTAGTTTGGCTGCATTAACTCAGACCACCTGGTCAAAATGACTTAACCAATTCTAATCCCTAATCTTATTAGCTAATACTGTAAGACAGAATAGCTTAATGAATTCTACCTCAGAGTCAAGATGACCTGGATTAAATTTCCACCATGCCAATTATATGACCCTCAGCAAGTCATTTAACTTCTCAATGCCCCAAGCAACTTTTTAAAATAAAGGTTCTTAACCAATGAACTTTGTTGTTGTTTTTTAACTATTCTGAAAACTGTTTCAAATATATTTGTTTTCCTTTGTAATAATACTCATTTTATTTAATGTATTCAAAAAAGTTAAGTAAAAGGTGACCCTGATCTTTGCCGACCCACTTAAAAGGTTAAGAACCCCAGCTTCAAAAACTCTATATTGTTGGCAGCTAGGTGGCGCAGTGGATAGAGCACTGGCCCTGGAGTCAGGAGTACCTGAGTTCAAATGTGTCCTCAGACACTTAATAATTACCTAGCTGTGTGGCCTTGGGCAAGCCATTTAACCCCATTTGCCTTGCAAAAACCTAAAAAAAACCCTCTATATTGCAAATGTTCTCTGATCTGCATTAGGAAGAAAAATCTTACCATGAAAGAGTCTACTCAACTGATAACTCACAACTCTGGAACAAAAACCCAAAACCTCCACTAGCCAATTTGTCTTGACATAAATTATGTTTATTTAAAACTCAAAGTGGTTTGCACTATCATTTGAAGATGCCTAAATAACAAGTTATAGTTAAATGTGGATTACTGGAGGAGAGTTACTAATATGACATACCAATGGCAGTTTTTTCCTAGTATTATATCTTGTATAGTATTCAAAAACCCAAGTGCCAATCACTATCACAAATAAAAAGGAGTTTCTTGCTTAATTTGTCCATAAATTCAAGTTATCATAAATCCCTATAGGTACTTATTTTATTACTTTCACTTGCTTGCTTAAAAACAAAAATGCCACTGTGTGAATGAATAAAAGCACATGCTCAATTCTTGATCAAGCTTACTTTCTTTTTCAAAAGATTTACAGTTTCAATCATGTTAGTACTCCTCCTACCTATGCACACTGCAACCACTCCAGACCCAAGTAGACAGTTGCTATGAGATATCGCTACCAAGAAATTCATCAAGCAGTGACCAGCCTTTGGAATGGGCTTTCTGCTTAACTAAGTTAAACCTTGAACAAGAGCTTGACAAAGAATCCAAAAATAAACTTTTCACTTTGACAGTCCATTATACAGGATGCCTTAGATAGCATTTCAGAACCACAAAAAATATCCAGGTTTGAAAATATTCATCTTTGGGACAATTTTCATATTGTAACATGTGAAATTTATTTTCTTACAAATTTTCTAAGACATTTATGCTAATAAATTTTGTCAGATGCCTTACAAATTAAGAGTTCTCTTCTTGTAACTCATAAGCAGCATGTTAGTCAATATGATTAGGAACACTTTTAAACTCTCAAAAAAATTGATCTGTGAATGCAACTAGTAGCTAATTTCACCACTGTCATCTCCCAATATCTTACCAATCTATTCCTGAATGTTTTAAAAAGAAAAATACAATTAGTACTTTAGTCAATTTTTACAATGGTAATTGAATTACAGATTTTTACACATAGAGGGAACTGGCAAACTATCCTAAATCATTCTATTTTCCATTGCTTCCTATGCTTAAAGCTCAGCAAGGTCTATAATTCAACTCTGTCTTCCATTTAGACACCTTCTGAAATCTTAAGTAGATAATCTAAAATAAGAAAAGTCTATAATTCAAAGAGAAAAATGGAAATTTCAGTTTGATATCTGATTTGAACTTCTGATCATTCTTATTTTACGACTTCATTAAGTAAAGTACTTTTAGTGTATTTAAATCCAATAATATCTCAATGAATACATTAATGAAAATAAAGATCTAATATTTAATGAACCTTTTTTAAAAATACAAAGGAATTATCCAACTTTGAACCTGAATCTCCAGCCTAACAGATATAGATGAAACTCACTCAGCCTACAGAGAGCTGATCCCTGCAGGTTCACACCATGGGAGAAGACTAGTTCTCAAATAGAAAAAAAGTCCTGTGCTCAGATTTACTTTTTTTCACATGTACTTAATCATGTTGACTACTTAATATGCTCCCAGGAAAACATCCCACGAATTACTCTATGCAGGTCACCACCTATGGGAAATTGATTCTTCTCAGAGCTAAATCTCCCCCCCCCCCACTTTAGAATGTATGGGGGGGAGGGGAAAATATGTGAGAGGAACACTTTTGAAGGTAAGAATGAAGAAGAACTTTTTCTGCTCTCAGGAACTTCTTTAAAATGTTGATGCTGGGAGACAGGTCAACTTGGTTTTACAATTTTATATCAGACTGTCCTGTATATAGTTGTGCTTTAGATGGGATGACTTGATACAAGTTATTTCTGTACATAAAAACCTTATTATATGGACAGCTACATGGTGCAGTGGATAGAGCATCAACCCTGGAGGAAGGATGACCTGAGTTCAAATCCAGCCTCAGACACTTAATAATTACCTAGCTCTGTGGCCTTGGGCACACTGTGTGGCCTTAACCCCACTGCCTTGCCAAAAAAAAAAAACTTATTATATTAAAGCTGATCAAAATAAGAATGCATGAACTAACTTTGGCTAATTTCACAAAGATATCACAATTGGACCTTTTTTTTTTACAATTCATATTACAGTTATTACCTGCCAGTATTTTGCTTTGTAGAAGTTTAATCATTTTCCTTTGTGATTTAATTTTCAAAAAATAATATATCATTTAACCAGTAATAATTGATATTCAAATAATATTTTATAGCTTGCAATACATTGATCAAACATCATTTCATCTAAGTTTCATGAGAATTCTTTGAGGAAAGTGTTACAAATAGTAGTATACCCTTTCACTGAGAAGGAAACTCTCAGAGAAGTCAAGGAGCTTACCTATGGTCACACAATTTTTTTAAGAAGTAGAATTTGAATTTACAGCTTACTGACTCCAGATCTGACATTCTGTCCACTAGTTCATGCCACTTTTCCAATTGAAAAGATGACTTCCATAACCTCTTTTGTTTCAAACAATTTAGTAACCTAAACTTAACCTTCATTGTTACAAGGACCAGGAATGTCTTCTTTATTTTCTACTATGTCTCTAATTCTGACCTCACCAATCAGTGAAAAAGAGGTAAAATAGCAACTGTGAGGAAATCAAGTTTACAAAAGATACACTTAGTAACTAAGGTTTTTTGAAAATTGAAGGAAACTATCAGAAGCAATCTAAAAAAAAAAAGAAAAAACAATCCAAAAAACCCAGTCAGAAGGCCTGCAGAATAAGTACATCTCCTTCAATATTTTTATTGGACTGTTTCCTACAAGAAACTATGGAAAATAACAATTCTTAAGATAAAATTCAAAAACATGAAATCATGCCAACTTCTAGAACATAGATATTATGGCAATCAGTACTGAAGGTTTTCTTTCAACAGCTGGGATAAAAATTATACTAAAAATCACATGGAAAACTAAAGTGAACTAAATATATGGAAAGAAAAAAAATGGGTGTCTAATACCATTCTTTTAATTCAACAAGGACAGCTAATATTTTCCACATCCAAGGAAAAACACTGCTCAACATTAAAATTTTTCAAGTACAATCTAACCTGAATTTGAATCATCTTGATTATTCAAAGAACACATACATTTATTTGTTTATATGTGCTTGTGTATTACAGAGAGATGATGACATTTGTTCACTTATTCATATACAATAAACAAATTCTCAGATACAAAGAGACAGGTTGGTGTAGAGGATAGAGGGCAGATCCCAAAGTAAGGATCACCTAAGTTCAAGGTTCACCTCAGACTCATACAAGCTGTTACCCTGAGCAAACCACAACCTCACAGATAAAGCCCCTGGATATTTCCCACATTCTAGATTGCAGATAAATTGCTGATTAAAATCATTGGAGGGAGTTTATATACTCAAGATGACATTATATCTGTTTCTGGCACATAGTAGATAATTTTACAAATCCAGGTCCTATATGTCCCCAACAATATACTTTAGCTAAAAACATTGTATCTCAAAAAATCAGTGCAGTATCAAGTAATTAATATATGTTTAAATATGCAATACACAATTTTAATAAACATAGTAATAACTAAACATTGATAGGAAGTAGATTGCTGTACTAAAAAGAATACTAGATTTAGAATCAGATAACATGGGTTTGACCTTTGGTTCTACTATTCACAACCTACATGACCTTCAAGAAGTCATTTAACTTCTATCAGTCTCAGTTTCCTCATATGTAAAAGACTGGATTACTTGCTGGATTACCTATCTAACCTCTACATCTTCTGATTCCATAAATACTTTATTATGCTTTCTCTTAAAAGTATATTCTTTACTGTCATATATTTTGATTCTACTCCTTTATGTGCATGAATATTATGTGAGTAATGCTACAAGATGTTTCATTTATTAATACACAACTGAAGAACTAAATAAAAGCCCCACCCAAAAAATAGTATTCTCCCATTTATATATTTTAAAAGGATTCTGAGACATGGAAAAATACAACTTCCTTGTTTACCCATATTGGATCTAAGCATTGAAAATGTAATTTCACATGCTTTCCAAAAAGCAAAGTCCAGGGTTATAAGGTCATATTAGCTTAAGGAGAAATATTCCTAACTCAAAAAGATTTTTTAACTTTAAGTATGTTTAGACCCACTCTAATAAGATATAGGTTAAATAATGTTGGAATGGGGAAATCAGAGAAATTGGCTTACACGACAAACAAAAACATCCTGACAAACAAAACCATCTGGGAGCAAAATATTCAAGAACTGCAATAATGTTACCTTTTTCCACACATGAAAGAAAGAAAATATCAAGCAAAATGTCCTGGCAGAAACCAAGTCATTCATTCAAAAAGTACTTTTAACAAAGCAAAACAGAGTAAAAGGATTAACCCAGCAAGATTTTAACTATGACATGCTTTTTATCAGCTAGATAGGAAAGTGTAAGTATGCATTTTATCCATTTTCAGTTTTTCTTTTTTCTTTAGGTTTTATATAAAGCCACAGGATACTTTAATAAAATCGTTCTACTGAATACCTTTATGTTGGAAGCAACTATTAGAAGCAAGTATCTCTGAGAAAATCAACATAAAGCCTACTGAGCCAGTATTCAGTGTCTTCTTAAAAAGAACTAACTGCCTTCATTACCTATTTTTTATGTTGTTCTAATGGATAATGTAACAAATTTACAAGACTTGCTATAATCAGATAATGTTCCAGAAAAATTCTTGTATGTCTGTGTGTGTGTGTGTGTGTGTGTGTGTGTTTATGTATGACACTGGGGCAATATATATTGATCCAATTCAAGTAGACTGCAGTTGAAAAAACACTTACCAATTGAATGCTGTACTTTTCATTTCCCAAATGAGCAAATGATGGAATATTTCAACAAGTTCTATAAAAGAGTTCAGTGTTTAAAAAGGGAAAAACAAAGGTCATTTCAAATCAGTAACTTTCCATTGGGTGAAGTAAATATGGACCTATATTTTCTTCAATGTGGGGGAAAACACCACCAATGTGGCACTTTATTATCTTAAGGAGTTGCCAGAGGCTGTGAGAGATTAAGTAACTTGGTCACAAAAATTAATTCAGAGACAGGACTTGAACCCAGATCTTTAGATGGCAAAACCAATTCTTTGTCCACTATGTCATATTATCTCTGGTAATAGACTTCAATTTTGAAAAGCATGGGCCTTCTCTAAACATTAAACTCCTTTTGGAGAGATAAAAACCATCTTTGATGTCCTTCAAGTAATTTTTTCAACTCTAAAATTGAAAGCATAATTTCTGCAAAAGCAAGCACAACATTGAACAGTTTCCTACGGGATATTAAGTTCCTATGCAACTAAATACAAAATTGATTTGAGCAAAATGAGACTCAACTGCCCACTTCACCCAAATCAACATAGAACTCTTTCCTCTTTCCTATTCTTTTCGCTCTCCCACACCTCTTGAGAATCATCTATAGACTGGAAAAAGTTAGTTCAACAGGGTAGGATACTAAAAAGTTTTTTTGTTGTTGCTCTTTGGTTATGTTCAACTCTTCATGATTCCATTTGGATTTTTCTTAGCAAAGATACTGAAGTTTTCTACCATTTCCTTCTCCAGTTCATTTTACAAATGAGGAAATTGAAGCAAACAGGATTAAGTGACTTGCCCAGGGTCACACAACTAAGAAACATCTGAGACCAGATTTGAACTCAATAAAATGAGTCTTCCTGACTCCAGGCCTGGCCCTCTATCCATCATGTCCTCTAGCTGCCCCAGCTAATAGTGTTGGGCCTGAGGCACTCTAAATGTGTGACCCTGGGCAAATCACCTAATCCTGCTTGCCTCAGTTTCTCCATCTGTAAAATGAGTTAAAGAAGGAAATAGCAATCCATTTCGGTATCATTGCAAGAAAACCCCAAATGGAATCAAGAGTCAGACATGCCTGAAACAACTGAACAATAACAACAAAATATCTTAATTTTATACAGAACTACTTAAAGAATCACTCCTGAATAATATAAGGATTGACAGTAGTAGTCTTAGCACATTTTAGAACCTCTAGTTTTAAATCTGTATATAGTACTTCTAATGTAAGTACTTCTTATTAAGCAATAACCTATATTCCCCTTGTGTTGCTTTTGCAAAGATGAAAAATCACAGGCTAACTCCTTTTAATTACCTCATCATGTACTATTTTTCACATTAAGGGATGTCATTTATGCTTAGAATGTGAAAGGAAGTCAAAGGATATAGACAATACAATAATTCTGTGGAAGATAAGGATGATGAATGTTTTTCTTATTTCCCATTTTTATTCTTTCACCTTTAAGGAAGTTTAAAAATGCATAAGATTCTCATGCAATAATTCAATATGTAAATTAGCATTTGGGAAGGAAGAAAGGAGAAAAGGAGGAGGAAGATAGGAGGGGGAAAATGGTACAAGAGTTATAATGAGTTTAGAATTTAATGTTTTACTTATGGAATCCTAATTTTGAAAGTATGTGAAAAGGTATAAAACCTTTATTTCCCATATAAGAAAACTTCTGATCTTCTTGGACTTAAAACATAAAATATTACAACATTGCTATGTTGTATCTATTGGTATGTGTCTCTGGGCAAGTCACTTAATCCATTTGCTTAGGTTTCCTCATCTGTAAAATGGGGATGATTGTAAGGATCAAGTGAGATAAGAATTGTATAGCAACTAAGTGTCTAGCATGTAGTAATGTTAGTTGCTGATGTTATTGCTTGTTCCATACTATTCTGATCTCTTCCCCTTCTTTGAAAAAATCTTCCCATTTTATGAGTATACTCCCAATAACTTGATAGATAAAAAAGTAAAACATATTCTGTTCCTGCTTGCAAAAAAACAGTTGTCCCTTACTCAATTTCTTTTCTTTTGAGCTATAGTCATTTAGCAGGGTTACCATTTAATTAGTACGAATATGAGGTTACCAAAAAAGAACAGATTGCCATCCTGACACTCTTGACTGCTTCATTCACTGGAGTCGTAGCTATTTTCAGCTCTTCATTTTATCCATTTATCCAGTGAAACTATATTATCTAATCACTTTGAGAGGTAACTTGACACTACAAAGAGTTGAAGACAATGTGGTTTCAAATAATGATTTGACCACTTACCAGCTCAATGAACTTAGTCAAGTCGCAATGTCTCAGAATTCTAGAGTTGAAAAGGACCTTGGACATCACCCGTTCATACAATCACAGATCTGAGACCATCTTCTCCAACTGGTACTTGAAATGGAATCTCCTTTGCTACATCCCTAAAGAGTGGTCATTACGGCTTCCACTTCAGTGGAGGTAACCCAAAACTTTGGGAGACAGTCCAATCCACTTTTGGACACCTCTAACTACAAGGCATGTTATCCTGACATGGAGCTTAAATCTGTCTTTCTACAACTACTACATAGTGTTTCTATGAAGACAGATTTCTTCCACATGGCTACCTTTCCGAGTTACATCTCCAAATCACCTCTTCTTACAGTTAAACTTTGCATTAAATTTGTCATGATAAAAGATAACCTGAAACGTTGGCTGCCATTTTCCTCTAGCATTTATCCATGTTTCTTAAAGACTTGATATAATTTATAAGTGGAATATATGACAAAAAAAGAAAATGAAGTTAGAAAGAACAGACACCTAATGACCATCAAAATAAACAGTGAAATCAATTGGAGACACCTGGATAGAAAACCCAAAAGAAGTATGAAATTCAATTAACAAACTAGAATAGGACTTTCTCCTGGCCAAAAGAAAAGGAAGTGACCAACTGATTCAAATACCAATTTCTACATCTTATTTTGTTTTAAAATATTGTTTGTTGTTGATAAAGGATTGAAAATTAGCATGATTTTCCAGCAAATCCAGTACCTGGCTACTTAACAACTTGTCAAAGATCCCACACTTTTGATTCTAAGTTCTTAAAAAAAGTAAAACTTTAAAACTATCTTGCAAAAGGGACAGACACACCAGTCCAAGCTAACTGTCCAGAGCAATGCAATAAAAAATAAAAACTAACCTCAAGTGTAACTGAATTCACTACTATTTTCAAAAGTCACAAAGATATAGAAGAGTTGTGATTTTTCCACAGAAAAGCTAAGTTAACAGCAAAATAAATATAATCCCTATGATTTCATTTTAAAGAAGTCTTTCCCAGTCCCTAAATCCCCTACCTCCTAGTTGCAACAAAACTAAAACCAAATGATCTCTCAATTATTGAACACAAATCTGAATCTGTTTCAAAAACAATATGACCAAGACGTTAGCTGTTTCACATTTTTAACTGATACTTCGGTACAAGCATTTAACTTTGCCCAGAAAATCAACCACATTCATTTAAATGATTGGTAAAAATAGGATTTCTAAAAGAAAACTCCAAATGTTCAACTTCTCTAAGATTCTTAATTCTCTAGTTAACTATATTTAATTTTACTTAGCTTTTGTTTGAGACAACAATTTAAAATATATCTGTAATAGCATCTATCAAGTCAGTATCTTTCAAGTCAACATCCTCTATGAAATAATGTCAGGGACATGGAGTACTACAATTAGAGTCAAGAAGACTTGATTTTAAGTCTACCATAACACAAGAAAAATAAAAGGTAGCATTTAAATAGCACTTACTAGCACAATAACAGCATTGTTCTTTTGTTTTACAAATATTATGCCATTTGATCCACACAGCAACCTTGGGGAGTGGCAATATTGTCCTTATTTTACAGTTGAAGAAACTGAGGCAGCGATTTGTCCAGGATCACTAATGTCTGAGGTCAAACAAACCCAGGGCTTCTTGCCTCCAGGACCAGCAGCCCTCTATCCACCTTGATATATCAAATCTTTGAGCCTCATTTTCCTTACCTGTAAAAATGGAGATAACTCAACTCCCTACCTCACAAAATGATTATGAATCTCAAATTAAATCATGTTTGTAAAAATTTTATAAAATTTAAAGCTACAAATTAATATCAAGTACTGATATTATTGTGTACATTAGTTAACTTTGAGAACAAGTAACAAAGATAAAACTATAGTCACCTTGGACTCACTGTAAGGTTTATGGATACACACTACCAATAACAACACTCATTAGAAAAGATCAATAAGTTAGTTGGCCAAGAAGAATATATTATGTGCTTATTTTACCAGGCACTGAAAATATAAACACAAGCTAAATGAAAGATATGTACACTGTCCACCTCACTGTCATCCCCCATAAGGCCCCATTTTGATTTGGTTCAGGAACCAATCTTATGCATAGGTAAATAGCCCAGTCTAAGTCAGTCAAATGGTTCCGTATAACTTATTAATGTCAAAAGAGTTTGGGATTCTTACACTGGGGAAGAACCAAGTCCTTTTATAAATGCAGCTATCTTTTGGTAAGTAGTTTGAACTAAGCAAAGTGGTTGACAGAACTTTTTCGAAGTCAGTGCGGCACTCATGGATTTTCATTATATCTGACACTCTTGTTTTAGGTCTAAAGGAGACTAGTCCAACCAATTTGCATCAATGACAATGATCCTAAATGAAGGATTGGGATTGTAGATTTAGAGCTGAAAAGGGTATCTCTTCCAACCCCCTCATATTTCAAATAAGAAATCTGAGGCTTAGAGATTAAATGACTTACCCAAGGTGATACAGATAATAAGAAGCAGAGATGAAATTTGATCCAAGGTTCTTGCAATCTAAAACCAAAGATTTCAAAGAATTGCAAAGTGTTAAGAAAAGAAATGTAAAGGGTAAGGGCTACTAGGAGACTATGGAGCAAAAGTAAAGTTCAGATGAATATAAAATAAATCAAACCCAAAGATAGAGAACATTGGGAAAGCAGGCTTCTCAAAAGTAACAAATCATTTGAAAAAAAAATTAAGGGTAGTAACAGTGTAAGAAGGGAAAACCAAAATAACCTGGAGATTTTTTTTTAATTCAAGAGCTCTACTTTAATTTAGAAAGGAAACTATAGATGGCATCTTATCCGTCCTTCCCCTCCCCCCCAAAAAAAAGACATTTTCAAAGGAATTAGCCCCAACCATACTTTTTCTAGGCGGTGAAAATAACAGCAAGGAAGACTATGAAAAACTGAAGTCTAAGAATCTAAGATATGAGGCGAATACTAGGTCTATAGAAGCCAAACGGACAAGATAAGACCTGGTGTAGTAGCTGGAGTCTCAAGTTACCAGGAAACACTATATGGACATTTTGTTTCTCTCTCCCCATCTTCCCAGGGGGAAAAAAGAGGTGAAATTCTCGCAAAATTGTAGAGCTTGAAGTATTCTACTAGAAGATAAGGAAGGGAGAAAGCCTAATAAAGCCAAACCCCTGAAGGCAGAGGACACAAATCAACCTTAAATTTGCCCAGGGGGCAGGAGTTAGCACCCCGCACCTAACTCCAAACACCAGTTGAAAGAAGCAAAAGTGGAAAGCCAATTGCTGCCTTCCGTCTAGTTAAACCACAGGAAAAAAGCGGAAAAGATTTTTTTTTCAATCAAGAGAATGAGCTAACTAGTCAAGCACTTCGAAGCCGACACGACCCCTTTGTTGGAAACGTTTTGGTCAAGTTGCTCTCTTACCTCGGTAGATTGTTTTTCCTTGCTCCGATCCAGTAGCGAGCAGTGCACAAAAGCTTTCCTTGGAGCTCCGCAGCTCGCCTCCTTGGCCGAGTATCGAGGAAATGGACTTGGGGGCGAGGTGGACTAACAGAAGCCCCGCCACTCCTCCACCTGAGCCAGAGCCTCCCAAGTCTCCCCGGCCAGGGCAGCCAGGTGCCTCCCGCACCGATGCCTGAGAGAGGCGGGCTGAGAAGAGGACCTTCCCTGCCAGCCCCACTCTCCCAGCCAGACCAGCTGCGCGCTCTCTCCGCTTCCAGTGTGATCCCTAAGCTTCTTACTCGCTACTAGACTAGCCTTGCGTGCTGAGCATGCCCAGTTGGGCCCCGAACACCACCCTAAGGGCTTGCAGCTAGCAGGCACACACTCCACTTGTCCAGGTTTTGCCTGCAGCTCAGAGGAGAAGGAGGCTTAGAGACTGGGTAATAGTGAACCATCTGGCTGACACCGACATTGAACGTGGAAAAAGGCGGGGGGGGGGGGGGGGGGGGGGAGGAACGCGAAAGTTTATCAAAGAATTGATCCGAGTTTGAAACCACTGTTTCCTAACGGATGTGTCTCTTTTCGGGATCATTAATCCTGCTAGGTAGATAACTAATGCAAAGATGCCCAAAGGGAAAATATGGGGGGGGGGGGGGGGGGGAAGCGGGGGTCTTGGGATAGGAGGAGTTCAACCCGGGATACACACGGCAAGGATATGATGGGAAAATAGCTACACTCCGGAGAGGACGAAAGAAAGAGGAGAGAATTATGAAGTGCCCCCCATAAACCTTACATTTTTGATGCAAGAATACTCTTTCTCTGGCACTGATGAACTCAGTGAAATGCAATTGATAGATTGCCTCCTTTCTTTTCCTTCTCTTCTCTTCTTCCCCCTTTCTCTCCTCTTTCCTTTTTTAAAAATTTCTCCGTATTTGCATTTCCCTGTGTTATTTCTATTGATGACTCTCCATTAAAAAAAAAACAAACTTGATTTGAAATTGAGTGCGAAAATCTGGATTCAGATTCAACCTCTGATGCTTTACGACTTTGGGCCAGTCACTAAATCATTTGGATCCTCAGTTTCTTCATCTGTAAATGATGGAATTGGAATAGATGGCTTCTAAGATTACTCTTAACATTATACCTATGAATCCTACAAAGCCTGGTAGTTTAAACTAATTGAATGAGGGAGGGAGGCAGCAAAGTTCAATGATTAGCTACCCTGGAGGATGAGGTTCTAAAGCCACCTCTGACAATTACTTACCTATGTGATCTTAGGCAAATCATTTAGTGTTCCTGGCCCTTGGTTTCCTTATCTATAATATAAGGGAATAGGACTGGGTGTTTTCTGATGATTACTTAACTGTGTGACCTTAAGCTAATCATTTAGTGTCCTTGGCCCTTGGTCTCCTCATCCATAATATGAAGGGATTAGACTAGGTGTCTTCTGGGGTCCCTTCCAGCTCTAGATCTATGATCCTATGAACTGATGATCCCCTCAGCATGACTCCCTGAAAATAAAGCCTATTCACAAAACCCTTAAACAGGCAGGTATCCTGAAATGGAAACCAGTTCAAATTTACAAACCACAACTGACCCGGAGTTTCTCAACTCCTGACCAGAGTCTGTTCTACTTAAAAGGACTCAAATCTCCAGGATATGATTGGATTATCAATTTTACCTTTTTAAACATCTAGTTTCTCTTCCTTCTTTTGACTCTGCCCTACTGCTGGCCTCATCCCTGGACTATTGCAATAGCTTGGTGGTTGAGCTCCCTGCTACATGTCTCTTCCCACTCTAGCCTAGCCTCTATTTACTTGCCAATATAATCTTCCTGAAGTATAAGTCTAACTATAATTACCTCCCCACATTCAATAGACTTGATTCTCTATCACTTCCAGGATCAAATATAAAAGTCTCTTTTGAGTGGTCAAATTTCTTTTTTGACTTTGAAGCTCTCTCCCCACTTTTCCATTCTTCTAATACCCCTAGTGACACTGGCTTCCTTGCTGTTCCTCAAATCAGATACTACATCTCCTGACTACACATTTTCACTGACTGTCCCTCAAACCTAGGATGCTATCCTTCCTCATGTTCTCAAGCCTCCTTGCTTCCCTGATTCCCTCCTAAGATTCCACCTTCTTTTCTGTTTATCTTAATTTTAGTTTATCTTAATTTTTCCTTTTGCTGATTATCTCCAGATTATCCGATAATTCCCTGTGATATCTTGTCTCACGCATTAGACTGAGCTCCTCCAGAACAGGAAATGTCTTTTACCTTTTTATGTATCCCCAGTACTTAGCACAGTGTTTGGCATATTATTGGGTGCTTAATAAATGTTTGCCTAACCAGATGACAAAAACAAAAGCTCCTTTCCAATGCTAAAATAATTTGCCATTCTGAGACTGTGATGTTTCCATTGTAATTCCTTTCACAAACATTTTATTCTGGTTGTCAGTATACCTCCACCACCATGACTACTTCCATCAAGAAGTCATTAAAAAGGTATTTTCCTTGTCTCATACCCATCTTATTTTCCATATTCAAAACCAATACCTTAGTACTTATGTGTCTGGCCATATTGACTCTTTTTGTCTAAAACTATTTATAAACTGCTAAAAATAAATGGAAGGCTAGAACAATGAAGACATTCATTCCTGGAGAAAACTTATTAATCATTTATTTGTTTGCTTTTGCTGGAGAAGTTGAGGAAGGTGAGAGTGAAAACAGAGACAAAAAGGAAAGTCCCAGGTCTTTGAATTTTTGAAAATCAATTCAATAATTTTTCATTAAGTGCCTTCTATGTGATAAGCACTAACAGAGAACAATTGTGCTTGAAAATTATTAGTTTAAGGCAGGTGTGTCCTGTTTTAATTTAGGATGAGGGAGAGTCAAGGTAAGAAAGTCTTAGGCAGGAAGAGACCTGGAACTACTTTAATCTAGCATGCCATTATATTCAGGAATCTTCTCAAATGATTATCTAAAGACCTCCTTAAATACCCTCCACTTCACCCCTGCCTTGTGAAGTAGCACATTCAGTTTTTTATTTTTTTAATTGCCCTTATAATTTAAAACCCTTGTAAATTCCACCTATTGATTCAAGATCTGTCTTGTTAAGGTACACATACTAAATCTGATCTTTCCACTACAAGACTACCCCACTGTTAGGGACTGTTGAGTATGGGAGCACTGTAAATTATCTTCACCTGGTGTCCTTGAGCACCAGAGTCTTATTTCACTAAGTGCCATGGGAGTGGGAGTTGTTTAGAGACTGGAGAGGTAAGCACTGGTAATTGGATCAATAAAGGGAAACCTTGGAGCACTTGATGGAGTACTTGTCTCCCACCCCTCCAACACTCACCTGTGAAAGATTGAAGGAGTCCAGAAGTGGGATTCAACATAAGAATCTGGAACAGGGACACAACACCCTACATATATTTGAAATTAGGTTTTATGTCCCTGTATTCTCTATCCTAAACATCCCTCTTTCCTTCAGTTGTTCCAATAGGAGTGGCACCAGTCTCTAGATCTGTCCTCTAAGTCACCATCCAGGGAAACAACTCTTATGAAGAAGGGGTTAGCTATCTCTACTAACTGCCAACCAACAGCTACACACAAAGGACAAGAATGCCAGCCTAGATGAAATAGCAAGGCATTTGGAGGAGGGAGGCAGAAAGAGGGGGTTGAATGTTATTTTATTCTATCCAATTAGATGCAAAAATAGTTTTCAGTATTCATTTTTTGGTAGCTTTTGGGTTCCATATTTTTCTTCCTTCCCTTCCCCCTTCCCATAGCAGCACACAGATTGTACACACACAATTGTGTTTAACTTATTTCAATATTAGTCACGTTGTGAAAGAAAAATCAGAACTAAAGGGAAAAAAACATGAGAATGAGAAAATCACACATGAATCAACTTTCAAAAAAGTGAAAATAGTAATGTTTTGGTCTAAATTCGGACTCCATGGTTTTTCTCTGGATGTGGATGACATTTTTCATCATGTCTTCTAGAAAAATCCTTGATCAATGAACTGCATAGAGGAGCTAAGTCCCTCATAGTTGATCAAAATGCAATATTGGCAAGGCAATTTTGAGGGAAAACCAGGAAGTAACACTTTTCAGACAAGTAGAACCAGCATCATTACCTTGACTATCATCTTACTTCAGACTCTGAGGAAGACAGCCTAGCACCCTGAGCCCAAAAGCCTTAGAAAGAGGACAGTTTCCATAACCATCATCCTGGGAAGCAGTACCTATGGACATGCAGCCCAGAAACTGCTCCTGCAGGTGCTATAGGCATAGCTATTGAAGAAATAGAAACTAGTAAAGAATGTTCTTGCCCCCCAAGTTGGCATTATCGAATGGTTTAATATCAGTAAATGACATGAATTCATCATGGAAATGACATTAAAAGAAGTTTAAATGGCATTTAAAAAGGAATGTGTGGTATAACTAAGAATAATTAAGTATAACTAAAAATCTCAAAAAAATTTTAGGCTGAATAATGACCAAAAATATTGAAAGGAAGCCATAATTCCTTAGCCCAGATTTATTCAGAAAGATAACAAGAAACCTGTGGGCATTAAAAAGGGGGGTAAGATCTCAGACTGACCAATATGACCATAAAGGACAATGATCAATGTTGAAAGGGATTTGGGAAATCTGGGACACCAATACATTGTTGGAAGAGCTGTGAACTCATCCAAATTTTCTGGAGAGCAATTTGGAATTACACCCAAAGGGCAACAATAATGTATATATCCTTTGATACAGCAATACCACTACTATACCCTGAAGAGATTATGAAAGAGGGTAAAAATATCACTTGTACAAAAAATATTCATAGCAGCCCTGTTTATGGTGGCAAAGAGTTGGAAATTAAGTGAATGTCCTTCAATTGGGGAATGGCTTAACAAACTGTGGTATATGTATGGGATGGAGTACTATTGCTCTATTAGAAACCAGGAGGGATGGGAATTCAGGTAAGCCAGGAAGGATTTGCATGAACTGATGCTGAGTGAGATGAGCAGAACCAGAAAAACACTGTACACCCTAACAGCAACATGGGAGTGATGTTCAACCTTGAAAGACTTGCTCATTCCATCAGTGCAACAATCAGGCAAAATTTGGGGATATCTGTGATGGAGAATACCATCTATATCTAGAGAAAGAATTGTGGACTTTGACCAAAGACTATTACTTTTAATTTTAAAAAAAGTTATATTATTATATAATTTTGCTTTCTCTTATACTTTATGTTTCTTCCTTAAGGATATAATCTCTCTCTCATCACATTCAACTTAAATCAATGCATACCATGGAAACAATGTAAAGATTAACATACTGCCTTCTGTGGGGAGTGGGGGAGGAGGGAAGCATGATAAGGGGAAAAATTGAAAAATTCAAAATAAATAAAATCTTTCTTTAAAAAAGAGAGGGTAAGAAAACCCAGCCTGACCACAGCTTAACAATACAGAAGCCTGTTAATGTGGACCAGAGATGCTCCAGCAGCACTTGAAACTCAACTTGTTCATACTTCAAGAGAAACAGAGATTTTTAATGTACTTCATCAAGGATGGATGGGAATTTGCAGTGCTTTAAACTGTCTCATTGTGAAATCAGCAGCTCCAGGAGGCCTCAGGGGCACTAAAATTTCATAGAATTCTGATCTGAGCCCTTCCAAAAGACCCTAAAGGTCACAATAGTATGAATTCAGTTATCTTGGGAGATCTGAACTCTGCCAGCACTCTGAGTAAAATACATCAGAGGAAATAGAAATTAGCAGCAAAAACCCAAGATATGGATTTCAGAACCAGATTTAAATCACTCCTATCCAAGGATGAAGGAAAGACTAGAAGGTGGTCCTATAATATAATCCCAAATCAGATACTGAAGCTAGAGATATGAGTATACAGGAGATGACCCCTTCAGTAATAATTACAAATAAAATCACACACATCCAATCACTGAGTGACTTCACCATAAGAATTATTTGAGGGGCGGCTAGGTGGCGTAGTGGATAAAGCACTGGCCTTGGAGTCAGGAGTACCTGGGTTCAAATCCGGTCTCAGACACTTAATAATTCCCTAGCTGTGTGGCCTTTGGCAAGCCACTTAACCCTGTTTGCCTTGCAAAAAACTAAATAAAAAAACTATTTGAGAGAAGTATAGTTAAATTAAATGAACAAAGAACTCTGCAGTAAAATATTGGAAAGAGAGTAAATGACCTAGAACAAAGAATGGAAAACCTTACCCAGGAAAGACAACCCTGAAAATTAAAATGAACCAAACAAAAATTAATTACTTTATGAGCTAAGAAATATGAGCCCCAAATCAGAAGATTGAAAAATAAAAATAAATGTAAGACATCAGCTATCACAAACAACTAATCTGGAAAAGCAAGGAAAAAAGATAATTTAGGAAACATCAGATTCCTTGAAATAAAAACAAATCTCTGGATACTTGAGTAAGAGGAAAAAAATAGAAAAAAGATTGATTGTTTATTTCCTGAAAGAAACTTCAAAATAAAAACTCCCTGGAATGACAGAACCAAAATCCAGAGCTTCCAGGTCAAAGAAAAAAAAAGTTTATATGTAGCCAAGTAGAAAGATTTCAAGGAGTCATAGTCATGATTACCCATGACTTTTGAAGATTCCATCATAAAGAAGAGGAAATATTGGAATTTTTAGTTTGCAACTAAGAATAACTAACTCTGTAAAACTCTGTAAAATGATCCTACAGGGAGAAAATGTGCTCTTAATTAAGAAACAAGCATGCTTAATGAAGAGAGCAGAAGAATAAAAATTCTGAAATGAAAACATAGGAGTCCTAATAAACTGAAAGGATCCACTACCCAGTCAATAGAAATTGCATAGCCAATAGGAATGGTTAACCTCTTTTGTCAAGAAACACTCTTTGTAAGAAAAGAGTAAATGTTCAAAGATCAAACCTGCTCCAATCTTAGTAATTAAAGCAATGAAATTTTAAGTGAAATATGCAGTTCCAAGCATTCTCTAGATTTTTACACAAATTTGTGAGTGGTTATATGTATGATCATATATTATGTACATAGATATGATACAACTTTTGTGCAATCTTGTTTCAGATACTACCCCTCAAGAATTGTCAGCATCTTTTTATGTGTGGTTAATAAGAAAAATTACAAAATGATTTATTACTTTATAATATAAAGGTATTTCTTTGAAGGAAAAAATATATAAAGGCAGAGTTGCTCACTATACGTTTGAATAGGAATTCACCCTTTTTTGTGTGTATCATATATCCTTTAGGAGGATGTTTATTGAGGAAACTTTTCATTTTAGAATAGTTACCAAATTATTTCTTTTTTAAAAAAGCAAATTTAGGGTCTCCAGTTAAGAACATCAATGTTTAGATATAGCCATGACTCATATGAAGCAGAATGGGATAGTTACAATCCTTTATCTGGAAACATGATTTCATTAGTACAGGAAATTCCTTCTACCAGTGAAATTCTTAGTTTTAGAGAACTTTAAGACTTTCAGCCTAATGCTAACTATTATGCTACTGTATAACTTTGTCCCTCTAGTAGATTTAGATATTATGGGTCTATGGATGTATCTATTTTTTTTTTTTTGCAGCCATATCACATCTTTGTCTCATTTTTATAGCTTGTTAGAAACTTAAAAGTTGAGTTCTTTTTCACATACACAATTGTAGGGGCAGCTACATGGTGCAGTGGATAGAGCACCAACCCTGGAGGAACAATGACCCGAGTTCAAATCCAGCCTCAGACACTTAATAATTACCTAGCTGTGTGGCCTTGGGCAAGCCACTTAACCCCATTGCCTTGCAGAAACTAAAAAACACACACACAACAAACAAACAAACAAACATATACACTATTGTAAAGTAACAAATATGCTACCTTATATTTGAGTAGTTGATTTTCTCAATTTCAATGAAAAATTATATATACATACATACATATGAATGTATGTGTATATATATGCAAATGTTAAATTTTTTCTTGTTTTTAACATACTGTTCCAACTTTTTGAATTTTTTTATTCTGTCATCAAACTTAGCTATTTTTCATAGCTTTGGGTAATTTACATATTTGATAAGGAAATATCTTAGTTTTCATTTGATTTTTGTTCAAGAAATATTTAATACATACCTATGTTTAAGAACAGCTGCTATGCACTGGTATTAATCATGAACAAGACAGAATCAAATATACAACTTTAAAAAAACCTAGTCTTTCCTAATACATTGTCATTAACTCATATCAACATAACACACAATTAAATCAGCCATCTCAATTTGGATGAATAAAAAAACAGAAAGAGAAAAAACAGAGAAAAATAGAATAGATCTTTCAATATGTTTATAAAATATTATTTTCCTTATTGGCTATAGTGGAATTATAGTATGATCCCCAGTGTTCTCCTTGTTGAAACAGAAATGATATTAAGGAAAGATAAGATGGAAAGGGAAAATATGCTTATATATATTTTAATGTAAAAAAATACACACACACAGATACACATACTTAAAAGAGATCTGTAAGTACATGTTTTGATAGTTGTCAATGAATGATATCTAAGATATCCAATATCTGATAATAGTCTCCAGTCAAAGAAAAGCTATCTCCCTTTATAATGAAAGAACTGATTGATTGAAATGACTTTTGAAAGATAACATAGGAAAATGGAACATGTGTCAATATTGAAGGATGACAAATGTTGTAGTGACTTTCTTTTATAAGAGAGAGAAGAAGAAGAAGAAGAAGAAGAAGAAGAAGAAGAAGAAGAAGAAGAAGAAGAAGAAGAAGAAGAAACTGGAAGCTATTAACCAGCAAGCTTGACTTTTTTATTCTGGGTAAAATGCTAGAACATAAATGTGAACAGTTTTAGGAAGTGGTTTCCATTTTGTTATGTATTTGCCACCTCCCTGATTTCTAGCTCTACTTCCCATTCTAACCTATCTGCTACAGCTACCAAAGTGATTTTCCTAAAGCATAGATATAATTGTCACCAAACCACTTAATAAATTCTAGTGGTTCTCAATGGCATTTAATTCTGTTCATAACTTCTCCTTTCTTAATTTTACAGTCTATTTACATATTAATTCACTACACACTGAAATATAGCTATACTGACCTAATTGTTGTTCTCCTTCCCATCTCTTTCTCTTTTCACTGTGTCCTATTCTCAGGAATGCACTCCCACCTTCACTCTATCATTTAACTGCTAGTGTACTTCCTCCCTAAACTATTTTGTATTCATTTTGTATATGCTGTATTATCTTAATGTTGCCAAAGTGATTGGGACAGTGGAGATGGTTTCCTAATGCTTCATCAGGAAGTACCCCAGTGACCCTCCTCCTCCATTCTGGGGAGGCTTGATCTTGTGACTGGCAGATTAAATGTTGAGGGGAAAACTAATTCTTTTCATATTTAGATATTGGGGACAGCTGAAGCTATGTGAGAGATTCTGGTATTAGGCTATTATGAGAATTGGAGAAAGGTGGAAGTCCATTATCTGAAACCACAGAGGAAAGCAGTACTAGCCACAAGGATCTCAGTGCAGGGCTGTGTATATAAATCATTGGAGTGGAGTTTGACTGTGGACTTGAGACTACCCTTTACTCTCTCTCAAATACTATGTATCTGTTTCAAATCATCAAGCATCTACTACCCATTTCCTGAAACTTATCTTCATTACATCTTTGTTTACCTTTCCATTTTTATTTTGTTTTTAAAGTCAGTAGTTATGAAAAGCATGGTTTATCTTTTGTATTGATAACATATTTGTGTCTGTTTAAATGTAGCAGAGAGAGCTTCTTTAGAAGCTCCCTGGGGAAGAGTGAAATAGATTTACAACTGTGGTATTTTCCCGGGTGGAACCTTAAAGAAAAAAATTATTGATTCATTATTTACAGCTCCCTTGAGAAGAGAGACAATTGGTTTTTGACTAACTGGCATTGGAAGTGGGATCTTCATCACATTCTTTCCTATTGTCTTTTAATTCCTGATTTGAAGGGAGAATCACTATTCCAGAAAGAAGATGAGAAAATGTCAGGAATGAGTTGCTTAGTTCACATGGGTGGGAAGAAGATCAAGGGACAACAATGTTCACAAGAACAGCATAGCACAGCACCACTCCACTGCTAGATAGAAACTATTTATATACTTCTATACATGTTGTCTCCTCATTAAAATGTATTCTCATGAAGGTCAAGTACACTTTCGCTTTGGTCTTTGTTTTATGCAACACACAGCATAGAGCCTGGAACCTAGTAAGCATTTGCTATGAAAATTCTTAACCTAGGGGGTCTGTGAAATAGTTTTTGTAATATTTTAAAAGCTATTTCAGTGTATTTTGTCTTTCTAGTACTGTGTATCCTATTTTATGCATTTAAACACATGATTTGAAGAAGTCCATAGGTTTTATCAGACTGCCTAAAGGATCCATGACACCCCAAACTCCCCAATCCACAAATAAATGCTTGATGAGTAATTAAATTGGTTTAGTTGATATGCTTTTATTCTATGTCTTGTTATATTCCTCTGAGCACATATTCATTCAACTTTGCTGCATTCCATTCCCTTAAGGGCTATATTTACTATATACCCAGACCCAGGCCAAGGGCAGGGTTAAAAAGGAAAAGGGAATAGAAGAGAGACTAGATGATAACCTCCCACTCCTAAGCCAATACATTAGAAGGAACTGAGGTGGTTTGTGTATATTTGGACCCTCTCCCTTTCCCTGAAAGGGTTAGAGTGGGGTGGGGGGAATAAAGAGTAAATTATCAACTGATCTACTTTATACACCACTGTGACATCTGGTGATTAAGATTATACAGTTTTACTTATTATTGAATTTTTAAAATAAATCAATTTCATTCTTTCATTAATTTATTATTCTGTCATTTTTAAGCTTTACTTAAAACTACACTAAGACATTTGGGACAAACTGTATAAAGAGTTCTTTATTGCTGACTCTGTTGAGCAACTTAGATAATAATGACATTCTTACTATATTGTTTCAACAGGACAATGAAATTTGATTGTTTTTATTAATACTTAATACTCTTTTTCTAACTTCTGAAGATTAAGGTTATATTGGAAAAAAGAAAGTAGAAGGGTAAGACTTGATATAATAAGTAATTTTGAAGGAGATTTGAAAGTGTTTGAATTTCAAATGTAAGGCTAGAAAATGAATAAATCCCACATGTGAAGCAAGGTCTATCTGTGGCAAAGGTACTGTTATTGTGTGACTTAAAGAGAGGCAGAAGAGTCTCCTTTCTCCAAGAGAGACTCTTATTTTTTTTTTGTTTTTGGTTTTTTTTGCAAGGCAAATGGGCAGGCCACAGAGCCAGGTAATTATTAAGTGTCTGAGACCAGATCTGAACCCAAGGTACTACTGACTCCAAGGCTGGTGCTTTATCTACTACGCCACCTAGCTGCCCAAGAGACTCTTATTCTTAAAAGAAGGGAAAGCAAGAGTATGGGATCAGAGATCACCATTTTGTTTTCTTCAGAGAGAGACAGAGTTCCAAAATAAAAGGGTATCTATTTGCTATCTTAAATGTTGCTCATATAGGAGATATGATCAAGTTCCCCCTAACTTTTGACATTGCTAGAGGTAAAGAGGTGCCAAGCTCTCTCTATCCAAAGTCTGATCTCTTTCCCACATAATAGCAATTCTATTTTAGCAAAGAAGCTCATTTATTCAAATGATAGCAAACAGACATCAGGAAAAGTGTAAAAAGGAGAATATATACCAAATTATGCAGAGTGAAGGAAATTGCCCATTGGAAATGAGGTAATAACTAAAACAAGAAAGAGGATCCTGAATTGTACCCAAGGAACCGCCCCCCCAGTCTCCAGAGTAATAAGCTAGAATAGGAAGATGATGACTACTCACACTTTTTATGTCTTCCCAGAGTCTTTTCCTACAGAAATCTGAAGAGGGTTTGGTTTCTTCTATCCTCTCTCTCCAACTTGAAACTGGAACACTCAAATGATGAATCCCTAAAGTGGGACTGGTGAAGGCTGGAGTTGTCTCATCTCTCACCTCTCACTCTACCTAGGGTATTCATTTCCATCAATAATAAAAGAATGTCTCATATCAATGGTTTTGGGGACAAGGGTTATATGATAGAACAGAGATTAATTATGAAATATAAAAATTGGGGGCAATTTAAGGAAAAGATGAAGCTAGAGAAAAATGAGCTGAAATGTTGTAAGAGAAGGGCTATAATTAAGAAAATGAAGAGGATCAAACACAAAAGAGGAGAAAGAAAGGCAAAAGAAAATGCCATCTGAGGACAAAAAGAAAGATGTGAACTTAATTAGGACACCTGAGCACTTAGAGCTCAGTAACAAATTTGAGAGTCTTCCCAATAAGGAGTAGTCTGGATACTTCAAGAAGAAAGTAGTTGTTCTTCTAAGGAATCATTTAGACCCATAGGTACAGTGAGAAATCATCCACTAAAGGTCAGAGGAATAAAAGAAGATTATGACTAGTTGGACATTCCTTACTGCAAGTAGAGAGGTAGGTATTTGTCAATTGGATAAAAAAAGAGAAAATTCTGCTCTTTTCTCAGTATGTCTATCTAGACTGGACCAGAAAATCTCCTTAAAACATGCCAGAACAAGTCAACATTACTTACTTCTAATGATTCATATGAGAACCAAGGATACTGTCAGAAGGACTACACAAAGAATTGACAAATATTGACAAAATCTTTTAAGGTTTTTTTAAAAACACTAAAACAAAAGATTATTTGAATGAAAGGATGGCAGATCTCTAATTTGAAGTACAGTCCTTAGACTCTAAATCAAGCACAATTTCCTCTGTACCACACTGCCTTAGTTATTCAAAGGCTGCTAATAATTGTACTAGAAAATTATTCATTAAATAATAAACCAAGTAATCTATCAAATTCCTTTTATGACATAAATCTGGTCCTACTATCTAAAGCAAGAAGAAACATTAAAGAGAGCAATAGACCAATATCATTAATGAATATTAATTCAAATATTTGGGTGGGGCAAGGCAATAGGGTTATGTGACTTATCTAAGGTCACATAGGTAATTATTAAATGTCTGAGGTCAGATTTGAACCTAGGTTCCCCCTGACTCTAGGGCTGGTGCTCTATCTACTGCACCACCTAGCTGCCCCCTAACTCAAATATTTTAAATGAAATCCATTAACTGCAGATGTTCCTCAAATCCCTATTTGGTCCCATGGATATAATATATCCAGATGATTCCCAGATTTACATATCTAGTCTACTTTCTCTCCTGTGCTTGAGTCCCAAATCACCAACTGCCTAGGTGATATATTGAACTGAACGTTCCACAGCTACATCAAACTCAACATTCCAAACAGAGCTCATTATCCTTTCCTCCAAATCCCAACTCTTTCTCTGATTTTTCTCTGTTATCATTGATATCACCACCTTCTTTTTCTGAAACTCCTGAGCTTCAGAACTCCCAGGACTCCAACTCTACAATTTCCTGATATATAAAATCATCTTGTGTTTCTATTGCTGTATCATTTAGATTTTATCCCTTTTCTCCATTCACACAGCCATCCATGATTCAGACTATCACTATTTGGACTTGTCTTAAGCCTTCTGCTAAATGATTTTTCCCAAATCATAGGCAGTAAGTACAAAGCTGTAACAGAGTCAGGTCCTCTGACTCAGAAGCTCTATGTTTTTCCATGCTTCCACAACTAATGATTTCCTGCCTGGACATTCAATACTTGCTGTTCCTCATATATGACACTCCACTGATTTGGCATAGGCTGTCCCCATGCCTGGAATGCACTGCATCCTTCCCTTCAAAGCACACTTCAAGCAACCATCTCTTATCTGAGGCATTTCTTTATACCCCCAAGTGTTAGTTTCTTTTCATTAAAATGATCCTCTGTTCACTTTGTAGGTAGTTTGCATTTGCTTAGCCAAAACCATGAAGTATCTGTCCAAAAATTATGTAAACTCCTGGATATCAGGAACTCTCATTTTTTTGTCTTAACACTAACTAAATGCTTTTGATTAATTGTCAGAAATGCTAAGGGCCAGGATGAACTGATATCAGTGAAGAAAGATAAGAACATCAAGGTTTAGGGGGATTTGGTTCAGTTTGTTTCCTTTCTTTTTTTGTCCTCTCTTTTTTTCTTTTGTTTTCTCTTCCTTTTTTTCTAAATGAGGAAAAAGAAGAATTTTTTAAAATATTAAGACCACATTGCTTGGAAAAAAGGAATTATGATGACTAACAGCAAAGAGATGACATTATTCAATTATTTTACTTCTGCTTTCTCTTCCAAGAAGAATGAATGACCTATGGACTAAAAATGCCAGAACAAAAAATAGTTAAGGGGGAGTTAATATCCCAGAGAGATGTGAAAAAGATGTTTGAGCCCTTAATTGTCTTTAGTTAAGCAAGTCACCTGGCTGAGATAAACTACTATTCTCAAGTACTGAAACAACAGATTGGTGGTATGGTCACTCCATGATCAGGAGTCTAAAATACCATAGGACTGAGGAAGAGTAAAAGTGAATATTAATCCAAGTTTTGAGATAAATAAAGGGGGGGGGGGATGATTTCTAGATAGCAGTGACTTTGGATTACTGATAAATCCTAGGATGGATCATTAAAAATAGAATTAGAGAACAAGAAATGGTAATTATAAAGAGTTAACATAACTTCCCCAGAACTGGTAATGCCAGATTAACCTTGTTATGACAGGGTTTTTTTTGTTTTGCTTTGTTTTGTTTCACAGCAAAATTTCTAAACTTGTAGGTTAGGAGACTGTGGTAAGGAAGGGAAAGATTGCATGGTACTGAACTTAAGGGGGGAAGGAAACAAGCATTTATTAAACCTCTCCCATTTTCCAAGAACTTTACAAAAATCTCATTTGAAATAACATTCTATGATTTGGGACCTAGGTTCAAATTGCATTTGTATAACTACTGTGATATTGACCAAAATACTTATCTTCCCTGAGTCTCTTTATTTGGTTTTACAATAAATGACCTCTGGAATCTAGTTTAATTCTAGTCTACATCAATACACAATAGTTCAATGAGATCTTAGCAAAGCATTTCAATGAGAAGCTTGGAGAGTTATGGAAAAGATGGTAATATCACTAGATGGGTTTGGAACTAGTCAAATGGGTTAACTCAAAGGATAATTATTAATGGTTTAATGTTAATAAGTTCTCCAATGGAATGTCCCAGGGATCTCTTTTCAACCTTGTACTATTTAACATTCTTAAAAAGGATTTGAATAAAACCATAATTTGCATGTTTGTCAAATTTACAAAGACTTATAGTTGGAAGAGATCATTAACCACCTGAATGAAAAATTTATGTTCCAAAATGATCTTCATAGTCTACAGTTTGAGAATACTTACACAGTCTTACATTTCAGTTTTAGAAAATCCACTTCAAAATTCCAGGGTGGAGTACTGAAAGGCATGTGGACAAGAGTCTATCTTAGGTTTGGGGGATTTTGGTGAAATGAAAGTTTCATATGAGTCTGCAGTGTGAAGATGGCAAATCAAAAAAAAGCCTTCTTGGGCTGTATTTTAAAAAAGACATAACTTCCAAGAATAGGAAGACAACTTTAATATACAGAGTTATGCATGTACTCTCCTGTTGAATGACCACATCAACAATGAATGAATTGACAAGCAAAATTAAGAGAATACTATGTGTCAGTCTCCATATTAAGTTCTAGACATAAAAAAATAAAAATAAAAAAAGCAGTTCCTGGTTTTAAGGAATTTGCATTCTCACTCAGGATACAACATATGGATAGATACAACAGAAATATTTAGCAACAAAACATAGAGAGGATGCAAGATCAATTTAGAAGAGAAGACAGACTAGTAGTGGCTATTTGATATAGGTTAAAAATGTATAGTCATGCAAAAACATTACCAAATGAAGACATGAAAGAGCAATATTTGATCTGAGTCTTGGAAGAGGTCAGAAATTCTAAGAGGTATGGCATGGACAACAACCAGAACAAACACATGGAAGAAGGAGATGTTGAATATTAGTGTGAGGAACAATAAGTTTGTTAGCATGACTGGATTATAAAGTGCATGGAGGGGATTCTTATGAAAGGAAACTGGAAAGAGAAATAGGAGAAGTGGTGAAGAAGTTCAAAGGCCAAATAGGGAATTTATATTTGATCCTAGATGTAATGAGAAGCCACTGGATTTTATGTATGCATGTGGAGGTGGTGGAGGGACAGTTTGGGGGTTAACATATTCAAACCTAAGCTTTAGGAAAATTTTTCAGCAGAATTGTATAAAATGGGTTAGAATGGAGATATGAAGCAGAGAGATGAATTAGGAGGATATTGCAGTTTAAACAGGTGAAATGTTATGACTTTACAAGCAGTGAAAGATGTTGTGGAGACAGAAATGACAAGATTTGTCAACTGATTGGACAAATGGACTGAATGAAAGTGAGGAGTAAAGTTGCCAGCCTGGATGACTGGGAGAGTAAAGAAATTCTGAAGAAGACTCTTTTAGGTCAGGATAAGGATAATGAGTTTTGTTTTGAATATATTGAGCTTGAGATAGCTGTGAAATATGCACCTTAAAATGTCACAGGCAGTGGATGATTTAGTATTTCAGCTTTGGAGAAAGACTAAAAATGAGTATATATAGATCTGGAAGTCATCTGCAGAGAGATTATATTTTGTATTTGTATTCTTGGGAGCAGAGGGGATCACCAAATTAAAAAAAAAGAATAATGAGAAAAGAGGAAAGGGCCTAGACAGGACCTTGGAGGATAGCCACATTTACTAGGCATGATATAGATGAAGATCTAGCAATGGAGACTAAAAAGTAACATCGTATGAGAAGGAGAATAAAGAGGAAGTAGAGTCATTAAAACTCAGAATGAAGGTGATCAACAGTGTCAATGTTGCAGAAAATTCAAGAAGAATGAGAATTGAGAAAAAGACCATTAGATTGGGCAAGTAAAAATCAGTGTTGACTTTCAAAATAGCAAATTCAGTTCAATGAGTAGATCAGAAACAAAATGCAGAGAGTTTTGAATAAAGAAAGAGAAGGAAATGGAGGTACTAAATAAAGACAGCCTTTCAAAGATTTTAGCTGAGAATAAAAGGAGAGACATAGGTCAGCAGTTAGAAAAGGTAGGATAGCTTACTGAAATTATTTTAAGGTTGGGGAGATATGGGTATATTTGTAGGGAGCAGATAAGGAACAAAAATATAGGATTTTAGATTAGAGTGGGAATAATGCCAGATTAATTTGCTAAAGGATGAAATTGGTGGTATTAGTATGAGGTTAACCCTGACAATGATATAGGGCACTTCATAAAAACCTGAGTGAAGGATGAGATAGTTGGGATTAATGTCAGAAGGATATGAAATGAGAAGAAGAAGAGGTCCTGTTTGGGGGGGGGGGGTGGAGGGAGAGGGTTGCAGTGAGAAAAGGAATATTGAATTTAATCCTGGGTTCCATAGTTTAAGATTGGCACTATTAATTTGAAGAATATATATAAGAAGGCAATGAGGACAGTGTCATATGAGAATTAATTGAAATAACTAGGGATATGTATCCTGAAAAAGATAACCCCCAGGGTGACATGATAGTTATCTTCAATTATCTGAAGGACTGACATGTGCAAGAGTGATGAACCTGACTTCACTCAATTGCAAAGGACAGAAGCAAAAGTAACAAATGAAATTCATATTGGCAATTTAGTTTTGATAACATTGAACACATGATAATGATTGTAGCTATGGGCTTCTTAAGGAGTTAGAGGGCAGTTGTGGTTTTTTCCCCCTTGCAGAAAATATTCTTGTGGAGATTGTATGTCCACTTATATGTATTTAGGGTGAAAATTTATTTTTAGGTATGAGTTTGGCTATATGGCTTCTAAGGTCCCTTTCAACTCAGAAATTCTGTAAATTTGTAACTGATTGATCTAAATGCTTTACTATAGTGAGAAAAAACAATAATTTAAAATTAACTGAGAACAACCATTTCCAATATAGTTGCACTTACAATTTCCTTCAATTTGTCTTCTCTATCCTATCCTATATTTTCATCATGGGAACAAATTACCAAAATTTAAATTTGTAGAAGGTTGATATCAAGAAGCATAATTTCATTTTTGTTTTGTTTCAAAGATCAAAGGCAAGTGATACTTTAAGTCACTCACTTGATTAATACTGTCTTGCTTCTGGACCAAAAATTGCTTGTGATACCTGACCAAGTCCCAAGTGAATTTAGCTATGCAATAGCTCAAAATGTTAGCCTCAGGAAAACCCTTTGAAAAGATCTCAAAGCACAACCTCTTCCTCATTTCTTCCTAAAGAATAGTCAGTACAGAAAACTATCAAGAGACAGTGAATAGTGCAGAGAACCATGTCTGGCCCATAAAAAAAAATTAATCCCATCAGATAGTGGGACTCCCATTTGCCACTAGAAATTGCCATTTATATTACTGTTTCTATAACTTTCCCCTCCACACTATGTCTTTGATGCCTTATATCTAGAAAATGTAAAAAACATACAAGTTTAGAGTAAGCTAACATTATCTTATTGTTATTTCAGAACTATTCTTTAGCATTACTTGCCTGATGAGCAATTGTATTCCCACCACAAAAGTTTTATTCTAACATTATACAGTAGTTTTTTTTCTCATTGCCTTAGTTTCTGCTATATTTTCCCCCTTAGTAAAAAATTATTTCCTTTTCACTCTTTTGTTGGTTGATTTTGGTAGTTTGTTCATCATATTTTTAGAGTTTTTTTAGGTTGGGAGGAGGAGATGGACTTACATGTGACTTTTCATTCATTCATTGTGCCAGAAGTCTCTTTTCTTTTTCTATCACAGGGGTGCCAATATATCACTTACACTGTCATTCCTAGGATCATTGCATGATCACCCTTTTTTCCCAGTCATATTAAACTTAATAATGCCACTTAGGTCACTTTGAGTTAGATTTCAACAATAGTCTGTAATGAAGCTAATAGGTAGTGTAATAAGAGTTTTGTGTCTGTTGTTGAATGAAATTGCTTCCCTTCACACATATTATGATCTAGCTAAAATGACATTTTATTCTTCCCCAGTCAGTAACTCAACAAGCATTTATTCTTTAGTGTATCCCAGGGACCATCCTTAGCATGGGGGAATACAAGGAAAGGCAAAAGCAAAAATCCTGCCCTCAGGAAGCTCATATTCTAATGGGGAATGTTATAAGAAAATAATTATGTACACATAAATCACAAACAGAGTTGATGGAAGGTAATCTTAGAGGAAAGGTACTGACAGTGGAGGTGCTGGGGGAGGTGGATTAGTGGAAAACCAGGAAAAGTTCTTAAGAGATTTGACCACCTTGGTTGAGGTGAGAAGGGAGAGCATTTCAAGAGTGGCAAATGGCTAGTGAAAAAACACCAAACTAGTAGGGAGACAGATAATATACCAGAAATAGCATTAAGGTAGGTATGGTTAGATGATAGAGAACATAGAACAGATTGAGATGGAAGCATAGTAAAAAAGAAAAGGAAGGGACAAGTTCTTTGAATTCAAAAAAAGAGGCCTTTGTATTTGATGCACTTTAACAGGTGAGTAGAGGATGGAGTGGAGAAATACTTGAGGGAAAGATTATCAAGGCTGTTACCTCAGATGAGCATCTGAAACAATGTAGTGGCTATAGAAGTTGAAAGGAGACATGACTAATATGATTGGATAAAGACTGTGCCTACGAAGAGTGAAAGATGAGGATGAGGCTGTTTCTTGGGTGACTGGGAAGATAGTGGTGACCTCAATAATAACTGGAAAATTTGTAAGAAATGAGCATTTTGGGGGGAGAGATTAAACTTCTCTTTTTTGAATGTATTAACTCTAGTCAAGTTTGAGAAAGTTTATGAAACTTGCCCAAAGTTGATGAAACTTGACTGGAATTCAGGAGAGAATTTAGAGATAAATGGATCTGAGAATCATTTTTAAGGTTTGAAAAAATAACTTACATTATTTTATTCAGTTCTCACTGAATTAAACACTATAGTTATTGTTAATGCTCTCTTACAGATGAGGCTTGTACAATCAAAACCAATTTAATTATTTTAAAAAGAAAATAAACAGGCAAAAATCTTTGCAGTAAATTTCTCTGAATACAAGTCTGATATTCAAGATATATAAGGAATTGCTACAGATACATAGGAAAAAGAGCCACTCCCCAATAAATGACCAAAGAAGATGAATAAGGGAGGAAAGAAGTATTTATTATATGAGAGGCATGAATTTATAAATATTATCTTATTTGATCCTCACAACAGTTTTAGGAAGTAAGCATTATAATTATCTTTATTTTATAGTTGAGAAAACTGAGGCAAATTGAGTTTGAGTGTCTTGCTTAGGATCACACAGTAAGTGCCCAAGGCTGGTTTGAGTTCAGTTCTTCCTCATCCAAGCACAGCATTCTAAGTACCATACAACTATCTTTCTTGGTTCTTAAAGTAAATAATCTAGTGTATCAGATGAAAACGTGTCCCAAATCATTAATAATTAGAAAGATGAAAAGTAAAAAAAAAAAAATGCTAACACCAATCAGGCTTGCAAAAATGACCAAAAAAGAGGGCAGTGACAATTTGTGGGAGAGTATCCACACTAATGTATTGTTGTGTGAGCTGTGAATTGGTCCAGCTAATGCCACTTCCTTCCCTTTCCACTCAGCCATATTGATGCAGGACTTAATGTGGACATCTGATGGACTTTAGCCTTAAGACAGTTCAGAATGCACAGCCTCATGTATTTCAGCAGTCTTAGTGTCCTCTGACACTAAGGAGTCAGTCTGACTCCTATTGCTTTTAAATTACTTTCACTTTATTGTCATTGTTCTTTAAAAGGTTCTGATAATTTTTTCAAAACATTTTAGGGTTTTTTTCATCAGATTTTATACCAGAGACATTTGGGAAAATGACAGAACCTTGAGATTATTATTAAATTTCAATTCCCTATGTTGTTTTGATGTTGTTCATGTTGCTGGTACTTTACAATTCCACATTATTTGAATAAAAATGACAGTCTCTTATTCAGATGATGCAAATACAGCATCTTTTCTCCTAGAAAAGTCGTGTGCCTCTCCCACAAATTTCTAAGAGATTGAAAGATATATTAATTCCACATGCAAAAATTTGCAAAATATTGAGAAGACAAAGAGTCAGTCATTTCATCTGTCAATGACCTCATCTAGCTGTTATAAGAGAAGGAACTAGTGACTTTTTAAAAAATGTTACATGTTAAAATTTCCTTTTATACATATAATTTTAATTTTTAAAAATTATGCACTTACTATCTCTTTAAAATATGTATTTTGTATGTGCAAATAAAGTTAAAAATGACTGCATATGAGAGCAGGAATCTCTTTGAACAGGTTAATTTTTTTAAAAAAGGTACTTAATAAATTAAATGTGTTTCTTTTCAAACTGTGCTTCCTTCGGATCTTTCTTCTGTTTACTTTTGTATATATTCTTTCAAGTACTTCAATGACCCTGAAGCCTTTCTCTGAGTCTCCAAAGGAAAAGGGAGGGAAACAAAAAGAGACAGAAAATATAAACAAGGGGGGAGGGAGGGAGGGAGGTAGAGAGATAGAGAGAGAGAGACAGAGAGAGAGAGAGAGAGAGAGAGAGAGAGAGAGAGAGAGAGAGAGAGGAGCAAGAGAGATTCCACATAGGTTCATGTTAAGACCAAAGCTATTTCTCTGTAGTCTTTCCCCATAGTTGGTTCACTCACTTGCTCAGATGCGTTGAAAACTAATATCTTTATCTGGAGATAAAATTCATTGTGGAACTAAATATAGTAAATAAATAGGATTTAAATGTAAGTAATACTATTTCATCAGGCAGGGATAAAATAAGTGAGAAGAATAGAGGGGGAATAAATTCTTTTAGTACTAGGTTTTTTTTAGTACAGCAACAAAAAATGATAATAATCTATTAAGAGGCAACTACAAAGTAAACAGAATTATATTTATTTAGCTTCATAAGAACATTTCCCATCATTTCCTCCAAAAATATTACATTTTTAGGGTTGTGTAACAATCCCTAAAAATGTACAAATACCATTATATATTTTATGAAAGGATCTAAGAATTAGAGGGGGGGAAACTAGATTTTTAATTCAAGAAAGACCTTTTATTCAAATCTAAGACCCAACATTTCCTATCTGTATGACTCTGGGAAGCTTATTTAACTTCTATGAACTCATTTCCTCATCAGTAAAATGAAATAATATACTCATGTAAATCCATATCTCAGAGGGTTGTTGTAAAGAACAAACATTATAAACCTTCATTCTTAATTATTCTAGTAAGATAATGAATTTTATAAGGATCTGTGGGGTTTTTTTAGCTTGGTACTATCAAGCAGAGGTTTGATGACCACTTGTCAGATGCATAATAATAGGGACTCCTCTTGTGTGAAGATTAAAACCTAGTGCATCTGAGATTCATTCCACTTCTCAAATTCTGGGATTATGTTTGTGACTTGTTACAGGGAAGAAAGTACACACAACAAAACTTCAAATTTAATCCAACAAAAAGTTACTACCACAGTGTGGAAGACACTTTTCTAGGCTCCAGGAATAGGAGGGCAAAAGGAAAGTGAGCCCTGAACTCAACTGTGAGTACAAGTAAGTAAATAGTAATTTCATACTAATTTCAGGAATGGAGAAAACTAACAACTGAGGAAATCAGGAAAAACTTGATCAAGAGCAAGATGGCTCCTGAGCTGAGTCTTAAAGGAAACTAGAGATGTTAAGAAACAGACATGAGGAGGAAATAAAGCATAAAGCATATTTTGGTCTGCATTCAGACTCCATACTTCTTTTTCTGGATGTGGATGATATTTTCTATTACAATTCCTTTAGAACTGTCTCTGATCACCATATTACTGAGAGAGAGCTAACAATCATCACAAAATGTTGCTGTTAATGTGCAATACATATGTTATATTAGAAGGAAGGAAAAAGACAGCATAGTGTGAAGGAAACAGCAGGTCTTGGAATAAGAAAACCTGAATTAAATATTCAACATTTATAAACACTGTGATTAGACAATTTACTTCCTGTATTTGAGCCTCAGTTTCCCTTTGCAAAACAGACAGCATTACTAGCTTTTTGAACAGCTTGTTTTTACTTAAAGTATAGAAATTATCTTATACAATTAATGACTGATAATCACTCCTTGCCCCCCTAAAAATATTGTACTTTAGAAGCAGATTCAATTAACTAAAATAAATAAGTAGAATTTCAACAGATTAATTAAGTTAACTAAAGATTTTCAACCCAGTGTGTGGGAAAATATTTGGTGTCAAGGGCCTGCCATTGGACATTCTACTTAAAGGACAGCTTCATTTTTTTAAGCTTCTGAACCCAGAGGTTTTATGAAAACATCAATGTTTTCTTATTTCATAATTACCCACTGGTGTGGCACAGAAGTCAAATCCATTTTATACAGGCTTCATTGTCAAATTTGGGGAAGAGAAGGAATTGATGGGATTCAATGGAAAATGAGAGGAAGGAAAGATAGTGTTTGCAGTGCCTCTTCTTGCACCAGTATTTGCAGCTTTAACCATGGAGGAATAGAGTGTCAGAGGTATAATTTCCTATGACAACATTTTTTTGGATTAAGGAAGAATGATTGTGAAATTATTCTGACATCTAAACAGCTTTGGCATTTGATTTGGGAAAAATAATACTCAGAGTACTGAAATTACAGATCTACTAAAGTATCAGAAATGTAAGTGGGAAGCCAAGAAAGGCCTTCTTTCCCTAATGTTAGTAAAAGAGGCTTGCCTTATAGCTTCTTAGGATGAAAAGGGAGGATCCAACCAATTGAGGTAGTGTCATAGTCAAGTACATGGAATAAAAAGGCATGTTTTTAGTGAGAGAGAGTTCATATTTAAAACAGTTATTCTTGTCTTTAGAAGTTCAGTGAGAAATTAATAATACAATTCTTTCTCCAATGTGGAATAAAAAAAAAAGACTTTAAGATGTTGGAATAACTGAGAAGTATTGTTGTAATAATGATGCCAAAAAAAGAGGCCAGTGAAGTATTTCTTTTCAAATTGAGAGAACAGAAAGACATTGGGGGAGCAGACAAACAGGCGAGTTTTGAAAGAATATATACCTTTTTTAAATTAAAAAAAAATCAAGCAGCATGAAATAAAGATCCCAGTTTCACATACAATCCTCCTTCTGTGTTCTATATATGGAAATGCTTTTTCAGTGTTTAATTTTATAATAAAAAAATTTAAAAGAAAGAAAGAAGCATAGCTGGACCTTAGTTTTTGTACCACAAATATCAGCCCTTAATCAGCTAAAAGATGCATATATTTATTAGAATAAAGGAAGTATTTCAGGAGACATATTTGTGAGGGTGAGAGATTGTTTCCCAATGTATCTGATGGAGGGGAAGATATAAAAGGCATGTTAAAATATTGTACATTATTATCATCCCCAAAAGGGAAAAATCAACAGTGACACACATTTTAGCTTCCCCATCTACATAAAAATTTTATTAGAATAATTTGCACTTGGATTGAGAGCATAGTTAATGAAGGTATTAGAAGGAATTAAGCAAATTTTCACAAGAGATTATGTAGCAGAGTATAATTTTAACAATATTTCACTTATTTTGTGGATTATATCATATATAAATATATAGTACACATACATATTTACATGTATACACATACGTGCATGTATACACATATAAATCGTTTTACTTGATTCAGCAAGATTTCATTTTGTAAACTATCTTCCAACAATACATTTCCTTTGTATAACGTCATATATAGATAACCTTTGTATATGTCATATATATAAACCTGTCTCAAGGCCTTTGGCCATGATTTTTTCTTCATATTGCTAGTTATAAAGGCAAGGACAAGAAGCAAAACTGTAGTTCTCAACCAGTCCAATTTTGAGGAACTCATCATCCAGGAGCACACTTTGGAACCCTTCCAAGCAAAAGTCTTCTTTGAGTAAAGTGTCAAGTCAGATTCTAGCTTTGAGAGAGATGTTAGGTCAACCCCACTTCAGGTTGCTGAAGGAAAAGATTCTGGGAAGACATGAGAGACACAAGTAATCTTCATGTTCCTCTCCTGAGTTTATGTGTGTTCAATGTAGAATTGATATTAGGTGGGAAAGGGGTCCTCATCCTCCTGAAATGACAGCATGATCAAAAATTAGATTTGATCCTATAGTATCTACTAGATGATAGATATTTTTTTAGGTTTTTGCAAGGCAGATGGGGTTAAGTGGCTTGCCCAAGGCCACACAGCTAGGTAATTATTAAGTGTCTGAGACCAGATTTGAACTCAGGTACTCCTGACTCCAAGGCTGGTGCTTTATCCACTGCACCACCTAGCCGCCCCTAGATGATAGATATTTAAAAGCATATTTTATTCAACTAAGTATTATCCTCTCTGAGGAGAGGAGAGTGATGACATCAGGCTCCAACTCCCTGCTTTTTCTCCTGGCAGGAATGAAAGCCTCAATTGGAGAAGGGTATGGAGGCTTCACCTCCTCCCTTAGGAGAAGAGGTTTTACCAATTTGAAGAGATACAACTGTTTGATGATCCTCTTATTACTGAAAGTTAATGAGGCACAAAGCAAGGAAATTTGAAAAATACTGTTGAAGTAGAATTGACAAAATTGGGCAACAGGTAGGATAAGTGAGATAATAGTGTGAAGGATCAAGATGAAGCTGAGGTTGCAACCTTGGACTAGAGTATCTTTTTTAATTTAAAAATTGTTGAAAGGCAATCAAGGTAAAGTAATATCCTTTTTTTAAAAAAAAAGAAATTTTAAAAGAGTGGTGGGCTTGAGGGAAAAGATTACAAATTCTCTTTTGGATATTTTGAGTTTGAGATTCCTATTTTAAATTATAAAATCACAGAATTTGGAATCTAAAAGAAACCTCAGTAGCCATCCAATACAAGTCCAAAACTGAAAAGGAACCTCACCACAACGTAGCTGATGACTGGTCATGCAAACTCCGCTTGATGACCTCCATGAAGGGAGAACCCATCATCTTTCTTTCTTTTTATTTATTTCTTTATAGTTTTCATCCATATGCACTTGGAAATATTTAAGTTACAAAATTTCTTCCCACCCTCCCTTCCCACCCTTCTCCCCTCATCAGTGAATAATCAGGTTAGCATTATACATACATGTTCTTAATAAAAATGTTTACACATTAGTCATTTTCAGTATGAGGAATTAGGATTAAGGGAAAGAGATACATAAGAGATAATTTTTATAAAATGTTCATCAGATTCTGACAGGTTTTTGTATTGTTTTCCTTTCTCTGGATGGGGATAACATTGGCCATAGCTGGTCTAATACAGTGTTCCTAGCTCTCTGAACAACTGAGAGTTGCTGCTTCCATCAAGGTTGATCACCTCAAAATGTTGTTAATGTGTATGTTGTTCATTTGATTCTACTTCCTTCATTCAGCATCAGATGCTGTAAGTCATTCCATGTTTCTCTAGAGTCTGACCATTTATGGTTTCTTATAATCTTCCCGAAAATTCATACATAAACCCATAATCTCTCAATGAAATCTATTCTACTTTGGAATAGCTCTGATGGACAGTAAGCTTCTTTCTTTATAGCATGTCTCATTTTACCTCTTTGTACCACCTCTCATTTCTCCTCTTTTTGCCCTTTAGGATCAGAACACATCTAACCTCTATTTCCCCAAACAGCCTTTCAGATGACTGAATAGAGATCTCCTGTGTTTCCTCCCATTTCAACCTGTACTCCCACTCCAGTCTTCTCTTCTTTAGGAGCATCATCCTTAATCCTTTGAACAGATCCTCACTGCTGAATCATATGTAAATTGTCCATGACCTCTCCATATTTTCTTCAAAATGAGGTTTAATCATGTGAATCCTCAACTTGCACTTGTGAAAATAATTTTTTGTGTCTAAATGTAAGAACGCATTTATCCCTACTGTATTTCCTCTTATTAAATGTCTCAATGTAGTAGCTTCTCATTTTTATGGATCCTATTATCAAGTATATTAGTTATCCTTTCTAACTTAGTGTCATCTGCAACTTTAATGAGTACACCATTGATGCTTTTATTCATGTCATTGATTAAAATGGTAAAGAGCACAAAGTTAAGCAGAGACTTCCAGGGCATTCTCCTGAACACTTTTCATGATGATATAGAACTTTTAGCAATTATTCTTTGAGTTCAGTCATCCATTCATTTCTGAATCCACATCTCTTCATTTCCACAAAAATAATGTAAGATACCTTATCAAAAGTTTTTCTAAAATTTCTTCCACCGATTTAATAATCTTGTCAAATAAGGAAATAAGGTTAAATTGGCAAGATCTTATTTTCAGTGAAGGCATGCTAGCTATATTTTATTCAATGCCTCCCTTTCTACATGTTCAGTAAGCATCACTTTAATGATCCATTTTGGAATTCTCCCAGGAATTGAAGTCAAGCTCATTGATCATGTTCTCTTTCTTTCTTAATCTTGTGATACCTCTCTGGTTTTCAGCAATCTTTCAAATATTAATTATAGTGACTCACCAATCACACTTGCCAGCTTTTTTAGTACCCTAAATGTAGTTACATAGCCAAAGGAAAGGGAACTGTTATAAAGTAACACTGCCACACAGGGGTGGAAGCTACGGAGGATGTCAAATAGCCTTGGGAATACACACAGACACACACAGACACACACAGACACACACACACAGACACACACACACACACACACACACACACACACACACACACACACCTGCCGCTCACTCTGATCCCAGGTCTCAAACTATATAGGACTCAATCTTGTAAAGTTTTAGATAATGACTAGGTAGTAAAGACAATCCTTGGTGTCTATGGTGGAGGGCAGTAGTGTAGTATTGACCCTTGAAATCAGTGTATTTTCTAGGTTGTCTAATACGATATAAGTGGCAGAGACCCTAGAAACTTACCTCTAAGTGCTATATCAGTGTTTCATTGGTGCTATTTTCTTTCTTTTCTTTTGTATAAATATTATTCCTCTTTGTTATTCCCCATCCTCACCTTTCCCAAAATTAAAGCCCTTTCTTATAATAAATGGAGTGAAGCAAAATAAATTGTATTGAATTGGTTGAATCTGAAAATGTATGTTTCATTCTGTACTTTGGATTCGTAATCTCTCAACCAAGAGCAAGAAGGTATTTTTAATCATCAGTTTTGTGGAGTCATGATTGGTTATCATATTAATTAGAGTTCTTAAATCTTTCAAAGTTGTTTCCCTTAGCAAAATATGGTAATTATATAAACATTTTCTTTGATCCTGCATGCTTCAGTCTGCATCAGTTTAGACATTTTTCTAGATTTCTCTGAATCCTCTCCTTTCATCGTTTCTTATAGTACAACAATATTATTAATGGGTACCCATTTGTGTCCATTTTTGCTTCAAGAAAAAGTATTGTTATAAATATTTTTGTAGATCTAGTCTTAAGAATTTGAGAGGGCTCATGGGAGTTGAGGATGCTTGTCCCTTCCTATCTTCTATCCAGCCATTATGAATTGTATACTAGATATAAATCAAAGGAAATTTAAATTTGCCCTCTCATTGCAGGTATCAAGTTTTCCATTCATTATCTTATCCACTAGCTCATAGAAAAGAAAAAAAAACAGACATCAACCCCAGAGCCCTGGAGACTATGCTCAACTTATGGCTACAAGCATAGTATTTTCCATAAAGGGTGATTAGTCAAACATTCCCAGTATGTAATATAAATCTGGTAGGGGACAGGTAATTTATTCCTATACAGAATGAACTATAAAATATAAAAATAAAGCAATGCATATATTTTATATTTCTTTCTGAAGAGGAATTTTCTTTCCCTTGGTTGCCCTCTCCAATGCAGAAACTTCCTTTGCTGAAGTCTGCCGCTTCAGGAATACCACACAGTACCAGTGGGGCTGCTGTAACACTCCTAGGACCTTTAGACCTGTCAGAACTAGGTTACTGGCAGTATTGAACATGCCTCAAGGAATATTGTCCCACTGACTTAGTAAAGAAGAATACAAAAGAGACCTAGGTAGTTGGTAGTTCATGGCTACAGAGACCAAGTAGAGACTAGGTATGGTGGGAGGACTGTACAGCAGAGTTCCCTACCTTTTGGGCTAGGCTAGCTTTTGCTAAAGTCTACTACACAAAGATTAGCCTAACGTATCCTTAAAAGTCATTAAAATCGACTTCAAGATTTTGGTGACTCAAGGATCTAAGGTTGATGAAGATCAGTGCATCATGCGTTAGGAGTTCTCTCCAAAGACTTCAGATTTTCAGACCAGTAATCTATCATCAACTGAATCAAGAATATGTGCTCAAGAAATATCTTTTCCCTGCTTGGGATGACCTTTCCCTGCTATGGCTAAGGAAGCCTCTTTTTAAATGTTACAAGTACTTCCTTTATTCTAATCATATAGTTGAGGTACTAGCATTTACACCTTGGAAATTAGCAAACACTACAAATCAGACCTTGGTTTATTGTTTTGTTAACTATCTAGATTTAAGAAAGTGATGGAGAAAATGCTAATATTTCATATTATACCTTTTTTTCAAATTAACTTAAAAGTATATTGAGCAATATACTTTTTTTTTCTTTCAGAGAGACATTTGTTAAACATTTGCCAATATAAAGTTTCTCTTACTGAAAAATAAATACTTAACTCTCTTATGCTAGTTCTAACTGGCTCCAGAGTACCCCTGATCCTTTCTTCCTCTTTTTAACCTCTTTGGGATATATGTCTAGTAGTGAAATCACTGGATCAGATGATATGTAAAATTTAAAGACATGTGGGATATAACTCCAAGGTTCTTTTCCAGAAAAGTTGAACCATTCCATATATACAACAAAGGGCACAAATAGCCTCTCCAACAGTTGTGATTTTCCTATTTTATCACCTTTGCCAATCAGTTTGATTTGAAATGAACTCTCAGAATACTTTTAATTTGCATTTGTAAATTATAAGTAATTTAAAAAATATGGTGTTTATAAGTTGCCATTCTTCCTTTGAGAACTGCCTATTCAAATCCTTCAGTCATTTGTCCATGGGGTAATATTATCTAGGTCAAATAAATATTCGAAATTTATTGTGGTACATGGTGAAAGATGTTGGTCTATGTCTAATTTCTCCTAGACTGCAATCCAGTTTCCCAGCACTTTATTTTCAAATAGTGGCTCACTACCCCAGTAGTTTATTATGCTTGAATTTATTGAACACAATCCTATTGTGTTCACTTACTTCAGAATTCTAGGTTCCTAATGTTTCCATTCATTAATTTTTCAGTCTTTTATTACAGATCTAATGATTTTGGTAATTATGGTTTTTTAGTATAGTTTGAAATTTGATCTGATATTACTAGGATCCTTTTTGTGTTTTTTCATTAGCTTTTATAGTAACCTTTTTTTCCCTTCAAATGAATTTTATTATTATTTCTCTAATTCCACCAAGTAATCCCAATGTGATTAGTATAGCATTGAATAAAAAAAGGTTTAGGTAGCATTGTTATTTTTAGTATATTGCCATATTTATTACATTGCCAATGAACAATTAATTTATATTTGTTGTACTTTATTTCTATAAATAGTAGTTCTCTAGCTGAATAAATATAATTCCTATATCTCTGTAAATGGTCTTTCAGGTTTTTTATACATTCTGTAGTTATTAAGAGTGGAATTTCTCTTTCTGTCCCTGATGGATTTTATTGGTAATATGTGGAAAAATAAATGACATTTGTGGGTTTGTTTTATGTTCTATTTATTGAAGTTGTCAGTTTTTAAAAATTAATTTTGAGATATCTAGTATTCTCAAAGCAAACTATCATATTTTGTTTCTTTTTTTGCCTGACTAATTGCCTTAAAATATTATCTTAGCTAACATTTATAATATTATGTTGAATAATAGTAATGGCAATGAAAATCATGCTAGATATTGCTAGAAATCCAGTAATTGCTAGAAAGCTATCATATCTATGTTTTCCAAAATTCCATTCATATCCTTTTTAATTTTCTTTTTTTCATATTTCTTTACTTCTAGAAAGGACACAATGACATCCTTAACTATTATAGTTTTAATTAGCTTTACCCTTAAATAATTAGATGCCATGCTTTTTTGGCGCATAGAAAGTAAAAATTGATATTAATTCATTTTGTCTGGTATCTTTAAGCATGAGGTACTTTTACTATTACTTTTTCTGATATCATGATTGCTGCTCCTGCTCTTTAAATGTTCTTAAGGTTAACAAATTCTGGGGTTGGAGCCAAGATGGGGGACAGGAGAAGAGATTCTCTTAGGTGCTCTCTATAATATTTCAAAACTCACAAAATAGTGACTAAATTTTCGAGACAGAACACACAGAAAGATCCAGTGAGGCAGTTCTCCAGCCCAAGATAACTTAGAAAATAATGGAAAGGCCATGCCTCACAGGGTTAGAGGGGTGGCTGCCAGAGTGAAGGAACTTCATCTTCCCAGAGGCAGCCCCCGGCTCACAGCAGCGGGGGCAGATTCCTGACCTATATCCTGGGGAACACCGGACACAATTTGGAAGATCAGTGGGGGCCTCTGCCAGAGCTAATGTGTGAAGCCCAGACCTCAGGGCACTCAGTGAGCAGCTTGGCCTACAGCCCAAATCCAGGAAACAGAAGCAGGTTGAGCAAGTAAGCAGGAGCCCCCAGGCAAATGAGTCTTGAGTGCTCAGCTTAACAAAGGGAGGGAGGTGGAAAGAGACTTCCAAGATTTATCCTCTGTACCTGGAACAGGACTCTGGGGCTCTGACCACATTCAGATCCTGATCACAGTCTAGGCCACCAATAGAACAGCAGCCCCCCACCCACCTCAGCCCCATGGCAGAAGGGTGCACTTGTGGTCATTCACAGACCAGGAGGGAAGACAGAAGTTCACACACTGAGATCCTTGTGGAGGGGGTGTACCGATAATATTCAAAAGCTCAGAAAGCAACCCCCAAACCAGGCACAGGTTGGAGAAATGAGTAAACAGAGAAAAAAAGAGGAACACCATTGAGAAATACATTGTCTATGATCCCAAGAAGGATCAAAGTACGCAGTCTGAAGATGAGGAAGTATAAGCACCTGCAAATAAAGACTCCAAGAAAAATGGAAATTGGGTTCATGCTATGATAGAACTCAAAAAAAGATTTTGAAAATCAAGTAATGGAGATAGAAAAAAATTTGGAAAGGAAATAAAAGAGTTGCATGAAAAACATGAAAAAGAAGTCATCAGATTAGTCAAGGAGATACAAAAAAAATATGCTGAAGAAAATAACATGTTAAAAACCAGCATAGGTCAAATGGATGAAACAGTTCAAAAAGTTATTGAGGAGAAGAATGCTTAGAAAAAAGAGATAAGAAAGCTCTCTGAGGAAAACAAATCCTTCAGATGTAGAATGGAACTAAAGGAAGCTGATGACTTTACGAGAAGTCAAGATACAATACTTTGACACCAAAAGAATGAAAAATTAGAAGAAAATATGAAACATCTCATTGAAAAAACAAGTGATCTGGAAAACCAATTCAGAAAAGATAATTTTAAAAATTCTTGGGATACCTGAAGGTCATGATCAGGAAAAAAGACTTGACATCATTTTTTAAAGAATTCCTACAGAAAAATTAACCAGAAATCCTAGAAGCAGAGGGCAAAATAGAAATTGAGAAAATCTACCAATCTCCCCCAGAAAGAGATCCAAAACAAAAACAACCCCCAGGAATATTATAGCCAAGTTCCAGAACTACCAAGTCAAAGAGAAAATATTACAAGAAGCCAGAAGGATACAATTCAAATATCATGATGCTGCAGTCAGAATCACATAGAACTTAGCAGTAATTACATTAAAGGCTCATAGGGGGTTGGAATATAATATTCCAGAAGGCAAAGAGCTCAGAATCCAACCAAGAATCAACTGCCCAGCAAACTGAACATCCTCTTCCAGGGAAAAAGATAGACTTTCAATGAATCAGGAATTTCAAATGCTCCTGTTAAAATGTTCAGAGCTAAACAGAAAGTTTGATCTTGAAATATAGGACTCAGGTGATGCATAGAGAGTGGAGGAGAAGGGTAAAATATGAGGGACTTAATGATGATGAACTACATGTATTCCTGTATAGAAAAAATGATACTGATAATACTCATAAGAAACTTCTCATTTAATAGAGCAGGTAGAAGGATCTTTTGTAGATGAAGCACAAGAGAGCTGAATTTGAAGATATGATATATTGTAAAAATGGAGTCAATGACTAAAAGGGAAATGTAATAGGAGTAAGAGAATGGAGAGGTGGAATAGGCTAAGATATTTCATATAATAAGATTTTTTTATTACAATGAGCTATTGCAGTGATATGGAAGGGGGGAAGGTGAGGAGGAATGAGGGAACTACTCTCATCAGAGGTGGCTCAGAGAGGAAACATCATATATACTCAACAAGGTAAAGATATGTAGAGTAAGAAGGAGATAAGGGGTACAGGGGGAAGGGGGGCATGTGAGTGATGGAGGAGAGGGTGGACCATGGGGGGGGGGGAATGGTCAAATATAAAAAATTTTCTTTTTTACTTCTTGCAAGGGGCTAGGATTGGGTGGCCTGTCTGGGACCACAGGGCTGGGTGGTTGCTGGGCCTTAGGGGTGGTATGTGGGCTCAGGGCCTCTTGGCCCCAGGGCCAGCGATCAGTCTGCTGCACCACTCAGCTACCCCACAGCACATTTAAGAAGGAGGACATAGTGAAAGAGTGAGAAAATATAGTATATGATAGTGGGGAAGTACGAATGGAGGGAGTTGAGGTCAGCAATGGCAACAGTGGAAAAAATATGGAAATAGCTTTTGTGATGAACTTATCATAAAGAATGTAATCCACCCACGGCAGAGCTGGTAGTGTTGGAACACAGACTGTAGCACATTTATTATTATTATTATTATCATCATCATCATCATCATCATCATCATCATCATCATTATTATTATTTGGGGGGATTACAGGGCAAATGGGGTTGGGTGACTTGCCCAGGGCTGCACAGCTGGGTGATCATTGGGTGTTTGAGGCTGGATTTGAACTCATTTGCTCCTGGCTCCAGGGCTGGTGCTTGTCCACTGCACCACTTAGCTGCCCCTATTATTATAAATTTTAATTTTAATTTTAATTTTTTCTCTTTATTGCTCATGAGAGTCTATATTTTTGCAGGGGAAGAGGGTATTATGTTTACTCTTAAACAAGAATATTTTAGTAATGTATAAAAAAGCATCATTTGTACAAAAATTAAAATAGATATTATAAAAAAGAAATTGTTTCCTAAAAAAAGTTACCAAATTCTGTTTTTTTCTTTATTTAATTTAATCAAAAAGCATTTTTTTTTTGCTTAAGACACTGTGTTGGGGATACCAACATGGTAAAATACAGTACCTGTCCTCTAGGAAATTACATTCTAATGGAGAGATAACATGGAAAAAAATTAGGAAAATAAAAGATATATATACAGAGTAGATAACAATAATCTGAAAGGAGAATGCTGAGGTGACCCAGAAAGTTAGAGCTTCAGCTAAGCCTTGAAATAATTTAGAGAAAGTAAGTGAGAGAGATGAGGGGGAGGAATATTTTAGGCCTGGGATATGCTAATAAAAAGTATCAATATGGAGATAGAAAGAATATCATATTCCTGAAGTAGGCTAGTTTAGCTATATCATTTCACCTCCATGTGAATCTTTATATTTCAAAGAAGATATTGTTGGATTATGCTTTCTATTCCATTTTGCTATCTTCTTCAGTTGTATAGTTTCAATTGTTAATAGTCCTTTTTACCCCCTCCATCCTACATTCTTCTAAGGCATAAGTGGCACAGGTTTAGAATAACTGAGTTCAATTCTGGCCCCAGACACTTAGTAATTCTGTGACCATGGGCAATTCACTTTACCTTGTTTCCTCATTTAAAAAATGAATTGGAAAAGGAAATGAAAGCATTTTAACATGTTTGCCAGGAAAACCCCAAGTGATGTCATGACATATTGGACAATGCTGAAAAATGACTGAAATTAAGTAAGTTACATTTACACTGTTTAGATCATCCCTTCCAGTCCTAAAAATCTATAATCCTATGTAATAATAATTAAGGCATCATTGGGGCTAGAGTCTGACAAGAGTCTGAATTTGGGAAAGAATTTTCAGGGCATAGACAAAAAATTCCTCCCCACGGTAGTTAAAGAACGAGCATCATTCACTTATTGATCTTCCACTGATTTGTTTGACCACTCCTCTTCTTTCCTTGTTGGCTCTACTCCCTAAGTTGCATGACTTTGACACACCACTCCTCTGATACGGCTTCTCCTAACCTTACTTCACACCTCCAGTGTCTTTAGAAAATAGGCAGTTCATCACTATTCTTTGTGCCACTCCTAATTGTCAAGAGTAAGAATTTTTAGTAACAATTCTTTTGGAGAAAAGGACAGAGTTCAAATTGGGGTGTAAGTATCAACTAGACAATATGCTGGAAATAAAACATAGATTTTTTTTTAATAGAGAGCTGAAATACAAGAAACTTAGATGGAATGGATAGGGTAATTCAATATAGAAGTGAGGATTTCAAGCAGGGAAGGACAGTACTATGAATTCAGGAGACTATGAGTTTGGGGAACTGTTTATTGTTCTGTTATAACCCAAGTTCCTCTGAAGCCTCTTATGAAGACTTCCCAACTCTTACTCTATGCCCTTTTTTTCATTGTTCCTGTGAGTTGAATCCCACATGCCTTTTTGACTGTAAAAGATATTGACTCAGGTACCTATGAATATATGGAATTGAAGAGATAAAAATATGGAACTGCTAGAGATAAATCATTGTCCTTAAGAGAAAGTGAGAAAAGTTTCCATTAGGCTGGCTGAGAAGCCAATTTAAGAGGGTAGCAACACCACAATTAAGAAGAGCTTATGCTAAATTTGGATTTAGGCATAGTCATGGCTCAATAACAGGAAGATATTCAGACCAGATAAAAGAGGTGGAGGAAGGATACTGATTTCAATTGCTTTCATTACTATGTTTTATTCAGTTTCCAGATAGACCAGAGGCTCCCTAGAGATAATGGTCATAGTATTCTTTCCTCCCCTATAAAGCAGTTTCATTAGGAAAGTTAGTACTGAATGTGGCTAATTACTGGCTTATCTCTGAGCCTGATTCTGAAGTCTCTATTTTTGAGAGCTGATAATTGATTGTACCAGCTATTTGTCAAAAGTTTTTCTTTTTCTGAATACTTCAAGAATTCAGATTTTTTCCTCTACTGAGCTTTCTTTTTCATGGCTGTCCTAATTTGCTTTGGCATATAACCCCGATGAGATCCCTACTAGCAACTGTGAAAGCTTCCCAGAAGTTCTACACCTAGGCAAAAGGCCAGAGGGATCTAGGCCACATTTGTAGCCTAGAGTATTATACAACACTTGACTACAAATATTTCCCTGCATCTAGCTCTTTCTTGCTGTATTCCAACATACTGTGTGTCTCTCTATTATTTTTCTTTCCATATTTTACTATTTATTACAGTTAAACATATATATGTCTCATCCTGTTTGCTCAACTAGAGTTCCATGCAGCCAGGGATCATATATCATGCTGGCATTGTATCTTGGGTAGAGCAAGTTTTATTACAGATTTGTTTAATTTAGCCAATTAAATTTATAGACAAAGATTGCCAAAGGAAAATGTTGTTGTTGTTGTTGCTGCCGCTGCTGCTTGTTGTTTGTTGTTTTTGTGTCCTGTCTGAATCTCTGTGACTCTATTTGGGGTTTTCTTAGTAGAGAGACTGGAGTTGTTTGTTATTTCCTTCTCCATTTCCTTTTATAGACAAAAAAAACCTTAGGCAAATAGGGTTAAATGATTTGCTAGGGAAGTATCTGACGCCAGATTGGAACTCAGAAAGATGAGTTTTCCTGATTCCATGTCTGCCACTCTAATCATTGTGCCACCCAGAAAAAGTTAAGAATATTCATTATGTATCTTTAACCTTTAAAGTTGATTTCCTAGGAGGCAACAACAATAGTCTCCAACAAAATATTCATTGGCATACATAAGAGACAGAATACTAGACTGACTGGATAATTGGTCTGACCCAATCAGGAATTTCAATCATTGTTAGTTCTCCCACAACCTTTTAGGAAATATCTGTTACAATTAACTCCAAAGAATTGAAAACTTCTTTGCAGTTGTTAGTCAGGTTTCTGAACTTCCTCTACAGCTGGTCTGAGTATAGAATTTTCTCATTGTGATGAGATGTGAAAAAAAGAATGAGAAATTGATTTGAATCACTTTACCTAGCCTTTGAAGTATAGCCTCCTACGGAGTTGATAAAAAATCTTTATAAAGGCATGTAGAATAACTGCACACCTGTTCAGAACAAGCAGTGAAGAATACCATGTTATAACCATTTGAAACATACCCAGGCAATCCTCACAAAATCAACTATCTTTTACTTCTTTGCATTATCTAGGAATCTGAAGAATGTAGAATAAAAATCAGTGACCTTTACTTTTTTCCCTTCTGAATTAGAGTCTAAAGAAAGGGAGAGGAAAAAAAACTGGTTGTAAAGCAATGGATTTTTTTCCTATGGACAAGTTTCCACAATAAAGCCTGGAATACAAACTAAGTCGTCAGAATAATTACCTCTTTTCCTTTGGTTACTGTTTGTTCTGGCTTATTTCCATTTTCATTCCAAGCCTTAGGGGATTTTGGGAATGTCTAACCCTATCCACCCATCTAAACTATATTCCTGCCTTTATTTTAAATATATGAAGCTAAACTTGAACTATGGATGGATAGAAATATACAGACCTCTCTTTTCACCAGTGCCAAATTGGATGTAGTCCACCAGAGTTGGGTAATAGTTTTAGTCAATTATGAATTCAGCATACTTTGTTGAAGTGAAGAAGAAGAATGTGAATGTAGAGACCTAATTCTGCAGCCCATTTGAATCCTAAGCAAGGGTGATATCCTGGAAGAAATTTAAGCTATTCAAATTACTCAGGGCAAAATCAAATGGGAAGTAGTTTCATATCAGAGGATGTGAACAATATATGTGAACTCTGTTGCACTGAGTCAATTCTTTTTGTTTTAGCTGTATTTGTGGACTGGTGGCAGGAAAAAACTGATAAAAGCCATGAAGTAAGTGATTTTTTTGGAATTCAAGCTTCATTCTACACAGCATATCTTATAGTTGCTATAATGATAGAAGTTGGTGTTATGCAATGGAGTGTTGATAACAATATGTTACTGAGCCCACACATAGTACTAGGAAGAAGTTCTTGCTCTATGAACATGATAGCATTATATGATTTTGAACATAGGTCAAGAAAAGGCTCTTATGCTAATAAGAAAAAGACTTTACTGACCCCAAAGAGCAACAAGTGACCATAAGTGCAATATGTCTTGAAAACTTGTGGCATCATGGGGCAGCTAGTTCTCGCAGTGGATAAAGCACCTACCCTGGAGGTAAGAGGATCTGAATTCAAATTCAACCTCAGACACTTAATAATTAGCTAGCTGTGTGACCTTGGGCAAGTCACTTAACCTCATTGCCTTGCAAAAAAAAAAGAAAACTTGTGGTATCCCAGAGAGTTATTATAACTTGTATAAACAGACATATAGGCTTATATAGACTTTTTTATTCTGAAAGAAGATAGGAGAGATATAAGCAATATCCTAGTGGTGGTTAATCATTTCACTTGCATATTCAACCAGGATATAGGACAAGTGGGACAAGTTTTCATTTGTATTTGCCTTTCTTGCCATTTCGTACCTCCTAGAATTCAGGGCAGAGACTCTGAAAACAAATTAGTTTTGTCAGGAACAAAGAAATTCAGAAGCATGCCTTATCCACTTTCAGGGAGACCCAAAGCCAGAGAGTTTATATTTACAGAATGTTAAATGTATTAGGGACCTCGATTTCTAAATTGAAGACTCTGTGGAGTTAGTTACCTGGCTTTTTAGTGTATATATAGGATGCTACCAAGAATGGAACTATATAGGCTTTTCTATACATACTGATGTTTGATAAAGAGTTACATTTACCTGCTGATTTGGTCTTTGAATCTTTAGGAGATGGAGATACAAGTAGTTTATCTCTTGGTTGAGAGGGCTACTGACTAGTTATTGCCTGCTTCAGAAAACCTCCAATGGAAACAAGTATCTGTATGAGGATTCAGTTCATTGCAAAGCATTTAAAAAGACCTGTCAAGGGAGCGCAGACACAAGCTAAAAGACCAGTGGAAATCCATATCAAGTGGATAAAAGATTGGCCAACTTGTTTATCTGTGAGACAGCCCCAGAGAGCAGTTATATAGCCTTGTAGGGTAATCAGTTCCATTATTCAGAATCCTTTATCAACAGAAGAAAAGCACAAATGGAGAATCATGAAAGTAGGTTCTTAGAATCTCAACTTTAACAAAGACTGTGAGAGTTAGATAAAATTTCAAACTATGCTCACTTAGATGAGAAAGAATCTGGGTGTGGTGCCTCTCAGAGGATCTGGGAAATCAACTCCTTTTATCTCCTTTTCAGGCTGCTTATCTGCTTTCATCTTTTTTATGATTTATTTTGTTTTCTTATGAAACATTTTTACTATGGTTATTGGAAACATTTTTCTTAAAGAAATTTTACATCTTAATTCTAGGCTCTGAGTGATCCATTTTACCAGATGTGGAATCATGATTTGGACAACTGGCAACAAATGGGGGAATCTGGTGCAAAGAGAGATCCTCTTTGGAAAAAAAAAACAGGTGAGGAAACTATGGTGCCCTGATTTTTGGCTAGGAGCCTGAGAAGGCATGAGAAAAATGACATTTAACTTGAAGGGAGCAGTTTAGTTGCTTTAGTCATTGAATTAAAGTGAAAACAATAACTCCTACAGGACTGTTAGCAGTGAGATAATGATATTGGCAATGACATTCAGTCTCTAGGTAGCACAATACTCATGGTAACAATAGAAAAGGCAGTGGCACTCTGGTGCCAGGTTCTGGTGTAGGCCAGAAAGACTGGAAGTAGGAAGACTGGAAACTGTTTTAAGATGAGAAAGTCCTGTCACTTTCTTGTTTAATACTGAAATTACAGAGATAACAAGATAACAAGAGGGTACCCAGAGAGCCTGGCAAGAGTGAGCAAGAAGGGAAGGGTAAAGGTAGGGAGGGTAAAGGGAGGGAATATGATTTTAAGTGGTACCCACTGCATTAAGTACATTTTATAAATATTGTCTCATTTGATCCTCTAAATATTATTTCAAGAAAGTATTGTTATCATGACCATTTTACAGTTGATGAAATTGAGACAAATGAAAGTTAAATGATTTGTTCAAGGCCTCACAACTAGTAAGTATCTAAAACTCTATTTGAATTCAAGGCTTCCTGAGTACAAGCCCAGTATTCTATCCATTTGTAACACCAGTTTGCTTCTAAGGAAGAACATTGGTATTGGAGATGGAGGATGTTGGATTTAAATCCAACCTTTGTCATTCAATAACTGTGACCTTGGGCTAATCATTTAAATCTCCCCAAGACTTACTTCTATCATCTATAAAATGAGGAAGAGTTAGACTTCCAGGTCTAGTTCTATGATCCCATGCTCCATAGCCAGCAGAAGCCAATCACAAATTTAGGACCGAGACTATACAGATCAGTATGTCTGAGGATAATGGAAGGCAACCTTGGCCATCCATAAGCTAAAGAATTCTCAGAAGAAAACCCTGGTCTATTAGGCCAGGGTCTAGGTCACTTTAGGAGAAAAATGAAAATATCAATTATCACTTGCAGGATTCAGTCAATAATGAATCCAAAGGAGCCTGAAGGCAACATGAAGACTTCACCAGTTATTACTTTGCATGAGATCCCTGGCCTGGTCCTTCATATATAATTCCTGTACATTCTCACTCTCCTCCTTTATGGTATACATGTACTAGGTTTATGGAGGAAATATTCCATTACAACTTGTTTCACCATATTATTTTATTAAACACCTTTGCTTTCAACTAGTGTGACCTCTGACATATTAGATAAAAAGCAAACACAGTAGACGTGGATCTACAGAAAGCTTTAAACAATTTATATCTATTCTGGGGGGCCCATAATATATGTGGGGGGCTAAGTTTTAGATGTTACACATATCTAAAACTATGACATAAAGATACTATTCTTCTAGCTTTCAAACTTTGTAATTACTAAGCTCTTGTGATACTGAGATTATGAGAGAGCTTTCAATTGAATTTTGTCATATCTGTTTCATATAACTTGGCAGCTGTAAATTTGCCATACACTGAAAATGAGATTTCAGATGTAGAAGTTCTTGCCCTTGTATTGGAGATAATTTGATCATTTACACATGTTTGGGAGGTATCCCAAAGTGAGTAATAAAATGTTATTTTAAATTTAGACAATTTCCTGTAGTATTAAAGAAATAAACCATTTTTCTCCACTCCCTGCCCTAAAATCATTATGCATCTAATCACTTCTGTTAAGGTGCAATTGGCATGACCCTCTCAGTTATTATGATTTAATGATTCATATGTATATTACTACAAATCTATTATAAATGATGTTTCATTTTATAATTAGTAACTGGGCTCCTCTAGTATATTTCAGGATCTAAAACACCCTGAAGGAAGATCCAATAACTCTTTATTAAAATGCTGGAAAGAAATACAAAGATATGAAGCTTCAAGGACTCTATGACCTTGATTTGACTTGTATATAAATAAGTATAACATAAAATGGATTGTAATAGGGGTAAAGAAGAGATCAAAATAAAGTATTCTAGGGAAAATTGAGAGGGTTTAGAGTTTACTGAGACACAGAATTTCAGGATTAGTCTTAGTGACTATAGTCTCTTCTACTCTTACCCTCTACCTCCCTCCTCCAAAAAAAAAAACAACCCACTACAATACACCTGTCTAGAGATTTAGCTTATTCATAGGTTCACCTCTGATACAAGGGAACACATAGAACTAGAGGGTTATGATATACTGTATCCTTAATAAAAATTATTCAATAATCTAAGAGGTAAAGCATGTCATAAGGTGACAAAAGCAGTCCATGAAAAGATAAAAGATAAATTATGTCTAAGAGGAATTTAAAGCAGTCCAGGTCTCTGCAGTCTAAAGATTTTTCTCTGTCAAAATTCTAGAAATGCCTTTATAGTTTTGGCCCAATGGTGCCACATTCTACCCTCACAAATAGTCACATCCCAGTACAAAGGCTTCTATTTTTTTCCTCTTTGCAGCAAAGCACAAATATCAACAAAGTGCTAACATGAGGCTGCCCCACATTGCTCATTGCCCAACTAGCTCACACTGCTTCTGGTTTCCCAAAACAGCTTATAGGATTGGGTCCTGCAAATAGGGTACTTCTAGCCTTTCTGCTATGGTACTTGCTCTTAGAAAATGACACTGGGCAGCATTAAGGCTTCTGGGGAAAACAGTGGCACTCTCAGCTATAGGACTCAAAGCACTGACAGTAAACTCTCAGTGTTGAGATTGTGATGTTGGCAGTACATCTAGCCTTTATCATTCCTAAACGAGAGTGAATTACTTCTCTCTCACTCTATTCAGTTTTTTTCAAAAGGTGGCCACTAGAGTAGATTCCATACTTCATATAATGGGCTACTCAGAGCCTTAGATAATAATGCAATTTCTTTAAGAAAAATTTTTCAATAACCCCTGGGTTAAAAATATTTCACCAGGCAGAAAATAAAGTCCACAAAAAAGAAAAGCAAACAGCCTACAAGGTACTAAAAGCAGTCAGCAAAGAGAAAAAAGAGGTCAGCAAGGAAACTCTGATGTCTCAGGAGTTGCCCTCTTAGTCCAAAAAGCTGTTTTCGATCTTCTCTTTACCCTATTGGATTCACATTGGATTGACATCTGAGGATTGCTTGCTCGGAGCCAAGTTAAACTGAAGCTACCCCAATTCCACTTGTGCCCTGATCCACAACTAAGTTAATCAACCTTTACTTCCCAACCTCCCAAGGCAACCCATTTCACTTGGCAATTATCCTTATTATTAGAAAGTTTCTCCTTTCAAGAAGCGCTACCAGTTGTAGCTTCCATCTGTTGCACCTAGTTCTACCCTCTGGAGTCATACAAATGTCTTATCCCTCTTCTAGAGGATAATTTTAGGAACATTTAAAGATGCTTGTCACATTTACCCTAAGACTAAAGTTTCTTCTAGGCTAAATAACCCCAGTCATTCAAATCATTCTTTTATGAAATAAACTCAAATCTTCATTATTTTGGTTGTTCTCCTCTGGGTTTTTTCCCCCAAACTTATCATTATCCTTTCTAAAATTCCATATACAAGACCTCTCAAAGCAGCTCATATTTAATCATGCTTTGAAAAATAGGTTTCTCTTATTATCAATCAAAGCTTATACCTAATAATTAATAATAACTAACTTATTAAATTATTGATATAAATAATTAATTATAACTAATAATGATAAAAACTTCAAGGTTTGCAAAGTGCTTTACAAATATTGTCTCATTACATAACAAATCTGGAGGGTAGGTGCCATTTTTACCGTTGTTTTATAAATGAACTGAGACTGAGAGAGATTAAATGAATTGTCCCGATTAAAATAGCTAGCAAGTGCTCTGAGGCCAGATTTGTACTCAGATATTCAATATACAACAATTTTTTCAGATGGAATATGATAAACCACGGATATAATTTCTACCCCCAAACCTCTGAATTATATGGGAAGCCATTAAAGCAGAGGAGTTTTTCTCTAGTGGAGACCTGTTTATTATATAAAATTAGCAAAACATTCAGAGATTCTTTTGCCATTTTTTAAAAGCTCAGGATCCTAGAATTTAAACTTGTACCACTGCTGACATCTCAATATCCATGGTAGATTTCTCAGTAGATTATAAAGTTCTACTCAAACACCTTATTATTGTGGTGGGACAGAGAAGTGACCCTGGATTCTCAGGGACTATGCCAACAAAGCACAAGCTATCTGGATGCTTAGAAGGAATACTATATTACCAAAATTATGCTGAAAGAATTAGAACAAAAAAGAAAATTATCCATTTAAAATTATCCAGATGTTTCCATCTAATGACAAGCTTTTCACATTAGAGGTTTAGTTTCTAGTAGGCATAGTGCTCTATTTACTGTTTATATAGAGAAGTTTATTTTTTAGTGTTTTAAAAAGGATGTTCTCTACCCTATTTTTTGGATGCCTACTTTGTTTGATACTCAAATATGTAGTCCTGCCCTTGGGAATAATGAAATGTTTGTTCTGTAAGATAATATGGCTGAGTTAGATTTTTGTGAGGGGGATGGTGTCTCTCGGGAGCTAAAAATCTTATCAATTACTGTGACTTGTACTTGGGAAATTGCAAGTAAGTTTTAATAAAACAAAAAGTTGAGATTATACATAAAAGATGACTTTGTTTACAGTTTGATACAGAGGGGCGGAGGTGACAGCAGAGGACCATCTCTTAGTTGCTCTGGAGCAAAACTTATAAGCTAAGAACTCCAACTACATTTCCATGAGACAGAACCCACAGAAGGATCCAGTGAGGCAATTCTCCAAGCTAAGGTAACTTGGAAAAGAGCTGAAAGGCTCTGCTCCATGGGGTCAGAGGGGTGGCCCATCAGAGGGGTGGACCACCAGAGTTAAGGAACTTCAGCCTCCCAGAGGCAAGCCCAGGGCGTGGGAGCCATGGCTCACAGCAGTAGGGGCAGTTTCCTGACCTATACCTGGGGGAACACCAGGCACAACTTGGGGGATCAGTGGGAGACCGCTGCCAGAGTGAGCGTATGAAGCCCAGCCCTCAGGGCACACAGCCAGCAGCATGGCCAGGGCAGACCAGATCCAGGAACCATAAGCAGGCTGAGCTGGTAAGCAGGAGCCCCCAGGGCATGAGCTGGCTGAGCTTAGGGAAGGGAGTAAAGAGAGACTGCTGAGCTCTGTCCCCTGTCCCTGGAACAAGACTCTGGGACTCTGACCAAATTCAGATCCTGATTGCAGTCTAACCCCACCCCCACCTCAGCCCTATGGCAAAGGGGTGTGCTTGTGGTCATTCACAGACCAGGAGGGAAGACAGAGCCTCACACATGGAGATCCTTGTGGCAGTATCCCACTAATACTCAGAAGCTCAGGAAGCACCCCAAAACCAGGAACAGACTGGGGAAATGAGTAAGCAGAGAGAAAAGAGGAATACCATTGAGAAATACTTTGCCTGTGATCCCAAGAAGGATCAAAACACTCAATGTGAAGATGAGGAAGTACAAGCTCCTGCATCTAAAGACTCCAAAAAAAAAAACAAACCAGAAATTGGGCACAGGCCATGACAGAGCTCAAAAAAGACTTTGAAAATCAAGTGAGGGAGATAGAGGAAAAATTGGGAAAAGAAATGAGAGAGATGCAGGAAAAACATGAAAATGAAGTCAGCAGCTTAGTCAAGGAGATCCAAAAAAATGCTGAAGAAAATAGCATGCTAAAAACCAGCATAGGTCAAAAGGATAAAACAGTCCAAAAAGTTATTAAAGAAAAGAATGCTTTAAAAAGCAGAATTGGCCAGATGGAAAAAGAGATAAGAAAGCTCTCTGAAGAAAACAAATCCTTCAGACAAAAATAGAACTCAGGGAGATTGCTGATTTGATGAGAAATCAGGATTCAATACTTCAAAACCAAAAGAATGAAAAATTAGAAGAAAATGTGAAACATCTCATTGAAAAAAACTGATCTGGAAAACAAATTCAGGAAAGATCATTTAAAAATTATTGGAATACCTGAAAGTCATGACCAGGAAAAGAGCCTTGACATCATTTTCAAAGAATTATTACCGGAAAATTGCCCTGATATCCTAGAAGCAGAGGGCAAAATAGAAATGGAGAGAATCCACCAATCTCCCTGAGAAAGAGATCCAAAAATAACAACCCCCAGGAATATTATAGCCAAGTTCCAGAACTCCCAAGTCAAAGAGAAAATATTACAAGCAGCCAGAAGGACACAGTTCAAATATCGTGGAGCTGCAGTCAGGATGACACAGGACTTAGCAGCAAATACATTAAAAGCTCATAGGGCTTGGAATATAATATTCCAGAAGGCAAAAGAGCTTAGAATGCAACCAAGAATCAACTACCAGCAAAACTGAAAGTCCTCTTCTGGGAGAAAAGATGGACTTTCAATGAACCAGGAGAATTTCAAATGTTCCTGTTGGAATGGCCAGAGCTGAACAAAATACAGGACTCAGGTGAAGTATAAAGAGTGGAGGAAAAGGGGAAAATATGAGGGACTTAATGATGATGAACTGCATGTATTCCTGCATAGAAAAATGACACTGATAATACTCATATGAATCTTCTCAGTTAATAGAGCAGGTAGAGGGAGCTTTTATAGAGGAAGCACAGGAGAAAACTGAATTTGAAGATATATTTTGGTGTAAAAATGGAGTCAATAGATAAAAGGGAAATATATTGGGAGAAAGAAAAAGGAGAGGAGGAATAGGCTAAGATATTTCATATAATAAGATTTTTCTTTATTACAATGAGCTATTGCAATGATGTGGAAGGGGGAAGGCAAGGGAGCATGAGGGAATCTTTGCTCTCATCAGAAGTGGATAGGAGAGGAAACTATATATACTTAATGGGGTATAGACATCTGTAGTAAGAAGGAGAGAAGGGGACAGGGGGAAGGGGGGGAATGTGAGTGATGGAGGAGAGGATGGACCATGGGGGGAGAATGGTCAGATATAACACATTTTCTTTTTTACTTCTTTCAAGGGGCTGGGATTGGATGGCCTGTCCGGGACCAAAGGGCCGGGTGGATGCTGGGTAAGGGGTGGTATGTGGGCTCGGAGCCTCTTGGACCCAGGGCCAGGGATCTGTCTGATGGGCCACTCAACTACCCTACAGCAGAGACAGAGTGAAAGGAGAGAGAGAAAATATAGTTCATGGTAGTAGAGAAGTATGAATGGAGGGAGTTGCAAGCAGCAATGGCAATGGTGGAAAAATATGGAAGCAACTTTTGTGATGGACTTATCATAAAGAATGTGATCCACCTGCAACAGAGCAGGTGGTGTTGGAACACAGACTGAAGCACATTTTTTATTATTATTTTCTGAGGGGTGTTGCCAGGCAAATGGGACTGGATGGCCTGCCTGGGGCCAGACAGCTGGGTGATGGTTGGATGTCTGAGGCCAGATTTGGACTTGGGTGCTCCTGGCTCAAGGGCCAGTGATCTGTCTGCCACTCAGCCATCCCTACTATTATTATTACTATTTTATTTTATTTTGGGTCCTTTTGGGGGGGGGTTGTAGGGCAATGGGGTTGGGGTGGCTTGCATGGGGTCACACAGCTGGGTGATTGTTGGGTGTGTCTGGGGCCAGATTTGGGCTCTGCTCCTGGCTCCAGGGCCAGTGCTCCATCTACTGCATCACCTGGCCATACCTACAATTATTATTATTATTTTTTAATTTTAATTTTAATTTTTTCTCTCCCCTTTACTTTATCGCTTATGTGGGTCTATATTTTCCTTGGGGGAGGGGGTATTATGTTTTCTCTTAAACAAGAATATTTTAGTAATGTATAAAAAACATTATTTGTACAAAATGAGAATAAATAAATGAATGAATGAAGAAAGAAAGAAAGAAATAGTTTGATACATAAAATACAGACAAAGTTAACCTTTATGGGTATGGGACACTGTATGCTGATAATGACTCAAGAACAGAGAGATTTACTATATCTTCTCATGTACAGGTCAAATGGAATGACTAAAGAGTCTTCTGTCTCTCTCTTTGACTGTGTCCTGCACCTGGGTGCTCTTTAGGAGTTTAATTTAACAACATACCATAGAATAGTTGGCCAAGTCCCTGGAAAATTTCTTTTTTATTATATAAATATTTTATTTGTTTTCCAATTATATACAATAGTAGTTTCTACGTATAGATTGTTGGTAAGGTTTTGAATTTTACATTTCCCACCCCCCACTCTTCCTTCCCTCACCATATCCCTCCACAGAAGGAAATCTGATAATCTTTCCATTGTTTCCATGCTATACACTGATCAAAATTGAATGTGTTGAGAGAAAAAAACATATCCTTGAGGAAAAAATAAAATATAAGAGATAGCAAAATTATATAATATCTTTTTTTAGAAAAAATAAAGGTAATAGTCTTTGGTCTTCATTTAAACTCCACAATTCTTGCTTTGGATACAGATGTCTATTCTCCATCTCAGATATACTAAAATTGTCCCTGATTGCTGCACTGATGGAATGAGCATGTCCATCAAGGTTGATAATCACCCCCATGTTGCTGTTAGGGTGTACAATGTTCTTCTGGTTCTGCTCATCTTGCTCAGCATCAGTTCATACAAATCCTTCCAGACTTCTCTGAATTCCCATCCCTCCTAGTTTCCAATAGAACAATAGTGTTCCATAATGCACATATACCACAATTTGTTCAACCATTTCCCAATTGATGGACATTCACTCAATTTCCAATTCTTTACCACCACAAACAGGGCTGCTATGAATATTTTTGTAGAAGTGATGTTTAACCCTTTTTCATGATCTCTTCAGGGTAAAGACTTAGTAGTGGTATTGCTGCATCAAAGGGTATGCACATTTTTATTGCCCTTTGGGAATAATTCCAAATTGCTCTCCAGAATGGTTGGATGAGTTCACAGCTCCACCGGTAATGCAGAAATCCCAGACTTCCCACATTCCTTCCATCATTGATCATTTTCCTTTCTGGTCATATTGGCCAGTCTGAGAGATATGAGGCAGTATTTCAGAGATGTTTTAATTTGCATTTCTCTAATCAGTAATAATTTAGAGTAATTTTTCATATGACTATGGATAACTTTGTTTTCCTCATCTGCCAATTGCCTTTGCATATCCTTTGACTATTTGTTAATTGGGGAATGGCTTTTTTTTTATAAATTTGACTCAGCTCTCCGTTCATTTTAGAAATGAGTCCTTTGTCAGAAATCCTAGTTGTAAAAAGTGTTTCCCAATTTACTACATTTCTTTTGATCTTGGTTACAATGGTTTTGTTTGTGCAAAAGCTTTTTATTTTAATGTAATTAAAATTATCCAGTTTGTTTTTAATGATTTTTCCATCTCTTCCTAGATCATAAACTGCTCCCCTTTCCATAGATCTGACAGACAATAGTCTTTTATGTCTAAATCCTGCACCCATTTTGATCTTATCTTTTATAGGGTGTGAGATGTTGGTCTAATCCAAGTTTCTGCCATGCTAGCTTCCAATTTTCCCAAAACACTTTACCAAGGAGAAAGTTTTTATTCCAGAAGCTGGGCTATTTGGGTTTATCAAACAGCTGATTACTATAATCATTTCCTGCTGTCACTTTTGCACCTAGTCTATTCCACTGATCTACCACTTTATTTCTTAGCCAGTATCACACAGTTTTGATGACTGATACTATGAACTTGGAGAACTATTGGCTGACTGAATGAGCAACTTCAGTGGACACAATGATATCACACACCATGATGTGATTCAACTTCTGGAGGCCTTCAAGCAGTAGCAGAGTGGCTACTTGTTGAAGAAGATTATAAAGGGGATTGTGGCTCAAGTATGAACTGAAGACTTGTGAGGGTCTTACTAACTCTGTTAAAGGATAATCAATTTAATCATATGCATCTAAAATATTTTGAAATGTAAAATATTAAATATTCAGAAAAATATTAAATATCATTATGTGTGCACTCTGTTGGTAACAGCACAGAGTTTATTCTAAGTCATAATCCTTGTTGTTTTGCTTCAGATGGAATAATGACCTTTAACCAGGATTAAATCATAGTTTGGAGAATTTAATCCTGTGAGATGATTATCTAAAAGTAGAGACTATTAGTCATCATGAAAAGCAAATAGATCCCATTCTTAGGATGTCTTCCTCAGAAAGAAGAAAATTGGAGCAGCTAGGTGGTTGGACAGAGTTTAAATCTGGCCTCAGACACTAGATACTAGCTGTGTGATCTTGGGTAAGTCACTTAACTCCATTAGACACAAAAAAGGGCAGAGGGGGGAGAAGAAAGTTAAGTGGAGACCTATAAAAGAGGAAGGGAAATTGGTGGTAACTGGGAGGAAAGTAGGAAGGAAAAAGTGGATGGAAAAATAAAGGAAACAGTATAAAAATTTGTTCAATTTGTATATGGAAAGGCACAAAAGGAGAGATAAAGTCTGAAGATGTGTGCTAGAAGCAGCTGTGTCTAGAGTACTCCTAAAATGGCAATTGAGAAGAATCTCATAGGTATATCATGTGCTTTAATACCATCCTTTTTCAAAGGTGTATATATGAGAAATTATTAACATGTTTCAAAACAAATTAGTGAGAGAACCAAGTCTATTTGATACCTACCTAGTCAGGAGCTCTTTCGACTGAAGCTGCAATCTGTTTCTCTTCTACAATAAAGTTTTCTCAAATCTGTTTACATAAATGGAATGAACAAAAACAAAAGGTTACAAAGCCATGAGTAGAAGACCACTCTTGGGGTCAAGGACCTATGGGCAAATAGAATTGAGTTGTCTAAATAGATATCTGAGTTAAAAGTAAACATAATATTTGGAAAAGCAGGCAGGACCAGATTAACAGTTAGAATGTTCCTTAGTGAGCATGTTCAGGGAGGAGAGACAGAAAGAGAGAGAGAGAGAGAGAGAGAGAGAGAGAGAGAGAGAGAGAGAGAGAGAGAGAGAGAGAGAGAGAGAGAGAGAGAATCTGTGTTTTTAATTATACATGTATAACCTATATCAGTTTGCTTGCTGTCAAGGAAGGTGGAGAGAAAGGAAGGAAAGAAAAAAAATCTTACAAAAAGGTGAATGTTGAAAACTATCTGCATGTGGTTGGAATACTAAATAAATTTTAATTAAAAAAGATATATACTGTTTATTTTTAAATTAAAGAAATGGGAGAAAGATTTCTGAAGCAGAAAAAATCATGGTTGACACTACTGTGTGAATTGGACTCTACTGTGTGGCTTGAAACAAAGGTCAGAGATAGTATAGAGAATAATAAAACAGAACCTTGAAAACAGAGAAAACTTTAAAGCAAATACTAAGAAGAGGCCACAAATTATTCCTTCTCTCAGAGATCTTTCTTGGTCTTCCCTCTATCCCCACTGCTAGTATTTTCCTCTGAAATTACCTCCAATTTACCTTGTATACATCTTGTAGGTACATAATTGTTTGCATGTTGTCTCCTCCATTAAAATGTACTGGCACATAGTGAGCACTTAATCAATACTCATTTCCTTGTCTTGACTTCATTATAGTTGAGTGCATAATGTAACAGAGAAAGCAGGATGACATCTCTTTAGAAGCAGTGCAAAGCCTTTAAGGTGAAATAATAATATTTTACATGACTCAGTATGGAGCTCAATTGGTTGACAGAATCACAGAATTTCAGATCAGAAGGAACCTCAGAGATTATCTAGTCCAAAAATGCTTGAAAACGAATCCCTTATACAACATACTTTGTACAAATTATTCAACTGTTACTTGAAGATCAGGAAGAGCCAGAGAGAGAGAGCTAGAGAGCAAGAGGAACAGACAGAGCCAGCGAGAGAGAGAAAGAGATAGAGAAACAGAGAGAGATAGACAAAGAGAGAAACAGAGAGACAGACAGAGAAACAGAAAGACAGAGACAGAGACGGGGAGAAAGAAAGAGATAACAAAAATGCATGTAGAAACAAAGACAGACAGAAATAGGCGAATGGGGAGAAAAATTTGTTATGTTATATTGATTTTATAGAGAAGCAGCTGTCCCAATAAGAGTCTGTCATTCTTACTCTCAGTGAGAAAATTATAAATAGTACCCTGTTTCCTATCAGCAAAGCATTATTAGGCTTGCCTACACTATATAGAGGTTGTAGTACCCCTAAGATGCTTCCAAACAAAGCCCCACACCCTATAACCTCATCAAGATGTCTTGAGAATTTCAACAAATTTATCCAGGGCTTCTCCTTATATAAGATTAAGCCTACTTTTAAAGACTAAATTGTTATTCATGCTCTTTAGAATTGTTTGCTTTCATTTTTAAATTGGGTAAAAATATTTAGAAAACATATTTCCATAGGTTGGATAGCTGTTGAAACTCAAGGGGCTAACAACTTCTTTTAAATGGAAAAACTTTTTTTCTAAAACAGCCAGTAAATTTAGAGATTTCTTGATTTTAACTAAGACCTAGGAAATAAATCCAATCTAAGTTAAATTTAAAGATTATGAAATTATTCTGAGCATTCAGAAACAGTGTTTAATGCAATAAAGTAATGTAGGAATATATAGAGCCTTGATTTTTTATAATTGGTCAGCTTGGGGTATTGGCCTCTGAGTTAAACGACATTTTTATCATATTGTTAGCATAATTCCAAATGGGTATCCAGAATGTGTGTACTAATTTGCAATACCTGGTAGTCAGTGAGTGTACACTTGCTACCATATTCACTGCTCCTCTAAATACCATTCCCATCTTTTGTCTGCTTGCTAGGTGTGAGGTAACATTTCAGAATTGTTTTGAATTTCTCTTATTTTCAGATGTGTCAAACACTCATTTGGTTAGCAATACTTTGTAATTCATCTTTTTGAGAACTCTTTATTATGGAATGATTTTTATTCTCTCCCCATTCCTCTACACACACACACACACACACACACACACACACACACACACACACACAAACACACACACCACACAGATATAATTTCATAAATCTCTTATTTTGTTATCATACTCTCTAATTTGGTTTTTAAATGAAGAGTGAGTATTAATTTATTTGTTTTCTAGTTGTTTTTTTAAGTTCCATGAACAATTTATAAACTGTTCTTTCTCTTTTGCGGAAGAAAGAGGTTTATATGTGAACTTCCCTCTGAAGACTGCTTTGTCTAGATCATCAGAATGTTGGTATGTCATCTCATTGTTCTCATGACCTTTAATGAAATTATTGGTTTCTGTTTTGTTATCTCTATGATTTGTTATTCAACTGATCCTTTATTTAGGATCAAGTTATTTACTCTACAATTAATTTTAATGATTTCTTCATTGAACATGTTTATTGTACTGTGGTCCATAAAAGATGTGGTGAATATTTCTGTTTTTATGATATTATTAATGTGCTAATCTATGATCAATTTTTGTAAAGGTGCCATATGCAGCTGCTAGGTTTGAAATGAGCACATTGAGAATACTTGGGAATCTCAATGTATTCTTTTCAAACCTAGACAAATCTAGCCCCACCCCACCCCCCAAAAAAGAAAAAAGAAGTTTAAGATGGTACAGAGGATAGCATGCTGAGCCTGGCATTAGGAAGACTCATCTTTCTGAGTTCAAATCCAACCTCACACTTAAAACTATTTGCTTCAGTTTCCTAATCTTTAAAATAAACTGAAGAAGGAAACTGCATGTAACTTTACCAAGAAAACCCAAATGGGGTCATGGAGAACTAAACCCAACTGAAAAAAATAACAGGACAAGAACCACACTATTTGGAAAATGATCTTGATCTCTGCAGAGAGAGTAATATATGTGAAGCCTAGAGGAGGAACTAATAGTGATTCCTTGTGGAAATTAAAAAACATAATGATAAGACATTGAAATGTACCCCTAAGTAAATTCAAAATTCCATAAAGAGAATTTGAAGTCATACGCACATGGTAGAAGATGAACAGGCACTAAGGTAACATAATTGGAACTATTTATTTGTTATTATTATTATTATTATTATTCTTTTTATTTTTATTGAATTTTACAAGTTTCCCCCAATTTTGCTTCCCACCCCAACCCCTACAGAAGGCAATCTGATAGTCTTTTTTTATGCAACAATTTTTAAATTAAATTTTCATTTCCTTTATCTTTTTAATTTTAGAAAGATTTTTTTTATTCTGAGTTTTACAATTTTTCCCCGATCTTTCATCCCTCCCCTACCCCCCACAGAAGGCAGTTTATTAGTCTTTACATCATTCCCATAGTATTCATTGATCTAAGTTGAATATGATGAGAGAGAAAACATATCCTTAGGGAAGAAACATATAGTATAAGACATAGCAGAATTATTTTTTTAAAAAATTAAAGGTACATAGAAAGTCGTTGATCTTTGGTAAACTCCACAATTCTTTCACAGGATACAGATGACATTCTCCATCACAGATATCCCGAAATTGTGCCTGATTGTTGCCCTGTGGGTATGAGCAAGTCCATTAAGGTTGATCATCACTCCCATGTTGCTGCTAGAGTGTACAATGTTCGTCGGGTTCTGCTCATTTCTCTCAGCATCAGTTCATGCAAATTCTTCCAGGCTTCCCTGAATTCTCATCCCTCCTGGTTTCTCATAGAACAATAGTGTTCCATGACATACAATATACCACAGTTTGTTAAGCCATTCCCCAATTGATGGACATTCCCTCAGTTTCCATTTCTTTGCCACCACAAACAGAGCTGCTATGAACATTGTTGTACAATTGATGTTTTTACCTTTTTTCCATAATCTCTTCTTGGTATTGACCCAGTATGGTATTGCCAGATCAAAGAGTATGCACATTTTTGTTGCCTTTTGGGCATAATTCCAAATTGATCTCCAGAAAGGTTGGGTGAGTTCACAGCTCCACCAACATTGTATGAGTGTCCCAGATTTCCCATATCCCTTCCAACATTGATCATTGTCCTTTCTGGACATATTGGCCAGTCTGAGAGGTGTGATGTGGTACCTCAGAGATGCTTCCATTTGTATTTCTCTAATAATTAGTGATTTCGACCAATTTTTCATATGACTGTGGATTGCTTTGATTTCCTCATCTGTAAATTGCCTTTGCATATCCTTTGACCATTTGTCAATTGGGGAATGGCTTGTCTTTTTTTAAAAAAATTGACCCCATTCTCTGTATATTTTAGAGATGAATCCTTTGTCATAAACACTAGTCATTAGAATTGTTTCCCAATTTATTACATTTCTTTTGTTCTTGGTTATAGCGCTTTTGTCTGGCCAAAAGCTTTTTAATTTAATGTAACTGAAATCATCTTGCTTGATTTAATGATATTCTCCATCTCTTCCTTAGTCATAAACTGCTTCCCTTTCCATAGATATGACAGGTAAACTATCCCTTGATCTTCTATTTTGCTTATAATATTGTTTTTTTTATGCCTAGATTCTATATCCATTTTGATCTTATCTTGGTATAGGGTGTGAGGTGTTGATCTAATCTAAGTTTCTTCCATATTAACTTCCAATTTTCCCAACAGTTTTTATCAAAGAGAGTTTTTATCCCAATAGCTAGACTCTTTGGGTTTATGAAGCAGCAGTTTACTATAATCATTTCCTGCTAATGCACCTAGTCTATTCCACTGATCCACCACTCTATATCTTATCCAATACCAGACAATTTTGATGACTGATGCTTTATAAAATGATTTTAGATCTAGTAGAGCTAAGCCACCTTCTTTTGCACTTTTTTCATTAAATCTCTGGAGATTCTTGACTTTTTATTTCTCCATATGAATTTACTTACAATTTTTTCTAACTCATTAAAGTAATGTTAGGGCACTAAACAAGCAGTTTAATTTTGTAGAATTGTCATTTTTATTATATTTGCTCAGCCTATCCATGAGCAGTTGATATTTGTCCAATGATTTAAGTCTGATTTTTATTTATGTGAGAAGTGTTTTGTAATTGTTTTCAAAAAGTTTTTGTGGAGCAGGGCCAAGATGGTGACAGGAGAAGAGCCTTTCCTAGGTGTTCTCTCCATAATATTTCAAAAATCTTAAAATTATGGCTCTAACTAAATTTTTGAGAGAACCCACAGAAAGATGCAGTGAGACAATTCTCCAGACCAAGGTAACCTGGAAAATAGTGGAAAGGCTCTGCTCCATGGAGTCAGAGAGTCTGCCTGGTCAGAGTGAAGAAACTTCAGCCTTGTGGAAAAGCAGTCCCAGGGTGTCTGGGAGCCATGGCTCACAGAATCTGGGGCAGTTTCCTGACCTACATGTCTGGGAACACTGGGCACAAATTGGAAGATCAATGGAAGGGATCCCTGCCAGAGCAAGTGCACAAAGCCCTGGCCCTCAAGGCAGTTACAGCAGTCAGTGAGATCAGCTCAGCAGCTGCAGCCTCACAGCAGCCTAGATCCAGGAAACCGAAGCAGGTGCAGAGCCAGTAAGCAGGAGCAGAGCCCCTAATTCAGGCAATGGAGCCATGAATGCTCAGCCAGTGGAAAGTAGGGGAGTGGAGAGAGACTTCAGAGGTCTGTCCTCTGTACCTAGAACAGGACTCTGGGGCTCTGATCACATTCAGATCATGATCACAGTCTAGGCCCCCCATAGAACACCCCCCCCACCTCAGCCCTGTGGCAGAAGTGTGCACTTGTGGTCATTCACAGACCAGGAAGGCAGTCAGAGCCTCACACACAGAGATCCTTGTTGGGGGGAGGGGTCCCAATAATACTCAAGAGCTCAGAAAGCATCCCAAAATTAGACACAGGCTGGAGACATGAGTAAAAAGAATAAAAAGAGGAACACCATTGAGAAATACATCCAATCTGAAGATGAGGAAGTACAAGAACCTGAATCTAAAGACTGCAAGAAAAATGGAAATTGGTCTTAGGCTATGACAGAGCTCAAAAAAGATTTTGCAAATCAAGTGAGGGAGATAGAAGAAAAATCGGGAAAAGAAATCAGAGAGATGCAGGAAAAACATGAAAAAGAAGTCATCAGCTTAGTCAAGGAGATCCAAAAAAATGCTGAAGAAAATAACATATTAAAAGCCAGCATAGGTCCAATGTATAAAACAGTTCAAACAGTTATTGAGGAGAAGAATGCTTTAAAAAACAGAATTGGCCAGATGGAAAAAAGAGATAAGAAAGCTCTCTGAGGAAAACAAAACCTTCAGATGTAGGATGGAGCTAAAGGAAGCTGATGACTTTACGAGAAGTCAAGACACAATACTTCAACACCAAAAGAATGAAAAATTGGAAGAAAATGTGAAACATCACATTGGAAAAACAACTGATCTGGAAAACAAATTCATGAAGATAAATTTTAAAATTATTGGGATACCTGAAAGTCATGATCAGGAAAAGAGCCTTGACCTCATTTTTAAAGAATTCCTACAGGAAAATTGCCCTGATTATCCTAGAAGCAGAGTGCAAAATAGAGATTGAGAGAATCTACTAATCTCCCCATGGAAAGAGATCCAAAAAAAGCAGGCCCAGGAATACTATAGTCAAGTTCCAGAACTCCCAAGTCAAAGAGAAAATATTACAAGCAGCCAGAAGAACACAATTCAAATATGGTGGAGCTGCAGTCAGGATCACACAGGACTTAGCAGCAACTACATTAAAGACTCATAGGGTTTGGAATATAATATTCTAGAAGGAAAAAGAGGTTGGAATGCAACCGAGAATCAACTGCCCAGCAAAACTGAGCATCCTCTTCCAGGGGAATTTCAATTGTTCATATTGAAACAACCAGAGGTGAACAGAAAGTTTGACCTTCAAGAACAGGACTCAGGTGAAGCATAGAGAGTGGAAGGGAAGGGTAAAATATGAGGGACTCAATGAACTGCATGTATTCCTGCATAGAAAAATGATACTGATAATATTCATATAAAACTTCTCATTTAATAGAGCAGGTAGAAGGAGCTTTTATAGATGAAGCACAGGAGAGAGCTGAATTTGAAGATATAATATAGTGTAAAAATGGAGTCAATGGCTAAAAGGGAAATGTAATGGGAATAAGAAAGGAAAGGTGGAATAGGCTAAGATATTTCATATAAAAGATATTTTTTACAATGAGTTTTGCAATGATATGGAAGGTGGGAAGGCGAGGAGGAACGAGGGAGCCTTCTCTCTCATCAGAGGTAGCTCAGAGAGGAAACAGCATATATAATCAATGGAGAATAGATATCTAGAGTAAAAAGGAAAGAAGGGGGACAGGGGAAAGGGGGGATATAAGTGATGGAGGACAGGGTGGACACATTTTCTTTTTTTACTTCTTGCAAGGGGCTGGGATTGGGTGGCCTGTCCAGGACCACAGGACTAGGCGGTTGCTGGGCTTAAGTGTGGTACATGGACTTGGGGCCTCTTGGCCCCAGGGCTGGTGATCAATCTGCTGCACCACTCAGCTACCATACAGCACATTTTAAAAGAGGGATAGAGTGAAAGGTGAGAGAAAATATAGTATATTTATAGTAGTGAGGAGGTATAAATGGAGGGAGTTGAGATCAGCAATGGCAACAGTGGAAAAATATGGAAGTAGCTTTTGTTATGGACTTATAATAAAGAATGTGATCCACCTGAGACAGAGCTGGTGGTGTTAGAACACAGACTGAAGCACATTTTTTTCTCTTTCTTTTACTTTATTTCTTGTGAGGGTCTTTTTGGGGGGAGGGAGTATTATGTTTACTCTTAAGCAAGAATATTTTAGTAAAGTATTTAAAAAATTATATCATTTGTAGACAAAGTTTCTGAGTCTACCTTGACAGGTAGACTCCCAGGTATTTTATATTATCTGAAATTACTTTGAATGAGATTTCTCTTTCTAACTCTTTTGGCTGCATCTTGCTAATCATATATATAAAAAAGTTGAGGATTTATGAAGGTTTATTTTACATCCTGGGACCTTGCTAAAGTTGCTAATTATTCCTAGTATTTTTAGATGATTTTTTGGAATTCTCTAAGTATACCATCATGTCATCTGCAAAGAGTAAAGTTTTATCTCTTCCTTCCCAATTCTAATTCCTTCAATTTTTTTCTTCCCTTATTGCTGAAGCTAAAATTTCTATTATGATATTGAATAGTAGTGGTGATAATGGGAATCCTTGTTTCATCTCTGATCTCATTGGGAATGCCTCTAGCCTATCCCCATTACATATAATGCTTGTTGATGGTTTCAGATAGATACTGCGTATTATTCTAAGGAGTAATCCATTTATTCCTATGCCCTCTAGTGTCTTTACTAGGAATGGGTGCTGTATTTTGTCAAAAGCTTTTTTAGCATCTATTGATATAATCATATGATTTCTGATAGGTTTGCTGTTGATATAATTAATTATACTGGAAGTTTTCCTAATATTGAACCAACACTGCATTGCTGGGATAAATCCTACTTGATCATAATATATTATCCTAGAGATAACTTGTTGTAATCATTTTGCTATATTCATGAGGGAGATAGGTCTATAATTTTCTTTCTTTGTTTTAACTCTTCCTGGTTTAGGTATCAGCACTATATTTGTGTCATATAAAGAGTTAGGCAGAGTTCTGTCTTCACCTATTTTTCCAAAGAGTTTATATAGAATTTGAACCAGTTGTTCTTTAAATGTTTGACAGAATTCACTTGTGAATCCATCTGGCCCTGGATATTTTTTCTTAGGGAGTTCAATAATGGCTTGGTGAATTTCATTTTCTGAGATAGGGCTGTTTAGGTATTTAATTTCTTCTTCATTTAACCTGGGCAACTTATATTTTTTTGTAAATATTCATCCATTTCATTTAGATTATCAAATTTATTGACATAGAGTTGGGCAAAATAATTCCAATTATTACTTTAATTTCCTCCTCATTGGTGGTGAGTTCACCTTTTTCATTTATGATACTAGCAATTTTGTTTTCTTCTTTTTTTAATCAAATTGACCAAAGGTTTATCAATTTTAGTGTTTTTTTATAAAACTAGATCTTGTTTTTATTTATTAGCTCAATTAACTTCTCCTTTAATTTTTAGAATTTCTAATTTGGTATTTAACTGGGGTTTTTAATTTGTTCTTTCTCTAATTTTTAGTTACATATTTAGTTCATTGATTTCCTCTTTCTCTAAGTTATTCATATAAGAATTTAAAGATATAATATATCCCCTGACACCTGCCTTGAGTGTATCCCATAGATTTTGATATGTTGTTTCATTATTGTCATTATCTAGGATAAAATATGTAATTCTTTCTATAATTTGTTTTTTGATCCACTCATTCTTCAAAATGAGGTTATTCAGCTTCCAATTAGTCTTTGGTCTATATCTTCCTGGCCCAATATTGCATATGATTTTTATTATTGCATTATGATCTGATAAAGATGTATTCACTATTTTTGCCTTTCTGCAATTTGATTATTAGGTTTTTATGGCCTAGTATGTAGTCAATTTTTGTGTAAGCACCATGTACTGCAGAAAAGAAAGTATATTCCTTTCTATCTCCATTCAGTTTCCTCCATAAGTCTATCATATCTAGGTTTTCTAACAATACATTTACCTCCTTAACTTCCTTCTTGTTTATTTTACAGTTATATTTATCTAAATCTGAGAGCAGGAGGTTGAGGTCTCCCACTAGTAGAGTTTTGCTATCTGTGTCTTCCTGTAACTCCTTCAACTTCTCCTCTAAGAATTTGGATGCTATACCATTGGGTGTGTACATCTTTATATTGAAATTACTTTATTGTCTATGGTACTTTTTAGCAGGATGTAGTTTCCTTCCTTATCTCTTTTAATAATATCTATTTTTGCAGCTGCTTTGTCTGAGATAAGGATTGCTACCCCTGCTTTTTTCACTTCAGCTGAAACAAAATATATTTTGCTCCAACTTTTTACCTTTACTCTATATGTGTCTCTCTGCTTCAGATGAGTTTCTTGTAAACAGCATATTGTAGGATTCTGGCTTTTAGTCCCCTGCTATTTTCTTACATTTTAAGGGAGAGTTCATCCCATTCACATTCAAAGTTATAATTACTAACTCTTTATTGCTCTCCATACTATCTACCCTTTGTTTGCACTTTTCCCCATTTTTTCACTTTATCCATATTCCCCAGTATTTTGTTTCTAATACCACCACCTTCAGTGTGTTTTCCCCCTTATATCCAACACCCCCTCCTCTTTCTTTCCCCTTTCCCTTTGCCCCTTCTTCCTTCCCTTCCTTCTGTTAGTTCTTTTCCTCCCTCCTTCAGATTTCTCCTTTTAATACTTGAAAGATAGATAAGTTTCTTAACTTACCTGAGTGTGTGTATGTTAACTCTAAGCCAAATCTGATGAGAGTAAGATTCAGGCATTTCTCACCTCTTCCCTTCTTCCCCTCTATTGTAGTAGGTCTTTTTTACCTCTTTATGTAATGTGATTGATTTATCCCATTCAATCACTTCCATCCCCCAGTATCTTTATTGTCCCCCTTTTTAAGGAGATATTGTTTTTTAATCATTCTATCAGTCACGGATAAGTCATGAGTGTCCAAAAGTTCTGGCTAAGTATATTCTCTCTAATAGAGTTACAATTCTCAAGTTTTGAGAATCTTTCTCCAAGGTGAGGATATAGCCAGTTTCATCTTGTTGAATAACTTGTTTTTCTTTTCCCTTTTTTCCCTTTTCATGTGTCTCTTGAGTCTCCTATTTGAAGTCTAAATTTTCTGTTAAGCTCTGGTCTTTTCATTAGGAAAACTAGGAAGTCTCCTATTTTGTTAAATGTTCATCTTTTCCCCTGGTAGAGAAGGCTCAGTTTTGCCAGATAGTGGATTCTTGGCTTCATTTCAAGCTCCCTTGCTCCTTGGAATATCACATTCCAAGCCCTTTGATCCCTTAATGTTGAAGCAGCCAGGTCCTGTGTAATCCTTACTGTGGCTTCTTGATATCTAAATTGTTTCTTTCTGGCTGCTTCCAGGATTTTCTCTTTTATCTAATGGTTCTGGAATTTGGCCACAATATTCCTTGGTGTTTTTATTTGGGGATCCCTTTCAGGAAGTAATTGATGTATTCTTTCAATTACTATTTTAGCTGTTCCATGATGTCAGGATAATTTTCCATCACCAAATTCTGTAATATTGAGTCCAGGCTTTTTTTCTCTTCAATGTATTCAGGAAGCCCAATGATTCTTTTTTTTTCCTTAGGTTTTTGCAAGGCAAATAGGGTTAAGTGGCTTACCCAAGGCCACACACCTAGGTAATTATTGCGTGTCTGAGGCTGGATTTGAACTCAGGTACTCCTGACTCCAGTGCCGGTGTTCTATCCACTGTGCCACCTAGCTGCCCCAAGCCCAATGATTCTTAAGTTGTCTCTCCTGTACCTTTTCTCAAGGTCAATGGTTTTACTGAGGAGATATTTTACATTTTCTTCTAATTCTTTTGATTTTTTTGCTTTACCAGATTCTTGTCTCATGAAGTCATTAGTTTTCACAGATTCCATTCTTTATTTTAGAGAATTTTCTCATTTACCTTTTCCAATTGGTCAATTCTATTTTTGAAGGAGTTTCACATTTGTCCAATTGAGGTTTTGAGAAAATTATTTTCTTTTTGTATCTGCTTAATTGAAGTTTTGAGAGAATTATTTTCTTTTTGCATTTGTCCAATTGCATTTTCTAATGATTTGTTTTCTTGTTGCAAGTTGTTAATTTTCTCTTGAGTTTCTTTTCTCAATTTCTCCAATTGATTTTTAAACTCCTTCCTGAGCTCTTCTAAGAAGTCTTTCCCCTCAGAAGTTCTAGCTCTCTCTGAATTAGGGTCTTTGTCTTTGAGGTGTCTTTCAATGAACTCCCCTTTCTACTGGCCTTTTTTCATTTTGCTCCTGGGCTTTCTTCATTGTAGCTGGGGAGGGGGGCTCATTCACAGACCTTTGGTTTTGAAAACCCTAGAGGTTTTGCTCCCTGAGCTTGGTAACTCCAAGTGGCCCAGCCAGTAGGGGGTGCTAGAGACCTTCTCTGGATTGTCCGTGAACTTGATTTGTGGCCCACTCCCTAGGCCTTGAGAGGAGTGAGGGGAGCAGCAGGGTCTGAATTATCCTTGAACAATGTGGGCTTGGCCCTTGGGCTATTTAGTTAATCTCAGTACTGAGAGAGATCTGCTGCTCACACCTGGGGGGTGGGGGGTGGGGGTTGGGGGAGGTTGTTACTGGGTTCGTTCTAGGAAGAGTCCTTTTTTTTCACAGGGTTGGAGGGGCCCCAACTGGAATCACAGAGACTCTGCTGAAAATATGGGGCACATGGACCTGGTCTTCCAGGCCAGCAGAGTTGACCAGATCAATGTCTAGCTGCTGCACTGGAGTTCTCCCTCCCACTGCGCTGCTCCCCTGCCTATTCACAAAGCCAAAGTTTCTGAGGCTGTTCTGAGGTTAGTCCTGGGGGGTCTTACTCAACCACTCCTGTGCTGTCTCTCACTCAACCACTCCTGTGCTGTCTCTCTGCCCCTGGATTACCCACGTTCACCCGAGACAGACCTTGTTAGCACATGTTCTTCTTTGCTCTTTCTGGATTTTGTGGATTTGGATTCTGTTAAAAGACTTGATTCAGGGGTGGCTAGGTGGCACAGTGGATAGGGCACTGGCCCTGGATTCAGGAGGACCTGAGTTCAAAGCTGACCTCATACACTTACTAATTACCTAGCTGTGTGACCTTGGGCAAGTCACTTAACCCCATTTGCCCTGCAAAAGAAAAGGCTTTATTCATGTTAATTCTGAGGGAAAGCCAGGAGACGTTAGGCACAGTGCCTGGCTTCTCTCTGCATCTTGGCTGAAAGTCCATAATTGGAACAATTCTTAATCAGTTACTGCCTCCATTCCAGGCAGTTAGACTGGAGCTATCTTTAACAGAACCAAAATTTATAACAGTGGTAAACCTGTTTAATAGTCTTATTCTTGGATTATTGAAGAAAATTCACAGTTGGACAATACCATTGTGGCCATCTTATCTAACAAATATCTAGAAAGGATCTCTCTCTACAGTGTCACTCCAGCCTCTATTTGAAAATTTCCAATGAAAAGAACCCTACCCCCACTTCCCCAAAAGAAGTCCATTCCAATTTTGTATATCTCTTTTGGGACTTTTTTCCCATCTCCAAATGACTTTTGTGCATACATTTGCAAAATTCATCCATTGTTCTTAGTTCCACTACTTATTATCAAGAAGAAAAAAAAAATCCAACCTCTCCCATGGAGCATTCTTCAAATATTTGAAGAGCTAACATGTTCCTTGCATATGTCAGCTCTTCTCCATATGTTATAAATTTGAATTTCTTTACCATTTCTGATGCTTTCCTTTGGATACTTTCCTCCCTATCCTTCTAGTACTTAAAACTGACCACAATACCCCAGATACAATCTGATGGGGTCATGAATCAGCGAGATAATCACTATCTTATTCCTTATAGTTACGATTCCTTTAATCCATCTTAAGAGAACATTAACTTTCCTAGTTTCCATATTACATTCTTGACTTTCATTGAGTTTATAATCCACTAAAAATTCAGATCTTATTGGAATATAACCATGCCTTCCCCTATCTTAAACTTTTAGAGTTGATTTTGAACTATATATTACAAAGACTTGATATTTATACCTATTGAATTTTATCTTATTTGGTTGAATCCAGTGTCCTAGCCTGTCAAAAATTTTATCATTCTTGATATTGTCATTCACTATTTGTGCTAACTTCCTGTCTGATCGATCTCTCTCTCTCTCTCTCTCTCTCTCTCTCTCTCTCTCTCTCTCTCTCTCTCTGTCTCTCTGTCTCTATCTCACACTCTCTGCTTACATATATGTATATATGTGTGTGTGTGTGTGTGTGTGTGTGTGTGTGTGTGTGTGTATTAGGAGAATCAGCATGGCACAGTAGATGAAATGCTGGACTTAGAGACAAAAAGATCTAGAACCCACCTATTATTTATTATTTAGTAGGCAAATTACTTAACTTCTCTGAGCCTCATTTTCCTCATTGTAAAATGAAGGTGTTATACTTAGTGACTTCAAAGGGCCATTTCATCTCTAAATCTATGTTCTTATAATAAGCATGTTATATGTTTTCATCCATGATATTGATAAAAATATTAACTATCTCAGAGCCCAGAATAGATATGTGGGACATGATTCTTGGTGCCTGTCTATGATGATAGTAACCCATTAATGACTATTCTTTGAATTTATGCATTCAATCAGTGCTGAATACATTTAAGTAAGTGATCATCTAACCCAGAACTTTCCACTTTGCTCACAATTAATAATATAAAAAGATTGTTGAATGCTTTGCTTAAAAATCTAGGTAAACTATATCTGTAGCAATCCCAAATCTTTCAGTTTAGCCATTTGGTTCAAAATAGAAATTAGGTGAGTTTGGTATGGTTTGTTCTTGATAAAGCCATAACTACATTCTAGAATAATTCTACAATATTTCCAGGAATAAAAGTCAAATTCACTGGTCTTTTGGGCAATATTAAGGGTTGGAATTTGTTTTCTCTTCTACACCTTTATTTGTGTCATCCTTGGGCAGGGGCCAATACTAATTAATTATGCAAGGGCCATGCTAATATAGATGGCACAGCAATTAAAGCACTGGGTCCTGAAATGAGGAAGACATGAGTTTTGAAACATTCTCAGACACTTGACAAGCTATGTGACCCTGGGAAAGTCACTTAACCCTGCTTGTCTCTCACCCAGGCCCATCTCCATTTGTCCTAATCCATATCTGACCACTGATCCAAGATGGCTCCAGAGTAGAGAGTGAGGTTGATGACTTAGCACAGCACCAGCTCATTCAAATCAAATTCATGTGCTTGTTATGGCATCACCTCATGATGTCATGGTCTTCTTCGAGAATGAAGGATAAATAACACTTTCAGTATCTATCACTTCTTCACCCTGTTAATTGACCTATCATTGTCACAATTTTGTCACCTCTGGCATGACTCTTGTTTATTCTAATCCAGCTATTTTTCTTTAGAGTCTTTTATATCATTTCTATGGGTACACTTGGAAGTATGTGACTCTACTGTCCACTGTTCTTGACAATGAAAGCAGTTCATTACAAATATTTTTGTAGGTCATTACCAATTGTCTTTTGTTTGCTGTCCTCTTTACATTTTCTTCTTTTACTAATTTTCTTAGTTGGGTCTCAAATCCAGTGGTTTTACTTTCTACTGCTCCTTATTAAAACAGTTTGGCGGGGCAGCTAGGTGGTGCAGTGGATAGAGCACCAGCCCTGGAATCAGGAGTACCTGAGTTCTAATCCGACCTCAAACACTTAATAATTACCTAGCTGCATGGCCTTGGGAAAGCCATTTAACCCCATTGCCTTGTAAAAAAAAAACAACTAAAAAAACAGTTTGGAGATCTCATCTCTGACCAAATATAAGGGACTTTGCTGAACACTTGACAAGATGTGATGATCTTATTAATAAGCTGTATAAATAACCTGGCTCCCTCTGCCTGAAAGCCATATTTTTTTGGTTGTTGTTGAATAATATTAACATATAAATATATACACAGTCAATAATGGCTATGTTTGTGCTATTTCCCTAAGTGATGTTACATTTCATATTATGATTCCCCAGCACTCCGTCCCCCCAGGGGTTATCTAGTTTCTGCGATTGGTTCAAGCCCCCACCCATTGTGTTCCCCCAATTTTAGGTGTTCCCAGAACCAGAATTCTATTTGATCACATAGCAGTCTAATTAGTTTTTACAAAGAAATATTTACTTCAAATGTTTATCAAGGAAAAAAATATATGAACCAACAAAACAAATTAACAAGGAAAAAAAACCATCCACCCTGTGGGACATAATTCTCCCTAGACTAGCTCAGTCTCTGGGGAGGGATTAGATTCAGTTTTAGTCAGTTCCTATACAGCTGACTCCATTCAACTTCCAAGTCCAAAGGGGAAGAAAAAGGGATCAGCATTTGCACATATGCCAGTCACAGGGTCAAGCACCATTTTACAAATACTATATCATTTGATAAATAAGAATCTTATGGTCCTATCTAATTTCCTTCCAACCACTCCATTTTACAAAACACTCCATTTACCCCATGGGCTTGTCTTCTGGAATCCCAGCTGACCCTGACTTTCCTGTTGCCTGCCCCTAGCTAGAACTGAAAAGGACAACCGAAACAAAAGGACAGATAGCTTAAAGAGAGAAAGGGAAAGTCACTTCTGTCTTAAGTGAACTTAAAGCAGAATTATATTGATTTTAATACACAACCAAAATAGCAAGGAAAAGAACCTATGTGGATTGAAGTCATTTTTCCTTAGGCTAAAAATAATCTGAGTCATATTGCTTTAAATTCAGACTCCTTAAGAGTCTGTTGTGGACTGGGAGGAATCAACTTTTCTTTGGGTAGGGAAAAGTCCTCTTCCACAACACATGCTAATTATAATAAAATGACTATCTTAGTCTCTCTCTCTGTCTCGGTCTCTGTCTCCCTCTGTCTCTCTGAGACACACACACACACACACACACACACACACACACACACACACACACACACACACACACAATGTGAAAGACATTCACCTTCATTTATCCCATATATAACCCTAATTTGTCATAAAAAATGACATAGCCATAAAGATATCAAGGTAACTAGAAATTTGTAGTTCAGCAAGAATCAATCCTAGTGGCAATACTATTATCTAGGATCCATTTACAAAATAACTAAATGGAAAGAAATTAAACTCTCTATTGTTCACTTGATTTACATTCTCTCCCAGTTGGGTCCCTCCTTCTTTCCCTTACTGATTGGTTATGTCCAGATACAATTATAAAAGTGTAGATTATAGGTTCAACTGCATTGTCATTTCTAAAAAACCATTCAAAACTTGTTTACCCAAATATAATGATAAACATTAGTAATACAAAGCATCCAGTCTCAATGAGGGTGGAGCCTAACTTCTGAATTTTTCCTTTTCTAATGAAGAGAAAAATTCTTTCTAGCTCTGAAAAAATTCAATCCCTCTAGACTGTTTACTTGAGATTAGGTGAGATTTTTCCAGTAAAACTGAAAGAAGGCTTACTTTTCCAAGTTTGAAGGTCCATCTAAACTGTGAGAACTAAAATAATCAAGTGACAGTTATCTTTAAGGTAATCACTTTGTTCTCTTCTTATTGAAATTCCCTAGGGAGTTTGCTTTCTAATCTCAGAGTTGGGGTTGCCTCATATCAAACAACTATCTCTATAAGCAATACCAAAAGCACCACCAGGTAAACTAATCCAGGCTCACCTTCTCTGGTAAGACCCATCCAACCACACACATCAAGGAGATCATTGTGTTCCTATCCTGCCAGATTATGGCAAATATTCTGGGCTGAACCCCACTCAGATAAGACCTCTTGCAATTTGGGTTTAATATTGAATAAAATGAGACAATCCTTGGTCATTCAACAGTAAGAAAAGGAAATTATTTAGCCTTAGTAAGAGAAAGACAAACAATGAGGACAAGCTTTAAGAACCCCTTGGGTTGATTCAGCCAAACAAAATTCTGGGAGCCCAGACTAACTTGTCTTATTTCTTAGACTCAATCAAGGCTAAAAGAAAAGGTTAACCTGTGTGTGTGTGTGTGTGTGTGTGTGTGTGTGTGTGTGTGTGTGTGGAAGGTTGAGGGGAGGGAGGGTAGTCATTCCATTACTTGTTTCTCATCTTCAGAATCTTTATCTTTGAAGGTAGAGACTGTTTTGTTTTGTTTTGTTTTTTGGTCTTTGTAGTCCCAATGTATGACCCAGTGGCTGGCAAATAATAGATGCTTAATAAGGACTTCTTAAATGAATGGAATGACCGTTCTTGTTTGTTTTTTTTTTTCATTTAGTTGCATCTTTCTTCTTTCAATCAATTAATCAATAAGCATTTAGTAGAGCTGAATAATATTGATGTTGATGATGAAAATTAACAACTAGCATTTATATGGCATCTACTATTTGCCAGAAATAAATCCCTTTACAAGTATTATCCCACCTGATAATTATAACAACTCTGGAGTAGATTCTGTTATTATCTCCATTTTACAGATGAGGAAACTGAAGTAAATAGGGGTTAAGTGAATTGTCCAAGATCACACAGTCAATATTTGGGGTCAAATTTGAACTCCGGTCTTCCTGATTCTAGATCCAATGCTCTATCCAGTGTGTCATTACTATGGACAGGCTCTCAGACTAGAAGTTAATCTAGACAAATACAAGGGTAAGAAAATCCTGTTTTTCAGAGGTCTGTATTCTATATGGTTGAAATAATAAAAAACACACAGAAAAATAAATATAAGACACATAAAAACCAATATCAAGCGATTGGCAGCATAGAAGGGAATCTGGAAAAGCCTCTTCAAAGAGTTGATACTTTAGGGGCATCATTTCCCAGAGCTGGAGTTGAGAAAGGAGAGGATGAGGCTCTATGGCGTAGTTTATACTAAAGTGTGGGTGTGGGAGACAAAAAGCTATAGCTTATTTACAACTTCAAGTTCAATGTACTTTATTTTTTTAGGTTTTTTTCTAAGGCAAACGGGGTTAAGTGGCTTGCCCAAGGCCACACAGCTAGGTAATTATTAAGTGTCTGAGACTGGATTTGAACCCAGGTACTCCTGACTCCAGGACTGGTGCTTTATCCACTATACCACCTAGCCACCCCTCAATGTACTTTAAAAAGTAGTATGGTCAAGAGGACCTGAGTTCAAATATTGCCTCAGACCCTTGACAATTCCTAGTTGTGTGACTCTGGGCAAATTACTTAACTCCAATTGCCTTGCCCCCCCCCAAAAAAAAAGTATTGTGAAATCAGTCTGGAAAAATAAGGTGGTCAAGATTTTAGAGGGCTCAAAAATGCCATCCAGAGGAGTTTCTATTTTATTCTAGCAGCTATAGGCATCTACTGAAATTTCTTAAAGTAGAAAAATCACATGCAATAGAAAAAGAACATACTTGAACTTTGGAAGTATCAATTTGGAGCCAGGCATGGTGGCACACATTTGTAATGCTTGCTACTGGGAAAGACTGAGGCTATTGGATTGCTTTAACTCAGGAATTCTCAGCTGTAATAGTACTAAAGTTAATTAGGTATCCTCACAAAGTCTGGTACCAGTATTGAACCTTAGGACTGCCTCTGAAGGAATAAACAACCTTATTATAAATAGAGCAGATTAATAGCAGTAGGTTCCAGTCTGTGAACTTTAAGGGAAAAAAAGGACTATCAATTTGTCAACTATTTGAGAGAGAGATGAGAAGCTAAATAAAGACCAATTAGGAGGCTATTTCAAATTTAGGTGAGAAGTGATGAGTGACTGAATTAGGGTGACTGTAACATGAGGGATTGAAGGCAATGGCTGCAAAAGATATTGAGACAGAATCATCAGGACTTAGTAACTGATAAAAACATTTTTATACAAATAAAATCAAATTTAAATAATTGGAGTAATTGTTCACATTTAAATTTAAAATTAATAAAAATTTATAAAAAAGACTTAGTAGCTGATTGGATATGATAGTGGAGATGGATTTATGGTGAGGAGAGTGAGGTAGATTATTTCTTAATTGTGAATGTGGTTAATTAGAAGAATGATGGTTCCTTTAATAGAAATAGGCAAGTTAAGAGAATGGTTGGGGTTTGAGTGAAGAAAATGGATTCACATTTGTATATGTTGGGTTTGATAATGTTTTTGGATGTCCAGGTAATGAATGTTCTTTGGAGGTATGGTATGAAATGGAGACTGGATATGTAGATTTAGGTAGCAAAAATATGGTAGCAAGAGGGAAGAAAAAAGGTGCGTACCATACTGAGCCCTGAAGTGTACTCACACAGAAACAAAGGGGTGGGTGTATGATAATCTAACTAAGCAGACTGAGAATGATTATACAGGGAAAAAAACAAGAGAAAATGTACCATGGCAGACCAATAAAAGAATATTTTAGAAGGAGGAGTGTCAAAGGCTTTAGAGATATTAAGAAAGAAAAGAAGTAAAAACAAGTAGTAAAGAAAGAAATTTTGAACTTGGTAAAAGCAGGTTCAGTCAAGTGGAAGAAACAGAAAACAGATTGCTAGAAGTTAAAAAGTGAGAAAAGGGAAAATTGAAGCAACAAATATATGTAGAATTTTTTCCATAGTAATTTTACTATGAAATGGAAGATAGATACAGGACAAAAGCTTAAGGGGAATGGTAGGGTAAAGTGAAGCTCTTTAGTTTGCTTCTTAAGGATGGGGAGATCTAGACATGTTTATAAGCAATAGGTATGAAAGCTGTGGATATTGAGACTGACAATTATAAAAATCGAGGAGATTATCAAAAGAGCAAGCTCTTTAAAGAGACTATAGGCGATGAGAAGAACACAGGTCATGGGGTTGGCCTTGGCAAAAAGAAAACCTCCCATCCTTAGACAAAGGAGGAGAGTAGAGGATGATGATTGTAACCTTTCATAGTTCCTTATTTTTTGTTTGTTCAAGGCAATAGGGTTAAGTAACTTGCCCAAGGTCACACAGCTAGATAATTTTTAAGTATCTGAGGCTAAATTTGAACTCAGGTCCTCTTGACTCCAGGGCTGGTGTTCTATCTACTGTACCACCTAGCTGCCCCTATTTTCTTATTCTTTAAATCCTTGAAGTGTTAATTCTTGCCTCATTCCTTCCTCATCATCTGCCCTAGGTCATAAGGACTTAGTAATCAATGATTTGAAGCTAGAAGCCTTTAATCTCACTACTTGAAAGTTTGAGAAGTAGGATATAGCATCTTCATCTTTCTGGCTATATCCCTGGCAAGACAAATTAGAATAGTGAACCTCTTTTCCTGTATAAACATTGTTACAAATATGTGGGCATCCATATAGAATCAATATGAAAGAGGAAAAGTATTGGTATGGTAATATTACCACCAGTTGAAATCGGGTGACACATTTGTAGTGGACACAAGTCATGGAACAGGAGTGGAGAAGTTGTATTGTGGGAGCAATCCAAGGAGGTTAGAGTTTAGAGAGAGATGAGTCATGATAGGACAAAGGATTTGCCATTATGGGGGTGTTACATGTTTTTGTGTTAGCCTTCTTCTCTTTTTTCTCTGCATTCTTTCACTTGATGATCTCATCAGTTTCTGTGGACTCAAGTATCATTTCTGTTAATGATTTCTTATCCCTTTGTCACTGACTTCCAATCTTACATCCTAACTTATCAGACATCTCAAAATGAATATCTTTTAGACACTTTAAACTCAACCTGTTCAAAACTGAGCTCATATTTCTGCCAAATCCTCTCCTCTTCCTAATTTCCCTCCCAGTGTAAAGGGTTCCAAAATCCTCCTAGTCACCTGAGCTTGAATCCTCTGGGTAATTTTAGAATTCTCACTCTTTCCCACCACCCTACATTCAATTTGTTTCCAAGTTCTGTCAATTTTACCTTTATGACTTCTTTCATAGTAAATCCCCTTCTCTCCTCTAACACTGTCACCACTTTCTTCATAGAGATCATCCATCACCTCCTTCTAGACTATGGCAATAGCCTACTGGCTTGTCTATTTACCATTCCATTGTCTCTCCATTACAGTCCATTTCTCATTTCAGTGATCAAACTGATCTTAAAGTGCATGTCTATTCATTTCACACCCCCCATTCCCAATAAACTCCTCTGTTTGGCTTTCAAAGCCATTCATAATCTGCCATCCACCAACCCATTCCTCCATCTTTCCAATTTTCATATAACTTAAACCAGGGGTGTATCAATGCTAACTTGAATCTTAATAGAACCATATGTTAAATTTTCATTTTAAGCATGTACACTTTGGAAATCAGGAAGCTATAAATCATTACAGACGTTTTCACTGGCTGTAGCCCATGCCTGAAATGTTCTTCCTCTTTATCTCTGGCTCTTGGTTTCCCTGGTTTCCTCCAAGTTCACATCCTTCCCAATCTCCTTTCATTCTAGAACCTTCACTCTGTTATTTCCAATTTATCCTCTACATGGCTTGTTTGTATCTAGTTGTTTCACTGTTGTCTCCCCCCATCAGACTATGGACTCCTTGAGAGCAAGGACTATCTTATTCCCTTCTTTTTATCTTTAATGCTATTACCCCAGTGTTTTTTGATTGAAAAAGCCCTTCAAGGTTTTCCAGCTCTGTTGTGTATCAATCAATGGGGAAAAAAACACAACTTTTGCTTTGTTTCTAAGTTCCTTTAAATTAGGACTAAAGTCTAAATGGTGTCTCTACAGGAAGGTAGTGTTATCTATTACCAGCATAAAGGTGAATAAATTACTGTGTGCTCATTCAATTGCAGCTGTTTCTTCTTCACACCTTGAAGAGAAAAGGGCTCAGCCCAAGCCTCACCTGAGCAGATCAACTCCAGCCAACTAGGAACAGCCCTGGAGGCACCTGGGTCCACGGCAGCAGGGGCAGTTTCCAGATGTCTCAGTCCAAGGATTACCAAGGACAACTTGGAAAGTCAGTGGGAAAACTCTCCTGTACCAGAGTGAGTGAGGAATCCAGTCCAGAGCAGGCCTTGGTGCACATCTGGCCCCAGGGGATCAGGAGCAGGTCTGGGGAGTCACCAGGTAGGGAGCTCTTCCTCAGCAGCTTCTTCCAGAGCATTCAGTCCAGGATGATAAGGTAGTTGGGAGAAATTCCAGAGGTCTCTCTACTATCTCTAAGGCAGGCTTTGTTGTTTTGCCCATATTCAAATTTCAGTCTCAGAAAGGGGATCTTTACTGCCATAGTGGAGCAGGGACCCTCCTCCCAGTTCCAGGACAGAGGGGAGTGTTGTGGTCCTCTACAGATCAGAGCATAGACCAGGAGAACAGTTAAGATTTTGAAGGAATTGAGGTCCCTAGGGGTTGTCACTGAAAACAGCTGCAAAACTCTCAAAAGCTTGGAACACTATGGAAGCAGAGCCCCACCTTAACAATGAATTTAAATCAAGTCAAAAGCTGGGAAAATGAGCAAACCGAAGAAGAACAGATAAAGAGACCACCCTATCTCAAAATTAGCAATTGGGAAAGAAAGGAAAACCACTTTCTGACATTAAGCCTAGATTTTTAAGAGAAGATTTTGAAGGACTCAAAGGAAAAAAAAATAGATGCTATTGCATGGGTTAAAATTCTACAAGGAAGTTAGTCTAAAATGTATAGGAAACTCTACAGAAAATTTTTGAAAAAACAAAAATAATTTATTACTGTTAGGATAAAGAAGGGGTCACTGTCTGAAAAAGCCTATGAGATACACAGGGAGTTCAACAACCAATTTAGACTTATTTTTTGTTTTTTGCAAGGCAGTGAGGTTAAGTGACTTGCCCAAGATCACATAGCTAGGTAATTATTAAGTGTCTGAGGCCAGATTTGACCTCAGGTCCTCCTGACTCCAGAACCAATGCTCTACCCACTGTACTATCTAGCTGCCCCCAATTTAGACTTCTAAAAGGTAATGTTCAGAAGATAGAAGCAAGAGCAAATAGTGAAAGGATACAAAAGTGCAGCATAATTTTGTAAAAATTGTGTCAGGGATACTATAATAATGATAATGATGGTATTTATATTGCATTTATTTCAATTGATCCTAAACATCAGAATTATCCACAGCTAGCAAAGGGACCCAAAGATAATAAAAAGTGGGGGAAGGGAGCTTTTGTTTTTAGCAATGTTAGGGAAAAGAGGAAGACTGAGAAAAGGATAATACTAGTGTTGTGGGTGGATGGGATAATGAAAACATAACAAAATTGGCAGTGGTTCTCAACTTTGATTTTACTTCTATATTCTCTGCCAAGGAAAATGATTTTTGGAATAGCAAGGACAGAACAATAATGAGTTGATACCCTAGGTAGGTAAGGATGATGCCGGGAAAAAATACAGTTGGCTAAAGATTCAGGCAGAATCTGAAAGAATTCATGTGAAAGACTGACCCAGAAGAAATTTTAGGGACAAAAAAGATTTATTTAATTACTGCTGAAGTTAACAGAAGTTAAGGAAAAGGAAGAGTACAGGCAGTTGGGAGGGGATTAGCAGCAGCAGCAGCAGCCTCATTGATGACATAAACTCCCATGAGAGTATGAACAGTAAGGAAAGGTATATAGGATCATGTTCCCCAAGAGCAAGCTAATTTCTCCAAAAAAAAAAAGAGCAATCTATCGGGGATAAATAGTAAAGCAGGGAATAGAGGTGTGAGAGTTTATTTGCAGGAATTGTGCTCCCCCCAGAGTGGGCTGGTCTCCCAAAGGAAGTTCTTCTTGTCCTTAATTATCAAAGAAGACCAAAAAGACAATCACTGTTTGAGATAAATTACAATGTGTTCGACTGTGACTGATCAGACCAATATGAACTTGGAATGGTCTACCATAGGTTGGGCACAAAAGTCCCTGTGAACCTGAGGAGGGGGCTCTAAACTTATGTATGTCATATTTCTTTTGAACTACTTCAATCTGCCTTTCTCATAGAATGCAGCACCCTCATTGATGAGGGCAAGACATGCTGGGTGGTCCTGTACCAAGTTGTACAATCAATTCTCAAGTGCTTCAATGAGACCTTTAGGGTGTTTTGGTATCACTTCTTCTGACCCCCTTGTGAGTGCTAGCCCTGTGTGAGCTCCCCATAAAATAATTTTTTAGTAAGCGTACATCTGGTATTCTAACAATTCTAAAATTCTAACAATTCTAACCCATCATAGTTTCACTCTCTTTAGTAATGTTGGAATGATACACAGTTTAGCTTGAGAAAAGATCTCAGTGTCTGGTATCTTCTCCTGACAGGTGATCTTCAGAATCTTCCTGAGACAATTTAAATGGAAGTGATCCAGTTTCCTGACATGGTGCTGGTAGACTGTCCAGATTTCACAGACATATAGCAATGAGGTCAACACAATAGCTCTGTAGAACTTCAGTTTGATAGTCTAATATATCTCTTCTTTCCAATACTTTCTTTCAAAGCCTCCCAAATAATGAGCTAGCTCTGGCAATGTGAGTGTCAACCTCATTGTCAATGTGTACCTCCTTGTCCACAGTTCTCAAAAATTCTCCATTTACTGTAATTAATAGTTGCACAAATGGATGGGGTGGCACTGGCTGATGGAACACTTGTGTGTTCTTGGTGTTGTTAGAACAAAATTAGCACAAGCAGCAGAGAACAGATCCATACTTTATTGCATCTCAACTTCAGAGTCTGCATTGAATGCACAATCATTTGCAAATATTAGATCATGCACCAACACTCCCTCTACTTTGGTCTTGGCTTGTAGCCTTTTCAAGTCAAAGACTTTGATCTTGAATCCATGTTCATCCTCCTTGAAGGCATTTGACAACATGGCTGAAAACATGCTAAAAAGTATGGGAGCAAAGACAAATCCTTGTTTTACTCCACTGGTGACTGGGAAATCTCAGAGTATTGTCCACTATACAGAACCTGGGCATACACACCATCATGAAATTGACATACAATACTGATGAACTTCTCTGGGCAACCAAATTTTAATATAATTTTCCCTAAATCATCATAATTGATAGTATTAAAGGCCTTGGTCAGATCTACGAATGTTGCATGCAGATCTCTGTTCTGTTCCTGGCATTTTTCCTGGAGTTGTTGGATAATAAATACTACATTGATTGTTCCTCAACCCTTTCTGCAGCCACACTGGCTTTCAGGATAGTGATCATCTTTCAGGTGAAGGATCAGCCTATTAAGAAGGATTCCGGCAAGAATCTTACCAGCAAAGACTAAAAGAGAAATACCCTTGTGATTGTCACAGGACAATCTATTCCCTCTACCTTTATAAAGCTGGATGATGGAGACATCCTTGAATTTTGGGGGGGATAATCTCTTCATGCCATATAACCTGGAAAATTTCAGTCCATTTTTTGGATGAACAATGGACCCCTTACTTTGCATATCTCTGGAATAGAATCAGCACCAGGTGTTTTGCCACTCAAAAGGAGCCTAATGACATTCAAAAATCTCTTCGTCAGTTGAAACTTCAGCTAGGGACCTATTTGACTTCAACTTGAGGTAAATTATCAGTTTCTTCTGCATTGATTTATGATGGTCTGTTAAGAATTCTATGGAAGTTTTCAACCTATTTCTCTAGGATCTAGTCCCTATTGTTAATTAATGTGGATCCAGCAGCACTGTGTAGTTGAGATGTACCATATGTCTTTGACCCATAAATAGCTTTCAGAACACCATAAAAGCATTTTGGTTTGTTACTATCTGCATAAAATTGAATTTCATCTACTTTCTCAATGACCCAAGAGCCCTGTATCTCTCTAAACCTCACTTGGACTTTACTTTTTTTTACTTTTTTAAATTTTATTAAAGATATTATTTGAGTTTTACAATTTTCCCCCAATCTTGCTTCCCTCCCCCCACCCCCAACCCACAGATAGCACTCCGTCAGTCTTTACATTGTTTCCATGTTGTACCTTGATCCAAATTGGGTGTGATGAGAGAGAAATCATATCCTTAAAGAGAACAATTCTCAGAGGTAACAAGATCAGACAATAAGATATCTGGGTTTTTTTCCTAAATTAAAGGGAATAGTCCTTGTACTTTGTTCAAACTCCACAGCTCCTTATCTGGATACAGATGGTAATTTCCTTTGCAGAGAGCCCAAAATTGTTCCCAATTGTTGCACTGATGGAATGAGCAAGTCCTTCCAGGTTGAACATCACTCCCATGTTGCTGTTAGGGTGTACAGTGTTTTTCTGGTTCTGCTCATCTCACTCAGCATCAGTTCATGCAAATCCCTCCAGGTTTCCCTGAAATCCTGTCCCTCCTTGGTTTCTAATAGAACAATAGTGTCCCATGACATACATATACCACAATTTGCTAAGCCATTCCACAATTGAAGGACATTTACTGGATTTCCAATTATTTGCCACCACAAACAGGGCTGCTATAAATATTTTTGTAAAAGTAATGTTTTTACCCTTTTTCCTCATCTCTTCAGGGAATAGACCCAGTGGTATTGCTGGGTCAAAGGGTATGCACGTTTTTGTTGCCCTTTGGGCATAGTTCCAAATAGCTCTCCAGAAGGGTTGGATGAGTTCACAGCTCCACCAACAGTGTAATAGTGGGACTTTACTTTTAATGGAATTAAAATGCTGCCTTCTTAGAAATGAATGAACTATACTGCTGGTAAACCCGGTGGAGTTCTTGTTTTTTATTTAGCAGTTTCATTTAGCATCATTTTCATCAAACCAATCTTGCTGTTTTCTAGTGTTTTGGTCCAGATGAGCAAATACAGTAATGTACCCCAGATGTCTGAAAACTTCCTACTCCTTTTCTGTTCCACTGTTGCCAATTATGTTGGCTTAGTTTTCCCTCCAAGTTAGCAACAAACTGTTCCTGCTCAGACTGACACTCCAATCTCTTGACATTAATTCTAGTTTTTATTTTGTCTTGGGGGGGGGCATGACTTTGATTGAATATGAACATTTAGCTTACAGAGGATGAGTCTGTAAGCAGTCCAGCACTCTGCACCTTTGCTGCCTTTGTCACTCTCAGTGTCTCTTCTCCTTACAATCACATTGTCTAATTGACACCAATATTTGCAATGAGGGGATATCCAGGAAGTTTTATTGCATTTAGTTAAATGGAAGATATTTTTTGTGATGAGATCATAGATGCACATCTTCATTAGAAGGTGACTATTAAGCAACTTAACTGAGGTGTGAGTGAACTTTTAAAGAAATCACAAAGAGGCAGCTAGGTGACTCAGTGGATAGAGCACTGACCCTGGAGCCAGAAGGACCTGTGTTCAAATCCAGCCTCAGATATTTGATAATTACCTAGCTGTGTGACCATGGGCAAGTCTCTTAACCCCATTGCCTTCCAAAAAACCCTTTAACTACCTTGCAAAAAAACAAAAAAAAAGGAGCAGAAAAATGAAGGAACTAGTATATGTTGATGGGAGGAGTAACTCAGAAAGCAGAGATGAGGTAATTAGGGATATGTAGAATGAGGAGTGGTAGGTCAAAGATTTAGTCCTTTCAGACTAAGGAAGAGATCTATTGTTTTGTTGATGGGCCTTGCTTTGGACCTGGAATCAGGAATTTACCAAGAGTCCTCACCAGGGAGAGGCAAAGTACTTTATTAAAAGTTCATTGATGGGCAGCTAGGTGGTGCAGGGGATAGAGCACTGACCCTAAAGTCAGGAGTACCTGAGTTCAAATCCATCCTCAGACACTTAATAATTACCTGGCTATGTGGCCTTGGGCAAGCCACTTAACCCCATTGCTTTTCAAAAACCTAAAAATAAAACAAACAAACAAAAAGTTCATTGACCTCATTCACTTAGATAATGGGATGAGGAGGGAGGACAGGGTCAGTGATAATGAGGTCAGTGCAGAAGTCAAATAGGTGGTCAGTGCAGAAGGAACAGATTAATTATAGAATATATTTCTCTTATCATTTCCTCTATTTTAGGAATAGTAAAAGATCACTAAATAGTCCTTGATAAATATAAATCACCAGGTCCAGGTAAATTATATTTCAGAGTTACAGTAATAATCAAGCCTAAAACATTTATGTAAATTTGTCATCATTGGTTGAAAGAATAATAATTTGAAACTATGTGAGGTGTGGAGTTGTCATGAAAGTTTTGGAAAAGAAAGATTTTTATTTCTTCAAAATAAACTTTCATCAGGAAAAGAATTGTGGAGAGAGAAAAGACTCTAAGAATGAACAGACATGTAGGGAAACCTAGTTCTCAAAATGTAGCCATTACCAGTTTGTTTCCCTATGGATTTCTGGAAATTTCTCCTTGGGTAAGATGAGGTCTCTTTTTTTTGGTTTACTGAGACACTTAGTTCCCAGGTGAAAATCTCTTTCACTCTCATATATGTTCTGGAATATTATGAATGTCTTGAATTTCTGTTCACTTTTTATTTGTTTTTGATTTACAATTTACAATGATCTTTTGTGTATTTAGCATTTGGTAGGAAGGAATCAAACCTACTTGCATAAGCCTGGGACACATTCCCCCTTTAAAGAATACAGACCAGAAAAAATAAATAGATATATAGATAGATAGATAGATAGATAGATAGATAGATAGATATAGATAGATAAATAAATAAATAAGGGGCAGCTAGGTAGAGCAGTGGATAGAACACTGACCCTGGAGTCAGGAGAACCTGAGTTCAAATATGACCTCAGACACTTATCTAGCTGTGTGACCTTGGGCAAGGCACTTAAAACCACTGCCCTACAAAAAAAAGAAACCCCCAAAACAAAAAAAAAATTTAAAAATTAAAAAATAAAAAGCATACAGTACAGGGGAACTAGAAGTTCTATAGATTCAAACCAGAAGTTTGAATCTAAAAAAGTCAACCTTCTAAACTAGCAATAATTAGGATGTGTGTGTGTGTGTGTGTGTGTGTGTGTGTGTATTTCTAGTCCTATGCCCCTATCTCTCATGAGCATAGAGTAGAGTCCAGATGGTAATATCTCCCTTCAAGAGGAGTGGGCCAGGCTCCAAAGATATCTACCTATAAATATCTCTCTGAGAGTCATAGTTAGACAACTCATATAGATGTATATAAAGTACATAAGCAGCAGACTCAATAATAAAGAATAATAATAATAGATCATATTTACATAGTGCTTTAAAGCTTATAAAATTAACTTTTATATATTTTTACATATTTTATTTTAGAGAACTGAAAGCAATAGCAGGTATGAATTCACTAAACTATCAAGAGAAGTGTGTCAGAGAATACAACTAGAAAAGTATAAATTGTCTTAATTTTCAAAAAAGAAAGAGAATGGAAATATAGACTATAGGTCAAAGAATTTGAACTAGTCCCTTGAAGGATTCTAAAACATATTATTAAAAGAATATCATATTAAAGATATTTACCAGCATGGTGGTGAACATCTATAAGACATCTTTAATGAGAGTAGGTTATTCCAAGCCATTCTCATTTTCTTTTGGGAAAGGGGAGCAATATTGATAGTATAAAGGAAAGCTGCAGATATAACTAGATTTTAGAAAAGTATTTGATGAAGTCCCTCAAGTCATTTTTGTGGATAAAATTGACAGACTTGAATAATACAAAGGAGCAACTCAGGATGTTTCTCAAATTTTAAGTGGTAGAACCAAAATGAAGTCACAGAATCACAGAATTGAAGAGGCAGAGATCTCACAGATATATCTAATCTAGCCCATTCATGAATGACAATTTGTAGTATACCTACTCATCAATGAATGAATTTTTTTTTTTGCAAGGCAATGGGCTTGCCCAAGGCCACACAGCTAGGTAATTATTAAGTGTCTGAAGTGGGATTTGAACTCAGGTACTCCTGACTCCAGGGCCAGTGCTCTATCCACTGCACCACCTAGCCACCCCTGTGAATGAATTTTTTTAAAAATTATTTATTATCTTTATTCTTTGTAAAGCACTGAACTTAAAAGGCAGAGGATAAAGACACAGAAGCAAAGACAACAACTGACCCCAAGAAGTTTATAGTCTAATAGGAAGAAACAAGTTTGAAAAGTTATAGAGATGGAAGTGGTGTCAGAGAGGAATAGATTGATAGATATCCTTTCTAGAAACAATGACTGAATTGATTTAATTATGGTTCCAGAACCAGAAGTGAGGTGGGGTTACAAAGGGGTATGCAGAGATGAAATGAAAAATGCGATGAGAAGAAATCTGGAGGGGTAAAGTGATCCTGAGACTATATTTAATGTTATTGGCAAATACCAGTCAAGAGAACTGTGTTCTACAATAGAGTTCCAGGCATGAGATGACTAAGTCAACAAGGACTTGCTAGACCTAACAAGATGGCAACTGGTAGGGAGAAGTCTAGATACAGTAGGCAATTGAGACCAATACAAATGAAGAGTAGAGTTGCACATGAAATAGTATGTTTGAAGGCCTTCTTTAAGGTGGAGGCTGTTAACTCATAAAAACAGTCCATTTCATTTTTGGATTTTCTTTGTTTTTTAGTCTTTCAGTTGTGTTTGACTCTTCATGATCCTATTTGGGATTTTCTTGACAAAGATAATGAAGTGTTTTGCCATTTCCTTCTTCAAATCAGTTTAACGTCTTCTTAAATTCAAATCCACTCTCAGATGTTTACTAGCTGTATGGCTGAACAATTCCCTTAACCCTGTTTGCCTGTTTCCTTATCTGTAAAAATGGTCTGGAAAAGGAAATGACAAGCCAGTATCTTTGCCAAGAAAACTCCAAAAGAGGTCACTAAGAATCAGGCAAGAATCGAATAATTAAACAACAAAATTCTTAGAAAGTTTAACCTAATACCAAGCCTAAATATCTTTGTAGCTTTCACCAACTTCATTAATATGTCTCCCTGGCATCTGTGCTTGGTTTTCTGTTGTCTAACATTTTTATCTATGATTTGAATAAAGACATTTATATCATGTGTATTACATGTTCTGATGACATAAAACTATGAAAGATCACTAATGAATATAGTGGATAAGAGAGTTAGGATGCAGATAACTTGACCAAATACACAACATATGCTCTCTCTAAAGTTACCAGAGTTTCATTCATTCCAAACTCTAATCGATTTTTCTTCTCATTTTTCTTGGACTTTCTGCAATCTCTGGCACTATTAATCACTCTTTTCTCCTTAATATTCTCTTCTCTGTAGGTTTTCTTGACATTTCTCTCTCCTGATTCTCTTCCTACCTGTCAGATATCTCCTTCTCAGTCTCTTTTGCTTTATCTTCATGCAAAATATGCCCTTGTGCCATGGACTCTGTCCTGGGTCCTTTTCTTTTCTGCCTCTGTACTATTTCACTTAGTGATCACATCTGTTCCCATGGATTCAAATTCGATATTTATCTTGGTAATTCTCAGATCAATTTGTCCAGTCACAACTTCTTTTTTAACATCTAGTCTCCCATCTCTAATTGTCTGACATTTTGAATTGGATGCCTTGTAAACATCATAAACTTCAAATGAAAAAAACTAAATAAATTATCTTTTTCTCCCCAAGTTCTCCTCTCTTTCCAACTTCACTATTGCTGTTGAAGGTATCACCATCTTACTAGAAACTTGGACTTATAACCTAGATGTCATCCTCAACTTCTTATTTTCTTTTACCCCTAATATCCAATCAATTATGTCTACCTCTGATATTTTTCACAGATATACATCCTCTTCTTTCCACTGACACTGACAGCACCCCTATCACTTTATATCTAGTGTATTGTAATTGTCTACTGGTTGGTCTTCTTGCCTCACATCTCTCCCCAACCTCTTTTTGGCTATCAAGATAATATTCCTGAAACACAGATCTGACTATGATACACACCACTCCATTCAATTCAATAACTTCCAATGGCTTCCAATTATCTCCAGGATCAAATATATAACCTGATCCCTTCATATCTTTTTTAAAATTTTATTTACTTAAGGCAATGGGGTTAAGTGACTTGCCCAAGGTCACACAACTAGGTAATTATTAAGTGCCTGAAGGTTGGATTTCAACTGGGGTCATCCTGACTCCAGGGCCATTGCTCTATCCACTCTGCCACCTAGCTTCCCCACCTTCCTTCCTTCCTTTCATATCTTTTAAGTCTTATTACACCTTACTCTCTTCCACCTTATACCTGATACTCCACTCCTTAATCAGAGTGTTTTCACTGGTTGGCTGTCCTCTATGCCTGAAACTCTCTCACTCCCCAGTTCTACTTTTTGGCTTCCCTGGTTTCCTTCAGTTCTCAGATAAAGCTCCACCTTCTATAAAAAGCTTTAATCTGTCCTTCTTAATCTTGTACCTTCTCTTTGAGATTATTTTCAATTTTTCATAAATATATATTTACATCTATCTCTCTGTCTCTATCTATATGTATATATCTCATTTGCACAGTTATTTCCAAGTAGTCTTGATCATTAGATTGTAAGCTTCTTGGCATTTAGGGATTATTATTTTTTTGAGTAGCATTTTATTTTTTTCATCCATATGCATATGTATATTTTAAAATTACAAAATTTCCTTCCACTCTCCCTTCCTAATGGCAAACAGTCAGGTTAGCATTCCACACAAGTATTTTTGATACACGTGTTTACACATTAGTCATTTTCAGTATGAGGAATTAGGATTAAGGGAAAGAGATACATTAGAGATAATTTTTATAAAGTGTTCATCAGATTTTGAAAGGTTGTTTTGTTTTGTTTTTCTTCCTATGGATGGAGATACCATTGTCCATAGCCAGTCTAATAGGGTTGTCCTAGCTCTCTAAACTGCTGAGAGGAGCTGCTTCCATCAAGGTTGATCATCTCACAATGTTGTTGTTAATGTGTACATTGTTCACTTGATCCTGCTTCCTTTGTTCAGGATCAGATCCTGTAAGTCATTCCATACTTCTCTAGAGTCCAACCATTTATGGTTTCTTATAGAACAATAATATTCCATAGTACTTATGTACCACAACTTGTTTAGCTATTCTTTCAATTGATGGGCAAGGATTATTTTTTACCTTTTTTTTTGTTTTTGTATTCTCAGAACTTAGCATGATGTCTGGCATTTAATAAGTACTTCATAAATCCTTGTTAACTGATTAATATGATAAATTGTAATAAGTTTAAGGTAGAGTAGAAAGAAAATTAAAAATAGATTTAAAGAATAAGGGAATAAAGAAAAGGCTTGGTATAAGCTTATGTTATCTCTGTAGAATTGCAGTGACTTTCACAGTGGGTGAAGGGATTACTACTTCTCTGTAAGAGGAAAGGGATGGATTAATTACCCTATCACAATCACAAAGAATAATTGATCTGTGGGGTATAAAGACAGTTACTGCCTTGACATTAGTCTTTTCTTCCCCCTCTGTGGCTGCCTTTAGCAAGTCTAAATAAAGCAACTTGCTCAGGTTTCTGGACTGGTGATTGAAAATTAGCTTTTATATTATGGAACTGACCGTGTTATTGTGAAAAAGAGAGTACTATGTGTAACATTTCTGTGTAACTCTGGGAATCCTGGTTCCCTGGGGGGTTTTCCTGTGTATTTGTGGTTCCTTATGTATCCCTGGGCAGTGCCTCATGAACTAGAATGTTCTCAAAGCTACTTAAATTCTTAAGGTAAAGCATATAGCACAAAAAAAATTGGACAGTGACGACACTATATCATGAGACCAACAACTGCTGTGTCCTTGATAATTGTGAGCCCTTCCCCAATCTATTAGGCACTCTTGTGCTAGAGTTTGTGAGACTTAGTAAGAAAGCCCAGGATCATAATTAGGAAAGAAGCACTCCTATCCTTACTGTTCAAAAATAGAATAATTAAGGTACCATTCAAGAGATAGTTGAGATAACAGATTTTACGTGATTATACAGGACAATTTGCTTGATAGGAATTTAAATCCTCCTAATTAAAACAAATTTGCTCCAACTGATTGAATATGGCAATACACTTAATTATACCATTCTGAATTCCAACAAACCTACTTGTGTAGAGTAATGTATGTGAATATATTGCCATCTAGTGGATAAAAGAAAATAAATCTTAGGAAATGGAAACTAAAATGTAATGATTACAGAGCAAGGCAAGCAATTTATATGAAAACAATATTGTAAATAGGAACAACTCTGAAAGACTTAAGATTTTTGATAAATGTAATAACCCTTCAGGGTTCCAGAATACTGATAAGTAGAATGATGAAACATGCCCAATTCCTGACAGAGAGAGATCAGCTAAAGATGTTAAAGTCACATACATTTTTGTACCTGACCAATGAGAAAAACTGTTTTGATTATCATTTTTGTTACAAAAATTTTGCTTTTCTTTTCAGTGGTAAAAGGGTAATGTATAGATAGGGGATGAAGGGATATGAGTTTTTTTTTATAAAGAAGATAAAAGATCAGAAAGTATCTCAGATAAGCAAGATAGTTTGGAAAGTTGCATTCACTCCTTCCTTTTAATTTTCACTTTCAACATCAAAACCCAGAAAGTCCAAAGATTATACCCATTAGTTTATTTATTCATCAATTGCCTGCTTCTACAACTCCTGGAATAATGAGAAATCCTATTATTTCTGTGATGGTTGATTAAGTTTTAGGCGTTTGTGAGCTTTATCTATGTTTTCCATTAATTCTTATGCTATTAAAACTGTGGTTAATGTTTAAGCTATGCTTGCCAGTACTTGAATTCAACATTAGAGGAAGGGGAGTGGATATTGGATAATGTTTTTAAATGAAGTTACTTTAATTATCCAAATTCTGCCATTGAGGAAACTGAAAGACAGAGGCTAAATGATATGATCAAGGTTACATAAGTAGTTTTTGAGGTCAAATTTGAACACAGATCTTTCTGATTCCAGGTCCTACACTATACCACCTAGCTAAAGAAAAAATGTTTCTCAGGGAAAAATTTGTGATAAGAAAAGTTCAGTTTCCCACAGAGAACCATGACACCTCAAGTTAGGTACCTCCATAATACCATGAGTCTGGCGAGTCTGGTTTGAAAGGAAACCTCTCCTCCAGAAGGGAAGGGGATAAAGAAATAGCAAAGCAACAAATCAACCCAAGAAATAAGTGAGTTCTACCTAGAGAAGCTCTGTCCATACAAAGGTATGGGGTAAGAGCATGCTGTAAAAGAAAAGAATCCCAGCTTCTGGGATAAAAGTTCTCTCTGATAAAAACTGTTAGGAAAATTGTAAGTCAATATGGCAGAAATTTGGATTAAACATCTCATACCACATACCAAGATAAGATCAAAACTGGTACAGGATTTAGACATAAAAGACAATATTATAAGCAAACTAGGAGATCAAGGAATAGTTTATCTGTCAGATTTATGGAAAAGGAAGCAGTTTATGACCAAGAAAGAGATGGAGAACATCATTAAAAACAAACTAGGTAATTTTGATTACATTAAATTAAAAAGCTATTGCACAAACAAAACCATCTTTACCAAGATCAATAAAATGTAGTAAGTTGAGGAACAATTTTTACAACTAGTATTACTGACAAAGGACTCATTTCTAAAATATACTGAGAATTCAGTCATATTTATAAAAAAAAACAAAGCCACTCCCCAATTGACAAATGGTCAAAGGATATGCGGTGGTAATTTACAGATGAATACATCAAAGTGATCCATAGTCAGATGAAAAATTGCTCGAAATCATAACTGATTAGAGAAATACAAATGAAAGCATCTCTGAGATACCACCTTACACCTCTCAGACTGGCCAATATGACCAGAAAGGACAATAAACAATGTTGGAAGGGATGTGGGAAATCTGGAACACTAATGCATTCTTGGTGGAGCTGTGAACTCATCCAACCTTTCTGGAGATCAATTTGGAATTATGCCCAAAGGGCAATAAAAATGTGCATACCCTTTGATCCAGCAATACCACTACTAGGGTCTATACCCTGAAGAGATCATGAAAAAAGGTTAAAACATCACTTGTACAAAAATATTCATAGCAGCCCCATTTGTGGTGGCAAAGAATTGAAAATTGAGTGAATGTCCATCAACTGTGGAATGGCTGAACAAATTTGGGTATGTGTATGTTATGGAACACTATTGTTATATTGGAAACCAGGAGGGATGGGAATTCAGAGAAGCCTGGAAGGATTTGCATGAACTGATGCTGAACAAGATGAGCAGAACCAGAAGAACATTGTACACCCTAACAGCAACATGGGGGTGATGATCAACCTTAATTGACTTGCTCATTTCATCAGTTCAACAATCAGGGACAATTTTAGGGTATCTATGTTGGAGAATACCATCTGTATCCAAAGAAAGAATTGTGGAATTTAAACAAAGACCGAAGACTATTACCTTTAATTTTTTTTTAAAAAATGGTATCTTATAATTTAATTTTTCTATCTTATTTTTCCTTAAGTATATGATTTCTCTCTCAACACATTCAGTTTTGATCACTGTATAGCATGGGAACAATGTAAAGACCATCAGATTGCCTTCTGTGGGACATGGGGCGGGGGAGGGAAGTGAGATTGGGAGGAAAATTATAAAATTTAAAAAATAATAAAAGAAAGATATTTTTATAAAGTGTTCATCAAATTCAGTTGGGTTGGGTTTTCTCCTTTGTTTTCTTTTTCTTCCTCTGGTTGGGGATAATATAATCCATAAGCAGTCTAATACAGTTTTCTTAGCTCTCTGAGCTGTGGAGAGGAGTTGTGTCCATCAAGGTTGTCTATCTCATAGTGCTGTTGATGTGTACATTGCTCTCTTGACTCTATTCCCTTTGCTCAGCATCAGATCCCATAAGTCATTCCATGCTTCTCTCGAGTCCATCCATTTCTGGTTTCTTATAGAACAATAATATGTACCATAACTTGTTTAGCCATTCCCCAAATGATGGGCATCCCTTCAATTTCCAATTCTTTGCCACTACAAAAAAGAGTTACTATGAATATTTTGGAATATGTAAGACTTTTCTCATTTTTTACAATTTCTTCTGGATACAGTACTAGAAATGGAATTGCTGGGTCAAAGGGTATGAACAGTTTTATTGCTCTTTGAGCAGAGTTCCATATTGCTCTCCAGAAAGGTTGGATCCATTCACAACTCCACCAGCAATACATCAGTGTCCCAATCCTCCCACAACCACTCCAACATTGATCACCTTTCCTTTTTCTCATCTGGACTAATCTAACTTGTGTGAGATGATACCTCATTGTTGTTTTAATTTGCATTTCTCCAATCAATAGAGATTTGGAGCATTTTTTCATATGATTATCTATAGCTTTAATTTCTTCATTTGAAAACTTTCTATTCATATCCTTTGAACATTTATCAATTGGGGAATGACTTGTGACCTTATAAATTTGATGCAATTCTCTCTCTATATATATATGTTTTAAAAATGAGGCTTTTATCAGAATTCCTGGTTATAAAGATTGTTTCCTAGCTTTCTGCTTTTCTTCTAATTTTGGCAGCATTGATTTTATTATGGCAAAACTTTTAATTTAATATAATCAAAATCTTTCTTTTGCAGTTTATAATGTGCTCTAATTCTTGTTTGGTCATATATTTATCCCATTTCCATAGATCAGATAGAGTATTTTTTTTTGTCTATTACTTTATCTGTGGTGTTGCTCTTTATTTCTAAATCCTGTACCCATTTTGACTTTATTTTGGTAAAGGTCTGAGATGTGAATCTATGCCTAGTTTTTGCCATACTATTTTCTAGTTTTCCCAACAATTTTTGTCAAATAGTGAGTTCTTATCCTAGAAGCTGATGTCTTTGGGTTTGTCAAATAGCAGATTGTTGTAGTTGTTTAATGCAGTTTCTTTTGAACCTATCCTAATCCACTGATCTATTACTCTATTTCTTAACTAGTACCAGGCAGTTTTGATGAATGCTGCTTTATAGCATAGTTTGAAATCTGGTAGAGCTAGGCCACCTTCCTTTACACTTTTTTCATTAGTTCCCTTGCTATTTTTGCCCTTTTGTTGCTCCAGATGAATTTTATTACTATTTTTTCTAGCTTGGTAAAGTAGTTATTTGGTAGTTTGATTGGTGTGACACTGAATAAGCAATTTAATTTGGGATCTATGTCATTTTTATTGTATTAGCTCAACCTAACCATGAGTATTTGATATTTTTCCATTTATTTAGATCTGACTTTATTTGGGTGAGGAGAGCTTTATAATTGTGTCTTGGGAGATAGATTACCAAATATTTAATGTTGTCTACAGTTATTTTAAATAGAATTTCTCTTTCTAGATCTTGTTCTTGGGCTTTGTTGTTCATATATAGAAATACTGATGATTTATGTGAGTTTGGTCTATATCCTGCTTCTTTGCTGAAATTGTTAATTTTTTCAAGGAGTTTTTAGATGATTTTCTCAGGTTCTTTAGGTATACCATCATATCATCTGCAAAGGAGTGAAAGTTTCACTTCTTCATGTCCAATTCTGATTCCTTCAATTTCTTTTTCTTCTCTCACTGCTACTGCTAGCATTTCTAATACTATATTGAATAGTAATGGTGATAATGAGCATCCTTGCTTCACCCCTGAAATGATTGGAAATGCTATGTTTATTCCCATTAAATATAATATTTGTTGATAGCTTTAGATACTATCTAATATTTTAAGGAAAACTTCATTTAACCCTAAACTTTCTAGTGTTTTCAATAGCAACAGATATTGTGTTTTATCAAAAACTTTTTCAGTATCTATTGAAATAATCATATGATTTCTGATGGTTTTACTATTGATATGTTTAATTATGTTGGGTGTTTTCCTAATGTTGAACCATCCTTGCCTGCCTGGTATAAATCCAACCTGACCATGGTGTATTATCCTGGTAATAACTTGCTGTAATCTCATTGCTAAAATTTCATTTAAGATTTAAGGAGATATAATTTTCTTTGCTTTGGTTCTTCCTGGTTTAGATATCAGCACCATGTTGGTATCTCCTTCCTCTCCTATTTTTTAAAAGAGTTTATGTAGAATAGGAATTAATTTTAATTAAATATTCGGTAGAATTCACTTGTAAATCCATCTAGACCTGAATATTTTTTCTTAGGGGGTTTATTAATGGTTTCTTCAATTTCTTTTTTCTGAAATAGGATTATTTAAGTAATTTATTTCCACTTCTGTTAGTCTGGGCAGTTTGTATTTTTATGAATATTCATTCATTTCACTCAAGTTGTCCAACTCATTGGCATATAGTTTGACAAAGTAGCTCTGAATTGTCTCTTTAATTTCTTCCTCATTGGGGGTTACTCATTTCATTTTTGATATTGGTAATTTGTTTTTTATTATTTTTTATTATTTTTAATTTCTTTTTTATTTATCAGCTTAACCAGAGGTTTGTCTATTTTATTTCTATTTCATAGTTTCATTTATCAGGTCAATGGTTTTCTTGCTTTCCATATTATTCATCTCTCCCTTGATTTTTAGAATTTCTAATTTGGTATTTATTTAGGGATTTTAATTTGTTCTTTTTCTAGCTTTTTTTTAATTGCATACTCAATTCATTGATCTCCTCTTTCTCTATTTTATTCATATAGGCATTTAGAGATATAAAGCTTCCCCTCAAAACTACCTTTACTGCATCCCATAAATTTTGATATGATGTCTCATTATTATCATTTTCTTGGATATAATTATTGATTATTTCTATTATTTGCTATTTGATCCACCCATTATTTAAGATAAAGTTATTTAATTTCTAATTAGTTCTTGGTTTATCTTTCCCTGACCCTTTATTACATGTAATTTTTAATTGCATCATGGTCTGAGAAGCGTGTATTTATTATTTCTGCCTTTCTGCATTTGATTTTAAGATTTCTGTTTCTTAGTACATGATCAGTTTTGGTGAAGGTGCCATGTACTATTGAGAAAGGTATATTCTTTTCTATCCCCATTAAGTTTTCTCCAGAGGTCTATCATATCTAAGTTTTCTAAGATTTCATTTACCTTCTTAACTTCTTTCTTATTTATTTTGTTGTTAGATTTATCTAATTCTGAGAGAGGGAGATTGAGGTCTTCCATTATTAAAGTTTTGCTGTCTATTTCTCCTTGTAATTCACTCAGCTTTTCCTCTAGGATCTGCATGCTATACCACTAGATGCATACATATTTAGTAATGATATAGCTTCATTACCAATGGCGCCTTTTAAGAGGATGTAGATTCCTTCCTTTTGCCTTTTAATTAGATTGTTTTTTTTTATTTTGTCTTAGATTAGGATCACTATGCCAGATTTTTTTTTACTTCCACTGAGGCATAATATATTTTGCTTCAACCTTTTACCTTTACTCTGTGTGTTTCTCTTTGCTTCAAATGTATTTCTTGCAAACAACATATTGTAGGATTTTGGTTTTTAATCCACTCTGTGATCTGCTTCTGTTTTATGGGACAGTTCTTCCCATTCACATTTACAGTTAAGATTACTAATTCTGTATTTCCCTTCATGCTCTCTTTCTCCACTTATATTTTTCTCCTTCCTTTTCTCTTATTACTCCTCACCAAAATTTTACCTACTTTCCCTTTTGACTTTTCTTTTAGGAATTTAACTTTGAGTTTATTTTCACTTTTTACCTTCCCTTCCCCTTTTATCAATCCCTTCTTCCCTTATCTTTCTCATTCCCTATCCCCACCTTCCCCTGTAGATTAAGTTAGATTTTTAAACCCAAGTGGGAATGTATCTTATTCCCTCACAGGCTAAATCTATTGAATAGCATTTACCCAGCATTCACATTCTCCCTTCTTTCCCTATAAAATTATAGATCTAGTTCTCTCATCCCTTGGTTCTCTAATGTTATTTATCAGGTATCATTAATCACAGTTCAATTATTTGATTTGTAGCTTGTCTCTTCTGGATCTGTTTTCCAGGTCATTTGTTTTCCCTAGAAGGTACTTTACATTTCCCTCAATTTTTTTCAGTGTTTTTATTTTGCTTGATGGAATCTTACAATCTTGAAGATTCATTAGTTTCTAACTTTTCAGTTTTAACTTTTAGGATTTTATTTTCTTCAATTAGCTTCAGTATTTCCTTTTCTAATTGGTTATTTTTACTTTTAATGGAGTTGATTTCTTTGTTCAACATGTCACAATTTTCCTGCTTGACTTTCATTTTTTTCAGTTTTCTTCTTCTCTTTTTGGTTTTTTAAATTCTTTTTTAAGCTCTTTGATGAGCTTTTGTATTTGGTGCCAATTTATAGAGTGTTTTGATACTTCTGTGTGTAATTTTTCTCTGTTTTCTTCTTGAGATATGGCATTGCTGTCATCTTTATCTGTGGAGTAGTTTTCTATAGGGAGTGCCCTTTTAGTTTTTTTGTTCATCTTTGTTGTTTTAGTTCTGCTCCTGGGGTATATGGAGTATAGACCCAAGCTTTTATTTTGCTAGGGCTGGGATCTGATCTCTGGCTTGTTGTTAGACAAGATCTTGCCTAAATAGTCTAGGCCTTGCCTTTTCAGAGGTTCGTCTCCTCCTTTATGTCCAGGTTTTGACTTAACAGAGGATTGTTCCCAACACAGTCCTGTCTTTTAACTTGGTGGTCCCAGGGTTCAGACTTTGTTTAGGGTTTGCATCCTTCCTGCTGGCTTGCTGTCTAGCTGCTAGTACCTCTTTTATTATTAAGCTGTTGGGACCTGGATTGCACTGTAACTAAAAGCCTCCTGCTGACTTTTGCCACTCTCCTGCCTCCTGGACTAAAGTCCCCTTTTCCCCCAAAGAGACAGACCTTTGCTAAAGATCCTCCATAATATCTTCAGTTGAAAAGTTCTTTGAATCTTCTCTTTTTCTTGGTGGGATCTGTAGTGTGAATGGTAGAGTAGAGGCTTCGTTTATATTTTATAGGGAAAGGCTTTGGGAGCAGGTTAGTTTGACTCCACCCAGAAGTCTAGCTCAAACAAAATCTTGATGACAATTCATTGTGCAGGTTGTAGAGAGCCTTCCTGTTAACAGCTGAGTTGGCCTTGTTGGACTTTGAGATTTCATTCTGGAAGTTGCTTACTTTGCTACCTTTGTCACAACTTGTTGCTGACCTGTAGATCTGTTGAGTTCCTTTTGGGCTAAGCTGCTCAGAAAGTGTTAGGTTCCTATCAGACTAGCTTATCCTTACCCAGGCGAATGTTGATGGGGCAGGAGATAAGAATGGAAAGGATGACAAGATCTCCTGGATCTCCAAGTACTCCAAGATCTCTGTTTATTAGACCAAATACAAGTGCTTAAATATCCTCCCCAGTCCCTGGTCCACTTTAAAATCAACCAGTAGGGTGGCTAGGTGGCACAGTGGATAAAGCACCAGCCCTGGAGTCAGTGTCAAATCCAGTCTCAGACACTTAATAACTACCTAGCTGTGTGGCCTTGGGCAAGCCACTTAACCCCATTTGCCTTGCAAAATCCTAAAAAAAAAAAAATCAACCAGTAAATAACACTCTGGTGCTAGAGGACACCAGATGATGAAAATTTGCAATACTCCCACATACAACAGTCCCTAACATATCCCCCATTTTTCTTTTTTTAAGTGAAATTCCTTCATTCAATTACATAATGGATACCATATAAATTGTAAACAAAAGTTCAAAAATAGTATAAACAAATGTCAATTTAAACAATAGTAAAAACAACTAAGTATCCAAATCAATTAACATGAGTTATTAAATTTTACAAAATAATAGCACAAATATCTCTTTCCCAAAAGCAATCAGTAGATTATATATGATTCAATATTCCCAAATTCCTTGAAATACAACTCAACCTTATAATTTCCTTCTGAATTACACACACACACACAGAATTTTAGACACAAACAACAGAAACAACTCTCTTGTAAAATATTTACCAAGCTGAGATTGATACCCTGGTCAGTTCCAGATCTCTGAATATAGAAACATTTTCCCACCTTTCCAGGCCTGCAGAGAGATGTAAAATGTCCTGTTGATGATCAAATACACATATACACACACACACATATTAGCCATAAGCACAGGCTTCATTGACAGATGAAATCTGAATTTCCCAGTCCCAGAAAAAAGTTGTCTTCACTTTTTTTTCTTAAGTAATGAACCATGAAGCTTCCCAATCAAAAGCCTATTGAAAAACATAGTCATTGCCCAACCCCCCCTTCCTCCGCAGAACAGGAAGAAGGCATGGAGGTACCATGATTTCTAAAATAAGCTTTTTTGCAGGGCAGCTAGGTGGCACAGTGGATAGAGAACCAGCCCTGGAGTCAGGAGTACCTGAGTTCAAATACGAACTCAGACACTTAATAATTACCTAGCTGTGTGGCCTTGGGCAAGCCACTTAACCCCATTGCCTTGGCAAAAAAAAAAAAAAAAAAAAAAAAATAAAATAAGCTTTTTGGGACATAGGCTTGAGTTTCAAAGTTCCAAAAAGGAAGATTTCCCTTCTCCCTCCCTCCTCCTTCTACAGAGGGTGGGAGCAGCAGAGTGAGAGAGAGAGCATTTGAAATTACTTGAGTTGTTGATAACAGTACAATTTGGAGTTGTTGCATTTTCTAAACAGTAGTCAACACCATTACAAACTGTCCAATAGCATGTGACATTTTTTCTCTCAACAGGAAGTACAATTAATGTCTACTTTACTGCTTTCTGGTACCAGAGCAAGAGTCATGGTATGCTTGGTTGTAGGCTGGAGAGTGAAATTTGTTGTGGTTTCTGAAGTGGAATTCCTCATAGGGGTCAGGTTCTGGGTCAGGGTCTGCGGCAATGAGGAGAAGTCTCTAAAACTGACTGTAGGTTTAGGGGTTTGGATTGCACTTTATGTGCATAGTGCAATGAGGCCAACAGCTGCGACTAAAAGGAATCCCATCCTGTTCATGGTGCTGGTATGGATTGCTGCTGGGGAAGAAGCTTCGCCCCCTTGCACTGCCAGAGAGACTCCACTTCCCCCTGACTCCTCAATACTGAATACTTATTTGTTTTTTCACTTTCACTGTTACTTAACACTGAATACTTACGTTTTCTTACTTGTACTTTACACCTCCTTGTTCCAACTTCCTTAAAATCAGTCCCCTGGTAGCAAATCAATGTTACTTTCTCTGGAGTCCTCTGCTCTGAGATGTCGCCTGGATTCTCTTGCTTGTATCTGCTGGTCCTTATCCCAGACTCCACTCAAATATCTCCACCTTTGTGTCCCTGTTCAGGTGTCATTATATTGAGTCCCTTTCTGAACTTGCTTAAGCTTCCCCAAGGCAAATGCTGAAGGGGTAAGAGACAAGAGAGACAAGTTCTCCATGTATACCAAGTTCTCCTAGATCTCCAAGTTCTCCAAGATCTCCATTTATTAGATCAAATACAAGTGCTTAAATATCCTCCCAGTCTCTAGTCTACTCCCACTTCCATGGCACTCTACAATCAACCAGTAAATAACACTGTGGTGCTAGAGGACACCAGATGATGAAAATTTACAGTAGTCCCCCCCACACACACACACAACAGTCCCTAACATAGATCCTATTGGAAATACTATGTATGGGAAGCCCTTGCCAAGAGATAAACTTTTTTAAATACTCTGAATAGCAGTAGTTTGGGTATCAGATCTGATAGCATATTTTTTAGAAATGGTCTATAGCTACAGGGATGATAATGTGTCTGTGAAGGAATAAAAACTGCTAAATTAAATGGCCATTATTATTATCTTTTTAAACTTCTATGCCTTTAGCTAAAGTCTTATATTGCCCTTGGACCAGTCATAGTCTTATATAAAGTGATAATCAATTTATGTCTAGTGAGGTGATTGATTATTCTGAAGGATTAAATTTTTACTTCCCTGGATGGTCTATTAAGAGAATGTCACCAGCAAGACCTCATTTCTATAGTGCAACAACATTATAATTTATACTTGGAAAGAATCATAGCCTTACTCTCATTGTAGATAAACTCAGATTGAATCACATCTGGCTTCTTTGTCAGGTTCCACATTTCATGATAGAGTATAATGAGAATGGTTTTCATTCCAAGAATATAAGTCACATTAAAAAAAAGCCAACTTGAAAACAATGTTTTTCTGGAATTGCAAATTGATAAAATCTGGACCACCTTGAACTTACACAAATGCTTGTGATCAGTTAAGTCTCTGAGGGGGTGATTGGCTCCCATCAGGTGGTGCCACTATGTCTCCAGGGCAGTTTTGCTATCCAGAGCTGATTTTTCCAATGTCAATTGGAAATCATACCTGATATCCAGTCATGATTTTTCCAAAGTCAGTTGGCAAAAGTATTATACAACTGGAAGACATACAATTTCCGTCTTTCTTTCTTGTAGTTCCTTTTAAAATAGATTTTGAATTTTTTTGAATTTTAATTAGCTTAATAATTAAATCAAGTCAACAAGCATTTACTAAGCTTTCAGCATGTGGCAGGAAGTATTTGGGATACAAAAAAAAGGGCAGAAACTGTCCCATCTCTTAAGGAACAGTCTTGCTTGGGGAAAAAATCAAGAAAACCAAGTATATATCCTATATACAGGATAACTTGAAGAGAAGGTATTGACACTGAGTGGGACTGGGAAGAACTTTATGCAGCAGGTAAGATTTTAGTTAAAACATGAAGGAAGTTAGGGAAGTCAGAATCATTCCAATCATGGAATCCATGGCAAATGAAAAGTCCTGAAGTCAAGAGTTGGAGGGTCTTATTTGAGCAACACTGCAGGTCTATGATAGAGAGTAAAAGTAAAAGAAGCATGGTTAAGGAGGGCTTTAAAAGCTAACCAGTGTGTAGTGGATAGAGCACTGGTCCTGAAGTCAGAAGGACCTGAGTTCAAATTTGGTCTCAGTCACTTGATACTTACTAGCTGTGTGACCTTGGGCAAGTCACATAACCCATTGCCCCCCCCCACACACACACACACACACACACACACGTAGTAGATTATTACTGGAATTTATTGGAGAAAGGTGATATGGTCAGACATTTTAGGAAGATCAGTTTGACAGCAGACTAGAGGATGGTCTGGAGTGGGGAGAGACTTGAGACAAGAAGATCAAGTGAACGGACATTGTAATAATCTAACCATGAGGAGATGAAGACCTACACTAGGATGATGGCTGTATTAGAGAAGATAAAATAGGATAGTGTAAAGGTAAAAATGACATGAATTGGCAACAGATTGGCAATGAGGAATAAGAGAGTGAAGAGCTGAGGGTGATACATGGGATTTCAATCTTGGATGACTAGAAAGATGGATGATGGGAAGCTATGAAGAACAGGTTTTGAGGGGGAAAATGAGTTTGGTTTTGTACCTGTTGAGTTAAAGATATCTATGAGATATATTATGAGAAGTACATTTCCAGATGTTCAATATGCAACTGGAGATGAGGTAATAAAGATGATAATGATGATGATAATGATGATGATGATGATGGTGATGGTGATGGTGATGGTGATGATGTATCTTTCTTTGCAAAGACAGAACAAGCTGGATCTGTAAATTGACTCCACATATTCTTTGACCATTCCCCAATTAAATGGCTTAGTTTTTTTAAATAAATTTGACTCAATTCTCTATATATTTTAGAAATGAGTCCTTTGTCAGAAATATAAGTTGTAAAAATTGTTTCCCAATTTACAACATTTCTTTTGATCTTGGTTACAGTGGTTTTGTCTGTGCAAAGAAAAATAAAATATTTTTAAGAAGAGAGAAAAATTATTCATTGGAAAATTGATCTGTTATTTTCTTTCTCTGGTTTGATTCTCCCTGGTATCAAGGGAGAAAAAGTTTTCAACACTGAAAGAGTTTCCTCCCACTCATTGCCTTTAAATAACATCTTCTTTCTCAAAAATACTTGTAAGATTCCAAAACTTGGATTACCTGGGGATTGATAAAAGTTTTCTTGATAAAATGTTCCCTCTCTGAGAAATTAACTTAATTTACTTGACTAAACTTTAATTACAACTTCTTTGGACAAAATTAAGTCTTATGTGGTTATAATGTAATTACAGTTCATTCTTGATTCTTATGACCCCAGCCCAAATCCAAGGCTATGAGAGAAAACAAAATATTTCTAAACTTTACATTGTAAATACTGGCAAAGCAGTTGCCAATAATAATAATGATAATAATGTAATAATATCATCTAGCATTTAGATAGCCCTGGAATGCTTGCAATTCTTGCAAACTACATTTTTAAAACCACTCACAACAATCCTGGGAGGTAATTACTTTTATTATTTATAGTTTTCATATGAAGAAATTAAAGCAGAAATTATTTTAAGATGATTTAGATTTCCCTCACTGGCATTGAGGGGGAAAAAATCAAGGTGCCAGTAGGTCATAATACTCCTCAAGAACACGGGCAATAAATACACTAAGAAAAACTCCAATGATTCCAAGATTTACAAATGAATTCTATTTCCAAAACCATGTAAACAATCTGAAAAAAATATGAAAGAATCCCTCCAAATTCCTTCTAAGATACAGATATAGTCTTGACACCTTGATACCAGGAAGAATCAAACCTGAAAAAGAAAATAACAGATCAATTTTCCAATGAATAATTTTTCTCTCTTCTTAAAAATATTTTATTTTTCTTTGCACAGACAAAACCACTGTAACCAAGATCAAAAGAAATGTTGTAAATTGGGAAACAATTTTTTACAACTTGTATTTCTGACAAAGGACTCATTTCTAAAATATATAGAGAACTGAGTCAAATTTATTTTTAAAAAAGCCATTCCTCAATTAACAAATGGTCAAAGGATATGTGGAGACAATTTATAGATGAGGAAATCAAAGCTAAACATAGTCATAAGAAAAATTGCTCTAAATCATTACTGATTAGAGAAATGCAAATTAAAGCATCTCTGAGATGCCACCTTACACCTCTCAGACTGGCCATTATGATCAGAAAGGACAATGATCAATGTTGGAAGGGATGTGAGAAATCTGAAAGACTAATGCATTCTTGGTGGAGCTGTGAACTCATTCAACTTTTCTGGAGATCAATTTGAAATTATGCCCAAAGGGCAATAAAAATGTGCATACCCTTTGATCCAGCAATGCCACTACTGGGTCTATACCTTGAAGAGATCATGTAAAATGCTAAAAACATAACTTCTACAAAAATATTCATAGCAGCCCTGTGATGGCAAAGAATTGAAAATTTTGTGAATGTCCATCAATTGGGGAATGGCTGAACAAACTGTGGTATGTGTATGTTGTGGAACACTATTGTTCTATTGGAAACCAGGAGGGGTAGGAATTCAGAAAAGCCTGGAAGGATTTGCATGAACTGATGCTGAGTGAGATGAGCAGAACCAGAAGAACACTGTACACCCTAACAGCAACATGGGGGTGATGATCAACCTTAATTGACTTGCTCATTCCATCAGTGCAACAATCAGGGACAATTTTAGGGTATCTGTGATGGAAAATATCATCTGTATCCAGAGAAAGAATTGTGGAGTTTAAACAAAGACCCAAGACTAATACCTTTAATTTTTCTATCTCTTATAATTTATTTTTTTCCCTTAAGGATATGATATCTCTCTCAACACATTCAACTTAGATCAATGTATAGCATGAAAACAATGGAAAAACTAACAGATTGCCTTCTGTGGTGCTGGAAGGAGGGAAGCAAGATTAGGGGGAAAATTGTAAAATTCAAAAATAAATTAATCATTTTAACAAATATTATATTTTTCCAAATTGCATATAAAAACAATTTTTAACATTTATTTTTTAAGCACTTTGGGTTTCAGAATTTCCAGCCAAGATGATGAGGAGAAGTCAGGCACTGTTTTAAGCTCTCCTGGCTTTCCTTCAGAATTAACATGAATCATGTGACCTTGGGCTAGCCACTTAATCCCATTGCCTTGCAAAAGAAAAAAGAAAAAAAAAGAATTAAATGAATCAATCATCTTAACATATTTTGGATTGGGGTGGCTAGGTGGCACAGTGGATAAAGCACCGGCCTTGGAGTCAGGAGTACCTGGGTTCAAATCCGGTCTCAGACACTTAATAATTACCTAGCTGTGTGGCCTTGGGCAAGCCACTTAACCCCATTTGCCCTGGAAAAACTTAAATAAAAACAGATTTTGGATCCTCCAAACCCAGAGAAGAATAGAAAAGAGCATCAAGGAGCAAAGTCTGTCACAGGGGAGCATGGGCAAATTGGGGATAGAGAACAGAGACCCAGCATAGGGACAGTGGGGTGAGGCCAGGGGACTGACCTTGAGAACAGTAGTGGGAGTGTTTGCTATATGCTTGGTGGATGGGAGTGCTTCAGAGCTGTTGCCCAGACATCCATCTAACTCTTAGGTGAGCCCCGGTGTTTTCAGTGGAGTCGCTGTGCTTCCAGTTGAGCCCCACCCCCCAACATTACTGTGGGACAGTGCCCAGGTGTTTGCACCTTGCCCTAAGGCTCAGGTATGGGCCATATATCTCCCCCAGCTCTGATTGCAGATTAAATTGATTAATTGTCTAACTCCAGGGCCCAGCCCACATTATGCCAGGCAGCCCAGATCTTGCTGCCCCCTCCTGCCCCCCCCAGGCCTAGGAAATGGGTCACTAATCAACATCACAGACAATCCAGAGAAAGCTTCTGGCATCCCTTCTGGCTCACTGAGTAATGCCCTGGAGTGCCTGGAGTGGGCAAGGCCTCCAGGGATCTCAACACCAGAGGTCTGTGAACTAGCCCCTCCGTAACACAAGACCCTAGGAAAAGGACCCAAAATGAAGAAAGACAAGTGTAAAAGTGGGGTCCATTGAATGTTACCTTGAAGCCAAGGATCCTATCTCAGAAAGAACTAGAGTTTCAGAGGAGAACATAAATTGATCTCCAGCCCAGAAAGACATCTTAGAAGAAATAATAAAGGATGGAAAAATTGGGAAAAGAAATTCAAGAGAAAATTAGCATCTTACAACAAGAAAACAAAGACATTGAAAATACAATTGTACAAGTGCAAAAAGGAAATAATTCTGTCAAAAACACAATTAGCCAAATGGAAAAAGATAACAATTCCTTCGTTTTTTTAATTGACCAATTGGAGATGAAAAAAAAGTAAATGAAAAACTCTTCTCTAAAAAAAAATTGGAATCTGTAGAAACTAATGACATCATGAGACACCAAGAGTCTGTTAAACAATATCATAAAAATGAAAAAATAGAAGAAAATGTAAAATACCTCATTGGCAAAACAACAGACTTGGAAAATAGATCCAGGAGAGACAATTTAAGAACCATAGGACTTCCTGAAAACCTTGAAGAAAAAAAAGCTTGGACTTCATACTTCAGGATATAGTGATAGCCCTGACATCTTAGAACCATAGGACAAAATAGTCATTGAAAGAGTACACTGACCTTCTCCTGAAAGGGATCCCCAAACGAAAACACCAAGGAATATTATGGCCAAACTCCAGAACTATGAGATCAAGGAGAAAATCCTGCGAGTGTCCAGAAAGAAACAATTTAAATAGCAAGGAGACATGTCAGGATGACACAGGACCTGGCTGAATTAACATTAAGGGATCGAAGGGCCTGGAATTTAATATTCTAGAGAGAAAGGCAGCTTGGAATGCAGCCAAGAATTCACTGTCCAGGAAAACTGAGCCTTTTCTTCCAGGGGAAAGGATGGACATTTTCCTTTCCTTTTACTGATGAAAAGACTAGAGGTAAACAGAAAACTTGTTCTTCAAATAGGAGACTCAAGAGAGACATGAAAAGGTAAAATGGGGAAAAGAAAAAAATGTTATCCAATAAGATGGAATTGGCTATATCCCCGCCCAGGAGAAAGATTTTCATAAGTTTTGAGAATTGTAACTCTATTAGAGAGAATGTACTTAGTCAGAAGTAATGGACACTCATGATTTGTTCATGACTCTGATGCAATGATTTAAAAATAATATCTCCTTTTAAAAAGGGGATAGTAAAGAGATTAGAGGAAGGAGGAGACTGAATGAGATAAATTACATCACATGAACAGATGCAAAGAACCTAATGCAATAGAGGGAAGGAGGGAGGAGGTGAGAACTGTCTGAATCTTATTCTCATCAGATTTGACCCAAAGAATGATTAACACACACACACACACACACACACACAAACACACACACACACACACACTCAGTTGAGTTTAGAAATTTATCTTACCTTTCAAGCACTTAAGAGAGGAAAGGGGGAGGGGAGCAAAAGAGGAACTGATGGAACGGAAGGAAGAAGGGGTAAAATGAAAGGGGAAAGAAAAAGAGAAGAATTGGATAGAAGGGGGTAAATACACCAAAGGAGGTGGTATTCAGAAGTAAAATCCTGGGGAATAGGAATAAGGTGGGAAATGGGGAAAATAGAATTGGAAGGAATATAGCATGGAAGCCAATAAAGAGTTTGAATGTGACTTTGAATATGAATGGGCTGAACTCCTCCATAAAATGTAAGCAGATAGCAGAGTGGATTAAAAATCAGAATCTTACAATGTACTACTTACAAGAAATGCATTTGAGACAGAGAGATACATACAGAGTAAAAGTAAAAGAGTGGAGAAGAATATATTATGCATCAGCAGAAGTGAAAAAGGCAGGGGTAGCAATCCTTATCTCAAACAAAGCAACTGCAAAAATAAATCTCATTAAAAGAGATAAGGAAGGAAAATATATCAATATTAAATATGTATGCACCAAGCAATATAGCATCCAAATTCTTAGAGGAAAAGCTGAATGAGTTACAAGAAGACACAGACAACAAAACTCTAATGGTGGGAGACCTCAACCTCCCTCTCGCAGAGTTAGATAAATAGAATCACAAAATAAACAACAAGGAAGTTAAGGAGATAAATAGAATGTTAGAAAACTTAGACATGATAGACCTTTGGAGAAAATAGAATGGGGATAGAAAAGAATATACATTTTTTCTGCAATACATGGCACCTACACAAAACTGACTACATAAAAACCTACATAAAAACCTCATAATCAAATGAAGAAAGGCAAAAATAGTGAATACATCATTTTTAGACCATAATGAATACATTTTTAGACTATAATGAATACATCTTTTTTAGATCTAAAACTAATTGGAAACTAAATAACCTAATTTTAAAGCATGAGTGGATCAAACAATAAATCTTAGAAAGAATTAATGACTTCATCCTTAGATAATGACAATAACAAGACAAGATGCCAAAACTTATGGGATGTAGCCAAAATAGTTATTAGGGAATATATTATATCTCTAAAGGCTTACATGAAGAAATTAGAGAAAGAGGATATCAATGAACTGAGCATGCAACTAAAAAGTTAGAGAAAAAAATTAAAAACCTTCAATTAAATATTAAATTAGAAATTCTAAAAAGCCTTTGACAAAATATAGCACCCATTCCTACTAAAAAACTAGAGAATGTAGGAATGCATGGATTGTTCCTTAAAATGATAAGCAGTGGGGAGACTAGGTGGTGCGGTGGATAGAGCACTAGCCCTAGAGTCAGGAGTACCTGAGTTCAAATCCGACCTCAGACACTTAATAATTGCTTAGCTGTGTGGCTTTGGGCAAGCCCCTCATTGTCTTGCAAAAAAAAAACACCTCAAAAAAAGTGATAAGCAGTATCTATCAGAAACTATCAACAAGCATTATATGTAATGGGGATAAGCTGGAGGCATTCCCAATAAGATCAGGGGTAAAACAAGTATGTCCATTATCACCATCACTATTCAATACTGTATTATGGAATAATAGTTTCAGCAATAAGAGAAGAAAAAAGAAATTGAAAGAATTAGAATAGGGAAGAAAGAAGCCAAGCTCTCACTCTTTGCAGATGACATGATGGCATACCTAGAGAACACTAAAAAAATCATCTAGAAAAGGACTGGAAATGATTAGCAACTTTGTCAAAGTCACAGTATATAAAACAAACCCTAATAAATCCTCTATATATGACTATATATATATATATATATATATATACATATATATATATATATATATGTGACTAGCAAGATAAAGCAGCAAGAGTCAGAAAGAGAATTTCCATTTAAAATAACTTCAGACAATATCAAATACTTGGGAGTCTACCTGCCAAGGCAGACTCAGAAACTCTATGAAAACAACTATAAAATAGTTCTCATACAAATAAAATCAGATCTAAGTAACTGGGCAATATCAACTGCTCATGGATAGGCTGAGCTAATATAATATAAATGACATTTTACATAATGTAAATCGGGAAACGACTTTTATAACTGGTATTTCTGACAAAGGACCCATTTCTAACATATATAGAGAACTGAGTCAAATTTATAAAAAAAAAGCCATAACTAATCGACAAATGGTCAAAGGATATGCAAACACAATTTACAGATGAGGAAATCAAAGCTACCTATAGTCATTTTAAAAATTACTCTAAATCAATACTGATTAGAGAAATGCAAATTAAAGCATCTCTGAGCTACCACTTCACATATCTCAGATTGGTCAATATAAACAAAAAGGATAATGATCAAAGGAATGTGGAAAATCTGGGACACTAATGCATTGTTGGTGGAGCTGTGAAATGATCTGACCATACTTTGGAATTATGTTCAAAGGGCAATAAAAATGTGCATACCCTCTGATCCAGCAATACCACTACTGGATCTATATCCTGAAAAGATCATGAAAAAAGGGTAAAAACTGCACATGTACAAAAACATTCATAGCAGCTCTGTTTGTAGTGGCAAAGAATTGGAAATCAAGGGGATGTCCATAATTGGGGAATGTTGACCAAATTGTGGTATATGTATGTCATGGAACACTATTATTCTATTAGAAATCAGGAGGGATGGTATTTCAGAGAAGCTTGGAAAGATTTGCATGAATTGATGCTGAGTGAGATGAACAGAACCAGAAGAACATTGTATAACCTTAACAACAATATAGGGTGGTGATCAACTTTGGACATGCTCACTCCATCAGTGCAACAATCAGGGACAATTTTAGGGGATCTGTGACAGATAATATTTTCTGTAGCCAGAGAAGGAACTATGAGTTTAAACCAAGACCAAAGATTATTTTTTTCAATTTTTAAAAAAGTTGTCTTATGTATTATGTAATTTGACTATCTCTAATATTTTCTTTCATCCTTAAGGACATGTTTTTTTTTCTCTCAAAACATTCAATTTAGATTTATGCATTTCATAGAAACAAAAGTAAAGACTATATCAGATTGCCTTCTGTTGGTGGGAGGAGGGATGGGAAAAAATATGAAATTGAAAACCGCAAAAAACATAATTGGTGGAAACTATTATTGTTTATGATTGGAAAACAAAATTTTATATAATTTAAAAAAATGTTTGAGTTTCAAATTCTCTCCATCTCTGCTCCCTGAGATGGGTAAGCAATTAATATGGGTTATAGATGTGCAGCAATATATTTCCATATTAGTCATGTTTAAAAGACAAAACCCTACAAAAAATGGAGTTAGAATTAGTATGCTTCAATCTGCATTGAGACCCCATCATTTCTTTAACTGGAAATAGCATTTTTCATCATGAATCCTTTGAAATTTTCTTTGATCATTGTATGGCTGAGAATAGGTAAGTCATTCACAGTTAATTCCCATATAATATTGTTGTTACTATGTACAATATTTTCCTGACTCTACTCACTTTATTCTGCATCAGTTCATGTTAGTTTTATGGGTTTTCTGAAATTATCTTGTTCATGATTTCTTATAATAAAATAGGATTTTTCACATTCACACATCACAGCTCATCCAAGGGTGGCTAGGTGGTATAGAGGATAGAGCACCAGCCCTGGAGTCAAGAATTCAAATCCGACCTCAGAAACATAATTATCCAGCTGTGTGACCTTGGGTAAGTCACTTAACCCCACTGCCTTACCAAAAAAAAAAAAAAACAATAACTATACAAATAGCTCATCCCTACCCCTCCTTTTGAAATCTCTTTGGGTTACAAAAGTATTAATGGGTTCATTGGATCAAAGACTATGTACAGTCTATAGCCCTTTGACCACGGTTCCAAATTGCTCTCCACAATGGTTGGTTCAGTTCACAACTCTGCTAATTGTTCCAATTTTCCCATATCCCGTCATATGTGTCATTTTGCTTTTCTGTTATATTTGTCAATCTCATAAATATGAGGTAGTACCTCAGAGTTGTTTTAATTTGGATTTTTCTAACCAGTAGTGAATTAGAGCATTTTTTCATATAACTATAAAATAGCTTTGAATTCTTCATCTGAAAACTATCTGTTCATATTCTTTGACCATTTATCAACTGGGGAGTGATTTGCATTTTTATAAATCTGACTCAGTTCTCTACATTTTTGAGAAATAAGACCTTTATCATAAATACTTGCAGCAGAAAATTTTCCCCAGTTTTATGCTTTTCTTATAATCTTGGATGCTTGATCTTGTTTATTTAAAATTTCATTTAATCAGAATCATCCATTTTACATCTTGTTTGGTTATAAATTCTTCCCTTCTCCTTAGATCTGACAGGTAAACTATTCCTTGATCTCATAATTTGACCGTGATATTCTTCGTGTCTAAATCTTGTACTCATTTTGACCTTACCTTGGTATAAAGTGTGAAATATTGATCTATACTTAGCTTCTGCCAAACTGTTGTTCAGTTTTCTCAAAATTTTTTTAAGTCAAACACTGAGTTCTTATCCCAAAAGCTTTGATTCTGGGGTTTATCAATTACTAGATTACTATGGTCATTTACAATTTGTTCTTGTGTATCTAATCTATTCCAGTTATCCACTTCTCTATTTCTTAACCAGATAATTTTTATAATTAGCACTTTATAATATAGTTTGAGATCTGGTCTGGTTAGAACAACTTCCTTTGCAGTTTTTTCAACAATTCCCTTAATATTCTTGACCTTTAGCTCTTCTACTAAATTTTGTTATTGCTTTTCTAGTTCTTTAAAATAATATTTGGTCGTTTGATTAGTATGGCACTGAATAGAATTGTCATTTTTTATTATATTAGCTTGTCCCATATTTTTTTCCATTTGTTCAGATCTGACTTTGTATGAAAAGTGATTTGTAATTATGTTTATATAGTTCTTGGGTTTGTCTTGGCAGTTAGATTCCCAAATGTTTTATATTATTTATTATTTTAAATGAAATTTCTTTTTCTGTCTCTTGCTGCTGGACTTTGTTGGTAATGTATAGAAATGCTGAAGATTTATGTGGGTTTATTTTATATCTTGCAGCTTTGCTGTTTTTCAATTGATTCTGTAGGATTCTTTAAGTATACCTGCAAATAATCTGCAGAGTATTAGTTTAATTTCCTTCTTGCCTGTTTTGATTTCTTTATTTTTCTTCTCTTATTGTTATAGTTAGCATTTCTAGTACAATATTGAATAATAGTGATGATAATGGGCATGTTTGTTTACTCCTGATCTTAATGGGAAGGCTTATCCCCATATCAGATAATGCTTACTGATGATTTTAGAAAGATACTACTTATCATTTTAAGGAAAACTCCATTTATTCACATTCTCTCTATTATTTTTCATAATAGGTGTTGCATTTACCAAAAAAATTTCTACACATATTGAGATAATCATATGATTTCTGTTAGTTTTGTTATTGATATAGCCAACTATTCTGATAGCTTTCCTACTATCAAACTGTACCTACATTTCTGGTATAAAGGCTAGCTGGTCATAGTGTATGATCCTCGTAATATATTGCTCTAATCTCACTGCTAGTGTTTTGTTTAAATTTTTGCAACAATATTCAGTAGGGAAATTGGTCTGTTCTTTTTCTGTGTTTCCTTTTCTTGGTTTGGGTAGCAGCACCATATTTGTGTTATAAAAGAAATGTGAAAGGACTCTTTCTTTGCTTATTTTTTAAATTTATATAGTATTGGAATTAATGCTCTTTAAATCTTTGTTAGAATCCACTAGTGAATTCATCAGGCCATGAGAATTTTTTTCCTAGGGGATTCATTGATGACCTGTTCAGTTCCCCACCCCTCCCAAAATGGAGTTATTTAAATATTCTATTTCCTCTTTTGCTAATCTAGGCTACTTACATTTTGTTAAATATTCATCCATTTCACTTAGACTGTCAGATTTATTGGACAAAATAATTTCTAATAATTGCTTCAGTTTTCTCTCTTCCTTAGTGGTGAATTCACCCTTTACATTTTTGATATTGATAATTTTTCTTTTGTTTTTTGAAAAATTAATCAGATTTGTCAATATTGCTTTTCATAAAATCAGCTTTAAATTTGATTTATTAGTTCAATGGTTTTCTTTCAATTTTATTAATTTATTCTTTGATTGATAGGATCTCTAACCAGGTGTTTAATTGAGTATTTTTAATTTATTCTTTTCTCTAGGCTTTTTTTTTTAATGAACTGCTCTTTTTCTATTTTATTGATGTAAGCATTTAGAGATATAAAATTTCCCCTAAGTACTGTTTTGGTTGCATCCAATAAATGTTGGTATATTGTCTCATTGTTGTCATTTTCTTTAATGAAACATATATGCCCTGTTATAATAAACTCTTTTTTCAGTCCCATTTTCATGAATTTGTCTGATCTATTAGCACAAAGCCCTAAGCAAAATTTTTCTTTAAACAATGTATTCTGCACACTGCTAGTAAGGGGATGTCTGTCCTGAGCTTCTCTCCTATTACATTCTTTTACTCCTTTCACAGCTCTAGTTAGAGAACTGCAAACTTTCAGAGCTCTTTTCAAAGAGGTGTAGTCTGGGTGAGGTCTGCTCACTGCTCTCCTAGTCTTGAGTTCTGCAAGTTCCTGACTCATGTTTGGATCTACAAACTAGTTTTTTTGTTAGGAGTTTCAGTTAACTATTCCTGAACTCAACCACTATTGGCCCCTGGGAGGCTCTGCAGGTTTAAAGTAAATGAATATCTGAGATGCTGTGCTCCATGCTTGGGTTTAAAACCACAGTAATCATGTCCTTCCCAGAAGTTGGTGCATGCTCAGTTACAATTAGCACCAAAGCTCACAACCACTCCTCTCCACTTTGCATCCCTCCTCTGATTTAGGGCTGTGAGAAACAGAACTGCAAAATGTAACCTATTCCTCGACCCAGCTCTTCCTCTGGGACCTCCTAGGATCTCATTCTGTGACCTCCCACCAACCCTGCACTTCTTTGTTGAAGAGGTATAAGGAGACAGCTAGACTGTCATACTTCTCTCTCTGTCTCTCGGACAACCCTACTCAAATCTGTTTTGTACTATCTCCACTGAATATCCTTTCTTGGTTGAATAGCTTTGGTATGGCTATGTAAACCTCCTTTTGTGAATTGTCAAATAACCTAAATCAAACATAAGAGGTAGAAAAGAAATGAGAACTTTGCAAGAGAATCTGGGAAAAAAAGAGTCTATATAGTTTGTTAAAGGAAGAAGAAAAATGGAAATAGATTTATAAAAATTCAGTGGGGAAAAAACTTCTTAAAAAGTAGAATTGATCAAATGGAAAAGGAAGTACAAAAGTTCACTGAAGAAAATGATTCCATAAAAATTATAATTGGGTAAGAAGAAATTAGTTATTACAAAAAATATCAAGACTCAATTTTTAAAAAATCAAAAGAATGAAAAAACTGAAGAAAATGCAAAATACTTTTAGAAAAACAACTGACCTAAAGATATATATATCCAGAAGAGATAATTTAAGAATTATTGGACTACCTGAAAATCATGATTTAAAAAAAGTACCTGTACAGTATCTTTCAAGAAATTCTCAAGGAAAACTAGCTTGATATCTTAGAACCAGAGGGCAAAATAATACTTAGAAGGATCCATTGATTACCTCCTGGAAGAGATCTCAAAATTAAAACTCCCAGGAATATTATAGCCAAATCCTGAATTTTAGGTCAAGGAGAATATACAGCAAGCAGTCATAAAGAAACAATTCAAATATTAAGAAATCACAATCAGGATTACATAGAATTTAACAGTTTCTTCATTAAAGGGTAGTAGAACTTGCAATGTAATATTCCAGAAGGCAAAGGAGTTTGGATCACAATCAACAATCAACTATACACCAAAAGTGAGCATTATCTTTCGGGGGAGGGGGATGGATTTTCAATGAAATAGACTTTCAAACATTCTTGTTGAAAAAAAAATGGAGATAAATAGAAAATCCCATTTTCAAAAACAAGACTCAAAAGAAGCATAAAAAAGTAAACAAGAAAAAATATGTTATTCAGTAAGATTAAACTGTTTATATCCCTACCTAAGAAGATAATACTTGCAACTTAAGAACTGTGACTCTCTTAGGGAAGGTAGGAGGAGTATACAGAGACAGAGGGTATAGATATAAGTTGACTTTGTTGAGATGATATAAAAACAATTAAGGAGGGAGAAAGAGGGTTGTAGTTGGTGGGGGAAAGGGAAGGGAGAGTAGAATTATACCACATGAAGTAAATATCACATGTGGTAGATGTATGAAAGACCTATTACAGTGGAGATAAAAGGTGGGGGAAGTGTGCATGCTTGAACATTATACAGCATTTTGGCTCAAAGAGGGAATAGCATACACATTCAGATGGATATAGAAACTAATCTCACCCTTTATAGAAGTAAGAAGGGAGGGAGACAAAAAGGGGGGACAATGAAAGAAGGGAGGATGGTTTGAGGGAGGTGGTAGTCAGAAGAAATTTTCTTTTGAGGGAAAAGTGTGAAAAATATATATATATATAAATAGAAAAGTATAATTAGAAAAAATAGAAGGGAAATACACAGTTAGTAATCACTACTGTGAATGTGAATAGGTGGACTCATCTGTAACACAGAAGTGAATAACAGGATAGATTTTAAAAAACCCAAAACCAGAATCCTATATGGTATGTATGAGAAACACTTTTGAAGCAGAGAGACACATGCAAATTAAAGGTAAATGAATGGAGCAGACTCTATTATGCTTCACCTGAAGTTTAAAAAAAAAGCAGGTGTAGCATTTATAATCTCAGACATAGTAAAAAGCACAATAAAAAATTAAAAGAGACAAGAAAGGAAATTTTTTGCTAAAAAGTACCATAGAAAATGAAGTAATATAGAACATCTGAAATGCTAAGAGATTTTAATGAATTACAGAAGGAAACACATAGTAAAACTATACTATTGGTATGACCTCAACTGGCCCCTCTCAGGATGAGATAAATCTAATACCAATATAAATAAGAAAGAAGCTAAGGAGGTGAATAGAACTTTAGAAAAGTTAAATATGAGGGACATCTAAAGAAAATAGAAAGGGAATAGAAATAAATTTATGTTTTTCTCAGAGATACATGAGACCTACACAAAATGTAATAGGCCATAAAAACCTTGCAATCATATGCAGAAAGACAGAATATGAAATGAACACTTTTCAGATCATGGTATAAAAAATTGCATTTAATAAAGGCACATGGAAAGATAAATTAAAAATTAATTTGAAATGAAATAGAAATAATTAATAATTTCATCAAAGAGAATGAAACAACATACCAAAATTTATGGAAATACAGTCAAAGAAGTACATGGGGAAAATTTATATTTTTAATGTTTGTAGCAATTAAACAGAGAAAGGGTAGATCAATGAATTGGGAATGCAACTAAAGAAGCAAGAAAAAGAACAAATTAAAACTTCCCAATTAAACATCAAATGGAAAATTCTGAAAATCACACAGATTAATAGAATTGAAAGTAAGTAAACCATTGAATTAAGACATAAAACTAAAATTCTGCTTTTATTAAAAAATATATCAACCAGTGTTTGATTTAATTTTTTTAAAAAAAGAAGAAAACCAATTTACTAGTGTCAAAAAAGCAAAGGGAAAATTCATCACCAATGTAGAGGAAATTAAAGCAATAACTAGGAGATATTTACTCAATTATATGCCAATAAATCTGACAATAAATGAAATTGATGAATATTTCCAAAAAAACTGAACTTTCAGATTAGAAGAAAAGGAAAAAGAATACTTAAACAATCCCATGTTAGGGAAAAAAATTGAAAAAAGTATCAATGCAGCAGCAAGAGTAAGAAAGAGAAATCCTATTCAAAGTAACTTCAGACAATATAAAATGATTGGGAATTGACCTGCCAAGGCAAACCTCAGAATCTCTATGAAAACAACTATAAAACAGTTCTCGCACAAATAAAATCAGATTTAAATAACTGGGCAAATATCAACTGCTCATGGATGGGCCAAGCTAATATAATAAAAATGACAAGTCTACCTAAATTAATCTACTTATTTAGTGCCCTACCAATCAAAATTCCAAAACATTACTTTGAGTTACAAAAAATTGTAAGTGAATTCATATGGAGAAATAAAAAGTCAAGAATTTCCAAGAATTTAATGGAAAAGGTGCAAAAGAAGATGGCTTAGCCCTACCAGATCTAAAATTATATTATAAAGTATCAGTCATCAAAACTATCTGGTATTGGCTAAGAAATAGAGTGGTAGATTAGTGGAATAGGTGAGGTAAAAAAGATAGCAGGAAATGATTATAGTAACCTGTTCTTTGATAAGCCCAAAGAGTCCAGCTTTTGGGATAAAAACTCTCTCTTCAATAAAAACTGTTGGGAAAATTGGAAGTTAGTATGGCAGAAACTTGGATTAGACCAACATCTCACACCCTATACCAAGATAAGAGCAAAATAGGTACAGGATTTAGATATAAAAGACAATATTATAAGCAAACTAGGAGATCAAGGAATAGTTTACATGTCAAATCTATGGAAAGGAAAGTAGTTTATGACCAAGGAAGAGATAGAGAGCATCATTAAACAAACTAGATAATTTTGATTACCTTAAATTAAAAAGCTTTTGCACAAACAAAACCACTGTAAGATCAAAAGAAATGTGAAAAATTGGGAAACAATTGGGAAACTAGTATTTCTAAGGACTCATTTCTAAAATACATATTAAAAATTGAGTCAAATTTATTTAAAAAAAGCCATTCCCCAATTGACAAATGGTCAAAGGATATACAGAGGCAATTTACAGATGAGGAAATCAAAGCAATCCATATCATTACTGATTAGAGAAATGCAAATTAAAGCATTTCTGAGGTACTACCTCATACCTCTCAGACTGGCCAGTATGGCCAGAATGACCAGAAAAGACAATGATCAACGTTGGAAGAGATGTGGCAAATCTGGGACACTAAATGCATTGTTGGTGGAGCTGTGAACTCATCTAAACTTTCTGGAAAGCAATTTGGAATTATGCCCCAAGGGCAATAAAATGTGCATACTCTTTGATCCAGCAATACCACTACCAGATCTATATACCCTGAAGAGATCCTGAAAAACAGTAAAAACATCATTTATACAAAAATATTCATAGCAGCCCTGTTTGTGGTGGCAAAGAATTGGAAATTGAGTGAATGTCCATCAACTGGGGAATGACTGAACAAATTGTGGTATGTGTATGTTATGGAACACTATTGTTCTGTTGGAAACCAGAAGGGATGGAAATTCAGAGAAGCCTAGAAGGATTTACATGAATTGATGCTGAGCGAAATGAGTAGAACCAGAAGAACATTGTACACTCAAACAGCAACATGGGGTTGGATGATCAAACTTGATGAACTTTCTCATTTCATCAGTTCAACAATCAGGGTATCTGTGTTGGAGAATACCATCTATATCCTAAGAAAGAATTGTGGAGTTTAAACAAAGACCAAAGACTATTACCTTCAATTTTTAAAAAAGTATGTAATCTTGCTATCTTTTTTTTTTATTTTTTCCTTAAGGATTTGATTTCTCTCTTAACACATTCAATTTTGGTCAATGTATATCAAGGGAACAATGTAAAGACTATCAGACTGTCTTCTGTGGGAGGTGGGGGGAGAAAGGCGAGATGGGGGGGAAATTGTAAAATTCAAAATAAAGTTAAAAAAAAAGAAAAAGTTATCAATGAAATTCTCAAGAAAAAGTCCTCATGGTGAGATTGATTCTATCAAACTTTTAAAGAACAATTAATTCCAGTACTATAAACCACTTAAGAAAACAGGGGAAGGAGTCCTACCAAATTCCTTTTATGACACAAATATAATGTTTAGACCTGAAGCAGGCAAATTCAAGGAAAACAATAGGCCAATTTCTTTAGTGAATACTGATGCAAAGATTTGAAATAAAATACTAACAGGGAGATTATAGCAATCATATCACCAGATTATATGTTATGATCACAGGGAATTTGTTCCAGAAATGTAGGGCTGGTTTAATATAAGTAAAATTATTAGCAGTGTTGACCACATCAATAACAAAACCAACAGATATTTTATGATTATCTCAATTGATGAAAAAAAGCTCTTGACATAATATAGCACTAATTCCTGTGAAAAACAACAGTGAACAGGACTACTTGGAATTTTCCTTAAAATGATAAAACCATCAGCAAGCATTATCTTTAATGAGGATAAGTTAGAAGCCTTCCCAATAAGATAAGGGATAAAACACAGATGCCCATTATCACCACTATTATTCAGTACTGAGCTAGAAAATGTTAGCCACAGCAATGTGAGAAGAGAAAGAAATTGAAAGAATTAGAAGAGGCAAGGAGGAAACTAAACTATCACTTTGCAGATGTTATAGTGGTATACTTAGAGAATCAATCAGAAAATTAGTTGAAATAATTCACAATTTTAGCAAAGTTGCAGGATTTAAAATAAACACACATACATAAATCATCAGCATTTCTATATATTACAATAAAGCTCAACAGCAAGAGATATTCCATTTAAAGTATGTAGCATGTAATATGTGGTAGTCTAAAGTCAGATCTAACCACCTGTGAAAATATCAATTTCTCATGGGTAGGCCATATTAAATTCTCTTTTAAACTCTTCTATGAGCTTTTGGATTTGAGTTCAATTCATAGAGTCTTTTGTTCCCTGTAATTTTTCACTGATTTCTTTTTCTGACATGGCATTGTTATCTTTATCTGCAAAGTAGTTTTCTATAGTATGAGCTCTTTTAGCTTTTTTGCTCTTCTTTGTTGTTTTAGCTCTGTTCTGGAGTATGGGGCATTTAGATCAAAGTTTTTTATACTAGGTCTGGGGTCTGATCCCTGGCTTGTCTTTGGCCAAAATGTTGCCTATGCAGTCTAGGCCTTGCCTTTGCAGAGGTTTATTTCCTCCTTTATGGCCAGGATCTGCCTATGCAGCAATTTGTTCCCAACCCAGTCCTTTCTTTTGTCCTGGTATTCCCAGGGTTCAGACTTTGTTAGGGGTTGTTGGGACCTGGATTGCACTGTGGCTTAAAGCCTTCAACTGTCTTTCCCCCTTTCCAGCTTAGCTTGGATTTACTTCCCCTTTGCCCCCAAAGATACAGACCTTCACTGAAGAACCTCCATGATGTGTATTGTTGAAAACTTCTTTGAATCTTCTCTTTTTTTTTTGGTGGAATCTATAGCTCTAATGCCAGCTTTAATTTATCTTTGATAGGGAAAAGTTAAATGTTAAATACATGCCACCATCTTGGTTCCTCTCCAGAAGTCAAAGTTAGAAGTTTTAAAAGAAGCATTGGAAGAGAATAAAAAAGAAGTGATGATCTAGAATTGGAGAAAAATCTTTACTGAGTCATAGATACTCTGCAAAAGAAATGGCAGATGGAACAAAAGAGAATTACAGAGACTCAATAAAATATATTAGGGAAAATCTTTTTTTGAAAACAAAAATTAGAATACTTGCACAAACTATTTAAAGGAAGTAATTTTAAACATAGAGGCTGATGAGACAAGTTGAGAATCGCTAGATTCCAAATACACATACACAAACATGTATACACACATGTACATACAAGCATATACACACATATATCTTCAATAATATATTTCAGGAAAATTTCCCCAAAGTATTAAAATTAGAAGGGAAGACTAAAGCTAATTAAAATCTATAAGATACCATCAAATGGGAGTATAAATTTAACTCACCCAAAAATATAATCACTTAAGTTCTAGAGCTTAGCATTAGAGAGACCTTTGCAAATTAAAAAAGACAATTCAGATATTTAAAAAACCAATTTGAATCTGCCAGAACTACTTGCTCCCTATGATTAGGAATGAAAGGAAAAATTTGTAATACAGCATAACAAAAATCAAAATAAAACAGCTACTATGAAGAATGCTATTCTGTAAAGTTGAGCATATTTTTAATTAAAAAAGAAAACGAGATCAGATAAAAAACTTTTAATCATTCCTCCTGAGAAAGAGAAAAATATGAGCAGTTTCTGTGAAATTTAAGCTCATCAGACAAACAATACAAATCCACTACTATAGAAAGGCCAGTTAATGTAAACTCATTATTTACATGCTATAGAGGGGAGATAAGAGTATTCTTTAGAATGTCTTACCTTGTCTAAGAGTGCTGAGGGAGCAAAGAGAGAACAACAGTGGGCTAATCAATGAAGGGCATTAGAAAGAACTAGTCTTTTCCATTGCCAAGAGCTAGGCCCATGTTTTTTCAGTTATTATGGATTTTATTTATAAGGCTCTGCAATGTTCTGAGGCTTTATGAAATCAGTATAACCTCATCTGCAAAAAAAAAAAAGAATGTAAAAATCCTTACCATCAGTAGGGTTGTGTCTAGGACTTTACATTGGATCTCCTTGATGTCATTAATAAATGCATTTGGGAAACAAAATTTCTTTCAAGGAGTCTTATATACCATATTTCCCCATGTGTATGATACTCCCATGAATAAGACACCTTAATTTGTGGGCCTGAATTTGAAAAAAATGTATTATATAAAGTTAATGAACTTAAGTTTTATTCATTATGAAATTCAAGGACCTTCTGCTCATAGCTTTCAGGCATCTTTTGGGCAGGTCTGGTGCATAGAGAAATGCTTAGTCCATTCCATTTCATGAACCTAAAGCACCAATTATGTCCTTCTTTGAAATAAGTCACTTCTTTTTCATCAGCAATTCTTCCTGCCTCATGCTGAACCATCTTGGTGGACACTGGAATTCCAATGGACCTTTGCTCTTCAATTCCCTCTCTAAATCAGGTCATTTGGCTGACTTGCCTCTCATGGCCTTCTTCTTCCAGGGTATTTTCAGTAGGGTTTCTTCTACCCTTAGCCAGTCTCAGATTGTTTTCTCAGTTGGAAGAGGACCAAACTGCCATTCAGCAGTATGATTTCCATTCACTTTTGCAAATTAGATCACTTTTAAATTGAATTCAGCACTGTACAAAAAACTTTTCTGAGCCATTTCTGGGCAGAATCTGGCAAAATGTAACCCAATAAGAAATTTCTAGTAAGAAATGCAAAACAATGAGTGAAAAGAGAACAAGTCAGAAAAAGTGGAAAATGCAAGTAAAAAATCTACAACCACTGTAATAAGATACTCCCAGTATTTAGACTTCAAATTTTTTGAAAAATGGTGAAACTTATACATGGGGAAATACAGTAATTTTGATATATCCATAAGAAATTGCTTATAGGAATAGAGTTTTTAAGACAGCATTTGTGTACCAAATTAAATGTCTCCTTAATAACTGACCAACAATAAACCCTTTGGGATCTTGCACTTCCTATAACTTTCAGTCAATAATAAGAGTGTAAAGCTGTGGTCAACTATGAAATATAGCTTACAATTTTGCTTGTTTTTAATAACTATTCTTATATATTAAAGTGATATTCTATTGAAGCAGGTAGTCAAGTTAGTGAGTAGTGATAAAAAAGAAATAAAAGAGGATCAATAACAGTAAAAAATTCAGAGACAGAAAAAAAAGAAATTTAGAAGGGGACATAAACAGGGTAATTTTGCTACTACCATGTTAAATTAGATATGTATGTGTGCATGGATGCAGGCATATACACACACACAAATACAAGTATGTTTATGTACATACACTCATACATACATTATACATTGTTATTGTTGTTTGGTCATTTTTCAGTCATGTCCCACTCTTTATCACTGGGGACACTATTGATATTTGTATAAATCATTCTGAAAAAAAATTTTATATAAACAAGAAAGTGGGCACCTGGATTGTCTTTTAGGTCACATTTTTGTAGTAATAATATATAAGATTTTTCCAATGCCTTTGGTGACTTCAGATACCTTGAGGATAAATCTCCCAATAGCTTCAAAAGTAATGTTGCCTCCAGTATGGAGGAAAACTGAGGGGAAAAAATAAAATATATAGCTCTTATTTATCTATCAAGCATCAAATATCCTTTATTGTTTCATTCATGAGCACTTCATAGTTACCTACTTTAAACATCCTGAAAAATTCAACTTCCCCACTCACCCACCAAAATCAAACAATGTGACAAAAAGGTCCAAGAGTTCACAGGAGAAGGATTTGGAAGAGGAATAGTGGTGGTGGTAGTAGGCATAAATATTATCTTCCTCTTTTTTTCTTGCACATAAATTACTCCTTTTAAATTTTAACTGGACATCAGAGAAGCTGCATAAATATATCACATTAGAACCTGCTCCTACTAGGAATGTTTGGGTGATATAATAGCCATCTACAAGTATCTGAAGGACTGTTAGTGAAAGAGGGTATTTTTGGCCTTTGAATTGGCTTGAAATTGGCATTAAATCTGTATTGCCTCTGTTTACCTAGCATGTATCAGACACTAGGTCTTCAGTTTAGCTCTTGTGCCTATGTTTATATTCCTTAAGAGTACAAACTCCCTTAGCTCCTAACCCAGCTGTTTGTAGGATAAAGCAACCACGTACCTCTTTACCAGCTATTATCTTGTTGCCTTTCCTTATAGATACTCTATAAGTCTTGGGAGGAACAAATCACCTAATGAAGCAAAGGACAGATTTATTGGAACCCATTCCTGGTCTAGAACTAGTTGATGAGCCTATTTGGGATGATGGATGATATGATACATATTGCTTCTATTTGTTAGATAGAGCTCCCATCCTATTAATTAGTTGCAGAAGAATGTGTTGATTTATATGAATATGTGACTGCCCAGAACAAAAACTGAAGCTTATTCTCCCCATTAACTTAGGGAAAATTGGATGTGACATAGAATTAACACAAGGGTACTCATCACATAATAGGGGCCTCTTGGGGATGAGCCAATCAACAATATATAAGTGATGAGAATGATCCGATATTGTCCTGATGAACTCTTCTTGCCTCAGAAAGTCTATAAGGGCTAAGGCAAAGGAAATGGATGGACTTGGCTTAGAGCAATACCTCTACGTTGTCATGGACATGCAGGATTACTGAAGATCAAAGCATTTCTTGGGAGTGAAAGAAACTAAGTTCCAGAAATGACTATGTTGAAAGGAGCTTCCACTTAAAAGTGAGCAAGGACTTGATCACAGAACTGGAAATTTCTGCTAAAATAAACCTAGCCAGGTGGTTCATATAAAGACATTTCTAGCATTTTGTTACCTTAGTACCAATAGAATGGTCATCAGGTTAATTCAATGAATACCAGTTCTGTTTTATCTCTTGTCAGAAATTTGATTTCTGGTGATAAACTCCTTGTATTAAAAAGTATTACAATGAAATAATTTTGATTACTCTCCGAAGTTTATTATACAATGAAATGTTTATCAAGTAATCAAGTGGTGTGCTTATTGACTTTGCTGATGACATAAAGCTAGAAGGAATAGCACATTAGATGATAGAATTATGTTCTAAAAAGATCTTGTCAAGGTTAAAAGAAACAATAAGGATCATAAAAACTGCAATTAAGAGACTAAAAGAAACATTTTTTAAAAAAGGGGAATACTGTTAAAATAATACTGAGATTCTCCTGAAGAACTGGCACAGATGAGAAACCATTCTCCAGAAAACAAAATGAAGCAAACTGAAATTTCTAACATTAACTGTACTGTGCTAGCTCTTTTATATAATTAGGTGGCAGGAAAACAAAATGACCCTATAGAACCAGGCTAGCTACATAAAAGTAGTCTTGTTTCTACCACATCCTACTCCTTATTCCCTAAATTTTTTATGGGACCCTCTACAAAAACAATAGTGACGTAACCTTAATATAAGCAGCACAGGAAGAAAAACCCAATATAAAAACATTATACAAGTATAAAACAATGTAAAAAGACTTTAAAATGATGAAGAAAGGAAATCAAAGGAAATTCAAAGAATTTTTTCCAGGATAAAGTAGGCATGTTGGCTGGGAGCAACATCTAAGTTCACCAAACAGGTGAGACACCTCTAAAGCTAAGTTACCCTATCATAGATCTATATTATCAAATTAAAATTGCTAAGAGGTTATAGGAGACTTGCATGCAATCTATTCTGAGGCCCAAGTTGATACCAGGGACTCACCTTCTATCCATACAGTAGGCTCACCAGTCAAGACTTCCCCCACCCTAGGAGCTCCATTAGGATAATGGTGTGATAGTAGGCTGTAGGGTAAACCATTTAGCTGGGATGCAAATATGAAATTCTCTTAATCATAGTGGTCCAGTTTGATTGGATGAGACCTATATTTGGATATTTACTTAGTAATGGTGTATATATATATATATATATATATATATATATATATACATGTATTTATATACAAGGTTAGACTCACAGTCCTTATATGGAGTCCAGGTTGCCAGTCATACACCTTGTTTATAGTTTATGATACTCATGTTAGTCTCAGATTGTCATGATACTGACTGTTCTAGGCCTCTATAAATGTTCAGGCTAGGAGGCAGACCATTCTTGTGGGTGGAGTAGACAGCAGGTAATGGCAGAGATGGAGCAGACTGGACAACGGGGAGAAGCAAACTAGGAACTGATAAACAAACATGGGCTATGCAGATAGATCCTGCAATCTCCTGCTCTCAAAGCTATACAAAAAAAAAAAATCTTTTCAAAGCCTCTTCAGAATTCCTTTGGTCTCTCTGAATAAGAATCTGAAAAGCTCTCAGGAAAGGAGCTCCTGGTTTATGTTTGGAGAAGTCAAATTGATTTTTCTTAAACCCTGCCCTCAAGAAAATTAGGCTGATTTTCCCTACAGGTACTGAGTCTATCCTTGAGACTTGTTTGGATAAGAAGACTAAAGGATGAGGTTGTTGACATCACTTCCTCGTGCCTAAATATAAAATATATATGAAAAGTTAGTTTCAAGTGCTCTGGGATATTTGACTTGTGAAAACTTTAAATGGACAAGGCAGATGAGCTTTGCTTTGCTCATCTGAATTAACTCAAGGGATTCTCAATGTAATCCTTATATTTTCTTCTAACATAGACATTTCTTCAGGTTGCAGAGAGGTATCACAAACCTTAAGGTCTAGTTAATTTACACAGAAGATGGAATAGGAATGGATTGGAAAGGATCAAAGGGTACTATATGCAAAAACAGTCTGTTCTGATCATTTAAGTCCACCTAAAGCCTAGATTCAAAATATTGTTGGACTAGAGATCCCTCTTTCTTCTTGGGATTCTGGTAATATATCAGTGATACAACTTCTAGGAGAAAAGATTTAAAAAAACCCTGTGAAAATCAGGGAATGTGATGATAAAAAGTGTGGTTTGTTAAAAGTTCACTTCAAGTACCCATATGTACAAAAAAATATATTTATAGCAGCTCTTATCTGTGGTACCAAGGAATTGGGAAACTGAGGGGCTGCCCATCAACTTAGGGAATGACTGAACAAGTTTAGTATGTAGTTGTAATGGAATATTATTTTGCTATAAGGGATAATAAATTAAAAAAAAAAACAGGGACAATACAGGAATTGAGGCAAAGTGAAGTGAGTAGAATTTGGAGAAAGTTGCACACACTAACAACAACATTATAACAACAATCAACTTTGTAAATTGTTACTCACCTCCAGAAAACTAAAGAACTGTGCAGATTTAAAGCGTTTTCTTTGCTTTTTTTTTTAACATGACTAATGTGAAAATAAGTTTTGCATGACTTTATATGTATAATGGATATTATATTTTTTGCTTTTTCAATGATGGAGGAGATGAAGAAAGGGATAGAATTTGGAATTGACAAAAAAATTGTTTTTAAAGTCCACTTCAGTACTGCAGTTTAAAAGCTGCTCCAGGATGGGACAGAAGACAAAAAACTCAGCAAATGTGATGATAAAATTGAATCCCTATAATAGTAATATGTTCTATGACTTCCTTATGTGGGTTGTTTCCACTATTAGAATCTAAGCTTCCTGAGCACAGGGATATTTTTGTTATCCTGTTTATATCCTTAGATTTTTAATTAATTACTTAATGAATGCTTTTTTTTGAATTATCTATTTTTCAGAGAAACTTTTGGCTGGAAAAGATGGGCCATTCATGAAGTGAGAGCAAGGGATAACCAATGAGCAATTGGTATGCATTCAATCGCCAAGACATTTCTCTCTGGAAGGTTTGGCTGAATTGTAATCTATATCATGGAGGGTGCTGCTATAGAGATGAAATCTCATGGCAGTTGTGCTCTCTTGGAAAGGTGTGCGATTTGATAAAAGTGTGAAGGCAGTAAAGTGCAATGAAAAAAGTGATGCATTTGGAGCACTGGGTTAATTCTGGTTCTGCTATTTGTAATTTGACTCTGGAAATATCACTTAATAGACGAATTAGTTGGTACAAGTAGGTAGAGTGCGGGACTTGGAATCATGAAGACTCATCTTGGGTTCAAATCCTCTGTGTGATCCTGGGCAAGTCATTTAACCTTATTTGCCTCAGTTCTTTCATCTGTAAAATGAGCTGAGGAAGAAAATGGCTTAAACCGCTCCTGCATATTTGCCAAGAAAATCCCAAATGGGGTCCAGCAAGAGGTGGACAGGTCACTTAATGTCTGCTTCTGTTTTCCCATCTTTAACACTAAAGAGTGGGACAAAAGGACGCAGCAAAGGTAAGCTTCATGAAGGCTGGGACTGTTTCATTTTTTTTATTGTGTTGTTAATACTTAAAAAGAATAATTATAATATATAATGTAAATATATAAATATGAAAGAATAATTTTAATAAATTACTTAATAAAATGGTTGCTGATAGGTCCACGAATGGGTAGCAGGGCAAGCAAAGAGCTGAATTTGGCAACCTACTGGATGACTTGGAATCTCCCTCCTGGGTGACCTAGGGCAAGTCCTTTCCCCCTCTCAAGGCTTCAGCTGAGAAGGACCTGCCTGTACAAAGCCCCTTCTAACCCTAAACCTAGTGTTCTGAGAATAATTGTGAGTCCTTTCAAGGTCTAAATTCAGAATCTTATAAAGATGAAGGATCTTGCAGTATGCTTCCTCTCACTTCAGGGTGGCTTTTGCTTTATTATGTATATTTAAAATATAAAAAGGGGAGGGGGGGGCTAACACTGGGAGGGCGGGAGCAGGGAGCAGGGGCCGTTTCTTGTCTTAGAACAGCTTAGGTCGAGATCCAGTCCGAAGACAATATGGCGCCAGGCAGGCCTAGACCCCAAAGGGGCGAGGCAGGGGCCTCCTCGGCTGGAGACAAACTGCCCAGCGGGGTGGCCTTTCCCTCTCTCATTCTTTCTGGAACGTGGAGAGAGGGAAGGCCCGGGGCGGGGCCTAAAGTGCGTCACTTCCGCTGACTGCACGTCATCGGCCTGCGTCACTTCCTGCTGGCGGCGCCCGGCTCGGCGCTCCCCTCTCCTCCTCTCCCTCCCTCCCTCCCTCCCTTCCTCCTCCTCCTCCTCCTCCTCCTCTCCCTCCCTCGGCGGCCAGAGCCCACCCCGCGCTGACTCGGAGGCCGCCGAGTCAGCTTCGTGCCCTCCCCCCCACCAGCCCCGGGCGGCGGCACCAGGGCCGGGGCGGCCCCCGGAGCACGCCAGCGAGCCCACGGCGCCTCCCTGCAACGGCCCGCTGAGGAGGAGCCGCCGCCGCCATGGCGATGAGGCAGACCCCGCTTACCTGCTCCGGCCACACGCGGCCTGTGGTGGACCTGGCCTTCAGCGGCATCACCCCCTACGGCTATTTCCTAATTAGCGCCTGCAAAGGTGAGCGAGGCCCCGGGCCCGGGACTGGCGCTCCCAGGGCCGGGCGGCGGAAAGGAGGGAGACGGGCCGCGTTGGCCAGGCCCCGGGCCCCATCTTGGGAGGTGGGCCCAGCCGCCCTGGCGTGGAAAGGCTGAAACCGGATGCCGAGGTGTGGGGGCGGGCGGGGGTCGTGGGGGACCCTCCCCAGGGGAGGCCAGCCTGTGCCCCCATGGGAAACCGAAGCAGCCTGGAGGTGGACATGGGGAGCGCCTTGTTGGCTGCGGGTCCCAGGCACATGGCAAAGCAAACTTACACAGTTTCTTGGGAATGAGTTTACACCTTGTTTTTTATTTTACTTTTTAATCTTTTATGACTTTACTCTTAAAGATTACAAAGTGTGTTAGTTATTTGCTAATTTTTTTACTTACCAGTTACTAATAATTACTAATAAAATATTAAGTCTGAATAAATTTTTACCAATTTACGACACTTAAGTCAAACCTCCTCTCCTCCCCTTTTTTCCTAACTTATTGTACTCACAAAGTATTAAATCACATCCACAAGTCCACTTGATGAATTTTCATACTTAAAATGTGGATTCAAACTTAGTATCGGATATTTAGTACTTGTACCATGGAGGAAGGAATTCTTCCTTTATCAACAACTGACCAAAGTGAGCCCTTCCATGACTATAATATAGCTTCAACAGTCAAAGATTGTACTCAAAGAAATTCTTTATTTAGTTCCAAGAGTTGTGCACAAAAAAAAATATCTCCTGATATGGCCAACTTGGTCTCTTTAAAGTGTCCTAATGACCTATTTATTAAAGGGCTAAATTAGATCAGATCTAGTTTAGACCCATCCAGTTTTCAAGTTTTTTTGCTTGATAATTCTTTTTTTCTTTTAATCATTCACTAAAATATTGGAGGTCTATATGTAAATGAAAATACTTTGTGACTTGTGTTTGCTATGTTAAAATTTTTCATTTATCACCTTAGATTTTACATTTGAATTAGGGTATAACAAGTTAATAGTTAAGTTGATCATATCATTTATATCTACCTGATGATAAAAAAAAACCTATAGTTTGCTTGTTTTCCCTAAGCTTTTACTTTGAGAGCACTTTTGAAGATTTGTTGGGTTTTCCATATGACTTTACTTAGCTTTTATATTTAATTGTGATACAGTTAAATTATTTCCACAGTTACTCTTTTTTTCTTATGAGACCTTCTCCAGAATAGAGAGCTTGCAAGTGAAGAATACATTTTACACTACAAATAGCTTTTTCTTAGAAAATTGCCTGAGATACTAAAGTGACTTGTCTAGAGTCATGTAACTTTTCAGTTCCCCAATTGTTTCATCTCTGGGAATTCATTATTACAATGAAATCACATGTTCAACAGGAAAAAAATACAGCTGTACAGAAGACTTGAGGGTATTTAAGAATTTTTAGAAATGTACCTGAAATACTTACAAATAACTTTTAAAAATTTTGTTTAGATGGTAAACCTATGCTACGCCAAGGAGACACAGGAGACTGGATCGGAACATTTTTGGGTCATAAGGGTGCTGTTTGGGGTGCTACATTGAATAAAGATGCTACAAAAGCAGCTACAGCAGCTGCAGATTTTACAGCGTAAGTAAAGGCATGTTTTCTTTTAACTATATTCTGGTGAGTTATACTGTGAAATATCCAGGATTATTACCAAGCAATACTATTTATTCCACAAGTAATATTGAATCCTTTCGGGTTCAAGGCACTGACCTACAGTTGTAGAGTTGATTGATTTAAAAAATTATTTGTAAGGAAAGTGATTGGATCTGACTTCTACTGTTTTAGACTAGCAAGATTATTATAGTGTCAGTGAAATATCAGTTGTTTCAAATGTTAAAAGCCTGCATACAATTAACTTGAACTCTACTCAATAAATAAAATGTGTACACAGATAATTAAAACTCAATGAAAGCCTACTCTATGGAAAGACAAAACTTCTTGCCTTCAGGGGGCTTATGCTCTATTGGAATGTTAAAACATGTACATAAATAAAGTAATTTCAAGAGGTAAAAAAATGTTTATAATTTTGGATTGATTGGGAAATGGGAGGGGCCAGGTGTCAGAAAAAAGACTTAATGGAAGGAGATAGAATCAGAGCTGGGTTTAGCAGAAAGAGACATTCTGTAAGTGAAGGAGTATAGTCCAGGCAGAGGAGAGCTTGTTTGCAAAGCTTCATAAAGGGGAGATGGAATATTATGTACAGGAACAGGCTAATGAACTAGTATAGTCAAAACGAAGGGTGTAAGAAACAGTTATAGGAAATGAATCTAGAAAGGGCCAAATTCTGTAGGGTTTTAAATTCTAGACTGGGGGAGTTTTATGGTTTATCATAAAGACTACAGGGACACTTGGAAGATTTTTTGGTAACCAGTGACTTGATCAGGCTCCTGAATCAACTTGAAAACTGAACATAATAGATTGGAGAAGGCAGAAAGATCAATTAAGAGGCTATCACATTAGGTCAGGTGAGGTAATGAGAAGATAGTAAGAGCCTGGGGATAGAGAAGAGGTGAGTATCAAACAGGTGTAAGATGTTGCTACCATTTGTTTTGAAGACAGGTTGAAAGATTTTGGTAGTATTTAATTCAATTTTTAACTTATGAAATACATGTATCCATACATGTAATATATACTAGCACACATACCCTTATGTCTAGAATCTATGTGTGATTTTGCTGTTGGAGAATACAGTTTATCTCTTAGTGGAAGGAAAACTTAGAAAAAGTTGCTTGAGACTGAGAGTAGGTAACTTTGTCCCATGATCACATAGCTGTTTCCAAGATTTGAATACAATTCCTCCTGACTAGAAGGCCACCAGGATATCCTCTATAGCATACTACTGCTAAGTAGAGAAGGTGCAGTGTGTGTGTGTGTGTGTGTGTGTGTGTGTGTGTACTGAAATAGGGAATTGATTAGATACATAAAATTTGAAATCCTTAATTTCATAGTAAGCAATGATATAATGCTGAACATACATTCTCATTTGAATTTTGCAGCATTTCTGAAGTATCACTACTCTCATTTAACAGAAGAGGTCAAGGCTTACATATCTAATAAATGTCAGTGATAGAGTCTTATTTCCCCCACAGTACATACACTGACTCCCTGAATTTGATACTATTAATCTTTCTTGAATTGTAATATTTCATTATCTGCTGGTTTCTATTACTGTTACTCTCTTGATTCGTTTATATATGCTCATCTCTTTGATCCATATTGGTTCCTTTTCCTGAGGTGTGAGTATTAGGAAAATAATTTGTTTTGCATCCAACTCATTTGAGAAGATTTCATGTGGTAAAAAATTAGTTTTCAACACCCTAAATGTATATGATCAATGAGGCATTGTCTTTTTATCAGTAAATTCTTAATGCAAGAAACAAGTATAAACATAGCACATTGTAGACAAAAGTTTGAGAACAGCTTGTCTGCAGTTGTGTATTCTCAATGTCTAACACTTCCTTTTGGAGTAGATTATATTAACCTAACTCTATACTCTTTGCCTGCTTCCAATGAAGTTTAGGTTAAGATAGAGACAAATTTTATTATCATAAGTTTCCGCTTTGAGTCAACATAAATCCTTTATTTGGCTAAGTGATTATTATCTGTGTTGCCATTTCATCTCCTGTGAGAATTAATATGTATATTTTGAAACACATGAAAATCAGTTTGAAATGGAAGTTAAGCTGAATTTGGATATTATAAAATGTTTTTCTTAGCTTTTTGGTGAACATTTCTTGTTATTGTTTTGTTAAAAGTTAGACTTTTTTTTTCCACCCAAGGTTATCAGTTGGGTGTAGATATTGGTGAAGGGAGGAGATTCAAACTCCCTTAACACTTGAGGAATCAGATTGCTTTTTCTTTTGGAGTTAATGTCAGCATGGCAACTTTTATAGGAAACTAGCCAGGGTCTCCCCATCTTTACTATGTTCATCACAAAAAGCCATATATAGTTGAATGTATTAAAGGATTTCTGGTTCTTGAGTTATTCAGCCAATCAGTTTTTTAGGACCAGATTATCTTAAGTTGTGCTAAGTTTTTGGTGATTTGAAGATGGACTGGAATGGGATGAGACTTGAGACTGGGCCACCAACACCAAAGCTATTTTGGTGTTCAGATATGAGATAGTGTGATGGCCGTGTCATAGAGGAGAAGAAGCTCTGTCATAAAGGAGATATGCGTGTGTGTGTGTGTGTGTGTGTGTGTAAGTAAAATTGGCTAGACTTGGAAACCAATTAGGAGAGTGAGGAGTTGAGAATACCATTTAGCCTGGGCAATTGAAAGGATTGTTTATCCTTAATAGTTATAAGGAAGTTAAGAAGAGAGGAAGATTGAGGGAGAAAGATAATAAATTTGGTATTGGATAAGTGGTTGGAGAGTCCAGTCTGGTAGGGCTGGATAAGTTATCTAAGTATCATTAGCACATACATGATGATTGAATCCATAGGAGTTGATGATTTCACTAAATAGATGATAAAGAGATCAACATACACTGATCTCTTTCCAGATTTAGAACCATCTATACTGATCCAGGCATGATTTGGATGAAGCCTTAGCATTGGAGATTGAAGAGTGGTCAGTTAGATGGAAGGAGAACCAGAAGTGTGGTGTCATGAAAATCTAGAGAGAAGAGAGTATCAATGAAAAGATGATGGATAACTGTCAAAGACTGATAGTACTTTTGAATATATAAAATAACTACAATGTATGCCACTTGTTTCATTTGTAACTTTTGTAGTAAAGTTGTTAAAATGGAATGATGAGGACATGTAATAGTTTCCAGGGAAAAGCTGAGGGGACACATCCTTAGTCACCAACTTACCTTAGTTTTTAGAAGATTTAACCTTTTTTTTTTAAGGTTTTTGCAAGGCAAATGGGGTTAAGTGAATTGCCCAAAGTCACAGCTAGGCAATTAAGTGTCTGAGGCCAAATTTGAACTTAATGTCCTCCTGACTCCAGGGCCGATGCTCTATCCACTGTACCATTTAACTGCCCCCCCCCTTTTTTAAATGAAGTTGTTACTGTGAACAAAATCATTTATAATCCCAATGGAAAGGTTACTGAATTTAGTCTAATGCATATCCCTACTCTGCCACTTACAGCTTGTATGACTTAAAGCAAAGCACATCTTTGAGACTTGTTTCTCTCCTTTGTAAAATAGAAGTTGGTACTGCATAATCTCTTAAGGTTCTTTCTCTTCTAAATCTACAGTTTTATCTATGATCTTTCTCATCTTATCCCACTAGACTTCAAGTTTCTTAAGAAGAGAGCCTATACTTTTTTTCATTGTATTTCTCCCGGTAGCTATAACAGTTCATTGAAAATATTTATTGCATAATACTTTTGTTTTGAATGAATGAATCTTTCTTAATAGACTTTGAGTCTTTTATATATGTGTGTGTGTATATACATACATATATATATATATATATATATATATATATATATATATATATATATATATATATATGGTAATTTTACATTTTAGACCTCTGTGTCTTAGAATTGAAAATGGAAGTGAAACAATCTGTTCAATTCACCATATATTTAAATGCTTACCAAATGCAGGGCACCATGCTTTAGGACAAAGGTCAAACACTACATTGAGACCTGTAATTCTGAGTGTAGTCCAGATCCAATTAAGACATAATTTGGAAATATTTTTTAAAATAAAAAGAGAACTTAGAAAAATAATACATGGTTTTCTGAGTCAGTATGAGGAATAGGATTCTTTAGGCATTGGGGATCCTTTTGTATAGTTTATTTGTATAGTTCTCTTTCTGTTTGATACTGTTGACTTAAGACATCTTTTTTTTATTGTATTTTAATAAGATGGTGAGTTCAAATCCCCCCCTGCCCTCCCTTCTCCCCTTTCCCTCTTGCACAAAGGCGGCACAAGCAGTCTTATCTAGGTTATACCTGTGCAATCATGTTAAACATTTCTATATCAGTCATGGGAAAGAAGAAAGAGAACAAAAAGAAAATAATCACCAAAAAAAACCAAACCACAAAGTGAAAAATAGTATATATTGTTCTGCATTCACACTTTTTTCTGGAGATGGATAGAGTTTTCTATCATGAGTCTTTTCGAATTGTCTTGGCCTGTTGTATTGCTGATTCCAAATCCAGATCCAGATCTGGATTTCAGATCTTCTTATTTGTGTAATGATTAGGAAAATCACTTAAACTCTCTGGGCATTGTTTTTTTTTTTTTATCTGTAAAGGCTTTTCCTAAATGAACTCACAAGATATCTTCAGCTCTAAATTCTGAGGAATCATTTTTCTGGGGCTAAATTTTTTGTTTCCTTTTTTTTCTTTAGTAAAATGGGAATTCTTAAGATTATAAATTTAGAGAAGGAATTTTAAGAGGTTCAGCTTCTTGGGAGTTGGTCTAGATGATATCCTAGGACTCCTGTAACAAATGTTATAATCCTAAATACAAGAGATTTCTTTTCCTCAAGAAACTCCCACCTAATTGGGGAAAAAATAAGGCACAAAAATTAAAACACCAATAAAACACTCATCAGAGGCATCCTACTATATGTCACACATTGTATGAGACATTAGAGAAAAAAGAAAAATAATAAAACAGTTCCTGCCTTGAAGGAGCTTACATGTTACTCATAGTTGTCTTTGACTATGCCTGAAATTCAGAGACCAAAGCAGACCATAAAAAATAATATTCTGTAATGAAGTATTTAAACTCCCTTGACTAACTCCTCATTCAATGTACTTTTTTTTTTCAGATTAGCTAAAAATGCCTGTCTAAAAGGATTTGGGGTGTGTGAGTGTGGGATTGGGTTTAAGTGACTTGCCCAGGGTCACATAGCTAAGTATTATGTGTCTGAGGTCAGATTTGAACTTGGGTCCTCCTGACTAGGGCCTTTGCTCTATATTCTGCACCACCTAGCTGTCCCCATCTTTTTTTTTAATAAATTAAATATAATTAAATTAATTATATATGCTTGATTGTATTTGCTCAAATCCTTTGCTTCAGTAGAAAATATGACAAAGCTCACAGAGAAATTAAAATTAATGTATCTTTCATTTTACCCCCTAACCATATCTGAGATTTAAGAGAGTCTGTGGGTATTTGGGGATGCTAGTAAAAAATCCATACTGCTAATAGAATGTTATTATTATTTCATTGAACATCATGTTTTAGCTTGTATCTTAATGTTTTGGTTTCATTTCCCATTCATTTCAGATTATAATTAGTAACAAAATTTATTCTATCATATAATTTCTCTTTTTTTTAATTTAAAGCAAAGTATGGGATGCTGTTTCAGGAGATGAACTGATGACCTTGGCTCATAAACACATTGTCAAGAGTGTGGATTTCACTCAGGTATGTTAATTTAGTTTTATTATAAGGACCTAGATAACCACTAATAGAGAGTGCATCATTGATTTGTCTTTAATATAAAACATTTTTTAGAAGACTAATAAGTTGCATTCTTTTTCTTTTTTCTTTTTTTACTTCTTTGGAGGCAGTTGAGTTTTTGACCAGCTTAGGGTCATACAACTAGTAAGAGTCTGAAGTTAGATATGAACTCAGGTAGTCCTTCCTTCAGGGCTAGTGCTGCTCTATCCACCTAGCTATATTGTTCTACATAAAGGGTTAAATAGACTTTTAAACTCAAACTTTAAAAAAAAAGAAGAGGGTATATTATTAACGTGATATGCCAAATCTGCCTTGTGCATATATTGTCATAAGTTTTTTTTTCTTTGCTATCACAGTTCAGTTTTCCCCCTATAAACTCTCCTCTCATCTCTAACTCATTCCCCCCAAACCTGACCAATTAGAAACCCTCCCTTATAATAAATATAGCCAAGCAAAATCAAGCCAAACATTACCTGGGTCAAATAGTTTTTTTAAACCTTTTTTTTTTTAAACTGGTGATAGTCTTGAGATGCTGTTGAGCATCAAATTTCTAGCACAACCATAATGCTTAGAGCAACTGACCTAAGTGGTTTTTTTTTTTAAAAAAAAATATTTATTGGGGGTGGCACAGCGGATAGAGCACCGGCCCTGGAGTCAGGAGTACCTGAGTTCAAATCTGGCCTCAGACACCTAATAATTACCTAGCTGTGTGGCTTTGGGCAAGCCACTTAACCCCATTGCCTTGAAAAAACCTAAAAAAAAAAAAATTAAGGCAATGGGGTTAAGTGACTTGCCCAAGGTTACACAACTAGGCAGTGTGGATGAATTTGAATTCAGGTCCTTCTGACTCCAGGGCTGGTGCTCTATCCACTCTGCCACCTACCTGCCCTCTTGACCTAAGTGCTTTTGAAAGTTATATGTGGAGATTTGAAGCCAGAACAAAACCCTGTTGAGAAGGATCCAAGGTCAGGGTCAGAGAAAAAGGGTTCATATGGTACTTTGGGAAAGGTAACATGATTGGAATACATAAGAGAAGATTAAAAGAGCATGTTGACCGTTATTTCCCCTTGACTTCAGCATCAGTTGAAACTTATGACTTATGTGACTTTTTATTTTGAGAAAATGGTAAATCTTTTAAAGCTATTAATATTTTACTTGTATATCTTTTTCAGGATAGCAACTATCTATTGACAGGTGGTCAGGATAAACTTTTACGCATATATGATTTGAACAAATCTGAAGCAGGTAAATCTACTTTTGATGTGAAATTAATAGCAACTAGAATCAGGAAGAATTTGGTCTAATTGTATGCATTGTGCATTGAGGAAAAATTTTAAATTGAAGATTTTTATATTCTTATTTTTAACCTATTCCAAGCAATTTACATTACACTCATAATAGACTCTTAATAAATCAACCAGAGTTGATTGGGGGATGATAATTATCCCTTTTCTACTTGGCTTCAAAGTGAAGAACCAGATTTGGTGGTGTGAATTACAGGTAGTGTATTTTGACCTCAACTTGAAATTAAGTCTCTAGGTAAGATAAGGGAAAAGTTTCCTAATGATGGAATAGGCAAGTTTGGTGGTACTAGAATTCTTTAGACCAAACTTAATTGACTAATTGCCAGGGTTGTTATAGATGGAAATCAGTCAAGTTTTGTGGTCCCTTTTAACTTTGTAACTTTGTGATCTCCTTAATAATAGCCAGAACTTGAACAGAGTTTGCTACAAGACTGAATAAAATATAGCTTACAAAATTCTGTGTATTTTGCTTCTCTGATCACTTGTGTATAGGTACCTGAGATTTCATTGGTGTTGAAAAATTCTGGTGAAAAAACTTCTTAAATGTAAATAAACACCTGTGATTTAATGTCTTAAGGAGTTGCCTGGGGTCACATATGATTATGCTTTAGTGGTAGAATGCAAATCCACTTATTCTGGCTATTTGCTGTCTCACCCCCGTCTATCTGTTTGTCTCTTGACATTTTTAACATTTTGCAATTAGGGATTATAGAATTAAAACCAAAAGAGATATAAGAGGTAATAGACAATGTGAATTCTTTAGAGTTGTATATTGATTAAATAACTTGGATAGCACTTGAAATTAGTGCTTCTTTCTGAGCCCCAAGTCCAATACTCTTCTTGACTATACCACTTAGTCATTATATATCTGGTATTAAACAGGCTTTAAATAGTAAAGACATATATGAGTTATTAGCTATGGATTAATTAAGAAAGTATAACTAGCATGGACTGTATAATGAAGGTGAATACTAGCATTGTTACTAGCAAAGACATGTAATTTTTCTTTAAGCCTGATGATATGAGACTTATACCAGCTATCTCTTTGGGTTGTTTTGAAAAGAATTTTACAAATAATAAGTGCTGTGTAAATGTGAATTCAGAAATATCAGCTTCTATTCCTACTTAATATTTCTTTTCTTATTTTAAGAACCTAAGGAAATCAGTGGTCACACCTCTGGTATAAAAAAGGCTTTATGGTGCAGGGATGATACACAGATTCTTTCAGCAGATGACAAAACTGTCCGGTAAGTAAAAGATAGGAATTCCATCAATTAAAAATAAAATAATAATTATTTCAAAATAGTTTCTTTTGTAATCTTGTGTTTTATGTTGGGCAGTTTACCAGAGAATCAAAGGGGTCAATGAGTCTATGACATGAAAAAGTTAAGAACCCCTCTTGTATGTGTATTTTTCATAGTTTGATTTCTTTTGTATTTAAATTCATACAGACCTCATATTATGTTTGACTTCTATATCTTTAGATGTACAAATGTAGATTTTTAAAAATTTGAGGAAATTTATCTGTTTAGAGTTTTTTTTGCTGATTATCATATTTGAGTAATTGGGTAGAGAAGTTTCTCATGTTTGAGAACAGTGTTTTTTTCTGAGAACTGAGCAATAAAAGCTTAACTTTTTAATTTCTGAGTTAATTATATGAAAAGGTTAGCATTCATTTGCCTTGGCAGGAATATGGATTAGTTCATTTTATCAAAAGATTAAGAAATTATATGACATAATAATGTTAATTTGATATTGTAAGGAACCTAAAATGCTGTATTAAGAGTTTCAATCTTAATATATAGTTGTTATACCAGGGGTTATGATTGTATCTTACTGGTAACTTTGGTCTGTTTCTGTAAATCTTACTTGAGCTTCTCAACTCTCTTCTAACTCCCCCCATCCTCACCTTTTTTTTTCCCCCTTTATAGCCTCTGGGATAGAGCTTCAATGACAGAAGTAAAGTCTCTAAATTTTAGTATGTCAGTTAGCAGTATGGAATATATTCCTGAAGGAGAGATTCTGGTAATAACCTATGGGAGATCTATTGCTTTTCATAGTGCAGCAAGGTATGTTACATTAATAATGCTATTATTGTATTTTCCTTTAAAGACTAGGATTTGTGATTTTTTAATTTAAAATTTCAAAATATATTTTCAGTGGGAACAATTTTGGTTTCAATTTATACCCTTTTTGCCTCCATGTGCAATATTTGATGCACATTTATTTTTTTCTTTTTCTTTTATTGTTATTTAAGGCAATGAATGGGGTTAAGAATGACTTGCCCAAGGTCACACAGCTAAGCAATGAGGCACATTTTTTGTAGAAACTTGGCTCTTGTTCTTAATTTTCTCTGGATGATTTTTAAAAATTTAAACTTAAAATGACATCACATCATCACATTCAACTTAGATCAGTGTAAAGACTAACAGACTACCTTCTGTGGAGGAGGGGGGAGGGAAACAATAGGGGAAAAATTGTAAAACTCAAATAAAATCTTTCTAAAAAAATTAAACTTACCTCTTAGCTATCATTCTTAGTTCACTTAGTTTGGTAGATACTGTTACTTAGTTACTGGATTATTGGATAGTTGAATGATAGCTTCATTGTGTACATGTTCTCTACCTTGTTTAAATCTTCTGTGATATTAAAAACCTAGATTTTATTTTGCTTCATTTGCATAAGCTTTTAACACACCAGGTCTCTCACTAACAAATTTATTTGGATATTTAATTTTATATTTTTCTTTAACGGTGTCACATTTTTCTGTTAAAACTGAAATAGAATGCATGTACTTACCCCAACTTCCAGGCCAAGGCTGACTATAGCCAGTCTGAAAGTTTTGATATAATAAAATTGTTTCAGTATTCATACCATGTTTATTCCTTTGCTGTTTTCTCAAGTCACCCAGTCAAATCAATGGCATAACTCTATAGTCAAACTTTTTATAGATTTCCATTTAGTTTTGCTTTTAGACCATAAATCTCAAATTTGTATTTTATAGTTTTGGTTCTCATATCCAGTGTAGTTTTTTCTTGACCTTGCACTGTGGTATGGGTGATACTTATTTTTTAATCAAGGAAAATTACAATGACAAGAAGTTTGACTACACTTACATTTGAGAAAAAAATCTGATTAGCTACAAAAAATTTTGTTCTACATAGATGGTTTTTACTTTGTATATATTGAATATGAACTTCTCCTTTCCTTTTTAGTCTGGAGCCAATTAAATCTTTTGAAGCTCCTGCTCCCATCAATTCTGCATCTCTTCATCCTGAGAAAGAATTTCTTGTTGCAGGTGGTGAAGATTTTAAACTTTATAAATATGATTATAATAGTGGAGAAGAGCTAGGTAAGTAATCTTTTTTTAAATGTTGAGGCTATCTTTTATATACGTGTGTGTGTGTGTGTGTGTGTGTGTGTGTGTGTGTGTGTGTGACAGCGACAGCTAGGTAGGATCAGGGAAGAGTACAAGGCCTGGAGTCAGGAAGACCCGAGTTAACATCTGACCTCAACACCTACTAAATGCATGACTCTGACCAAGTTACTTAATCCTATTTGCCTTAGCTTCCTGATCTGTAAAATGAGCTGGGGAAGCAAACTTCTCCATTTCCTTTGCCAAGGAAACCCCAAATGGGGTCATGAAGACTTAAGACATAACTAATGCCTGAATAAAAACATCGTGTGTGTGTGTGTGTGTGTGTGTGTGTGTGTGTGTGTGTGTGTATAATTGTTGAATTTATCCAGTGTGTGTGTGTGTGTATAATTGTTGAATTTATCCAGAGCTCTTAATTAATTGAAAATTCACATAGAAATGATATTGCCAAGAAACTGAAGCTTTTTAAAATGCAAGTGCATTTTTAATTTTTGCCATTTTGAATGGAAATCTTTATGAAACAGTTGACATTTTCTTAAATTAATAGTGATGCTTTCTCAAATGTATCAAACATAATTTTCTTTTTTAACTCATTTATAGAGGCAGTATATAGTATAGTGGGAAGATCTCTAGAGTTGGAGTTAGAAATTATTTGATCAAATCTCTCCTCTGATATCAATGTAATGTCTAAGTCCCTTAACCTAGAGAACCTCAAATTCTCTCACAGATAAAATGGGGGCAGAATGATTAGACCCAGTTCTAGTCTGTGACCATCATTATGAACTTGTGCAATGCTTTGCCCTTCTGGTCTATTCTAGTGTGTAGGGTGAGGTTGGGTATGAGACCAGGGTCAGTAGATTTATGCCAATACTAGAGAGCTCTTAAGTTACAGTGCAGTGCTTTTTTTTATCCTATATTTTTTATGTTTTTTGCAAGGCAAATGGGTTTAAGTGGCTTGCCCAAGGCCACACAGCTAGGTAATTATTAAGTGTCTGAGGCCAGATTTGAACTCAGGTACTCCTGATTCCAGGGCTGGTACTCTATCCACTGCACCACCTAGCCACCCCTACAGTGCTTTTTTTTAGCTGTTTAAAATTTTTTTTGTTGAGCTATAACTTCTTGCTGCTCTCAGCACATCTTTTTCTATTACTCCATTCACATTATCAAAGGTGAATGCATATAAAATAGGAGTAAATGCACTCTTAAGAACTTCTCTATGAATATATTGAGATAGGTTTAGTGAGTATTAATGTTCTCTTTGGTTGCTCAGAATCCTTTTTTACTTTTAATCTCAGGTAGTTTAGGATGTTCAGATAGAGACCTTTAAGTACATAAAAAGTGTTAACATGCTATTAAAAAGATTTTTAGTTAGTTTGTGAGTTAGGAACTTTTAAAATAATGCATTTTGATGCTGGTGTTATTTTTATTTTCTGAGCAATCCATTAAAAATGGAGATAGGATTTTCTCAAATGTGGGACCAAATTGAATGTGATGTCAATATTGGTCTTTTCTTTCAAGTATCTCATGTATTTTTTTTTAAATTCAGTTAAGGCTTGAATTCCATCTTATTCAAGAGAATTGAAATCACAGGAATATAACTTTGCTATTAACTTTTGCATTTTTCTTCACTGAGGAATTTTATTCATGATTTTGTATCATTTTCTTATTATCTTGCTTGTCTTTTTCACTTCAGAACTTCTATTATAAGGGTAGACATGAAAAGGGGAAAATACAGATTAATAATTGGTGTTTTATTCTAATTTAGAGCAACTATCAGAATAGGTTATAAATTGATCCCTGTTTTACTGTGGGGAAAGTTTAGATGGCATTTAGTTGTTTTACCATTGGTTTTTTTGTTATTTGAATTTACATGATGGTTTTTACTTAAAATTTTCATTTTGTTTTAGAATAGGTTATAGATTGAGAAATGAAGTTACAGAAAGGCTAATTAAAGAATTCAGGGAACCTATTTGATTCTGTATATAAACAAAGATCTGCACACACATACATGCATATTTCATCTATCAATGGCTGAATCAACAATTTATGAATGTAGGTTCATTCAGCCATCATCTGAATGCCTGCTTTTTACAAAGTATCATGCTAGACTAAAGTTGATTAACAAATGATCCTAAAATTATATTTTAAACTGGTATGAATTGTGTACTTACTATTGCCTTGGTGAGATATCAGTAGGTTAGCAAAGGGTTTTTAATCTTTGAAATTGAGCAAACCAAGTATAAAAACAACAATGTAAGCATGAAAAGTTAGGAAAAAGGGTATGAGAGGAAGTAATGGAACTTGACTGAAACTCACAACATTATTAGTTTATATACTAGATTCCTTCTGCCTGGATTCCTCTGATCTTAAAGATCAGGAGTAGGGAGATCCTAGAACTGGAACTGCTAACACTTTAAATCCACTTGTCACCAACTCTTACTAATCAGATATTTTTGCCCATTCCCCTGTGGCAGGTAGAACTACATCTTTTTTGGTTGTGGTCAGTCAAATACAAGATGTTCATGCTGTCCCAAATCTGAAAAATTTCTTGAGAGAATTCAAAAAGGGCAACTTTGGAAACAGTGTATGTACAGTGTCTGCAGTACTGTTTGCATATAATATTTGTAGATTTTTAAAAATTAGCTTAGTGTTCCTCTCCCTGTTCTATACTTATAAGGGCTTTTCTCCCTAGATCATTAATTACTGCCTATTATTAACTTTTAAATTATCTAATCAAATGTTTCTTCTTTCAGAATCCTACAAAGGGCACTTCGGTCCTATTCACTGTGTAAGGTTTAGTGCTGATGGAGAACTATATGCTAGTGGTTCTGAGGATGGGACATTGAGACTATGGCAGACTGTGGTAGGGAAAACATATGGCCTTTGGAAATGTGTGCTTCCTGGTAAGAAATTTTTTTGAAAATTTTGGCATTAAGCAGTCCAGTTTTTTATCTTAAAATAGTTTATTAGAATAGAACTAATATAGCTAATTATTTTTAAAAAGTAAATGGGAATAAGGGATCTCCCACTTATTTGAACTTATTTTTATATGATTTTCTATAAATTATTCACAAAATGTTGTAAAGTAGGATAGAGAATTAAAAATTAGTCACTAAGGATATATATTTTTTAAATTGTACTACAGGGTCTGTTTTTGGAAAATATAAGCCTGTTTAGTTGTTATGCATATGTACATATATATGTTTTTTGGGGGGTGGAGTGGATGTGAATGCAATTTAGTATCACTATGCATGTATTTTAAATGAAAACTGGGAATTCTGAAAAATTTTTAAGACTCAGAACAAACTGACCATCAGTGTCAAGATGCATAATTATTGCTTCCCAAATAGTTTTCTATAGGCAGTGTATAAAATGCCGAGCCTGGAGTCAGGAAAACTCCTGAATTCAAATCCAGTCTCATACATGTAGTAGTTGTGTCACCCTGTGTAGATCACTTAACTCTATTTGCCTCAGTTTCTCATCTGTCAAATGAGCTGGAGGAGTGGCAAAGCACTATTCTGTCTTTGCCAAGAAAATCCCAAATTAGATAGCAAAGAAACAACTAAACAATAAAAATTGTGGTCTGAGCCTAAATGATATTTTTGGAGCAGAAGTCATCACATTACTATTTTGAGTTTTCATTAACAAGAACTACTCCTGTTATTTTTGTAACCTTTCATCACAAAGCTTTAATAGGGCACAGTCTTTGTTTAATTTTGGTGATGAGAATTAATACTTAAGGCTTTCTTTCCACAGAAGAAGAGGGTGGAGAACTAGCAAAACCGAAGATCAGTTTTCCAGAAACAACAGAAGAAGAACTAGGTATCATTTTAATTTACTTTAATGGAATCAGATGCCTTATTAGGCATCTGATATTCATAATCAACATCTATTAGATGTTGAACATCACTGAAATTTTATGTGATTGGAAATCATGATTAGTTGGAGAATCTTGAGGATTGACCATTTAAATTTACATTAAACCTAAATCTTTAAATGAATTAGAGCAGTATTCTTTGCTTTTACATAGAATAAGTATCATGCTGAACAGAAATATTTATTGATGTACTAGAAATATCCCCTGTCCTTGCTTTGTCATCAACTCAAATGAAGACATAGAGAGCGTGCTTAACAAATTTGATATGTGGTAGTAAACTAGGTGGGATTAATTAGAATGAATGACTGAAAAAATCTTGATAAGTCAGAATAATGAACTGAATCTTAATAAGATGAAATTTAATAGCAGCAAACATGAAGTCCCATGTTTGGTTTGTCTATCAAGATATTGGACTGAATGCCTTTTAAGGCATGTTGAATTCTAAAATCCTTAAGCTTCTAAGGGAATTTAAAGCTTTAAAATGACTTGTCTAAATTGGTGAGTTACTTTTTTTTTTTTCCTCTTTGCAGAAGATCTTGGCTCAGAAAACTCAGATTCCATCTATAGTTCCACTCCTGAAGTGAAGGCCTGAGCACCTGGAAAATGCCACGGATGTTATGCCACATGTGGACTAAAACAGGCAGCAATTAGCAGAAGCCTTACTGAGTTACTCTCTCCATAAGGCAAACATGGGCAGTAAATGATGGGGAATGCGATAGCTCCATTGTTGGAACTAGCTTGGTGTTGTCTCTAAGTGAAAACTTGAGACTATCATAAAATGGCGGGTAGAATTGTGCTCATTTAGTCCACTATCCTACTGCCTTTTTGAATGAACATGTGCAAGCCAACATCCAATTTCTCCTATTTCAATTAGATTTCTTGTAGCCATTTTACTTTATTATGGAGAAAAAAAAATGTAATGGCCTATTTTACTTTTTTTCTGAAAGCAGAAAGACTTTTGCTTTAGTTGTAAAGAAGGGAGTACATGATAAAGTATTTGGTTTGATTGATTTCTCTCATTGTACACTGCTTCTGAACATCTAATTGTTTTCAGTTGTCTAAATAAAATGCCTCTACAACGGTCTCATGTTTTGGTTTTTGGGGAGAAATAGAACTTGCAGAAATACAGAATAAATAAAGTTGTTATCCATTTTCTCTTCAGTGTATTTAAAATACATTTCTATTTAACCAGTATAAAAGTAGTAGTTTTATGTTTTTCAGATTTTTGAGAACAGATGGCCATTTTTATTTAGAGAAATTTTAGTGCAAGTTAGCTGTTGATAAAAAGGTTTGAATGAAATCATCTTTTACAGAATAAGTGTTACAGACCATTTTAGGTGAAGAAAAAAATTTCATTCACAAATGTTTACTGTAAAGGGAAGCAATATTTTACTAATGACTTAGGGCTATAATTCATGCATGAGGACAGTACAGGCTCCTTCAAAGAAAATTCTGTTTTATTTAAGGAGTTTAGCTTGAGTGATAGGATGGAGCTTGGAGTTCACATTTGTCCAACTCCTCATTTTATAGATGAGGAAACTTGGGGCCCAGGGAAATTAAGAGAATTTTATTCAGTAAACAGAAGTGAAAGCTTACAGCAGGATGTCTCCACATATGCTAACAATGTAAACATAGTAAACACAGCTAAAAGGGATAATTCAAGTAGTGAAGTGGGAGATGACAAATATAAAATTAGTCTTTGCCACAAGTTTTAATTATGGAGAATGCTTTACACATGATCTAAATGGAAGGAACTTCTGGATGTTTAGTCCCAATAATTTTTTTTTTTTTGCAAGGCAAATGGACTTAAGTGGCTTGACCAAGGCCACACAGCTAGGTAATAATATTAAGTGTCTGAGACCAGATTTAAACCAAGGTACTCCTGACTCCAGGGCCAGTGCTTTATCCACTACACCACCTAGCCACCCTCCAATAAATTTATTAAGATTATTTTGTGCTAAGTTCATCAAGCCCTTAAAAGTAGAGGGCCATGATTATTAAAAAGTAATTGCTACATAAAATGCTAAATGGAAGAATGATGGCTATGGACTATTGAATTAGAATCTCAGGAGAGATGACTTGTTAAATTTGACCCATACTTTAATGAAAATCTTTTAATTTAACATTTTTGTTTTAGCTTTTTGCAAGGCAATGGGGTTAAGTGGCTTGCCCAAAGATACACAGCTAGGTAAATATTAAATGTCTGAGTTGGGATTTGAGCTCAGGTCCTCCTGACTCCAGGATTGGTATTCTATCCACTGCACCACCTAGCTGCCCCTGAAAATCTTTGGACTTTCTGAGTGGCAATCCAGATTGAAAAATCTCTTGTGAGGGAGGGTTCTATCAGCCTGAGGCATGCCTCTTCAATTGTGATTGTTTTATGAATCTATAGTCAGGTCAGGGTTCAAATCTTCATATTTTCTTTGTGACCTTGGTTAAGTCAAAGAAATGAGCCTTAAGAGATTATAAAAGAAGATAGCTAGGATCAGTGGATATAGCACTTGCCCTGGAGTCAGGAGAACCTGAGTTCAAATTTGGCCTCAGATTCTTAATTATGTAGCTTTTCGACCTTGGGCAAGTCACTTAACCCCATCACCTTTCAAAAAGAAGATGATTAAATGGAGTAAATGTCCAACCCACCCGATTTAAGTTTATGATCACAGATAAACTGCACTTAGTTTCCTTCTTTCCATTTTCAACTGTTTTTGGTTTCGTTATCTGTGACAAATCAAACCTCTTAGGAATCTGCAAGTTTTCTCTAGGAGTAATAGTTCCTTCAATATGATCTTTTTTATTTGAATTTAATCAATACTGATTTAGAGCATTTTTTAAAGGAAATATGACTAGATAGCTTTGAATTCTTCATTTGAAAACTTATATCCTTTGACTATCAATTGGGAGTGGCTTGGATTCTTATAAACTTGACTCAGTTCTCTTTGAACCTTTAGTAGACAAGGTTTTTTTTTTTTACAAATTTTGCTTTCCTTCTGATTTTGATTTTATTGGTTTTTGTGCAAAACTTCTAATTTAATGTAATCAAAATTCTTTTTATATCTTGTAATGCCCTTATTTGTTAATAAATTCTTATCCATTTATCTGACAGATAAACTGTCCCATGCTCCCCTACTTTGTTTTTGGTATTACCCTTCTGGCTAAATTCTCTGTACCCATTTTGACCTTATCTTGGTATATGGTGTGAGAGATTGATATTTGCCTAGTTTCTGCCAGGCTGCTTTCCAGTTTTCCCAGTAATTTTTGTCAAATAGTAAATTCTTGTTGCAAAAGCTGGTATCATTGCATTTATCAAACACTATTAATTTACCAAGTATTGTGTACCTAATCTATTGATTTGCCATTCTCTCAGCCAATATCAGATAGTTTTGATGGTTGCTGATGGCCAGGCTGCCTTTACTTCCCCCCACCACCATTAATTCCCTTGATATTCTTGATCTTTTGATCTTCCAGATGATTTTTGATATTTTTTAGCTCTATAAAATAATTTTTAGTAGTTTGATAAGGCATTATTTAAATAAAGTAGTAGATTTGTTTATTATTTTGGCTTGGCTTATTCTAAGCAATTAATATTTTCTAGGTCAGATTTGACTATTAATGTGAGTAATGGTTTTTAATTTGTATTTATATAGTTAATAGGTTTGTCTTGGCAAGTAGACTTCAAAATATTTTGCATCAGCTACAGTTATTTTAAATGGAATTTCTGTCTCTTCCTACAGGACTTGGTAAAATTCTAATGATTTATATAGCTTTATTATATATTCTGCAACTTTGCTAAATTTGTAAATTATATCAGTTAATTATTTTAGTAGATTCTCTAGGATTCTCCAAATGTAATATCTGCAAAGAGTGATAGTTTTGCTTCCTGTTCTAATTTCTTCAATTTATTTTTTTTTTCATTACTTTAGCTATTAAATGATAGTGGTGATAACAGGCATCCTCATTTCACCCCTGATTTTATTGGGAGTACTTCTAGCTTATTCCTATTAGAGATGCTGATAGTTTTAGATCAATACTGCTTTTCATTTCAAGGAAACTTCCATTTAGTCCTATGTTGCCTAGTATTTTGAGTATTGTACTAAGTTTTGTATTTTGTCAAAAAAAATTTTCTGTATCCCTTTGAAGTAATATGATTTCTGTTGGTTTTGTTATTGATAGGGTCCATTATAATGATAGTTTTCCTTGGTCCTTATCTATTAGTCTTCTTGCATTTTATTCCCCCTTCCATAAATTCTACTATCTAGTGGGATTGGCCTTATTACCCTCCCAACAGTACAGTTTTATTGACTCTCCTTGCCTGAAATGCTCTCCCTCTTCATCTCTGCCTCCAGGCTTCCCTATCTTCAATGATTTTCTTTAGCTGGCATCTAAAATCCCATCTTCTTAGAAAAACAAAACAAAGACATGCCATTTCTGATCTCCCTTGATGCTAGTGCCTCCTCTCAGATTATCTCCATTTTATCCTATCTATTATAGTTTATCCATAGTTATCTGCATGTTATCTTCCTATAGATTATGAGCTTCTTGAGGGTTTTTGCCTTTCTTTGAATATCCAGACTTTGGCACAGTCTTATTACATAATGTGATTCATAAACTGCTTGCTAACTTGAACTTGTCTGTAAGATTTCTTTCCAGATTTCTCTGCCAATAGCTCCAAAGGCTCATAGCTGTTTTTTGGGGGGGATAGTCTTCGATAATAATTTCTACCCCATATGTATGAAATTTGTATGAATGTGGTGTAAGGAAAAATAAATTTACTATGAGACAGCTGAAAACCCAGATTGCTAGGCCTAGAGGCAAAGAAATTGAATTTAGCTTTGGCCTCAGACTGAGCAGCTGTTTGATACTGGGCAAGTCACTTAAACTCTACATTTTAGTTCTATCAACTGTAAAATAGGGATAACACCACTTACCTTCCAGGATTGCAGGGACTTATTGAGTTAGTATTTTTAAATAAAATATAAAGAATAAGTAAAGTGTGGCATATAATAGAGCTATATCAATGCTTATTCTCTTCCCCTTTTCCAAACTTCCTCTTCTCTAAAGATTCTTCAGTTCTGCTTTGAGTTCTGTCCCTATTTATGAACCTCAGGGCAAGTCACTACCTTTCTGGATCAAAGCTTCCTTCTGTAAAATCAGGTATTGTACTTGATCTCCCAGGTCCTTTCTAATCCTCTCCTGTTCATTATCTGGAAAATGAAGATAGAGGAATAAAGCATTTATTTATTAAGTTCTGTTACATTCCAGGCATCTCTGGGCATACAAGTGGAAGCCAAAAAATCCCTTACTCTCAAATTCTAATAAAGACAACAGAGGATGACCGGAAAGTGATTCAAGCATATGGGGAAAAATGATCTTGACATGAAGGCCAAGCCTGCAGGAGAGGAAATAGAAATCTAAAGAGTGAGGGGGAGAAATGAGGATGGAAGTGAAATGAAATAAACGTGAAGTGCAGATGACTTGGGCATCTGATGAAATGAAGGTCTGGGTCAATCACCAATCAGAACTCTTCTTGAACACATTACCTTCCCACAATAATTGCATATACATACATACATATATATATATATATGTATGTATGTATATGTGTGTGTGTATATTTGAGCCAAAATTAGTATTTCAGGAGTGACTTTATTTTTTACTGTATTGAGAAAGTCAAAGTGCTTTAATAATAACTTTTCATTTGTACCTCAAACCCAACTCAAATCTTTACTTTTGGTTCCAATTCTTACTTTTTTCCCAACTGCATGCAAGGCATCAAGCTTAAGTGGCTGGCTGTCTTACAGTGGAACTTTCCTTAGGTCTCCTTCACTTGAGAAACAACCTATCCCTATGGCCTCACCATGGAACATCCCTCTTCTTTGCAGGTTCCTTAGGGAATTCTTCCTGTGCCCCCATTTTGGGGCGTCAGCAGCCTTTATACCTCTCCTGGCTTTGCCTCTGGTTTTCCGGTTGCATTTGTTGTCTTCTCCCATTAGAATTTAAACTATTTGAGGGAAAGGGGCTGTTTTTTATTTTAATTTTTTAAAATTTTATTTTTTCCCAATTGCATGCAAGGGTCTGTCTTTTGCTTGTGGTTGTATCCCCAGGATTTCACATAGTATCTGACATAGGATTTTTTTTTTTTAACCTTGCCTTGCCTACTCTCTACAAGTATCTGATGGTGGGAACCTTGGCTTCCCCAAGGAGATACTTAGTCTTCCAGTACTGAAACACTTTTGAATTGCCCTAGTTTATGGAATTATGAAATGGGGCAGACATGTCTTGTTCTTCAGGTACTTGCCAAAAAAGACTACAATGGCAGTGAGAAGTAAGGGTGCAATCACATTTTATAAAGTCTCAGAGGGTACAAGGGCAAATGACAGAAAATACTGAGACAAGTGGCAAAAGTGGAGGAGTCTACAGAGGTACACAGGGAGGTGGAGGAAGGAAGTCAGCTTAGGGAAGAAAACAGGGAGGGGAGAAGTCAGGGAGAAAAACTCTTGTAATCATTGATTAGAATTGGCAGCCTTTAGAAGTACACACTGAGATGGGAATGGAAAAGAACACAGCTGTAGGGTGTAAAGAGGATGGACGTTTGGGGTCTTAATAGGGTTTTGGTCAGGGCATAGACTAACTTATTGATGCCACCTTGAAATTAGTTGATTTAAGACATCCACATACTCCCAAAGTTGTAAATAAAACCTTTAATTAACATCCACTCCATGTCAAACTTATTAACTTTTGGTGTTCTGCTGGTTTTTATGCAAATATCGAGCTTATCTGAGGTTTAAATATAATGAATCCAAAAGTCCTTTACAGCATGGCCTAGATGGCTTCCCCTGATTCAACACATATAGGTCGTGCAGTGGTTAGAGCCCTGGCCTTGGAGTCAGGAGGACTGGAGCTTGATTCTGGCCTTAGACACTTGACACTATCTGTGTGGCCTTGGGCAAGATACTTAATCCTGATTTCCCCTCATCCAGGGCCATCTTCAATTGTCCTGATTCATGTCTGGCCACTGGACCCAGATTGCTCTGGAGGACAAAGTGAGACTGGTGACTTAGCACAGCGCCCCTCACTCAAATCCAGTTTGTGTGCTTGTTATATAGCATCACCTCCCTGAGGTCATGGTCTTTTTCAAAAATGAAGGACAAAATATTCAAGATACGATTTTTGATTAATATCTGATAATTTACTAATTATGCTCTTTTGACCTTTGGGTCAGTCAATAGTGACTTCTAGTCAATCAGGGAAGAGTGGATAAGTGTGTGCAGTAAAGAGAGGATCATTGCCAATAGGTAACATAAACTTGTGGTAGATATAGTCAATATAGTTGCATGACTTTTCTTTTCTAGGCTCCCCTTTACAGTTTAATTTCCTGATATTGTTACTTTCTATTGGCTGCTTTTAAACTTATTATACTGACTTAGAAGGGAATGGGGTGACAGAGGAACCAGAACAAGGTAAAATTTTAACAAAATTTATGCCCTCCAATCCTTGACTGGAACTTACAAAAATAACTATATTTCCATCATCCTTAAACAATCATTAGACAATGGCATATGTAGCTCTCTCTCATTATCTACATAATATTCTGCACGTATTCATATAGAATTATATATATATGCATATATATATATTATGTGAAATGACAGAATAAAGGAGACTACATATATCACTTTAATAAAGGTTAAGAATGGAGATCTACTTGTGTTTGTTGGTTGGTGTTGAAAAGCCAGGAAATAATGAAATTTAAAACTGGTGAGAAGGCAGATGACTGAAGGGGTTTGGTATTGGTGACTTGAGGAAAGAAGAATAGGTTTGGAACAGATGCTGTAGATTATATGATATAAAGGGTAAACCAGGGAAGAATTAATGTGCAGTAAAGAGGATCAGTTGCCGTTGGATAACCAAATTGTAATGGATCTAGTCAACATAGTTGCATAGTTTTCTCCAACAGAGTACAGAGGATACATACAAATACATACACAGAGAGATCCATCTTAGAAATAAATATGGCATTCCACGAAACAAATAAATTTTAAGAAAACTAATGTACATGCATAGAAGGTTCCATCTTAGTTAAATATTTTTCTGAACTTACTTGACTTTAACATCTATCAAACATTACCAAAGACTAACAATCAACAGGAAGAAAAAGTTATTATATTTCATATGTACAATTTTCCTCCCTCTCTCCACTTATATGTATGTATATATGAACACAAACATGCTTGTATATATATATAATATATATATAAACTTCTATTTATATATGTATTGCTATTGCCAATAGAAAATAAACTTCAAGGTAGAATTGTTTCATTTCTTGTCTTTGTATCCACATTACTTAAAACCCTTGGAATATAGTATGTATATAATAATTATTATTGAAGGAATGCAAGATGTGCAAATTTAGAGAATCTACTCCAATTAGTCTATTTGTGCCTGATCTGTGGTAGAGCATTCTGATTCATATTGGTCTAATCAGCCAGAAATAGATGAACTGAAACTTCACTCTAACACTGATATTATTCTGGTCCTCTTCAAAAATGACGGACAACAACTAACCAGCAAATCTTGTATGTAATAAATATTACTGAATTGTTACTGAATCATGATGAAATATATTCATTCCTCCAAAAGACTTTTCTTGAATATTTAACTTCCTTGAGCTACTGTTGCATTTCTTCCCTTCCCAGTTCCCTAATCTGCCATTGCCTTATTACTCATTTGCTTTCTACAAAATCCAGTCTTGAAGGTTATTTTTGGTCCCCAAATATCTTAGTAGTTTTGATTCTTTATTTGCCTTAACTTTATTTTTAAACACAATACTCCCCTGCCTCTCTAACTACTCCTTCTATCCCACCCCTAGGATCCTCTTCCTTTTATCCCTTGAAAGAAGGCAATCCCCAAGGTGGTATCAGTCCTCTTATCTCTTTACAATTTTCCATAATGATCATATCCACTTCCACACCTTTAATTGTCCTAAATAACTCCAAAATTTATATTTCCAACCATAACCATTCTCCTCATCTCCATACTTGCTTTTGCAACTGTTTTTCAGATATCTCCGGAACAGAAAAATCTACTGATATCTTACCATTCAAAACACACTATCTTCTTCTGAATACTATACCTCTATCTCCCATGGGATATATGAAGATCACAGTGGTATATGTAAATTTTCCAGCATGCCTGCAATTTCAGTTTAAGTTATCTGTCTTCTGAGTCATTAAATTCTAAAGACATGTCTTGTAATGGAACTATGGGATCCAGGATGATTTGGACCAGTTTTTTAGTTCTGATAATAAGCAAGGCAATCTAAATAGACTCCTTCTGAACTCTAGCCTAGACCTGCATTACTTTTCTGCAGAGTCCTTAATGCTTTATTTATAGAGCAAATCCTCTGCTCAGAGAAAAATAATTGCTAAATATCACCATTGATATTTCACATATATTTCAATTATATAATGAAATGGGCCTTTTCTATATTTGTGAATGATTATGTATTATAAAAATTAGCATTTGTAATACTTTAAAGATTTCCAAAGTGCCTATATTTCATTTGATTTTTACAATAATCTAGTGACGTAGGAGCTATGATTTCTGCTTTATAGATGAGGAAAATAGGAGTAACTTGCCCAGAGTCAGAGAGCTAATGAGTCTGAGTTCAAACCCATGTCCATCCTGTCTCCACATCCTGCACTTTTTATTTTCTATAACCCCTACCTTCCACTGCATCTGGGGCCACCTCCAGTTTTCCTGATCTATAACTTGCCACTGGACTCATAACTCTGGAGGAGAGAATGAAGCTGGTAACCTTGTCCAGCCTTCCCTCACTTAAATCCAAATTCACTTGCAAGTCAAGATATCTTTCTGATATTATAGTCCTTTTAAAGAATGAAGGATAAACAATGAGCAAACAAATGAACCTCAGTTAACTTAGAAAAAAAGTTACAAAAAAGAAATTTTTGGTAAAATATTCTTATCCTCCTTTCCCTCATCTTGTCTCCTTACACTGGTTTTAGTAATTGTCATTTTTTAAATTCTGAGCAGAATTTTTAAAGAAAATGCCAATGTATCCTGATGAAGAGTCAGAAAAATCTAGGAAATAGAATATCAGGGATTTTCAAATGAAGACTAATTCTTGAAGAATTGATCATGCATAACGAAAAATACAGGGTTCTAAAGAAATTGTGAGGAGAAAAAAGAGATGTGACTTATAGATGGATTTGCAATAAAAAGATAGCCTTTTTTTGGTTTATTTATTTGTTTTTAAAGTCTTCCTCTTAGAGAAAACTGAAGACAGCTGCCATGCCCCGCCTCCAGTATAAGTGGGAGGAAAGTGTAACGTGCAAATGGGGACGTAGTTTGATGACACATGGGAGAGGAGAGGAAGAAGGAAGTGCTAAACCTGAAGGCGGGACATTAATTTAACCTACTGCTCCTTCTCTTGCTCGGGTGGTTTGTTGCTGCTGTTGATTATGCCTGCCAGCAATCAAGGCACAGAATTTGGTAAGGGATGCGAGGTCTGACTATTTGCACTGGTTCCTTGTCTGCTCCCACCTCTCTCCTCCCACAGGCTCCTGCCTTTGGAAATTAGTGAAACCAAGTCACTGTGGGGAATGTGGGGAGTCCCTTAAAAGTTCTGTGTTCAGGACTTTTATAGGTTCCAATATCTGTGTCTTAAAGTCAGCAAAGGGTCAACAGGACTTCAGCAGGGTTTTATTTGGGGAGTTCTCAGGTCTGAGAATGGATTTCCTCCTCTGCCAGAATCCCTAGGAATACTGTTAGGTCAGCAACTCACCTCTCTGAGTACCAGAACTCTAGGGGAATGGATTCTCTTATGTGTGCTGGACACTTTCACTCTTCTCGCTTCAGTTAAAGCTATTTTCTTTAAGAAACCTCAATTCATGATGTCCTATCAATTCAATCCATTTTTTCTCATTGGAAAGTGGTGTTATCTCAGAAAAGAACAAGTTCCTATCATAGATTTTTCATATTAACATTTCAGAATCATTGACAGTAATAACTAATAATAATAGCAATCCATATTTTATGGGACTTTACTTAAATGATTTCATTTAAGCTTTTCAATAATATGGGAAGTAGGGCATTTTACTAGTATGAAAGAAGGAAGACTCAAGAAGGAAGATCTAGTGACATAGCTTTGTAAGCTGCACCTTGATCCCAGGTCTTTTGCCTCCAGGTTCAATGTACCTTTCATTTCATTTAACCTTTCCCATCCTCTCCTTCAGTTCCTTTGTAATAAAACAAACAAATCAACTTGGAAAAATTTTAGCCTTCTTCCTCAGAGCTTGTCTTGAAGAATTTCAAAACAAGTTAGGATTAGTGTAAAAGCAAATAGTTTTTTCCACTCTGAAGTTTCACATAGTGAGTGGTGTATAATTAATTGTAAAATATTTGAACTTTATCTCTAATCATTTTCTCCAAAGTATAATTTGTTGTTTTAGTTCAGTGTGGAAAATGTGGGTGACTTAATTTAAATTCAGATTTCCTAAGAACTTTGCAACTAAAATTCAACAAAATTGCTTGAACTATAGTTTGAATATATTTATGTGCAATGGAGCTATGTTGGAGCAGGCCAATTTTTAGAATAGACTGAGTTCTAGCAGAATAAGCGTCTGGTCTTTAATGCTTAAGAAGTCTGGGAGTAGTCAGAGTGTGTTCACTTTGTAAATCTAGTTGGTTTACACAATGAGTAGTCTACTCTTTATCATTGCTTTTTAGCACATTGTATTTTTTTAAACGTGTCTTATTTCTGAATATTTGGTATCAGCAAATAATTTCAATAGTTTTTTTGTTTTGCAAGACAATGGGGCTTAAGTGACTTGCCCAAGGTCTCACAGCTAGGTAAATATTATGTGTCTGAGATCAAATTTGAGCTCAGATCCTAACTTCAGGGTTGGTGCTCTATTCACTGCACCACCCAGCTTCCCCTTCAATAGCTTTTAAAGGAGAAATTTTACTATGAAGGATAGCATTGGAATAGACTTAAGGGGTAGTAGGGAAAATTTCATTTCCCTATAATACCTCTGTCCTTCATATTTTGATATCTGTTATCTGTTCATTTTATAGGCCTTTGGAGAAAAATTTTGTTTTTTTTTTAATTGTTTTATATTTTTAGGTATTTGTACCTTTTGGGAACAACAGTAGCTTCCCACAAACCCCTCTAATTTATTATTGGATTATTTTCACCAATGTTTGGTGATTAATATTACTTCTGATAACTTAACATTATTTAAACTGTTAATCCATGGCTTTCATCAGACCTACGATAAAATCAAACTTCACTTCTTCTTCTAGATGTATTGAACAAAAAAAAATTTCCAATTTTCTAAAGAAATCATCAGCTTTCACCTATTTTATTAGCCTTGGTGTTTGACACTTTCCTCTCCATTACCTCTTCTGACTCATCCTTTACCAGGCCCTGTTGATTTCATCTACCTAATATTTCTCAACTCATTTCTGTCTTCTAGTCTCCTGTCTCTCTCCCCTCCAGTGGTACAAGCTGATGTGGCCAGATAGTCATTTTATCTTTTGCAATTATCCCTGTTTTATGTTTAGTTAAAAATACATGTACTACCTATAGCTTCTTTTCTAATTTTTTCAAAATATAATATCTCTAGTGAAAGCAACTAGGTGGCCCAGCAGATAAGAGTGCTAGGCCTAGAGTAAAAAAAAAAAACCTCCTGAGTTCAAATCTGACCTCAGACATTAGTTGTATCACCCTTGGCAAATCCCTTAACCCTGTTTGCCTCAGTTTGCTCATCTGTAACGTGAGCTGGAGAAGAAAATGGCTAGCCATTTCAGTACCTTTGTCAAGGACACCCTAAAGGGAAGCTGACTTGTCTGAAAAACAACTGCACATGATCTTTAATCTTAAAGTTGTATATCTGTTCAGAATGTATTATAGGATCTGTATAAGATGTTGGTCTAAACCTAATTTGTCCAGCCTGCTTTCTAGTAGTTTTTTCCTAAGTAATTTTTGTTTTCTCCTTTATCAAACGTTAAATACCAAGTTCCATTTATTCTGATACTCCCTTGTCTAGTTGCTTCTACTACTCTATTGCTCTAATTTTTTGATGGTGGTGTTTTATAAAATATTTTAGGGTCTGTAAGTGCTATTTCACATTCATTCCTATATCTTTTCATTATCTCCTTTGATATTCTAGCTCTTTTATTTTTCCAAATGAATGTTATTATTATTTTACCAAGTTCTATAAACTATTCTCTTGATAATTTTATTATAATATACCATTAAAAGTTTAAATTAACTTTGATAGTATTAATATTTTTATTATATTGGTGCACCCTATCTGTGAGTATTGAATATTCTTCCAACTATTTAAGTTGATTAGTGATCTTGTAAGTGTTGATTCTGACTTTTCTCAAACCTGAATTTTCTCAATCATTCTGTAGCATTTGATGCTTCAACCTCCTCTTCTTGGATATGTTCTTCTCTATAGTTTTGTATAAACCTCTCTCTCTCTCTCTCTCTCTCTCTCTGATTTTTTTCTTTCTACCTGTCTATTCAGTCTTTCTCAGTCTTCCCAGTTCTTCTATTTTCTCCTAACAGTTGATCTCATCATCAAAACCCATAGGTTTTTGCAGATAATTCCCAGATCTATATATCTAGCCCAACTCTCTCTTCTGACCTTTACTCACATCATCAGTTACCTAGTGAACATTTTCAAACTATATATTTGTTGAATGTCTCAAATCAGTATGTCTAGAACAGAACTTTTAACTTCTCCCCCAAAAGTCTTTCTCCCCTAAACTTTCCTTCTATTAAACGTTCTTGTTTCTCTCACTGTCACCACTGTCCTTCCAATCACCAATATTCAAAACTGTGACATTATTCTCACTTCTTAATTTGAGCACCCTACATATTCAAATCTTGTCTTTGTGCTTCCAATTCATCTCTCAAGTTTCAACCCCTTCTTTTTTTATTCACATAACCCCTAACCTTCCTGATTCAGGTCCTTATTAGACCATTCCTAAAGTCTTCTAAATGTTCTTCCTGCCTTAAGACTCTTTCCTACTCCAATAGGTAACACACAGATGCTAAAGTGATTTTTTCTAAACTTTAGATCTGATTATGTCAGGGATGTAAAATATAAACTCCTTAGATTTTAGAACCCTATGTAACCTGGTCCCAACTTTCTTTTCCAGTCTTATTACACATCACTCCCCTTACATACTCTTGGGTTTAGCCAACCTGGTCTCTCACAAATGATACTCCATTTCCTGTTTCCTTGCCTTTGAATTGACTTTCGCCCATGCCTAGAATACCTTCCCTTTTCATTTCTTTACCTCTTCCTTCATTTATAAGGTCCTTAAAGGCAGGACTAATTCATTCATCCATCGTCTTTGTAGCCTACATCTTTTAGCACAGAGGCTGGCACATATTGGTTACTTAATAAATGCCTATTGATTAATAACTCTACTCAAAGCATTCAGCAATTCCCCATTGCCTCTCTAATAAAGGTCAAACTTTTCTGCCTGGCTTTGACAACCTTTCCACAACCAAAAGTGATCATACATTTCTAGCTTCATCTCATATTATGCCCCACTATGGACTTAATGCTGCTAAATTAGATAGTTCTGTGTGCTGCCAACACGAATTATACTCTCATTCTTCCATTCCCCAGAATATCCTCTCTATGTCTTTTTGCCTGTTAAAGTTTTACTATCCTTTAAAAGCCCAACTACAAATCCACTTTCCCTAGAAAGCCTTTCCTGATTCCAATCTATCCTCACCATACTGGGAATGACTTTCTTCCTCAAATCTTTGGGGAATTTGCTTTTTAACTCTCTAATATACTTGTCATGTAATAGTGCGCATTATAGGTTTTGGCATATGTTTGTTTCCTTTTGCCTGACTAGATCAAAAGTTCCTTTAAAGCAGGGACTTGTCTTGTGCTTAAACTTTATGTCTTCCCAGTTCCTAGTAAAGTGTTCAAAAATGCTATAGTAAACTATACATGTTTATTATATTGTATAGTGTTAAAAAAAACTATACTGTGTAGTATTTTATAGTGTTAAGAATTACACACTGGGCTGGCTCTGCCACCAACTATTTATCATTTAACTTTCTTAGATCTGTTTCCTTATCTGCAAAATAAGAGGGTTGGGATAGATGATGATTGTTGAGGTCCCATTTAACTCCAAAATGTCATCATACTTTAATGGAGCTTTGAGCTTATCAACATGAGTGCTCCTTATAATGATGTTGATTATCACCCATTAATGCTCTCTCATCTTATATGATTATTGTTCTAGTCCTCCTGTAAATACTCCACAAAGACCCCACCCATTCTGGAAACCTTGCATTTATTTTGATGAGATGAAGCAAATGGTGTAAGAAGGCTGGCTGGCTGTCTTGCTATATGGCAAATTTACCTTATTTTCTGGCCATGCATCTCTCTGATGACACTATGACATTACAGAGCTCTCTAAGTGAGATCCATTCACTCACCAGTTAGGTCTAATTATATATAATAGGAAAAAACCCAAAAGATCCAAGGAATTGAAAATTGTCTAGACTTTGACAGGCAGCCCTTAGAGCAGACCCATCATTACTTAAATCAGAGAATGACTGCTTATGGACAGTAAACAATTAAACAAAATTAATCAGAATCAAGCAAAAGGAGAATAGGTGTACTTATGGGGACTGCTTTTAGATTATCTCTCAAAACATAGAACCATTTTTTGAACAATGATATTCTTCTGGTGACATCATGTGACTGCTTTTCATGGAATTTCACAATCACTAAAGAATTATGGGTCCCTAAAAGAGGTACATATTTGGGGATGAATAGGTTGCAACATGCTACCAATCAAGGATTGCATAAATGAAGTAGATTAAAAGATATCATTCAGAGCAGCTAGGTGGCACAATGGATAGAGCAATGGCCTTAGGGTCAAATCCGGCCTCAGACACTTAATAATTACTCAGCTATGTGACCCTGTGCAAGTCACTTCACCTCATTGCCTTGCAAAAACAAAAATAAAAAAGATAACATCACAGAGATCTTTGAGTAGAAGATGCTGTTATTTTTGAAGTGAATTGATATGTGTCTTCCTAGTTCATTTTGAAAATATTTCCTCTTTGTAGTTGACAATATGCTGATTATAGCAAATCTTCTAGATGAACCCTATAGTCAACAGTCTATCCTAACTATCTAATTAGCAAAAGCAAAGTAGATTTTGAAAAAACCAATTGGAGTTAAATTGAAAATACTTGCTTAGACACTTTGACATGAAGAAAGACTAGAAGGTGTGGGAAGCTGGCTGAATTGCCTTTGGGAAACTGAACTTTTCCTGATCTCAAGCTTAATTCTTAAAATAAAAACTCATCTTTTCCCTCAGATGACCCAATGAATAAATTGCTGGGTCTGAAATCAGAAAAACCCAAGTTCAAATTCAACCTTGAAAACTTGCTAGCCATGTGAACTTGGGAAGTTGCTTAACTTCTGACTGCCTTAATTTCTTCCACTATAAAATGGAAATGATTACAATAGCACCTATCCCTTAGGGTTGTTGTGAGGATCATATGTGATAACATTTATAAATGTATAGCATTGCTCCTCATATATAGCATGTGCATAATAAATGCTTATTTCCTTTCCTTTGTTTTTTTAAAATCAATAATGTTCTTTCACTGATATTGTATGGCATCCAAATCAAGATACTATTCTTTAAAGTACTGAAATTGAGGTTCACCTGAAGGACAATGGAGAGGTATGTAGTAGATGTAAGCAAGCTATAAGACATTTTAAAAAATCATGCAAGAGAAACATATGAATTACAAATAAGGAATTCTACCCTATTAGATTTGGCCCACATTAGTAGCTTTTGAACTTTTTTTTTGAATCTTGATTATCACTCAGCTTGCTTTTTCTTCCTTTCAACTTTGTATTGTCTGCAGATTTGATCTAGATACATCTTATAGTTTTCTCCATGACACTGATAAAAATGTTAACCATATAGGGACAAGTATGAACCTCTGTGATAATACTCTAGAGACTTTTCAAAGTGGTATCAAATCAATTTGAACTTATGACTGCTTTCAACCCATTACAAATATATTGAATTGTGCTATCATTTAGTTCATCTTTCTCTCTTTTCCACAGGAATTGTATGATATATTTTATTAAGTTATTTCTCCAAAGTTAGATAACCTAAGGTTAAAGCATTCCTCTAATCTATTAGTTTAGACTGTCCAAAAGGTAAATTAGGTTACTTTGAAATGAACTGTTATGCTGGTTCTTTGTGATCACCACTTCTTTTTCTAGGGAACATTCATTATTATTATTATTATTATTATTACTATTATTATTATTATTATTATTATTATTATTATTATTATTTTATTTAGTTTTTGCAAGGCAAATGGGGTTAAGTGGCTTGCCCAAGGCCACACAGCTAGGTAATTATTAAGTGTCTGAGACTGGGTTTGAACCCAGGTATTCCTGACTCCAGGGTCAGTGCTTTATCCACTGCGCCACCTAGCTGCCCTGGGAGCATTCATTATTAATAGAATTAAAACATACAGTTGAATAAGCAACAAAACTTTTTTTTGACCTCAGAGTTATGTAGATATTAATTGCTTGAGATTTTTCCAAACTTTTTTGAATGGCTTTTCCATTTTCTTTGACAGAAAGAAAAGGTGAATAAAAGTGACAGTTGGAAGATCTCTTGAGACTGGGATTTAAGCATGTCTCTAGAAATTATTTAAGTGGAAAGCTTACTGTCCCTTTAAAAACATAGTCATTGGAGAACTGGTACACTGAAATATGTCCTCTTTGAGCCAAAAACATGAAAGGGAACTTTGAAAATTTTCAGTTAGCTCTACAACATGTGTATTATCTTTGCATTAATACACTATTTCATAGAAAATTATGCAGATGCAAGACTAGGATCAATGTTAAATTTTAGTATTAGTATATAGTAGAGATTTTTTGAAATCTTGAAAAACCTAGGAAATAACCTTGGTTCTCTTGCTAGAGCCAAAGGCTATTTACTTCCCTAAAAGGTTCCATTTATGTTATTCCTCAGTGCTTTATGTTTTTGAAAGAATAGAAAAGTAATAGAAATAAATAGCAGATATTTTTTATTCAAGATCCAGATAAGTTTTTCAATAGAGACACCTAGTGGACTAATTTTTTCCTAAGATTTAAGACTATTGTATTCTTTCAAAGAATGGAATAAAGGGTTGCTTTTCCCTTTTTGGGTAGAGGGGGAGAGAAGGAGGGATCATATTAATTACATTTATCATATCAAAATATGTTAAATTATTGAACAAGAGTAAAGTGCTTTATAGACTTTAAATGAGATATTTGTAAAGCAATTTGCAACCTTAAATACTATGTAAATTGTAGCTATTATTATTACAGACTTTAAAATAGTAGAAATAATCAAATATTACTATGAATACTGCTGCTTATAGTATTGTTATTGTTCTATACATTTAAAATTGGAACATTGATTAGTGATTCAGAAAAACTAATGTTTTCTGTTTTTAAGGTAGTGTTATTACAAGTCATATATTTGCATTTGATAGGCTTTCTTGCAAAGGAAACTGTAGGATAAGAAGATTTTAATTTTTTTATATAAGTACATGCATTAATGTTAAAAAATCTTTTGGTAACTATGTATAGTTTTCTTAGTAAATATTTTAAAAATTCAATAGGATTAAGGTTCTTTTCAAACTGAATTTACAAAATCCAGAAATGAATTTGAAAGGGACCCAGTTTTATGACAGATGTATCACTGCCTTCTGGGCATATATCATCAAATATTTAATTAAGACTTAGAACTGTGCTCTTTGGCAGCATGAATTGAGGAGCAGGCAATATTAACATTTGCTTTTTGGTCTCAGAACATAACTTCTTGGTTTCAGAAAGTAGAAGAGATGTGAAGACAGGAAAGATGATAAAAGTTTGTTCTGAAAATTAGGTGTTATATAGTGGAGCCAGAGAGAGAAATTTGGATCATTTTTCAAACTTATGCTTTGGCTATTTGAATTTTGTAAATTAAGTTTTGGGGTGGAAACGGAAAGAAATGAAAGGGGGAAAATATAGTTTATTTTTGATATTTTTATTTTAGAGAACACTATAGTGGATAGAGAACTGGTTGTAAAGCTAGGAAGATCTATATTCAAGTTTCTCCTCTGACACCTATTGACTGTGACTGGGCAAGTCATTTAGTTTCATGGTGTCCTGAAAAATTCTTTTTAGAAAAAAATTTCAAAAATCTTTTTAAAAATTTATTTAAGGCAATGGGGTTAAGTAACTTGCCTGAGGTCACACAGCTAGGCAATTAAAGTGTCCGAGGTCAGATTTGAACTCAGGGTCTCCTGATTCCAAGGCTGGTGCTCTATCCACTGTACCATCTAGCTGCACCCGAAAAATTCTTTTAAAACTATAAGGTACAGAAAAAATGACTAACTCATAGTGGTAGAAAGGTTATTCTCCTTTGGGAATTCCTTATACCAGTGAAATAACAGGTTTAGTCCCTATGCTTCATTTGTATTTTTGAGATTAATTAAAAGTAAAATTATTTACATTTTTTTGTTTGTTGGGACAAAGTAGATTTTTTTTTTAGGTTTTTGTAAGGCAAATGGGGTTAAGTGGCTTGCCCAAGGTCACACAGCTAGGTAATTATTAAGTGTCTGAGGTCTGATTTGAATTCAGGTACTCCTGACTCCAGGGCTGGTGCTCTATCCACTGCGCCACCTAGCTGCCCCCAAAGTAGATTTCTTTAGTATAATTTTCAGTATAGAAAATGAAAGTCAAGAAAATATTTTAGTCTTGCCTCCATTTTAACAGAGGCAGTCATAGGAAACTTCCCCTCCATCCACATAATGATTTATTAACTTATTTAGAAAATGAAAAAAATTAAACTTCATTTTGTACTCAGAATTTATCTTTTCTCTTTCTGGAAAGAGCATTACGATATTACTCAATATAGTGAAGTCTTTCACAGTTGGTCATTATGATATTGCTGTTACTATGTGCAATGACCTTGTGGTTCTGTAAACTTTACTGTGCTCATATGGGCCTTCCTAGACTTTTCTGAAATGGTATTGCTTGTCATTTCTTATAGTACAATAGAACTCCATCACAATTGTATTTCACAACTTGTTTAGCCATTCTTCAATTAATGGGTATCACCTCAATTTCCAATTCTTTGCCCCCCCACAAAAAAAACAACCATATGTATTTTTGTATAAATAAATCCTTTTTCTTTTTACTTTGATCTCTTTGGGATATAGACCTAGTATTGATGGGTCAAAGGGTATGCACAATTTTATAATCCTTTAGGCATGACTCCAAATTGTTCTATAGAATGGTCGGATCAGTTTACAAATCCAAAGACATTGCATTAATGTCCCTGTTTTTCTACATTCTCTCTAGCATTTGTCATTTTCCTTTTCTGTCCTGTTAGCCAATCTGATAGGCATGAGGTCATATCTCAGAGTTGTTTTAATTTGCATTTCTCTAGTTGATTGTGATTAGAGCATTTCTACATACAATTTAGATAACTTTGATTTCTTCTTCTGAAAATTGTTTGTTCATATTCCTTGACCATCAGTTGGGGAAATGGCTCATATTTTTATAGATTTGATTCCGTTCCCTACATAAATAAACCCTTTTTTTTGGAGAAACTTGCTGCAATTGTTTTTATTTTACTTTGCTGTCTATAGTGCCTTTTATCAAAATATAGTTTCTCCGATTATCTCTTTTAATTAGGTTTGTTTCTGTTTTTTGCTTTGCTTGAGATCATGCATACTTGCCTTTTATTTACTTCAGGTGAAACACAATAAATTCTGCTTTAGCTCTTCATTTTAACTCTGTGTGTGTGTGTGTGTGTGTGTGTGTGTGTGTTTCTGTTTCAGGTATGTTTCTTGGAAATAACATATTATTGGATTTCGATTTTTTAAAAAATGTTATTTATTTAAGGCAATGGGGTTAAGTGACTTGCCCAAGATCACACAGCTAGACAATTATCAAGTATCTGAGGCCAGATCTGAATGCAGGTCCTCCCGACTCCTAGGCCAGTGCTCTATCCACTACACCACCTAGCTGCACTTTGGATTCTGGTTTTTAATACATTCTTCTATCCACTTCTATTTTATGGGTGAATTTATCCTATTCACATTCACAGTTATGATTACTGTGTATTGCCTGTTTTCTCTTTTTTTTTGGTTCTCTTTTTATCCTGTTCCTTATCAAAATTCTCTTTTACTTCTGACCATTGTATCCCTGAATCTGTCTTCCCTTTTATCAATTTCTCTTTCTCTTTTATCCTATACATAAATGCACACATGCGCACACACATATACATGTACATATACACACACACATATACGTATACATATACATATACATATACACATACATATACATATACGTATGTGTGTATATTGTCTTCCTTACAAACCAATTTCAATGACTCAGGCTCAAGCATTGACTGCCACACTACCCCCAATCCTTTCCCTCTTCACTGTACAGTATCTTCCTTGTGAATTTTTTTAAAGCAAGATAATTGCCCCCATTCTTTTCCCTTTCCCCTTTTCCCAGTGCATCCTTTATTTTCACCCTTTCATTTTTTAAAGTGAGATCATACTAACTGACTCACATTCATTTCCTCTGTCTATGTAGATTATTTCTAACTTCCCTAATAATGATAAAGTTCTTAGGAGTTAATCATCTTCACATATAGGAATATAAAGTTTAACTATTGATTTCCCTTATAATTTCTCTTTCCTGTTTACCTTTTATGTTTCTCTTAAGCTTTTATTTAAATATCAGATTTTCTATTCAGTTCTGGTCTTTTCACCAGGAATCTTGAATGTCTTCTATGTTTTTAAACATCCATTTTTTTTTAACTATGAAGGATTACATTCAGTTTCTCTGGGTGGATTATTCTTGGTTGTAATCATGGGAAACTTTCTAGAATGTAATAAAAACAAAAACAAGTCTGATGTGAAAAGGGGAAATTACCTATAGAACCTGGCATGGGTACAGAGAGAGCTCATCTACCACCTTAACTTTTACAAAGACATATATACAGAGGATGGATGTGAGGGCAAGTGACAGAGTACAAATATGAAAGTATGGCATGATATTGTCTGACTGCCATTACTAGGAGTATTGGAGCTTAAATTGAGATGAGACTTGTAAAAAAACCTGAGGACAAAAAAAGATTGATTTAAAAAGATACTAGACAGCTTTCTAGTAGAGAATACAAAAGATTAAAGAAAGAATAGAATTGGACTAGGGAGAGAAGTTGGAACAGTTCAACTCTAATTTCGCTTCTGTTTTCTCTGCCAAGGAGAATGATCTCTGGATTAGAATGAATAGCAAAAAAAGTGCCTGACCTTTTGAAAGAAAGGATAATTAGTGAAATGCTAAGAGTGTCCTTGGATACCTTAATAAAATGAGAGGTGAATCCTGAATCACTATCATTGATCTCTGAAAGTCTGTGTAACATAAGAGAGATCTTAGAGTTCTAGAGACAAATGTCCCAATTTTGAAAGGGAAGAGAAAAGAATCTGTGAACTCTAGGTCCCTGAGCTTGTCTTGGACTCCAGGCAAAATTCTAGAAATTATTAAAGGAATAGTTTTTGAACATCTGCAAAAGAAAGTGATGATTGCAGAGAATTGTCATAGCTTCATTAAGGATGCATCATGCCAGACTAATCAATCAAAAGAATACTGTTGAGAGAATCTATCTAGATTTTTGCAAAAGTATCTCATTAATATTGTGAAAAAGATAAAAAAACATGTGGGTTGGGGGATAATACAGCTAAGTGTATTCAGAACTGTTTGAAGTATTGTTTGTTTTTCATTTTCAAAGAAGAGGACCATGACATGCAAGTGAATTGGATTGAGTGAAGGGATATTATGCAGTCACCAGCCTCACTTTCTCCTCTGGAGCCATGGCCAGACATGAATAGGAATGCCTGGAGATGGCCCTGGATACAAAGGGAGACTAAGAATGTATTCATTAATGGTTTGATATTAACTCTAGAGGAGATAGTTTAGTCAAGTGCCCAGGGATTTGGACTTGACCTTGTGTGTGTGTGTGTGTGTGTGTGTGTGTGTGTTTAATAAATGACTTGAATAAAGAATTAGAAAACATTTTTTTTTGCATCTTTGAAGATGGCAAGAAAAAAAATTAGATCAAAGATCTTACACATTAGATGACACAAATAGAATCTAAACCAGTTCTTTACAGACTAGAATGTTGGATCAAATTTAACAAGATGAAAATTAGGGATAGGAACTAGACCTATAATTTCACTGATATAGCAAACTTCCAGATGAAGAAATTTCCTCTCTTAATGCAAGTTATTTTTTTTTCAATCAAGAAGTAGTAGAGAAGTGCCTAGAATTCTTTAAGGTTAGGTTACTTGTTGGAGCCACCAGTTTTTTTTTTTTGATCATTATGTGTCAGTGATGCAGTTTATTCACAGAGGAAAATGCACTCTAGCTATAAAGGTTGGACATATGTCTTTCTTAATTCAATAGGTGATATTTATGCAATTCTACCCTTCACATGTGACTGATTGAGGCAAAGGAGATGGTAGTAGAGATGCAACAAAAGAGTTACAAAGGAAGGAATATATTTTTCTTAGTATAGCCATTCCCACTAGTCAAAGGAAACTTACATTAATAATAAAAACCTTTGTGAAAAATCAGAGGCAGAAAGGAAACTACTGTAGAACAGACTGAGGCAATAAATAGCAAAAATGTGAATACAGAAGAATATGTAGTTTTTATGTCAACTGACATAACTTTTTAACTCTTCAAAATATATACATAGATGCATATATATGAAGATTTTTATAGATATAGATATCTATAGATATATAGAGTATGTAGAGTTATATAGTCTTTATAATTCTCTGTCTCTGACTCTCTACTTAAACATTTATGTCCAAATATAAAGTGCTATGAGATCAGATGAGGGATCATTCATTATTAGCTAGGATCAGGCATCAGGAATTAGAGGAAACTTCTTAATTCTTTATTCCCATACCTTCTTCATAATTAAGGTTCAAATACATACTTTAGAAAGCTATCTTATTATTGCTATTTCCAGAAAGTTAATATTGGGTTAGTGAAATTGCCTGGCAAAAAAAAATTCTTTTCATGTAATACACCATAGATGGAGAAATTTCTCCAAAAGAATTCATACCTATTGAGCAATAATTGTAGAGATAATTTAGACTGCCTTCTGAGTTGGCACATCATGATCTTATTAAAACACAGTTAAGTTTTTGATGACTTGTCACAAATCATCTAAAAGTAAAGGAAAAAAAGAGTTCTTCCCAGTTGAGTCATAAAATCTGACACTAAAAATTATTTAAAAGGCACTCCCCACACAGACACTTTAAAAAAACTAACCTCTAAATCCTCTATTCTGAAACCTTCCCTGAGGAGCAACTGCACAAGAGAAACAGGTGTTGGAAGCTATGTTTTGAATCCACACTCAGCAGGTGGTAATTTTCACTCTAATTCAGTGCTTGACAGATACTCCAAGATTGCCTGGCAATCACTGTGTTTCATAATGTGGTAGAGGGGTTTGGTGTGTTTGTTTTGGGAGGACATATAACCTGAAGTCCTGACTGCCTATAGTTAGTGATATTTTAGCATATTAGATGCCTGCTGCTTATGGAGTGCACACATTTTCCCAAACACTTCTCTCAAAGAAAAAAATAAATTACCAGTGAGCCAGAGAATGTGGCAATGAGGGAACAATAGTAGGAAATATGGAAACAGGTGTGTGAAACAACATGGGTCCATCTCACACTGCTTCCAAATGAAGACTCCCCAGTGTATAGGGATGGCTACTGCTCGAGTATCAGGAAGATGCTGGTGAGATTTTTCTTCTATAGCCTAATTTCCCGGTACCTCTAACATGATATGGGCAGGCAACCATTAAAAATAAAAGGTTATTTTATATGGGGTGAAATAGGCACTGGACTAAAACCCCAAATAACTGAATTCTTGTCCTGGGTCTGCCACTGAGTATCTATGACTGGGCAAATCTTTTAACTGTTCATTTTTTGTTTCCTTGGCTACAAATGAGAGGAGGGTCAGACCAGAAGATATGTAGTTTCTCTTCTAGCTCTAAAAATTCCATATGTGTGGGGATTGTGTGTGTGAAAATGAAATACAGAATAGGTAATTACAACCATATTGTTCATTTTTGCTTGGTGAAGTCTAATATTAATCTAGCTTTTAACAGATTTTAACAGAAACTCCTGGTTTCATTGCCATACCTTCTATCAGATAGAAGACAGTTATTACCTGAGGAAGGAACTTGGTGGAGTTCCCAAGTAAACATCCCAAGGCAGCATGAGACTGACAGGGGACATAACTAAAATTTGCAAAATGATGACTATTAATAAAAGCATCATCACTACTGAATCAAAGAAATATTCATTCAAACTTGCGGATGTACTAATATCAATTCAAAACATTTTCAGGATTTGGTTGAGAGTTATAAAAGTGGGGCATGATCTTTTTAACTGGAAAAAATGGTCTGGAATAAAGAGGACTGCAAAGGAATAAAACACTGGAGTTTAAAATTATGTAGAATTAATATCAGCATGGCCAGGTGGAGGTTAGATTGAATTTATAGAAATAAATATCTGTGACTAGCAGGTTCAGCTCAGATTATTTGATTAGTTGATGATTGATGATAATTGATTGATGTTTGTTCTTTGTTCTGGGAAAAAAACCAGGACATCAGGGAGGCAATATTATGACAAGCAAGTAAATTAGATTTGAGTGAGGCAGTGCTGTGCTAAGTCATGAACCTCACTTTCTCTTTCAGAGCCATCTGAGTCCGATGACCAGATATAAATCAGAATGGCTTTTGATGCAAGGCAATCAATGTTAATGACTTGCCTAAGATTATAGAGCTAATAAGTATCAAGTATCTGAGACCATATTTGAACTCAGGTCCTCCTGACTCCAGGGCTAGTGCTCTATTCACTGCACCACCTTTTTAATATTTTGCAGTTGTGTCCAACTCTTTGTGACCTCATTTAGGGTTTTCTTCACAAAGATGCTAGAGTTATCTTCCCTTTTCTTTTCTAAATCATTTTACAAATGAGGAAATTGAGGCAAACAAGGTTAAGTGACTTGCCTAGGTACACACAGTAAATAAGTGTCCGAGATCAGATTTGAATTCAGATCTTCCTAACTCTAGTCCTGATGCTCTATCCACCTAACTGCCATCACACCACTAATTTGAACATAAATTTGTATCCAGGGTTAATAAATACTGAGTGGCATTGCTTCAGTTTGGGATCTTAACAGGCCTAGAGGAGTATTCTAGGAGGCAGCAGATGACCTCTTAGTTGTGACTTTTTCAGGGCTTACATCAGCTTTCTCAAGACCATAACCCTTTAGCTTGAAGGTAGAGCTGCTGCTACTTTAGGAATGATATAGTTACTAATGTGCAGGATTAGTCTTGTTACTGTATCAAAGTCTAAAGAGGGATCTAGGGGGATTAGAATATTTTTAAAAAGGCCTTGGATTTGCATTTTAGCTACCTTGGAGAGAGTAATTTCAATCAATTTAATTGACATTTATTAAACTCCTACTATATACCAGATTTTGTGTTATGGTGTGGGGGGGATAGAAGTCAGATTACAGGAGTAAATGTGTGGTGAAGATGTTGAGTTACGAATAGTCCCTTTATAGGCATTTGACACTAAGTAGAGAGTTAGGACAATAGCTTAACAAAATGGAAGACTCAAGGAAGAATTTATTTTTTATTTTTGTAGCCAAGGGCAATGAATCAATGAAAAAGTATTTATTAAGAGCTTACTATATACAAAGCACAAATGATTTACAAATTATAAATTGCTAACCAAGGCAGTCTTTGATCATAAAGAATTCAGTCTTTTAGGTGAAAGTGGTTTCAGCTGCAGGCAGATAGGAATACTCAGTCATCCTTAGGATGAATGCAGGTTTTGGAATAAAACCATTTTTCTTCTTTTTTAATTGAAATTTTATTTTGTTTTTCCATTTACATGTAATAGTAGTTTTTCAACATTCATCCATTTGCAAATTTATGAGTACCATATTTTTCTACACCACCCTCCCTTCCCTCTCCCCATGGTGGTGAACAGTCTGGTAAAAGTTGTAAATGTACACTCCTCCTTAAATTTCCATGTTAGTAATGTTGTGAAAGAGAAACTAGAACTAAGAGAAAAGAAAAAAATACATGAGAAAGGAAGGAAAAGCATAAAAGAAGTTTTAAAAAAAGTGAAAATAGCATGCATTCAGCCTCTGTGTTTTTTTTTCTTTGAAAGTGAATGGCATTGTCCAGAGCAGGTCTCTCAGAGTTGTCCTTGATCTCTGAACTGTCGAAAGGGGCTGCATCCATTGCATCCATCATAGTTGATCATCTCACAATGTTGTTGTCAATGTGTATAATGTTCTTTTGGTTCTGCTCACTTCACTCAACCTTAATTCATCCAATTGTTCTTTAAAGTATGACCACTCATGATAACTTACAGAACAATAGTATTCCATGATATACCATATATACCATATTCCATCATATACCATAACTTGTTCAGCTATTCCCTTCCTAGTTGATGGATATCCCCTCAATTTCCAATTCTTTGTCAGTACAAAAAAAAACCCGCTATAACTATTTTTGAACATGTGAGATTTTCCCCATTTTTCCCATTGTTTGGAATATAGACTTTTGCTAGATCAAAGAGTAGGATCAGTTTTATTGCCCTTTGGGCACAGTTCCAGATTATTCTCCACCATGACTGAATCAGTTCACAGTTCCACCAATAGTGCATTAATGTCCCAATTTTCCCACATCTTCTCCAACATTGATCATTTTCCTTTTTTTGTCATCTTAGTCAATCTAATAGGTGTGAAGTGCTACTTGAGTTGTTTTAATTTGCATTTCTTTAATCAATAATGATTTGGAGCAATTTTTCATAAACATTTCATAAACACAATATAGGTTTTAATTTCTTTATCTGAAAACCACATATTCATATATTTTGATCATTTCTCAATTGGAGAATGACTTTCTTTTTTAGGTTTTTTGCAAGGCAATGGGGTTAAGTGGCTTGCCCAAGTCCACACAGCTAGGTAATTATTAAGTGTCTGAGACCGGATTTGAACCCAGGTACTCCTGACTCCAGGGCTGGTGCTTTATCCACTGCACCACCTAGCTTCCCCTGGAGAATGACTTTTAACCCTATAAATTTAATTCAGTTCTCTATGAGACTTTAGAAATGAGACCTTTGTCAGAACCATTAGCTGTAAAAATTATTCTCTATTTCTTGGTCATAAATTTCTCCCTTTTCCAGAGATTTGACAGAATATATCTTGTTCTCTTAATTGGTCTATGGTATCCCCCTTTATGTCTAAATCCTGTGCCCATTTTGACCTTACTTTGGTATAGGATGCAAGGTGTTTGTTGGGTCTATCTATGCCTAATTTTTGCCATACTATTTTCCAGTTTTCCCAGAAGTTTTTGTCCAATAGTGAGTTCTTATCCCCGAAGCTAGAGTCTTTGGGTTTGTCGAACAGTAGATTACCATATTCATCAACTAGTTTTTTGTACCTACTCTAATCCACTGGTTCACTCCTCTATTTCTTAACTAGTACCAGGTAGTTTTGATGACTACCACTTTATAATATACTAAAACCACTTTTCATGAGGCAAAATTTCCTCAAAGTTTTTATGAAGAAGTTTTCCAAACTGGAAAATACCGTTTCTTAGCAAGTGACTTGGTTTTTAATAAGTCTCAATGCCACACACAGGGAAAAAGAAACCAAACCAACCCAAATAACTTTCTGTCTGAGAGAGATAAAAATATCTGTCTTTTGCAGATTTTCCCCCTATAATGCCTATAGTAAAATATCCTACTATAAAATAGAGACTAAGGAAGTCCATAAAATTAAAGGTTACCTAAGGGTTGTGAGAAAAGGGGGAAAGAGAGAGAGAAAAACAAAGTTTTAAAGTATGTGTGTATATATATATATATATATATATATATATATATATATATATATAAAATAAGAAAAATAAAAAGACAATTTAAAAATGGAAGTAACTAAGCTAGCTTCAACAGTTCTCCTTTAGTGTTACTTCACTAGTAAAATCATGGTCTTTTCTGACTCTGAACTATTTGGTGGAGCCAATACTTTCAGTGGGCTCAGGCTTCTGTGGGTGTGGAGATCAGCAAAGGCAGATTAGCAAAGGCAGAAGCAGTTAGTCATTAACATTTTATAAGCACCTACCCTGAGCTAAGCTCTGGGGATACAACATGGCAAAAGAGAGTACCTGGCTACAAGGAACTAAAAATCTAATTGGGGAGATAATAAATATACACAAATAGTACAAACAAAGGTACTGTAATTAAGATGGGTTGAGAAGGATTTGCTGTATAACATGGATGTCCAGCCTTTTAAATCTGTATGACTCAAGAAAACCTTGTCAAGAACTACATATAAAATTTAACATTTATTTATGATTATAATATAACCCAGATTACCAATGAGTATAATAATAAAGTTCAATAATGTAATATATAATAAAGTGTAAAAAAATGACTATCATAATTAAACATTTTCTGTTTAAGCACAATATAAGAATATACCATTTTTAAAGCGAATACTGAGCCTGCTTTTTTGATAGTAGTGCATCTGAATCTGGTTTGGTAGAAGTTGTAGCAATACAAAGAATATTTTCAAGATGCTAGTCTGAAAATTTGTTCTGTTTTTACTTTTTGTATGTTTCAGATGGGGGAAAAAACTGCTTGCAAATATGCATATACCCCAAAAGAGACATCTTGAATGAGACATATTTGTGAAATGCTTCATGCACTCACCCATTTCTTCATTTTCCTGTTATATACAAATGAACTTTGAGGGACTCTAGTGGTAGACTGTGGGTTGAACATACCTGCTGTCTAAGATGGGATTTTAGTTTAAATTTAAAAGAAGCCAATGAGTAGAAAAGGTGAAAAAATATGGAAAATGAGGATTTAATCTAGAAATGAAGTGAGATTGACTTGGGAGACTCATAAAATGGCAGTCCTAGTCAAGACAAGTCAGACTTAGAGGGCCTCAATTTTTCAGGTAAAAATATTTGTTATGGAAGATAATTTATTCTCTCTTTAAACTTTTCCCCAAATTACTTGCTGAAATCAGTTATTTAGCTGTATTTATATTTAACAGTTCTGAACTTAAACACCAAAAAAGAGAGAATATTTCCACATATGTGTGTGTATCAGCAAATCAGATATTCCTGGGAATTAGAAAAGGGGAGAGGGATTTGGGACAAGATAGAGCTAACACAGTTTTAAAAAATAAAGTTAGTATGAAGATGACAAGAATTTTTGTGTTTTGCATTTTAAAAAAACACTTCAAATGTCTTATTGATCCATCTTGATTTTTATATTATTCATTTCTTGTTAATCTTTTGTAATCCTAGGCAACTCATATATATATATATATATATATATATATATATATATATATATATATATAAATTGATTGATTGAAGAATATCTTTTACATCAAACCTAAGCTTCAGGAGAGTTGGGGATGCATGGGGGAGCTATAGTTGGGGCATCTATTTCTAAAAATGGGTCTTTATTAGTTATTGGGTGGCTTAAGAAACAAGGAAGCTCCTGATGGGGTTGGGTGGGGGTAATAGAACTAACTAGTTCTGGCGTTCCAATCTCTAATATTATGTTGGTGATCTCTCATCAGTTTGCCTAATGGCCAAGGGATTCTAAACCACTGCCTGGGAAAGTCAGATGTTATCAATTGCTTTCGTTCTCACCTTTATGCTTTGGAATCTTTGAGCAATGTTGTTGAGGCAAGGCTGGACAAGGAGGATGTAGGAACAGAGTCTTACTCTATGGCTGATGTATCTAGTCTCTTCTTTGAGAGATGGGGACTTAATCTCTTGATTTTATTTATATTCTGAAACATTTATCTTAAGTTTCCCAAAGCTGGGAGACTCATCTTTGTATAAACATAGCCATGAACTGAAGAAAAACTTTATGATAAAATGAGGAACTTATGCATCATTATGTTTTTTCATGATGTGATTTAAATCAACTCTTCTGAATTGTTCTTTATATTCTGAAATATTCTGTGGGTACTTTAATCAGATTAACATTTGCTTTGGGATTCTTGTTTAGTGTTTTCCATGTCTTGTATTCATGAAGTGAACTGTAGTACTTTCTAATAAATACATATATATATATACACATATATATACATGCATGTGCTTTCTGGCAAGCAGTATTATTATTATTATTTTTTTTTACCTTTATAAAGGAAGACATTTAGTCTGTTCAGTTACAGAAATCTTAAATACTCTAGGTTTTTTTTTTTTACAAGACAAATGGGGTTAAGTGGCTTGCCCAAGGCCACACAGCTAGGCAATCATTAAGTGCCTGAGATGGGATCTGAACTCAGGTACTCCAGACTCCAGGTCCCATACTCTATCCACTAAACCACCTAAGTGCCCCTAGAAATCTTTAATACTCTAAACTGGTTTTATGGAATGAATTGTGGCAATCATAGTTTTTTAGGCTTTGCCATAAATCTTCTGGTAGCAAGATCATTTAGATTAAGATCAGCATTTTTAGTATTCTTTTAAATTATATTATTTTCAAATTATTAAATTTTTCCTTTTCCTTTTTTGACTTTTTTCAACTTCTATCTACTGTTTCTAATTCTTCCGTCTCAGATCAACACAAATCCTCCTTTTACAGGCCATTACTTAAGACTGCTATCATGTCCCAGGCACTTGCTCTACCCTCCATAAGCCTTCTCTTCTTCAGCTTCAACATCTTCATCCTTTCAGATCCTCCAACCAATTGTCAAATTTTATGAGATGAAACTATTGAATCTCAGAGTAGTAAAGTGACTTGTTAATCACTCAACCAGGAAGTAAGAGGCAGAGCTCAGATTCAAGCCCACTACTTTTGACTAAATCTAGATCTATACTAGCCTCTATATTATGGCTACCCCCAGGGAAGAAAGGCAAATCTGTCAAATTAGGAAACAGTTAAAGTTTTCATTTATTTATTTATTAAGAAGTCTTTAATTTTTCCTACTGAGGCCCAAGCCCTGTACTCTCATGCTACTTGTATTTTTCTTATACCTTTTGCAAATCTTAAAGAAAAAAGAAATGGTTAATATCATTCATTCCTAATAAGGATTAATATACTTCCTGTCTTAGTGATCTTTGCATTTTAGTAAAAGAAAAATTCTTAAGTCAAATGACAGAATCTTTAATGGTAAAATTTCAGGATGATACGAATACCAGGGAACCAGTTACTAGTTATAGTAAAGCTTGCACTACCAGAAACATCTTACATATATTACCATGTTAACTGACAATGTAATGGAATTGTGTATCAAATACTACTTTGTCATGGAGAACCAAAATGTGATATAATTAATGAAGTAGAAATGACCAGATTTTCAGGAGTTATCAGCTTTATGGTTGAAATTACTATGGGAGTGTGGAACCATCATTTTCTAATGAAGCTATATTCTGATCAGTGAAGACTGTGAATCCTGTGAAATGTTTGCATATATTCAGATGCTTACTATTTGAATTTATAATTATGAAAAACATAATATTTGGTTCTAGTCCATTGGAAATTTGCAGTGTAAATTCAAATAATGCCACTACTTGGGATTCATTATTGCCTCTAATCAGGACCTAGCAGCACTATATTCCTTTCCTATCTACCCAGAGTGCTATCCCATACAGTAAAGAATAAAAATGAGAAGAAGAAAAATCAATTTTTGAAAACTAAATAGCATATAAAACAAGTTTGCTATTAAATTGAATTTGCTTTCATTGGTCTCAATTGCCTTTATTTAAACATTTTGATGGCATTCGTTTTCTCTTTTTTGGCATTCACAACTAGTACTTTGACTTTTAAGTTTTGTTTTATATTGCACGCTTATGTTATTTGCTTCAGATTCATTATGTGTAGGTTTTCACTGATAATGGAAAGCTAATTTGGTTCTATAATATTAGCTAGCATTTGTGTCAGAAAAGCAACAAGACAATCTGGATTTAGGCAAGTCCTTCAGTCTTATGAGGTCTTATCAAGAAGAGTTAAATGTGTTTTCCCTGAGGCACTTGGCTCCTGGAATAATTGATCAAATCTTCCAAAGGGACTGAAAGGTTGGACCTATACCCAACAGGGGGCTAAAGTTATCTGGCTTCTTAATGAATTTCACTCAGTTATAATGATTCTTCCTGAACACTTGGCACATATGGAGGTTTAGAGAAACACTTTCATCAGATAGTTTTCTCTCTGTTCATCTTGTTGAAAGACTGTAATAGTTTGGGAAATCAAGATGTCATTCAGGGATTCTTTTGGGGTATCTTCTCATGAAAGTCTGTCAGTAACATTGGCATCTTGGTAATGAAGTTCTTGTAGTCTAGGAAATTTCTTCCTTTTAAAAGTGTGCTTGAGGTATTGATTTTGCTGAAAATTTTGAAACAGAAAATTTTAAAATGATGGATCTTCAAGAGAGTGGTCATTTCAAGAATACATACTGTTACCTTTTTCATTTCATTATGGGAATGGTAACAGTAAAAAGATTTCATGTTACAAATGAGAAGACCTGAGTTTGTGTCTTTCTTATGGCACTTATTTTCTCTGTGACCTTTGACAAATCAGCTAACCTCTTGGACCTCAGTTTCTTCATCTGTAAATTGAAAGGATTAGGCTAGATTATTTTTAAGGTCCCTTCTAACTCTATAACTGCAATTTACTGGCTCTAAATTTTTAAAATAAAAAACTCAATTACATTGGATGTCCCTTCTTGAATTTCCTGTGGGTTTTTTAAAAATATTTTTCCTCTATACTCATCAAAAAGATAATGCCCTTGAGATACATTGTGATTTTCTGTTTCAATGTGAACCCTGGTAATCTTTAAGAAAGAAGTGGCCTAAATTTCTCAAGAGAAAAAACAAACAAACATATTTTCTAAGTTAGTTCTTTAAAAAAGGATTGTTGGATCATAGATTTAGAGCTGGAAGGCACCTTAAAGTTTATCTCATTTTAAAGCTGAGGAAACAGAGACCCAGAGTGGTTAAACATCTTGCCCATTGTGGCATAGGAAATTGGCAGGGTCAGAATTTGAAATCAGGTCTTTTGATTTCAAATATAGTATTTTCCTATATGCCTTCTTGAAAAAAAGATGGAGTGATTGAACTAAAGAACTTAATAAATGATTATTAATTAAAACAATAATTACACATATGTAGTATGAATAATAAAACGTGTATGCTCTCTTTTGAGCTTTACAACAATACGATGATGTTGATACTACTGATATTATTATCTTTGTTTTATGAATAAGTAAACTGAGGCTTGACGATGTTAAATTAAAGCATTTAGAGAAAGGATAAGACCCACATAGCTGCTCAGGTAATCTTCCTACAGCACAAATCTGACCAAATCTTTTGTCTACTTAAGAATCTTCAATGGTTCCCTATTGCCTTTTGGGCAGTTCTTTTTTTTTTTTTTTTTGTCTTTGTTGCCTTGAAGACTAATCATTTTCAGGATATTTTAAAATATATAAAATACATAGTGTTAAAGGGGAGGATAATTATATTGACAAACAATTATCAAGATGTTAAAAAAAGTTCAAGATCCTATCTTAAAATCTCCTAAAATTAAATATCCTTAGCTTGATCTTTCAAGTCCTTTGTAGTTGACTCAAACTGAGATTATTTTACATTACTCCTCTTCATACACTCATATTTCTGCTAAATGGACTACTTGTTCTTTCTTGAACTTCATTTCTTGTTGACTCCTTGAACATCATGCTCTGCCACATAATAGCTAATTAATAAATATTTATTGACCATGATTATGAACTTGTTATTCTATCTCCCACATTTGTGCCTTTGTATAGTTTGCTCCCATATTGGAATGCATAGTACCCTTATAATTCCTAGATTCCTTTACAGAGGTCCTGGCGAATATACTAAAGGAATTCTTTTGTCCCATGTAAACCCACCACTTACCTCAAACTGCTAGGATCTCTTCTCATCTTCAGCTTCTTGTTTAGCCCTCTCCCTTTTCCACGTCTTGTTGCTGATTGCCCTTCTTTCTCAAAGAAGATCATGAAATCAGGGGGGTGATGCCATTTCATGCAAGTAAATGAGTTGGATTCAAGTGAGGGAGTGCTGCTCCACCTTTAGTGGGAGAGAGCTCAGTGCCCACTTTACTCTGACCTTGGGATCTACTCACTCCTTCCTGGCAGTTAGGGCATTTGACCCCTTCACATCACCCTGGCTGTGAGACAGACTTCACTATTCATAAAACTTTAACAGGAATTTAACTTGACTATTCATAACACTCTAACAGGATTTAACAAGAATTTAACTGTTCCTGCAAAATGGGGTTCATTGAGCATTACTATCTAACATACTGTAACCCCAGGTCCTGAGGACTTTCAGATCTTTCCATCCATCTGCTCTTTCACTGTGTCCTAATTAAGCCTTAGCATCTTCTTTGTCACTGCATTTGCCTGCCCAATAGATGTTAGCCTGAGATTTTTTTTCTTCACTCTACCCTAATCTATTTTCTTCTCTGATTAGAATTTCAGTTCTTGAAAGCAAAGACTACATATAAACAAGGACTCATCTATTTATATCTCTAACAATTAGTAGGCAAAAAGCAATTCATGAATGAAATATGCTTATCTATTTACATTCTGATTGAGTATAATATAGGTTCCTCATATTTATTTCTTTTCTTTCCTATAATACCTGGCTCATAATCTCATTCTACACCCCAACTCGTGTTCTAATCCTAGAAAATTTCATTACATGTATTTACTTATATATACATACATAATGTGCTCCCCCATTAGAATGTAAACTCCTTGAAGACAAGAACTGATTCACTTCTGTCTTTGTATCCCCAGTGCAAGGTTCCTGGAATGAAGGTACTTAATAAATGCTTGTTGATTTAGTCACTTAATTGTATGGTTACTTGGACTCATAACTGCTTTTTAAATTTTTAAATGGTGAATGTCATCTTTGAGAACAATCACTAGTGGGGTGCCCCAGGAATATATCCTTGTCCATATGTTCTACATTATTTTTAATCATTGATTTGAATTGAGACAGAAAAAAAAATTTTCCTCCAACTTTGCAGATAACAGAGTTGAAACAAATGGCTATCAAATTAGAATAGTTTGTCAGGATCTAATAGTATGGACTGGACAATTGACCATATAGAATTCCATGCAATTTTTGAGGACTAAATGAAAATTCTACACTTTCAGTTTTATGAGTACAGACTGGGAGAGGTTTAGGTAGGTAAAAGTTGAGCTGATAACATTGAGTAAATTATCTCTTCTACTTGCTGTAAAATTTCAACTCTTTTAATTTTTCTTAATAGATTCACATTTTCCAGTCCATTGGTCATACTCCTGTGGACTTGTTACAGTTTTATAATTAACTTACTGTGTTTTAGTATTTTACGTCATTAAAAGTAAATTATCTAAGTCCTATGAATTAGGTCAGTTTATCATGAATGAGATTAGATTTTCAAAACAAGGATTTATCTGTTTTTTAGAAATTCTAGAATTTATTATTTTTCCCTTTAATTCATTTCAGTTGCATTATTTTATTATAAACTAGCCCCCTTGCCACCATGAACATTTCCATATACATAACAGAATTAAAAAAAGAGAATTGTCTATGAAACTATGAATCTTTATTTTATACCATTTGTTCTTTGAAAAATTATACAAGAAACTTCACACATTACTTTCAAGACCATCCTGCTTATAGGTGCTTCTTTTATTCTATGCATTTTAAAATATGTTTCAAAGGCCTTCTTTTTAGGAGGGCATCATTTGTATGGGCAACTATGTGGCACAGTAGATAGTGTCAGGCTTGGAGTCAGGGTCATTCTTTTTTCTGAGTTCAAATCTAGCTACATCAGACATTTATTAGCTATGTGAATCTGGACAAGTCATTTAATCCTATTTGCTTCCATTTTCTCATCAATAAAATGAGCTGGAGAAAGCAATGACAAATAATTCCAATATCTTTACCAAGAAAAGCCCCAATGAGTTCACATAGCTAAAAAAAAAATTAATCACTCTTACCAAAACCTATCCATTTCTCATCCCTCCATCCCCAATTAAAATCTGAGAACAAAAACATCAACAAAGACTACTTTATAACATAAAAGCATAGTCAAACAAAACACTAGGGATGACTACCATTAGACAAAAAAAATATATATATGCATATACATATATATATATATACATATACACACATATATACATAAATGTGTATGAATATGTAAATCTATACATACTTTTATTTATCAGTTCTTTCTCTGAATGCAGATAGCATCTTCCTTCATATATCCTTTGCAATTATTTTGAGTTTAATAGTCAAAATAACTTATTTGCCCAAAATTAATCTTTTTTGGTTTTTAAATTTTAATTTATATTTTAATTTATTTACACATTACTAAAATAGTCTTGTTGTAAGAGTAAACATAATGTCCCCTCCCTCCACAAAAGTAAAAAAAACCTCATAAGAAATAAAGTGAAAGAGGAAAAAAAGTGCTTTAGTCTGTGTTCATACCATCAGCTCTGTCTCTGTGGTGGTTCACATTCTTTATCATAAGTGCATCAGAGAAGTTACTTCCATATTTTCCACAGTTGCCTGATTGTAATTTCCTCTCTCTATTCCTCCCCACTACCATTTAATATATTTTCTCTCTCCTTTCACTTTTTCCCTCTTCAAAAGTGTGCTGTGGAGCAGCTGAGTGGCTTAGTATAAAGAGCACCAGCCCTGAGGCCAGGAGGCCCCAAGCTTACATCTTACTCCAGAGACCCAGTAACCACACAGTCCCATGGTCCTGGACAGGCCATCCAATCCCACCACCTTGCAAAAAGTGAAAAAGAAAATGTATTTTATCTATCTTCTCCCATCTTCTGCCCTCTCCTCTATCATCCACATCCCCCCATCCCCTTTCTCTCCTTTTTCCTCTAGATTTCTATACTCTATTAAGTATATATGTTATTTCTTCTCTGAGCCATTTCTGATGAGAATGAAGTCTTCCTCATTCCCTCCCTCACCTTTTCCCCTTCCATACAATTGCAAAAGCTATTTCTCGATCCTTTTACATGAAATATCTTAGTCTATTCTACCTCTCCTTTCCCTGTCTCCCAGTACATTTCCCTTTCACCTATTGACTCCATTTTTACAATATATTATACTTTGAAATTCAGTTCTCTCCTGTGCATTGTCTACTTATGCTACTTCTAACTGCTCTAATAAATGAGAAGGTTCATATGAGTATTATCAGCATAATTTTCCCATGCAGCAATAAACACAGATCATCATCATTAAATCCCGAATTTACCCTTCTTGTCCACCCCCTGTATGCTTCACCTGAGTCCTGTACTTGAAGATCAAACGTTCTGTTCAGCTCTGGCTGTTTCAACAGGAAGATTTGAAATTCCTCTTCTTCATGGAATATCCATCTTTTCCCCTAGAAGAGGAGGTTCAGTTTTGCTGGGTAGTTGATTCTTGGTTACATTCCAAGCTCTTTTGCCTTCTGGAATATTATATTTGAAGCCCAAAGACCCTTTAATATGGATACTGCTAAGTCCAGTGTGATCCTGACTGTAGCTCCATGATATTTGAATTGTTTCCTTCTGGCTGCTTGTAATATTTTCTCTTTGACTTGGGAGTTCTGGATTTGGCTATAATATTCCTGGGGGTTATTTTTTGGGATCTCTTTCAGGAGAAGATTGATGGATTCTCTCAATTTCTATTTTGCCCTCTGCTTCTAGGATACCAGGGAAATTTTCCTGTAGAAATTCTTTAAAAATGAAGTCAAGGCTCTTCTTCCTGATCATGATTTTCAGGTAGCCTAATAATTTTTAAATTGTCTCTTTGGATCTGTTTTTCCAGATCAGTTGTTTTTCAATGAGATATTTCAGGTTTTCTTCTAGTTTTTTTTTCATTCTTTTGGTATTGTTTTATTGGTTCTTGATTCCTTGCAAAGTCATCAGCTTCCTTTAGCTTGATTCTGCCTTTGAAGGAGGTGTTTTTGGCTCCCTGTTGGGCGGCTCTGTAGGCCTGCTTCTGTTTCCTGGGATCTGGGCTGCACTGATGGCCAGGGCTATGTTGAGGGCCAAACTGGCCTGGTCTTTGTGCTCATTCTGGCAGAGGTTTCCCTGGCTGATCTTCCAAGTTGTGCTTGGTGTTCCCTGGGGTGGCAGGTCAGGAAACTACTTCTGGTGCCAGGAGCTGGTGTTCCCAGGGATCCAGGTGCCCCAGTGGGCTGTTCCTCAAAGACTGAAGCTATGCTCTGGCATGGTGATCCTGGTGGCATTGCTTGCCCCCTCCTCCAACCCCATGGAACAGAGACTTCCCATGATCTGGAGAATTGCCTCACTGGGTCTTTCTGGGGTTCTGTCTCTCAAAAATTTAGTTAGTCATAATTTTATGGTTTTGAAATATTTTGGAGAGAAATCCTGGGGAAGCCTGTTCTCATGTTGCCATCTTGATTCCGCCCCTTGCAACTCCAAAATTAATCTTAAAACAATATTACTTGTACTGTATACAATATTCTCTTGGTTCTGTTCATTTCATTTTTCACTAATTCTTATAAATATGTTTATTTTTTTAAAATCATTGAACTCATCATTTCTTAAGGCACAGTAGTTTTTAATAACAATTATATACTACAGCTTGTTCAGCCATTCCCACATTAGTAGACATCTCTGTAATTTCCAATTCTTTACCTCCAAAAAGAGAGATATACATTTTGTAGAACATAGGGGTTCTTTTCGTATTTCCCTAATCATATTTGATTTGGAAATAGATCTAGTAGTGATATTGTGGGGTAAAGGTTAATTACACTCTGAGCATAATGCCAGATTATTCTACAAAATGGATGAATCAGTTCATATTTCCACCGACAATGAATTACAGTCCCAATTTTTCTACATTTCCTCCAACATTTGTCACTTTCCCTTCAATCATTTTAGTCAGTCTGATAGGTATAAAATTATATCTCTAGAATTTGCATTTCTCTAATCAATAATTATTTAGAGCATTTTTTCATGGCTTTAAATTATTTTGTTTTTTATCAGAAAACTTCGTGTTTCTATCCTTTGACCATGTATTAATTATGGAATGACACATATTCTTATTAATTTTGCAAAGTTCTTTATACATTTAAGATATCAGACCTTTATCTGAGAAACTGGTTATAAAAATCTTTCCTCAATTTTTCTTTCTTCTGATCTTTGCTACATTTGTTTTATTTGTATAAATGTCTTTTAATTTAATATAATAAAAATTATCCACGTCACATCCTATTCTATTCTCTTTTATTCTTAAATTGTTCACTTATCCATAAGTCTGATAAATAATGTGTTCCATGTTCTTCAAATTTTCTTGTTCCTTTTTTAATAATTCAGTCACGGATCCATTTTGACTTTATCTTTGTCAATGTTGTAAGTCATTAGTTTATGCCCTATTACTGTTTTCTAGTTTGCTCAATAATTTTTACCAAGATAATGAATTCTTATCCCAAAATCTCAAGTCTTTACATTTTTCAAATACAAGATTACTATATTACCTGCTGTAACTTATGTTCCATTGAGCTACCTTTTCAATTCTTAGCCATTACCAGACAGTTTTGATAATTACTGCCCTGTAATATAATTTAAGATGAGAATTGCTAAACCTCCTTCATTTTTTATTATTTTTTGATATTCTTGATTTCATTGAGAACAATTAGTTTTGTTTTTATTTTTTGTAATTTAGTAAAATATTTCATTTGACAATTTGATTGGAATGACATTGTGTATATAAATTAGTTCAAAATTGTGATTCAGTGATTTTTTTGCCTTTTTTTGTTTTGTTTTGTTTTTTGGCAAGGAATTATGTGACTTGCCCAGTCATATAGCTAGGAAGTATCAAGTGTCTGAGGCTGGAGTTAAACTCAGGTTCTCCTTATTCCAGGGCCAGAGTTCTTTCTACCCACTCAGCTGCCACCGTTCAGTGATTCTTAAATTATCTCTTGATCTCTTTTCTAGTCAATTATTTTTGATATCAGATATCTTAAAGGGTTTTTTCTCTTTTTTCAGTGTTTTCAGTAAAGATTTCTACTTTCTCTTTTAAGCTATAGCTTTTCCTTCCAACTAATTCCTCCAGAGATTTTATCCTTTAACTCTTGCTTCATTTCTTCTGCATTATCATATAGACTTTGTAGAAGGTTCACTTTTTCCTTTGAGTCTTTAGTTGCTGTGGAGTTCAACTCTTAGAATTTTTTGGGGGGTGGAGAGGGATGGTTTTTGGATCTATTATAAGTTTTCGTAGATTTTATATCTTTAGCTTGTTTATCTCTCCAATCTTAGTTTATAAATTGGGGATTTGTACCAGGCTCCATACCTTTCCCCTCCTCCTATCCATTTTGGGGTGGAGGGGGATGGGGATAGTTTGTTTTTGAATGGAATCACTTTGGTTTCTGTGCTAACTTCCAACTCCTAGGGTTAAACCCCTCAAGAATTTTTGGTATTTGGAACATTGGACCTTCAGGGCCCTTCATGGTATCACATGATGGAGTGGTGTTAGGGACCTTAGATCCCTGGAATGTCCTTATTAGAATGCTCCTTGTCCCTCAGTGGTCACTGAGTCTATTGCTTACTTTTTGTTGTTGGGTTTTTTTTTTTTGCAAGGTAATAGGGGATTAAGTGACTTGCCCAAGGTCACATAACTAGGTAATTATTAAATGTCTGAGGTCAAATTTGAACTCAGTTCCTCCTGACTCGAGGCCTAGTGCTCTATCTACTTCACCACCTAGCTGCTGCAGATTTCTTACTTTCAAAGAGCTTCTTACTTATTCCTGATCTCCTTGGTCCTCTCCTGAGTCTTTCCTTTATTACTGCTATTGGCTATAGAATCTCACAAGTTATACATATCTTGATCTATTCCAATCAATTTGGAGGCTATGGCCTGGGGCTAATTTTCTTGATGGTTCCCTTTCCTACCCATGGGCTCCTGGCTGACTTTTTTATTTGGTACAGAGGACTGTTTAGTTTCCTCATTGAATCTTGATTGCTAAATATTTACATTTTTTTTTCTGAAGTAGTTTGGGAGAGTTGGTCTACTTGTCCAGAAATTCAGTTGCAGAATATCTTCCATTTTGTATAACTAGATCTTGGATTTTTTCTTTAGGTTTTTTTTTTGCAAGGCAAATGGGATTAAGTGGCTTGCCCAAGGCCACACAGCTAGGTAATTATTAGGTGTCTGAGGTCAGATTTGAACTCAGGTACTCCTGACTCCAGGGCCAGTGCATGCCACCTAGCCTCACTTTAGATTCTTTAAAATTTTTTTTTGCAAGACAGTGGGGTTAATTGACTTGCCCAAGGTCACACAGGTAGGTAATTATTAAGTGTTTGAGACCAGATTTGAACTTAGACCTTCCTAACTTGAACCTGTGCTCTACTACATCACATGGCTGCCTCAGATCTTGCACTCTTAACCATATGTGTGTTTGTGTTTGTGTGGTGTGTGTGTGTGTGTGCGCGTGTGTGAGGGAGAGAGAGAGAGAGATTGAGGTTCCTTTGGTAATCAGATGTTAATTGACTCCTTTTCAGAGCAATGTTTTTAAAAGCATAGAATAAAATATGTATGATTACAAGGGATGATAATTAGATTATAATAATAATTCTCCCCCCCCCACTTAAGTCCATAGACTTCCTGAACCTATTTATTCCCCTAAAGTATCTGTGGATCTCAGCTTAAGAACTCATGTTCTCCATGGAGCCATCAGTACCACTGACTAAGTTCCAGAGAACTGGTGCCAATAGGAGGGTTGAGTAGCATACTTTTATCATGTGTTTCTGTCATCTTTTGGTGGTCAAACACATATACTATTCTCTTCTAATTAATTGACTAATTTACACCATTTTCCTCTATAGATTGTAGATATACGGATATAATTCTGACATCCCCACAAAGTATAAATTCCATGACTAATACTCCTCACACAAGTTATCTTGTCTCATTCTTTAGTCAATTTTCTGCATAGACTTCATAGAAAGTAGTTTATGTGCTGGGTTGTGAAAGCAATATTGTAGATTGTAAAACTTCAATGAACATGATACCTCAAAATGATCCCTAGGTGAATAAGGAGCTCTCACCTACTACTGCGTAGTTTCCAGAATAGTTTTATGGAGGATCTGACCCAGGTCTTGTTCATCATTGAGGAGAAACACTGAGAGATCAGGCTGATCTAATGATCATCTAGAAATGGATTATACATAGAGAGACTTCACAGCAGGGAGATGGAAAGGAGTGGGATAAGGTGCCTTAAGATGTAGTCTAGGTTCCTGGGCCTGTTCTGAAGTTGACATAATTAGGACTAGAATATCCCTCTAGAGAAACCTGAACCAGTGCTTTCTCTTGAGGTAGTGAGAATGTACAAGTGATAGGGGGACTTTTTTTAACCTGACTTTTTGCTTTATTTCTCTCTCTGATGCTGACTTATAGAATAATGAGATGACTTCTCTAAAGCCCAATGAATTGATGTTAAAAATGTCTCTTAGCTCCCTTTGATGTATGCTCTTAAAATTTCAAATCATTTAATCAGGGAAAAAATATCTGCAAGCTGCCATTGCAGGTCTCAGTTAAAGGCAGGTATATAAATAAGAATATATATTTTTGCAAGCACTTAAACCCTTAGATTAACCTTGAAATTCCTCTATCATTGGTATTTTTAAAGACAACAGAAATCTTCTAAAACTGCTTTAATAAAAATTGATTTTCTTTGCAGCTGATTTAGAAACATTTGTATTTTATTGGTTTGTATGGCACATCACCCACAATAGGACAGATATTTTCTCAAACCCTTAAGGAATTGTTTATATTATTTTGTAAAGCCTGGAAACTGAATTTTGGCTACATATCATGGGATTTGCCTGGACAGTTTTGTGGAGGCAGTTTGACCCACCAAAATATCCTGCACATCTGAAAGATCATTGTGGGAGTGTCCTTTGAGCAATGAATAAATCATTTCAGGTCATTTTTTAATTTTATCCTATTCATGAAGTGATATAGTGGATTATTTAAAAACCTTTGGTTTTATTTGGCCTTTAGGAAAATTTGAGTTTGAGTTTGAGATACATACACATATGTATATATTTTCCCTTTTCAGATCTTAGCTGGATTTCTAAGGTGCACATAAACCAGCCAGCAGTTTTAAGGCGTGTAAAACAAATTCAAACTCGAAGAACTGTGAAAAATGAATGGCAAGTAAGTGTTGTTGAACATTCTACTTTTTTATATGTTAATATATTTAGACTCTACCTTTAAGGTCATAATATTGAATTTGAATCAATATTTATTCTGAAGCTAAAAGAAAATTTAGTTGTTCATGACACAGTTAAGAGGAGAGCCCTAGAGGCTTTATATGAACCTGAACAAGTTTTTTTTTTTAATATACCCCTGAGGATTATCTATCCTTGGTCTATGATATTTGATTTAGAGAAAAGATGATTGGATTAGAGAAAGTGTATTTATGCAAAGTAAAAGTTTTGAAAGTGACATTGAGATATCTTTATCATAAATTGTATTCTTTCCAATCATAAAGATATTCACTGTTTTATATTTTAATTATATAGCAGTCTGATTATTTCATGGATCTTATGAATAAGAATTGATTTCATTTGACCATCTTTATTTCATCTTAATCACCTGCGCTTATTTTGGGAGACTTATATTTTTAAAGTTTTTTTTGCAGTGCAATAGGGTTAAGTGGTTTGCCCAAGGCCATACAGCTAGGTAATTATTAAGTGTCTGAGGTCAGATTTGAACTTAGGTACTCCTGAATCCAGAGTCAGTGCTCTATCCACTGTGCCACCTAGCTGCCCACCTGTGCTTATTTTGCTTGCATTCTTCCCACAAATAATTCTCGTAATTCAAAGAGCTTGGTGTCATAAAATAAAGAATAAATAATTGATTGGTTAACCACTCCTATTGGGTACTAAACTCAGAGAACGTAAACTTAATTTCATGAGAAGTGCACAATATTTGGCCTTTAGGAAATTTGAGTTTGAGTATTCTGGCTATCATATAATTCTTCAAACCATGATGAGTTTAAAGTTCTTGAGGTGAAATTATTCTCTGGTATTTTAGCCAAAAAATGAGTATTATTTTAAAAGTTTGAATAGTTGCAAAACTCATAGATTTTTTTTAATAGTTTGCAATTTGGGGATCATTGAATTTTGTATGTAGAAGCGACCTTAGAATTTATCCAACACAATTTCTTCATTTTGTGGATGAAGAAATGAGCCTCAAAGAGGCTAAAAAACTGGCCCCAAATCATGGAGGTAGCAATGGGTTTTGAAAATAGTGATTCAAAATTCATTTTTCCCCCTTTATACCCCATAGACATATAAAAAAAGGCATATCATTAAAATGAGATTGAAGAAGCTTTCAGGTTTACTGTAATCTCACATGCTGGTATAGTGATGAGAATGGAGAGGTTATATAGGTAGGTATAGTTTGAATCTTGACTCTGACAGTCATCATCTACATACCTTAGACAAATCAATTAATTTAATTAGAGCTCTGAATTAAATGACATTCTAAGGACCTTACAACTCTAAATCTATGATCCTATGACTTTTTACTTTTATCTTAGTATGCTTTCATTTTATAAGTTTGTTTTCCTGGACTTTTAACTTTTAATTAAACAATGTTTAAAGTTTAACTTCTGGTTAAACAATATATTACTCATCTGAATGTTCTTTTGAAGCAAATAGATCAAATTTTAGTTTTTTATATTTGCTTACATGATTCTGTAATAATTTGATTTTTTTATCTACATGAATTTTTCCTCTTTTTCCTTAAAACAGGCTGCTTGGCTGCTGAAAGCTGTTACCTTAATTGATCTTACTACACTTTCGGGAGATGACACTCCAACAAATGTTCAGAGACTTTGTTACAAAGCCAAGTATCCAATCCGGGAAGATCTTTTGAAAGCTTTGAATATGCAAGATAAAGGTAATGCTCTTAAAAGTATTTAGCTTAGAATTGGTAAGTATGAGGTTCAATTGAGTTACAAAATAAAATTTTAATAATGATAAATTCCTTTTCAATAACCAACATGAATCAAAGAAAGAGCATTAGTTTTGGAGTCAGATATTCCCATGTCTGACACTTAAAACCTCTATGACTCTGGACAAGTTATTTAGTCTGGGTTTCAGTTTCTTCCTCTGAAAAATAAGGAAATTGAATGAGATGACCTCCAAGGTCTCTTCTAGCTCTAGACCTATGTTATGTTATCCTATCTTGAGACTAGAAATTTTTATGTCCCTGCTATTTTCATTCCCACCCCACTCTGGTAAACATTTCCAACACAGTTAGCTAAATACAATGCCTAGCTGAGTTCCACTATTTTATTCCTTGAGTAAATAATTTGATTGTCTCATCTAAAGAATAGAACCATGCTTTTCCTTGCGGCACACTCTAATATATATTTCTGTTAGTTGTGAGATTTTTTTTTTGCTCGAGAGGTAGTTTGTTATGGTATAAAAAAAAGTTACCTTGAGACTTGGAAAGACCTAAGTTTATGTTCTGCCTTTGATATATACACTATGTGAATAACTTCTTAGCATCTCAGTAGGAGCAGGAGACTTAGCATCAATTGGATCCTATTTTAAAATCTTACTAGCCATGTGACTTTGAGCAAATCATTTAATCTCTTTGGATTTCAGTTTCTTTTTCTGTAAATGAGAAGACTAGACTAGCTGTGTGAGAATATCAACTGTTGCTGAACTGCATTGGCAGGAGGTATTTCTTCACTGGGTGTTACTCAGAAATCACAGATCTACACCCTGTTCCCCAAAAGCACAAGAAAGATTTCTAGTGTGAGAGAATGGAGAATATAATTTCCTCTGAAACCCCAGCTCATTTTATATAGTTATAGATGATGATATTTTAATGTGATAATCCATAGAAAATGTTACCATAGTGGGTAGTCCTTTTATGGCTCAATGGCCCTTTCAGATCTAGGTCTGTGATCCTGTGATGTGAAAGTTATTCCTCTTTGTTTATAAAAAATGACACAATGTATGTTATGAATGAACCCCAAACCAACTAGGACTTTGGGGGCCATTAAAATGCTGTGTTTCTTGCTTGTCAGGCTGGGAGTCAGAAGTGGAAGAGAAAGAATTGCTATTGTGGAATGAGAAATTCTCTTTCTTTCATTTATACCCCTGATTGGACATGTTGCTTTTAGGCAGACTCATTTGTATGGTAAGAAATAGTCCATTCAGTAGATAATTGAGATGAATACAAGAGACAAGACTATATATTTAGGGGCAGAGCCAAGATGGCGGCATGAAGACAGCATTTCCAGGGAACTCCTACCCCCAGCCTCCAAAAAAACAAACAAATGAGGGCTCTAGCCAAAATTTAGAGGGGCAGGACCCACAGAAAGACTGAGTGATACATTTTTCCAGTCCAAGATAACTTAGAAGTTCCATGGAAAGGTGTGTTTCACCAGGACCAGGTGTTGGAAAAAAGCTGCGGCTGCGGCCCAGCACAGCCCAGTTCAGCCCAGAGATCACCAGCAACATCTTGAAGGGGCGGTGAGACAACTCTGCTCCCAGAATGAGTGTGGAGTGAGGAGAACCCTGCAGAATCTCCAGTGAGAATTAGGAGAAAGCAGCCTGTACCCCAAGAGACCGTAAGGGAAGTCTGCAGAGATTTCTCTGCTCTCCCTGGAGTAGGACTCTGCTGTTTGCCTACACTCAGATATTGTAGTTTGGGCTTACATATGAAATAAAAAAGCTAGATTTCCCCCCTTATAGCCCCAGGGCAGTGGGAAGTTGGGGGGGAATCTACATATCAAAGCACAGGCTAGAGAGCATAAAACCTGCAAGGAATAAAGGTCCCAATGGGGTGTCTCCCCCAAAAAACCACAAAGCTTTGGAAGTGCTGTAAATTAGTCTTGGGCTGAGGAAATGAGTAAACAACAGAAAAAGAAGAATCTGACTATAGAGAATTACTTTAGTCCCATGGAAGATCAAAACTTCCAAATCCAAAACCTCCAAGAGAAATAGAAAATGGGCTCAGACTATGAATGAGCTCAAAAAAGACTTTGTAAAGCAGTTAAGAGAGGTGGAGGAAAAATTGGGAGGAAAAATGAGAGCCATGCAGAAAAATCATGAAAACCAAATCAAAAGCTTGGTGAAAGTTATAAAAAAAATACTGAAGAAAATAATATGTTAAAAACCAGTTTAGGCCTAGTAGAAAAAGCAAAACAAAAGGCAAATAAGGAGAAGAATGCCTTAAAAAGCAGAATTGGCCAGCTGGAAAAGGAGATAAAAAAGCTCTCTGAAGAAAATAACTCCTTCAAATGCATAATGGAACTAAAGGAAGCTGATGACTTTGCAAGAAATCAGGAAGAAATAAAACTCTTCCAAAAAAGCCAAAAATTAGAAGAAAATGTGAAATATCTCACTGAAAAAACAACTGACCTCGAAAACAGATCCAGAAGAAATCATTTGAAAATTATTGGGCTATCTGAAAGCCACGACCAGGAGAAGAGCCTAGACTTCATTTTTCAAGAAATAATAGAGCAGAATTGCCCTGGGATCCTAGAAGCAGAGGATAAAACAGAAATCAAAAGAATTCACCGTTCACCCCCTGAAAGAGATTCCAAAAGAAAAACTTCCAGGAATATTATAGCCAAATTCCAAAACTCCCAAATCAAAGAGAAAATTCTAAAAGCTGCCAAAAACAAACAATTTAACTGCTGAGGCTCCATAGTCAGGTTTATATAGCATCTGTCAGCATCTACATTAAGGGCTCATAGGGATTGGAATATGATATTCTGGAAAGCAAAAGATCTTGGTTTATGACTGAGAATCAACTACCCAGCAAAACTGAACATCTTCTTTCAGGGGAAAAGATGAACTTTTTTTTTTAGGTTTTTTTTTTTTTGCAAAGCAAACGGGGTTAAGTGGCTTGCCCAAGGCCACACAGCTAGGTAATTAAGTGTCTTAGACCGGATTTGAACCCAGGTATTCCTGACTCCAAGGCCAGTGCTTTATCCACTATGCTACCTAGCCACCCCAAAGATGAACTTTCAATGAAACAGGGACTTTCAAACTTTCATTGAGACGACCAGAACTGAACAGAAAGTTTGATCTCCAAGTACAGGACTCTGGTGAACCATAGAGAGAATGGAAGAGAGGGACTAACTATGAGGAACTTGATGATGTTGAACTGTTTGTATTCCTGCACAGGAAGATAGTGATAACTCATATGAGCTTTCTCATTTATAATAGCTGTAAGAAGGAGCATATATGGAGTTAATGGGTGATGGGGAAAGTATTGGGAATAAGGAAAAGGAGATGAAGAAAAACCTGAGTGATTTCACATGAGTCAAGAATAAGCTTTTTCAATGGAATGGAGGTGGGGGAAGGCAAGGGGGAATGAGTGAACCTTCATTCTCATTGGAAATGGCTCAGAGAGGAAATAACATACACACTTAATAGGGTGAGGAAATCTATCTTTCCCTGGAGAAGGATAGGAGGAAAGGGGAGGGATGATGGGAAATGGGGGAGGGAAGGTGGGGAACAGGTGATAGAAGAGAGGGAAGATCGAGGGAGAGGGTACTCAGATTCAACACACTTTTGGACTGGGCCAGGATGAAATGAGAGAGAGAGAGAGAATAGATTAAATGAGAGTGGGGAGAAACAGAGTGGAGGTACAGCTAGTAATAACAACTGTGGGAAAAATATTGAAGCAACCTCTCTGATGGACTTATGATAAAGAAAGCAACTCACCCCAGAGATAGAGCCATTGAAATCTTAACACAGACTGAAGTAGAGTTCTCTCTCTCTCTCTCTCTCTCTCTCTCTCCTTAAGGTTTCTCATCTTCTTTCGGTGGGAGGGGGTTTACCTTTATTCTCATGTTTACACTTATAACATTCAATTTACATCAATGTATGGCATGGAAACAATGTAGAGACTATCAAACAGCCTTCTGTGGGGGGGGGAAGGGAGGGAAATTGTAGAATTCAGAGCCATGCATAAAATGAAGGGTACATATTACTATTGTATATAATTGGAAAACAAATAAAATGTTAAAATGTCAAAAAAGACTATATATTTAGGGAAAAGGACCCATGTTTACAAAAGTATTTATAGCAGCTCTTTTTGAGAGTGGAGCACAGTCTAGTGCAGGTCACACCAAAACAGATCCAGTCCCAGAAAATCAGGAGCAGACCTTGGGAGCCATAGAATCAGTAGCAGCGGTAGCTGCTGCCAAAGCTCTCAGCCCACAAATGGTAAGGGATTGAATAGCTGGTCATAAGGAGATTATAGGATGTCTCTTTCTTTGCACTGAGGCAGGATTCTGTTGCTCTTTTCCATACTTGGTTCCAGGATGTAGTCCTGAGTAGCAATCCCAGGGTGAGTTCACAGCCAACAGTGGAACAGCGACCCTCTTCACAGTTCCAAGACAAAATAGAATTCTTGTGATCTCTTTTAGACCAGAGCACAAGCCAGGAGAATAGAAAATACTTTTTTACCTTGGATCATGCAAACTTGGAAAAACTGAAAATTTACAGGTCCCCAGAAGTATCTCTGAAAATGGTTGCACAAAATCCAGTAGCTTGAGACAGTGTGCCCTCTGCCATGAAAGCAGAGCCCTACTTTAACCAAAGAGTTAAAATCAAGTCATAGACTGGGGAAATGAGCAAACAATAGAAAGAAGTGACCATAAAAATTTACTATGGTGACAAGGATGATCATAAGACATACTCAGAAGGGGATAATAAAATCAAAGCTTCTGTATCCAAAATCACCAAAAAATTATAAATTGGTCTCAATCCATGGAACAACCCCAAAAGGAATTTGAAAACCCAGTAAAAGAGGAATAGGAAAAATGGGAAGAGAAATGAATGTGCCACAAGAAAATAATGAAAAATGAGTCAACAGTTTGGGAAAGGAGAAACAAAAAGATACCTAAGAAAATACTATCTCAAAAAACAGACTAAGTGAAATGGGAAAATACAATGAGGAGAGGAATGCCTTGTAAAGCAGAATTAGTAAAATGGAAAAAGAAGCCCAAAAATTCACTGAAGAAAAAAAAAAACTCCTTAAAAAGTATAATTGGCCAAATGGAAAATTAGAATTGATCAAATGGAAATTAAAGATTATAAAACTCAAGAAACACCAAAACAACCAAAAGAATGGAAAAAATAGAAGTCAGTATGAAATATCTCATTGGAAAAACAACTGACCTGTAAAATAGATCCAAGAGAGATCATTTAAAACTTTTTGGTCTGAAAGCCATGATCAAATAAAGAAAAAAAAAAAAACCTAGGGACAGTCTTTCAAGAAAATACCAATGAAAACTGTCCTGATATTCTAGACCCAGAGGGTAAAATAGAAATTTAAAGAATCCACCAATTAGCTCCTGAAAAAGATCCCAAAATGAAAACTCCCAGAACTGTTACAGTGAAATTCGAGAGCTCCCAGATCAATGAGAGAATATTTCAAGCAAGCACAAAGGAACATTTCAAGTACTATAGAGTCGCAGGCAGGATAACACAAGTTTTAGTGATTCCACATTAAAGGATCAAAAGACTTGGAATATGATATTCTGGAAGGCATAGGATTTAGGATTACAACCAAGAATCATCTATTCAGTAAACCTGAGTATAATATTTCAGCAGAAAAAATAGCTATTCGATGATATAGAGAACTTTCAATTGTTCTTGAAGAAAAGATGAATCAAATAGAAAACTTGATTTTCAAATACAAGACTCAAAGAAGCATAAAAAGCTGAACAAAAAAGGGAAATTGTGAAGCACTTAATAAAGTTAAACTGTATACATTCCTGCATTGGAAGATATTTGTTATTCAAGAATGTTTTCATTGTTAGGACAGTTAAAAGGAGTAGAACTTAGAAGGCACAAGTGTGAGTTGAATATTAAAGGATGTTATCTAAAAAGTAAAATTAAGGGGTTACAGAGGAATGTATTGGAGAAAAGAGAATGGGAGAGAAAATGGGGTAATTATCTCACCCAAAAGAAGCAAGAAAAAACTTTTCCAGTGGAGGGGAAGGGTGTGGGTTTGAGGGGGAGTGTGTGAATCTTACTCTCATCAGAATTGACTTAAAGAGGGATTAATACACATAATATATTATATTATCAGAGAAATCTATCTTACCCTAAAGGAAAGTAGGAGGGGGAAAGGGATAAAGGGGGGGTACTGATAGAAGAGAGGACAGATTATGGGAGGGGGTAGTCAGAAACAAAACACTTTTGAGAAGGGACAGGGTGAAATGACAGAGAGAATAGAATAAATAGGAGAAGGATAGGATGGAAGAAATACAATTAATAGTAGTAACTGAAAAAAAATTTTGAAGCATATTTCTCTGACAAAGACCTAATTTCATATATATATATATATATATATATATATATATATATATATATATATATAAAGAGAGAGAGAGAGAGAGAGCTGAGTCAAATTTATAAAAATAAAAGCTATTCCCCAATAATGATCAAAAGAAAAGAACAGTTTTCAGATGAAGTAAAGCAATCTCTAACTACAGGAAAAAAAGACTATCTTTTGATTGGAAAAATGCAGACAAGGGCAATTCTGGGGCACTATCTCATACGTATTAGATTGACTAATATGACAGAGGGGTAGAATGACAAGTATTGGAAGAGATGTGGGAAAGATAAGACATTAGTACATTGTGGTACAATGCTGGTAGAATTGTGAACTGATTCAGTCATTCTTTAAAGAAATTTGAAACTTTTCCCAAAGGGCTATAAAACCATATATACTATATCTTCGACCTAGTAATACCACTCCTTTAAAAAAGAAAAAAATCCTTTTGATAAAGGCCTTATATATTAAAATATTTATAGCAGTTCTTTTTTTTTTGAGGTTACGGAAGAAATTTCTATGCTTTCCAATTTCTCAATCTCTCTATTTCCTATTTCCATACATATTAAGGTTTCATATAATTTCAAATTAATGGGACTGCCTTTGCAGTCACATGAGTATCAGTTTCATTGTTTTATGAAGAAAGGATAGCATTTATTAAATGTTTTGTGTCAGTTACTTTACTAACCACTGGTATAAATGCAGGTAAGCATGCCAGTTCTTACCCTCAATGAGCTTTATTCTAATGGGGGAAAAGAATAGATAAAAGAGAACTATAAAATGAGATGGAGAGGCTTTATAGCCACCATTTTGGAAATGGTCGGAAAAGGAAAAACTTGTATATAAAGTTTTTTTTTTCTTGAAGATTGAGTTCACAATAAACTTTTACCAAAGAGAAATATTTGATCATTTTATGTGGCAGCACTTTAAATGATATTTCTCTATGGGTTATACTGAATGGCTTTTAAAGGGTCCATAAAGTCAGAAAGTCCCTTTAAGCCAGAGGCTCCTAACAATTTTTGTGTTAGTATTATGGATATATTCAGCAGTCTGTGAAGGTTAGGGACCTCTCAAAATAATATTTTTAAGTATGAAAAATAAAACACATAGGATTACAAAGGAAGGCAATTAAATTAATATATAGCTATTAGAATAATAAGTAACAAATTAATGGACCCCAAGATAGCCTATTCAAAGAGAACTTACATAATTCTAAGAGAATTTACATAATTGTTTTACAGATGACTACAGTAAGGTTATGAATTCAGAGAATTAGAATTAGAAGGGATTTCTTGGGGAAGTTACCCAAGATTTCACACTTAAATATAGTAGAACTGATGTTAAGGGTAGATTTTTATTTCAACAGTAGAAATGTTTCTTTGTTTCATAAAGCCTTATCATGATGAGTAGTACTGGAAAATTTTGAGTTAATATGAGCCAGATATAATTTATGTAGACCTGGGACTTTTGAAAATGTGTTTTGTTATAGAGTTTTATTGGGAATAATCTTATGTTATAGTTGTAAAATTTGGTGTAGAATGGTATAAATAAAATATATAATTCTATAAATAATTTTTTATTTAATAAAACTGGGTCCATTATTTTAGATTTTTCAGGGGGGAATTCTTTATATTGAAAAATTATTTTTATGATTTTCATCATAATGAAAGTGTTTCTTCTAGTTTCAAGTTCCTTTAAAGTTACATTTGGGGATCAATAAAATACCATTCTGAGGGTCAAACTTAAAAGGATAGTATTTTACATTTATTCCACTTATATTTTAATTTATCATATTTGGCTCAATATTATAGCCAAAAATTTTTTAGATACTGATTTTCGTTCAGCCTGCTCACTAGTCTGTTGCCTTTCTGTCATTTGCAAATTTGATATGCAAGCCATCTATGACTTTATCATAGTGATTGATAAAGATGTTAACTGGAAAAGGGTCAAGCACAGATCCCTGTGACTGGGCAAGAGATACTCTACTGGAGACATTTTTCATGACTGACATCAAACCATTAATGGCTTCTTTGGCGGTCTGTCATTTAATGAATTCCAAATCAACCTAAGTGTACTACAATGTAGCCTACATTATTCCAAATTTTCTATAATAATGGTTTGTGAGATTTTATTAAATGCTTTGATAAGATCTAGTTAAGTTCTATCTGCATTGTCTTCCTATTTCTTTAACTACTTCATAAAAATAGTCTGCCTTAGACCTATTATTTTTGATTATGTCATTGACTTCTTGCTATCATTATTTCCTTTTCTTACATATTTATTGTTCCAGAATATTTCCAATAATTGGACTATAGCTTTCAAAGTCTACCTACTCTTTTTGTGTGTGTGGGGCAAATGAATTAAGTGACTTATCCTAGGTTACATAGCTAGTAAGTATTAAGTGTCTGAGGTCACATTTGACCTCATCTCCTTCTGACAGGGCTGGTGCTCTATCCACAGTGTCACCTGTTGGAATCCTCTCTTTTAAAAAAAAATCAGGACTTTATCCTGTCCTTTTAAAATCCTATGGTATCTTGTCTTCTTCATGATCTTTCAGGGATCTATGAGAGTGGCTTAGCAATCATAGCTGCTGGCAAATATCTTTCAATATCTTGAAGAATATTGTGATCCCTTCCACATTTCAGGGGTTTGTGATCCAGAAAAATATGTGATCTGGAAAAATCTGTATAAAACTTTTTGATCCTCTCTTCAAACTGGAGAAGTCTGAATTTTTTTCTACAATTCTTTATTGTAGAATTTGGTCATAGACTCTGTGTCATCTGTAGCTTCTGCAAAATTCCCATTTAATTTCTTATACCAGTCATAATGTGGAAAGAATAACTGTAATTTACTTAATCCTGGTGATTTGAACTATTTTTTAAGGTTTTTGCAAGGCAAATGGGGTTAAGTGGCTTGCCCAAGGCCACACAGCTAGCTAATTAGTAAGTGCCTGAGGCCAGATTTCAACTCAGGTACTCCTGACTCCAGGGCTGGTTCTCTATCCACTGTGCCACCTAGCCGCCCAGACTTGAACTATTAAAGATAGCTAATTGGGGTCTAAATTGGAGGATCTGAATTTAAATCTGGCCTCAGATTTACTAAGTGTGTGTCCCTAGGCAAGTCACTTTTCTATATTTGCCTCAGTTTCTTCATCTGTAAAATATGCTGGTGAAGGAAATGGCAAACCACTCCAATATCTTTGCCAAGAAAATCCCAAATGGACTTGGGAAAGAGTCAGATTTTACTAAAATGACTGAACAACTTAAATTGTTCAAAGATGGTAATTTGTGATTTGCTGCTTATAGAAGCAATTGAAAAATATTGTGGAAAATGTGAGTCTTTTCTCAGGGACAACTTTGAGATCATTAAAAAATATTTCCCAGTTTTTCAAAGGCAAATCAGCTTGCTCATTCCCTTCTTTCAATACTGAGTTCAGTTAATTGTCTACAAGTAATGTTCTGATGGACCAAACTTGATGGTCCATCCAACTGAAAGTGATAATATGAACACTATGCATCTTTTTTTTTCATTTAACTTTAGTGTAGAGAGCTAGACTGAACTGTTATGAATGATCATGAATCTCATTTATGAGATTCTTCATTGTTTTGCATTTTATTTATTTTGTTTTTCCAATTATGTTTTGAAAGTTTCAACATTCTTTCACTTTCATATTTATATGACACAATTTTGTTCTACCCTCCCTTCTCACTCCCCTCCCCTCAGTGGCAAATAGTACAGTGAATGTTGTACATATACATTTCTGTTTAACATGTTTACATATTAATCATTTTGTGGATGAGGCTTTTGGAACTAAGGAAAAAGAAAGAAAACCATGGCATAGGAAGGAAAAACATAAGAGAAATTTTAAAAAGTGAATATACTGTTCATTCAGATTCTGAGGGGTTTTTGGTTGTTGCTTTTTTTTATCTGAATGTGGATGGTATTGTTCATAACAGATCTCCCAGGGTGGTCTTACCTCTCTGAACTGCTGAGGGGAGGGAGATGCATCCCTCATAGTTGATCATCTACAATGTTGTTGACAATATGCACATTGTTTTCTTCATTCTGTTCCCTTCATTCAATATCAGTTTGTGTAATTTTTTTAGTGCTTCTCTAGAGTCCAAGCATTCATGGTTTCCTTTGGAACAATAGTACTCCATAGCATTCATATACTATAACTTGTTCAACCATTCCCAAACTGATGGACATCCCCTCAATTTCCAATACTTTGAAGTTCTTCATTGTTGAGGGCCTTGACACAGCTATTTGCAACTACCATTATACGGATTACATATGGAGGGCATTATCATTGATAACAGTAATTCTCAACCTTTTTTTGTGTCCTGTTCCCATTTGATAATCTGGAAAAGCCTGTGGACTCCTCCTCAGAATATATTTTGAAATATATGATAAAATACATTGGATTACAAAGGCATTTAGGTACTGGACCTGGAGAAAAGGAGGGCTTGAATTCAAAATTAGCCTTGAATATTTACTAGCTCTGGCAATCTGGGTAGATCAGTTAACCTTTGTTTGCCTCAGTTTCCCCAACTGTAAAATGGGGATAATAAGACACCTACTTGTTGTGAGGATTTGAGATTTTCATAAAGTGTCTGACACATACTAGATGTTTAATACGTACTTTTCCACCTCTTCCTTCTTTCTAACAAAGAAAAAAACCTCAATTATATTGAATTGAAGGTGTAAATTTTCCTCATCCAACTTCATAGATGTAAAGAATCTATGGATCTTAAGTTAAGGACCATTGTTCTGTAGTAAATGCCTCTTACATTTGATCAACAATGGTGGCAAATCATTTGTCAAGTATATATCTTTTGAATTTATACATCTCTGGATATTAATCATCAATAGATCATCATACAAAGCGATCTCTATTATATCATTAAGGGAGATTTGCATGAGTATGCTTTTAATATATGTGAGGGACAATTGACTGGAGGAGAGCCTATATAGTAGAATTTTACTTTACCTAATCACCTGCTTCTTTAACATTGGAACTTCGAATCAGGAAGGTCTGAATTCAAATTCAGTCTGTCTGTGTTACCCTTGATCTCTCGTCTCAGTTTTTTTTAAACTGTAAAATGGGGCTAATAATTGCTTCCATCTCCCAGTGTTATTGCGAGGATCAATGAGATGCTATTTGTAAAATGCATAGCAAAATACCTCACATTTAATAAACCTACTAAATAAGTAAATGATCAATGATAAAAATAGAATATTTAACAAATGCTTGCTTCCTTTTCCTTTCCTGTTCCTATTCCTTTAATCAATGATTGTTGGTATATAATCAATAGAATGTTGTTTGTGAAAGTCGTCCTATTTTCAAGAAAGTTACTGGAGAAAATAATTGATTTGTGGGTCAGCATTCTAGAGAATGGAGAGTTTTTTTGCTACAAGGAACTTGTTAAAAAGTCTTCAAATCAAAGAAGCATATATTTTATTACTTGGTGACTTTAGTGCATGGATGGGTGTAAATGAGAAAGGTGAAAAACATTTTTTTTTTCATGAACACTTTCCTTTGCTTGAGAAGTAGATTAAGAGACTCTGTTATGGAAAAAATTAAATAGCATCATTAAATATGAATTTTTTGGTCAGTCACCAAGCATTTAATAAGGGTTTTTTTGTGTGCCAGGCATCATGTTAATCAGTGAAGAGGCAAAAAGAAATAAATGAGCAAAAAAATAAGAAAGAAAAAAATTGGTTTTGATTATAAAAATCATTTCCAAATAAATTTTCTCCATGCAATCAGACCACCAATTTATATTGGGCCACAGGTAATAAATAATTATTAAATTAGAAGAAATAACAAATATGAAAAGATATAATATACAGTTGAAACTCTCCATCTAGACTTATTTAGACAAGTTCAAGATGCTGAAAAATAGGAACTGTATAACAGAGCAGACTTTGACACAGACTATTACCATTTCCTAAGGAAGGTTAAATAGGGTTTATTGGTGACTACAATGAAGAGAACAAATAAGACTCAAAAACTAGTTCATTAAAGCAGGTTGATGCCCTTGATGCCCTCACCAAGCAGAGATACTAAGGGCAACACTAGTTTACAGTATAAATTAATTTTTAATATCTTGTAGAGTAAAATAGTAGTAGTAGAAAATATGAATACTATAGCCTCATAAAATAGAATGGAGTCCAGGAATGAAAGAAAAGTTTATAATAAGCTTGATGAGACAGTCATCAAAGTAAAACCATTCTGAAGGTTTAAGAATTAAATTAGAGAATGGATAATGGACAAAAAAAGACCTTTTCAGATTTTATAACAATTTTTCTCTTTGCTATCACTGACAATAATGTTACCTTGTTAGTACTTTAGCATCACATACTTGTATGTGCTGTATGAGGAAGTATAAACATATATGAAGACTTTTTTTCTTTAGAAATCAAAGATGGTAAAAAGTGAACAAAGTATAGACAGTCTTTGCATGGGGGAATGATATAATTTTGAGGGTATTGAAAGATAATTTTAAAAGGTATCTGAAAGAAGGAAGGTGCCCAAAACCCACTGAAGCAGTTGATCGGGGAGAACTACTACTGGGGCAGGTAGTTCCCAACACACTCCAGATTCCCTGGACCACTGAGACCCCATGGGGAAGTCAGGCAGAAAGAGTCAGAAGTAGACTAGGTAGAGAACCTAAATTCCTTCCTTTTCCTCCTACCATGAGTCCCTGAGTCAAACAAACTTCATCCAGGTGAGCTGCTTGGAAAGCTGTTCAGAATAATTGGATAAATTAAAAGTCATAAAATACTATATTTTATGGTAAAATGGAGGACTATTAGGTCATACTATCTTCTCTGCTACTGCATTCTAAGGTACTCTAGGTCTTGCCATCTGCTTTGGTGCATGAGCCTAGTTTATATCTTCTTTTAATCCATAACCTTTTCAAATATATATATATATATATATATATATATATGTGTGTGTGTGTATTGATGAATTTCCCATGGATCCACAATGGTATCTAGGTGGTTCCATTTTCTTCTTAGAATCATTTTTACTTGTTTTATTCCTAATTTCTTGAGAACTTTCCATCTCTCTCTTGGACCATTTTCCCTGATGAGGGCTAAGATCACTGGCTCCCAAGGTTTCTTTCCCATCAATATTATAAACTGGTATTACATAGAATCAAGCTTAGAATAACACTTCTGCTTTTTGAAGGATGAAATCCATTCAGGCAGATCACATATTTATCACCTCTTCTGCTTTTGTCAGAGAAAATATATCAATGGTGATACTTCTTTGTCTTTACAGTATCATAGTTCCCTTCCAGTTTGGGAATTGGTTTCTCAAATTGCTCTTGTATTTTCTCTCCAAACCACCCCCCCATGTAATTTCATATATATTGCTATTTTAATCATCTTGAGTCTCACTCAAAAGTTTTTCTCGTTTGGTTTTTGGATTTGCTCACATGAGTATATATTCTGAGACCACATTTGTCCTTGAAAAAAATTTGAAAGCGAATATCTTAAATTTGATGTAGAATGTGTTCATTAAATTTATAAATCTCAATTTTTTCCTTTTTCAGGCATCACCACAGCAGCTGTTTGTGTTTATCCTGCTCGTGTGTGTGATGCTGTAAAGGCACTGAAAGATGTAGGCTGTGATATTCCTGTGGCTTCAGGTATGATTTTAGATTAAGGAAGACCTGGGATTAAGTCTTTCCTCTAAGATATAGAAGATATGTGACCACAGAAAAATAAGTCAAGTCTCAAAGCTGTGAGCTGAGTTAATAACCCACATAAGAGAAGTAGGTTCCGTGGTTGGAGTTTCTTGAAGTTTCTGAAGAAATCAGAAGTCTTTATCCTTCTCCCTACCCACAAATCAAATCATGGAAACTGATATTTGCCTGATATATTCAAGTATGTGTTGATGTAGTATTTGTTATGCAGACTATATTTCTTATATGACATTATTTCATATAAAATTGAAAAAAATCTTGAAGATGTGAATGAGCTTAATGTGCAATTGAAAGACAAGCCACAATTGTTAAGTTTGGTTTCTAAATGATGCCATACTGCAGCTGAACCTGTAATCCTACATTCTGTGAGATGAGCCAAACATCTGATTATTCTAAGAAGAGTTATCACAATATGATTAATTTACAGTATTTATATAGTACTGCTTTTTTCTTGAGGTGTCCCAAGGCATCTTGTGACTAAGGGCCCATTACTCAATTTGTCATAAACTCTTATGGAGCTGAATTTCTTGGAAGCCAAATTACAGTTCTTCATTCAGTCCAACTTCCCTTGAATCTGGTGCAATGTAGAAATAAGCTACCTATTGAAAAATTCTTTTTTTTCTTTGTGGAAAAAGCACACTTTGCCCTAAGGTAGTGAAGTTATTTAATGCCTTGAAGTAAACACCATGACTTAGCTTTGAATGGAAATAACAGAAAGACTAAAAACTTCACAAAAGACCCCATGTTCCCTCTCTGCCATCCCCCCCTCCCCAACTAATTTGAATTTTACATGTTCTCTGTATTTTTCAATATACCTTTTTAATGTATACATTAGAGGTACTTTGTATCTTCCCTCATAGCTACATTTATTCACCTATTGCTCTTTTTTTATTTCCTACACCCTCCACAATTTTGAGTCAGTATATGATTCACTTTTTCTCCCTGCATAATTTCTTTCTCCTCTGCATCTTGTATCTGTTTGGCAGGCTGCTGTGATTATTAGAGGCAGCAATGGCAACAGCATTTCTTAAAGTTTTGTAAGTTTTGTAAGAGCAAGTTGAAAAGATGTGAGGCAGGAAATGTAGTCATACAACACTGGTCAACTTGACCCAGGATAAGAGTCTAAATTATTCACCATGGATTGCAATAATTACCTTAAAAAATGAGCAATATATTTTTTGCTAAGAAATTTTTTTCCTTTATTAGATTTTGGTTAGAGTATCTGTACATTGTAGTAAAATTTTAGGTTTTTCAAGAGATGTTTAAATAAAATGTCTAGTGAAGTTTTTTCTTTTAAGCACTACAGGTATATAAAATTTTAAAGAATTATATTCTTAGGAAGATGGTTTGGTCATATTCTATTTTAGGTGTAATTTTTTTTGTGAAAAGATAAATCTCTTGACTTTTTTAATAGTGGCCACTGGCTTTCCAGCGGGACAGACTCATTTGAAAACACGATTGGATGAGATCAGATTAGCCATTGAAGATGGTGCTAAAGAAATTGATGTGGTAATTAATAGAACTCTGGTGCTCACTGGTCAATGGGAAGGTATGTATTCATGCCAACTTAAGTTGGGAGTCATAAATTTATCTCTGACTTAGGTAAGCTTTCTAATGAAAAGCAATATGGTAACACAGGACTAATAATGAGAATTTCTAGGTTTTATTCTTGTCTCTGTCACTTAGTGTAAATCACTGGATTCTTCTTTGTCAGTTTCTTTGTCATTAAAGTGGGGATAATAATTCCTGCCTACCTCACAGGGTGGTAAAAATTACATTTTGTCAAGTACATGAATATGTTTTTAAAAATTGTATTTAAGGGGCAGCTAGGTGGTGCAATGGATAGAGCACTAACTCTGGAGTCAGGAGGACCTGGTTTCAAATCTGGTCTCAGATCATGGGCAAATAATATAACCCCATTGCCTTGCAAAGACCCCCTTAAAATTGTATTTAAGATATTGCTGTTTTAAATGATCGTCACTATCTTATGCTTATAGACTACCTTCCAAGTGTTACCTTAGAGTGTAGATTGTTTTAAAAGTTAATGTAATTTTACAGTTAATGTAATTTTATTTATATCTTCCAAAACCAGGTACCCCCAAAACTTAGTGCAGTTTTACACTTTAGAACCTTAAAGTATACTATAACCTTTTTTTTAGTTTTTTGCAAGGCAATGGGGTTAAGTGGCTTGCCCAAAGCCACACAGCTAGGTAATTATTAAGTGTCTGAGACCGGATTTGAATTCTGGTCCTCCTGACTCCATGGCCAGTGCTCTATCCACTGTACCAACTAGCTGCCCCTGCACTATATCTTTTGACATACCCTGAATATCCCTTCCCTACCTCTACCTAAGGAACTATTACTTGTAATAAACAATATAAAAAAAGAAAAGGGGAAAAAAGTGAGGAAAATCAATGAACATATCAACTGAGTTTGAACAACTGCGTGCTGATGACTGATTATGCAATGTTTCACTCCCTTAGTTCCTCATCTATGCAGAAAAGGGAAAGAGGTACATTTTCCCAGGTCAGCATTCTTGGTCATTATAGTCACATAGTTTTGGTTTTGCTTAACTCTGAATCAATTCATATGTCTTCCCCATGTTTCTTTGAATTCTTCATGTTAATTGTTTCTTATGAGGAAAAACATTCATTTGCAACATTTTGTAAAGCAATTTTTTTTCAATTAGTGAAAATCTATTTTGTTTGGCATTTCTTTGCTACTATAGAGAATACTATCTAAAATATTTTGTTGTATAAAGGACCTTTCTTCTCTTTCTTTGGCCTCCATGGGCCAATGTCTAAAAGTGAGATCTATATTAAAGAATATGAATGTTTTAGGTATTTTTGTATTTCCTTTCCAAATCACTTTGAAATTGGTTGGACCAATTCACAGCTCCATAATAGTATAATAGTGATCTTATCTTTTCATGCAGTGTTAATAATTCCACTTTTGTCACATTTTCCAATTTTCTGGATGTGAAACAAAGTCATGTAGTTATTTGATTTGCATTTCTTTCATTAATAGTGATTTCAAGCAATTTTTCATTTAGCTAGGTTTGTGATTCTTTTGGGATCTGTTTGTTGAAAGCCTTGGATATTGATATTTTCCAATTGTCAATTCTTTTCCTATCTGCATAGATTTTGTTTATATAAAATTTTGCAATTTTGTGATAACCAAATTATCTTTTGTCATCTTTTGTGATCACTTCCATTTCTTACTTAACAGAAAGCATAATATATTACCTTTAAACCTCCCTGAAACTTTGGAAATTTACCTTAAATACAGATACTTTGACCATTTCTTTTCTTTTTTCTTTTTTTTTTTTTGCAAGGCAAACGGGGTTAAGTGGCTTACCCAAGGCCACATAGCTTGGTAATTATTAAGTGTCTGAGACTGGATTTGAACCCAGGTCCTCCTGACTCCAGGGTCAGTGCTTTATCCACTAACGCCACCTAGCCGCCCCTTACTTTGACCATTTCTAAATAACTTTTAGGTGTCCTAATAGTATCAGTCAACTCAGTTACAAATGGATACAACAAGGAATCTTGTCAGGCACACTGTTACAGGATGAAAGCCACCCTGATGTCAGGCATTTTTTTTTATTTTTAGGTCAAAGCAGTCTGAAGGGCAAGAAATATGTACATGCTAAATTTACCTGAAGTATTAGAAGCATTATGGTATAGAAGAAAAACAATGGAGACTTAAAATCACCTAATGGATATTACATTATAGTGGAAAAACACTAGAGAATTGGGAAGCAATATTTAAGTTTATAGTTTTTGAAAAGGAGAATATCAGTAGGAATAACTTAATCATAGAATTGAGGGCAAAATGAAAGGACATTAATAAAAAAACATAATAAAATTGTTATTTAATTTAAGATTGCATGGGGATACAACTGGGAGTATGGGGGAGGACTTTGAAACCATACACTTCTCTAGTTAGGGAGATGGAAGGGTCAAAGGTAAGGAGGAAATAAATGACCTATCAATTTAATAAACTCAAGAAACTTGTGAGGTAGGTAAGTAAAAGGTAGGGTCTGGGTATAGGGGGAATGTAGAAAACAAGAGGTTATCTTGAAGGAAGAGAGTCAGATTAAATTAGTATAAACAAAACTAATCATGGGATATAAGTAGTTACTTAAAAGAAGAAAAATGAATTAATAAAAATTGCAAATCTGACATATAAAATTCTTTGATGTGAATATATTAAAGTTCCCTAATAAAATTCTGACATATGTTAGAATAGTTCAGAAAAATACAGGTGCAAAATGAGGAATTTTAGCAAAATTTAGTAATGTACTTGGTATTTTAAAAAAATAGGATTTGTGATCATGTGAGAAGGCAAAGAATAAAACTTTGTATTGACAGAGGATGTCAATAGAAAAACTACATCATGCTTAAAAGAGAAAATGAAACAATATTATTATTAAAAGAGTATGCCAAGTAATACATTTATATCTGTAAGGGAAAAACTAACTAGATTGCAAAAAAAAAAAATAAAGCGCAATTCAATGATTATAGGAGACTTTAATGGTATTCCAAAGCTGGATAAATATGTGCAAAAGATAAATAAAAAAGAAAATATATAATGAAGCAAATGAAAGAATTTTGAAAGACTCATGGTGTTTTCTTAATGAAAACACTAAAAAATACACATTTTTCAGCATTCCTTGATGCCATTGTAAAAATGGAACAGAGAACTCATCCATAGGTATAAAGGGGGGGGGAATTTAAATTCATTCTTTATAGAGCATAATATAATTAAACATGATGATTAAAACAGGGAGCCAAATAAAAAAATTCCTTACTTAAATAGAGATAATAAGATAATAATAAGTGCATCAAAGAAAAAAGCATAGAAATAGTAAATATAAAAGAGACTGATCACAGTGAGTAAGGTGTAAAATTTTTTATGATATAATTAAAACAGTCTTCAGACAATAAATTCCCTCTGAAAACATATTGTCAAAGTGTTCTTAAAAGTGGATTAAAGAACTGTGAACCCACAGTTAGAAAAGCATTAAATTAAGGACAAAATTATCAGAAAAGAATCAAGTTTTCAAAGTAGGTAGAAAAAAAGTAAAATGAAGAAAAACATACAGAAATGAGAAATCTAAGAGTTTCTTTCTAAAAAGGACTAAAACAATTTGATAATTTTTTAGCTAACCTGCTTTTTTTAGTTAGAGAAGCAAATTGCTGAATTCAAAAAACATAATATTCACAGTGAGCAAAGTGTAAGTAGAAACATTTTTTGTAAACTGCTAGAGTTATTTGTCAAGCAAAAGTGGCATAAAAGAAATGGATAACACATATATTAAACAAAACAAGAAATAATAGTATTAAAAAATTTCATCTTAGAAAATGAAATTGATCAAATCATAAATAAACTACCAAGGTAAGACTTCAGGAAAGCATAGGGAAGGAAGATTCCTGGTTTAGACATATTTACAAATGAATTACATAAAATGTTTAAAAAGTAATGACTATGACAATCTGAATAATTGTTAAAGAAACCATTCTACCCAACTGATTTAATAAGACAGATGTGGTCCTAATACCTAAACCAGTGAAAAAGTAAAGCAGAGAATAAGAACTTTAGATGAATTTATCTGAGGGAAAAATGGTATAAAAAGTGCATAAAATCTATTTTAAAAAACTATAGATAGATATCAATATAATTATTCATTATGACTGAGTAGAGTTTATACCAGCCATGAAAGTGGTTCAGTGTTAGAAAAACAATATTATTAGATATAGTAAAAATAATAATTATATGAATAGATACAAATAATTCAAAATATAATACTTGTTTGTCCTGGAAAGACCCTTTTTAATATGATATAGAGTATATCTTTTTGTTTTGTTTTGTGAAAGGCAGTGCCATCAAGTGACTTGCCCAATTAAGTGTCTGAGGTTGGATTTGAACTCAGGTACTCCTACTCCAGAGCCAGTGCTCTCTCTACCTACTGCACTACCTAGCTGGCCCAATATAGAGTATATTTTGAAAATCAAAAGTAATGTTATTTGATGAGGAAAAATACTAAAACCTTTCCTAGAGCAAGGATGCCTCCTTTCCCCATTATTATTTGACAGATTTCTAGGATTACTAGCATTATCAATACAACAAGAGAAAGAATTTTAATGACATGTATTTTGGCAAAGAATAGATAAAATGTTACTTAAATGAAAATCACATGATGGCTAACTTAGAAAACCTCAGAAGGGCAGCAAATAAACTAATTTTGGTGATTAATTGCTTTGGTAAATGTACAAAAATGTCAACACACACACACACACACACACACACACATATATATATATATTAATACTAAATACCTGGAGAATGATAATGAAATAGCATTTAAAATAATAGAATAGTTTAGTTATTACCCATAGTTTGACCATGCCAATATAAGGAAATTTAGCAGATTACCAAAATTAATTTGTACATTCAATTCCCATTCTAATCAAATTTTGTAAGTGAGCTGGAGAAGAAAATGGCAAACCACTCTGCCAAGAAAATCTCAAATGGTTCACAAATAATCAAATATTATTGAAACAACTGAACAACAATAGCATATAGTAGAGAAATGACATAGGATAAGAAGAGCAGTTTCCATGAGAAATTCATCAGTATTGTATGGCAGTTTCATGAGGGCATGTGTGCCCATGTTCTGGATAGTGGACAATGCTTGTGATTTCTTGGCCATCACTGGAATGAGACAAGATTGTGTCCATGTTCCATGCTTTTTAGTCTGATATTTTCAGCCTTATTATCAAATGCCTTTACTGAGGATGAACTAGGCATCAAGGTAAGCTACTGTATTTCTAGTAAATTCTTCAAGTTGAAAAGATTACAAGTCAAGGTCAAAGTGAAAGGAATATTGGTATGTGATTTTAAATTTGTAGATGATTGTGCACTCAATGAAGCCTCTGAAACTGAGGTACAACAAAGTATAGATCGAATCTCTGCTGCTTTGACCTAACAATTAACACCAAGAAAACACAGGTGCTCTATCAGCTAGCACCACACCATCTATATGTGGAACCATCAATTACAGCAAATGAAATTTTGAAAACTGTGGATAAGTTCACTTACTATGGCAGTGTACTTTCCAGGGTGGTACCACACTGATAATGAGGTTGACACCTACATTTCCAGAGCTAGCTCAATATTTAGGAGTCTCTGAAAGAAAATGTGGGAGAGAAGAATTAAACCATCTACCAAACTGGAGGTCTACAGAGTTGTTGTGCTAGATGGGTTGGGAGACTTTGACAGTCTACCATTGCACCATGTCAGGAAACTGAATCGCTTCTATTTAAATTGTCTTAGGAAAATTCTGAAGATCACCTGACAGGATAAAATAATTGACACTCAGGTCCTTTCTTAAGCTAAAATATCAAGCATTCAAACATTACTACAAAGAGTACAACATATGGCCATGTTGTTTGAATGCCAGGTGTATACTTTCCAAAAAAGACTATTTTATGGAGAACTCACACAGGGAAAGCTCTTGGTTGGGGTTGTCAGAAGAAATGATGCAAGGATACTCTAAAGGTCGTTCTTAAGAACTTCAGAATTGATTGTGTAGCAATGGGAGACACTGGCACAGGACTGCCCAGCACAGCATGCCATCATAAGAGTGGGTACTGAGCTCTATGAGCAAGGCAGAATTGAAGCAGCTCAAAGGAAACATAAGGTATGTACTCCAGGTATTTACATGTACAATTTGTGCTGACCTGTGATTGTTAGAGCATTCCAAGCTCATATTGATCTGATCAGCCATAGCTGGGCACACTGTAACTCACCTCTAACATAGTGATAGCATTTTGGTCTTCATTGATAATGAAGGACAAGAATGAGCCAACCTTGGATTCTCAATAAATAATTTGGGAATTTCAAAGGAAGAGGAAAATAACCATTAAAAGCCAGATACCATACTAAGTGCTTTACACATATCTCATTTAATCCTCACAAAAGCTTAAGGAGAGAAGTGCTATTAATATTATTCCTATTTTATAGCTGAGGAAACAGACAGAGATTAAATGACTTAGGGCCACACAGCTAGCAAGTGTCTGAAGTCTCATGTTATTCTGGCTCCAAAACTGAACAGTTTGCTTGAGGCCTTCTAGTGATTTCATTTGATAGATAAGGAAAATTGAAATATAGAGAAATTAAATTGCTTGCTTTATATGTTTACTTAGTGGTAAAAGCAAAAACAGAACTCTTTATGTCTTGGTATTCAATCTACATCTCTGGCTATATCATATTGCTTCCTGATGAAGTAAGAGAAAGAGAATCCTAATTTGCATTCTTGGAATCAGCTTTGGATCATCAAAAACTGATTCCCTCATCTCCATTGTAGCTACTGTTCTTTATTTACTTTTTTTCAACCACTTGGTAGAATTCATTGAAATGTTGCTTCTGCTGTTTACAGGAAGAAGGGTGGAAAAATCATGAATCAGACAGGTACTGAGAATTCAGAAAAAAATGTGAAATCCATGAATGAACAGTCAGCAAAATGTGAAATATAAATGTTTTTCTGCTGCCAATGATCGAGCAGATTGTCAAAATTGTAGGTGGAAAAAAATTGGGAACTGTTTATATGACTAAAATAGGACTCACAGAATCTTAGGCTAGTTTGGAATCTTAGACTTGAAAGAGACTTAGATTATTTAGCAAACCTACCTGTTAGCACTCTTTTTCCTGTAATGGAGAACTCATTATCTATCAAAATTTTCCATTCTGCTTTTGGATAACTAATTTCTTTTGCTGAGGAAAACTTTGCCTTTCTTTAGCTTGTACTCATTGATCCTATTATTTCCTCCTTGGTCAAGAAAAGAGAACAGTAATTACTATCATCACCATAATCACTCCAAATTTGAGTGTATCTCTTTTTGAATTTGTTCTATAGAGGAAACAATTTTGAAATATAAAAGACTTTCCATGAATTTATTATCACTGAAAATAAGACTAAACCAGCAGGAGCAAAAGAAAAGGTGTTGGAATTAAAAGGTATAACATAGCCAGCATCGTATTATTTTTTTCCCTCTTGAAACCTATTGCAAACCTATCAAGTTGGCTATTTTATGAAATTTTCATACTTTTTAGTTGAAGTGGTATTTTGCATGTGTGAATCCACAGTTTTTCCCAGTAGTCTTTTACTACTTCTTAGCATAAAACATTATTCATTCTAGGAAAGTACTATCTGTCCAGCTGTTTCTTTCACTATAATTAAGAGAGAAATTCTTTGTTTCATTCTTATTAATTTGTTTAGAATTTTAAGAAGGTGAAACTATTAATATCATGCATACATTTTAGCAAATATATTTCCCTTTTTTTCTTTTTGGTGCTCCTAAAAGTCATAGTTTGAATTTGACTGTTAAAATATACATATATTTTATTCACCCTTAATTTTTGTTTGCTACTACAACAGATTATAATAGGTCATTGTGGAATTGGTGTTAAAGTAGCCTGTCATTTTGGTAATAAGCTATAGTTGTTAAAACTCAATTTTAAAGGGATTATACAGGTTTCACCTTTGCCCTGAATTTATTATGCAGACTAAATAAGAAGGTGTTGACAGATAAGAAACAAATACAAATTCTCTGCTTAACTCCTTAACTTGAAGGAATCATTTCAATATATATTGTTTGGAGCTAGTCAAAAAGTCTTAGGAATATCATTTTTTAGAGGGAACCTGACCTGGAATTTCTTTGGGGTAAAGAACTTCCAGTGAATTGAGTCATTAATAATATGATCTGCATCTGATCAGAAGTTTATAGTCTTGGAGAGTTGTCTGGGGGCACTGAGAGGTTCAGTACCTTGCCTGGGTCACATGGCCAGTTAAGTGTAGGAGACAGGGCTTGAGTCCAAGTCTTCTGGACTTCAAGACCAAGTCTCTCTCCAGGGTTCAGAGCTGTTTCTCCTGAAATCATATAATACTTAAATTTACAGAAGCACACTATAAACCAATGTATATTTTAGGTGAACATTTAATTCTTCTAATTGATATAGGAACTCAAGACAAAATATTGTAAAGTCCAGAATAAAAAAGAAAAAAGGTGAGATGATACAGTATACCTAAGTTGGAAATAACTCTAAAGTTGAAAACCCTATCATTAATTTATTAGTGCATAGCATACTTGTTTAGAATTCAGAAGCACCTGAGATCTTACTTTATGGCTCAAGAAACTGGGGTCAAGAGCAATTAAATGATTTGCCTAGAGTCACATAGCTTGTTATTGGAAGAGTTCATCTAAATTTACTTTTGGGATATAATTATCCTAATTATTTGTTGAAAATCTTCTAGAAGGTTAAGTGCTTATGAGATAATTAAAGTTTGCTGATGTATAGGCTTATCATTGATGTTATATATCCTCTTCTTGTCTTTAGAGTTGCAAGCATACATGTGCAATAATAGAGATGGGTATTGTTTGAATTCTTTTTTTTTAATTTCTGAGAATAATTTTGAATTCTGACAAAAGTTAAAATCTTCCCCATGATTTTTAATTGATATCAACTAGTCAGCCAGATGTTATTTTCAGAAATAGTTATTTACTACAGTGATCACATCTGGTGACATACTCTTCCAAAAGTACATATAAAGTTCAGAGAACAGTGGGTTCAAGATTGGAGATCACTAGTGGCAATGTGGAAACATAGTCCCCAGATTGGAGATCTCAATTTGTTTCCTTTAGACATTATATAGATTTTCTATTGTTCCTTGAATCTACTTTCATTATCTTGTCTACTTTGACCTTCTCTACCAAGGTAGTCACTTCTGTCAGCTTTTGGGGGGTTATTGCTAGGGTACTGATGGTAACATAGGAATTCTGAAATCCTACAGACATTTTGAGGCTCACAAGGTCCTCCCTCTGACCAAAACATGGAGGGAAGACCAAAGGCAAGACTGAAGCTTTTATTCCTTCCCTACCTCTTCTAAGTGAATCCTTTTCAGGGTTTTCGTGGGAATGCCTTTTTTCTGTCTCACCACTCACCATCAAATTTCTCAATTCAGAAATTGGCTGAATATTTTCTACAGACCCGCAGATCATGAACATGTTTCTCAGCCATTTTGAAAATACTTCTGTACAATGTTACTAGAGTTTATACAATATTTTGCTTTTTTAATCTTAATAATATAAAAATGCCATCAGTATTTTTCCAATTATGTGCAGAGATAGTTTTCATCATTCATTTCTGTAAAATTTTCTCCCTTCTCTGTTCTCTCCTCATCCCCAAGACAGTAAGCAATCTAATATAGGTTATACAAACATAGTCATGTTGGATGTCTTTCCACATAAAATAAATTCAAGATTTTTCAAACTCAGTCTAAAGTCTTTGAGATATATTTTCATCAAGTTCAGTGTCTGAATAGAACATATCAATTATTTTGAATGGGTAATTGATTAATGAACTAGTCAATAATTCAATGACATTCTATAAATGAATTATTTTTAAAATAAGAATTGCAAAGTAACAATGATGAACCTACTTTTTTCAAGGTTATCAGGCCCCTTCACACACTTAAATATGCTTAGATTGATGTTGACAAATTGTTCCAAATCACAACTATAAATTAGAAATGCAAATTAGAGAAATTCTGAGAATTCATCTTGTATCTATTAAAATACAAAAGTGATCAAAGGGAGAAATAAATTTATGTTGGAGAAGCTGTGGGAAGAGAGGCATATTAACCCAGTTCTTGTGGAACTATGAATTGGTTTAGCCATTCTGGAAAATAATTTGAAATTATGTGAGGAAAAATTGCTAAATTATGTATATTGTTTGCAATAGTTATTCCCAAAAATGGGCACCTAGTTCCTGAGAGTCTAAGATTGATCCATGTGTAGCAAAATATTTCTGGTAACCCATTCCATGGTAATAAAAGACACAAAAACAGAAAATCAAGCAAACCTATTAACAATGAATATATCTATTGACTGAGGAATGATGAAATGAATTTTGGTATATAGACGCAATTATATTATATATATACTGGTTGTCTTCTCATCAATCACAATTCTGTTATATATCCTCTTCTCATCTTCTTGTCTTCTCATAACTATATTCTTAGTACCAAAGACCAAACTTTAGCTGGCTTAACCCTTTTACCTCCAGAACACTAACTCTGAGGCCTATATTGCCTTACTCACCTCTATCTAACTAGGTCAGCTTTTGCCATGTTTCAGACCCTATATTCTAGTCATCTTCTTGATATTTACTGTGCAGGGACCCTTCCCATCCTCACCCCCAATTTCCAACTCTGGAATTATAATAAATTAATGCTCCTGGTATTGTTAAAAAGGGTATTTAAATTTATTCTCTTATGGCTTCATTCACAATCACTGATTTTTCTAAACTAAAAGACCTCTTCCTGATACTACTCTTCTATGTGAAAAAATTTCTCTTTATTGTAGGGTAAACTCCCTGTGGGTAGAGAACTTCATTTTTCTGTTTGTATCTCCAGTGCTGAGGCAGTGCTTTGTTGTAGATTAAGTGATTTTAAATTCATTCCTAAACATGAAATAGTGAAATATTATCATAAATACAATATCTATTATAAATATTAAAAATAAATAATATATAATATATAATAATATAAATATCACAAATATAATATATAATCACATGAAATGCTAAGTATAAAGTGATACATAGTGAAATAAGTAGAACCAGGAGAATAATATACACAAGCTGTATTTTATAAGTGAGTAGTATGAATCGAAAGAACTCAAAAATGGATTCAAATTCTAAGTAATTACAATGACCAGTCTTTGTTCTTTTTGAAATACCTCTTTCCTTTTGGTATATGCTATAAAATAAGGTTTATGTTATTTTTTGTTTGTATTTTTTTTGTTCCATGAGAGGGCTTAATGGGGATAGTGAGGCAATCTATAGAAATCCAGTCCAATTCAATAAAGAAATGATTGATATAAATGCAAAAATATCAGTCAAACTTTCTTTAAAAAAATTCTCATTTTAAAAACTATATGTTATTTGACAAAATGATCTTACAATCAATCCCCAACATTCACATACTTATCTCTGGTGAGTTTCTGTTTTTAAGCATTCATGTGATTTTATTAGTAACGTCATTTTCACTTTCATATCAGCGACTATACGCATTTGCAACTTTTTGTAGTAGGGGAATAATGAGAGATGTGATGTGTACAAGTTTGTGGGAGTAGCTGGAATTCTAGTGGGCTTCATTAGTTTTGCAAGAGTAGAGCTCCATGTTCATTCAAAGTGTCAGAAGTGATGTTGACACCCTGCCAGTCTCAGGCATTTCTCATAGCAACAATTTAAGTCCTAGTAACTTATCCCTCAATTTTCTGAATACAACAAAGGTAGAGAGTACAGTGGTCTGGGATTGTCTGAAATAAATTAAAAAAAAACTGGCATGCCAGCACAAAAAGTCAAAGACTTCTAAAAATTATTATTGAGAAAAAAATGTTTCACGTTTTACCAATTTTATTTTGTGTACATGGCTATTTTGCCACATCTCCCTTATTTTGTACCCAGAAAGTTGACTATTTTGAACCCAGTGTAAGAGTATATGATGATCTCTACTAAATTTTACTTGAGAAACAGCATGATTTTCTGGAGAGAGGGTTAGCTTTGGGTCAGAAATATCTAGTTCATATCTCACCTCTGATATATAAAAGCTTTGTGGTGATTTGTTAGAATCCATTTAGCTACCACTCAGTGCCTCTACTAAGGACTTTACTCATTGGTTTCTAATCTGCTTGATTGAAAGGAGTTTCCACCTTTGGAGTCCTCTACAGCAATGAAATCATAAGTCATGAACCATACATATGAAAAAAAAACATAAGTTCAACCCAGTATTTTAGCAAGTGAAGACTTTTTGAATGTCAGCCATGCCTTCCAATACTAGTTGACCTGTCTAATATTTCCTGATGTTTTAATTCTCTTAGTTTTCTGTCCTATATTATTAACTATAATATTGTTGGTTGATTTGATCGATGACAATAAATACTTGTTCCCTCCCTCTCTCCCCTCTTTTCTATTTTAGGGATGCAGTTTTATGCCACTTTTCAGTACAAATGGTTGCTATATACTTTTATATTTTGATTTTTTTTTGTTTTTTGCAAGGCAATGGGGCTAAGTGAATTGTCTAAGGTCACAAAGCTAGATAATTATTATGTGTCTGAGGTCAAATTTGAACTCAGGTCCTCCTGACTCTAGGGTCAGTGCTCTATCCATTGCACCACCTAACTTCCCCTTTATTGTGCTTTTCCAATACAAACAGTTATCTTAAGTGTTATTTTCAGGCTATTCTTGCACACTGATGAATGTCTTTCTGGTACCCAAATAAACAATTGTTTAAAATTGTTTTAAAGAATTATTTCTCTTTGCAAAAAAAACCTAAAAAAAGAGAGTTATTTCTGAAGTTCATTTGAATGGCATGAAATATAAAAGTAAATTCATTAAGGGATTTTATATCATAAATTATATTTTATATCAGTTAACTCTTAGGATCTCAATTAATCCATTCTTCCTTTCTGCCACTTCCTACCTCCTAATCCCCATTGAAATTTTTTCTAATAATTTTCCAAGCCTATCAGTAGTATGTTTTTGTTTACATATCTAAACAATTTTGAGGAAACTCTAAAGTTAGAGGTTGAACATATTTCAAATGAAGCTCTCCTTTATTTTATGAGATAGCTATAGGAAAAAACATGCTACTTTAAATGGAAGAAAAGAAAACAGAATAGAGAAGCAAACCTTGACTTTCCCTTCACTTTGGTACAGGGAGATAATGCTATAGAAGATATAAATCTCTTTCAAATCCATATGGGTATTGCTTAATTCTGATGCACAGTATTTACTCCTACTTTGTACCCTGACTATCATATGTTCCCTCACCAGACCATTTTGAAGAAGAACAACTTCTCTGACACATGTTAGTGAATATTGATTGGATACCTAATATTAAAACAACAAAAAAATCATGACATTGATTTTTTCCTTGATAGGAATGCAAGGACAGTGGGTGAAAGTTAGTTACTTTAATTAAGCTTCAAGAGTGGGGTGGCATGGAGCAGGCAGGAGATACTTATTTAAGCATTGATAATATAATGTACCTTAGACTTTGAGCATTTCCATTTTCATAAGAGCATAGATTTAGAGCTTACTGAAAAATAAAGTTTATGTGACCTTCTTAACCTCTTTCTCACCTTTTATTCTCTTTTTCTTTCCTTCCCTCCCTTTCTTCTTTTCTCTCCTTCCTATCCCCTTTCTCTCCCTTTTTGCCTTTCTTGCTTCCTTTCTCCTTTCTCTCTCTTTATTCTGTCTTCTCCCTTCCTTCCACCCTTCCTTCACTCCTTCTTTTCCTTATGCCCTTCCTTCTTTGCCTCCTTCCCATTCTTCTCACCGCCCTCCCTTCCTTTCCCTTTTTTCCTACCCCCTTCCCTCTTTGTTCTCTTCCTCCCTTCTTCTCTTTCCTTTCTCATATCCCCCCTTCCTTCCTTCCCTTCCTGTCTCCTCTCTTCCCTCCCTTCCTAAGCGCTCTGTGAACAAATTAAGTCTTTAGCAAATGGGTAGGGGGTCAGGCAGAGTCAGCTAAGGGTGCCATAGTTGCATATAGTGCCAGGTCTGGAGTCAGGAAGATTTATCTTCCTAAGTTCAAATCTGGTCTCAGATATTTACCAATGATGTGAACCAAAGAAAGTCCCTTAAACCAGCTTGCTTTAGTTTACTAATCTGTAAAATGAGTTGGAGAAGGAAATGGCAAAGCACTTCAGTATCTTTGCCAAGAAAACATCAAATGAGGTCATGAAGAGTTGGCTTTGACTGAAAATAACTGAGCAAATGTGCCAGCCACTATGTGTTAAGCAATTTACATATTATAAATAACTCCTTTGCTTTTTAGACAACCCAATGACATATGTAATGTTATCTCAATTTTACAGTTAATGAAACTGAGGTAGATAGTGGTTAAGTGACATGCGCAGGGTCGCATAGCTAATTTGTGTCTTAAACTTGATTTGAACTCATCTTCCTCATTCCATAGGCTATCACTCTTTCTGCTGGGCCATCTCTCCTATATCATCTAGTCCCTACAGTGGCTAGACTTTCCAAACAAACACATACTATTCATGAAAATTTCAACATCAAGAATCACATGCTACCCACAAAAGGGAACAAACACTCTATCAGTAAAATAAGCTTTGGGTCACCAGTAAACTATCCTGACCGTGATTTTATTTAGCACAGAACTAACCATCTATCTTCTTCCTGACCTAACTCATATTTATGTAGAACTTTAAAGTCTGCAGATTTCACTACGCATAATATCACTTGATCCCACAGCAATCCTTTGAGTCAAGGACATGAGGAACAGATTCAGTGAAGTTCAAGGAACTGTTCATGATCACACATCAAGTGTTTGAGGAAGGATTTGGACTCAGGTCTTTGTGAATAGTACTTTTTTCCAATATGAACATTCACTCTCATGGTACAACCTCTCAAGTTTTAAATTACAATCTAAACGAGGATGCAGGGGATAGTAATCAAAGATGTTACTTATTTATGGGCCAACCAACCTAAAGCAGTGCATGTAAATAAAAGGATGGGTTCAGTCTCTTCAAATATAAATTTCTTTGAGTCTGCACCTGAATGGCTAATTCCCTGACCTGGGAGAATAGTGACACTCTTCTTTTTCAATGAAAGATTTTATTTATTTTGAGTTTTACAAATTTACCCCATTCTTGCTCCCCCGCCACAGAAGGCAGTCTGTTAGTTTTTACATAATTTCCATGGTATGCATTGATCTAAGTTGAATGTGATGAGAGAGAAATCATATCCTTAAAGAAGAAAAACATAGTATAAGAGATAGCAAAATTACATAATAAAATAACTTTTTTTGCCCTAAATTGAAGGTAATAGCCTTTGGTCTTTGTTCAAATTCCACAATTCTTTCTCTGGATATAGATGGCATTCTCCATCGCAGATAGCCCAAAACGGTCCCTGATTGTTGCACTGATGGAATAAGTCCATTAAGGATGATGATCACCCCCTTGTTCCTGTTAGGATGTACAATGTTTTCTGATTCTGCTCATTTCACTCAGCATGAGTTCATGCAAATCCTTCCATACTTTCTTCAATTCCCATCCTTCCTGGTTTCTTTTTGTTGTTGTTTAATATGACTTTATACATTACTAAAACATTCTTGTTTAAGAGTAAACATAATAGCCCCTCCCCCACAAAACTATAGAACCTCATGAGAAATAAAGTAAAAGAAAGAGAAAAAAATGTGTTTCAGTGTGTGTTCTGAAACCATCAATTCCGTCTGAGGTGAATCACATTCTTTATCATAAGTCTATCATGGAAGTTACTTCCATATTTTTCCACAGTTGCTGTTACTGATTGTAATTCCCTCCATCCATTCCTCACACTACCATATATTATATTTTCTCTCTTCTTTCACTCTGTCCCTCTTCTAAAATGTGCTGTAGGGTAGCTGAGTGGTACAGAGTACAGAGCATTGGCCCTGGGGCCAAGAGGCCCCAAGCCTATATACCACATCAGAGACGCAGCAACCACCCAGCCCCGTAGTCCTGGACAGGCCCCCCCCCCCCCAATCCCAACACCTTGCAGAAAGTAAAAAAAATAAAATGTGCAATATCTGACTATTCTTTCCTATGATCTATCCTCTCCTCTATCCCCATATCCCCCCTTCCCCCTGTCCCCCTTCTCTCCTTTTTACTCTAGATGTCTATACCCTATTGAGTGTGTATGCTGTTTCCTCTCTGAACCATTTCTGATGAGAGTGAAGGTTCCCTCATTCTCCCTTACCTTCCCCACTTCCATATCATTGCAAAAGCTCAATACAAAAAAAAAATCTTTTATTTTTTTAATTTTTTTTAGGTTTCTTTGCAAGGCAAATGGGGTTAAGTGGCTTGCCCAAGGCCACACAGCTAGGTAATTATTAAGTGTATGAGGCTGGATTTGACTTCAGGTACTCTTGACTCCAGGGCCGGTGTTCTATCCACTGCACCACCTAGCCACCCCCCCAAATATCTTTTATATGAAATATCTTAGCCTGTTCTGCCACTCCTTTCTTTTACTCCCAGTACATTTCCCTTTTAGCCATTGACTCCATTTTTATACTATATTTTATCTTCAAATTCAGCTCTCTCCCGTGCTTCATCTATAAAAGCTCCTTCTACCTGCTCTATTAAATGAGAAGGTTCATTTGAGTATTATCAGTATTATTTTTCTATGCAGGAATACATGAAGTTCATCATAATTAAGCCCCTCATAATTTACCCTTCTCCTCTACTCTCTATGCTTCACCTGTATCCTGTACTTGAAGGTCAAATTTTCTGTTCAGCTCTGGTCATTCCAACAGGAACATTTGAAATTCCCCTGTTTCATTGAAAGTCTGTCTTTTCCCCTGGAAGAGGATGTTCATTTTTGCTGGGTAGTTGATTCTCAGTTGCATTACAAATTCTTTTGCCTTCCAGAATATTATATTCGAAGCCCTACGAGCCCTTAATATAGTTGCTGCTACGTCCTGTGTGATCCTGACTACAGCTCCATAATATTTGAATTGTGTCTTTCTGGCTGCTTTTCATATTTTTTCTTTGGCTTGGGAGTTCTGGAACTTGGCTATAATATTTCTAGGGGTTGTTCCTTTTTGGATCTCCTTCCAGGGGAGATCGGTATATTCTCTCAATTTCTATTTTGTCCTCTGCTTCTTGGTTATCAAGGCAATTTTCCTGTAGGAATTCTTTAAAAATAAGGTCAAGGCTCTTTTCCTGATTGTGACTCAGGTATCCCAATAATTTTAAAATTATCTTTCCTGAATCTGTTTTCCAGATCACTTGTTTTTTCAATGAGATGTTTCACATTTTCTTCTAATTTTTCATTCTTTTAGTGTTGAAGTATTGTATCTTGATTTCTTGTAAAGTCATCAGCTTCTTTTAGCTCCATTCTACATCTGAAGGATTTATCTTCCTCAGAGAGCTTTCTTATCTCCTTTTCTATCTGGCCAATTCTGCTTTTTAAAGCATTCTTCTCCTCAATAACTTTTTGAACTGTTTTATCCATTTGCCCTAAGCTGGTTTTTAACATGTTATTTTCTTCAACATTTTTTTGGATCTCCTTCACTAAGCTGCTCACTTTATTTCATATTTTTCCTGCATCTCTCTTATTTCTTTTCCCAGTTTTTCTTCTATATCCCTTACGTGATTTTCAAAATCTTTTTTGAGCTCTGTCATAGTCTGAGCCCAACATCCATTTTTCTTGGAGTCTTTAGATGCAGAAGCTTGTATTTCCTCATCTTCAGAATGAGTATTTTGATCCTCCTTGGGATCATAGACAAAGTATTTGACAGTGGTCAGACTTCTTTTTTTCTGCTTACTCATTTCCCCAGCCTGTGCCTGGTTTTAGGGTGCTTCCTGAGCTTTTGAGTTTTATTGGGACACCCCCAAAAGGACCTCAGTGTGTGAAGCTCTGATTGCTGTCCTGGTCTGTGAATGACCACAAGCACACCCCTCTGCCCTACTTTCTGGCTCCACAGGCCTACTTCTGTTTCTTGGATTTGGGCTACCAGCTGTGCCAAATGCACAGTGTGCTGCAACAGCACTCAGGGCCTGAGCTTTGTGCTTGTTCTAGCAGAGGTTTTCCTGCTGATCTTCCAAGTTGTGCTTGATTCTTCATGGGGTGCAGGTTAGGTAACTATTTCTGCTGCCAGAAGCCATGGCTCCTAGGTGTCCTGGGGCTGTTCCCAGGAGGCTGATGATTTCTTCACTCAGGCAGCGTGTCCCTCTAATCCTCTGGAACAGTTTTCCCACTATTTTCCAGGTTACTTTGTGCTGGATATTTGCCTCACTGGATCTTTCTATGGGTTCTGTCTTGAAAATTTAGTTAAAGTCATAATTTTGAGATTTTCAAAATATTTTGGAGAGAGCACCTAGGAGACTCTCTCCTCCTGTCTCCATCTTAGCTCCACCCTCGACATGCTCTTCTTATCAAGGGTAAAAGCACGATGAAGGGTTTGGACTTGGTACAGAAGAAATATGGGCATCATCCACTTTGCAGGAAGTTCTTTACAAGACCAGCTTGTCTTTTTCCATTGTCTTTTCTACCAATATTTTTTGTCAGTTTTCATTTAAATTTACTGAAAAATGGGATGAAATATTTTTGCTTCTTTTTTGCAAGAAATGGTTTGATCCTAAAAGTCTAATGGGAAGAGATCAGTGCTTCAAATTTCCTACATTCAGTGCCTTTCGCAAGGTCAAAAGGTGGTAATTGATAGAACTGTTATCTGACTCCAAATCTCATTCTTTCTACTATACATACATACTTACAAATATATATAGTTATATAGATTCAAAACATCTATTGCAAGATTTTATTTCTAAGCATCATTTGTATCTTAGACATTTCTCAATTTTTTATATTAATCTTGCTTACTTTTACATTAGGTACATATACTAAATTATGTATAACTAATGTTGGAATTTCATTTTCAATTGTCAGTCATTGTCAGTAACCTTCTAATTTATCTTGTTACTGGAAAGATTTTTTTTCCAGATTGGTAGCAAGAGGTGCTTGTAGGCATTTTCTATAGTAAATTTGAACATCTTGCATTCAGTAAAGTTTTATCAAATCTACTGTATATATCAGAATGGATATCAATGAATAAATTATGAAAGATTTTCCCAAGCATGAAAAAGATCACCTTTGAATTAATTCCTAAAATCGTACTTTTTAAAATAAGTAAACACACCTTATCAGTTATTTTTTTCTGGCCCCTTTATTTTACAGGCAAAAAAACCAAAGGAACAGAGAGTTTGTGACTTTTTTTTTAAATATCATATACCTTAGTTAGTGGCAGGTCTGGAACTACTGTTCCAGTCCTTTTTTCCATGCCTGTTCTGTTCTCATCTGAAAAATGATAAATATCATAAAATTTTCTATATACTTAAGTTTTTCCAAATGATTTCTTATGTTCTCTTTAAAATCCCAATATTTTTGTTTTACCCTGGCTTTTTTTTAAATTCCAGAAGAAACCTAACTCATATGCTACTTTTATAAAATGTGATTATAGAGATAGATATTATTCTATGAGAGCTGAATATGCACACATGTACATTTTTGGGATAGAGACAACCTAGTTTATAGTTTCATTCATTATATTGGAAACTGGCATTCTGACTTCTGTTCTACTGTTACCCAGTGATGAGACCTTGGCCAAGTCACTCACTTCTCTGTGTTCCAGTTTTATCATCTAGAAAATAGAAATGAAAACTTATGGTGTGGAAATAGTGTACATAAGGCACTTGGAGCTTTTGAAGAATTGATGCTTTTAAATTTCAAGAGATTACTCATTCTGTTGAGCAATTACTTCTCATGAAGAATTTTTAGGAATGGGATCTCTTGAACTTATTACTTCATTTGTAATTTCCTCTACATATACAGTTCAGTAGCAATTATAATAAATCTACATCCTGCTTCTATCCTTTCTCACTAATGCAGAAGAAAATAGGCCATTAGTTTTTCCATCATTTTGCTCATTTATATTGGAAGGAAAGTTACAGTTGAAAATGTTAATGGATATTATGATTTGAGATTGACTAGGTTACATTTCATCCATCTAATCTCTCTGATTAGGATATATTATCCATCTAGTTGCCAAGATACTCATCTTTATTATGTCTAAGCAATATGCTGAAATACTTGGTGACTGATAATGCTTCTGTAGTCAACTGTTAGTCAATAAGCACTTAATGAATTTCCATGGGGGTGTATTGGAAATATACTGTATTTGAGTTTTTTTTAGAAACATAGTAATCTAGAAACATAGTAATCTTTTGCTCTGGATATTTTCCTTATGGTTTCTTAAAGAGGCTTTGTTTCAAATTCTTTGAAGTCAAGGGGCCTTCTGTCTCTTACTTCATCACTATTCATCACAGTGCCTAACACAGAGCCAAGCATATTAGGAACCTAATAAAGGATTGTTTACTTACTGATTATCTGAGTTAATCTGAGTTCTGTAGTAGAGGAAAAATTTTATCTTTCTAAATAATGAATCACAGTTCTACTCAACAACTTAAAAAAAAGTCTATCAAAAGAAAAAAATCATATTGTTTATTCATAATTAAAATGTTAGCCTTTCTGTAAGATATATAGAGAGTGAATATTGCCCAAATGAGAAGTTATTGTTTTAACTATTTAGCATAAATGCTATGTTACCATTTGAGCCTAGGATTGTTGGTGGGTTTTTGTTATTTTTTTTGTTTTGTTTTTTGGATTATGATTAAAAAAGCACAAGTTCCAGGAATCTTTTAATTGAACCATAAAATGCATTCATAGTAGTATACTATTGTATTGTATTTGACTATTTCAATAACTTAAAAAGAAAGCCCATAACATGATATAGTGCTATTTAGTATAGACTTAACAGTAGACTTTTTGCCTCAACTATCTACAATCCCCAGGAGAATTCTATTCTCTTTCAGAATTGAAGTTGAGTGGTCATTGTCCATCAGAGCTTCTGCTTGTCCGTATTTGGTTTGCAAAGTACCCTGGCCAATTGATCTCTTTAAGCCTTTCCAGAGGATCTCTTAAGAATATTTTATATATTCAAACCAACATTCTTTGTCAATGTGTTACTTTTCCTTTTTGCTTTTCTTGAAAGCTGAAAAAAATGATTCCTATGTTTTGGGACCCAAAGCAGATTTTTTTTGCCTGTAATATTAATTTTGGATAATTAAAAATGAGAAATAAGTTTTATTTAAATTTTAAATGTTCTATTATCTCCAAACTGTGGCTTCACCATAGTTCAATATTTAAGTTTTAACTTCTTCAATTTCCCCCCCCAACAGCACTGTATGATGAGATCTGTCAGTTTCGCAAGGCCTGTGGGAATGCACACCTCAAAACCATCCTGGCAACAGGAGAACTTGGTTCCCTTACTAATGTCTACAAAGCCAGTATGATCGCGATGATGGCAGGTAAGCAATTTTGCTTAAATTTTTTTGATTATTAAAGCAATCAGGGAGGATAATTGTGGTATCCTTCATGATATCCTATCAGAATTCTCTAAAACACTAATCATTTGAAATAGATTTTGTTTTCTACTTTGTAAAAATGTATTATGGTCAAAAACTGATTTTACATTTACTGCCTTCATTAACTGTAGTTGTTACTTCTTTGCTGTGCTTTTTATATACAGTAGATGGCAGACTTGTTCATGAATTGTTTTGCATGCTGTTCACTGATTTTGCTTTTCATCAACTTAAGCAGGGGGAAAAAACCCCCAAAATTTGTGCTTTTTGAGATGGTTCTATGTGATCTTAAACAGTTCACAAAGAGATCTCTCTCATTTACCTATTCAAATGTAGGCCTGGGTAGTGTTGACAATAGTACTTTCCATACCAAACCAGGAAACCAAAGGACTAAATTTGACCCATGGTTCAGTTTCACTTTATCTTTATGGTAAAATCATCTAGTTCCATATTCTATTATCTAGGAAATTTTTATGGGATTTGGAATGTGAAAATTAATATTGGGACCATTGTGTCTATACTGTTCATAGTGGAAATTGAAAATCTCCAAAGAAATGCCTAGAAAAGTTGGGGAATAGGTCTTAGAACACCTGCTTTGTCTACCTCCTAGGGTTGTTGTACGAACCAAATAAGATTACATGTGTGTTTGTGTGTATGTGTGTGCACATATATGTGTGATATGAGAAATTAATTTTGAAGCTCTAAAAGTCAGTATAGCTATTATAAGGTCCAGTAATTAACACATAGAGGATGCTTAATGTTTGTTGAACGGTTAATTGGTTAAGATATTAAGACATCATAGTTGTTAAGTTTGAAGCCAGGAAGGCCTAGGTTCAAGTAGCCTCTAATACTCCTCCATTTGGTATTTAAAACTTTTTGTAACCTGACCCCTTTCAAACTTTCTAATCACCATCACACTTCCTTCCAAGTATCTTATGACTCAGTTTCACTGTCTCTGTTGCAGTTCGTCTAGTACAATCTTTCCTCTCCTGTGTCCATATCTTTATATTGACTGGAATGCTCTATGTTCTCCCTTCTGCCAGTTTCCCTGGCTCAGTTCAACTCAAATCTTACCTTCTGCAGGAGGACTTTGCTCACTCTTTCCATCTACTAATAACTTCCCCTTTCTCTCTGGTATTAACTTTCATCTTCATCTATATTTTATGTGTATTTGGTCATTTCTATATTGTCCTCTCCCTTCTATATTAAAATGAGTGCTTCTTGAGGCTTGGGATGGTTTTTGCCTGTCTTTGTATATATTTTGTATATATTTAGCAAATACCTCATATATATGGCAAATGCCTTCATATATATAGCAAATGCTTAATAAATAAATGTTAACCGACTATGTGATCCTGAGCAAAGTACTTAGCCTCCTCAGTGAGGAATCAATGAGGTGGATTTTGTTTGGCATATCCTACTCAGGCAATCACATGAGCCTAGATTCATAGATTTAGAGCTGGAAAGAACCTTAGTCTAACCTTCTCATTTTATAGATAAGGAAATTGAAAATCACAGAGATTAAGTCACATGGATAGTGTTTACTATATCATTCCCACATATAGTTCCTCTATTTTTTTTTTTAGAATTCTGGTTTCCAAAGTGGTGGTGCTGCTACCCCTATAGCCAAAACATACTTGTCTCCATGGAGCTAGTCTCCAATACAACCTTGGCACCTCCTTCACTTTTTAACGGATAGTTCTTTACTATTTCCTCACCTCTTGCTGGACCTTATGATTAGACAAGCTCTTAATCTCTACTTAGCTACATATTACCATTAGTAAAATTTCTTCTTCTTCTTTCTCCATATGCCCATTTCCCTGGTGTATTTACATCTCTGTATCACCTCTTGTGTTTTTACATACACGTACACCCACACAGAAGTGCAGAGATACACATTCAGAAGTAAATGTGTTGAGAAACAGAAAGCATAACCAAATTAAAAGAAAAAAAGCAATGTACTTTCACAACTTATAGATTTAGTTGTCATAGAGAACAAATATAAAAGAAATACATAGTGCTAGGAGGAATCAGAAAGGGTTTCATATGCTCTGAACCATGAAAACAACTAGTGATATTTTTAATTAAATTTATTTTTTCCCAATTATATATAAAGACAGATTTCAACATCCATTTTTTGTAAAGCTTTCTCCTTCTTGACCTTTTTTCCTTTCACCCTAAAGTAACAAATAATCTGATATAGGTTATATATGCATAGCCACATTATACATATTTCCATATCAGTCATGCTATAAAAGAAGAGTCAGAACAAAAAATAAAAAACCACGAGAAAGAAAAAATAAAAACAAATTAAAAACAGTGAGTTTGTTTTAATCTGTATTACAACGCCAGAGTTCTTTCTCTGGATGTGGTTGATATTTTTCATCACAGTGTTGCTATCATAGTTGATCATTACAATATTGCTGCTACCGTGTACAATGTTTTCCTGCTTCTGCCTACTTTACTCGGTGTCAATTCATGTAAGTCTTCTCGGGTATTTGTGAAATCTGGCTACTCAACATTTAAAAAAAATAATAATATTTCACTATATCAACATACCACAACTTTCTCAGTCATTCCCCAACTGATGGACAGACATTCCTTCCATTTCCAATTCTTTGGCACCACATAAACAGCTCCTATGAATATTTTTATATATGTGGGTCTTTTTCTTGTTTTTATCTAGGGATACTGACCTAGTAATGATATTGCTAGATCAAAGGGTATGTTCTAGTCCTTTGGGCATAATTCCAAATTGTTCTCCTGAATGAATGGATCATTTCACAATTCTACCAATAGTGCATTAGTGTCCCACTCTCCCCCATCCTGGAGTCCTGCTATTATATTTTCCAGAATTTGAATGCTGTATTCTTCAGGCACCCAGTAGCTCAGGGTGACAAGTTGCCAACTTTCGTCAGACCCTAAATAGTCTGATTTAGGCTATGGTCTGATCTCTGCTCTCTTGGTCTAAGCTTTGCAGGATCAAATATCTGGTCTATCTGGGCAGCATATCTGCAGGTTTGTCCCTGGGTGGTGTTCCCCTAGAAAGTTATTTGACCCAACATTTATTAGCTAGCTGGAAGGCTTTAAAGGTTTAATGACAGTTCAGTACCCAACTCCCAAACAACAAATCTCACTCACCAGTAAACTTGAGAGTCAGAGTGATCAAGCTATAGGTTCATCCTTCATATAGTCTGAGGGATATATCTGTGATCTGACTTCAGAGGCTTGAAATCACTGAAATCATCTTACATATTCACTTAACTATCATCTTAATTCAGGTAGTAACTTCATATATGATATTTTTTCTATTTCCCCTAGTGGACTAAAATGATTCTTCTTGGTAGAGAAAATAGAAATAACATAAGAGCTGAGTAATTTTATTTTCTTTCCATTATTTTTATTGTCTTATCCACCCTAAGCTCTAGTACTATTCTTTTCATTCCCTAGTAAAGTTAAAATTCGAAACAAAAACCATATTTTATGGTTTCCTTAACAATTTCAATTCATTCTTAAGTTTAGTACTCCTGAAATCATTCTTATAGGAACATATTAGACTTTTGTGTAACTTTTTGCTTCCATATTCTATGAATTAAAAAAATATGAAAAAATCCTATTATTTGTTGAGTTATCTGTGAATCAATATCAGTCCCTTTAGAAATTTCTATTTCCAACCTTGTCAGAATTGCCTCTAAAGAAATATCTTCAGAAATTTTCATGAAGACCCTTCCTGAGCCAAATATCCTAAATATCTAAATATTTCTTTGAAATCTACTTTCCCAAAGTCTAGGGGGCATGTCATTCATTACCATTCTTCCCTAAAGTATTGCCACTTCAAAGATGGGATTGTTACTTCCCTCCAAAGTTTCTATCATTTTCCCTAGAACAGTCACTTCCTCCTTGTATAGAGTCTGGGGATATTCCTTTAAGAGTTATCATGATACATTTTTAATTAATTGAATAAATGAATTTGAGAAAAAAACAGTTGATTTTATTTTTCAGTTTGGAAGAGGAAATTTTAGAATTAAAATTAATTTTTTGGCAATTCAGGGAGGGAGAAGTTAGAAAAAGTTTTCACTTTTGTCTGGATTATCTGGATGATGTCCCAATTCACTTTGCTTAAAATGACTGCAGTCTATACTTTAAAAAAATAGTGCCAACTGGGACATTGAATATAAGTTTCCTAAGTTAGAATGCTGCTAAATTGGGCAGGGAAAACAGAGAAGACACTGAATAGTCAATGAAATTTGGAAGAGTTTATATCATCCATGTCACATAAGCCTTTTTAATAGAATGCTAGCAGCTACCATACTGATTTTATGTTAATATTCTAGTGAATAATTAAAACATTCCTGTTTATTTTTTAATAAAAAGAAAAAATATACAAATTGTCTCTGGCTTTTTAATGTTGCTTACCATTGCTACCAAACAGATAGGTGGGGCATTTTAAGCAAAAATAAGTTATATGCATAATTAAAAAGCAAATTTCCTTTGACTTGTACTTCATATTTATCGATCAGTTTTCAAAATTATAAGTTTTAGAAAAGAAATTAAAGCTCTTAAAGCTTTTTGTGTCATTTTTCCCCCAGTGACTGTCTTTTAATGAAGGTTTGAATATATTGAGAAATGATTAGCGATTTTTTAATTTGTTGAAAAAATTCATTTGAAGCAGATTTCTGAAATGTCTTAATATTTCTGACTGTAAGCACACATGTGAGTAGAGTAAAGGATTTTTGTCATTATTTGGTCTTTAACTCAGTCTCCCATGAATGGAGCATTAGATTTACTATAATTGAACAATATTTTATTTTTAATGGTACATTTTTTTTCTGTTTGTATCCCCCCAAATAGCATAACATCTGACACAAAGTAGGAAATTAATAAATGGTGATTGATTGATTCTTTCACTTACTTTTTTTTTCTATATTAAGAGGCCTTTGGATCATGGTGGTTGCTGTAAGGAAGAACTTTTTTTTTTCTGTCAAAGACCATTGATCTCACAGAAGAGAGACAGAGATAAACATCCTCAGAGAGAAGAATACACATACAGACAAATGCACATCCTCACAGAAGCTTTTGTGTAGCATCTCTGATTCTTTTATTTTCTCTAAGAATTACCTCTTCCCTCTGAAAGCCCCTAATTTTATTCTTTGCTTTCCTCATTAGCCTCAGATCATGCTGAACATCATTTGACACATATATGTGTGTGTATGTGGAGGGGGAGGGAGGGAGGAGAGAGGCATATATGTATGTGTTTATATATATATATATATATATATATATATATATATATATATATATTACATAAATTTAAGCTATGTTCATTGGCAATTTGTTTATCATTGGTGTCTGCAGACAACTTTTTTCTTCATCAGAACTGTTTCTCTTTGTATCTTCAGGATTTCATTCTTGAAAATTTTTCTTTCCTTCTAAGTTTATTTCTTTTGTAAAATTTCATCTGAGGAATCTCACCTAAATTTCCTCTTTATCCTTTGAAATCTATTCTTTTAAAATCTAGGGTGAGGAGTGTTACCTATAGTTTATTCTAGCCTTCAGTATGTCCTTTTGATGTATCCCATAGATATAAATGCCTTAATTTAGGAAGTATTGAATAAAATCCTTGTTCAAGCAGTTAGATCTTTTTAATGCTTCCAGAGCATATTATTGGACCTGTCTAGATAGTCAAGGGTTAAACTCGAAATTCAGTCAATTAACAGACTTAATGAAATCTTTGTTCTGTGTTTTTCCATGAAGTTTCTTATAATGATCTCTTGTTTAGAGGAATAAGCCCCAGACACTGGGAAATTTTTTCAGTCTAGCCATGACCAAAAGAATCAACCTCCTCAACCTCCTCTTTCCTCCAGCTATTTGAAATATCAGTCAGACCCTCTATCTATCTATCTGTCTGTCTGTCTACCTATCTATCTCTCTATCTAATCTATCATTATCTGTTATTATTGATTATTATTAAGTCAATATCCATACATCAAAATAAAAAAGAACCCCAGACAAATACACATATCCAAATGAAATTTAGATACTACTCTCTTTCTTTTCCCATTTATAATGCTCAATGACCCCAATACTTAGATCTGTGAATATTGATATCATAAAACATCTTGTTTTCCCACCAATCACTGTCCTGGAGCTCCTAGGAAATGAGGAACTGTTGAAATATCACTGGCACATGAAAGGAATGAGACCTTTTAGGGATAAAAGGGGGAACCAGGAAATCATCTTTGCTGCTGTTTTCTGCCCCATGAATTGACCTGCTATTAATTAAAAGATTTGTAGCAAGCCCCTTGTTTGTCTATAAAATGTGTAGATTGTAGATTTTGAGCTTGAAGGAAGCCAAGAAGTCACCAAGTCCAACCTTTAAAGGAGGGTGAAGAGTGGAGTATGTTGACCTAGGCATAGTCACATAGGTAGGAGAAGCAAATTTTAAATTCAGGTCCTCTAACTTAAACCCAGTATCCCAAGTTAATTCAATTGAGATGAATATATTTTGTGTGTAGTGATCTTTTTTCCTTTCCTAGTACAGATATTGATTTGCATAGTACTTTAAGGTTTCCAAATATTATCTCATTTGTTCCTTAAATAACCCAGAGGGATGGATGTCATTAATATAACATTTATTTTACAGATAAGAAAATAGGCATTAGAAAAGAAAAATTAAGTGATTTGCTCAAGTTCACACATCAAGTAAGTTTCCAAGTCTGGATTCTAACTCAGGTCTTCCTTATTTCAAATGTGGCTCTCTTTCTACTGTACCACCTAAATTGAACTCAAAAAAGAGAAGCATTTGCCATTAAATTTTAGGGGGAGGTAAATGCATAGAACTGTATCAATCAGTTATCTCTCTCTCTCTCTTTTAGGAAAAGTCTTATGAATTTCGTGTTTGGCACTCATTTATGCATGTCACTTTAGGTCTGTCTTTCTTCTCTTGTATCACAAAGTTTTAATGGTCATTTGCTCTCAAATTTCCCATCACTTCCATCCTATTCTCTGCTCATCTCTAAGCCTTTACTTAGTTTTTGCTTATGGTTTCTCCTTTCCCCTCCTTTCCCCCCTCTTCCAAGAATCTCATATTTCCTGATCTCATCTTTCCATGCTCTCCTCTACTCCCACACCCCCTGAATCCTTTCCCAGGTAAAAGTAACCTCTCCTTTCCTAAATTTCTCTTACACTTTTGTCTATACCTGTATGCTTTATTCATCTCATTCCCCTCCTTTATAGTAGTTATTTGTGTATTTGTCCTTTCACTACTGCACTCCCATTAAATTACAACTCCATGAGGATAGGGCCTATGTTATTATATATCTTTCTTACTATAGCACTTTGCATATTCTTACATTTATTTTTATAAATTCTACTTACCATTAAAATGCCTACAGAATTACTGAATGTATCAAAACTATTTGACCACCATCACAGTGGTTTATCAGAGTATTGAGAGTGGAAAATGTGATAATTTATTACAGTAGAAATTATATGCAGATAGCTAATTATACTGGCAGTTAATTATAGAATTAAGCAATGTTTGACTTGATCATTAACTCTTCAGTAAATTAAATTAAATCTTCAAATTCTGATTTCCTTTGAATAGGGATCTAATTCCAACTTGTTTGAGACCTAAATACTTCTCAACTTAGCTACATGAGAATTATGTCTTTGTATCTTAATTTACCTACTTTTAACACTAGGCCTAACTTGAGTTCTTTCTTCTGGTTATCAAGAGAGCAGATCACTCCTGTTTGATTCTTCTGTGTATTGCTTGGATGTAAGGTCTCTACTTTTTTATGTCTCTTTCACTTGCTAACTTCTCATTCACCCTTATACTTCACTATACCTGGGGTCATTTTTTGTCTTTTTTCATTTCTTTGAGTGGACTTTGGCACTTAACAATTCATTTCTTAACAAATTACAGTCTGAATGAAAGCATGAATGAATGGAAAAAAACATTTTTTAAAACCAAACTATGTGTTAAATGCTCAGTATATACATAGAAAAGTGAGATGTTCTCAGCTTTTAAAGAGCTCACATTCTGACTGGGGGAGAAAGCACATATGGGAGGGTTCAGCTGCAGGGCAGATGAAAAGGAATCTCTTAACATATACAGACATAGGCATTTACAGAAATTATGGAGAAGCTAATGTTCTAGCTCCAGGAAAAAATGTATATTCAACAATATGTTGTACACTATAAGGAAAGGGCTTTTTCTCACCTCATTATAACACTACTTGTCACCCACACTCCTGTATGAGGTGATGGCTTAATCCAGTTCTCTATGTTCATTTTGTAATTGGAAGGGAAAAACATTACATGTTGAGAGCAGTGGTATCCTGAAAGCAAAATACTTCTGTGTTATAATTTTACTTCTTATTTTTATTCATGTTTGTTTGCCAGAAGTCATGGCTTTCTATTCTATGTTAGCAAGCACCTTGTAGCCACTCGCATTTAGAATTCCATTCATTTTTCATTTGTTTTCCATGGGATAAATGTGTAGAATTGGACCTGGCAAACTCAGAAAAATCTGTGTTATCGCTATCAAAAGTACAAGGCATGCTTTGCAAAAAGTGACACTGTAAACTGTTCCTAGCTGAGTTTTCTAAATGCCTATGTATTTTATAGGTTGTCATTGTGAAGACCATCTCCCATTTTTGGTAATAAGTCTTGCAATGAATTTTTTTCTTTTATACACTAGGGTTTTATATTTTAAACTTACCCATGTAATCACTTTGGATTTTGACATTTAATAACTCCCCCTGAAATACCTGGGAGGAATTATACATCTAATTCTCATTCTAAAGGGCTCTAACATTTTATTCCTCCCATGTACTTTAGTGGGAGGAATTAAATGCCAAATTTAAAGTAATTATACATGTAGTGTTAAAGACATCAGATATGCATCAAAAATATCAAATGTCGGTTTCAAAGGAAGTTGGGTCAAGACTCAATTTTGTCAAATAAGATCCTGGAGGGTATGTTCTGTTTACAAGGTAATCACAAGCTGAATTGGGAGATAGATTGAAGGAGGAGAAAGATTTGAGGCAGGGAGACCAATTATACTTTTTACTAGAACTGGTTGTGATAGGAGTAATACCTATTGGTGTTTCATTGCAACATGTTAGACCCATCCCTACTTTTCTTGTAACAGAAATTAGTTTTCCTTAAAATAAATCAAAGTAGTTCTGGGACCTGATTATTGTTTCCCTGGTCACTTAAAGATATAAAAAGTCAGGTCCAGCCAGATTCCTTCTGACTTTGACCTGTTTATTATCCCTCACCTCACCTATATAGTCAGTTACCAAATCTTGTTGTTTTTAACCTTCATAGCACCATTCATTTGTTATTCCTTCTCTTCATACACACAGCTACCATTTTACTTCAAACCCTCCCTCCTGCCCTCTTGCCTAAATTAAAAGAATATTTTATTTTATTTTTCAAATTTTGTCTCTCCCCCCAATCATTGAGAAAGGAAGACAAAAAATTATAAATAAATATAGTCATGTAAAATAAATGTTCATGTAAGCCATGTCAAAAGAAAAAAAAAGGTAGGAAAGAAGGAAGGAAGGTGAAAAGGAGGAAGGAATAAAAGAAAAAAGAAAAAGGAAGGAAGGAAGAAAAGGGGAAAATAATGTTTCAATCCATTCTCTGAGTTTATCATCTTTCTATCTGGAGTTGTATAGCACATTTCAGCATGAGTTTATGGTTGCTAACTATGCATTTTGATCCATTTAAATCTCACATATTTTTTCTTTCTTTTTCCACCTTCCATTCAAAAAAAAGTCTGTTTTGCTTATAATACCTCCTTCAACTTGTCCTTCCTCTTATTCTTCCCTTTTCTTTTGGGTAAGATTTATTTCTGTGCCCAACTATGTATATGTGTATTCTTTCCTCCTTTTACCAGTTCAGATGACAAGTTCATGTGTTGTTTGACCTCTCCCTCTTGTTGTATAAACTTTTCCACACCTAATTTATGAAATAATTTTCACATCTCTTTCCTTCCTCCTCCTATTGCATTCCTCTTACCCACTCTTTATTATTATTATTATTATTTTTTCATATCATCAAAATAAAACAATCATTTCCTGACCCTCTTTCTAATTGGATTCCCCTTATATGACTCCTGATGATGATCAAGTTCTGGGTGTCTATATATATCTTCTCCTTGTGTAAGGACAGAAACAGTTGTTTAGTCCCTTTTTATTGCTCAGACATATTTATCTTTTATACTTCTTTGGCACCTGTTCAGCTTTGCTCTTTTGATCAGGAGTGCTTGGAAGTATTCTATTTCTTCAAAGGTCCATATTCTCCTTCTCCTTCCCTGGCCCCATAGAATTATATTCAGTTTTGCAGTAGGTTATTCTTGGTTGTAAGCCTAGATTCTTTGCTTTCTGGAATATCATATTTCATGAACTCCTTTCCCTTATAGTAGTCTTACCTAGCTTTTTTGCAAGATTATCCTTACTGATTTCCCTGCCTCAAACTTCAACAATTTATCCATTCTATGTACTGCTGCCAAAATAATTTCCCTTAATCACATATGACTTCCCTATTAAACCAACTCCATTGGTTCTAGGGGGATTGTATGGTACATTCAGGAAGATTAGTACCTCTGGTGTGAGGACTTGCCAAACCCTTTTCAGGATTGCTCATCTACCTCTGCTATTTATTTGATTCATCCAACTCTCACCCGTTGTTTCAAAAAGCTATAGCATGTACAATGGCCTAACCCTGGTAAACTATGTAAGTGGCCAAAATGAGGTTGAGGGTGAATAATAGACCTCAACTTATTGGTGAGTTAGGGGGATATCTACCCCAAGCACTTTCCCTGGTAGAATGAATGGATGAAAACAATTTGTTCCAATGGCAATGAAGACAGTTGAAGCAGTAACTGTGGTGGGCTTGGAGCTTGGTCAGGCATAGAAGATGCCAAGGTTACTTACTGCTTACTAGGCCATTGCTAGTAATCTCAACTTTTGTCCTGCCACTGAACTTTGGTGACTCAGGTAGAGACAACAAGTGAAATTGCCTCACTGAAATTCAGTTCGAATGCAGGTCAATACAGCACCTATATTGTTATTGGTCCTCTTTGAAAATGAAAACCAAAAACAATATTGTCTCTTGTTTAAAATAGTAAAATATTGAAAATTTATAAACTTCTTTTTTAAGTTTTTAAAAACTTATATAACTTAGCCCCAGCTTACCTTTTCAACCTTTTATGGATATTACTTTCCTTCTTTCAATGTTTCTCACCAAAAACACTCTATCTCCCAACTTTGGAAATAGTTGCTCCACATGCCTAGAATGCATTTCTTCATTACATCTACATTATAGTTCTTTTCCTTTAAGATTCATATTTGACAGCCCTCTTTTTTATGGTCTATTCTCATTCCCTCAATGGTTATTAATACTTTCCCTCTCAAATTATCTTGTATTTAACTGCTGTGCATGATACATATATATATATATATATATATTTATAATACACACATATTATAATGTAAGTTACTTGCAATTCAGGACAGAACCTTGGGTTTCACCCAGAAATAATGGGTGTAATATATAGAAGATGAACAAGAAAATGAAAGGGTACCAAGGAGTGGTCAAACTGATATAAGGACAACCAAAAAACTCTATGACTTTATATTTATTCTTATTAAATTTCTTCTTACTAGATTCAATCAATCTAAGAGGCATATAAGTAGTAAGAGATGAGGAAGAGTGAAGAAACAGTTCATAGTGATTGGCCTCATTTTTTTTCCTGCAAAATATGAGGTGAGGTTCTTAACTGAAAGATTAGGGTAAGAGGAAGAGATCCTAGGAATTTTGAGGAGGGATGAAAAAGTTGTGAGGAATCATGGTAGAGGGTGGGATAGTGAGTTGCTAAATATGGTATAATAGAATTGCCTGACAGCTGTCAGGGCCCTGTTAAGATTATATAACATGACTGCTGTCCTTCATTCTCAAAGAGAACCTAAATAATGTCTCTATGTTAGAATCAAGTTGTAGGGTGCCTGACTGAAGCTAATCCGACCAACATGAGCTTGGAATGTTCTACTACAGGTTGGACACATAATCCTGGCAAATATTTGTGATAGATACTCTAAAGTTGGACACTCATTCAGAACAATTGTGTGATTTTTGACATATTCATCTCCAAAGGAATTTCTATTATACCCATGTAGAAATACTGCCTCTGGTTTAAGCTCTCTAAAGAGGTAGCAGTTACCACATTTCTAGATAATTGTTTCACTTTAGGACCCCTCAAATGATTAGGAAGTTGTTCCGAACTTTAAGCCTAAATTAAACTCTACAATTTTTACGAGTTGCTTTTGATTCTGACCTCTGGTTCAAGAATGGACATTCCTTCCACATGTGTCAACACTGCAGATACTTGAAGGTAGCTATCTTCCTAAAATATCTCCACATCCTTCAAGTGATAGTAAAATAAGAGGGTTTATAAACAAGAAACTTAAGTCCAGAATTATTAAATGTTTTGCCCTTCCCTTCCTTTCTTTCTTCCCTTTCTCTCCCTTTCTTTCCTTCTTTCTCTCCCTTCCTTCCTTCCTTCCTTCCTCCCTCCCTCCCTTCCTTCCTCCCTCCCTCCCTTCCTTCCACCCTCCTTCCCTTCCTCCCTTCTTTCTTTCTTCCTTGTCCCCCTCTTTCTTGCCTTCTTTCTTTCTCTTTCTTCCTTCTTTCCTTCTTTATTCCTGCCCTTCTTTCTTCCCTTCTTTCCTTCTCTTTCCCTCCTTCTTTCCTACTTTCTTTCCTTCCTTCTTTCCTTTTTCCCTTCTTTCTCTCTTTCTTCTTTCTCTTTGTTCCTTTCTTCCCTCCTTTCTTTCTTTCTTTCTTTCTTTCTTTCTTTCTTTCTTTCTTTCTTTCTTTCTTTCTTTCTTTCTTCTTCCTTTCCTTCTTCTTCTCTTTCTTCCTTTCTCTCTCTCTCTCTCTCTCTCTCTCTCTCTCTCTCTCTCTCTCTCTCTTTCTTTTGGTATGCAAAGTGAGGGTTTATTTCTTGAGTTTTAGTACTAGGAAGGAGACCATGAACTTTGAGTTCAACTAGTAGTCATTAGACAGAGATTTTGAATATCACATTGCAAAATTCCCAATGCTCCATATCCATGTTAGAAACAAGTCTAGAAACAAGTAGTTACCCAGGAGAACTTTTTTTTTTAATCAAACTGCTTGTGGTCTTCTTCAAATTGAGACCTGTCATTTACTGTCTCACTTCACCAAACACAATCTTCCCCTTTTTGACTTTTAATTTGCGTTACCAACTTGTCTTATTTTGCTGTTGTCATTGTTGTCGTCATCATCACCATTACTATCTTATTTGCATTTATACAGCACATTAAGTTTTGGAAAGCACTTTACTTATTATTTCATCTGGTCATGGCACCTTCATGTTCCCTATACTTAGAATGTATTTCTTCCCTACCTCTACTTCAGTGAATTTCTTTCATCCTTCAAGATGCAGCTCAAGCACCACTTTCTATATGAAACATTTCTAAAAGTCTCCTAAACTACCCTTATTTGACTACTTTGTTGCTCTTTATGAATTAATGAATGAATTTAGTATTTATTAAATGCTTACTATGCAGGATGCAGACTTACACTGGGGAAACAAACAGAAATGACAGTCCCTACTATTAAGGGGGTCACAGTCTAATGGAAACAATGCATCTAGAAGATTTTGGTTGTAAGTCAGATAGAAAGATCTCATGGACTCAGGGTGCAGTGATAAAGCAGATGATAATAACTCTTCTTTATTTCTACTGATATAATTATATCAGTTTCTTATATTGAGCCATTGACAATGGCAGACTTGGGTGAAAAGAATTTTTTTCTTAGGGTTTTCAAAAAAATATGACTACAGTGTCTATAGGAGCCATTGCCAGGTTGTAACTCCATGTGAGGGTTGCAAGATGATGGCTGTAAGGGCTGGGCATTAGACATTCTATTATATGAAGTAATGAACAAAATTCTTAAGTGAATGTTAATCTTATTTTTGCATCTATATATAGAAGAATATTTTAAAAATTTAGAAAATGGCTCAGGAGAGTTAAGAGTTAAGTCAGAAACTCAAACCACGAACAAACTTAATAGTATCCTTATTTTTTTCTTTGTTGCTGTTTGCTAATGTCAGCTCTGTGAATACAGATAAGAAAGTTTCACAGATCCCAGCCAAGACCATAAAAGCAATCCCCAATCTCTATGCTTTAAATAAGTTTGGAAGGCTATGGGGTGAGCCAAATCCTCCCCCAACCCTTTATTTTTGCTTTCCTTTGCTTTGAGATGGCCAATTATATTGCTCAGATACTAAGGCATAGATTTGTGAGTGGAGACAAGTGATAATACCTTGTTTTCTCATTAATCATTACCCCAGATTTCCTGGAAAGGGAGAAGAACTGGTGAAGCATTACTATCATGTATCAGATATCTGTGTGTGCATGTCTTCGTGCATGTGTGTGTGTGTGTGTGTGTGTGTGTGTGTGTGTGTGTATGAGTGAGAGAGAGAGAGATATGGGGAAAGTTTGGAAGCCGTTTTTATGCTGTTGTGTTTCTTGAACTGACTCAGGACTCTGGTGCTATGTGGTACAGATAGTTGGCATGAAATTCATTTTCCCTGGAAATGCTAGGATCTTAGTTCTTTTGGAAAAATAACCTTCCATATATTTCTCTTGCATTCTTAAGTTTATTCTGAGTCTTTCTTTTTTATGCTGTCATACTTAGCACATAATATTCTTTTGGAGAGCACTTGCTACTAAATGGTGGGTAAAGGGCAGAAAGACCAATAGCTCTTGAATATCTGAAAGATAAATTCCTTCCTTCTCTCCCCTGCCCTTTCTGAATCTAATGTTCCAAATTCTCACTCCTCTATCACAAGCTCTGTGAGGTATAGTGATTTCCCTCAAGGTTCTCATAAGTCTCATAAGCACTCTGCTACCACTGTATCTAGAATCCAGGAGAAAGTGGGTTCAGGCTTGGAGATCTGAAGCAAAAGTAGCTGTAGCTCTAGATTTCCAAAAAATCCTTTTCTGCCTTTTGTAGAGTACTCATTAAGTTTCCCTTAGACATGATACAGCTATTCTCTTTGAATCCTTGTAAAGTCTTGAAGCTACCTTTCTTTAGTGTTTAGTTTGTTATGGCTTCTTGATTCAGGCAATATATAAAATATAATTGTCAGAAGCTCACAGGATCCCCTTTCTAATTAGGGGTCAGATAAGGAGACTGTAGCTAATGTTGAAATTCTTCAGCAAGCCCTTCCCTCATAGAGACAGGCAGATTCCATCACTAAGATGCTAGACATTCAAATACTTGATTCCAAGGTACCTTGATGGTTTTAGTTGAGCTCCACAAGATGTGAGCAAGGCCCTTAACCAAGTCTTTTGTTGTACCTGGTTGAAATGCCTCTAATTGATTGAGTCAACAGAGGTTTCTAGGTTTCCTTCATATCTGGTTCATGCCTATGATTGATTGACTCACTCTCACTCTCTTCTCACCCTATAAATTCATCCAGGTTAAGTAAGGTGGGATGATTGATTGATTAATGCAATAGACCCCCACCTTTATAAAAGGTTTACCCATCTCTCATTTACTAATAGAAAATTCAGAAACCTCCAGTTATATTGTAAATTTTACCTAAAGATACCTTTCACATTCAAAAGAGAAAGAAATTCAACTAACGGGAAAAAATATCTCACTAAACTTATCATAAAATGTCCAAAAAGAAGATTTGTGATGACATTGAAGTATGGTAATCTCAAATGTGTTCTGCATTGTTTTTAAAAGCTTTGTGTATAAAATTCATAGTACTTTCTAATCCTGATAAAGTAGCCTAATTTTCTAGCTTGCTTTTGTTCGGTAAAATGTATTTCTAAATCCATTTTAAGAAGCTATTTCTTCAATTTGAGCAATTTTCTCTTCAGTTAATAGATTCCACACAAGAATATCTGACTTTTAATGTTAATGCATACTCTATATTCCAAACTCACTATAATAATGGGAAATACAATCAAAATTAAATCCAGTTGTTTAAAGCATATCTAGTATGATATTGTGTTAAAACATTAAAAATTTTTTTTCTTCCTTTTGCTAATATATAATACCAAATACCAAGTAGTATTTTGACTTGTATTGAAAATTTGTGGTCTTACTTCTTTCTCTACCCCCAAAAAGAAGTAAAGGAAAAGCAATGGGTTGGATATTTCTATGAATCAGTGATATTGATGTGGATATTCCCTCCATATGTGCCTTCTTATTCTCTGTTCCTTAGATGACTTGTCCTACAATATAAAGGTCTTTTTCTGGGTCTTTTAATATTTTGTAAATATAATTATGTTGCTGTTTTCCTAAATACAAACATGGCAGAATATGAATATTTTCACAAGACAACTCTCTTATCTAGATATGATAATTTAAAGATCACTGCATTTTAAGATAAAGCACTTTCCCATCACTTGTACAATTACATAGGTACATCTAATTAGGTTAGAAATGTTTAATTTTAAGATCAGTTAATTTTAATAATTAGTTTAGGGCATTTTCTTATCATAGAAATTTACTTTTTACTAAATCCCACTCAATTTTTAAGGAATTTCATCTTTTATCACTATGATGGTATTTAGTGGTACAAAAGTCTTTTATATAATAATATATTTTTAATTATATAATATATAATATAATAATAATATATAAATGTTAGTCATGATTAGACAGCTGGCAATTATAAATCTCCTACTATAGGTCCTATATTAAGTACTTAACAAAGATTTGATACTCTTGACATCCCCGTAATGAAGATTATACCCATTTTAAAATTTTGTTTTGTTTTTGCAAGGCAATGGGGCTAAGTGATTTGCTCAGGGTCACATGGCTAGGTACTTATTGGGTAACTGAGGTCAAATTTGAACTAGGCCCTCCTGATTCCAGGGTCAGTGCTCTATCCACTACGCCACCTAGCTACCCCATATTATACCCATTTTACAGTTAAGGAAACTGAGGCAAAGGGTAAGCAACTTGCTCAAGGTCATATAGCTAATAAATATGTAAGGTCAGATTTGAACCCAGATCTTCCTAACTCTTAAGCTTATTGCTTCATCCACTGTTCCACCTCACTATGGATAGACATATCCATATATATATATGTGTGTGTGTATATATATATATATATATATATATATATATATATATATTTAGTTAGATAAATACAAACTATATATGTACACACACACACACACACACACACACACACACACACATATACCACACCCCTCCTGAGGTTCATGTGGTGTGAGCTGATTCTGGCTTCTGTAAAGTCTGTTCCAATTAGCAGTAGTTCTAATAAGTGTTAGCATCCTGGAATTGCTTGTTGTAGAGACTTCAAAATGAATTATGAGTCTCTTGTACAATGACCAACCTAGTTAGGGAAGAAAGACATCACAGAGTAGTAAATTTTTTTTGAGCCACAATAACTCTTCTATTAAGTCATATCAAAGTTTATGGAGGAAGTACCTGTGTCATGAGAGCAGGATACCAATAGTATTGTATTCAACGTTTGAATACTTGGATTTCTTTGTCCCTCTTTTTTGAAGAGGACCAATGAACATCACAAGTTATATCTTGACTTTTGTGTGAATTAAGTGAGTCATGGTTGTACAAAGTTTGTTATCTTGCTCCCTCTTCCTGAGTCATCAAAGTCCAGTGATAGTATCAAAGTCAAGATCACCGGTGATATTCTGGTGGTGTATTGTATGACCCTGGCATTTTTGATGTCTGATCAACTAAATGCTCCATAGCACCTGCTTTAGCTCCCTTCCTGGCCATTAAAACAAAGTATTCTCTTCTACCCATTCGACCAGGAAAATTGTTGGTGGTGAATATGCTTGGTGAAGACATCCCTCTAATTCAGTGATGGATTTGGAGTATTGTGTTATTTGAAACAGGTTAGATGTTAAATAATTAATGTATTAAATGAATTAGTTTCCATGAATAATACTGCCATCTCAGAAGGTGACACAGATTTTAAGCCAAAATAATATGGAATGAAGGCAAATGAAGCCAGGATAGCATTTTGATAGATATTGAGGTAACAAAGACCACTGAACAGCTTTCAGGACTGATATGTGTCAGAGTTAAGGACTCTCAAGGAATCCAGGGGGTAGCTGAAGAGCAGAAGGAATGTAAGAAAAGGCATTGATGATCAAGCTCAGTTTTACCTCCTTGAAAAGAACACTTTTCCCATCCTAGAGTTCATCCCTGACATTACTAGTTGTTAACACTGATGGCTGGATTCACCAGTTCTCCTCTTTGTGCTTCTCTTTCTCTTTCTACTCAGTATTTCCCCTCATACATTACCTTCCTGTCTACCTCATTGAGGTTCAGGTTTGGGTGAAGTTCTGGTGAGACTGGAATGGTGAGTCTGACAGTAAAGAATCATGCTAGTAATTTCCTATATCATAATAGAATTTGTTCTAGAAATAAACATTTCCCAATTGTCGAATAAAATGACTACTATTGAGAGTAGCTTCAAGTTAAAGTTTTGAAAGTAGACTTTAACACTAATTATTAATCTCATTTTGGGAGTCAGAGGCTACAAAATTTTTTTTTGAGGTGAGGGGGACATTTTGGTTTTATGCTACCAGTTTACCATTAATGTGAGAGTACTTGCCCTCCCTGTGCTTTAGGGATTTTAAGATATGCATTTCATGTAATCCTCTGAAGCAACTGTTCTTTCATTTCCTTTTAAAATTTATTTCAAGATTGTGATGAGACTATCATAGAAGATTAAATAATTCTTCTTTTCTCTCTACATCTGTTAAAAAAAAAAGTTTGAAGGGATATAAAAGTTGATCCCATTGCCAGATGTATTATATTATCACCACAACAATTAAGAAAATTCTGCAGTTCATTTGAAAGAACTCAAGTTACTTCGATCATCTAGAAGCATGTTTTGAATTATACAAAGGAGTTGTGGTCTAGTGGATAGAACATCAGTGAGACTCAGGTTCTGGTCCAGAGAAACTACTTAACCACTCCAAACCTCAGTTTCCTCTTCACAAATTGGGAATAATAATAGCTGCAGTACATTCCTTGTAGGATGCTTATGAGGTTCCAATGAGATAATGGTATAAGATACTTTCCGATGTTAAAGCACCATATAAATGGTAGTTTTTATGGTAGTTAAGTGATTTATTGGAGTTAAGTGATTCTGCCTTGTATGGATAGTGTAATTATTGTAAAATCCTCTCCAGAGCATGTTACTGTCAATTACCATGGATTATGAGTTAAATTCCCCAACTTGTATTCCATGTGAACTAGCCTGCCTTGCATTATTTTAAATGTTTATTTTTAAATTGAGGGTAAGGCAACTACAAGACATGTGGTTATCATGACATAATCTCACTCTTGAGGTATTTGAAATGATTTCTAACCCCAAGATTGTGATTATTTCCCGATTGCCATACAGTTTTATCATGCCATATTGCTTAATTATGGTTCTATACTGCTTTGTCTATGATGAATTATATTTACTCACTTGAGAAGTATATCCAGTACTCAGAATTCAGATTGAAGAGAGAAACTGCATGAATTGATGTCTTTATTTTTTTCCTGTTGGTTATATGCTGTCCTACACTCTCTGAAAAATGTATATTTTTTTTGCTTAAAAGAAAGTTCTTCTCCTTAGAGCATACTGATCATATCTTTGTGGTATAATGATCCCCATGGTGTTTTTTATCAATGTATATTCCAGGGAAGGGAATTCTTCATCCTCTTTTCCAATTGCAAATCATAGGGATGCTTCTGTAGGAGCTTTCTTTTTCTGCCTTTTGATTGACCAATTTTTTCAGTCATGATATTGAGTCTTTATGCATTTCTCAAACTTTTAAACATGTGATGAACTTCTGATTTACATTGAGGACACCTCTGTGCTTCCACTCTCCCAGGTTCAAAACTTTGGCATCATCTTCCACTCCTGACTTTCCCTAACACTACTTATCCAGCCAGTTGCCAAAATCTACTATTTCTACCTTCACAAAATTGCTCATATCCACCCCCCTTTTATTTATTCATAGAACCACCAGCCTAGTTTGGACCCTCATCATCTTTCTTCTGGACTATTTCAATTGTTCTTTCTAATTTTTCTCTCTACAGTGTCTCCCCACTCCAATATATATTTCACACATCTCCAAACTGTAAACCATGCCATTCCCCTAATTAATAAACTCTAATGTTTTCTTATTGTCTATATAAACTCCTCTTTTTTTACTCTCATATCCCTTTATAATTTGGCCCTAACTAATATTTCTGACTTCATTATATATTTCTCCCTTTAGTATAATCTAAATTCCAGCTAAATGGGCCTTGCAGTTTAATGGATAACCTATAGAAGTCATCTATCAAAATATATTTGCATGCAAAGTACTTCCCACCTTAACTCTCCATACAATTATGAGATATTATTATTGTTATATTTTGGAAAGAACATTGATTAGGAGGAGAAGAGTGGGCAGGATTGTCTGGGAAATTTCAAAACTTTTCTCTGGACCTTCTTTTCTTTTCCCTCAGTCAGTCCTTTCTCACTTGATTAACACCTCTCTTGTGTTTAATTATCATTTCTATGCAGTTCCATGGATTATCTTATTTATCTATCTATCTAGTTAGCTAGCTAGCTAGTTCTAGTCTCTCCTGAGCTCTAGTCCCACCTCATAACCTGTAATTTGGAATCTTGAATTGCATTTCCTTTAGATATCTTAAACTCAATATATATAAAAAGTAGAATTCATTGTTTTCTACCACAAATTCTCCCTTCTCTGGAACTTTGCCATCATTGTCAAGGGTACCATCATCCTTCCAGTCAGCTGGACTTGCAACCTTACTCTTGTCCTTGACTTGATTTTCATTTCCTTCACTTATCCACGTTGCCAAATCTACCTTCTCAACATTTTTGATATCTACTTCTCTCTAACCCTTCAGCTACCATCTTAGTGTAAATGATCATCACTTTTTGTCTGGAATTTTAAAATAATCTTCTAAATAATTTCCCTGACTCTCTTTTCCTAGTTTAATTCATCCTCAGCTCCAAAGTGATGTTTTCTAAAGTATGAGTCTGATCATGCCTCCCTCCTTCTCAGTTTGACTCCCCATTATATTCAGGATTAGCATTACACTTTAGTCTCCTAGCCGCAACCCTAACATCCAGACATTCACAGTACTACATCTTCCATCCCCAAGACTTTTCGCTGTCTGCTCTCTGGCCTAGAATCTTCTCTTACTTCACCTCTGCCTTTTAGTGTGTGACTTTTTTCTAAGACTCAGTTCAAATATCACCTTCTACTAGAGATCTTTCATGATTCCTCTAGTTACTATTATCAAGGTTCTTTTTATTATTAAACATTTTATTTGAGTTTTACAATTTTTCCCCAAACTTACTTCCCCCCCCCCCCCGGAAAACAATCTGTCTTTACTCTGTTTCCATGTTGTACATTGATCCAAATTGAGTGTGATGAGAGAGAAATCATATCCTTAAGGAAGAAACAAAGTATATGAGATAACAAGATCAGACAATAAGATATCTGTTTTTTTTTTTTTTCCTAAATTGAACTTTGTTCAAACTCCATGGTTCTTTATCTGGATACAGATTTACCATGGTTCTTAACCTTTCTTTTCATGAATACTTTTGGCAATCTAGTGAATCTGCTAAATCCCTTTTCACAATAATATTTTCAAATGCATAAAATAGAATACAGAATATTACAAAGGAAACCAATTATACTAGGCATCCAAAAGTTTGGGTGCAGTTTTTAAGCTATTAAAGCTTAGCATTTAGAACTAAACTAGTTATCTATCAATCAAATTTATATAGTTATTATTCCAACTATATGCAAAGACAGTTTTCAATATTCATTTTTGGTAAGATTTCATGTTCCACATTTTTCTTCCTCCCTCCTTTTCATCTCTCCTCCCCTTGACATGGAATAATCTGACATATAGATTTAATACATATATATGTAAATATATATATATACACATATATATATATATAGTTATGTTAAACATATTTCCTTATTAGTCAAGTTGTGAAAGAAGAATCAAAAGAAAAGGGAAAAAAACATGAAAGGGAAAAATCCATATAGCCTAAAACAAATTTTAAAAATTAAAAATAGTACGTTTTGGTCTGCATTCAGACTCCATAGTTTTTTCTCTGGATGTAGATGGTATTTTCCATCACAAGTTTCTTTGGAATTTGATCATTGTACTGGTGTGGCGAACTAAGACTTTTAAAGTTGATCATCACACATCGTTGCTGTTAATGTGTAAAATGTTTTACTGTTTTTGTTCATTTTACTCAACACCAGTTGATTTAAGGCTTTCTAGGCTTTTCTAAAGTTTTATTATAGACCAATAGGAGTTATCACATTCAAATGCATGCAAAATTCTTCTACTACTACTACTACTAGTCTACAACATCCAGACAAATGATTGTGAGTTGCATAATTATCTTTATTATTGTGAGGAGTATGTTGTCCTTCTCACTTGCCTTTACCAGAATCTTTCCATCCTTGGGTCTGATTTTTTAGGAATCAGGACTAGTGGAGATACCTTGGCTTCAGTGGAAGTCTCTTAGCCTTGAATGATTTCAATTCTTCTCATATCAATGAAGCAGTCACAACAAATCAGCAATGCTAGGCAAACACTAACCTGGGCTATGTGATGATAATATTTGACAGTGGGCTAATCATTAGTACAGTCTTTCTCTCAGACCTTCCATCTTTGGGTTGTGATGATCAGAACTATGAGAATATCTGATCATCAGTTCACCGAACTCTGCTAGAACTTTGACACTTTCTAAGGTGTGGGTCACTCTCTCAAGTCAAGCCCATTTCAGGGTGGCCTTGCCCTTCACAAAGCAAAGTGAACTCTCCTCAGGGCTCTTCTCAACTTCTCTGGGATGGGTTGTGTTACCGCATTGGATGCCTCATGGTGCCTGTGTCTGCCACTTGGGGTTCAGATGCTGAACCTGCCTCCCTTTTGATCTTCTTCAGAACAGCTCTTATCTATCTCTCAGGATTGACTGACTGAGGTTCAATTGCTATTCACATGGAATCCTCTTCTACTTTTGCCTTCGAAATTCTCATTTGAATATTTGCTACTACCACCATTTTTTTTATGTTTTTGTTTTTGCTCATTTTGATAGAGAGCTCTGCTCCTGGAGCAAAAGGGGCATAGTCCCAAGCTTTTTTTGTTCTGGGGCCAGGGGTTTGGTTTCTAGTTTATTGCTTGTGTATAACATTTCAGGTGCTAGCATTTGTTCCCTGGGTTAGGGTAGCCTGACTCTGTACCTCCTTTTGCCCTAGCATTTCTGAGATTTGAACTTTGTCTTCCAAACTGGAGTTGGGACCCTCACTGTTGGTCTGCTCACCACTATGAATAAGAGCCTCTTGCTGGCTTTCCAGCTCTCCCATCTACACTGGATTATACACCCCTTTAATGAAATTCCTCCATGATATCGTAAGTTGAAAATTTATTTTTCTCCTTTTTTGTGAGTTCTTTTGCTTTAGGGTCTGTTTAGAGGTGTTATTTAAAGTTGTCTTGGGAAAAACTACTGGAATTTCCTAGCTTCAAGTTGCCATCTGCTTTATGACCTTTCTTTTCTTTTCTTTTTTTTTTTTTTTTTGGCAAGGCAACGGGGTTAAGTGGCTTGCCCAAGGCCACACACCTAGGTAATTATTAAGTGTCTGAGGCTGGATTTGAACTCAGGTACTCCTGACTCCAGGACCGGTGCTCTATCCACTGCAACACCTAGCTGCCCCTCATTATCTCTCTAAAAGGAGTTTGGTAACATGCTTTATCCTAAGTTTTCTGGAGAAGACTTAGTTGGTTGTTCATTTCATTGGTCAGAGTTCTTAATTCTTTCAAAGTTCTTTTTATTCTAGTGTTACTGTTCTTATAGAAATTATTTTCCTGATTCTTTCCACTTTGCCCCATATTAGTTCATATTAACCAGGACTCTTTGAAATTGACTCTCATTATTTCTTACAGTCCCATCATATTACATTACCTTCATATGCTACAAATTTTTTTAACCATTCATCACTTGTGTAAGGGATAATCTAAGAACCCTCTTCATGTTAAATTCTAGTTTGTTTCTTTTCTTCTTACCTCCCAATAATATTCTACTTTAGGATAAGTAAATTTATTTTACTTGTAATAATTTCCTCCCCAGTTTTTTCTTTCCTCCAAACCCTGCTTCCAATCTTCTCAGTTTCCCTGTTGAGTTTGATGTATTTCTATTCCAAATTTTGTGTGTACATGTGTCTGTGTTCCACTTTTCTTTTTATCAGTTAAGTGATGCTCATCTGATGTCCACTCTACCCTTTCCCCATTGTTCATGTAACATTCTTCTTGTATACCCTAATTTAGAAAAACAGCATTCTATTTTCTTCATTTTTTTCCTACACTAGGTTATTTCTTTTACTCTCTTTTCTTACTCCTACTCATACTCTAAGAATAAAACCACCTATCCCTAAAACTTTGTTTTTTTCTTATTTAATTCTTTCTATACTGTTTGAAGACATTGAGTTTCTAAAGAGACACATTTCTCCTCCCTTTTTAGAGTTTAACACTGCATCATTATATAGCTCCTTACAATTCCTGAAATAAATTTGGCTTACGAAGTTTCTTTGGACTCTTGTGTTGGTATTTTAAATTTGCTACTTAACTCTGATCTTTGTATCACATATAATTGAAAAGTCCTCTATTGCATCAAAGATCTATTTTCCCCATTGTAGAATTATACTCAACTCTGCAAGTAACATTCTTGTCTATATGTTTTTATCTTTTCTTTTAGAATCTGGAATTCCAATTTCATCTTTTTTTTTTTAGTAAAAGCTGTCAAGTGTTGTATGATCTTTCCTTTGGGTACTTGAACTGTTTCTTTTTTAACTACTTGCAGCATTTTTTATTTGACATAAAAACAGGATATTTTCCTCTGAAATTTTTCCTTTTGTGATTCTTTTCATGAAATAGTTGTGTTACCTTTATTTCATCCTATGATTTGAATGGATATAGGCATTTTCAGTTATTATTTCTTGAAATATAGTTTCCAGAATTTTTTTTTAAATCCTGGAATTCAGAGAATCCAATGATTTTTAAATCATCTTTCTTTGACCTATTTTCCAGGTTAATTGTCTTTGGTAATAGTAGTGATACATTATATTTTTCCTATTTTTTCAAACTTTTGGTTTTTCTGGACTTTCTCTACCATGCTATGAAAGTCTCCTCCCTCTGAAAGTTCACTCAATACCCAGATTTTCTCTTACTGAAAGTATACTTTACCCTTCCTCTGACTGGCTGGTTCTTTTCCCTACTTCCTTTTACATGCTGTCTTTTTCCATTAGAATGTAAATTCCTTGAGAGCAGAAACATCTTTCTCCTTGATTGTAATCATGTTCTTAGCACTTAATATAATGCCTGGCATATGAGAAATGCTTACAGTTACTTTTGCTGCTTTTCTAAAATTTATTACTGCCTTATAGAGTTCTTGACTTCTCTTTGGTCTATGTTAGTTTCAGGGAGTCTATTACTTGGGTAAGATATACCATTTTTCTTATAAAACATTTATTATCCTTCTAGTTCTTTCCTCCAGAACTTAAAAAAAATATTCTTTGCTTCATTTCTTCTAGGGATTCATGTAGTCTTTGAGAAATCCATTTATTTTCCTTTGATTCTCTGATTACTATTGATATGATAATATAATGTTGCTCCTTCTTTGGGGGGACTTACTGACACCAAGAGTAAAGTGGAGGGAGAGTTGGTTGACAATATTTTTGTTTGCACATAATTGTGCACTTGTTGTAGCCTCTGAAGTTGACATGCAACAAAGTATGGATTGAGTCTCTACTGCTTATGCTAATTTTGGACTAACAATTAACATCAAGAAAACTCTGGTGCTTCATCAGCTAGTACCATACCATCCATATGTGGAATCATTGGTTATAGCAAATGAAGATAGTTTGAATACTGTGTATATATTTGCTTACCTTTTACTTTCCATAGATGTATACATTGTGATGAAGTTGACATATGCATTACTAGAGGTAGCTCAGTTTTGGGGAGACTCTGAAGGAAACTGAAAGTTGTGCTACTTAATTGTTGTATGCCTGTGAAACCTGGACAGCACCATGGCAGGAAACTAAAGTGCTTACATCAAAGTGTCTTAGGAAGATGTGAAGGTCACCTAGAAGGATAAAGTACTAGACACTGAGGTCCTTTCTTAAACTGCCAAGCATTCAAATTCTTCTGCATAGAGTGCAACTCTCTGAATGATGTGAATGTTGATGATATTTATCCTTCACTCTCTAAGAAGACCATGACATCAGGGAGGTGATGCCATGACAAATATATGATTTAGATTTGAGTGAGAAGGTGCTGTGCTAAGTCACCAGTCTCACTTTCTCTTCTGGAGTCAACTGGGTCCAGTAACCATATATGAATTAAGATGACTAGAGATGACACATAATGTGAAGCAGTCAGGGTTAAGTGACTTGACCAAGGTAAGTTTTAAGTTTCTGAGGCCAGATTTGAATTCCTGACTCCAGAGCTGGTGCTCTATCCACTGCACCATCTAGTAAGTTTGCCTAAGAGACTATTTTATGGAGAATTCAAATGAGGCATGTGGTGAGCAGAAGTGTTACAGGCTTACTCTCAAGGTCTTTTGAAGAAATTTGATACTGATTACATGACACTGGCAAAAGACAGGCCAACATGATGTATTCACATCAAAGAAAGTGCTGTGCTCTGAGCAGAGCAGAATGGAAGTAGTTCAAAGGAAATGTGAAATGTGCAAATTTAGAGAATCCTCTCCAAATGTTCACATAGATTATTTGTGCCCGACCTGTGGTAGAAAGTTCTAAACTCTTATTGTTCTGATTACCCATAGTCAGGCACATTGTACTGATTCTAATAGTGATATCATTTTGATTCTCTTCAAGAATGAAGGATAACAAGAAACCATCCAACCAAATTTATGACAATTTTTATATTGATCTGGGTTTTCTTTGATTTATTCACATCTCTAGCTTTATAAATTCTTAAAATGGGACTTAGTACCTGGTCTAAGATTAGTTCCCTCACTACACTGATGATTAGCAAATAACCACTCAATGACCTCAGGAAGCTCTCAGATTAATATACTAAATAGTTGCCTATCTGCAACGGTAGAGGGTGTTTTCTCCATGGGAATGTTTTATGAAAATGAAATCACAGCCCTGAATCAATTGAACCTCCTTCTGGGGATATTATGTGGCTACAGTTTGAATAACCATACATCTCTGTTATTTATGTATTTATTTTTTCACCCATATGCATATGTATATTTTTAAGTTACAAAATTTCCTTCCACCCTTCCTTCCCACCTTCCTCCCCTCAGGGGCAAACAGTCAGGTTAGCATTGTACATACGTATTTTTGATAAACATGTTTACAGATTAGTCATTTTTGGTATGAGGAATTAGGATTAAGGGAAAGAGATACATAAGAGATAATTTTTATATAGTGTTCATCAGATTCTGAAGGGTTGTTCTTTGTTTTGATTTTCTTCCTCTGGATGGGATTAACATTGTCCATAACTGGTCTAATATTTTTGGTTTCTCATTAAATTTTATCATAATTTGGTTTTCAGTTCTATTTAAAAAATTAAATTCCTGTGGTTTAGTTTGTTTATATCAATCTGATTTCTCCCTCCTCCCTAACTTTAACCACCTTCCTCGTTATTCTGCCCCAGTCCAAGTTCCTTGTTTTTATCTTTATAATTTTTCTTTCTTTTTTCCTCTCTCCCTGGTTCAATTCTTCTCCCCCCTTTACTTTACAATACTTATTTCTGAAAATGTTAATTTAATTTTTTTCTCTTTTCTGTTAACTTAATATACTCTAGTATTCACACTATCTGTTTATGGATTTTGTTGACTCTTTATCCTGTGATAATCAACAAAATGAAAACTTTGGAAGACAAAAAGCCTTAACTCTTTCTTTTATTTAGTCAAATTATTAGTGTAAATATGAACTTCTTAAACCATTTTATTTTACATCTATTTAAAAAAATGGTTCTTTTGAAGAAGAACCTCTCTCTCTCTCTGAAATATTTATTAATGCTGGAGGCAGTGAGGCATGGTAATGGGAACTCTGTATCCGCAGTCAAAAGTCTCTAATCAACTCCAAATTTTTGAAGCCCTTTCAGTCATTTCTTGGCCATCCTAAAAGCAGTATCTCATTTCTTTGAATCTGTTTCACATGTCATCTCATTTTCTGCACCAGAAAGTCCCCCATTCACCCCAAGTTTTCCTTCCCTTAGAGTGTGAACTATGGACCACTACTTATACCTTAAAGTCTTTGAAAGGGTGCATTCTTAAAAGAGAAGTAATTTCTAGGAAAATACACCACAATACCTACTCCTAGAATCTTCTTTTTGTATCACTGAGGCCTAAATCCTATCCTGTACTAATTGTGTTGTTTTCCTTTATGTCTCAAAGTCTTCTGAATACCATTATAGACCCCTCCCGCCAAAAAAAAAATCTTTGTTCTCTTATTGTCTTCTTGAACTAAAGTCAGGCAGTTGTCTCTAAAACTCTCTTATTCTCCTTTTGTTTCCCCTGCATGAAAGGCCCTTCCTCTGTGCTTTCCTACCCATCTCTTTTCTTAAAATTATTCACTAATGAAGGAAGAATACAGTGGTTCTCCTTATATAGATAAATACAAATTCGTAGAAATTTTTTACCATGCTTCTATATTTTCCATACTTTTTTGGGCCATCTTTACCATTCCTACTTATGCAATGTATTCACAATCAAATTGTATGTTAATCTAAGCTACAGGTTTTATAGATTTCTTCACAGTTTCTCTAACTCTTCATCCTTTTCATCCAACATTAGTGCATAAGCTGCAAATATTTTTATGGCAATTTCTTAGCAAATACTTATCATGAACATGGTAATATGAAACAATGCTGGATCAGAAACAAGGAATGAGGGAGACCAAAAAAACATAACCCACAGAGTCTTCATGCCTCTACAAGGCAAATACCAAATATAAGAAAAAAGATAATTATTTTAATTGATGGGAAATTATGTGTTACTAATATGTGAGCCATTACTGAATCGGCTGTTTGTGTATAATCAGACCACTGACTAATGAAAATTAGTACAAAACTAAAAAAAATTAAAGACAAGAAAAAGATGTTTTACACACACACACATGACCTCTAGGTTAATTTATTTGAAGTTAATATTGATGCCAAAAAATTGATGTGTATGAAAGGACATACACATTGATTACAATAATTTATATGGAAGTTTAACTGGTGCTAATCAATTGTAACTAAATGGAGACCAAAAGAATCTATATATATCACCTTAGCAAACCATTTGATTGACTTGACAGGTAGAATTGGCTGGCAGGAGAACTCATGGTAGGTTAGCAGACTGAAGAACATAAATAATATAAGGCTTACATAAAGAAAAAGAAACCTGTATCATCAAAATACTGTATGATAGAAAAGGAAGATAGCTTTGTCACAATTGAGAATGGAATAACCATCAAAGAATCTCTATGCTCTATTGGAATTCTAGTGATGTTAAGGAAAAATAAAGAGCCTCCCAGAACATTGGGATTCTCCCCAGTGGTGACTTCTGGGAACACAGTCAAGAATTGTATAGGATGGACAGGTGTCTGTGATTATGATTTGTATGACTTTGCAGTACTGTTCCTGGGCTTACTCCAACTTTCATTCATATTGATAGACTGAGTCTCCAGAGGGTCAACTGCTACTTACCTTCTAGGCATTAAGAATTACCTTGAGGAGCTAAATAGTTTCTACTGCCGGTGATCACTAGCCCTCATTGATGTGTTCTTCATTTAGAACAACTAGTTGACTGACTACATTAGCATTTGCAAAAGGGATTTATTGAGTTTAAGGACTGTTGATAAAATACATTTTTCTTCCACATCTCATTTCCAAACCAAGGGGCATATTCTCCCCTTCTAGAATAAGGTCCCTAGAGACCTTAGTAAAGTAAAATGGTAGCAAGACATATATCTAGGAAAAATCCATGCAATCAAGAAGTACACATAGCTACTGGCTCTAGAATTCCTTTTCTTCCTTCATATAGTCTTCATTAAGTTTGTTTTGGAATGATGTAGGTGATAGAGTAATTTCTTCATTGCTCAGTTGGACTGACTTCTTTACAGGGTATATTGCCATTATTGGATAGGTTACTCAACTGGATTTGTTCTATGGAATGTGCAGTATTTTGTCTGGGTAGATCAATCGGCCTCTAGTCTAGGTCAAGCAGATTGTTTAGCAACTGCTTGCTTGTTGAACTATTCATCTGCCACCCTTTAATCTCTTATAACCCTGCAAATCTTGAAAGCCCTGGGCATGTCTCTGAATATTTCTATCTCAAGGTTGCTGCTTATTCAAATCTAAGCCTACTGCTATCAACTCTTGTAGACTCTTTTCCTGACTTGAGTTGATGGTAATACTTCTGTTGGGAATTATGGGACATCTGAATTTACCAAATCCACTCATCTCAGAATGCTTGTTTATCTAAAATCAGTAAATAACAAACATAAAGGAAACTGAAGGATGATGCATATGGACACATAGCTCAGAGGAGTGTTGCCCTGTCTCATGCACCAAGTAAAGGTATTGAGGATGGATAAGTCACATCTTTTGTATACACACTTGGTTTAAACTCAGCAACTTAATGCTTCTACCTCTTCAGTCAATCATAAAATTCATTATACAGTACCAATTTCTAAATCACTTATGACTGAAACTCAGCTCCCAAAGTTTCCATATAGTTGGATTGGAAGCAGTCAGAGAGTAATTGTGCATGTTTTTAAGGACTGAAATGTGGTATAGATTTTCTGTGCCTGCATATTTCAGTGGTCTCCTAATGGTCATTCCATCTATTTACATTTGGAAAGAACCAACATCAATGAGATTTCATATCCATTTGAATATTTGAAAGGTTTTAAAAATTAATTTTGTCTTTGTGAAGCATTCTGGAGGTTAATATAATAGCAAGCATTTCTGATTGAGTTTATTGTATTATTTTCCCTTTCAGGTATTGCTAGTTTCTTTCAGTGCACAGTACATAGTCATTGCAGTGAATTCTCTTCTTTTGTTCATTCCCTCCCCAAATATTAGATTTTATGCTTTAATTTCTATCTTAACCCATATTTTCTATTTGTTATTATTCTTTTATGTTAACTATAGCATGATTCTGATGAATTTGAGATGATAGAGGGGAGCTATGACCATATACAACCTGTCAGTTATCTTGCTAAATGACCTCCTGCTTTTTATTCTTTTGTTTGATGTTTTTTTGCTTCCTTTAGTTTATTTTGTGCTTTATTTGCTTTGGGGAGTACCATGATAGCTAGACTTATTTATAACCTTTCACTCTGTCTCCTTCCCAAAAGTCCTTCCTACATCTTCAGGTAGCACCAAAGGAGATCCAGCACAGCTAGGTCTATCTCTATCCAATTTCTGCTCTCTTCCAGAATTTTCACCTGTTAGGTGATGGGTGGGCAATGTACCTGGATTATTACAGAAAAATAAACTTTAGGAAAATGGCATTTTACCATTGTCAAGTGAAACTTGAAGTATAAGACCCAGTGCAACAAGATGATACAGATGGTGATTTTGAGCCTGGGCACTGGGCAATGAGAACAGCTCTGAGTGGTGAGTAGTAATAGTAAAGTAGTAAATTTTCTTTCATTTTTTTGTTTTCCTGCAGAAATTGCTTGTTTGGAGCAGTTTCCTTTTTCCTTATCTTGTTCTTGTTTCTAATTACTCCTCTGGTGCATTTTTTTTTTGTGTCTGAACTATGTTAGGGAAATGCTAGACTTAACCTCTCCTTTTACCATCATGCCAGAAGTTTATACTCTGCTTATATAATACAAATAAAAACTATTTGCTTGCTGATTATATATAAGAACTGTTGTCACCATGCAAAAATCACTTGTAAACTTTAATTTATAATTTGTTTTAGAAAGAAGAATATATGGGGCCAGTGAATAATGTGTCCAGAAACCCTTATTATTGGGTTGGCATGCATTCTACTTAATTACAATGCTTGAGAAAGCAGCACTTGATTTTAATTCCCATTTTTCATTAGTGAAATATAAAATGTTAATAATACTTTTCATTATATTGCTCTTTAGTGGCATCATATATCTTCCATGTTCCCCAAGACTTTTCAGGTTGATAGTAGTAACTTCTTATATCATAAATAGGGATTGTTCATGGAATTAAAATGTACAGTTTTCCCACTGTTAGAAGGTGCTGTTAAACTAGCTATATGTTTTTCTAATTATCACATCTGAAGCTGATTATGCTAGTAATAGCTTTAAAATATTATTATTTTTAAAAGCACTACTTTGATTCTAATACTACTTTTTAATCTCTCCTTGTTTCTATGAAGTCTGAATGAGATTTTCAAAATTGAATAATAATTTGATCCGTTAATCTTTTGAAGCTAGTAATTTTATTTTCCCCTCTTTGCAGTCTCTGAGGCTCGCAAATGAATAGAGCTTCATTACTGCAGTCTGCATTTAATAACCATTATCCATTATCTTGTAATTAAGACTCCCTGTAACGAATCATGAGGACAATGCAAAAATACATAGTACATTTCTTTAATGAACTGGAAAATGTTCATCTTGTTCTATTTAGTAATGAGTTGCTGAATAGTCATTAAATCCACTGGAGAATAGAGCTAGATAGATTTTGAAGACTGTCTTGAGTTTGTGGTTAATCTATTAGAATTAAAATTTCATCTTCTATTTTTATCAACAGCTGATTAGAAGTCATTCTGTTTGACCAAATTGATTAGACGACCATATACAAGGGCAGCTGTTGCTTAATGAAAGTTTTTAATGAAACTATACCATGGAGACTTGTAATTATGGGACTTATAAAAGCTTTTACTTGCTTTAGACTACAGAAAAAATCCCAATATTGTACTGAAGGATTAAATGGAAAAATAAAAAAAATTACGGTATAATATTATGATATAAATTTACTAATTTTCTTTCAGTCAATCAAAATTGATTACCAGTGTATTTACTTTGTAGTCTTTACTTTGAACAGTCTTTTAAATTTTAGTTTAGTGAAATTAATGTAAATGCTAAGAAAAAGCATGATATAGTAGTAGATTTCTTGATCTTTACAAGTTTCACATTCCTTTTCTGTAAAAAAAAAAAAAAAAAGTGGGTTGAACTTACTACCAGGATCCCCTTCCAGGAACGGAGCCCATGCTTGAAATTAAGGACCACTGATGAGAAATTACTCTTTTTTTTTTTTTTAGGTTTTTTGCTAGGCAAATGGGGTTAAGTGGCTTGCCCAAGGCCACACAGCTAGGTAATTATTAAGTGTCTGAGACTGGATTTGAACCCAGGTACTCCTGACTCCAGGGCCAGTGCTTTATCCACTGCACCACCTAGCCGCCCCGAGAAATTACTCTTACTGGTATCTTTTATTTTATCTTCTCATGGGGTTGGCTTCCACAAGCAGAGTGGGGAAAAGTGATATCAGTACTATTCTTAGAAGAACTCTGAGGAAAACCTGTGGGTATTGGTAATACTGTTTATTCTAGAAACAAATGGAAGGCATTTCTCTGAAGTGATATTTGAATTCACATGCCACAGTGTTTGAAATGGAATTATTAAAGTTAGAAGGAAAAGTAAAACTTAATATATTAATAATAGCATTGTCCTTTAAACAGTGATAGAACATTAGTGTGTTTTCTGAAGTTGCTTTTGGATATAAAGATACATCAGATCATTTATTAAAAAGAATTGTCGATACTTAAGTAGCCTGCCAATAAACTTCCCTACTTCCACTTTTCTTACTTCAATCACCACCAAATTATCCTTCCTAATGCAGTTATCATTATTCTATTTTCTGCCCAAAATACTTCAGATCATCCAATGTTTTTAGCCTGACATTCGAGGTCTTTCTTAACCTACCTTTTCAGCTTTTTTTCTATTAATGCCTTTTACAGATTCTCTGTTGTAATTAATTTAGTCTGTTCATTGCCTCACCTTCTGATCTTCTCCTCAGTAACATGCCTTGTGATTTCCCACCATAGCCATATTGGGTTTTTTGGCCTTGGAGTACACCTCTCTACATAACCATATCAAGTCCTACCTATGCTTACTTTTCCTTGATTATTCTAGTTGGAAAGAATTTATTTCTTCTACAATAATAATTTATTACTCTTCATTTACTGTTATGTATAGTTTTCTCCACTAAATGATGCCTCATTGTGGCATGCTGCGACACTGTATTCTTGGAGGTTAGGTCATTAGGCTATACATTCTGGCAGGCTTTACAAAGTTGAAAAGTAAGGTTGTGGTGACAGACATCTCTGGTCTCTGAAGAGTAGTATGGTGGTTGTCCTTTGTGCTCCAAGATAACAAAAATGACATGACTATGTTGGGGTTAAGGTGTATTGTTTCTGAATGTGACTGATCAGACCAGTATGAGGTTAGCTCTAACACAGGTTGATGCAAACAGTCTATTTGGACATTTGGAATGGAGATGTATAAATTCTCACCTTTCACGTTTCTTTTGAGCGACTGTTTTGCAGTCTGAAGAACAGTCTCCCCATATAAGGAGAGGTTTGTCACTAGTAGTTTAGTCAAATGGTAATTAATTCTTTGGCCATAGACATCCACAAAGCAAACAAAAAAAAACTACAAAATAACAAATTTCCTTTTGCTTCTCTAGTGATAATGGCAGAATTGTGGACAAATTGGCAATGAATTGCAGAAATTTATAATCTTAGGACTATGTCCAAATTACCGATTAACAGTTAAGAAGAACTAGATTCTAGGATTTTTTTTATATTCTCACTATAAATAAAACTGGAAGAAATTAGGATGCTATGCTAAATGAATTAATATTTGATATATTTTCCTTGGAGAAACAAACACAGAATTGGTACCCTGGTTCATTGTGCTCATATAAGATATGGGGATCTCTTTACATGTATTTGTGGATACCTAGATATAAACCTAGATATAAATTGTCAGTCTAAACTCTTTTTAAGAGCAAAATAAACCAAAGAAATACAATTTGGAGAAGTTGATCCCAGAATTAAATTTTATAAGCACAGATCCTGATAATGCTAGCCAATAGGTTCTGTTTACATATGTGGATAGATAAAGTTTAATGTCTCAGAAGGGCCAGTATTCCTTAGCTACAACTTATCTATTGGACATTTTAGACTGGCTATCCCCATGGCTTCCCAAACTCAGAATGTCTAAAACCAGAACTTTATCTCTCCCAAATTCCATCCTTCTTCCAAATTTTTTTATTTCTATTAAGTATCTTATCAGCCTTCTAGTCAACTAGATTCTCAATGTTGGAGTCTCTTTGATTCTTCACTCTCTCGTCCCACATAGTTGCCAAGTCTTCTTAATTATCCCTCCACAGCCGCCCTCATATCTTTACTCTCAAAAAACAACCACTCTAGTTCAGGCCCTTATCATCTTTCAACTCTACTATTGAAAAAGTCTTCTAATTGTCTTCCTTCCTGAAGTCTCTCCCCGCCCGCCCACACACACAATCACACAACTGGCAAAGTGATTTGTCCAAAGCATAGTTCTCACACACTCAGAATGCTTCAATGGTTTCCTGTTTCTATTAGATCTTTTGTCAAATACAAATCTTTTTTAAAAAAATCATTTAGAAGTTTTCACAACCTGATTCCAATCTAACTGCTTCACTTTATACTAAATTACGCTACTTCATACACTTTTTGATCAAGTCAGATTGCTCTTGGGATTTCTCATACCCGACTTTTCATCTTTCTTTTTGTACTTTTATATAGGTTTCTTGTGCTTGGAATTCATTTTCTCCTCATCCTTAGCATTCCTTGTTTCCTTCAAATGTTAACTGAAGCACTACCTTCAACAGGCCTTTTTATTATCCCCTTGGTTTCTTGTGCTGCCTCTGCTCCAAAGCATTCGCTTGTATTTCTTTGTATAAACTCATGTCTTGGCATATATCATGTAAGTAGATTTTATATATATTTAAGAAAATATCTACTTTTTAAAGCATACTTTAAAAAGTAGATATTTCAAATTATCAGATCAAATTATACCATTTTTGTAAAGCATTTTACATAACTGGAAGTTCTATTTAAGTGCTGTTATTATTATTGTTATTGTTTTCCTTTTTGAAATTACTTTTGTTAATACTTTATATACTTCTTTGTATAGGTATTTTTTTTCTCCCAATAGCACCTCAAGTCAGGATCTATATCAATTAAAAAAATTTTAATCCCTGGCACCCAATACGTAGCAGAAACTTAATAAATGCTTATTGAATTAAATTTTTTATTTAAAGTCAGTAAGAAGCATCACCATGATGGCATTGGGCCATTTTTTGCTTGTGATGACTAAATAATAAGCACTATGATTAGTATAGCGGAAAGGGTGCTCGATTTATACACTGAATATGGCTTTATTTGTATCACTTTGGGCAAATCAATGAGCTTAATATTTTAATACATGACCAGTGAAAATGTGAAACTGGAAGAATAGAAAAAAAAGTATTTTATAAAATATGGTTCAGGATAAAGAAATGAAAGAAGACAAAAATTTGTGGAAGAGTTTCATTCCAGGGAGGCTAGGTGGCGTAGTGGATAAAGCACCAGCCCTGGAGTCAGGAGTACCTGGGTTCAAATCCGGCCTCAGACACTTAATAATTACCTAGCTATGTGGCCTTGGGCAAGCCACTTAACCCAGTTTGCCTTGCAAAAACCTAAAAAAAAAAGTTTCACTCCAATATACCTGGAAAGCTTTAAAAGAAAGTTCAAAGATATTAGATAGTGAGCACAAAACAATTCAAATGGGATTGATACTGTATTAATAGAAAGAAAGAAATTTTTACCAATGTGGATGGTTTTTCAAATCATTTGTCTGAGTCAACTATTGTCTAGTTAGAACAAAGATCAAAATCACTACCAAATTAGAAAAAAAATATAATAAAAGTGAAAATATACTGTATATAATTATCAATTCATATTCAACTTATTAAAATTGGGAAGGAGATAAAGGAAATGGCCCTGACATTGATTATCACTATTTTTTTTGAAGCTTAACTAATGAAAAGCAATTGCAGACCCCAAAACTTTTCCCAGGGTGCAGCCATCTTTGGTCCATTACTGACAAATGCTGCTCAAGCAATACAACCTTGCCCACTTAAAGCACTCAATATCTTCCTTCAGTTCCCTTTACCATAGTGCTCTATTCCTAGGAACCAGCTTTTCCTTCAGGTCCTACATGGGTAGCTTCATCTAAATCAGAACTTCTTCACTTGGAGTTCGTGCACTTATTTTTTTTTTAAAAAAGTTCTGATTTCCTTTGTAATCCTATTATTTTATTTTATTTATTTAAAATTATTATTATGAGAAATTTCATAGGTTTTACCAGACTGACTGAGGAATCCATGACACAAAAATGGTCAAAAAAACCCCTGCACTAAGGTAAAGGAAGCCACCTTTCCCCTCTGTGAATCCAGTTGCACACATAATTTGGATATTCTCTATGTAACTATCAACTCCCTTCCCCTCATGGAACTATCCACTAGGTTGCTGTCTCTCCCCCTTTCTTCCTCCCCTTGACTATCCCCTATCCCTATGCCCTTGTTGCTACCACTCTGACTTCAGCTATTTTTAAAGCCTATGTTAGTTCATTATCATCTTCACCTCTCAACCCTAGGAAAAATAATTCCTGGGTATAGCCTTAATTGCCATGACAAAAAAGTCAAAAGAGCCCTTAATCCTATTGTCACTAAACATTTGATCTCTTTTTCTTTATAAGGTGTTGTTTATATTTTCTATTTACATATAGAGATAGTTTTCAACATTAATTTTTTATTTTTTATTTTATTATTAATTTTTCTAATTATATATAAAAATAATATTCAACATTCATTTTTCTAACATTTTCCCCCTTAACCTAGGATAGCAAGTAATCTCATATAGGTTATATTTCCATATTAATTTCCACAATAGTAACACTGTGAAAGAAGAATCAGACCAAAAAGATGAAAACTGTGAGGAGGAAAAAGCAAAAAAAATTTAAAAGATGAAATAGTATGTTTTGATCTGCATTCAGATTCCATAGTTCTTTTTCTGGTTGTGGATGGCATTTTCCTTTCCAGATCTTTTAGAATTGTCTTTGATTGCTGTATTGCTGAGAAGAGTTAAATCTATTAAAGTTGATCCTCTCAGAATACAATATCTAAAACCAAGATTTCTCCCTCCCTCTCTTTCCCTTCCTCAAAATGACAAGCAGTCTGATAAAGGTCATACGCATGTAATCATGTTCTAGTCGGGTTATGAATGAAGAAACAAAACAAAAAGGAAAAACTATGGAAAAAACCCCATCAAAAAAAAAAACACAAAAAAGAGTGAAAATAGTAAGCTTTGATTTGAATTTAGACTCCACAGGTCTTTCTCTGGCTATGGATTGCATTTTATTGTCATGAGTCTTTGGAATTGTCTTGGATCTGTATTGCTGAGAAGCTAAATTTATCATAGTTGATCATCAGGCAATGTTCCTATTATTATGTACAGTGTTCTCCTGATTCTACTCACTTCACTCAGCATCAAATCATGTAAGTCTTTTCAGGTTTTTCTGAAATATTTGATCTCTTTTTACTGTCATAAAGAAAGAAAAGGCAATGTGATTTTATTTTTAAGTTGATTTGTAGAATATTATAGGGGAACATTATGTAAGATAAATAGTAGAAAAGATAGGGAAATGAATTTGAAAAGAGCCCAACATCACACTTAGTTATATCAGTTCATCTCAAGAGCTTTAAAAATGAACTGAAAGATGATAACAAGAGGAAAAATAGAACAAATCTATTAGTTTTCTTGAATAGGTTTCATCTTCTATAACAGAAGAATCACCACTCTGGATCAACACTTTAGTTTACAAGTTATTAAATGCAAGAAATATAAATGGTATTGCAAAAGATGAATATGGAAAATAATCAGAACACAGAGTCAGTGCTAGCGATGACAGTTTTAAAGAGTATTGAGGGATATCATATTTTTTGAGGACAGGAACATTTTCTTATTTATTTCTCTGCAGCAACCTAGTTCACAGCTAATGTAATCAAGGAGAAATGGGGGGAGGGTGGTGGTGGTGGTAGTGGTAGAGGTGGCTGTTGGTCAGACTGGCTAAATTTCCAACTCCTTGGTGGCTTGAGTGGCTTCAGTGTACAGCCAGATCAACCAAGGATCAAAGGATTACTTACAACCTTTCAAATTGTTACCTCTTAGTTCTCTTTCCTGACCAAATTGTTCTGAACAATTTCAAGGTCCAGAGAATAGTAGCTAAGAGGTTCTTGGAGTAGAGGGATTTAAGTTTCCACATTTCTAGATAAAAGAAAGGTTAGAAAAAAATTTAGATGATATTGGCAACAACTACAGCATAAAAAGATGATCATAAAGACATCAAAAACTGCTGAACCATATATCTATTTTCTTTTATTTTTACAATCTTTGATAGGCACTGTGACATAGAAGACAGAGAGAAGAAGACATGGGTTCCAATTTTGTCTATACTTCTTACTACCTATGGTCCCATATGTAATTCACATGCCTTTTCTAAGCAACTCTCCAGAACTTATCTAATAAGTTATAGACGGGATGTCACTTGTGTTAGTGTTTGATGTAGAAAATCTTTAAGAGAATGATCTGTATGGTATCAAGCATCAATATATCTGAAAAAAATAGACTTTCTCTTTCATAAATATTTTGACATTCAGACCTCATCTTCATAGTCACACAATTTATTGAAAGGAACAAATGCAATATTTCACTGTGTATTGTTTCTTAATTATGACAGCTTGTCTTACTATTTTTACTCACCTTTTCTTATTTACTTTGCCTTACCACTTTCCATCTTGAGTTCGTCTTTTTCTCATTCCTTTTCTTCATTCCATTGAGGTCTTCCTCATTTAGTCCTTTTTAACTTGTTACTTTAATCTTTTACTCATTTTTTTCTTTTTTCCCCTTTCTCAATAAAACCATAGAATTTTAGAATTGCAAGGGGACATGTGGTTATATAATCCAACCCCCAAAAGAACACCTAGTCACCAGACCTCTAAAGAGAGAGAACCTTCTGAACCAACCTATTGTATTTAGATATAGCTTCATTTTTTCCCTGAACTTTTCCCTTTATATTCAACCTGAATTTACCTCTCCTGAATTTCATCCATTGTTCTTAGTTATGTCCTTATGTCAAATGAACAAATCCAATCCCTATTGCACCTACAGCTTTTCTAGCTCTTAAAGGCAGCTATCTGATTCCCACCTTCAGAATAAGTAGTCCTAGTTCCTTCAAGCAATCCCCATGTATCATGAACTCAAGGCATAGTATTGGTCTGATTGTGATCCTCTGGACATTACCCAGGTAGGTGACACAGTGCGTGGAGCACTGACTTTGCAACCAGGAGGATAGGAGTATGAATCTAGCCTTAGAAACTTGACTCATACTAGCTAAATGACTTTGGGCAAGTCACTTAACCCTGGTTGCCTCTCCTCCAGACCATCTCCAGTTGTCCTGATCCATACCTGGCCACTGGACCCAAAAGACTCTGGAGGAGAAAGTGAGGTTGGTGACTTAGTACAGCAACCCCTCCCTCAAATCCAGTTCATGTGCCTGTCATGGCATCCTCTCTGATATCATAACTTCTTTGAAAATAAAGGGCAGATATTAGTTTCTTTCTTAATATATATAATGACTAGGACTAAACACTGCTAATTTCATGTCACTGGGCAAGTCACATTCCTACTTGCCTCAGTTTCCTCATCTGTAAAGTAATCAGGAGAAGAAAATGGCAAACTACTTCAGTACCTCTGCCAAGAAAATCCCAAAAAGGTCACAAAGAGTCAGACACAACTGAAAATGACAGACACTTCAACAGTAAACCTAAACACAACATCCAGATACATTCCAACTAGTGTAGAATACAATTGAATTATGGGCTTTATATTCTCACCAGCTCTGTCTCTTTTAATTCAAACTTCAAAAAGTGTTTTTTGAACATATTTCTATTGAGAGTATGTGTAGTATGCCCTGAAAATAAAATGATCTCAGTTTCTCTTTCCTAAATGCTTTCCTCTACACTTTCTAATATGGTTCCTAGATTATCTTGCAAGAATATACTTTCTTAGCATAATGCTCTCTCCATTTATGTTTTTACATTTGCCATTTCCTTTCTTTTTTTTTTTTTTGGTTTTTAACATTTTATTTGTTTTCCAATTTTGTACAATAGTAATATGTACCCATCATTTTTTGCAATGCTCTGAATTCTACAATTCCCCCCCTTCCCCCCCGAAGGCTGTCTGACAATCTCTACATTGTTTCCATGACATACATTGATGTAAATTGAATGTTATAAGAATAAACATAAGAATAAACATAGCCCCCCTCCCCCCCCAAGGAGATGGGAAACATCAAGAATAGAGAGAGAAAAAAATGTACTTTACTCTGTGTTCAGATTTCAATAGCTCTGTCTCTGGGGTGAGTTGCTTTTACTATCATAAGTCCACCAGAGAAGTTGCTTCAATATTTTCCCTTCACTTACTATTACTAGCTGTACATTCACTCTATTTCTCCCTACTCTCATTTGTTCTATTCTCTCTCTCTCTCTCTCCTTTCATCTTGGCCCTATCCAAAAGTGTATTGTATCTGAGTGCCCTCTTCCTTGATCTTCCCTCTCTTCTATCACCTATTCCTCCCTTCCCTCCCCCCATTCCCCCTCATCTTGTCCCATTCTTCCCATCCTTCTCCAGGGCAAGACAGATTTCCTCACTCTATTAAGTGTGCATGTCATTTCCTCCCTGAGCCATTTCTGATGAGAACAAAGGCTCACTCATTCTCCCTTGCCTTTCCCCCCTCCCCTCCATTGAAAAAGCTTTTTTTTTGACTCTCATGTGAAATCTCTCAGCTTCTTCTTCATCTCCTTTTCCTTCCTCCCAGTACTTTCCCCCATCACCCATTGACTCCATCCCTTTACCACATGATACCATTATATTCTGCTCCTTCCTATGTCTTGTCTGTATATGCTCCTTCTAACAGCTCTTATAAATGAGAAAGTTCATATGAATTATCAATATCTTCTTCCTGTGCAGGAATACAAACAGTTCAACATCATCAGGTTCCTCATAGTTAGTTCCTCTCTTCCACTCCATCTATGGTTCACCAGCATCCTGTACTTGGAGATCAAACTTTCTGTTCAGCTATGGTCATCTCATTAGGAAAGTTTGAAAATCCCCTGTTTCATTGAAAATGCATCTTTTTCCCTGAAAGAGGAGGGTCAGTTTTGCTGGGTAGTTGATTCTTGGTTGTAAACCAATATCTTTTGTCTTACGGAATCTCATATTCTAATCCCTATGAGCCCTTAATGTAGATGCTGCCAGATCCTATGTAATCCTGACTATGGAGCCTTGGTCGTTGAATTGTCTGTTTCTGGCAGCTTTTAGAATTTTCTCTTTGATTTGGGAGTTTTGAAATTGGCTATAATATTCCTGGAAGTTTTTCTTTTGGGATCCCTTTCAGGGGGTGACTGGCGAATTCTCTCAATTTCTATTTTACCCTCTGCTTCTAAGATCTCAGGGTAATTTTGCTGTTTTATTTCTTGAAAAATGAAGTCTAAAGTCTTCTGGTCCTGGCTTTCAGATAATCCAATAGTTTTCAAATTATTTCTTCTGGAAATGTTTTCAAGGTCAGTTGTTTTTTCAATGAGAGATTTCACATTTTCTTCTAATGTTTGGCTTTTTTTGGAAGAGTTTTATTTCTTTCTGCTTTCTTTCAAAGTCATCAGCTTCCTTCAGTTCCATTTTGCATTTGAAGGAGTTATTTTCTTCAGAGATCTTTTTTATCTCCTTTTCCAGCTGGCCAATTTTGCTTTTTAAGGCATTCTCCTCATTTGCCTTTTGTTTTGCTTTTTCCATTAGGTCTAAACTGGTTTTTAACATATTATTTTCTTCAGTATTTTTTTGTATATCTTTCACTAAGCTTTTGATTTGGTTTTCATGATTTTTCTGCATTGCTCTCATTTCTCCTCCTAATTTTTCCCCCACCTCCCTTAATTGCTTTTCAAAGTCTTTTTTTGAGCACATCCACAGTCTGAGCCCATTTTCTTTTTCTCTTGGAGGTTTTGGATATGGAAGCTTTGATTTTGTCATCATCTGAGTATGTATTTTGATCTTCCATAGGACTGAAGTAATTCTCTATGGTTAGATACTTCTTTTTTCTGTTGTTTACTCATTTCCTCAATCCAAGACTAATTTACAGCACTTCCAAGGCTTTGGGGTTGTTTTTTGGGGGAGAAACCCCACTGGGACCTTTATTCCTCCAAGATCTTATGCTCTCTAGCATGTGATTTGATATGTAGATGACCACAGCACTGCCCTCTGCCCTGGGGCTATAAGGAGGGATCCAGCTAGCTTAATATGGAAGCCCAAACTGTAATATCTGAGTGTAGGCAAACAGCAGGGTCCTACTCCAGGGACAGCTGAGAAATCTCTGCAGACTTCCCTTATGGTCTCTGGGGGTGCAGGCTGCTTTCTCCCAATTCTCACTGCAGATTCTATGGCCCTGGCTCCTTACTCCACACTCCCCCAGGTGCAGCAGAATTCTCTCATTGCCCCTTCAAGCTGTTGAGGGTGTTCTCTGGGCTGGGCTGGGCTGGGGTGTGCCCCACTCTTTTTCCAACCGCTGGTCCAGGTGAAGTACACCTTTTCCGTGGAACTTCTAAGTTTTCTTGGACTGCGAAAATGGATCACTCAGTCTTTCTGTGGGTTCTGGCCCTCTAAATTTTGGCTAGAACCATCATTTGTTTTTTGGGGGGTTTGGGGGTCGGAGTTGTCAGGTGTCATAGTTGTCAGGGAATGCTGCCTTCGCACTGTCTTGGCTCAGCCCCTCACTATTTCCTTTTAATAATATGCTAATCTAGTGACATTTCCTGGTTATGGGTCTGACCAAATGAGAATATATGTTGACTATTTTATAAACTTTATTTAATGTCATCATTATCATCCCATGATGACTTTATAAATTTGCCTCCTTGTAGTAGTAACTTTAGTTCATCTTCCTTGTTGCCTGTATTTTGAATATTTGTGACCTTTGGTTTTACTATTGACCCCATAGTGATACTTTGTTTTTTGGGCCTTATGGATATCTCAGTTGCTATTTTTCTTCCTACGTTTTATCTCCTCAGAATGGTCTATAGTTTCTTTCCATTTTCTTTTAAGTTTATAACATTTTATGTTTATATTTGTATGTCACCAAACAATTATATTCTTTCTTGCTTTTGTTAAGCACATTCAGTTCCTGGCCAGAACACCATCATTCTTATATTTTAAGCAGTCATTAAGAATTCTTAGGAATCTTTGGCATTGTTTTCTGGGTCCATCCTGGAAGTATATTTGTGCTAACACAAATCTCTAGATGTGACTAATGGCCTTACTTTCTGGCTAAAATAGGAAGTCACCAATTATCAGTATTTTATTCTTCTTCCTCTGGTTTACTGAATGATCCTTAACCAACAGTGCCTGTAGTTTAGCTTTATATTTTTCTTGGAGGACAAGTAACTGCTTTTTCCTTAGAGTATCTAATTTGTTTCACTTCAGAAAGAATTTCAAGCTCTTCCAAAAAAAAAAAAAGTAGTGCTTCTTATTTTATTCTTTCACTCTTTAAATGCTTGATGGAGATCATGGGGTCCTTTCTGCCCCCTTCAGATCTCCTTTTTCCCCTATTTTCTCCCTCCTCAGCTCTTCCGCCTCCCAATTGAAGTCCAACTTTTATTTTGTTTGTTTGTTTGTTTTAGAAACACTTCATTGTCCCAGATATTTTGGAATGTAGAAAGAAATTTTTCTAGTTTTTTCTCATTTGGAGGGAAGCTTTGGAATACTTATGTTTAAGTATGTGTGAATATACAGAGTTTTCACTTGGCCATGGCATATTTCATGCAAGCCACTCCAAAGTCTCTATATTCTCTCTTCTTATTGATAGTGAGATTCTTTTTCTCTTAATTTAAATTTTTGTGGGTATCTGGGTGATTATAACTTACCTCCTTTAGTAGGTTAACAACTTTTCTTATTCTTTTATCATCTCTCAACAATTTAAAAGACACACCCAATTTCTTTGTCCTTTTCTCATTAACATCTTACCTTGCCTTAACTTTTCTTACCTTCTCCTTCTTGAGTCTACACTTTTTTGAATCTTTTTTTATTTACATTTAGACTTGTCTCATATGGAACCCTCTTTCTCCTTTAGCTGGTTACTCCCAGCTTTTATGCAAGCTTTCCCTTTATTTCCCCCCTCCTTAAATTAATCTTTGGTCTTATTTGGAAGGTAAAGTTCTTGAAATATTTTCTTTGGGATCCTCTTCTGTCTATCCTATTCTTTTTTTTTCCCTTTAGAAGTAGAAATAGAAACTCAATGAAGCAAAAACCCATACTTGAGAGTTCCCCTAAGACATCTCTCATGCATTTGTTAATTTAACACTGCTCCTTGATAGCTACACAAACAGAAATGATTTTACTAAATGCAAAACAACAACTAACCATTGTTTAATACTTGCTATGCTGACCACTTTGCAAATATCTCATTGAATCCTAACATCCCTCGTAGGTAGGTACTATCATTATCCCAATTTTACAGTGGAAGAAACTGAGACAAAATTGCCCAGTCACAGCTAATAAGTTTCTGGTATGGGATTTTAACTCATGAAAATCAAGAAGGGGAGGGAACTGTCAATAGAGTCAAATGTTATGGGAAATTCTGGCTCCTTGAGGAAGGAAGTATTTTACATTTGTCTGTGTATTCCTAGCAGCTGGCCCAGGGTAGGTAGTTAATAAATACTTGTTGAATGAATAAATTTGGGTCCAGAGATGAAGACTAAGAACAGGCTTTTGCATTAGACAGTTAAGTGATCCTTGATGACCCTAGTTTCAGTAGACCTACATTATTTTCTCAGAATTTCTGGAAACAAAAGTCATATTGCCCAGTCAGTTAGCCAATAAATATTTTTTTCAGCACCACCGACTATGCCCAGGCACTCTGCTAAGAATTGGGTATGAAAAAAGAGGCAAAATACAAACTTTGCCCTCAAATAATTTACAATCTAACATTGAAAAGTGAGTTAGAGATTGAGAACCTGTGATTTCATTAGTGTGGGAAATGCTCAATGTGGAAACTCCTTGTCAAATGAAGATCAGCAAGTCAATTTTTTCTTAGAGAGTCATCTGTGACAGAGGGATTTAAACCCAATTCTTTTTTACCCCCAAATCCATTCTCTATATTATGCTGCCACCCATCCCGAAAAAATATACATTTTTTTCTTTATTTCTTCATTATTTAGTTACTGAATAAAATGATCTGATTTTACTTTAATTAGTGACACATCATTACAGAAACAGCTGTGAAATTGTGGAATATCATTTCCTTTTTTGACAGGATTAATAAATTAATGGATGAGGAGACTTTTGAATATAGTTAGCTTAGATCTTAGCAAAACTTTCAATAAAATCTCTCATGCTATTTTTGTGGAGAAAATGGAAGGATATGGGTTTGATATTAATGTAATCAGATGGGTTAAGAGGTGATTGAATGACTGAACTTGTTAATGGTTCAATAACAATAGGGTGAAAGGTCTCTAGTGAAATACCCCAGGGATCTGTGCTGGGTTCTGCACTATTTAATCTTTTTATTTTGCAGTTGGATAAAAGTACAAAAGACTATGCTCCTCAAATTCGCTAATGACCTAAATGTGGGAGGGATATCTAACACACAGAATCAGGATCCAAAAAGTCATTGTCAGACTAGGACATTGGACTGAATCTAATAAGATGAAATTTAATAATCATAAAGGTAAAAATCATATATTCAGATTTTAAAAAAACCCAAACTTCCTCAGCTTTATAAGATGGGAATAGTTAAGTAGCAGTTGTGATGAAACATATCTAGAAGTTTTAGTGGACTACAAGTTCCTTATGAGTTAAAAGTTTGACCTAGTAGCCCCCAAAACTAATACAGTTTCAGGCTACATTAAAGAGTCTAACTTCCAAGAGAAGAGGTGATAGTTCTACTAATGCTCTGCCCTCCTGTTTTCAGTTCTGGATACCCCACTTTAAAGAAAACACTGACAGATTAGGGAGTGTCCAGAGAAGGACAGTCAATATGGTGAAGGACCTTAAATCCATATGATATGAGAATTGATTGAAGTGGGAATGTTTATTTGGGAGATGAAGACTCAGTGTATATATGATCATATTTGAAAAGCTGATATGTGGATAAGGGCCTGGATTTCATTTTGGCCTCAGAAAGCAGAACCAAAAGCAATCAGTGGAAGTTGCGGATATAGGCTAGATGATAGGAAAAACTTCCTAATACTGAGTTGTCCAAAATATGGAACAAATTGTCTACAGATTAGTGGAATTCTCTTCATTGGAATTCTTCAAGTATGGCTAGATGACAATGATTTGAGTATTTATAATGGGAGTTCCTTTTGTCTACAGATTGGCCTAGATGATTTCTGAGGTCCCTTTCAACTTTCCAGTTCTCAAATAATGTGATTCTATGATTTACTAGTTAGGTTAATTTAGTTTACTCTTAAATTCATTATTTATAAACAGCAAACACTTTAAAAAAAATTTCTACCCCAGACTTGTGTATCTAATATAGTTGTCTGGAGTAGAATTTTATAAATGAAAGTCTAAATTTTTTTCACATTTACATGTATAATGAATACTTAAATCTATTGTAGAGTTTTTAAAAGAAAAATTTTTTTTATTTTTTGATATTTTTATCTTTGCAATGAATTTAAAGTTAATTTTCAAGAGATTAAACAGTTTGGTTTTTATCTGATTTAAAGTCATAGTTTTCTGATTAGCTTGAAATTTTTCTTTCTTTTTGTTTTAGGCTCTGATTTCATTAAGACCTCTACAGGAAAAGAAGCAGTAAATGCTACCTTTGCTGTAGCTATAGTGATGGTCCGTGCCATTAGAGACTTCTTTTGGAAAACTGGAAACAAGGTATCTTTATTGCAAGCAGATCTTTCTTCTAAGTAAAAATAATGTTGCTTATGATAGCAGTTATAGCCCCGATAACCATTTTAAAAAAATATACATACTGAAGACATGAACGACTCACCTTTATTGAGATAAATGTTTAATTTACCTTTTATTACAAAAGAATAAATTTGTGGTGCAAAAGTTCCATTAACAGAAAGTGAGTGTGAGTGGAGGTGTAAGTGTGTGTGACTGAGATGTAAACTGACTTTCTCTCCTTTTATTAACTGAAGACAATTTTATCACTGACAAGAGATTCCTAAATGGGTTCTTTAACGAACTAATTTTGCTGCTACACAGAGGCTTTCTGGCAAGGCATTGGCTAGTGAAAACAGGTTAATGCAGAAATTAAACTTCCTTGAGGAACGGAAAAAATTGCAGACTAACATTTATTGAATGATAAGCTGTGGTGGTGATATGAAAAGTATGCAATATAATGGGAAATAATCTTTTCCTGTCATTATTGAAGGACACACATAAATTGGTTTTTCTGTTGGGAAACCCCTGGTCCAGAAAAACTTATTACTTTTAATAATATGAGGTGAAGAGAAAATTCTTGAGGAGATGAACTTATTAAACAAAATAATGAAATACTGTGAAACAGCAGGGAAAAGGTAGCTAGGCGTTATATAGCTCTTGAATTAAATATCCATTTTTGCGTTTTATGGCAGTTGGATGTGCTCTCTGGAAGACTGTTAAGCTGAGGAGGGTATATGCTGGCCTTTGTCAACTTTTGAAAAATAATAATTTTGGGGAAAATATATGAAGTTAAAAGGGAAGAAAATGTTTGAGGTATTTTTAAATGTGCCTAGATTTTCCTTTTTGTATCAAGTTTCTTGTTAGCTGCAAATTATCTTAGGGGATTTTTTTTAACACACAAGTGGGGCGAATGCAGCATGCCTTAAAAATATTTTTACTTTCTCTTCTTGGGAAACCCTTTAAAACCAATCTTTACACTCTTTCAGAAAGGAAACTCTGAAAAAATCCTTTAATCCTTCGCCAATTGGCTGTGACAACTTTATATGTAGCTATTCAAGTTCATATATGGAGAAAGGCCCCTTTTTTAGTTTGGATGGTACTAGTCCTTTCATAGTTTTTTCCTGTTGAATAATTCCTTATCCTGTTATGTTGAGAAAAAACAATAGATGAAGTAAATATATCTATAAGAGATTTATTCTTCCCAGTATCAGGGCTCTTCCCATATACACACACACACACACACACACACACACAGTCATATTGTTTGACAGTGATCCCTTAGTTAATAAACTTTGGGAAAGGTTAGCCATGATACAAATATAGATCTTACCTTTGTTTCTTTAAACTAAGATATGGTGGAGCAAGATTAATCTTCTAGCATATATATATATATATATATATATATATATATATATATGTATATGTATATGTTAGAAACTGAATAGCTGGTCTTGTGAATGAATAAAATTGACTATTTAGGGCCCAATTCTGAATCTTGTGATTGTATTGATGATTTCTTTCTTTAGGTACTATGAACAAACTTCACTTAGGAAGATAGAAATGAAAGACAAATTACATTTATGTTTGCAAAATGAGCAACTCTCTGCAAGTCAGATAAAATCCCCTGGTAATAAGTTAATAACTAGATATTCTAATCTAATAGGGAAATAAAACCCAAACCAAATCCCAACAACCATTGATCTAGAAAATGAATGTTCTAATTCTAACTATGAGTTGAACTAGATTACCTCCGCTGTCCTTTCTGGCTCTAACATTCTAGATTGTAAAGTTGTATGTTAAGTGAGTGAAGCTGCCTGCCTCACCATCCATGCTATATGATCTTTTTGAAAAGTAAAATTTAATATTGTCTTCATTTCAGGTTTATGCTTTCTATATTGCTTCACTTTTAAAAGATGAAAGTTCTCTTTAATTGCAGTGTCCAAAAGGCTTACTGGACCTATATTGAACTAGATTGAAATTTTTTTGCAGGTATTTGTATATATGTTTGAATGTGTATATATATATATATATATATATACATATATATATATATATATATATATATATAAAACCACTTTTTGAGATCTTGAGGTTGCTTTTCAAAACCTTTGTGTCTGTGTTGTCATTGATAGTCTTTTTTATTAATGTTTTAGACAGAATTCATGACATAATGAAAAGAATTTTGTGTTACAAGAATTGTTTTCAACAGATCAACCAGCTTTTGAACCTAATTGAGTGAGCTTCAGGACAAGTTTATTAAGCCTCATTTTCTCATGTGAGGAATGGGGATAAGATTATAATAAAAATGCTTTACAAATTTAAAGCACTAAATATATGAGATATTCATCAGGATATCTATTTTCCATTGTTTAACCTTTATTTATTTATTTTTCTGTCTTTGAAGGAATAGGAAAGACCCTGAGTGGTATTCTTCCTTCTCTTTCTTCATTGTTGATTTGCTCTGCTTTATACTTCTCCAATGCCTTTATTGTACTTTGTAGTTTTCTGTGTTTGTGTTTTTACCCTTTATTAGATTCCATTCAGAAAGGATTCTTGGTAAGTGTTTGTGGGTTAGAATTAAATTGGTGCCAATGAATCAGCCTCTAGCTTTCTAAGGTTCTATGGACCAAAGATGTTTGAGAACCAGTCCTTAATTGTTTTTAAGCCATTCAAACTAACACATGGCCCTTTTCCTCTATTTATTTTTCAGATAGGTTTTAAACCAGCAGGAGGTATCCGTACCGCAAAGGATTCTCTTGCTTGGCTCTCACTTATTAAAGAGGAGCTTGGGAATGAATGGCTGAAACCAGAACTCTTTCGCATAGGAGCCAGCACTTTGCTTTTTGACATTGAGAGACAGGTGAGTTGCAGGAAGACCTTCACATCAGGGTATGACTCCCTCCAGCCCCTCTTCAATTAAGTCAGCATGGGTTTTTGAGAAACAAATTAAAAGTTGCATATCTCTCTGTGAATTACTTGCAAATTATAGTTTTCTCCAGAGAGGATTTAAAAGTCCAAAACTGGAAATGAAAATCCATCTGTTTCATTTTATTGTCAAATCCCTTTTGTGCCTTTCCTCATCTATCCCTGATGAGTCAGCGTAGTGTGGTGGAAAGAGCACTGGCTTTGAGGACAAAGGGCCTCTCTTCCAATCCCTGCTCTGTTCTGTAAATACCATTACATCATTTAACCTCTCTGGGCCTCAGTTTCCTCATTTCTAAAATGAAAGAATTGAGCTAGATAATTCCCAACCATTTCTATCCTTAATTCTATGATCCTTTACCTAAAATCTGTTGAGAGATAGATTAGATCAATAAAGTGTAAGAATTTTGTTAATCATATTTTGAATTAATTTAAATTTAAAAATTTCCTTCTAGATCTACCATCATGTAACTGGAAGATATGCTGCCCATCATGATCTTCCAATGGCTTAAATAAGTGACCAATGCCAGAAGAACTTTATGCAAGAACATCTTACTGTATGTGTACATACATATTTTATATATACATATATATGTATATATATATGAATTCTAAATAGTTGCTGAAACAGTCTGATTAAAAAAGAACTTGAGAAGTAGGTCAATGGCCACTTCTTTCTTTTTGGGGTTGTCTTTGTAATTAAATATAAAAATGAAGGACAAAATGTTATCTACTAGGGGCTCTTTTCTGAAGCCCAAAAGGCACATTTCTGATTTTCATAATGGTTGTAAAATCTGCAGTGTTAATCTTGAGTAAGCTTTCTCAAACTACTCTAAGTAATTTTTATGATAACTATGACAACATGCAAATTCTGTGAAAAATATAAAAAAAAGAAATGTTAAGCTCCCCCAGTAACACTTTGTAACAGGAGATTAATGTATGTCCTTGAACTACAACAGTAGCAAAATGAATTTGAAAAGTTACTGATTTGGTACTTATGCTTAGCCTGTGAAAATGTCAATTTTTGTGATTGTTTTTTTTAAAAAATTAATTGTACTAATGACTTTTCAAATACTGTTATTTGAAAAATTGAGTTACTGATTTTTAAATAAAAAAGATCTTGCTTTTAAAATTGTTTACAATTTTTTAAAATGATGATACATCATTTTAACTTATTAGTTAATTAACTGCCTAGAGATGTTTTAAGGATACTTTTTGGAATCTTCTTTATATTCCATGGAAGCATTTCTTAGAGAAAATCTCTTAGTACATTATTGAGTAAAAGTAGTTTATATGTAGATATTGAAGCTATTGGGCAGCTAGATGGTACAGTGGATAGAACAGTGGTCTTGGAGTCAGGAGAATTCTTCTTCCTAAGTTCAAATCTGGCCTCACACTTTACTAACCCTGTGACCTGGATAAGTTACTTAACCCTTTTGACTTCATTTCCCTCATATATAAAATGAGTTGGAAGAAGGAAATGCCAAACTACTCTAGTATCTTTACCAAGAAAACCAAATGGGATCCCAAAATGTCAGATTCCACTGGAAAACAAAGGAAAAAATAAAACTATTATATGCTAATGAATTGATCATATCCAGTTACTAGTTATTGGAGCCTGATACTCCATTTTACATATTCCTAAATCTTCATAGGCAAATAGGTTACACATTCGAGTGCTAGGTATGGAGTCAGGAAGACTTGAGTTCAAATCTACCTTCAGACACTTCCTAGCTGTGTGACCTTGGATAAGTTGTTCAACCTCTGTTTGCCACTGGAGAAGGAAATGGCATACCATTTCAGTATCTTTGTCAAGAAAAATCCATGGACAGAAGTTCATGGGATCATGAAGAGTTAGATATAACTGAAATGACTGAACAAAAACAACAAGCCTCACTTGTTTCCTTGTTTCCAGGATTTCAGCCCTGTTAATACTTATTAATGAAAAATCAACATTATTATCAGAAGCAGTTATTATGGGTGTTCTTTTAATTGCATGAGACATATATCTAGAGGACTTCCACTTTTGACAAACCAATGAAGAATTCCCCCACATAAAGGCATCCATTGTGAATATGATCCATAGTGGAAGCAAAGTGCATTTATCCTTTTCAGATGCTCTCTTAAAATGCTATTGCAGATTTCTACTTATAGTCCTAAACTTCTTTATCCTTTTGGGAGACATGATATACACTTATTCGGCTTCCTGTCCATCAAATGAAGGTACACCATAGCTATAATACCCACTATTATCACTACATGACAGGACCCAAGAAAGACTTATGAGTTAGTGATTATGGTTCTTGTTGGCACAGAGTGGCCCATATCTCCATGTCAATAAGGCTTTAGTTTTGGGTAAACTAATAATGGATTCCTTCTAAGCATACTTAATTTGGCTTTCCATTTTATCCATGGTTTCTTTATGCTTAATTGTTACTGAATCACTTTAATTTCTGGTCCAAGGTTTCTTTGCCAAGTCAGGAGGGATGTATCTATTTGCTTATTTCTTTCCAACCAAATCTAAAAATAAAAAATAAAATCAGAAGAATGCAAAAGCTCTATTAACACAAAATGCTGAATTTTAAGATAAAATATGAAGAGATAATTAAGAATTTAGAAGCCTTCCAAGAAAAAAAGGAAAACAAAGCAAAATGTATAAGGAAAAGCCATATAGAAAAGAAAGGAAAGTCTTCCAGAAAATAAAGTACAACCCCAAGACAACAAAGTACTTAAGGCAACTGCACAGGAAAATTGCCCAGAAATACAGGAAGCATATCATGCCAAAAGAAAAAGCAAATTAATTCGACAAGAAACATTATAATTATATTTAAGAATTGCAACAACAAACAACAAATTTTGCAATCAAGGAAAAACCCTTTGTGTTTTCAATGAAAAATGAGACTAGCACAGGACTACTTCTTATTTATAAGAAATAAAAGAAAAAATGGAATACAGTATTCTGAAAAGTAAATATTGGCAATCTTCCCAGAATAACACATTCTGAACAAAATTATCAATAAAAATAATTAGATGTTTGCAAAGGACAAAAACCTAGTTCTTCAAAAGAATGAAGGTCAAATAGGATATTCAACATGGGAGTATCAAATAGATGTAAGTTAAACAGGGAAATGTCTAAGATAATAAATTTTTGTTTTCAAATGATGTGACAGACATGAACGTTTACATTTTCTTTTTTAAAAAAACTTGCATTTTTTTGTGTGAGGCAAATAGTGTTCCATGACTTGCCCAAGGTCACAAAACTAGTAAGTGTCAAGTATCTGAGGTCAGTTTTGAACTCACATACTCCTGACTTCAGGGTGGGTGTTCTCTCCACTGTGTCATCTAGCTGCCTCAGCCTTTCATATTTTTTGAAGAACGTTGTGGAAGGTAAGAGCATCAGTGGACAAAATACGAGGAAGGGAAAAGAGAAGACTGAAGCAATAAATACAAAATGTAATTCACAATAAACTAATTACATTTATATCAGAGAAAAATGAATAGTTCCTCATTAATCAACCTATGAGTTTAGTCATACAATCAAGATAAATCACATGATTGTTAATATTTGAAGAAAATGTTTTTGATTTATTTCTTATAAAATATAGCATTCTTTGCTATTAAAAAATCTAAAAGGAACAAGTTTGGAAGTGTCCATCTTTACTATGATCAAAAGCATTTTTCTAAAAAAGTAAAAATTATTTTTAGTAGAGTAACATTAGAAGTTATTCTAGTACAAACAGGGATAAAACATGAATACTTTCTTCACTGTTTATTTGACACAATTTTAGAACTTCTAAATAAAGCAATAACAAGAGAAAGGGACAAATTACTCTATCTTTAATATCATTAATATGCAGAATTCCTTCATAAAGAAACTTGCTCAGTCTCAGGAAAAGGAGTTGTACTGTCATAGGAGAACAGGGACTCTCATGGTTCCAGGGCAGAGTGGAGTTCTGGTGGTCATCCACAGAGCAGGAGAGCAATATGAGCATCTCATAAGTTCTTGGAAGAACTGACGTCCCTGGTGTGTGTGTGTGTGTGGGGGGGGCTATCCCTGAAAATAGCTGCAAAAACCCTCAAAAGCTTGGGATAATGCAACCTCCACTCTGGAAACAGAGTTCCACCTTAATTTAACAGAGGCAAAATCAAGTCATACATAGGCTGGGGAAATGAACAAACAGAAGAAAAAAAATCTGACCATAGATAATTACTTTGGTCCTATGGAGTATCAAAATACACCTAACACAAAAAAAGTCAAAGCTTCTATATCCAAAGACTGCAAGAAAAAATATGACTTGGGCTATGGAAGAGCTCAAAAAAAAGTTTGAAAAATCAAGTAAGGGAGGTAGAGGAAAAATTGGGAGTAGAAATGAGAGTGATGTGGAAAAATAATGAAACCAAGTCAGCAGTTTCATGAAGGAATTGCAAAAATAAACTGAAGAAAATAACATTAAAAGTCAGTTTGAGTCAAATTTTAAAAAAGCCCACAAAATCAATGAAGAGAAGAATGCTTTAAAAAGCAGAATTGGTCAGATGGGAAAGGAATTACAAAAGTTTGCTGAAGAAAATGTAGAATGGACCTAAAGAAAGTGACTTTGTGAGGAATCAAGAAACAATAAAACAAAACCAAAAGAATGGAAAAACTAGAATATGAAATATCTCATTGGAAAAACAGCTGACCTAGAAAATAGATCCAGAAGAGATAATTTAAAAATTATTGAACTACCTGAAAGTCATGACCAAGGAAAAGACCCTAGACTTCATTTTTAAAGAAATTCTCCAGGAAAATTGCCCTGATACTCTAGAAGCAGAAGGTAAAATAGAAATTGAAAGAATTCACTAATCAACTCCTGAAAGAGTTCCCAAAATGAAAAATTCCAGGAATATTATAGCTAAATTGCAGAACTCTCAAGTCTAGGAGGAAATATTAAAAGCAGCCAGAAAGAAACCATTCAGGATGCTGCAAGGTTTAGTAGCTTCTAAATTAAGAGCTCATAGGGCTTGGAATATGATATACTGCAAGGCAAAAGAACTGGGATTACAACCAAAAATCAAAGAAAAACTGCATATATTCTTTCATGGGAAATGATGGATATTCAATGAAATAGGAGGCTTTCAAACTTTCCTGTTGAAACTACCAGGGATGAACAGAAGGTTTAATCTTCAAGCAGAACTCCGGCAAAACACTGAGAGGGTGATTGGGAAGGGCAAATTATGATGGATTTAATGATGTTTAAATGCTTATATTCCTGCAAGAGAAGATATTACTGATAGTTCACGAACCTTCTCATTTATTGGGGTCATTAGAAGGAGCATATATAGACAAAGCACAGGAGGGAGATGTATTTGAAGGTATAAAATATTAAAAAGATTGAGTTAATGGGCAAGAAAAGAATTTCCTGGAAGATAGGGAAAGAAGAGGTAGAATGAGGTAAGTTTTCACATTAAAGAGGCAAGGAAAAGTTTTTCAATGGAGTGCAAGAGAGGGAAGGTGAAGGAAAGTGAGCCTTTACTCTCACTGGAAGTTGCTCAGAGAGGAAATAACATATACACTCAATTGGATATAGAAATCTATCTTACCCTAGAGGAAAATAGGAGAGGAAAGGGATGGGAGAAAGGGGACAGGGGAAGGTGAGGGTATGTAGGTGACAGAAGAGCTGGAAGATTGTGGAGAGGGTAACCAAATACAACACACTTTTGAGGAGGGACAGGGTGAAAGGAGAGAGAGAATAGAGTAAGCAGGGAGGGGGAGGAGGGAATAGGATGGAGGGAAATACAGCTAGCAATAGCTACTGGGAAAAATATTGAAGCAATTTCTCTGATGGACTTATAAAAAAAGAACTGATGGTCTCTTAATACATACTGAGGTAGACTTTTTTTCTCACTTTATTTCTCTTGAGGTTTCTCTATCTTGGGGGGGGGGGGGTTATGTCTATTTCTGCAGCATGTCTATTGTAGTAATGTGTTTCCTGGCTGCACATTTGTGATCTACACCAAGTAACTTGCTTTCTCAATGCAGGGAGTGGGGTGGGAAGAAGGGAGAGAATTTGAAAATCAAGGTTTTGGAAGTAAATGTTGAAAGTTGCTTTTATGTAGCTGGGGTAACAATTAAAAATAATAATAATTTTCCTTGAACCTAAAAGAAAAAGCCTAGAGAAACAGAAAAAAACTGAATATATTGATTCATAGTTGTATACTGAATAAACCTACAAAAAACATGTGCATTTCTTATAGAATACTGGCAAAAAGCAGAAAGTAATTATAGACAAAAATTCTTTTAAAAATAACTCCAAAATATGTAAACAATTAAGAGAAAAAAATATAGACTATACAGAACACTATAGTGGAGGAAAGATGAAAAATAATTAGAATGATTCAATATTCAATACTCGACCATGCTAATGTAATAAAAATGATGAAACTACCTTATTTATAGATTTTATGATATACTAATAAAATTACCAAAGAAATATTTTACAGAAGTAGACAAAACAATAACAAAATCTATTTGGAAGAATAAAATTTATAAGAATCTCAAGGGATTTATTAAAAATACAAGTTAATTGGGGCAAGGATTATCAAACCTCCAAACTGCTTTGTAAAGTAATAATCATCAAGACTACATGATAGTGATTAAAAGATAGAAAATTAGATCAGTGGAATGACTAGATAAGGAAAAGAAGCAATCTAAAACAGTAGTTCAGTTTTTTGACAAACCCAAGAACGTAACTTATGGGGGGAAGAAAAGTAAGTCCTATGAAAACTAGAAAGTAGTTCAGTGGAAATTAATTTTTGACCAATGCCTTTTTGCCAGATATCACAATATATTCAAAAATGAATGTTCAATCTGAATATAAAAGATTTTATTGTAAAATAATTAAGAGAACAGGGTATGGTGTAGACTTACCCTTTATATTCTTAACCAAAATATACCTATTGTTTTTTCTTCTATCTGAATTACTATTTTCCCTGGATGTGAGATGATGTTTAAGAGAAACTATTAGAGTAGTTTTCAAGTTTTTTTTTGCCTAGTTTGTGATTCTCAACAATGTAGGATGGGCAGGAAGCTCATAGTAAGTTAGAAGAGGTGAGTTAAATGCCAACCACGATTGGTTGCCTTTACTTCCTTCCACTATCTTTAAGATTTAAACGTTTTAGGGGTGGCTAGGTGGCACAGTGGATAGATCACCAGCCCTGGAGTCAGGAGTACCTGAGTTCAAATCTGGCCTCAGACACTTAATAATTACGTAGCTATGTGGCCTTGGGCAAGCCACTTAACCCCACTGCCTTGCAAAAAGAAACCTAAAAAAAAAAGATTTGAACTTTTTCACCAGGCAAGCTATAGTAGGCAAATAATTATTACTATTGTCTTGAGTTTCCAAAAGATAATCAGACTCCTGGGTTGCTGCTATGACTAGAGACTCACTTGACTTTAGATTGGGCTGGAAATTATAACTGAGACCTTGTTCTTCTCCTTTAGTCTGAGCCACAGAGAGGCTGTTTGTTTTTGAGCTTGCTTCTCATTTAGTGCACAGCCTAAGGCCCAGGACTACTTTTCACCCCAGAATGCCATCTCTGAGCTCAGTTCTCCTTCCCAGTTCACCCTGGAGCTAATACTCAGAACTCAGTAGTGTGAGTGGTAAAACTGCCAGTTGGTACCTGTTTCTACTCCCTATACAAGTTTAGTCTTTTCTAAGTTGGTTATTGAACTTTGCCCAGATAAATGATCTTTCCCATTTCTAGAATGTTCCCCCATGATGTACTACTGACCCAAACCCAGTCTCTGTAGACCTCTCTATGTCTTTCTGCAGTGATCTGAACTTGGAAAAAAAACCATTTCTTTCCTTGGATTGCTCGATCAGGATTCAAACTGGTACATTTTCTGGACTATTTGGATTAAGGTATAGCTCTGTTTATCACTTTGATTCTACCGCTTTCACTATTACTTTCCCAGTTGTAGTTCAGAAATTCCCCTGAGCACCATTGAAGAAACAGAATGATCAAAAGTAGGAGGTTTTGATTAGAAAATAGATGACACCATGTAGGAATGCTTAAACTTTCCTTCCATATTTCTATTTTCAAGAAAATACATGATCACAGTATAGTGAATTTCTGAGTCCTCTGAATCTGTGTGAGAAAAAGTGGAAGAGGCAGAACCAAGATGGTAGATTACAGTTAGGGACCTGGCCAAACTCTCCCTTAAATCCTTCCAAAAACTCTTTAAATAATGACTATAAACAAATTCTAGTGACAGAACCCACAAAAAAAACATGGAGTGAAATAATTTTCCAGCCCAGGACAACTTAGCAGGTTGGCAGAAAAGGTCTGTTGCACCAGGGTGAAAGTGGAATGAAGTCAAGAGAAGATCATTGCAGCATAGATCTGACCTCAGAATACCAGGAGCAGACTTTGGAAATCACTGAATCAGTTGTGGCAACAGTTGCTTCCAAAGCTCTCGGGTCACATATGGTAAGGGGGTCAAACAACTGTTCAGATTACAGCAGTCTTTTTGTTATCATTGGGGCACAACTCTTGCTTTGCCTATACTCAGATCTGGTCATAGTCCTGGGATGCAGTCCCAGGGAGAGGAGGAACGGCATACCAGAGCATGCTGCTGCAGGGAAACAGAAGCCCCCCTCACAGTTCCAGAGCAGAAAAGAGTAATTATGGTCACTCACAGACTAGAACACAGGCCAGGAGAATAGTAAACACCTCTCCTTACATCATACTATCTTAGAAGAACTGAAATCTTTCAGGTTCCTAGAAAATTGAAAATAACTGCACAAAACTCCAGTAGCTTGGGGCAGTGTTTTCTCCATCCTGGAAGCAGAGTCCTTCTTTAATAAAGAGTTAAATCAAATCATAGACTGGGAAAATGAACAAACAGGAAAAAAAAACTGGCCATAGAAAGTTACTATGGTGAAAATAAAGATTTAAATGTAGACTCAGAAGAAGATAATAAAGTGAAAACTCCTACTTCCAAAGGCTCCAAGAAAACTATGAATTGTTCTCAGGCCATAGAAGAGCTCATCAAGGATTTTGAAAATCAGGTAAGAGAGGTAGAGAAAAAATTGGGAAGATAAATGAGGGTGATGCTAGCAAAACATGAAAAAGTCAAGAGTTTGGTAAGGGAGACAAAAACAATTGAAGAAAATAATACCCTTTAAAATTCAGACTAGGTCAAATGATAAAAGAGATACCAAAAAAAGAAATGCCTAAAAGAATTGATCAAATGGAAAAAGAGGCACAAAATTCAGTATAGGAAAAAAAATTCCTTAAAAAGTAGAATTGACCAAGGGAAAAAGGAGGTACAAAAGTTCATTGAAGAAAATAATTCCTTAAAAATTAGAATTGAACTAATGATATTATAGTAAAACAAAATCAAAAGAATGAAAAAAAATAGAAAATTGTAAAATATAGCATTGGGAAAGCAATTGACTTGGAAAACAGATCCAGAAGAAATTATTTAGAATTTATTGGACTACCTGAAAGCATGATCAAAATCAGAACCTAGACATCATCTTTCAAGAGATTATAAAGGAAAACTGTCCTGATATTCTCGAACCAGAGGGTAAAATAGAAATTGAAGGAATCCACTGATCTCCTGAAATATAGAACTAAATCAAAACACCAAGGAATATTATAGTCAAATTCCAGAGCTCTCAGGTCAGAGAGAAAATATTGTAAACAGTCAAAAAGAAACAATTCAAGTATTGTGGAATCACAGTCAGGATTTGACTGTTTACAATATTTTCTCTTTGAGCTGAGAGCTCTGGTAACAAGTTTTAGCAGCTTCTACAATATAGGATCATAGGCAGATATGAATTGAATATGAAAGGATGATAGCTAAAAAGAATAAAATTAAGGAGTGAGAGAAGGATGTACTGGGGAAAAGGGAAAGGAAGAGGCAGAACAAGGTAAATTATCTTACATAAAAGAGGCAAGGAAAGAGATTAAGGAGAGTGAGTGGACTGATTCTCATCAGAATTGGCTCAAAGAGGGAATAACATACGCACTCAGTAGGATAGAGAAATCTATTTTCCCTCCAGGAAGATAAAAGGGGAAGGAGATCAGAAAAGGAGGGGGGGTAGACATAGTCAAAACAATTTTAAGGAGGGACAAGGTGAAGGGAGAGAGAGAAGGGAATAAATGAGAATGGGAGAATAGGATGGAGAGAAATACAGTTAGCAATAGTAACTGTGAAAAAATTTTGAAGCAAGTTTCTCTAACAATAAGAACTGATTCAAATTTATAAAAATTAGAATCACTCCTTAACTGATAAATGACTAAATATATGAATAGTTTTCATATCAATAGCCATATTAGAAAAAATATTCTAAATCACTATAGAATGGAGAAATGCAAATTAAAATATTTCTGAGATAATACCTTTATACCTATTAGATTTACAATTAGAAAAGGAAAAGGAAAAAGGTGGGAGAACATATAGGACATAATGAGACATTAATGCGCTGTTGGTGGATTTGTGAACTGATTCATCGTTTTTGTCGAGAAATTTAGAACATTGCTCAAAGGGCTATGAAACCATGCATGAATATTTTAACCACTCTTTTCTGGTGGCAAGGAATTGGAAATTGAGGGCCCATCCACTGGGGAATGTGATGTGTGATTATGATTGAAAGCTATTGTGATATAAGAAATTATGTGTAGAAATGCTCTCAAAAAATCTGAAAAGACTTACATGAATAGATGTAAAAGGAAATGTACTACATACAAAGTAATAGCAATGTTGTAGGATAATCAGCTTTGAATGACTACTTTTCTCAGCAATACAAAGACCCAAGACAGCTATGAAGGATTTATGATGAAAGAATGCTATCCATCTCAGAGAAAGAACTAATAGTGTCTGAATACAGATTGAAGCCTACTTTTTTTAAACTTTATTTTTCTTGAGGTTTCTTTGGGGGAAAGTGCAAGTTAATGTTTTCTTTCCCAACATGACTATTATGGAAACGTAATGTGCATGACTACACATTTATAACTGTAAGATAAGAAGCACATACAAGATGTTCTGCTTTTATAGATAGTGTCAAATAAGGAGTTGGTCAAAGAATGCTGTAGGAAGTGATAACTTCTGCCACCTCAGTGGTCTGAGACCTTAGTTTTAGGGAGTAAAAGGGGTCAGAAAGCACAGTGTCCTAAGTTATTGTGCATGCTTCACATATATTAACTTCTCTACCCCAGGAGGAGCTTAAAATTCTTTATATTTGTGATGTTGGGGAGTCATGACCAGGGTGGAGGAACATATCAAGGAGTAACATGTAAGAGGTGGATTAGAAAATTGGGATTTACATAATCCCAGTCAATGAAGGTCTGAGGGAGGGAACTGAAGTTTCAAGGGCAGAGATAAAAGGTGCTTCCTCATTGGTTCTGTGTTTCTGTCTTTGATGACACACACTTTTCCTGTATTAAATTTTTAAGTTACTTTGCTCACCTTGAAGTCTCTTTTTCCTTTAAGATTTGTTTCTAACAATTATGGGAGCTTATCACAGGATCTGGCATTGGAGGGAAGAGCATCCATCATGGGATTGTGGGTGAGTGCCTTCCCCATCTGTCTGCAGGCCCAGAGACTTTCTCTTTGGGAAAGGGATAACTGAACTGTCAGGGAATTTTGCCCAACAATCATTATGGGAGCCTTTACAAGGGCAAAGTAGGAAAAATTTGGACTTATAAGTATTTTCATATTAGTGACATCTTGCAGAATTCAGAGACTGTGAATCTGAATGCCTGTTAGGAAGTGCTTAGATTATGAAAGAAACTGGATCTGAGGTTCTCTTGTTTGGAACAGCAGGGGAAGGACACAAGACCAGAACATGAATAGTTGCTGAATAGACAGGATCGAGAAATAAGGGAAATTAAGATACCTGGAAAGGGGAGAGAGTGTCCCTGGGAGATATTCTTCCAGAAAAGCCCTTTGGGAGGATATCTGGATAACTGTACTTGAACTGGAAGTGAGGAGAAAAACAAAGTCCTAAAGATGGATGGATGAGATGTGTTTGTGTTTTTGCATCTGTCTTTGATGATATTCACCCTCCCAGCATGGATGTATTAAAATTTTAAGGTACTTCATTCACCCTGGAGTCTTTGTTTTTCCTTTAAGATTTATTTATAATACAATCTGTATCAAATTACTTGATTTCTCAGTGGGGTGGCACAGAGGGGACAAGAGGAAGGGAGAGAATTTGAAACTCAAACTTTTAAATACTAATGTTAAAATTGTTTTTACATGTAAGGAAATACAAAATACTAAATTAAAAAATTAGTGTGGAATAATTCTCAAGTTTTACCTCACATAATCTAAATTGGCAAAGGTAATCCCCCAAAATGGTAACAATCAACATTAGAAGAGTTGAGGGAAGAAATATATACTAATGCACTGTTGATAGAGCTGTAAATGAGTCCAAAAATTCTGTATATATCCATTTGGACTTTCACAAGAAAAGTGACAACATTATTCATACTTTTTGCCTTAGGTAATTACACTAATGGGCATCTGAAATTCAACATGCCCAAAATATAATTCATTATCATTATCATTAAAATTACTCTTTCTCTAAACTTTACTCATTTTGTTAAGGTTTCTTATATCAGTCACTTGGGTTCTCAAAGTCAAAATCTTTCTTAATCATTATCATTTCCCTTACTCGCTTACTGCTTTATCTTACCAGTTGTCAGACACTGTTGGTTTGATCTCTATAGCTCTTAAATCTCTTTCCATTAGCAATGACATCAGTTTAGTTCGGACTCATCATCTCTTACCAAAATAATTGTAATGGTCTTCTAATTATTCTGCTTCTAGTATCTTTCCAATTCATCTTTGACATACCTGCCATATACCTCCCTTGCCCCCAAATCCTTTATTGCATCTTTGATAGAGAATCAGTAGCTAAACACTTAAACTTTCCTTGACGATTAGTTCCAGATTAGCTTTCTAGGCTTACTTTATATTATTTCCCTTCAGTCAATTAACATTCTAGTCAAAGTGACCTACCAGCTGAAATATTTGGCATTCAATTTTCAGTCTCTATGTCTTTGTGTAAACTGTTCTCCAGGCCAGAAATGTACCTCTTACTCATTCCAGAATGGTGGAAAGACTAGTGACAGATTAGGATTCATTAAAAGAATTTGTAATATTTTCCTTGGTGAAAAGCTTTTTTCAGGGGGGGAGGGGAAGGAGAGGTTTAGGGATTATCTTCAAATTTTTGAAGAAGTTTCTTGTGGTAAAAAAAAACTGAATTTGTTTGAAGATATTAGACTAGCTTTGGCCTAGGGAGTAGAACCAAGGGTAATGTTTGAAAGATGAAAAGTGGCAAATTTATGGTTCAAGTCAGGGAAATATTTTCAATAGATAGAACTATCTGTAAGTGGAATGAACTGCCCAAGGAGATATTAGGTTCTCCCTCACTGAAGTTCTTTAAGTAGGGACTGGATGTACCTTTGTCACTTAAATTTTAGTGGAGACTCCTTCTTAAGTACTGATTTGCCTGAATGTATATTGAATTTTTTTTCCAGCTCCAAATCCTGTGATCCTAAGACAGGGAAAAACAAAATAATTGTGAAAACAAATTATTGTGGTATTGTTTTAAAAATACAGACAAAACCAAAATCATAACTGAATGTTTGTTGATAGAATTTTTCCCCCTCTCTGGGACTTGTAAGAATGTCAACCAGGCAGTATCCTTTACTGTGTTGTTCAGCAGTTATGATAGTTGTTTATTTTGACAGTTCCTATGATAAATTTCTGAATTTCTTAGGTAACCACTGATTAGGTGGTAACCACTGATACTACTTAGGTCTCTGGTTACATAAAGAGAGCAAATATATTATTGAAAACTTTTTATATTCCTTAATATTTATATGGGCAAAAATTATCTACCTGATCCATTTCTACCTTTCAAAAATAACTTTTTCTCAAAATTCTTTATTATTTATCCTTTGGAGAATATGTTTCCAGAGAACTAAATATAAAGACCTCCTATCCTTCAGTTAAATTTTACATTCTAAAAATTTCTGACAACTTCTTGCTGAAGATAAGAAAATTAAAAAGTTGATAAATAAAAGGTTGACTTTTCAATCCAAGAGTCTATGCAGGTAATCCACTGTCACAGATTGAATTTTTAGGCATGTTTCATTGATCTTTTCACTCTAGTATTTCTAGAGTATCTTGCCAACTACGCATTGCTATTGGGGTAGATTCCTAACTCATCTGATTAGGATGTTTTCTCTTGTTTCCAAGGAACTATGGAAGCTACCAATTAAATGATTAGAAGAATAGTTTAAAAGTGGAAAATAAAATGTAGGAATAAGCACCATCCTTGAACAAATAGTTAATGATGTCCATGATCAGATTTTGGTTGTTGAGTATATGTGCTTCAAAAAGGGCACTGAGCAATGTATTTCGTACATAAATACATGTGACAAATTTCTTTCAGACTTATAGAAACTCATTTCCTTCTTTATTCAATTTATAGACTATGCTTTTCATAAAAAATTTAATTAAAATTAGTTATGGGGGTGGCTAGGTGGTGCAGTGGATAGAGCACCAGCCCTGGAGTCAGAAGAACCTGAGTTCAAATGTGACCTCAGACACTTAATAATTACCTAGTTGTGTGGCCTTGGGCAAGCCACTTAACCCCACTGCCTTGCAAAAAAACCCTAAAAGTCAGTTATGGAAATAAACTCTTTAAAATTTATACATATTCTCTTCCCTCTCTCAAAATAGTTTAAAGGCATTGAACATGACAAGCACCAAACAACATGACAAAAAATGAAATTTTTTCTAGCTTGACAGAAAGGAAATGTCTTTCATGGTTATAGATGTGGGAGTTGTTTTAGAATGCATCATCAACTTCATAGGAATAAAACCCCAAATATAATTGTTTCAAAAGAAAAGGTAAAGGGGCAGTTAGGTGGCACAGTGAATAGAGTATTGGCCCTGGAGTCAGGAAGACTTGAGTTCAAATCCAACCTCAGATATATGATACTTACTAGCTATATGATCTTGGGCAAGTCACTTAACCCCATTGAGCTACCAGAAAAGAAAAAGTAAAGATGAGAAGAAACTGGACACATCTTCAACATGACCTACTTAAACATGATATTGAGTCTCCACAAAAAGGGAAAATGGACAAAAAATAATAATATTGAGTCTAAATATCTCTAATAAATAGGTTATCAGTTAAGGGACATTGATTGCAACAGTGAGGAAAACAAACCTCTTTCTCTGCTTCCTAAAACATGCCCAAAGAATTCAGTTGTACTTATTGCCTCAAGTGATATGGCTGGATAACCTTGGAGAAGTCACTTAAGTCCTATGAATCTTAATTTTCTCATATGTAAAATGAGGTGAGTGGACAAAGTGGCCATAAAGGTCTCTTCTAGCTTTATATCTTCAGTCCTAGGATCCTGTTCATTCACCTCTCAGTGTCCCCTAGATAACTTTCTAAGTGTATATTTGTTTGCATTTTGTCTCTCTCATTAGATTAAAAACTCCTTAAGGACAAGAGTTGGATTTCCCCCCTTTTTGCATTCTTAGTGCTTAGTACATTGCCCTGTGTGCTTAGATACTCATCAATAATTATTGATTGATTGTTTTACTACAAGTTCCAGAATAGGTGCAGATCATCGTTGCTAGAAAAAAGTTACCTCATGGGAGTTTTCTATATCAATTAAAACAGTAATAGCTTCTAATGAGAGAAGTAGAGATAAGTCCCAATTGTTTTTGTTGATTACCTCCCTTCTTGTTTCTTTCCCTAAAAAAGTTTGGCAGAGTAAAAAAGAGTATGCTATAGTACATACACTTATCCAAAAAGATGTTTTACAGGCATATATTAAGATTAAAATCATTCCTTGGCAAATGCACAGAAATAACTTTGTTTATAATAAAGATGAATTGATACTATCAATATCAAATTATCCACAAATACTAGGAGATACACTTTCCACTCTCGTAGATGGTATCTACTCAGTTTTAATGAATCCTAGCCTTCAGACTGGGGCAGGTTCTCCAATAGTGCTTGTTTCTGTTTCACATTATTCTAACTAAATTACACCAAACTATAAGCTGTCCTCAAAAAATTCTATGGCCACTGAAAGTTGTTTGTCTTAGGTGATTAGGTGATGCAGTGGATAGAATGCTAATCAAAAAGACTTGAGTTCAAATTTGGCTTCAAATACTAGTTCTGGAATTGTAGGCAATTAACCATGCCTCAATTTCTTCATCTGTAAAAATGGGCATAATAACAGCACATACCTTTCAGAGTTGCTATGAGAAACAAATGAGATATTTGTAAAGCACTTAGCCTAATGCTTTACATAGTAGATTCTATATAAATGACCTATCAAAGGGAAAGGCCTTAGGACAGGAAGGATCTTCTAGGATGAAAAAAGATAGTGGAATCATGGTAGAGAAAGAAGTCTGGAGATTCAGGAGTAGAGTCCAGAGAGAAATTAAGTAAGGCAATGACCTTTTTCAATCTTAATCCTTTATGACTCTTTTGCAGTGTTTGATACTGTTGATTGCCCCTTTCTCTTCTATAATTTCCTTGAGTTTTCATAACACTGCTTTCTCCTGGTTCTGCTACGATTTATCTTGCCATTTCTTCTGTTTCCTTTCCTGTATCATTGTCATTTATGATCTTATCCCTCTGCATAGTGCTACCCTAGGATTCTACCCTAGACCTTCCTTACCTTTCTCTCATCATTCTCCCTTTGGTCATTTCATCAGTTCCCTAGGGATTGACTATCAACTTTATGTAAATGAATTCCAAATCAACATATTCAAACTTCATCTGTTTTCTGAGCTCTTCTCCTGCTGTCAGCTGCTTTCTAGTCAGCTTCACTCTGATATCACAAAAGCATTTCAAGTTCAAAATGTCAAAAATGTGACTCATTATCTTCCCCTGACACCTAAATCCATCTTTCTCACTTAACAATTTCTGTCATTTGTTTTTTACCATTCTTCTATCACTAAGGTTCATAACCTCAGAGTCAACCTTTCTCCCACCATATTGAATCAGTTGAAAAGTCTTGCTTGGTTTTATCTCCACGACAACCCTTGCAAATGTTCTTTTCTCTCTGTGATTATTACCACCATAGATCAGTTCTTTTCACCTCTCCCCTGAACCATTATAATAATCTCTTAATTTATTGCCTTGTATCCATCTTCTTCTATTCTAAATTCATCTGCCATACAGCTTGATATAATCATACAGTGATATTCCCAGAGTACTGACCAGATCATTCTTCTGCTCTAATAGCTTTAATATTTCCCTACTGTTTTTAGGATAAAACATAAATTTCCTTGTTCCTATGGGAGCTCTTTCCAAACTAGACTTATCCTAGCTCTCTAGGCTCTTTTCATAGAACTCTACCATACATATACAACATTTCAATCCAATTGTCCCCCAATATGATTTCTATTTCCTGACTGCTATCTACTATGCTCAGGATGTTTTCCCTCCTCATCTCCACCTTGTGGAATCCTAAGTTTCCTTCAAAGCTTAGCTCAAGGGTAACTCCTATTTGAAGTCTTCCTTATCTTTCCTGTTATCAGTGTTCTCTCTATTAGAGAATGTATCTATTTTTAATTCATTTGTAGGTAGCTCTTACATAAAGAATTTCAGTGCAGGTGGATGTCTGCAGATTGGGGCAGAAATATTTAGTTTTCTCTGATGGAACACTTCGTATATCTTGGAATATTTCAGCTCCCAAGTCCTTGGAGCAGTACACCATATGTATTGCTGGCCCATTTTTTTGGTTATACTCTTCAGCTGCATTGCAACTACTCAAGTAAGTGGGCATTATATTCATGTTTATAGCCATGTTTACCTCCAATGCAATTTGTAAAAATTAATGATAAAAATTTCTTTAGTTTTGTCTTCAACTTTGTAGAACCTAGAATAGTGTCTGATACATAGTAGGGACTTAACAAATGTTCACTGAATTTATTTTCATTTAATTGAAATAAATAACTGGGGATGTATTCTACTTGTATTCACAAAAGATGAAAAAAAACAAAGGAAGGCCTCTAGGTCAAGAAATATATCATCCATATAGAATTTATGAAAGGACATGGATAATAATTTAGCAGGATGTGAAGGTATGAATATATTGTGATCTGCACTGGTGAATTGAATTAACCTCACTGATGAGATCAGGGATCCATTGACATATCAAAGTGCCCAATGCATCACTGAGGCTATCTGTTTGTTATCTCTCATGCTTAGAACAATGATTGGCCCACCTCCTTCTCTAATCTTCCGTATTCCTAAACACATCTTTTATACCACTTCATCAGATCAAGTAATATGCTACAGACTATTTATCTCCACCATGGGTCTTTCCAATATCTGTAAATTATCTGCAATTCTGATTCTTCTAGGTTGATAGTGTTCTATAGTTCACAACCAAATAGCATCTTGTGTCATAGTAAAACAAAAATAATGAACAAATTTAATTTTATTACCAGTACTAAAATGAACATTGGATTATTTTATTTTTTCCTGTGAAACTTAAAATATATTTTAAAAAAGCAGGGCTAGTATATTTGGATGTGAAATGGAGTTAAATTTCAAAAGTTTAATAATGACAAAATGAGAAATATATTAGTTTTGATAACTGAAAAAAAGGTCATGAAATGAAGCTAATGCCTATATTTCTACTTTCTTTTTTTGACTCAGATGTCTTCCTTCCCATGAAAATGAGTATTTAATATCAACCACCAAATGATCTTTTCTAGAAATGACCACAGGTAACATCTGGATGATGTATAAAATATGTAGTAAAAACAATCACTTTTAATTATCTAAAACCTGCTCAAGAGAGGGTTGGAGGCATATCCATTCAGTTAATTATTTTTTAATAAGGAAAATGGGGATCAGAATGTTTAATGTCAAATATGTTAACTAACTACTGATCTTACATTAAGACTGAGGAAAAAAGATTAGAAAGAGTCTAAATGTAGGGAAGTGGGAAGGAGAAATGCAAAAAAAAAGACAAGACTAAAATATAGTTTTAAAACTTAGACGTTTAAAAATTAGACTGGGGGAGGTTAGGTGGTTCAGTGGATAGAGCACCCACCCTGGCATCAGGAGTACCTGAGTTCAAATCCGGCCTCAGACACCTAATAATTACCTAGCTGTGTGGTCTTGGGGAAGCCACTTAACCCCATTGCCTTGCATAAACCTAAAAAAAAAAAAGATAGATGGACTTTTGAAGTATCAGAGTATATTATGAAGCTATAAATTGTAGCAGAGTATTAGAAAAATCAAGTGCATGTGTTTTAAAGCTACTGTGGCTTAATGAAAGGAAATATAGTAAAATTCACTTTGAATATTGAAGAGAAGGAAAGAAGGAAATAAGCATATGGTATTTGGCATATAGTAGGCACTTTACAAATATTAATTCATTTAATCTTCACAAAAGCCTATGACATAGGTACTATTATTATCTTTAGTTTACAGTTGTGGAAATTGAAGCAACAGAAGTTGTGTCTAAGAAGTTTATACTTGCTCAGAGTTATATAACTAGAAAGTGTCTGAGGCTGGAAATTTGAACACTGGTCTTTTTTGATTCTAGTCCAGAGTTCTATTGTCTTTGCCATGTAGCTGTCCCTAGGCAGGGAACCTCGGTAAACTTCTAGTGATCTACAAAGACTATTAAAGATTTAGAAAATTGGATTTAAATAGAAGAAAAATAAATCTTGAAGTTTTTTATTTTTAAGTAATTTTTTTAAATTATAGAATATGACAACCTGTAGTACCTTATTTCCACTGAAAAAAATTGCCTAAAAGGAATTGAGATAAGGTCTTGTAATGTGCTTTGCAAAACTTAATTCCCTGGAAACAATGTAAAGATTATCAGATTGCCTTCTGTGGGAGGGGGGAGGGGGGGGAGGGGGAAGGAAAGGGAAGGTGGGGGGAAAAAGTGTAAAATTCAAAACTACCAAAAAAAGATAGGTAGAAACTATGATTTGTATATAATTAGAAAACAAAATATTTATATAATTAAAAAATGTAATGCCAGTTACTTTTGTTCTTAGGAATATTTAAAAAATTGAAGGCTGTTAAATACTGGAATAAAGAACTAAGAAAGGTCTTTTTTTTTTCCCATGAAAGGCTTTTCTAAAATGAGTAGTCTCATCTAACCTAAATGATTAGGTAGGTGAATTAATTAGGTCACCTGAAGTTACTAACTTCTGACCCAATGTTTCCAGAATAAACACGGCTTTGAAACTGTTAAATTGCATCAACTATAGACCAACCTTACCTGAGTTCTTCCTTATTATGAAACTTATAAGAACCCATTTGGTTTTTGAAAAAAAATAGTTGGTTAAATATAATAAAATCTGACCCCACAAATTTTTTTAAGGCTTTTTGCAAGGCAAGGGGGCTTAAGTGACCTGCCCAAGGCTACACAGCGAGGTAATTATTAAGTGTCTGAGGTCACGTTTGAAGTCAGGTCCTCCTGACTCTAGGGCCATTGCTCTATCTACTGTGTCACCTAGCTGCCCCCCAACACATTCCTTTACAACATGGTGTTTTCTATACCTACATCAAATTATTCAAGATTCTTAGAAAGACTATTTGAAATCATCCTGCTCCATGATCTTCCAGTCATAAAATATATGTAAGATATAAAACAGGTGGATTTGTATTCACCAAAGGGGTTCACTCACCATTGTGATGGAGGAGATTCATTATGAATAGTGCAGTATCCCAGATGCTTTCGTTTGCAGTTGACATTGGAACAAACATTAAAACATTGCAGAAACTCCTGGAAGAGGTCCATGATTATGATTTTATTTTTATTTTTTAATTTTTTTCCTTTTTTTAAATTTATTTTTTTATTCTCATTTTGTACAAATGTTTTTTTTACATTAATAAAATATTCTTGTTTACAAGTAAACAAAATACTCCTCCTCCCCCATGAATATAGATAGACTTGTTTGGGTGAAAAAAGTAAAGGGCAGAGAAAAAAATTAAAATAAAAACAATAATAATAGTAATAATTGTAGGTATGGCCAGGTGGCGCAATGGATGAAGCACCAGCCCTGGAGCCACAAGCACCTGAGTCCATATCCAGCCTTGTAAACCCAACAATCACCCAGCCGTGTGACATGCAAACCACCTGATCCCCACTGCCCTGCAAAAAACAAAAAAAAGAAAGAAAAAAAGAGACCCAAAATAAAATAAAATAGTAATAATAGTAGGGGTGGCTGGGTGGCAGACAGAGCATTGGCCCTTGAGCCAGGAGCACCTGGGTCCAAATCTGGCCCCAGACACCCAAAGATCACCCCGCTATGTGGCCCCAGGCAGGCCACCCAGCCCCACTTGCCCTGCACCCTCCCCCAAATAATAAAATAACAAAAAATGAGCTTGAGTCTTTGTTCTAACACCAACAACTCTGTCATGGGTGGATCTCATTCTTTATGATAAGTCCATCACAAAAGTTATTTCCATATTTTTCCACCATTGCCATTGCTGATCACAACTCCCTCCTTTCTTATTTCTCCACTACCATGTACTCTATTTTCTCTCCCCTTTCACTCTGACTCTGCTGTAGGGTCACTGAGTGGCGCAGCAGACAGATCCCTGGTCCTGGGGCCAAGAAGCCCTGAGCCCCACTACCACCCCTTAGGCCCAGAATCCTCCCGGCCCTGTGGTCCTGGGCAGGCTTTCCATTCCCAGACCCTTGCAAGAAGTAAGAAAGAAAATGTGTTATATCTGGCCACTCTCTCCCCATGGTCCATCCTCTCCTCCTTTATTCACATCCCCACCCCTTCCCCCTGCTCCCCCCTCCTTCTTACTCCAGATGTCTATACCCCATTGAATATATTTGCTGTTTCCTTTCCTAGCCATCTCTGATGAGAGAAAAGTTTCCCTCATTCCCTCTTGCCTCCCCGCTTCCATATCATTGCAATAGCTCATTGTAATAAAAAAAATCTTATGTGAAATATCTTGGACTATTCCCCCTCTCCTTTTTCTTTCTCCCATTCCATTTCCCTTTTTTTTCTATTGACTCCGTTTTTACACCATATTTTATCTTCAAATTCAGCTTTCTCTGTGCTTCAACTATAAAAGCTCTCCCTACCTGCTCTATTAACTGAGAAGGTTCATATGAGTATTATCAGTATCATTTTTTTATGCAGGAATACATGCAGTTCATCCTCATTAAGTCTCTCATATTTTCCCCCTCTCCTCCAATTTCCACACTTCACCTGAGTCCTGTATCTGAAGATCAAACTTTCTGTTCAGCTCTGGCCATTCCAAAAGGAACATTTGAAATTCCCCTGGTTCATTGAAAGTCCATCTTTTTCCCTGGAAGAGGACATTCAGCCGTGCTGGGTAGTTCATTCTTGGCTGCATCTAAGCTCTCTTGCCTTCCGGTATATTGTATTCCAAGCCCTACAAGCTTCCAATGTAGCTGCTGCTAAGTCCTGTGTGATCCTGACTGCAGCTCCTTGATATTTGAACAGTGTCCTTCTGGCTGCTTGTAATATTTTCTCTTTGACTTGGGAGTTCTGGAACTTGGCTATAATATTCCTGGGGGTTGGTTTTTTGGGATCTCTTTCTCTGGGGGATTGGTGGATTCTCTCCATTTCTATTTTGCCCTCTGCTTCTAGAATATCAGGGCAATTTTCCTGTAGTAATTCTTTGAAAATGATGTCAAAGCTCTTTTCCTGATCATGACTTTCAGGTATTCCAATAATTTTTAAATTATCTTTCCTAAGTCTGTTTTCCATATCCATTGTTTGTTCAATGAGATATTTCACATTTTCTTCTAATTTTTCATTTCTTTGGTTTTGAAGTATTGATTCCTGATTTCTGTTAAATTCATCAATCTCCATGAATTCTATTCTTTGTCTGAAGGATTTGTTCTCCTCAGAGAGTTTTCTTATCTCTTTTTCCATCTGGCCAATTTTGCTTTTTAAAGCATTCTTCTTCTCAATAACTTTTTGAACTGTTTTATACATTTGACCTAAGCTGGTTTTTAGCCTGCTATTTTCTTCATCATTTTTTTGGATTTCCTTGACTAAGCTGCTGACTTCATTTTCATGTTTTTCCTGCATCTCTTTCCTTTCTTTTCCCAGTTTTTCTTCCAACTCCCTCATTTGATTTTCAAAGTCTTTTTTGAGCTCTGTCATAGCCTGAGCCCAATTTCTGTTTTTCTTGGAGTCTTTAGATGCAGGAGCTTGTGCTTCCTCATCTTCAGACTGAGTATTTTGGTCCTTCTTGGGCTCATTTGCAAAATATTTCTCAATAGTCTTCTTTTTGTTTCTCTGCTTGCTCATTTTCCCAGCCTGGGCCTGTTTGGGGTGTTTCTTGAGCTTTTGGGACACTCCCACAAAGGTCTCAGTGTGTGAGGCTCTGTCCTCCCTCCTGGTCTGTGAATGACCATAAGTACCTCCCTCTGCCACTGGGCTGAGGTGGGGGGGGCCCTGCTGTTCTATGGGGGGGCCTAGACTGCTATCAGGATCTGAATGTGGTCAGGAACCCCAGAGTGCTGTTCCAGAGGCAGAGGACAGAGCTGGGCAGTCTCTTTCTCTTCACTCCCCTCCCTCAGCTCAATGGGCTCATGCCCTGGGGGCTCCTGCTTACCAGTTCTGCCTGCTTCTGTTTCCTGGATCAGGGCTGGGGAAAGACCATGCTCCTGGCTGTGTGGCCTGAGGGCTGGGCTCCACATGCTCACTCTGGCAGAGGTCCCCCGCTATTCCCCCACTTTGTGCCCGGTGCTCCTCGGGGTGCAGCTCAGGAGACTCCCCCGCTGCTGTGAGCTGAGACTCCCAGCGCCCTGGGGCTGCCTCCGGGAGGCTGAGGTTCTTTGGCTCTGGTGGGCCACCCCTCTGGCAGGCCGCCCCTCTGACCCGGGGAGCAGAGCCTTTCTGCTCTTTTCCAGGTTACCTTGAGTAGGAGAACTGCATCACTGGGACCCTTTGTTCTGTCTCTTGAAAGTTTAGTTAGAGTCCTTAGCTGATGAATTTTATCAGAGAGCTCCTAAGACTTGATCCCTTCCTGTCGCCATCTTGGCTCTGCCCCTTCATAATTATGATTTTAAAAGTTTGTATTGACCATACACCTAGGAACAAGACCAATCCTTCTTTAATGGATCTTTATTGAATTAAACACAGAGGGCCAGATTTCTCCTTTGAATCAATCAACTAAAACTGCAAACTAGCTGAAAATAACTTGGATTAAATAAGATGACCTACATAAGGTATTTATTGAGTTTGACTCCTTGGAATAGACATTCCAGCAACAAGATGGGTTAGTGATGGTCAAGGTTTTTGACCATGAGGGGGACAGAACTGAAATATTCTTCTCTATCTCTTTAATAGAAGATGATCTTGTGAACTACTAAAAATGTAAGATTTCTACTTTCCATCAGCATTGGTTTACCTTATTTCCACATGAAATCTTCAAGTACTTTGCATATGCAAGGGAAGAATATGTTTTTAATTTAGGAGTATAGGGATGGCTAGGTGGCACAGTAGATAGAACACCATCCCTGGAGTCAGGAGGACCTGAGTTCAATTCCAGCCTCAGACACTTAATAATTACCAAGCTGTGTGGCCTTGGGCAAGCCACTTAACCCCATTGCCTTGCAAAATCCGTAAAATAACAACAATAATAATAATTTGGGAGTATGTTTCTTTAACTATTGTCCTTGTTGTAACTGTTTGGTAAATTAATTATTTGATAAAAATTATTTTATAAATGTAATTATGTATCCCTGGCTAATTAATAATTAATGGGATACAATAGATGGGAGCTCATAAATGATAGCACTAGAAAATGTGAATTTAGTAAATCATATTTTATAGTTAATTATATACTTCCTTTAAATTATCTAATGTACTAGAATACAACTAATCTTTTAAATTTCTTTTTTATTTGTTATTGTTTCAGAGAGGAAGCATACTATATAGTGCTGACTCTAACATCAGGAAAATCTCAGTTTGAATTGTACAAATCCTACTGTGTGATCTTTGGCAAGTCATTTAGTCTCTCTAAGGCTCATCTTCCTCAAAAGTAAAAAGATAATAAGGTCAACTAGGTGGCACATTGGATGAAGTGCTGAAGACTCATCTTCCTAAATTCAAATCTAGCCACAGGCACTTACCAGTTGTGGGATTGTGGGTAAGAAATCATTTAACCCACTTTGCTTCAGTTCTATATCTATAAAGTGAGTTGGAAAAGAAAATGGCAAATCTCTCCAGTGGTTTTGCCAAAAACAACAATAGCAACAACAAACAACAACCCATGAATAGTAGAATATGACTGAAATGATTAAACCATGAGAAACAAAAACACCTTTAAAATTACTCCAATGGGTCTCCTGTCAGATCCAAATGGATCAATTATGAAAAACACTTTACAAACTCTGAAGTACTACATAAATACCAGCTATTTATAATTTCATCTTTTTTATAATTGCATTCTCAGTTTTGCTTAAAAATGACTGAAGGCTAAATAAACCATTTTTCTTGATTTTTTTCCCTCCAAAAATCAGCTCAGTCTTATTTATCAATTTATATTGTACATTCACTTTTTTTTCTCCTGCTGTAATTGTATACTGGATATAGAGTTGACTTTTTTTTAGGGATTTTTTTTTTTGGCAAGGCAATGGGGTTCAGTGGCTTGCCCAAAGGCACGCAACTAGGTAATTATTAAGTGTCTGAGGCTGGATTTGACCTCAGGTACTTCTGACTCCAGAGCCAGTGCTCTATCCACTGTGCCACCTAGCTGCCCTTCTAAGTCAGGCAAACTTGAGTTCAAGTCCTATCTCTTATTCATACTGATTCATACTAGCCATTGTCTGGGTAAGACACTTAACCTCTCACTACTTCCAGAAAGTACTCTAAGATTATATATTGAAGAGGGGATACCAGATCCTCATTAATAGAAAAAGTTCCTTTCACAGGTTTGATCCCTACCTTTTCCTCTCTTCCACATCTCCTTCAAGTGGCTCTAAGAAAATCTTTGGCTCTAACCTAGACTTCATATATCTTATTGTTTTCCATATTTTTTCTTACATTTTACAAGATAACAAACTTGAAGCTGCACATTATACCTACCAAACTATTAATTTAAATCTGCATTTTTTGGGGTTTCAAATGGTTAGTTGTTGCTCTTCATACTTGAAAAGGATCAAAATGGCATCATTTTGTAAGGGTCTGACTGTAGTTGGAAAACTTTCCTAAAGATTGTTCACAAATTTTTTAAAGTTATGTTTATGTGAGCAAAATATTGATTTGTTCTTTTTGAATCTGTTCTATAACTTTTTTCTTTAAATGGGATGTTTCAAAATATTCACATTTCTTTTTATAGGAAATAAATTATATTTTTTCTATTAGTTTTTTATTCTTGATTTCTATAGGGCATGAAGTCAATTTTATATATATATATATATATCTTTTTCAAAACTAAAAGAAAGTAAATAAAACAAATTATATTTCTATTTTAAATCTGTTAATTCTCATATTTTCCTAAGGTTTAACCTCTTCTTAATTAACATAGACCTTTTTTTGCCTTTGTTTGGAATTGTTAGCTCCTTTCCTTTATTCGCATTCTTTTTTTGTTGTCATGGTTATTGCTTTTCATCTGTGTTAAAAAACATTTTTAACATTAGATAAGAGAATATTTTTGATTTTCTTTATTCTTTTCTAATGAGTCTTACAGTATACATTTTAACCCTAACCTCTAATTTGATTATTTATTTTACAGTTAGAATTTGTGTTGTTTTTATGTCTCTATATATTAATCCCTAAGTGAATAGAAAGTTTATTGTAGTATTTTTTGTAATTCATTAATGTTTATTCAATTTGTATTTTTGTTGAATTTTTTTCTGGTTCTAATTGTTTTTGACATCAGTTCTTTTGTTTTCTAGTAATCTGGTTATGTTTACAAGGTATGTAATTTTGGGTTCCAACTTTTTTTTTAGATAAAATAGATCTTTTCAGTATTTTTATCCAACTTAGGAGGTTTTTTTGGTTGTTTTCTTTAAAAAAAATCTAAATGATAGCTACTTAAATGTGATTCTTTTTGACAGAGAATTTTTCTTTATAATTCTGTTATTCTTTGTTTTAGTGTATCAGTTGGAATTTTTTGTTTGTTTCCTTTGCATTTTCTTTATTTATAAAAAAAATTGCTCTAAATCAGTAGGATCAAACTCAAATAAAAAGGGATCCCTGCAAGTAATAATGTTGACTTAAAAAAATGGATCTATATTATCTATGCTGTTGCATATCTCTATTTATTTTGTTAAAAATTTTCCAATTGTATATTTTTTAGGCAATTGGTTAAATGATTTGCCCAAGGTCACACAGCTAGCTAATTATGAAATGTCTGAGGCTGGATTTGAACTCAGTCTTCCTGACTCCAGGGCTGGTGTTCTATCCACCGCCACCACCTAGCTGTCCCTACCAAGTACATTTTAATCTGTTAGGGATCCGACTGAAAACCTCTAGCTTTATACCTCTACAATAAATTATTAATAAGTAGCAAAATACAAATTAAAGTTACTTTGAGGTCCAATCTTGCTTTCATTTGATTGGCAAAAAAACTGATTAAAATTGATAAATGCTAGAGGAGCTGGGGTAAAACAGTTTTAATGGAATTTTTAATTGCTCCAGCCATTTTTTGTCCCCCAAATTATAAATTGTGCATACCCATAACTCTTCTATTTAGTTTTTGATGCCCTTAACACCTGTTTTTCATATTCTCATTGACATAACACCCCCTTTCATACTATGCAATTTAACTCTGTTTATCACACAGAACAAACATTTCCTCTATCATGAGCATAATTTGGAAAGATCATTCCAGGATGGTGGGTAAGGTTACAGTGTGAATTTCAGATGCTAGAAGATGTTCATCCATCAAAGAGAAAGGAATCTTCTGGGATTGATCCTGAGTGGAAAGTCTGTTAGCAATCAATAGAGGACTCTTTACCAGCTCAAAGTACAATTCTTTCAGAGTTGAATCACATATGATCAGAAACATGCCTCAAAACTTCCCTTGGTAAACTGGAAGCCGGTAAAGCAGTTTTGGATGTGCTCCCACTAATGATCCATAAAAAGGAACACTCAGTTCACAATGTTACTTATTGCTCATTATGCCTAATATTTTTATGGAAGAAAGTGTTTATGATAAAAAGAAATGAAGTTTCTGTGTAATCAATAAGTCTTTGGTCTCTCATCTTTTTCTCTATGTTTAACTATATGTTTGTCAGCATCCCTATCATTTCCTATCATTGCCTTGAAATTACCAAATATCTGAGTATATATTGAATTTATGTGGAAGGTTGTAATTAATTCATTGCAAAATGACCCAATTTCATCCTCAGAAATTGGCATTGATACACAATCTGTGATTATTTCATGGGGGTCTTTTTGCAGAAAATTAAGAGTTAATATTGAAAAAATTGGCCAGATATTTCTTGAAATAAATTTTTATTGTCTTATTCTAACAAAAAAAACCTGCTCTAAATACATATAGGACTTTCTCTCTTTCTTTTATCTCTTTGGGGTATAGACCTAGTAGTGATATCTCTGTGATAAAAGATAGGGACTTTTTATTATTCCCAAATTCAAGTTCCTATTTTCCCATGACCTTTCCAGCATTTATCTTTTTCCTTTTTTTAAATCATTTTTTCTAGTCTGATGGGCTACTAAGTCTGACCCTTAAAGTTTCTTTAATTTTCATTTAACTGATTATTAGTGGTTAGGAGCGTTTTTCATATAACTATTTATAGTTAATACTTCTTCCCTAGAAAATTCTTATTTATATCTTTCAACCATTCATCAAATGCAACATTTTTAAAAATTAGATTCTTATATAGCTTGGAAATGAGATCCTTATCAAAAAAATTTTCTATAAATATTTATTCCCCATTTAACCTCTTCTCTTATAATTTTAGTTGCATTGCATGTTTAAGCAAAGCTTTCAAAATTTTATGTAATTAAAATTAATTCATTTTAACTTTGGTGATCATCATCATCCTTTATTTGGTCATGAATTAGTTCCCATCAATAAATCTGAGAAATATGCTTTGGTTGTCATTTAGAAAAGACTTTCAAATGATCACAATCTAGAACAGGGCTGTCCAACCTTACCCTTAAACAATAGACAAAATATTTTGATTTGCCTTTTTAGTGAGAGCTCTATGGTAGCCTTGATTCATTTACTAGAGCATTTAGTAAACCCACAAGGGGTCACCTAAAATCAAAGTACTGGCCACATGCAGCTCATGGGTCTAATTTTGGACAGCCCTGATCTACAAGTCTAGAGCTGTGATCACCAGCAGGTACCTTGAAAAAGTGAAACCTAAAAAAAAGGAAAGAAGGAAAAAGAAAGAAAGGAAAGCTGGAAGGCAAAAGAGAGAGAGAAGATTGTGTAATAAAACCAGGGACTCACCTCACCTGAGTTCTTACAAAGTGTCCTCCAAGCAACTTTAAAATAAGCTCAAAATAAATTCTAAAAATGGCAGAACCAACAAAAGGATGAGGTGAAACAATTTTCTAGCCCAAAGACAACTTAAAAGGTTGACAAGACATCTCTTTCTCATTGGGGTAAGAATAGAGTGAAGTTCAGTATAGGTTGTGCCCTGCAAATCAGCAGCAGGTTTTGGGAATGATTGACACAGCATCATTGACTTTCTGGGTTGCAGTTTCAGAGTAAAGAAGAACAATAGCACTCCAGACTAAAAGAGAATAGGGGCCCTGGTCACAGTTCCAGGACAGAAAAAGAGTGTTGGTGGTCACTCACAGACCAGAGTACAAGAGAGAACAATAGTGACCTCTTCTCCTTAGCTTATACCACCATGGAAGAACTGAATATTTACAAAGCCCCAGAACAAGTTCTGAAAATAGCAGCTTTGAAAAAACTTAAACTTGGGACAGGACCTCTCCCACCCAGGGAACAGAGCCCAACTTTAAACTTTAATATAAGATTTCAAAACCAAGAAATAGTCTGGAGCTATCAACAGCAACAATATGAACCTGATTATAGAATATTACTATGGTGACAGGGAAGATCGAAAATAATAAACTCAGAGGACAACAAAGTCAAACCTGCTACATTAAAAGACTCAAAAAATGTGAATTGGTTTAATTCCCCAAGAGAATTAAAAGAACTCTAAAAGGATTTTTAAAAAATCAAATAAGAGAGGTAGAGGAAAAATTGAGAATAGAAATGAGAGAATGATGCAAGAAAATCATGAAAACAAGGTCAACAGCTTGGTAAAGGAGACTTTTAAAAAACTAAAAAGAAAATAACACTTTACAGGCCAAATGCTAAAAGAGTCACAAAAATCCACTGAAGAGAAGAACTCAAAAATTTGAAATGCCTAAATGGAAAAGGAGGTGCAAAAGTTCATTGAAGAAAACACTTCCTTAAAAGTTAGAACTGAACAAGTAGAACCCAATGACTATGAGACATTAATAAACAATAAAGTTAAAAGAATGAAAGAAAAAAGGAAAATTGGAAAAAAACAACTGACATAGATCCAGGAGAGATAATTTAAGAGTTATTAGATTACCTTAAAGCCAGGATGAAAAAGTAACCTAGACATCATATTTCAATGAATTATCAAGGAAAACTGCCCTGATATCTTAGAACAAGAGGATAAAATAGAAATCAAAGAAATCCACTGTTTATCTCCTGAAAGACATCCCCAAATGAAAATTATTGTTACATTTCAAATATTGTAAGCATCCAGAAAGGAACAATTCAAAAATCATGGAGCCACAGTCTGGTTAATCTTGTTATAACATAAGATTTAGTAGCTTCTGCATTAAAGGATCAATGGGCTATTCTGGAGGCCAAAGGAGCTAAGATTACAATCAAAATTATTTATTCAGCAAAACTAAGTATATTCCATCAGGGGAAAAATGATATTTAATGAAAAATAGGATTTTCAAGCATTCCTGATGAAAAGTTCAGAGTTGAATAGAAAATTTGACTTTTGAAGATAAGACTCAAGAGAAACATCAAAAGGTAAATATCAAAGTTAAGGCATAAGGGATTCAATAAGGAAAAAAATTTTTACATTCCTTCATGGAAAAATGTTACTTGTAACTTTTAAAGAACTTACTCATGATTAGGGCAGTAGGAAGGAGTATACAAAGAGGGCATGAATGTGAGTTGACTATAATAGAATGATATCTAAAATATAAAATTAAGGGGTGAGAAAGAGGGATGCTCTGGAGGAGGGAACAGGGAGAGGAAAAATGGAGCTAAATTACACAGAAATCAAAGTTTTTACAATTGAAGGGAATTGGTTTAAAGAGGGGAATAATATACAAATTCAGTTGTGTTTAGAAATCTATGTTACTTTATAGGGAAAGGAGGGAAAGAAATAAGAGAGGAGGGTTGATGGAAGTAGTTGGTGGTCAGAAGCAAAACACTTTTGAGGAGGACAGGGTGAAAGGAGACAGTTAGGGACAGGATGGAGGAACTATTTAGTTAGTAATTATTAACTCTGAGAATTTTTTTTAAGATTCTCTGACAAATTTTTAATTTCTCAAATATATGGTGAACTGAATCAAATTCTTAAGAAGAAGCCAATCTTCAGTTGATAAATGGTCAAAGGATGTGAACAGGAAGTTTTAAGACAAAGAAGTCATAAGTAATTATGGGTATATGAAAAGTACTAAAAATAACTTTTGAATAGAGGAAATAAAAATTAAACTAATTCTAAGGAACTACCCCACATCAATCAGATTGGCTAATATGGCAGAAAAAATGACAAATGTTGGAGGGTATGTGGGAAAATTGGGCCATTAAGACATGTTGGTGGAGTTGTGATCTGATCCAAGCATTCTAGAAAATAAATTGGAACTGTGTCCAAAGGTCAATCAAACTATATATTTATATATATCCTTTTATCCAACATTATCACTACTAGTCCTATACCCCAAAGAGTTTTTTTTAATGAAAAGTAAATTGGTCTATATATATGCATAAAAAGATTTAAAGTTGTTCTTTCTGTGGTGGCAAAAAATTAGAAATTGAGGAGATGCCTATCACTTGGGGAATGATTGAGCAAGTTGTGGTATATAAATATGATGGAATATTCTTGTTCTGTAAAAATGATTTGCAGGCAGATTTGAGAAAATCCTGTAAAGACATGAACTGATACTGAGGGAAGTAAGTGGAACCAGGAGAACATTCTACACATTAACAGCAACAGTATGGTGATGATCCACTATGATTGACTTAGCTCTTCTCAGTTACACACCAATTCTAAAATATCTGTGATAGAAAATACCGTCTACATCCAGAAAAAGAACTATGGAATGTGAATGTAGATCAAATTGTACTATTTTCATCTTTTAATTTTTTTTACTTTTTCCCTTCTTATGGTTTTCCCCTTTCTGATTCTTTTTTCAAGGCATGTCTAATGTGAAACATGAGTAACATTATTTTATACATGTATAACCTATATAAAATTATTTGCTGTTCTAGGGTGGAAGGAGGAGAGAGTGGGAGGGAGAAAATTTACAAAAATCAATGCTGAAAATTATCTTTACATATAATTGGAAAAATAAATAACAAAAAAATTGTTCACCTTTAATCAGGGAGGAGAAAAAAGCAGGAGAATTTAGACCTCAAATTTAAAAAAAAATGAATATTAAGATTGGTTTTTACAGTAACTGATAAAAATAAAATAGTAAAAAAAGAGGAGAAAGAGAAAGTCCAAGACTAAGGCAGAGAGATAGAGGGGATATGAATCTCAGGTACAGTACAAATAGAAAGCAGTATTTGGTGGGGAAAAATTTATAGGGAGAATAGAGTGATGACACTGATGACCCTCTTGTATCAGATGTGTGAATTATGCCTTCGTGTATGTGTTCTGGTCACATTGTGCCCTATTGTGTTTGTCCACTATTCCCACTGATAGCATAGATTCATATATTTGGGAAGGGGTTTGAAAGCAATCTAGTACAACAACCTCATTTCATATTTATTTGTCCAAGAACATAAAAGGCAGAAAGTATTAGAGGCAGGATTTGAAACCAGGTCCAATGACTCCAGATTCAGAGTTCTTTTCTATGCCTTACATTTTTGGGAGAGGGGAAGATGTTACGTTGTTAGTTTTATTACTATGCCATTTCATTAAATGCTATTGCCTTGAACTCATATTTTCTGCCTACTAATAAAAATAAATACATCAATTGCATAGGAGGTTCATGAAGTATGGTTTTGGACTTATATAAACACACTAAGTAGTTTAAATTTGGGATAGCTTTTCTGGAGACCTTATTTGCAAAATGTAGAGTCCCCAGGTGCTACAATAGTATATTAACCCTGACACTTTGCTAGGTCTACAATGTTGGTCCATTGTTATGCTTTCCTTTTCTCGCTTCATCTCCAATCTTTGAATGTGATTAAACTGATAACTTTGGCTTGACTTGGCCTTGAGTCTTTCCTTAAGAAGGTTATTTTCCTTGAGTTCTCATACTTATTTTAGTCCCTGGAATAAATAATCTCATCTTCCAACTAGGCAGTGAGAACACTGTTGATCTTGAGGTGGGGTTGGAAGGATCAATAATAGAAGCAAAGTTCTTAGGAATATTTTTAGGAACAAACCCTTCTCTTCCCCCTATTTCTAACCTGGACTGTCAGTATAGACCCTGGCCTGGATTGATTTCAAGATAAAACAAAACAGGGATAGGGACTACTGGAAGGATTCAAATTCCAAAGCATGGTAGCAGGGAGAAATGAGAAGCTCCTGAGAACCTTCTTTGTATCCCTAATACATATTTTTGCCATATTTTTCTTATTCAGTAATTTCAGTCATGTCTGACTCTTCATGACTCCATTTGTGGTTTTTAGACAGAAATACTGGAGTAGTTCACTATTTCCTTCTTCAACTCATTTTACAGATGAGGATAATGAGACAAACAGGGTTAAGAGACTTGCTCATAGTTCCTGATTCCAGCTTCAGCACTCCATCCATTGTTCCACCTAGTTGTGTTTAGCAAGTACTTAGTAGATGCATGACTTGATTTGAAAAAACATTCTAAGATCTCTAGATAGATGTAAGGTAGGCACATAAATTAAGTGTATATAAGTAAATGACTAATTGTAGTAGATGCTTATGTGTGTTTGTGATTTTATATATATATATATACATATATATATATAATCAATTCTTTGTCTAAATGTGACCTGTTTTTGTTCTTGTAAATAATCACTTATCTCAAATGAGGTAAGTGTATCTACTATGTGTAATGAATAAATGTCAGTTATTATTTTTTTTAGGTTTTTGCAAGGCAAATGGGGTTAAGTGGCTTGCCTAAGGCCACACAGCTAGGTAATTATTAAGTGTCTGAGACCGGATTTGAACCCAGGTACTCCTGACTCCAGGGCTGGTGCTTTATCCACTATGCCACCTAGCTGCCTAAATGTCAGTTACTATTACTAATATCATTATTTCCACAACAGAAATACCTAATGAGTCTGACCTCAAAAAGGCCCCAGATTTTAACAAATCTCCAGGGATTAGAGCTATGAATAACAAGATTTAGTATTTCAGTATATATTCTCAAATGGGAGCTACCATATTTTATGGTTTACAGTGTTAACCATAATTTTCTTTAGGCTAAAAATGAAATAACAAAAATTTAGTTTTATTCATGAAATATTTTTCTCTAGGATCTTACAGAACCCATGGGTGGATGGCATCATTAAAGATATTATCCAATAACTTAATGAGGAAATAATATTTATAGAATTCTCACAAGGGTTCATAGAATTATGGTGGCTAACCAATCAGGTTACACTTTAATACATGAAAGTGTCATTAGTAACTGCAAACCTAGATATTATTGTACTTGCTCCTCTCTATAAAATCTATATGAAAATTGTCTTTCAGGTAATGTAGACTATATAATCGGTTAACAAACCTTTTCGAAAAGAAAGATTAAATAGAATTTTATGCCGGAGTTCTGGTCTCCCAATATGGTTACTCTCTCCCAATGATATAGATTATAACCCATCTGTGTTTGCTTTTCTTTTAGGAATCCTGTTCGTGTCCTCTCATACATTCTTCACTGAATCTTTACTCACTGAAATGAGTGCATAGACTTGTTTTGTCCCCTAGCCACACAGTTCTCTTATGCCCTACATTATGATATTCCTCCCATATAACTCTTCATTATAAATGTAAAATATATAAGAGTTGGCAAATTGACCCAGATATGCCATTTGAATTGGCTACCATTGGCTTTATCTAGCCCCCTTATTTTAAATATGGGAAACATAATCTCAGAGGGCTCATATGGTTTACCTAAATCCACACAGTTATTGACAGACTCTCAGTCTTTATTTGTGTTCACTGTCTCAGGATATCTCCATTGGAGAAAACCTAACAAATTCATGCAATAGACATAAATCATTTTCAATCTAGTACTCAGAAATAAAAGATTGGATCCCTACTCCTTTCTTCCCTAACCTCTTCATCCTCCTCTTTCATCATTCAAATTCACCAGACAAAGCATACTTTCCTACATATTGAAATTGGCTTCTAGGTAGAGGTGGAGACAAATTTAGAACTCAATTTCCAGGGGTGTTATGAAAGTAACTCATACAGGGTCTCGTAGATCGTTCAGTTTTCAAGGTGACCACTTATACTTTGCAAGTCTGCAAATTCAATAAGTCAAAGCTAGGTTTTTGATTATTTTGCTTGATTATTATAAACTTAAGAGTGGTGTATAAAATGTTAATACTATAGATTTAAATTAAATATGTCATACCTTTTTGGAGAGCTAATTGTAAAAGATTTTCTGACATATCCCTGTCTGTATTACAGTTCTGAGTATTTTCAATATACTTATATTGTGGTAATAGTTATCCACTCGTAGGGGAAGAGAGAGATGTCAAAATATAAGGAAGTGATGTTTATGCTTAATAAGACTATGAGGGGAAGAAATCTGAAGGGTAGGTAGTTAAAATAAGTGAATAAATTAAGTTTGGAAGTTTTTAGCTAGCTAGATGTTGTAGTATATAGATTGTTAGAATCAGCAAGAACAGAGTTCAAATTCTACCTCAGAAACTTATTTGTTGTGTAACCCTGGAATTAAGTCACTTATTTCCTTCCATTTTGAGTTTTATTATCTATACAATGGGAATAATAACAGTATTTATTTCATAGGTTTGAGGATTAAATGAGATAACATGTGTAATATATTTTGAATACCTTAAAGAACTATATAAATACTAGCTGTTATTATTAGTGTTTCATTTATTGATGATCATTAGTAACAGATAATTGAAAATTTCCTGTGATATTCTTTTACTCATACAAAATAAAAAGAGATTTAGAATGTATTGGTCATTTTCATTTTTCTTGCATTTCTCACTACTGATGCTTTCTACTCTATTTCCTCATTAACATTTTAACATAAAAAAGAGATACTATCAAGCACTGTTATTAATACATAAATGATGGTACCAAGTAAGATTGGCTATGTACCTTCCAGGGCTTGATATAATAGATATTTAGAGATTTCTTTGTGAAGTCATTTTAGACTCTCAACTAATGGGTAATTTGGCAACATTAAGTATGAAATGATTATTAATTCCTTTATTACTGTAATAACATTGATTTAAATAAACCCTTATAACATAAAAATTGTATAGTATTTAGCACTAATTAACTTCACTTAATTCAGAGTTGCCAAGTAGTTTTCCTGTTAGCACTATTGTATTTAAGTGCAGCTAGACAAAATGTGTTTTTTGTTAAATTTGTATCTGATTGTTAAAAAATATTCCTCAGTACTTTTACCATAAAAAAATACATTTGAATCATCCATTTTGCACAATGTGAAGAGCTTCAGTTGTATAGATCTTGACCTAAAGACACAGGTATATGTATATAAGGTAAAAGTGAGCAGAGATTTGTCTTTTGGAGTATCCTCAGGGAATAGACTTGGTGTCAAATACCAATTCTGTCATTATAATTACTCTGTAATCACAATGTAAAATTTCACCATTTAATGTCCATTTGTTACTTCTCGTTAACTGGAGAGGCATCTGGGCATTTGTTGGTATGAAAATTGATGACATTTTTGGAATTTCAAATGACAAATGAAGTGCTCCTGTCAGTTTACTGAATAACTCTGTAGCATATGGTACTTCTGCTGGTGGGTGTTATTTCAAAGTTTGCAAATCACACCATGAGAGAGTCCCTCTGGTGAGCTCCTGGAAACTTAGCAACTGTGAATCTATAGTGACAGTACAGAGGGTAAAGCACTGAAAGAAAGGGGGACGTTTCTGCCTTTGTGAAGGCAGTATAAAGTGAATGATAAGTCAGTATGCCTTTATGGGGGCAAAAAGGCAGACCTGGCAAGAAGAGAAAAAAGAGCAGGTATTATTTTCTCTGTAAGATAATTCAGAAAGCCAATCTCTAATGTTAAAGCAATCTCAAAAATGTAAACTTAATAAAAGTAGAACGAAAGGCAGCAAGATAGTATTTAAAGAGCTTACCTCAGAGTCAGAAAGACCTGCTGGGTTCAAACTTTGCCTCAGATACACAATGGATGTGTGCCCTTGAATAATTCTCTTAACCTCTTAGTATCTAATTTCAAAAAACTATAATTATTAAATCAATCAAGCAATCAATAAATATCAAATAAACACTTTATGTCAGATGGGGCAGCGAGGTGGCACAGTATATAGAGTTCTAGCTTTGGAGTCAGGAAGACAAAGTTAAAAATCTGGCCTCAGAAACTTACTAGCTGTGTGATCGTGATCAAATCACTTAAACCTGTTTGCCTCAGTTTCCTCCTCTGCAAAATGAGCTGGAGAAGGTAATTATAAACTACTCCAGTATCTTTGCCAAGAAAAACCAAAGAATTGAACACAATAAAAAACAACTGAACAACATGTCAGATACTATGTTAAACTTTGAGATTTCAAAGACAAGATTGGATCATAAGATTACATTTTAGAGGAAAACATATAAACATAGATATATACAAAATAGATACAAGGTAACTTCTACCTCCCACTAGTTATTGAGATGGGAGGATTGAATTTAGGCTTTACATAATAGGCAATGCTTGAAATGAGTCTGAAAGGAAATAGGAAGCCTAAGAGATACAGACAAGGAAGAAGTGCATTCCAGTCATTCAGGACAACTGGCACAAAGGCACAAAGATTGCAAATTGAGTGTAGTATATGAGGAACAGAAAGGACAGTATGAATGACCTGTACAATGTAGGAAGGGACATAAATAGTATATCTAGAATGGTGGGTGACTCATTTGGGAAGGGTTTTAAATATCAAATGGAAGTCTTATATTTTCTCCTACAATCAGTAGGGAGTCTCTGGGTTTGTTTTTTTTTTTTAAAGAGAGGAGTGACTGGGGCAGCAAGGTGGCATAGTGGATAGAGCACCAGCCCTGGAGTCAAGAGAACCTGAGTTCAAATGTGACCTCACTCACTTAACAATTGTCTAGCTGTGTGACCTTGGGCAAGTCACTTAACCCCATTGCTTTGCAAAAAATAAAAAATAAAGTGAGGAGTGATTTGGAAAGACCTGCACTTTAACAAAATGACTTTAACAGCTGTATTCAGGATGAATTGGAATGGAGAGAGAGATTTGAAGGATGAGACTGTTGCAATAGAGAGGTGATAAGGGTCTAAACTAGGATGATGGCTGTGTAGGTAGAGGGAATAGAAATAGCAGGATTTAAATTACAGAGATTGTGAATTGCAGAGCACTTGCTAATATTCATAGGTAGAGAGTGTTTCCTCTCCAAGATTTTCCTACACTGTTGAAATCATAATTCTGGTTCAAAGGTAGAATGTGGATGAAAAGAATAGGGAAAAAATAGGACAATAGGCACTCTACAACATCTGAGAGGTGGTGGGAAGAGTTGTTTCTGGAAATAGAAAATAAAAAAATGGTGTTAATTCCAAGGCCATCACAGATGGTTTCTGAATAGTGATCATTTGAAAAAGAAAATCATTGTTGTTCCCTACTGGGAAGTCTATTTAAAATACCTAGATTTGAAGACTTCTTGATTAAATGAGGGATAAAGAGGAGCATAGGAAGTCAAATGGACAATTTTGATTACATAAAAATTGAAAAGTTTTTGCACACACATAAAAAAATTAACTTGAATGAAATTATTAACTGTGAAAAATCTTGGAAACATGTTTCCCTGGTAAAACTCTAATAACTAAGACAAGAAACTTATTCAAATACATGAGAAATAATTTTCAAATAAATAGCAATATATTTAAGAAAAAGTAATTTCCTGATTGATAAGTAATCAAAATTCTGTAACAGGAGGGTCTCAAAAGAAAACCAATTCAAAAGAAAACAATCTATAAATTACTTTGTGAAAAATGCTCCAAATTAATACGAAAAACACAAACTAAAACTACTTTGAAATTCTATCTCATATCCATCATATTTGCAGAGGAAACCAAAAAGGAAATTGATGATAGTTGGAGGGGATGGGTGAAGATATGCACAATGGTACACTTTTGTTCAGTCATTCTGAAAAGCCATGTAGAAGTATAACAAAAAAGTAATTAAACTGTGAATACCATTTATCATAGCAATACTACTACTACTAAATATATATCTCAAAGAGGTCAATAGCAAAGGTAAAGGATCCACATGTACAAAAATATTTATAGCAACTGTTTTCATATCAAAAACCAGAAACTTTTTTTTAGGTTTTTTGCAAGGCAAATGGGGTTAAGTGGCTTGCCCAAGGCCACACAGCTAGGTAATTATTAAGTGTCTGAGACTGGATTTGAACCCAGGTACTCCTGACTCCAGGGCCGGTGCTTTATCCACTGTGCCACCTAGTCACCTCAAAAACCAGAAATTTAAGGAAGTACCCATCAATCAGAAAATGGCTAGAAAAAATTATATTTGTGAATAATGTTGTAAAACAACTTTAAAATAATTAAGAACTCTGTTGAAAGTAATTTACCTCACAAACCTTATTTCATCTTCCCAACATTTGCTAAAGGGATTGAACATTTTGAATGAGACATCTGCCTTTGGACATAGCCAATGAGTAGGCGATGTTTTGCTTAACTATGCTAACTTGACACATGAGAGGGTTTTATTGGGACAGGGTGAAGAGGAAGTAAGAGGAATGGTGATGATGAGAATGATCTTTTCTTCCCTGAAAAATGAAAAAAAAATAGAATATGTTGTCAATGTAGCATTTAAAGAAAATGTATAGGAGATCCAATAAAAAGGCAATAAAGACAAGTAAGATGTTTTTGGAATTATTGTGCTGAACTGAGTATAAACTTTACAAATAAAAAGCAACCTGCATGTAATGAATGTAATATCTATGATGTTGATATGCATGCTTTTTAATTCTTTGTCTAAGGAAATATTCGTATTTGTTGGTATTTGTCAAGTTCAGAAGAAGAAAAAATTAAAAATAAAATATTCAGATTTCTTTCAATTGGATGAAGCTAAAATATGCCTTCTTTACATATTTCCAAAACAACCAGACTGAATTGACTGACTTATCCAGTCTAAACAGTCAATTCAAAGAACCCTGAGAAACAACCTTATTTGCAGTTTAATCTACAATATTTGGTGATACTTTATAGCTGGTTACTGACAATAAAAATCAGTAGTCATATATAAGGGTCACAAAATGGTCATGATTAAAAATGATTATATAATGTTAGCTAGATGACACACTGGATAAAGTGCCAGGGCTAGAGTCAGGGGGATTCATCTTCCTGAGTTCAAATCTGACCTCAGATATTTACTAACTGCCTAACTTTGGCCAAGCCACTTAACTTTGCCTCATTTTCCTCATCTGTAAAATGAACTTGAGAAGAAAATGGCAAACCACTTTATTATCTTTGCCAAGAAAACCCCAAATAGGGCCACAAAGAATTGAGCACAACTGAACAACCAAAAAATGACAGAAAATTTAAATCTCTCCTTCAATATCCTTTAATCCTATTTCACCTAAGTAACGTGCTAGATTTTTCAAGAAGGGAAAGTAAATTACCTTTCTTCTCATCACCTTACACTCACAATCCTTTCACTTGTTTTTCATTCTGTTATGATGGAAAAAGAAAAAGAATAGTTATAACTTAACAACAGTTTAGTTAGCAATGCAAGTGGTTATAGAAACTAATGAGGTCCAAGACGTTCACTAGCTAAGGACATTGATCATTGCTTTCTACACAGCTAATATACAATTTGGAAGGAGTGAAAAGCATAATTAGAGGAATTCAGATACCAGTTTTCTTATTATTAGAGAGGACAGGGAGACACTGAGGTGAAAGGGAGAATGACAGTTTGGTGACATTCTGTAAGTTCAGTGACTTTAGGAGGAGGAATAATCTTGTTACTTCTCTAAAATCAGATGACTTTCAAGAAACTGAAAATTAACTTCACAAAATGAAGGGGAAGGGCAAAAATGAAGTTATTCATTCTAATTTCTGATCTAGCATTTTCCTCTTTGATCCTTCATCTATTAAGGATTTCTGAACAAACTGGTTGTCAACTTTAAGGGGCATCAAAAGGGCAAATGTGAGTGGCATAAAGAGTATGAACAGTCATAATCTCATAAATCCTTTGAGGAGACAAACCTTACTAAATAAACTCTATGAGTAAACTGTTAGGTTATAAATCAAACTTCTTAGAGGGCTTGCCATAGGTTAATTTGAAAGGGGAGATTAATGTGTCATCAAAGAAAATTCGGCAAACATAAATACCATGAAAAAAAAGAGTCAAAGTAATGTAATAATGATGATCAATATTAAATAATGTTTCATTATAACCTGGTAACTTATTCCTAATTTTCATTTAAACAGCACATTTCATCTTGGGTCCCAGATATCCCAGGTAGATGCCTGGTTCTTAGAAATATCTTTCCTTGGGCATTCTGGAATAGACCTTATTCTCAAGGGATCTTGAAGGGTGCTCCTCCTGGTAGATCAGTTTCCCTGATTCCAAATCACTTCCTGAGATTCCTTGAGAATTCTCCTAATATCTTCCAGTAACAAGATTCAATAGAAATTAGTAAAACTTCATCTATCTATCTATATATCTATAGATATAGATATATATGCTTTCCCAGCAAGTTCATGTGACAAAACCAGCTCAATTCAGTCAGCTAGGTTGCGCAGTGGATAGAACACTGGGCCTGGAGTCATGAGTACCTGAGTTCAGATCTGTACTCAGACACTTAATAATGACCTAGCTCTGTGACCTAGGCAAGTCACTCAACTCCATTGCCTTGTAAAAAAGAAAAATCAACAGTTCAATCCTTATGGTTCTGTTTCTGTTAACAACAGAGGTTTAAGAAGAACATCAAATTATTTACATTAAACAAGAGAATTTCAGTTTTTACACATCACTTGCTATTTCTATCTTTACCTTCCCTTATATTTGATATGGATCCTGACATCAAAGAATGAAGAAGGAATCTTAAAAAGGGATACAAAAGGTTGACTTGAAAAATGAGTCCTTCTGTCTCTTAAAATTATCAGTTAAAACTTTTTAAACAGGAAAATAATGTTACCTTCTTTAAAATTACGAATGTAGTTTTATATGCAAAATCCTTAATCCAATTTTGAGAAATTATTATTTAAATATTCTCAATGTCTAGGCACCTATGAGAAACATTTAGAAACCAATTGTGTGTATGCACACATGTTTACATAGATTAATATATATATGCACATAAACATACATAAATGGAATTTTTTAATTCCATTTAATGAGAAAACATTTACATTTTTGTAAAAATTTTTGAGGATATTATTCCCATTTCACCTTGAAAAAATGAGATGCTTCAAACGATGAAAACCAGTCAACTTTCAGATGAAGAATTTAAAGCTATCTATAGTTATATGTAAAAAATACTGTCACTCTCTTTTGAATATAATTCTTTTGTATTTTTTTATTTCTTAATTGATATTTCATTTTATTTTTCCAATTACATATTATGGAAATTTTTCAGCATTTGTCCACCTGCATATTTATAGATAACATATTTTTTTCTACCATTGTTCCTTCCCATTCCCTTCCCCTTGGTGGCAAACAGTTTGGTCAAAGATGTGTGTATTTGTGTTTAAGTTATTTACATATTAATCATTTTGTGTATGATGAATTAAGACTAAGGGAAAATAAATAAATTATAGGATAGGAAGGAAAAACATTAAGAGAAGTTTTTCAGAAAGTGAACTTAATATCCAGATACTGTGACTTTTTTGTTATTGTTTTTTTCCCCTCTGGATATGGATGGCATTGTCCATAATAGATCTCTCAGGGCTGTCCTGTGTCTTTGAAATTCTGAGAGGAACTCCATACAACATAGGTGATCAACTCACAATGTTCTTAATATATACAATGTTCTATTAGTTCTACTTCCTTCAATCAGCATCAGGTCCTGTAATTCTTTCCATGCTTCTCTAAAATCTGACCATTCATAGTTTCTTATAGAACGAAAGTATTCCAGAATAGTCATATACCATAGCTTGTTTAGTCATTCCCAATTGAGGGGCATCCCCTCAATTTCCACTTCTTTCCTGATACAAAAAGAGCTGCTATAAATATTTTTGAACAGGTGGGATTTTTCCTATTTTTTATGTTTCCTTTGGGATATAGTATGGTTCTTGGTGGGTCAAAGGGAATCATTAGTTTTATTGCTCTGTGGACATAATTCCTCATTGCTCTCCAGAATGATTGGATTAGTTCAGTACTTCACCAACAATGCATAAATGTCTCAATCTTGCCACAGCCTCTCCAACATTGATCATTTTCCTTTTACTGTCTTCTTAGCCAATCTGATAGGTGTGAAGTGGTACCTCATAGTTGTTTTAATTTGCATTTCTCAAATCAATAATGATTTGGAGTGTTTTTTCATATGCCTATATATAGCTTTAATTTCTTAATTTGAAAACTGCCTGTTCATATCCTTTGACCATTAATCAATTGAGGAATGACTTGTCATTCATAAATTTGATTAATTCAAATGACACCTTTATTAGAACCACTGTTTTAGCTATGTAAATTGTTTCCTAGCTTTCTGTTTTCCTTCTAATTTTGCATGAGTTTTATTAGTGCAAACCATTTTTAATTTAATATATTCAAATCATGCATTTTGCAATATAAAATGTTCTCTTTTTTCTCTTTTTCTTGTTTGATCATAAATTTCTTCCCCTTTCCATAGATCTGATAAATAATTTCTTGATCTCTCAAATGGTCTATAATATTGCCCTTTATGTCTAAATCCTGTACTCATTTTGACCTTATTTTGTCAGTCAGGTGTGAGATATGGGTCTATGCCTGGTTTTTGCCATACTGTTTTCTCAACAATTTTTTTTATCAAATGGTGAGTTTTTATCCTATACATTAATGACCTTGGATTTGTCAAACAGTAGATTACTATAATCATTTGCTGCTGTTTCTTTTGGACCTATTCTAATCCACTGGTCCATTGCTCCATTTCTTAACTAGTACCAGGGAATTTTGATGACTGTTAGTTTATAATATAGTTTTGGATTTGATATAGCTAAGCCACATTTCTTTGCAGTTTTTCTTTAATTCCCTTGATATTCTTGATCTTTTGTTGCTCCGATAAATTTTGTTAACTTTTTTTCTAGCTCCGTAAAATTGTTTTTTTGGTAGTTTGATATGAAAGTGAATAAGTAATTTAATTTGAGGACAATTGTTATTTTTATTATTATAGCTCAGCCTAAATATGAACAATTGGCACTTTTCTAATTGTTTAAATTTGACTTTGCATGAAAAGTATTTTGTAATTGTGTTCATACAGTTTCTGGGTTTGTCTTGGGAGGAAGATTCCCAAATATTTTATATTATCCACAGTTACTTTAAATAGAATCTCTTTTTTATATCTTACTCTTGGACTTTATTGTTCATATATTTAATTGCTGGTGATTTATGTGGATTTCTTTTATATCCTACTACTTTGCTAAAGTTGTTAATTGTTTCAAGTAGTTTTATAATTGTTTTTCTGGGGTTCTCTAGGTATACCATCATGTCTGAAAAAAATGGAAGTTTTGCTTCCTCATTGCCAAATCTAATTCCTTCATTTTTCTTCTTCTCTTAGTGCTAAAGCTAGCATCTTTTGAGTATTATCAACACTTTATTGTTTTTTTAAATTTATTTTTGAATTTTACAATTTCCCCCCCAATCTTGCTTCCCTCTTCCTACCCACCACAGCAGGCAGTCTGTTAGTCTTTACATTATTTCCATGCTATACATTGTTCTAAATCGAATGTATTGAGAGAGATATCATATCCTTAAGGGAAAAAAATAAAATATAAGAGATAACAAAATTATATAATAAGATAAGGTTTTTTTTTAAAAAATTAAAGGTCTTTGGTCTTTGTTCAAACTCCACAATTCTTTCTCTGGATACAGTTGGTATTCTCCATCGCAGATACCCCCAAATTGTCCATGATTGTTGCACTGATGGAATGAGAAAATTCATCAAAGTTGATCATCAACCCCAGATGCTGTTATGTTATTCTGGTTCTGCTCATTTCTCCCAGCATCAGTTCATGCAAATCTTTCCAGTTTTCTCTGAATCTCCATCCCTCCTGTTTTCTAATAGAACAAGTGTTCCATAACATACATATACCACAATTTCTTCAGCCATTTCCCAATTGATGGAAATTCACTCAATTTCCAATTCTTTGCCACCACAAACAGAGCTGTTAGGATAAAGCTAGCATTTTTAATACTATGTTGAATAGCAATGGTTAGGGCAGCTAGGTGGTGCAGTGCATAGAGCACTATCCTTGGAGACAGGAGAAAGGGAATTTAAATCCAGCCTCAGACACTTGATGGTTACTAAATGAGTGACTTGGGCAAGTCACTTAACCCTGATTGCCTTGCATTCAAGGCCATCTCCAGTCATCCTGATTCATATCTGGCCACTAGACCCAGATGTCTCTGGAGAAGAAAGTGAGATTGATGACTAAGCACAGCACCTCCTCACTCAAATACAGTTTATATGCTTGTCATGGCATCACCTTCCTGATGTCATGGTCATCTTCAAAAATGAAGGACAAAGATTGTTATTGTTAATAGTGGTGATAATGGGCAATTTTCCCAATGTTGTTAGAAATGCTACCATCCCATTTGTTGGTTTCAGCTAGACTGCTCATTATTTTAAGGAAAACTTCAATTATTCCTCTACTATCCATTGTTTTTTTAAATAGAAATGGGTGTTGTATTTTGTCAAAGGATTTTTCAGCATCTATTGAGATAAACATATGATCTCTGTTGGTTTTGTTATTGATTTGGTCAATTATGTTGATTGTTTTCCTATTATTGACCAATAAAACTGGTATAAAGTGACTGGTATAAATACAATGTTCTATTAGTTCTACTTCCTTCAATCAGCATCAGGTCCTGGTATAAATCCTATCTGATCATGGTATATTATCCTAGCAACCTCTCTGCTAAAATTTTATGTAAGATTTTTACCTTAAGAATTGGAAATTGAGGGGATGCCCATCATTTGGGGAAATGGCTAAACAAATTATGGTACATTAATACTATTGTTCTATACTATTAATACTATTGTTCTATAAGAAGCCATAAATGGTCAGACTCTAGAGAAGCATGGAGTGACTTACAGGATCTGATGCTGAGCAAAAGGAGTAGATCCAAGTGAACAATATACATATCAACAACAACAATGTAAGATGAACAATCTTGATGAAGCAACTTCTCTCAACAGTTCAGAGTGAGGACAACTGTATTATGTACTATGCTATCCCCATCCAGAGGAAGAAAAACAAAATAAAACATGCAGAAAAAACCCTCAACCCTATGGAATCTTATGAACACTTTATAAAAATTATCTCTTATGTATCTCTTTCACTTAATTCTTCATACCACAAGTAACTAATACTAATCTGTAAATATGTTATCCAAAATATGTATGTACAATGCTAATCTGATTATTCACTGCTCAGGGGAGGGATATAGGAAGGAAATTTTGTAATTTGAAAATATGCATGTGCAAATGGATGAAAATAAAACAAAAAATATTTTTGCCTCAATATTCATTAGGGAGAATGGTCTATAATCTTCTTTGTCTGTTCTGGCTCTTCCTGGTTTAGGAATCAGCACCATATTGGTGTCATAAAAGAAACATGACAGAATTCCTTCTCCTATTTTGAAAAATAGTTTAGGCAGATTTAGAATTAATTGCTCCTTACACATTTGGTAGAATTCACTTTTAAATCCATCTGAGCCTGGAGATTTTATTCTCAGGGAGTTGATTGATGGTTTCTTCAATTTTATTTTCTGAAATAGGGGTATTTAAGCATATTATTTTCTCTTTTGTTAACTTGAGCAGGCTGTATTTTTGTAAATATGCAGTCATTTCACTCAGATTATCAAATTTATTGATATACAGTTGGGCATAATAGCTCTGAATTGTCTCTTTAATATTCTCCTCATCAGTAGTGAGTTCACCATTTTCATTTTTGATTCTGGTGATTTGCTGTTCTTTTATCTTGTTTTAAAATCAGATTATCAAAGGTTTATTTTATTGTTTTTTCATATAACTTACTCAGTTTTATTCATTAGAATAATGGTTTTCTTGTTTTCAGTTTTATTAATTTCTCCTTTGATTTGCAAAATTTCTAATTTGATATTTAATTAAGTAATGACCATGAAATCCCTTGATTTGAAGCTGAAACTTTTTTTATCTGTTGTCTCACTCATTACACTGGAAGCTCCTTAAGAGCAGAGACATTTTTGTCTGTAACCTCTAGGCTTGGCATACTGTTCTGCACATAGTAATCACCTAATAATTGTTTTATTTATTCATTTAGGAACAAAGAACCTGAAATTGAATAACAGAGGACCTGGATTTGAATTCAGTTGTTATCTGAGTTCAGGCAAATTGCTTCACTTTTCTGGCTTTGATTTCTTCTATAAAATAAGGAGGGTTAACTAGCTAAACTAGAGGATCACTAAGGTCCATTTTAATACTCAAATTCTGATTCTTTAAACCTAAAATGACTAACCTGTAAACATGTTTGTCAAAAATATGTATATGCAATGCTAACCTAACTTTGCCTCTGAGGGGAGGAGTGTGGGAAGGAAGGGTGGAAAGAAATTTTGTAATTTAAAAATGCACATGTGCATTTGGATGAAAAAAATAAAAATCAATAATTTTTTTTAAAAAGACAGTTTCATTCCTTATCTCTTTTAATAAGATCTATCTTTCCTTTTGTTTTGTCTGATATGAGGATTGCTATCCCTGATTTCTTTTACTTCCACTGAAGCATAATATATTTTGCTCTACTCTTTTACCTTTATCCTGTGTGTCTCTCTCTGCTTCTAATATGTTTCTTGAAAACAACATATTGTAGGATTCTGGTTTTTAATCTTTTCTACTATCTGCTTCCATTTTCTGGGAGAGTTCATCCCATTCATGCTTACAGTTAAGATTTTTAATTCTGTATTTTCCTCCATGCTCTTGCCCCATTTATGCTTTTCTGTTCCCTTTCTTCTTATACCTCCATACTAATGTTTTGCTCCCCTTGCCTTTTAACTTTTCTTTTTAAATTTTGACTTCAACTTGACTTTGACTTTTACCTTCATCTTCCTTTTTATCAGTCCCTTCTTTCTCTTTCCTACCCTTCCCCTCCTTCCCCCCCCCCACACATTCCCCTATAGGGTAGGATAGAGAAACTCAATTGGCCCTCTTTGGACCAGATCTGAAGGGAATAGGATTTACTCAGTATTCACATCCTCCCTTCTTTTCCTCTACTATTATAGGTCTTTGTGCCCCTTCACCTGAAGTTATTTATCATCTAATGCCTAACCTTCTTTTAGTATAATCCTTTTCATGAATGTATTGTTTTAACCCTGCCTAGTACCTATGATCCCTCTGTCAAAAAATATTCTTATCTGTCCTGATAGAAGACTTTTCTCAAAAGAGAATTGATTTATTGATAAGTATTGCCTCATAGTCATTAAGTATATGCCCCTTTTCTCTAAGTCACTATTTATCAGAGAAAATAAAACAAATCTGAGATACCTCATAGATTGATTAAAGTATCAGATTGGCTAAAATGACAGAAGTGCAAAATGATGAATATTGGAAGGGATGTGGGAAAACTGGGATGATGCCTTGCTGGTCGAGTAGTGAACTGATCCAACCATTCTGGAGAGCAATTTGGAACTATGTCCAAAGGGCAATAAAACTGTGGATTACCAGTAGTAGCTCTATAACCCAATGAAGCCACAAAAAAGGGAAAAGACCTAAATGTACCAAAAAATTCATAGGAGCTCTTTTTGTTGAGGTAAAGAATTAGAAATTGAGGGGATACCCATCAATTGGAGAATGACTAAACAAGTTGTGGTTTATGAATGTAAAGGTATATTATTGTGTTGCAAGAAATGATGAGCAGGCAGATGTCAGAAAAACCTGGAAAGACATGAAATGATGTTGAGGGAAGTGAGTAGAGCCAGGAAAACACTGTAAACCTTAACAACATTGTGCAATGATCAGCTGTGATAGAAGTGATCAAATATAATTCTAAAAAACCTGTGATAGAAAATGCCATCTATATCCAAAGAAATATCTATGTAATCTGAATGTAGAACAATACTATTTTCCTTTTTTATAAATTTGTATTTTGTTTTATCTTTTTCATGATTTTTTTCTCTTTTACTCTGATTCTTCTTTCACTATATGTGACTAATATGGAAATATATTAAAGAAGGTTATATATCTATAACCTTATATATTTTATGTCTAATAATTTTTCTATTATCTCTCTTTATATATATATATTAAAATGACTATATATCTATAAGTAATATCAGAATACTTGCTATCCTAGGGTGATGGAGGAATGGTGAGAGGAAGAAAATTTTACAAAATTGAATATTGAACAATAAGAGGAGAAAAAATTGAAGGAATTAGAATTGGCAATGAGAAAGCAAAATTTTCAGTCTTTGCAGACAATATGATGATGATATAGAGAACCCTAAAAAGTCAACTAAAAAACCTACTTGAAATAATTAACAACTTCAGTACAGTTTTTATAATGGATATAAAATGAATGTAAAATAAACCCACATAAATTATCAGCATTTTTATATATGAGCAACAAAGTTCAAGAGCAAGAGATAGAAAGAAAAATTCCACTTAAAGTAACTGTAGACAAATTGGGAAGACAAAAACCCAGAAATTATATGAACACAGTTACAAAATATTTTTTCACAAATAAAATCAAAGTTAAACATTTGGGAAAACATCAATCACTCATGGTTAGGCTGAGCTAATATAATAAAATTGTCAATTGTACCCACATTAAATTACTTATTCAAAACTATTTTACTGAGCTAGAAAAAATAGTAACAAAATTCATCTGGAGCAACAAAAGGCCAAGAATATCAAGGGAATTGATGACAAAAATGCAAAGTTAGATGACCTAACTCTACCAGATCTAAAACTATATTATAACATGGCAGGCATCAAACCTGCCTGGTAATGGTTAAGAAGTAGAGTAATGGACCTGTGGATTAGATAAAGTACAAAAGAAACAGTAGTAAATGACTATAGTAATCTACTGTTGACAAACCCAAAGACATTAGCTTCTGGGATAAGAACTCACTATTCCACAAAAACCGCTGGGCAAACTGGTATGACAAAACCTAGGCATAGATCACATTTCACAGCCTATACCAAAATAAGGTCAAAATGGGTACCGGATTTATACAGAAAGGGTGATACCATAGACCAATTAAGAGAATAAGAAATACTTTATCTGTAGGATCTATGGAAAGAGGAGAAATTTATGGCCAAATAAAAGAACATTATAAATTACAAAATGAATGATTTAACTATATTAAATTAAAAATGTTTTGCACTAATAGAAACAATGCAGCCAAGTTTAGAAGGAAAACAGAAATCTGAAGAATATATATTTTTTTTTACAGCTAGCGGTTCTGATAAAGGTCTCATTCTAAAATATATAGAGAATTAAATAAAATTTATAAGGTTACAAGTCATTCCCCAACTGATAAATGGTCAAGAGATATGAACAGTCAGTTTTCAGATGAAGAAATTAAAGCTATGTGTGTATATATATATATATATATATATATATAATCATATGTAAAATGCTCTAAATCATTATCCATTATAGATATGTGATTTAAAAAAAACAGTGAGGAGGGTTGCTAGGTGGCACAGTGGATAGAGCACTGGCCCTGAAGTCAGGAGTACCTGAGTTCAAATACAGCCTCAGACACTTAATAATTACCTAGCTGTGTGGCCTTGGGCAAGCCACTTAACCCTATTTGCCTTGTGAAAACCTAAAAAAACCCCCAAAACAACAGTGAGGTACCATCTCACATCAATCAGATTGTCTAAGATGACACAAAAAAGGAAAATGATCAATGTTGAAGAGAATGTGATAAAATTGGGACATTAATGTACTGTTGGTGGAGTTGTGAACTGATCCAGTCACTCTGAAGAGAAATCTGGAACTACATCCAAAGAGCAATAAAACTGATCATACTCTTCAACCCAGAAATACCAGTTCTAGGCTTATATCCAAAAGAAATAATAAAAAACCAGGAAAAATCACATATACTCAAAAATATTTATAACAACTCTTTTTTTGTAGTGGCAAAGAATTGGAAATTGAGGGGATGCCCATTAATTGAGGAATGACCAAACAAGTTATGGTATATGAATGTTATGGAGTACTATTGTTCTATAAGAAATCAAGAATGGTTAGACTTTAGAGAAGCATGGAAAGTATTATATGAACTGGTGCTGAGTGAAGGGAGTAGAATCAACAGAATATTATGCCCATTAAAAATGACATTATGATTTGATCAACTATGATGGATGCAACAGCAGTTCAGAATTTAAGGATAACATTGAATGACTTGTTATGGACAATGCCATCCATTTTCCAGGGGTAAAAAAGCACAGAATCTGAATGAATACTTATGTTCACTTTAAAAAAAAAAACCTTTCTTTCTTATGGTATTTTTCTTTCTCCTTAGTTCTAATTCCTTTTTCAAAAAAATGACTGTTAATATTTTGAGCATGGCGTATGCCACCATGTAAAGGGAGGTGGGAAGGAAGAGTGGTATAAAAATGTGCAACTCATAAATTTTCAAATGGATGAATGCTGAAAAACTCCCATTGCATGTAATTGAAAAAATAAATTAAAATTTTAATAAAAAGAATATTGAAAATTATAATTCCATTTATTTAAAAAAGAAAGAAAGAAAGAAATGAGATACTTCAAGCCACTAATATTATAGATGAGTATACAAGTATTAGCATAAAATGACAAGTCCAAGTTGCTCATGATAGGGAACTGACCACAAATTTAGATGAAAATAGTTATATATTTCACACTTGTATCCTGTTTAGTAACTCAAAGATGTTTTAGTATTGCAACAACAAAAACTTCCTCTGTTTACTTGCCCTGATTATATAATTTGGTATGAAATGAAATGGAGGGACATGATTATGACAATATTGACTGTCTTGTGGGACGGCTAGGTGGCATAGTAGATAAAGCACTGGCCTTGGAGTCAGGAGGACCTGAGTTCAACTCTGAACTCAGACACTTAATAATTACCTAGCTGTGTGGCCTTGGGCAAGCCACTTAAACCCATTTGCCTTGCAAAAACCTAAAAAAAAATATTGACTGTCCCCTCAATGGCACAGATTGACCCTGATATAAACCATATCAGGGAAAAATTCCCTTATCTATGATTCCATCCAAGACTTATATTTATTGCCAATCATGTGACAAAGTTCTATATAATTCACAGGATATCAAAAACCAGAATTAATCAGATGGGAAAGTTTACTATTTAAAAGTAATAAAATACTGCAATGGAAAAGTGAGTCAAGAGGATACACCTTAGACTATGTAAAAATTATTCCCTTAACTTTTCCCAGGAACAATATCCATCTCTTTAGATTCCTGTTTTGGCAAGCACTATCCCCTTGAAAGGTGGACTATTAACTTCCTGACAATTCAGACAGTGATACCTGAAATCACAACTCAGAGCATATTAAATTATAGTCCTAAGATTTTACCTTATAAAGCAAAATTTCACTAGTCTCAGCTTAGAGATAAATTATCATTATTTTCTCATGTTTTAATAACAGCTAACAATGAGCACAAATTAAGAAATCCAATTTGTCCTTGAATTATAAATTAAGAATAACCACATTCTGGAATTTTACATATAAAATGACAGTTGACTCAAAATTCCCAGAAAAATGCTGACTACAGAAAATTTCCAATCTGTATTGCCTATTTACTCCTAAGGATAAATCTTTGAAGCTAAAGTCTGTTGTAACTAAGTTGACTCAAAGATGTAACTTCATTACAGACTATTACAGACATTCATTACAGTCATTCATAGAATCTAATAATTTTTATAAGTGATAGATGAATAACGTATCAGATAAAACTCTCTCTTTGGTATAAGGAAATCTGTCAATTTTTTTCACTTTGACTGAGAGAAGTCCTAGTTTCTCAAATTTCAGGGCTGAGAATTTGATCACACTATCAGCAGGACTGAAAAGACCTTAGAACTTTGCCCAAATAGAAAGTTCCAATTAACCTTATAGATATGAATAATTAAGGACTCTGTACTATATTTTTCACAATGGTAAGCTATTGTTATCTACCTTAAAATAAATAGGGGCAGCTAGGTGGCATAGTGGCTAAAGCACCTGCCCTGGAGTCAGGAGTACCTGGGCTCAAATCCGGTCTCAGACACTTAATAATAACCTAGCTGTGTGGCCTTGGGCAAGCCACTTAACCCTGTTTGCCTTGCAAAAAACCCCTAAAAAACAAAAAAAAAATAAATATAGTCCATTAAATCTTTAACAGTTTTTAGATTTTCTTACTATATTCTTTTAACAGTTCAATTTATAACCTAACATCCAAATAAAAAAGAGAAGTTACATTTTTTTTCAGTTTTTGCAAGGCAATGGGGTTAAAGTGACTTGCCCAAGGTCACACAGAAAGGTCATTATTAAGTGTCTGAGGTCAGATTTGAACTCAAGTCCTCCGAACTCCAGGGCTGGTGCTTTATCCACTGAGAAGTTATATTTTTAATAGCATTTCTGATGCAATGGTTTTGCAAATTTCAGTTTAAGAATAAAATTTTTGAAGCTATATTATATATGGTATCATGAATTTAAAACATAAAACAAAACATATTACCAATAAATTTCTTAGATTGAATTTTAATTAATTGCTCATTTGATCCATGAATTTTTGAGCACATTGCTAAATATCAAATGTATTTTTGAGTAAGTTCTGGTTTACAACAATTTTTCTGATAAGAAAATACTACTCATTGTAAGCTTAATGATTTAGTTTCAGAAAAAAATCATTAATAGAAACATTTAAATCTTAATTTTCTGTATTGTCCACTGTTTGTAGTTAGCTCGTGTTCAAAAAATTTTTGGAGGCATTCCCATTTCCCCATCTTTGACTAGGGATCACTCACTTCCAAGGAGGTATTATTTAGTTGTTCTCTGGAAGAATATTGAAGTCCAGCGATAGGCAGGCCTTTACTGAGGTAGTCCATTGGTAGAAATAGTTCCCTTGGGTGTTCCTTTGGTTAAGGTTCAGTCATCATGTAGAGAAAATTGAAGTTTTAGTTCCTTCATTGGTCACTATGACTGTTACCAATGGAATAAAGAAACTAAGTAGTAGCATGCAGATAATGATTTATTTAGCATTGTACATGTTTGCAGAAACAAATTTGGTCTAAGATTCTTGGTAGCCAAGGACATTTTGCATTGGTTTCTACACAGTTAATACACAATTTGTAGGAATTATGGGATTATACGATTATAGGAAAAACAGGATTATAGGGATTGAAAGAGTTGGTTGCTTATTAGTAGAGGGGATCAGGAGACACTGAGGTGAGAGGGACAGAAGTGGTTTTTGTGACATTCTACAAGTCAGATGACCTTTGGGAGGGGAATAATCTTGTGATTTCTCCAAAATCAGGTGACTTCTAAGAAACTTAAACTTAAATTCACAAAATGGAGGATAAGGACGAAATAGTGCTCCTCATGCTATTTTTCTAATGTAACATTCCCTACATACCTTGGGAGAGGGGTGCCAGATTGCCACTCTATATAGAATCATAAAATGATAGATTAAGAACTGAAAGGGACCTTTTCATTCCCTTCATTTTGCATATGATTTTACAAAGGAGAAATTGAGACTTGCAGAAGTGAATTTGAGGAATTACTTAACAAGTTATGGTATATGAATGTTTTGGAGTACTATTGATCTATAAGAAATTAAGAGTGGTTAGACTTTAGAGAATCATGGAAAGAATTACATGAACTGATGCTGAGTGAAGGGAGTAGAACCAAGAGAATATTGTACACATTAAAAACAACATTATGAATTGATGAACTATGATGGATACAACAGCAGTTCAGAATTTAAGGATAACATTGAGTGACTTGTTATGGACAATGCCATTCATGTCCGGGGTAAAAAAGCACAGAATCTGAATGAATACTATGTTCACTTCTTCTAACTCCAAAACTAACTCCAGGTCTTCTAACTCCAAAACCATTATCCTTCCTACTGTCCTATGCTGCCTCCCCCCCAAAAAATCTTGACATTATATTTTTTAAAAAAATAATACAAATCTCCTGGAGAAATAATTTAAAAATCACTAGGATCTCTCCAGAAAACAAAATTAACATCTGAACATTATATTTCAAGTAATCATTAAAGAAAATTGATCACATTTACTAGAACTTGGTGAAAAAAATGAAAAGAGGAAGAACCTACTGGTCATCTTCTGAAAGAAACTTTAAATCAAAATACCCTGGAATATCATAGCCAAAATCTTGAGCAGTAAGAAAGTTCAAGTTTCAAGTTAAAGTACCTCAGCATCCCATAAGATTATGCTATAACTGCAATTGGACAGAGGGTATTTTGGAATACAATATTACAAAAGAAAAAGAAGTATGTCTAAGTATAAATGACTTTTAAAAACTAAGTATAATCCTATAGAGGGAAAAATGATTTTAAAAAGGATAGGAAATGAAAAAGCCAAAGGTATGTAGAACATTTGAAATGCAAACACAGGAGACAAAAGAACAGAGAAAGGAATTAAATACATTCTAAGAAATTGAAAGGGGTTATATGATGAGCAAGTGCCTATATTCCAATAGAGAAAGAATTGAAAAATGTTGCTTCAGCCCATTGTCTTTTCACATGACAGAGTAGAAAGAAAGACATATGCAGTTCTGATTTTAAGAAAGGTAAACAGGGAAAGTAAATGAGGGACAAAATGAGTAAATACATACATATACACATTTTGTCATGATAACAAACTAGATTCAGTAAAGAGACAGGGAGTGAAGGGGAGATGGGAAAGAAAGATGATATATTAGCAATTAAAACAAATATCAGCAATAGAGGATGAGTAACAATGAGAGATTAAATGAAATGATGTTTGGAGAATAATGAGAAAAAATATTTAGAGTATGAATTGTGTGAAGAGGTAGAGGACTGAGATCTGATCACTTCAATTATAGCTTTTATGCCATTTTTTTTGTTTTTCCATTTTCATCTTCTTTGGAAAAACTCAGACAAGGTAGAAAAAGAGGAAAACTTATGGTTGTACCCCATGTAAATTTTAAAAATAACCAGATCAGATGGAGAACATCATTAAAAACAAACTAGATAATTTTGATTACATTAAATCAAACAGCTTTTGCACAGATAAAACCACTGCAACCAAGATCAAAAGAAATGTAGTAAATTGGGAAACAATTGTTACAACTAGTTTTTCTGACAAAGGACTCATTTCTAAAATATACAGAGAACTGAGTCAAATTTTCAAAAAAAAAAAGCCATTCCCCAATTGACAAATAGTCAAAGGATATGCAAAGGCAATTTATAGCTGAGGAAATCAAAGCAATCTAGAGTTCTATTAAAAATTGCTCCAAATCATTACTTATTAAAGAAATGCAAATTAAAGGATCTCTGAGATACCACCTCATACCTCTCAGACTGGCCAATGTGACCAGAAAGGAAAATGATCAATGTTGGTAGGGACGTGGGAAATCTGGCACACTAATACAATGTTGGTGGAGCTGTGAACTCATCCAACTTTTCTGGAGAGCAATCTGCAATTATTCCCAAAGGGCAAGAAAAATGTACATACCTTTTCATCTAGCAATACCTCTACTGGGTCTATACCCTGAAGAGAGACTATGAAATAGGGTAAAAACATCACTTCTGCAAAAAAAAATATTCATAGCAGCTCTGTTTGTGGTGGCAAAGAATTGGAAATTAAATAAATGTCCTTCATTGGGGAATGGCTCAATAAATTGTGGTATATGTATGTCATGGAACACTATTCTTCTATTAGATGGGAATTCAGGGAAGCCTGGAAGGATTTGCATGAACTGATGCTGAGCAAGGTTAGTAGTACCAGAAAAACAATGTACACTCTAACAGCAACATGGGGGTGATGATCAACCTTAATGGACTTGCTCATTCCTTCAGTGCAACAACCAGGGACAATTTTGGGCTATCTGCAATGGAGAATACCATCTGTATCCAGAGAAAGAATTGTAGTGTTTGAACAAAGACCAAAGACTATTGCCTTCAATTTAGGAAAAAAAAAAACTGATATCTTACTGTTTGATTTTGCTATCTCTTATACTTTATGTTTCTTCCTTAAGGATATGATTTCTCTCTCATCATATTCAATTTGGATCAATGTATATCATGGAAACAATGTAAAGACTAACAGAATGCCTTCTGTGGGGGGGGGAAGCAAGAATGAGGGAAAAATTGTAAAGCTCAAAATTAATAAAATCTCTCTAAAGAAAAAATAACCATATCAAAAAATCACAAACTCAGTAAAGTCATTAAAAATATAAACTTGATAAAAAGAGGTAAGCAGGAAAATTACATTATGCTAAAATGAACTACAAATAATGAAGTAATAGTAATGATTAATATAGATGTACTAAATGTCATGGCATATAAGTACTTCAAGAAAATTTAACTAAATTATGGGGGCATTGCAGTTATCAGAGTTGAGGATTTCATTGCACTTTTTTCCAGATATAAACAAATATAATAAAAATATAAAAAAGGAGAATGGTCCTGGGTAGAATTTTAGAAAAGTAACTTATGACAGAATTTTGAAAATTGATGAATGGAATGTAATACTGTTTCAGCTTAACATGTACTTCAGATTCAGTATCATAATGAAAAGACACATCAGTTTACAAATGGAGGTTTCCTTAGTCAAAGCTGAGGAAGAAAATTCTGAGCACAGAAAGGATAATAATCAAGGAAACAGACGTTTCTCTGACATAACTCTCCTGTGCTTTTATTGGTTATTCTGTTGGTTTGTGGTCACAAAACTGAGAGAATCTGGATTCTTCCATACTCTTTCTTTTATTTTATTTAAGTGACCAAGAAACTAAGTCAATAGGCTGAGCCAGTTAAATCTCGGGAACAATTAATCTAACCTGCATGGAATTTCTGTCTAAGAAGCAAAAGGATTGTATATATATTTTTCAGCTTTGCAAAACACATTTACAAAAACTGGAGTAAAAACATGGAGTAAAAAATAAATACTAGAAATATACTTCAAAAACAAAGGATGAAACAGTACATTTGCCATCTATATTATGTACATCTGCTTATCCTTAACCAATTTATTACACACACTAAGTGGGGGTCAAGTCCTTGAGCAAACTTACATTTCCTCTTTAGGGTTTTAATTCGATTATGCTCTCCACAATATTAATTGCCAGTATTATTTAACCAGTTAACATCAATTACCTTTAAGAAATATATATATATATATATATATATATATATATATATATATATATATTTACTGAGAAGAAAAAGCAATAACAAAATTACAAATATTTTCCCCAACATTCAAAGTCATAATCTCCCCTATACCACATCAGTTCTGGTAAAGAATAAATGATCTTTTTCTCTACCTCTATCCATGTTCCTGTCTTTATATGTCTCTTTCTCTGTCTGTCTGTCTGTCTGTCTGTCTGTCTGTCTCTCTCTCTCTCTCTCTCTCTCTCTCTCTCTCTCACTCTCTCAGAGAATTTCAAGTGCATGTTATAGGATTTGAAAAGGAAGCAATGGTCACAGAGAACCAAGATTACCTGAAGAAGAACAAATTTTTTCTGATAGAATTATTAAACTAGTATATTGAGGGAATGCCAAATTTATCAAGACTTTTTCCAGATCATTTGATATATTATCTCACTAATGTAAGGTATGGTACCTTTAATGTTTGAAAAGGTTGACTGAAGAATAGAACAGAAATAAGTAACTTATTTAATAGATAATGTTAAAAATAAAAATATGGAGAACTGCAGTTTTCAGAGCAGAATGTTAAGAAAATCACTTGGAGGCCTGAGAAATGACCAATGTTTCAGGGCATTATAGTCCCTCAGCTCATTTATATAACTCTTTTTAAGGTTTAAGAGGTTAAAACTTACACAATAGTAAATCAATGTTTAGAGACTAGGGAAAGATTAAATAAGGGCTTTGGGCTTTATGACTAATAGAAAGGGGGAGTTTCTGAGTTTTTTTGTTTTTAACGCAAAAGTGGTTACTGGGTAGAAGGAAGTTCTGATTTGTTCCACTGAAGAAAATGAAGAACTTGTCAAAAGAGTAAAGATTTAAGGAGGAGCAAAAACTTAGAATGGGATGGTGGAAAAACTAGGTCTGGCTGAGCTGTGAAGAAATCATCAGGAAGGGTCTACTCAGTGCAATAGCAGCCCTTCTTCCAAGAACATTGTAAGCTATGACCCCTGACTTCCCAGCAACCATGATGAAAGGACCATAGTTGGCATTGATATTGGCATCATTTATTTTTTTTTTTTGTGGGAGTCTTTCAACTTGGGAAACCGGAGATCATTACTAATGACCAAGGAAACAGAACCACCCCAAGCTATGACACTTCTATAATACAGAATGTTTGATCAGTGATGCTGCAAAGAATCAGGTTCACAATGAATTAAATTAAGGAAGTTTTTAATGCCAAACATCTGATTTGCTCCAAATCTGATGAAGCAGTTGTACAGTCAGACATGAAATGTTGGCATACATGCAAGTAAATCTACAGTCTGAGTGGGAGTACAAAGAGGAGAACGAAAGTTTCTATTCAGAAGTTTCTTCTATGGTCTTGGCCATGATCAAAGAATATCTTTGCTGAATTTGTTGAAGCTTACCTTGTGATGACCATCACAAATACTATCATAAAGTTTCAGTCTATTTCAATGAATCCCAATGATAAGCCAACAAAGATGCTAGAACCATCACTGATCTCAATGTGCACTGAATAAACAGGGAGTCAGTTTTAATTGCTTTTACTTATGACTTGGACAAAAAGGTTGGTGGCATGAGAAATGTGTTGGTCTTTGACCTTGGTGGTAGTATTTTCTATGTCTCCATTCTTAACATTAAAGATGACATCTTTGAGGTAAAGTCCACTGTGGAAATGCACTTGTTGTGTAGGGAGGACTTTGATAATTTATTGTTCAGTTCAGGCAACAGCACAAAAAGGATATCAATAAGAACAAGAGGTCTGTTCACTCTTTGTGCACCACTTGTGAACATGTAAAGTGCACCCTCTCTTCCAGTTCTGATCTTGACTTGCTCTGTGAAGGTATTGCCTTCTATATCACTATCATTGTTTTGTTGAGCTGAGTACTGCTTTCTTCTGTGGCACACTAGACTCTATGCAAAAAACCTTAATAGATTCCAAGCTAGATAAATCACAGATTCGTGTCACTATCATGCTTCCATTCAGATCCCCCAAATCCAGAAGCTTCTATAAGACATTCAATCAATGGCAAAGAGTTCCACAAGAGTATCAATTATGATGAAACTGTTGCCTGCAATGCAGCTGTCCAGGCTGCCATTTTGTTGAGATAAATCTAAGAATGTGCAGGACTTGCTGCTATTGAATGATACTCTTCTTTTTTTTGAAATTAAAACTCCTGATGGAGTTATGGCAGTTTTGATTAACCTCACCAAGCAGACACACAAAACTTTAGTACCTATTGGGACAAAAAAGTCTGGTATTGTTATTAAAGTTTATGAAGGTGAGAGAGCAATGATAAAGGATAACTTTCTTGGCAAGTTTGAGCTCATAGGAATCCCTTTTATCACTGAGGGGTGCTTCTCAGATTGTAGTAGCATTTGGCATTGATGCAAATGACATCTTCAATGTTTCTTCCGTGAATATATAAGACACGGGTAAGGAGAATAAGATCACCACCACCCATGGCAAAGATTATCTGAGCAAAGAAGACATTTAGCATATGATTCAGAAGACTGAGAAATACAATACTGAGGTTCAGAAGGGGAGAGACAAGATGTCTTCCAAGAATTCTTTTGAATCTTATGCTTTCAACATGAAGGCTCCTATGGAGGATGAAAAACTGTGAGGCAAAATTAGTGATAAGCATCAGAAAATCTTTGATAAATGTAATGAAATAAACAATTGGTTATAAAAGAATGAGACTGCTGAGAAGGAAGAATTTGAACTTCAGCAGAAAGAATTGGAAGCCTGCAATCCCATCATTACTAAGCTAGACCAGTGTATAGGGGGTTTGCCAAGAAGCCTGCCTGATGGGTTTTCAGTGAGTGGAGCAACCTCATGTACTCACCATAGAAGAGGTTGAGACAGAGCATTCCACATAGTTTTCCAAAAAATTGAAGGTCTCAAATTTATAGCCAAGGCAGTATCAATTTAAATGTAACATTTAAGCAACTACATATATTTGATCATTCTGAATACTTGAACATATGCAGAGGAAGAAAAGTGAACTACACTGCACTTGATCAGTACTGTAAACAAGTGAAAATGCAATCCTTAAAGAATAAAATATGCTTAAAAATGATGGTGGCATTAAAAAAAAAGAAAGAAAAATCAACAGGATGAGAATAAATTAATATAAAAGGGATTGAGCTACTAGTTCCTTAAATGAGTTAGATGAAGGCCAAAGTTCATTGGAAAGCAATGGAATTTTCATTGCTCTCAGCAGTGGAATTACTTTTGCTTTCTGCTGCCTTCTCTTTTTTAAAAGGGAAAATACAGACTTATTTGCTTTCAGATCATTTGCTTGATAACTGTTTAGAGGATACCAGATCCTAGGTAGTAAAGAGTTCTAAGGACTTGTCTACATAGCCCAAAGGGAAGCATCTTGATGAGCTTTGAAGATCTTTGGCATCAAGGGCACCATTGTTAGCCAATATAACAGTGTAACACTTTCTTAGGGCACTGAGAACAATTGTAAGTTAAAATAATTTATTATTGCCTCATCAGTTCAACAATTGAAGAAAAGAGGATTTATTTGTCAGACAAGTAGCAAGGACCAGAAGGACAGCAGGAATCAGAGAAGCAAGATCAAGTTTTTGATGTTTCTGATGGACCAATGACATCAGGATCTATAGAATGGCTTTTTAGTTATCTTAAGTTTATGGGTTTTCCTCATTCTTGTGCTTTATAATGAATTTTTTTTCATTTCCTTATATTGAGTATTTGGGATATCAATATTATTAATTTTGATTTAGTTTTAAGTAAATAGTTAAGTTTAAGATCTCATAGTATGACTGTTGTGAATTCTATCATTTTGCTGGTACTGTACAAATAGTAATTTTAGGGAGGGTATATTTCCCACAAAAGGATAACCCTGAGAGAATTTAAGTGTAGATGACATACAATAGTAATGCATTTTTTATTACTACTATACCTGTCAGTTTGAGGGCAGGCTGGCATAAGTGAGGCAACCTAGAGAGTGAGGTCAAGATCCCCCTAGGGGCCACCTGATGTTTGTATTTTCCTAGTCTTTATTTTTGTTTTGTTTTCTTTTGTAAGGCAATGGGGTTAAGTGACTTGCCTAAGGTCACACAGTTAGGTAATTAATTATTAATGTCTGAGGCTATATTTGAACTCCCATCTTGATTCCAGAGCCGCTACTCTATCCATTGCACCACCTAGCTGCCCCCCCCATATTTTTCTAGTCTTGCAAATAAAAAGATGATAGATGTGAGCTAGAGTACAACTAGATGATTTTATAACTATTTCAATGACCCAATGTAAAAAATAGTCACAAGTTATTCCAGATGAATTTTTCGAGTAGTCATTATTGGAGTGTCCCAAGGACTCATACTTGACTTTGTACAGTTTAAAATTTTTACTAATGACTCTGATATTAACAGAGAACATTCTTTTATCAAATTTTCATTTGACACAGAACTGATAAATAGCAATAGTCTGGATTTAAAAAAAATCTTACAGGCAAGAATATTGAGTTGATTATGAGGAAATAAAATTTAATAGGGATAAATGTAAAGACTTCCACTTGGATTCAAAATAACATCTTTAATTGTTTAAGATGGGACAGATATGACTAGATAGCAACTCCTTTGAAAAATAGTAAGGGGCTTTATGGACTACAGCCTCAATATGATGTGGTATTTATCAGTTAGGGAGGCAAATACAAGTTAATGCTGCTCTGAGGGGCATAAAGTTTCCAGAGCTAGGGAAATCACAGTCTTGCTGTACTCTGCCTTATTCACATCACAACTTTTTTAATGCATTCATTTTTAGGGACTGCAATAAACTGACTTTGGTTCCATTGTGCCCAAGATTAATGAATTTGGATATATTAATTGATTCTAACTGAAATCTGCATTGACAAACTCCTGAAATAATTCATGAAGATATCCATGACCTTAGACTTCCATTTTCTATTTTTGTATTACAACTCTCTTGGAAAGGCTACAATACAGAAGACGGGACAGAAAACTTTACTTTGGACTATTTGGTGGGGGGGAAGAAGCAAATATGATTTTTATTCCCAGATTCCTTTATCAGGGCACTCGGTTTTATAGGACCTTGAAAGTACTTAAACACCTTCAGAGTCAGAAAAAAAATAATCTAAGAAATTGCCAGATGGTGCTCTTCCTCATCCCAGAAGAGATTTTCCCTGGTTTAACCATCCTCATTCTTGAACTATACTGTTTCTTATATTCTCTGTGTGGTATCCGAGGGCTTTTTCTACTCTCCCCACCACACTCACTCCCCTCCAGTGAATTTGTTTTAGAGAGTCAGGGTGATTTGAGGTCTCTTTTATGCTTTTATGCTCCTTGTCCCAGGGGGACTGCCCTAGCACCACAACTTTGAGTTGTGGCTTGGAGGGTTTGTAACCAAGGCAACTTTGTTGCTTCAAGTAAGACTCTTCTGTTGATAATCTATTGTAATGCCAACAATAGCAGCTGAGTACTCTCTGTTTGTTGTGTGAGACAATTAGCACTTGAAATAAAAGAACAGATTTAAATAAATTGGGGGACTGAACAGTATGACCTGCTCTCTTAGGAACAAACAACAGCTTTAGAATATGACTGACTGGTGATTTTTTTTTGTAGCAGTCTCTAGAGTAAGAGAGAATTGCCATCAAATATTAAACTAAGTCTCCATTATAATTACCATAGCCATGGTGAAAACAATTTGTTTCTTCTCAGTTCCTATTTGAAAACTCTTAAACAAATCTAAGTCTGCAAAATGGTGATACTGCATTTTAAAGAGTAATTTTATTCAAACAACTTGTCTTCATAGGTGCTATCTTGTGAAAAATAGTTTTCTCCCAATTACAATCAATGTCGCTTTACCTTTCACACACACACACACATGCATATGTACAAAAACACATATGGACCCACAGTCACACATGCACACACACTGCACTTTAAATAATTGTTTCATTTCATGTAAAGTATTTGTGGCCCCAGGTCTATACATTCTTTTCCTCACTTATAAAGTGTTTTTCTTTTTCTAAATGAAAATCACTATGTGAGATATTATTACCATCGCCTGACAACAATGTATTGTACAAACTCATAGCCAGTGTTAATTAACCTTCAGACCCATCACTCTTACAGATTTTTTTCTTGAGCCTCAATTAATCTTTACTGTTTCAAGGAGAAATACATTTGCCCTGAGTCAACTATGCTTGTTTTCAGTGACTCACTTTTATATAATACTTTCAATCTAAAAGGACCTATATAAATGCAGTAATAAAATATAAAACCCTATAACATTGAAACATAAAAAATTACCACCTTGATTTTAGAAATGAAGAAACTGAGGCACATGCCATTTTAACAACTGGAATGATCCTATATTGAGAGGTAAAGTTAATCCCTAGTTTGGAATTTAAACCAATTTCAGTTACAAAGTTTATTCTCTAGCAAAGTTAGAAAGGGTCTGAAATGATTGGTATTAGAAATGAAAATATGTGTTTAGAGACAAGGGACAAAAAAGAGTGATCCTAAAAAACAATAAAGGTCTGGTGATATAAGTGGATCATTTAGAAATAAGAGAAACAAATGTGATTCCTCCTCACAACTGAAGAATGTTGTAGAAGGCTACATGTTCATTTATTTAAAATATTGAATACTTTGTTCATAGTATTAGTCATATTAATCACTTATGACTTTATTTTTGACATATTTTTTATTCTCTTTCATCAACTAACAGAATGTATAAAATTAGTCATAAAGTCAAGAAATCCTGAGTTTAAGTCTACTTTTGAAATGTAACAGCTATGTGGCCCTGAGCAAGTCACTTAGCCTCTTCATGCTCTAGTGAACTTGCAGGGCAGATGCTGATCTGAATTGATGAAGAAGCTTCTTTGAATTGATAAAAGAAGTTTCTTCATCTGTGAGTTTCCCTTATTAATAAAATCAAAGGTCAATCTCTTTGAGATGGTTTATGAATATAAAATACAAAAAGGCAGTTTTTAGTTTGATATGATTCATCTTTCAATGGAGTCAGCTCATAGGAGGTAGTTGGGTTCCCCTTAGATGTAGTCTGGAAAAACTTCTGGTGTTTCAGAATGAACCATTTTCATGTTCTACAGATGCTCCCTCCTTCCTACCTCCACAATCCTAAAATCATCTATGCTTAGAATATTCTAGCTGGAAACTTACAGCTTCTTAGCTAATCAGCATCAACCTAACTGTACAGGAGAGAGGAATAAGTAAGGGATGGGAATTAACATTTGTATAGTGCCTACTATGTGCTTTATAACTATTATTTCATTTGATCCTCATAGTAATCCTGAAAGGCAGGTGCTATTATTATCCTCATTTTACAATCAAGGAAACTGAGGCAAAAAGAAGTTAAATGACTTATCCAGGGTCACACAGGACATTTCTGAGACTGGATTTGAACTCAGGTCTTCCTGACTCTAGACCAAGCACACTATCCACTGGGGAAGTTGGATGCTGTTCTAGTATAATTTGTCTTTTCTTTTCTGCCTCTTCATTTGTGACAGGACCGATGTTTCCTAGTGGTTTCACTCCTTCCTCCCACAATGTGTAGAGGTTTTGCCTAAAAGAAGACCAAGTTTTCCTTGGGACCTGATTGACCCTGGCTTCTCTAGCAGCTTTTTAGCTGTCTAAGTCATGTAAAATATATTTGGTGAGTATATTTTCTGAGACCAGACCTAAGTTTATATCCTCTGCACACCTACTTGAATTTAAACAACATAAATGACATTGATTGGCAGGGGAGAGGGAGGCTTTGAAATTAATGAAGGGCACAGAATGTATTCAGAGAAACTAAGGGTCAATCTCTCCTTATGGCATATTTCTTGCTCTATTGGAATTCTTATATTAAATATTCAATAACTTGGAAATGCTTCATTTCTTCCCAACATTGAATGAACTAAAAGAGTGATGTTATTAAAGCTATGTCATACATGATCACTTGGGTGATGACATTTGAGATCGATCCACTGGCATCCTGGAATCCTGTGGCTCAATGGGAAGGAAAATACCAAATCTGGCCAAGACTTGGCCCAGCTGGTTGCAATCTATTTGGGCCTTGGCCAAAACACTCTGGTCCTTCATTTCATTCATTGTAAAATGAAGGGTTTGAGCAAAATGACTCCTAAGATTCCATCCAGCTCTAGATCTATTATCTCTTGCCTTTTGTTATTGATTGTCTTGCTTAATTATTCTAAAATAAATCTTTATGTTTCACCAATAGAACTCAATACTCACCTGGCAAACTTCAGATGGACGGATATTCAGATGGAGAGGTGATTCCCATTTAAGGAAAAGTAGAACTGGATAATTATAGCTAGCATTTCTATAGTTCTTTAAAGTTCACAAACATTTTACATGGGCTATCTCATTTAATCTTCCCAATTGTGAAGTTGGTGCTATTACTGACTGTTTTACAAATGACAAAACTGAGTCAGAGTGAGATTAAATAAATTGCCTAGGATCACATAACTAAGTCCTTGTAGTAGGATCTGAACTCAATTCTTCCTGATTCTAAATGAAATATTATATATGATTATACCACAGCTAGCCAACTGCCACTAAGTGATTCAATGACCTCTAAGATTCTTTCTAATTTTGAGATTTGATGATTTCTTTTCTTTTTTTTTTAGGTTTTTGCAAGGCAAATGGGGTTAAGTGGCTTGCCCAAGGCCACACAGCTAGGTGAAATTTGATGATTTCTTAAGCTTTTCCAGGTGCTAATTATTCCATTTTTGTCTCCCCCAAAAACTGAATTTTCCCTTTCTCATCTGTTAGTCAAGTCATTTTTATGAGTTTAAATGCAACTAGATGGTGCAAAGGATAGAAAGTTAAGTTTGATCTCAGGAAGATATGAGTTCAAATCTCTCCTCATATATTTTCTTCATACATAAATGAGAATACTTCTCTGGGTTGTTAGGAGGATCAGATGAGACTATATTTGCAAAAAACTTAGAATGTACTTAGCATATTGTTATCAATGGCTCATAATTATAAATATTTACTTAGTGCAGTGTGATTAAAATATGTTTTATTAATATATTTCCCTGCAGAGAAGGGCTATCTTTCCTAGTGAGAAAGGCCATGAATTACAACAATGTACAGTCTTATATGCAGTTTGAAAAACCTTGTTCCTCCCCTTCATGCCAATCATTGATCAGGGTTAAGATGTAATTAATAACGCTTACCTCATACTATTCTCTAATAATGTTTCCCCCACCCTGGTCATTATACTAATGAGCACAGGAGAGTGAACAGTAATATGCATGAACCTCCGTGAGCAGGTGCACTTTTAAAGGATAAGGACCCTAGGTCAACCCCTGACTATCTGAAGCTGATTTTGGATCTCTCCTGTAAGGAGACTTAATGTTGGGTGAGGGGACCTTATTCAGTTTAGTGATTGGCCAGAGTCATTTCTTATGTCTTACACTCACATACTTGCTTGTTAGACACTAACACAAGCAGATACGAGTCTTCGTAATGCATATAAATATTTAAATAGCAGTCTTCTCCTGTACTTTGTTGAGTCAAACACCCTACCTTCCTCACACATATGGATAGCATAACCTTAATAAGTGCTTGTTCTCCTTCTGTTAAGTCCACAATTTTTATATTCTCCCCTCCCATTTTAAATTTTAAACTAAAGAGATAGTTGAAGAATGAGAGTTATCATAAACTATTTTGATGAATACTCCTATGCAAAGCAATTGTCTTCACTTACCTCATCTTGTTTTAGGGATTCTTATTCTTATCATCTGTCCTTTTTTATGACTCCTAACCATTCACTTAAAAAATATGAATAAAAAAGTATAAAATATTGTGCTTTAGTACTATGGGGAATACATGCACTTAGATTCTAGACAAAGGACTATTGGCTACTTCCTGATATTGTCCTTTATTGTCCAGCTTCTGTGCATTTGCCTAGGTCATCCTTCAAATTTGGAATAGGATGGTTCCTCATCTCTAATGGTCAAAAACCCTCTTCCTTAGAGTTCAGGTTTTTATCTCTACCTTCCCTAAATGCCAAGATAAAAGGGATATAGTTCTTCTCAACTTTTTCTAAACTACTCTAGCTTAAGTGGGAGGAGTAAAATTAGTCAGAAAGACCTGTGTTCAATACCAAATTCTGAATAGTATGACCCAAGGCAATTGTCATTTAACCTCAGGCAATTCCCTAAGCCTTGCCTCAAGCTCTCTTAGTCTAGAATGGTAAACTATGATTAAAAACAAAGGAACAAAGATTTAAGCCCTTACAAGGTTTTAGCTCACCAATTGTTTCTTTAGTTCACTTATGGGAGTCTCTTCTGGAGATATGTCGGAGGTAGGAATGGTGTTGCTGTCATGGGACCACCATGGTCATGCTCCATGTGTGATAGAAAGTTCTACTTACTTCCCTCCTCTGGAAGTGTCTTTCCTTCTCTCAGGTTAACCTTCTAGCTCCCATTGTAGGAGGAAAAATTCCAACCTCCAACTTTGATCTCCCATTAGTTTCTTTCATGTTGGAAAGGTCTTAACTAACTCAAATCTACTTGCAATGTAGAAAGCCTAAGTCTTACAAGAAAGATTGTTACATGAAGATAGATTGTGATATGAGTTGTCCAACGGCATTTCCCATTTGAGTAAGTCACAGGTCCCTTGTGTATTTTATCTTGATCTTTCTTTTGTATCATTTATTAACATTATACATGTTGGATTCCTCTTGTGATAAGAACAATATTGTTACCACTCCCCCTATCAAATTAGGTTATTTTTTCCTTAAAAAGGTAATGAGATCATTCTTGACCTTTGGATGGCACAAGGGACTAAGATTCAAGCTGTTGATAATATTTTCTGGACACCTAAAGCAGCCACAAAGAGTTTTAAATGCTATCTCAAGTTGAGCTGGTAGATCACAATAGGCAACCACAAAGCACCCTAAATTTGTAGTTGAAAAACTTGGCTTTAACATCTGGTTCTGCCACCAATCGTGTCCATAGGAGCTTAATCTTTCATTTTTTCTGATTCTTACTTCCTCATACATAAAGTAAGGATAACATAACTTATTGTTAGTGACCTCTCCCTCATTAAATTATCTTGTTTTTACCTAATTGTGTGCATGGTATACCCTCTAAAAGAATATAAAGTCCTGAAATAAAAAGAGGTCAGGGATTCTTTTTTGATTTTGCCTTAAATCCCCAACTCCAAGCGTAGTTGAACATGCTTGTTGAATTTTATAGTCTTTCTCACAAGGTTGTTGTTCAAGACATGCTTTGAATATAGAACTGTATAAATATCAGCTATAATTATTATTAAAGAGATATGACATAGCCATTAAAATTAACAATATGAATCAAATAGCAATACAATATTACTAGACAATATGGCATGAATATTCCATAATAATTTCTTCCACGATGCAGCAGCCTGCACTGTTAGCTTCATTGTAAGTAAGTGCACAGTGTGCCTGATGCTTATCTGAAAACAGATCCTCCACCCTGAGGCAACTTTCTTCTATAAACCTGATTAGTCCACGAATCCATGAATATGCCTCCTCCCTTCCTTTCTTTCTTCTCTCCATCCTTCTTTTCTTCCTTTTTCTCCTTCCTTCCTTCCTTCCTTCCTTCATCCCTCCTTTATTTATTCTATCCCTTCCTCTTTCTTTCCTTTTCTTCCTCATTCCCTCTTTTCTTTCCTTTCTCCTTCCCTCCCTCCCTTTTTTTGTTTCTTTTCTTTTTGCCTTCCTTCTTTCCTTTCTTCCCCCCTTTTCTTTCCCCATTCCTTCCTATTACATAAAGTGAATTCAGTAGATGTAGCTTATTTGGATCTAGCAAAATTATTTGCCATAGGAACTCTCAAAAAATCATCATCACAAAATGAATTCAAGTTGGATTGTGTGTGAGCAGAATATGTGAAAAGAAAATTTTCTGAAGAATGATAACCAAAGGGTAATTCTAAATAGCAATGTTTTGACAAATGCAGCTAACACATCTAGGGAAATGTAATCTGAAGCACAGATATTCAAATGGAAGAAAAAACTTGGAAAGTAGTCATTCTGAAAGGGCCTAGGGGTGATAACAGGCAGCAAATTGGCTATGAGCATGTAATGTGATGTGATGGAGAGAAAAAAGACAATGAAATTTTGGGTAGCATAAGCAAAGAAATCACATTATACATAAAAAATACTCTAGTCAACTCTCTTTATACTTCATGGTGAAAACTCTCCTGTAGTATAACATACGGCACCAAGCATTTCCACACAAGAAAAATGGGATAACAAAGGGAATTCAGATATGAATAATATTAAGTAATCCTAAAATCCTGCCACATTGATTTATTAGATTTGAATGGCAAAACAATGGCCCAAAGATGTATGTGTACATATATATGTATAAAATATCTACATTCATACATACATATATAATTATTTTGCTGAGCCAATGGGGATTTATAACAGATATATCTATATCTATATCTATCTGTTATAAGTCCCCATTGGCTCAGCAAAATAATTATGGTCTTTTTTCCTAGCTCTGCTGTGAAGGACAGTAATTTTCTTGCTTAACTAGGATTGTCTGCTTTCAAGAGAACAGTAGCTAGGCTAAAATATTGAGTGAGGTCCCTGCTAGGAAATCTAAACATGTGCAAGTTGCAAAGAAATGAAGAATATTTGTGACAGTAATCAGGGAAAACTCAGTGCTCACCAAAGAGTACTCCAGAAAAAAGAGTTAAAGAGGTGACTCTAACTGAGAAGTGTGGAGTAATAGAAAAAGGTAACAAATCAAGACTCAGAGGAAGGACCTGGGATAGAATCCTATAAATATATTTTAAGGTTTCTTAAGGCTCCCTTTCAATTGCAAATCCTACAAAAGGCCTACTTTATTAGGGTTAACTGTTCCTGAATATTTATTTAGATATTTGTTCTGTTGTGAAGGTTGAGGTAAGATCATAGATTAAGAGGTGGAAAATATCTGGAAGGTCATTTCATTCAATCTTTTTTATTTTACAGGTAAGTAAACTGAAGTTCAGAGGAGTTAAGTGACTTGTATTAAGTCAGACAGAAAGTAAGTAACAGAGTCAGTATTTGAATTCAGCGCCTCTGACTGCAAATCCAGTTCTATCCCTCTCACACAGTAATTCATATTTCTCTTTATAGTTTTTTATATCTATTTATAGTTTACAAAGCATGATCTTTACAACACCCTTAAGGAGGAAAGGCAAGAATTATGCCTATTTTATAGATGAGGAAATGGACATTAGAAGGAAAGAAATTATTTTTCCAAGGTGCCATTGCTAGCAATTAGCAATTAGCAACTAGCTGGGACTCACAAACCAGTTCTATTCTTCACTAAGTTGTTGCCTCATGAATATTTGAGAGATAGTAATATGAATCTAAGAGAATTTAACTAGCTTTTATTAAGCATTCACTACATGCAAAATATAGAAACCAAGAAAAAACACAACCAAAGACCAGTTTTCATCTCAACTAGCTTGCAATTCATTGAAACATTTAGAGAACTAATGGGCTAATAATATTAAAAGAAGGTTACTAAACCATATTAAGATCAAGTGACAGAATGAACTAGAAAAGGAAAAAGTATTAACTGAATTGTAGGGTGTGTTTGATCAATAATGATGTGTCTGTCCGATGAAATTTAGCTCAATTTGAATGAACTTTAATGTGATTAAAAAGGTATAGGAAATACACTTTTTTATTCCTTTGCAGTATAAGTGATTATTATATAATAAAGAAAATAATATTTTCTTATAAATACCACCTAAGAATAAAAGGAAATATCAAAACTCTGATTTCTTTTTAACTTTGCTTAATATCTCAATGGATTTATGATTTCATAAATGTGAATATTTTTGCCACTGGTACAGAAAAAAATTCTAAAACCTCATTCATCTTGTCTCATCCTGTATCATTCTTGTCCATGTCTTCTCACAAATCCTCTATAGAGACTCCTAATATGCAGGAAGCCTTCCTCTGAATCTTATAATATTTCTTGTATCACAGTGAAATACACAGGCTATTCACTTGCTGTCCTTCATCTTCACTACTTGATACTCTGGTCTCTTTTTTTCCTCTTTATTTTTTCCTTAATTTTTTTTAAAGACTGTCGCTTTATTCCATCCAGACTGGAAGTATAGAGGCTACTCAAAGGATTGTTCCTATTGTGATTGGCATAAGAGCTTTGACCTTTACTGTTGCCCATCCAGTGACTTTCCTTAGACAACCTGGGGGCTTCTTGAAACTTTCTTCCCTCCCACCTTACCACCTGGTTATATTAATGTGAAGCTTAGTATACAAGCACTAGATTGACTTAACCCACTACACTTCAAACTTCTGAATTCAAAATATCTACCAGTCTGAGTTGTGCCTCCACCTCTCAACTTTTTAAACATATATGCCCTTTGGCTTTTTTAATTCCACTGATTTCTTGTAAGTCATTATGAGAAATGCATTGCAGGCTGCTAATATGCACCATACAATGTTCCTGTGCCCTGCCATTTTGATTTTTATGAGATTGTGTTGTTCACTAATTCATAAAAAATAGAATAAACAAGAGAATAATTTGTTACTGTGACAGATCTGTGACATCATTAATAAGAATATTCCCTCCAATAGGTCAAATTTGTCTTCTATGATCTTTTATAAATAGTCCCCACAGATGTACTTAATGCACTAAAGGGTCATGTTTGCATCTCTTGACATACTTGGAAATCAGTAGAGTGCCTATCCATCAGTTATTTAGTCATTCAATCAATTAACAAGCATTTATCAAGTACTTATAAATGCCAGACACTCCTAAACAAAGGGGATACAAAGAGAGGCAAAAATTGTATTTAAAGTATTCAACAGAACTGAAGGAACCTGTACAGAGCTCACATTCTCATGGAACTAATTAGGTACATGCGGGATATATTCAAAATAGATGGAAGGTAATCTCTGCAGAGAAGGCAGGATTAACTGGGGTGAAAGACCCAGGAAAAGAGAAACTTATTCTGTAGAAGATAAGATGTGGGCTTAGTTCTAAAGAAATACTGGGAAATGAAGAGGCAGAAATAAGGAGAGAATTCCAGGCAATGAGTACAATCAGTGCATAGAGAAGGAGGATGGAAGATCATTGTGTAAAGGTTAGCAAGTTGGCCAATGTATCTGGATCATAGGATATATGCAAGGGAGTAAAGTACAGGAAGACTGGAAAGGCTGGAAGAGGTCAAGTTTTGAAGAAATTTAAATACCAAAGAGAAATCTTTCTATTTGATCCTGGAGGATATCATCAGGGAGTCCCTAGAGACATGGGCAAACCTAAGCTTTTGGAAAATTACTTTGGCAGTTGATGTCAAGTTGAGTTGGGAAAAAACTTATGGCTTGGGCATGATTTAGAAGGCTATTACAAATAGCAAGCTCTCTCTCTCTCTCTCTCTCTCTCTCTCTCTCTCTCTCTCTCTCTCTCTCCATCTCCATCTCCATCTCCATCTCCATTTTGCCCTTCTGTGTCTCTCTCCCCATCTCTCTTTCTCTGTCTCTTCATCTCTCTCTTATTTTATCTTTCTCTGTCTCTTCATTTCTGTCTTTATCTTTTGAAATCTTTTTTGTCACCTACACAATTCTTGGTTGATAATGCAATATTCTTTCCATTGCCTTTGAGGTGACCTGAAAATTTACTTTGATTTTTGTAACACTGGGGTATTTCACTTGTATTCATGTTGATGTTAAAAGTTTGGACCCTTATTTCAGAGGAAAAACTTTGAGGTAATTAAATGTATTGTTCAACTTATAAAATGCAAACCAATATTCTTCTGTTGAAATATGAACTAGTCTTTCTAATTCCAAGGTAATCATACCCCCCCCCATTGTTCCATGTAGTTGCCTAAATTTTCTTTAGGGAAGAGCTTTTTGCTTTTCTTATTTTTATACTTGATAAATACATTTCATAAAATGTGATCTTTTGTAGACTGCTGCTCCCTTCCTTTCCAATCTCCTTTTCCCACCTTCATCAAGGCTCTCAGTACATGTATAGATATTTTTATCAAGATTTTGCAGTTTTGCAAAAGTAGATATGCATATGTTCTTATTAACTTTTTATCTTCTGCCTTTGTTTCAATAAAGTATAGCATTTCTCCAAGGTATTCTCTCAGATTATCTTGAACAATCAGTTCTTTAATGGCCACAAAATTGCATTTTATCCAGCATAGACCTTTGTCTATGCTGCTTTCCCCATCTTTGATTTCTTAAACTGCATTTCTACATACTTTTGTAAGTTAGAGTTTAAGTAATAGCTCCATTGTCATTGATAGAGAAAATGGTTTATTATAGAAATCTTTACAAATCTTTTTATCTATTTTTTGTCTACTTCTCAGTTTTTTTTCTTTAAACACCCTAAGATGATTTGTTGCAATTAGATTTCCTGCCAAAGTTTCTTTAGATTTATTTTTCCCTTTACCATTTCTGGCTATTTTAGAAAGAATATTCCAACATTCTCTTTTGTAAAATTTTACAAATGAACTTATATTCTAAATTTGGCTTTGCCCTTGGCTGATCTATCTCTCTTCTTGGCAAGGAAATTAAACATGTTTGGATGAAGTGATTTTTAGACTCTTTGGTCTCTTTAGTATGGCAATTTATTTACACTGTTAAAGTTCCTGAGGAAATTATGACTTTTTTCATCTATTTTTAATTTTTGTCCATTAATTTTATTTTTTTTCTGTTAATTAATTAACGTATTGTTTAAATAAATTTTTGGTTGGAGTTACCCTAAGTATATGTCATATCTTTGCATTTACATCCACTCTTCTGATTTGGTATTGATATTTTTTAACAAGCTGATGACCTAACTGTATTCAGAAAGAAAATTCAGAATTTGAATGTAAGTATAAAAAAGGTAGATTTTTGTGGTAGTGAATAGTTTGAAATCATTGAAATCACTGAATTTTCTTAATTTTGATATACCCTGATATCCCCTTCAAACCAATTACATGTCCATTGTCTATTTCTAGTCACTGTTTGATGAACTCATTCAATAGATTATCCATCTAATTGCATGACATAATCTGGACAATATACATTTTTCATCCACTTCATTTTTTCCTGAGTTGATGACTAGGCTGATCTCTTTTAAATGACTAATGTTCCAGTGCTCAATACAGTTGGCATGTCATTCCCCAAAATACAGATAGATAGAGTATTTCAGCAAAAGCCTTCACAGGGTAGCCTTGAAGAAATATGTAAAGACCTAGAGAAATCTTGGGAAAATGAGAGTCAGGTAATCTAGGCTATACCCCTAACCCCCCCCTCCAAATAAACAGAATAAAACATGAAGATATGATAAAATTGAAAAATGACAGAATAGGGGGAGGGTAATAAATTCATCACAAAGTTACTCCAATTGAAAAAAGATAAATGAATACCCCATTGGTCCTGGCATTCTTGCTCTTGTTTTGTTTCCTTTCCCCCGTCTGTGATCATTTTTGAATGGGGCTACTTCATATCATTCATTGCTTATACATTTTTAGGTACTGACTCTTAGAATGAACCTCTTAGTAATGTTCCAGTGAGATACTTCCCCAGACTAGTACAGATTAGCTTGAAAGGAATGGAAAATGCGGACAAGATAATCTAGGAAAGAAGTACCATACTGAGGACTATTTAGAATTTAGATGAGATGAAACAGGCTACCAGTGCCCTGTTGAAGGTTATATATCTCATTGGAGATATTGGATGGAAAATAGACCCCCAAACTTTGCAGGAAAAGCACAAAAGTGCTGACTCTACAGAACTTAAAAGATTGGTGATTTTTTAAAAAGCATGTGTACAGCAAGGAAATCATAGAAAAAACAGGCGTAGTGAATGATAAATGCAGATCAATATCCCAAAGAGAAAAAGAAAGTGTATAGGATGTACATGCATAAAAATAGCTAAAGATACTCTTTTTATGGGAGCAAAGAATTGGAAACTGAAAAGGTGACCATCAATTAAGGAATGACTGAAAACATTATGGTAAATGAATGTGATGAAATATTATTGTACTCTTAAGAAATAGTAGAGGACTGTTTCTCTCATTTTTCTTATTATTGATGGTTACTAATCAATTCTTTAATAATATATACTAGATATTTTCCAGGCAAAACAATGAAACTCACATGCCTGTAGTTTACTAACTTCTTTTTTTGAAAGTTAGGACATTTGCCCCTCACTAGATCTATGGCATCTCTTGTGTTCCTGACAGTCTTTTAGATATCATCTCCATGCTTCTGTAATTCTAGACACCTGTTTTTGTAGTGCATAGTTCATAATTCATCTGTGATGCAACTGCAAAACATTCTCAGAGCTTCCCTTATCCCCAAATTTGAAGATGATATGACTGGAAACCTTCCCCCAATAATCTTCTCAACCAACCCTAAGAATTAGATCAGGTCTGGAAGAGAGTGAACTTCAGGAAATGGGACCAGAAAAAGGACAGAATAGATCTAATTAAAGAAGTGTCTTTGAGTACATCCTCTCTTTCTTGTCATTACCTCTTTATTTATCTTGTATACCAACTCTAAAGGAATTATTTTTGTTCTTTTCTCTTCATTCTCCTTGATAAGCAAAAAAAAAAAAAAAAAAAAGGAAAATGAGAATTAAGCAGCTCTTTCTTCTCTCTGTTGTCATTTGTTATCATTTTATCCACAGGGGAAAACGAACTTATCCCTTATTAGATTTCCATCTTTATTCCCAATATAGATTTAATGCCTTTGTTGTTTTTTTTATCATCCATAGCTTTCTTTTCTGAAAAGTCTGATGGATGTGTTTTGTATTTGCATTGCAAACACTTACAGTTTATTCCCACTTCACAAGAAGTTTGTAACAAAATACAAGTTAAGTAAAATGAATAATAGCGTCCTCATTTGAAAGTGTATGTGACATTGGACAACTGTAACCCCACCACCACCACCACTCTATTAAAAAATAGCAGAAATCTATTTGCTCTCCCCTTTACACCACAACCCTTTGGGAAGAAAAAAAGAAAAAAAATCCTTCCAATAAATACATCAGTCAAGCAAAACAAACTTCCTCATCGACTGTATTATCTCTCTCTCTCATTATATCTATCTATATCTATATCTATATCTATATCTATATCTATATCTATATCTATATCTATATCTATATCTATATCTATATCTATATCTATATCTATATCTATATCTATATCTATATCTATATCTATATCTATATCTATATCTATATCTATATCTATATCTATATCTATATCCATATCTATATCTATATCTATATCCATATCCATATCTATATCCATATCCATATCCATATCCATATCTATATCTATATCCATATCCATATCTATATCTATATATCTATATCTATATCTATATCTATATCTATATCTATATCTATATCTATATCTATATCTATATCTATATCTATATCTATATCTATATCTATATCTATGTCTATGTCTATATCTATATCTACATCATCTATATCTATATCTATCATCTATCTCTATCATCTCTATCTCTATCTCTATCTCTATCTCTATCTCTATCTCTATCTCTATCTCTATCTCTATCTCTATCTCTATCTCTATCTATCTATAATCTTTCCATCCCTCTGTCTTCTTGAGAATCATAAAGATTTCATATGATGATAGAGAAGACTCATGCATATTTACATATAGCAATATTTATCAATAACCTTCATTACCTTTTTTCCCAGAGTTGATGGGACTTATTCCTCTCTTTGGCATCCCTCCTTACTTCATATACCTTGTATATTGGTCTCTCAAAGTCCACACCATTATATCATTTCCAGCATGAATTTCTATTATGTGTACTTGTTCTAATAAGGCTGCTAGGTGGTACAGTGGATAGAGCATAGGTCTTGGAGTCAGGAGATTAGGAATTTGAATCTGACCTCAGACACTTGACACTTTGTCACCCTGGGCAAGTCACTTAACCCTGATTGCCTTGCATCCAGGGCTATCTACAGTTGTCCTGATTCATATCTGGTCACTGGACCCAGATGACTCTGGAGGAGAAAGTGAGGCTGGTGACTTAGCACAGCCACCGCCCCACTCAAATCCAAATCACGTGCTTGTCATGGTATCACCTCCCTGATGCCATGGTCTTCAAGAATGAAAGACAAACATTATTATTATTATTATTATTATTATTATTATTATTATTGTTACTTTTTCTAATAAAACTGCTTTTCATTCTTCTATATCCTGGTCTATAGATTTCTTTTTAAACTAGAATCTGATTGGTGATAAATAGGCTAGGCATGTAGTAAGGGTGAACAGGTGAGAGACAGAAGGCTCCCCAATGACAAAAAAGCAAGGAAAGCCATCTAACACTTTGGGTGAACCCCTTGTAATGCACATATGAGGATGTGGACAACAGTTATACAGGGGACATTCATATGTAGAGGGTAACCTATATCATTGGAAGCTATTTCTAAATCAGTGAGATCACAGATCTGTATATTTGACTAACTTATGGAAAGTCAATTGAAACTTGAAAGGGATGTGATGAGGTAGTACTTCGGTAATGAAATCAGACCTTTTGATGCATTGAAGATACAAATATATCTCCAAGAATAAAATAGTGTTTAATTTGATGTGTGGTGTTCTGAAATATACATAAAATTATATCTAATTTTAAAAATTAAACAACAGCTGCCATAAATTGTGAAAGCAGTCAAATTTAAAAAACCCCACAACTTGGCATTTACAATATTTTTAACTTTTCTTTCATTTTATTTGTCCTTTAGTTTATTAAAAAAATTACTTGCTTAGGGAAATTTGAAAAGATTTATACAAAGTTATGACTGGAACATGTTTACTTATTGATTAATTATTTCAAAGTGAAGCAAGTAGAACTTGGAAAATAATATTCACAATGAATATAACAACATGGCTATAAATACAAACAATAAAGCAATTGAAACTAAATGCTATAAAATTAAAAATGGCCAGATGACCTCCAAAAAGACCTATAAGAATGTATTTCTTTCTCTTCTTTAAAAAGGTGGAAAATTCTGTGTGTGTGTGTGTTAAAAGTAAACACAATGGGAATTTGATGAGGTGCTAGTGTTGCTAAACTGGTTTTTTCTTGCTTTTTTATTCTTTGTTATAAGGAAGGGTTTTATAGGAAAAGAAAAGGGAAGCAATATATTAAAAAAAGATTTAAAATCCAAAATAACAAAATTTTATATGAAACATTTACAAAAAATTCACATAAAATGAATTAATTTTAGACACTACTAGTTTTTTTTTCCTTTTTATCAAAGCAATAAATTTTGAGGAGTAATGTAATAGCACAGATACTAGCATATTAGTGGTACATTTTGGAAAAAACGACATTTTTGTCCCAGTCCATAGGGTTACTGTTTATAAGACTAAAGTCTAGAGAATCTTTAAACCATTGTTCCTTAACAAATGGTGCATTAGTGTTTTCTAATAAAGTATCTTGTCTGTATATAGTTGTCATTTTAAAATAAAAGCACTGAATCACCTTTGGTAGTCACTGAATCTGTCTCATTTGTATCATTTGTGTATTACTTCAGTCCTTCCCAAATTACATCTTCATTTGGTTGGTTCATTGACCCTTGCTGATGCTTCTCCAAAATATTGGGAGAAGAAGAAAGACTGATTCATGAAACCTAGAGTAAAACTGAAACTACTGTTCACTCTGGCAATATGCCCAGTAACTCAAGATGCTGAACATTCCTACTTTCTAAACTATTTCTGATTTTGAATGAATATAGACCTGTTAGAGATATCTGGGAGGGACTCAGCTAGATAAAAGACAAGTGATAAATGTTGTCATTTTGTGGACTAGTTAAAACTTATATCTGTTCCTTATGTCTTATGAATTATTGAAGCAGACAATATTTATTGATCTACTTAAACACATATATTGTTTATCAATAATTTATATTTTTATTCATATGTACATTCTTTATTTCCTGAAAATTTAGAAGAATAAGATGTTCAATTTATAGAACTTGCATTAGGTTTTAGACTAAATGTGAAAGTTATCCCCAAATGTCATACTCTCTGAAATTCATACTCTCTGTGTGATCATCAGACAAATATGATTGGTCACCTGTGGGATTTAGGGCTACAGGAATAATTACCTTTCATTCTTATCTCCCATAGCCAGAAGAAAACATCTGCCTTTGGAATTTTGCAATGAAGGACTGAATAAAAACCCTTTGGAGCTCTCCACTGTTGTTCTGGTCAAAAAGAAAAAAAGAAAAACCATAAATACTGTAGGCAAGAGAGAATATTTCCAGTCCAGATTAATGACAAAGTGTTATGTCATAGAGAGGAAGGAGGGATCTTTGAAGTCATCTATTTAATCTAACTTCTGCCTAAAGCATGAATTCCCGCTACATGTAAATGTAATTCAAATTATTTGCATGTAATAGACATAACTTTAAACAGCATATATTTTTCTCTTAGAGTCAGATAAATGTTGGCTTAAAAAATACCATCAGTTTTGAGTGTTTATTTTTAAAGTCATATAATTGTTATTTTTTACTTTTTTGGGGGGGGGGAGGTAGAAAAGATCACTAAGCAACAGTTTGACCAAAAGCACCTTTTGAGTGATAATTAACTTGCTATTTTTTTCTGTTTTATGTTACCATAAATATTCATGACACATTTCCTATCAAATTGTAAGTTCTTCAGAAAACACTGTTATCAGTATAAGAAGAACATGAATCAGACAGATAAAGCTAATTGGTTAGTATTTTTTTTCCTCCTTTATTTTAAATAAAGCTGTTGGAGGTTCCTAGGGTAATGAAGAGCTTTGTTGTTATGACAACTGCTTATTCCTTTCCCTTTGAATAAGCTTGTGATGGGTTAGGCAAATCATCAGGAATAATTAAAACAAATGATAAGTGAAGACACAGCTACTTAGAGAAACAGGACCATCAAAAATTTTTAGTTTATTTTTTTGCTGAATTTTGGATAGAATTTTCATAAACATCCTATATAAAAATAGTCCTTAGTATAAAATGTTTCTTTAAATATGAATCTAATAACTTTTAGTAGGGTCAGAGGGTCTTCCTAGATTCTATTCATCCAGTGGTTATTTCTCATTTTGAATAATATACTCTATTAAAACCCCACCAGAACTCTGTAGGTGGTGGTATGGGATTGTTCTGGAAGCTCATTTAGCTAAAGTGTTTTTATTTTCATAGGGAACAGGAAGTTGTTCTTAATTTTATGATGAATATTTCCAAAAGTATTTTTTATACTTCTTTATGGTCATTACCAGAAGGGGAAAGTATTTTGAATAATCCAAAATAGCACTAGATTCTAACAAAATGACATCTTCTGCTAAATTCCTTTCTCTAACTAGCCCCCTCAACATATACCATATTTCCCCATGTATAAGACACACTCTTTTTAAAAAAAATGGGGTCTAAAAATTGGGAGTATCTTATACAGCGGTTGTAGTTTTTTTTAACTTGCATTTCCCGCTTTTTTGTACTTGTTTTCGCATTCATTGTTTTGCATTTGTTAGCAGTTTATAAGGTTACATTTTGCCACTTTCTACCCAGAAATAGCCCAGAAAAGATTTTCATACAGTGCTGAATTCAAGTTCAAAGTGATCCAGTTTGCAAAGGTGAATGGAAATTGTGCTGCTGAACCTCAGTTTGGTTCTCCTCCAACTGAGAAAACAATCTGAGACTAGCTATGAGAAGAAGAAACCCTACTGAAAATGCCCAACAGAAGAAGGCCAAGAGAGGCAAGTCAGCCAAATGTCCTAATTTATAAAGGGAATTGAAGAGATGGATTGAAGAGCAAAGGGCAAGTGGAATTCCTGTGTCCACAAAGATGGTTCAGCAGGAGGCCAGAAGAATTGCTGATGAAAAAGAATCTACTGATTTCAAAGGAGGACACAATTGGTGTTTCAGGGTCATGAAACAGAATGGACTAGACATGCATCCATGCACCAGACTTGCCCAAAAGATGTATGAAAGCTATGAGCAGAAGGTCCTTGAATTTTATGATGAATAAAACTTGAGTTCAATAACTTTATGTAATACCTTTTTTTCCCAAATATTGAGCTCCCAAATTAACGTGTGTCTTATACATGGAGGAAAGTGGTATTCTTTTCTGGTTTTCTTAATTTTAATTTTAATTTAATTTAATTTTTTTAGGTTTTTGCAAGGCAATGGGGTTAAGTGCCTTGCCCAAAGCCACACAGCTAGGTAATTATTAAGTGTCTGAGGCTGGATTTGGACTCAGGTACTCCTGACTCCAGGGCTGGTGCTCTATTCACTGCGCCACCTAGCCACCCCTGGTTTTCTTAATTGGTGGTCTAAGAAGAACAAATTTCCCCATTATAACCCTGTTTTCTTGTTTCACCATTACTTCCCTCTCTTGCTTATTCTAGAACATGTTGAAACACAATAAAAAACAAACCAATTCAGAATATGACTTTAATCAATTGATAAGTGCACAGGGGAAATTAGTTAATATTCTCTATAGGCCTGGTAATAATATTGTATTGTTCTTATATAAAGGTAATGTTCTTGATTCACCATGAGTAGGATATAAGATTCAAACTGCTCTTTTATTAATGAAGACATGATAAGGCTGGATGTATTTAGGATTATGCTCAATAGTCATGGAAAAGAACAAAATCAAATATGTAATCTTGCTAGTTATGGTTTTCCAATGGCTAAGTTGAACCTACACAAATGTCTCTTTAATGTTTTTTTCTGCTCTTAAACTCCTTTGGCAAACTTATCTAGGTTAGTGGTTAGAGACAGCTGTGTGAATTAAATCTATACCCTGGAGACAAGTTCCTGGTCTATCAATCCTCTTAGATGAATTTAAGATATTTATAAGCCTTCCATCCATTTTTTGCATCCCTGTAATCTCTTTTAACATCTCTAGTGCTTTCTGATGGCTTTATCTTTAAAGGTTCATATCTTTTAGTGTTTACCATGGAAGGGTGATAGAATGATAATATTAATAACTGGAACAAATGGATACAGGATTTAGACATAAAAAACAATACTATAAGCAAATTAGAAGATCAAGGACTAGTTTACCTGTTAGATCTATGCAAAGGGAAGCAGTTTATGACTAGGTAAGAGATGGAGAACATCACTAAAAACAAACTAGATTTCGATTACATAATTAAAAAGCTTTTGCACAGATAAAACCACTGTAACCAAGATCAAAAGAAATGTAGTAAACTGGGAAAGAATCTTTACAACTAATGTTTCTGACAAAGGACTCATTTCTAAAGTATACAGAAAACTGAATCATATTTTTTTAAAAAAAAAGTCATTCCCCAATTGACAAATGGTAAAAGGATTTGCGAATGCAATTTACAGATGAGGAAATCAAAGCAATCCACAGTCATATGAAAAATTGCTCTAAATCATTACTTATTAAAGAAATGCAAATTAAATCTTCTCCGAGGTATCAACCTCACACCTCTCAAACTGGCCAAAATGTCTAGAAAGGACAATGATCATTGTTGGAAGGTTTGTGGGAAAACTGGGACACTAATACATTGTTGGTGGAGCTGTGAACTCATCCAACCTTTCTGGAGAGAAATTTGGAATTAGGGTAACAAAAATGTGCATACCCTTTGATCCAGCAATACCACTATTTAGTCTGTACCCTGAAGAGATGATGAAATAGGTTAAAAACATTACTTATACAAAAATATTCATAGCAGCCCTGATTGTGGTGGCAAATTATTGGAAATCAAGTAAATGTCCTCTAATTGGGGAATGGCTTAGCAAACTGTGGTACATGTATGTCATGGAACACTGTTGTTCTATTAGAAACTAGGAGGGATGGGAATTCAGGGAAGCCTGAAGGGATTTGCTTGAATTGATGCTGAGTGAGATGAGCAGAACCAGAAAAACACTGTATACCCTAACAGCGACATTGGGGGTGATGATTAACCTTGTTGGACATGCTCATTTCATCTTTGCAACAATCAGGGATAATTTGGGGTTGTCTGCAATGGAGAATACCATCTGTATCCAGATAAAGAACTGTAGAGTTTGAACAAAGTTCAAGGACTATTCCCTTTAATTTAGAAAAAACCTGATATTTTATTGTCTAATCTTGTTATCTCTTATACTTTATGTTTCTTCTTAAGGATATGATTTCTCTTTCATCACATTCAATTTGGATCAATGTACAACATGGAAACAATGTAAAGACTGACAAATTGCTATCTGTGGGGGAGGAAGTAATATTGGGGGAAAATTGTAGAACTCAACTAAAATCTTTATTTAAAAAAAGAACTGGAACAAGAGAGAATTTAGTCAAACCTCCTTTTACAAAGAAAAATGAACCCCATCTCTCATCCCCCCAAAATTGTCCAAGATAACACAGGTAGGAATCAGGAGAAGTATAAAAGAATTATGCCAATCATGCCATTATTCTTTTTGCCCCAGGAAGAAAGAAGTTACTTGGATAAAAAAACACTTTGGAATTAGAGAACACATTCAAAAGGGGATGCTCCAGTGAGACTTTGGCAAAAATTGAAATTTTCAAAGGCTAAAAGATCCTAATAAGTAAAGGGGAAACTTTCAGATACAAAACAGGATGGAAGACTTATAAATATCTTAATTTCATCTGAAGAGGATGAAAAAGACCAGGAACATGTCTCCAGGGTATAGATTTAATTCACATAGTTGTCTCTAACCATTATCTAGATAAGTTTGCCAAAGGAGTTTAAGATTAGAAAAAACACTAACCATCCTAAGGAAACATCTTTTCATTTTATGAAAGAGAAGGGAATGTAAAACAAGGAAGAATTTATCTAAGTGATATAGGCACATTTACTCTCATCTCTTATCTGACAAATAGAACTAAGTTTCTGAGGAAGTCAAAGGAAAGAAGTTCTGTTGGTTCTAAGCTATGGGTTATTGACCTAACAGAAAAAAAAAAAACTTTTCATTTACAGAATTGAAGTGTAATGATAATACTCTAGCTGAAGAGAAAACACTGTACATAAAGCTACCCAATGACTAAGTTGGAAGAAGGCTTCAGTGGCCCATTAAATAGTGAGCCCAAGAAACTAGCAGATTAATCATCCAAAAGAGATGTTAAAGATTCCTTAAGAGTCCAGTGGAAGGGTGGCTAGGTGGTGCAGTGTATAGAGTACCCGTCCTGGAGTCAGGAATACCTGAGTTCAAATCCGGCCTCAGACACTTAATAATTACCTAACCTTGGGCAAGCAACTTAACCCCATTGCCTTGAAAAAAAACTAATATATATATATATATATATATATATATATATATATATATATATATATATATATATATATGAAAGAGTCCAGTGGAAGAGATCCTTTCTGGTAAGCACAACAGTAGAGAGAGTGAGAGAGTCTATCTGGTTATGTCCAGTAGCCATTATTCAATAAAGGAATAGGAGAGTGTGTGGGGGGGGTTCATTGAATAAAGCACCAGTCGTGGTGTCAGGAGGACTTGAGTTCAAATGTTTCCTCAGACACTTGACATTTACTAGCTATGTGACTTTGGGCAAGTCACATGAGCTCAACTGCCTCATCCAGAACCATCTCGAGTCATCTTGATTCATAACTGGCCATTGGATCCAGATTGCACTGGAGGAGAATATGAGACTGATAATTTAGCACAGTATCCCCTCACTCAAATCCAATTCTCTTGCTTGTTATGGCATCACCTCTCTGATTTTGTGGTCTTTTTTTTAAGTTTAAGGCAATGGAGTTAAGAGTGACTTGCTCAAGATCACACAGCTAGGCAATTGTTAAGTGTGTGAACTCAGGTCCTCCTGACTCCAGGGCTGCTGCTCTATCTACTGTGCCACCTAGTTGCCCCCTGTCATAATCCTCTTAAAGAATGAAGGACAAACACCAGTCCATTTTAATAGCCATGTAACCTAATAAGAAATTATATTTTGCCTGTCCAACTGAAACCTTATGTACTAGGAAAGGCAACCCCACGTGTGAAACTTCTGAAGAAGGAAAAGATACCAAGCTCTGCAATTCTGGTTGTAAGTTGCTTTAGTCATTTGTGTTCCCAACCATTATACTTTGGTTTTCTGCCTACTGTTTCCTCCTTTTATACTCTAGGAACATTTCTTAGAAGTGTTTCTTCAAGTTTCTTTTCATATGCCTTCCCCTCACTCCTTGGAGAAATTATATGCAATCATTGTTGTAGATGTTCCATTTGAGCAAATGCCTTTGCTAAAGACCTGAGTCTACTGGCTGATTTTCTAAGAGGAAGCACTCCAGTGACAGTTCATGAACTAGTGTTTTAGAGGATAGACATGTACAGGATTGCTCTTAATAATAAAGGTAGTAAAAAAACACCTCTTTGTAATATTAACTAGCTATAGGGATTTTAATTAGACTTGTGAGCCCTAATGGGGTATTATAATAACCAATAGAATATCTCTCTTGCAGCTTGAACAGGACATTTTTTTCCCTCTCTCATACTTTTTGTCAATGAAATGCTTTGCCTTGTTCCTTGTTAATATTTTTTGGTTTTTTAATTTGTGAAAGCCTTCTCAAATCTACCATTATTTGTAGAGGTGGATGACTCTAGTTGTGGAATTTTGAACATACTATTCCATTCTGTCAGTGGTGATACTGAACATAGTGACTGGTAGCTGCTTAATAATGCTTTTTGATAGACTGATTGTTGACTAATTTTAGTGAACTTCTCTTCCCTCTTAAGTTATTACAAAGGATAACTCAATAGATAATGGAAGGAAGAAGAGCAGGTGAAAAAGGTGATGTAAAGAAGTGCACACTTAGGGAAAAAAATTTAAAATTAATTAACATCAACAAATCTGAAAAACTCTTAGAAACTGAAGAACAAATGATAGTAGAATAATTAAAAGGCAAAAATACTAGTATTGCCTACCACAACTTTTGGGATACTATTGGGGTTCGTATCAAGAAATGTTGGAGGCACTGGATATCTGAGAAAGAATTCACTAGACATAGACTCTCTCCCTGGCAAATAGGCATTCCATTCTCAGTTATATAGGGAGAGAAGAAGAAAGATAAAAAATGTTCTCAGCAGGTGATTAAATCTGACAGGGTAAACTCTGGATGTCAGAAATTGATACCACCAAAGGATAGTTAGAACTCTTAAGTAAGTTATAAACATACTTGTTAAGGAAGTCGTTTGGATATCAAATGTCTCAGGTGCTTATAATGGGTAATTAAGTCTCTAGGCAGTACTCTCATCTAAAAGGTAAAAGTACTACGATGGTCTTAAGCAGATCTGGAGCACTGTGTACTTTTAACAGGCAACTAGAAGGCAAAAATGAGCTTGGGAAAAAGCATAAGCAACAGTAGTAATTAAGTCATATCTAGAATTCCCATTTCTAGGAAGGACCCAGAAAGGACATTCAGAGTAGAGCTGAATGTTGGGAAGGGAGCTCAATACAACCAAACCAGTTCTTATAGGGAAACTTTTATCATTTGTTAGAAAAGAAAGGGGGAAATTAAGGGAATCAAACTTGTGTCTAAGATTATTGTTAAAGGAACTAAAGACAAAAAAAGATAAACGTAAGAGAAGAAAATGAGAAAAATGAATTGATAGAAAAAAAGAATTAAAACAGGTCAACAAACCATTAGCAAATTTAGTTTTTGAAAGGATAAAAAAAGAAAGAGATCAAAAGCAAAAAAAGAATCAAGAATATTATAAATACAGCAAAGAAATATATTCTAAAAATCAATGAATTTTTAAGAAAGACAAATTGTAAAAATTGACTAACAATAAATGAATTATTAAGTAGAATGATTATAGAAAAGAAATGTTATCAAACTATTATTCCATATAAAAATCAAAAACTTTTGCTTCAGATAATTTCAAGGTAGATAGAAATTTTTTGAGGAGACATAATCAATATTATATATATGTGTGTATTGTACGTATATATGCATACCTATAATTCATAAATATAGATTCATCATTGACTCATGTGCCTTTTGAAGCTAATATGTTGATTTTAAGACCAGGTGAAGTTCCCAGTAACAAAAAAATTACAAACCATTTTATATGGTGAGTTTAGAGGCAAATGACAGAAAAAAAGATATTAGAGTGATTAAAACTGAAAAATGAAGAGGAGAAAATTATATTTATCTAGAAAGTTCAATCATGTTAAACAAAAAAAATTAATGGAAGCAATAGTTTCATGAAAAATCTGAGAAGCAGAATAACTGGTGATGGTGGCAAGGGTAATAATGATAGTGTAAGGGAGAAGAAAGTGCCTCACATAGAATAGTTGTTCAATTAACCTTTACTAAAAGAATGAATAAATAAGAAAGTGGGTTTATTAAGACCTGTAGGTGTTTATTAAGGGGACAAAAGACAAAGAAAATTTATAAATTTAGTATATTTATATATAAATATTTGTGTATATATTTATATAATATATATTATTTATATAAATTATATATCATATAATTTATAATTAAACTATCTTGTGAGTAAGAGATTTTCCATTCATAATTTCACTTATCCAAGCTGAATACTTCAATATTGTGACAGATATAGTTCCCAAGAATGTTTGATCTAGAGGAATGAACTCTAAGAATAGGGACTTCCAGTATTCATTTACTCCTTTCTTAATAGAGATGAAAAATAAAAAGGTTCAGATTTATCCTAAAGAGTGAAATTGATTATGAAGTAAAAATGAATCCCTGAACTACATCATAGCATTCAATCTTGAAGGCATCATTTTGTGAAACAATATAAGTTTATATAGTATTTCAAAGACTATTTTCTTACTATAGTGATCTGACATAGAAATCCCTTCTTTTCTCACTGATGAAACAATGTACTAGGTGCCTGTAGTAATGGCTGGGAAGAGCCAAGTGAGCCAATGTAGAACATTATCTTTGCTGTGTATAATGAGGAATCCTGCAGCTAAGGAATGCTTAAAAAAATGGAAGACTGCTGTGCTTACCAGTACTGCTGAGAAGTAGAATTTTTTCCTACATAAAGTGAAGAATAGGGAAAGTTTGAATAAAAGAGAGATAGAGACTAAGCTCACTGAGTAGCATAAAATGCTGAAAATGTGTGAACTATTTCGCATTTTTCTTTGAAATCCTCCTTGTTGTCTGTTGGCTTTGAAGACCACCTTTAATGAGGCTTAAGGGAAGAACCACATGCAGAAATAAGATGTCTAAAGACTATTTCCTCTTAGTGAAATATATTTGAAAAAGTGAATATATTTCATGCATGTGAAAAAACAGTCCTTAGAGAGGTTTTCAGAGTGAGAACCTATGTTTATTGATAGACAAAACAGAACAGAACAGAACAATGCACCATAACAATATTCATTGTTACATAATAACATAGTCCAGGGCTATGCTACTCCAAAATGAAGAAAGAAAATTTACTCTCTATTGATATTCTCAATTTTTTCCTTGAGTTGGTATTTAGTTAATCCAGATGTGTTAAAGTGAAAAGAAATTTGAACCTGGTTTCAGATTTCATCTCTGTCAGTTACTATATGGATCACTGGGTCAAAAAAAATTAAATCCTATGTTTGTTCCTCATCTGGAGAATCAGGAGATTAGATCATGGTTTCTTCCAACTCTCAATATTTTATCCTAAGAGATTATTATATTACTGGACTATACTCACTGGAAACTGTTCTGAAATATATCTTGGTCTATTCTGTAGCAAGAATAAAACATTCTGAATCATTTATCATCTCCCTTTAAAGTAGGTAGAATAGTTTTTTACTATGTGGAAGAGACATGAAGTATGCCTGGAAGACCCCTATTCAAAAATATCCAATATATAATTAGGGTTCTACCTTTGGATTCATTACAATGTGTTTAATTAAAACTTTCCTTCCCAAAGGTATCAATGATCAAACTACCAAGTCCAGTGACTTTTTTCATACTCCTCATCTTACTTGATCTCTCTGCAGTTTTAAATACTGTTACCCTCATTCTATTCTTGGACCCTTTATCTTTGCTTGGCTTCTCCAATACTGTGTTCTTATTCTCTATCCTGTCTAATTACTTTATCAATTTCCTTTGTTAGAGTTTTTTGAGGCCCCTTTTTTATTCTTTTTTTTTTTGCAAGGCAATGGAGGTAAGTGACTTGCCCAGGGTCATACAGCTAAGTAAGTATTGTGTGTGTCTGAACACATTTGAACTCAGGTCCTTCTGATTCCAGGACTGGAGCTCTATCCATTGTGCCATCCATTACCTCAAGAAGAGATAAGTTTTTTGCCTTTTTGACATGTTACTCTGAATACTATCATAGGTCTTTACTCCTCTTTCTTAACTCACCTTTTGGGTACCTCCTATAGGGAAAATGAAGTTTGAGGAGTTGGGACTGTTTCTCACTGTTTGATTTTGAGTTTGAAATTAATTGAGTCCTGCTTACTTTTAACCTTATTCATTTATATTCCATTTTTTATATTTTTGGCAATTAATTGTTCCCTTAAAAAGTGATGTTTTCCTGTTATCTTATTATGTAATTTTGCTATCTCTTTTACTTTATTTCATTCCTTAAGGATATGATTTCTCTCTCATCACATTCAAATTAGATCAGGGAAACAATGTAAAGACTAACAGACTACCTTCTGTGGGAGGAAAATAAGATTAGGGGAAAAATTGTAAAATTCAAAGTAAATAGATAAATTTAAAGTGGAAAAAAAGAAAAAAAGTGATGTTTTCAAGAGACAATTAAACAGGATTGTTGTTTATAATACTATATAAGAAATGAGCAATCTTATATTTTTGCCCTTTAACAACCTGGTAAAAAATTAATGTTAACCACGCAATTTTTCTATGTAATTTTTATGTAAATCAGATTGGTATTCAATGACTTGATTAATGCTTTTCTGCATCCTTCTCCATTCTGTAACTATTACCTTCCTCTCCTTTAAGTTTTTTTTGGGGGGGAGAGGGGGTAAGGCAATGGGGTTAAATGACTTGCCCAAGGTCACACAGCTAGGTATTATTAAGCATCTGAGGCTGGATTTGAACTTAGTATCTTCTACTTCAGGGCCAGTGCTCTATTCACTGTGCCACCTAGCTGCTGCTTTGCCTTTCTCTCTTAACAGAGTCGTAAAATATTATAATGATGGTCACTTAATCCAGAGGATCTTTATTTCTGAGTCACTGATATTTTTGGTAATCTGCTGAAGTCTTTGGACCCTTTTTTTTTAGAATGATATTTTTTTGAAAATATACAATTAAAATATAATAATAATAATTATTATATTTAATTATAAAGGAAACCAATTAATTAAATACAGTTCTATTTAAATTGTCATATATAAATAAATAATCAAATAAAGATTTTTTTCACAAGCAAATTCACAGAATTGAAGTTAAAAACCCCTTATCTGTTCATTTTATGGATGAGGAAACTGAATCCTAGAAGGGCTTAAGTAACTTCTATAAAGGTAACAGATAACTGATGGTAGAATAAAACTAAACCCTAAATACCTTCTTCTTTTTTTTTTCAAGGGGTTACATACTTGTACACACAGATATGTGTCAGGAAATAACATTATATCTAAACATTTTTGCTATGTAGTTCTTTTTTAGGTTTTACATATAAGTATGGTCACAAAACAAAGGACAATCTTTTTGACTGAATAATGTAGAAGTCCTTTTGACACTCAAATTCACGCAAATTGCTTTGAACAGTTTCATTGTTGAGGGGGGCAGTGATATGTCAAGGTCTCTTTTAAAAATGAGATTCTTATGGAGTTTACATACTAATTTATTATGTGGGATTGACAGATATCTAATATACAAAAATATATGTGTAAAAAGAATAATTGCAAACATATCTATAATTGTATTTCTTTTCTAAATAGGAAGGCATAATTTGGAAAGCCGAAAATGCCTGCTAATTTAAATGCCAGTTTTCAAAATAACACATGGATATGCTCATGAAATTAGTTTCCATCTGCAAGATGGGAATTCTGAGCTGAAGCCAACCTGAAGAGAGAGGCAGATGTGAGTTATTCTGGAAATTTGTTTGCAGATGACTTCTTGTTACAATTATACAGGGTGAAGCACAGAGCAAAAGTTGTAGTTCACAACTACTGATGTCTAAATCTGCTTCAAAGAGCCTTGAGCACATTCTCTTAAAAGCCACTGAGCCAATTATTTCAATGAATATTGATGGGTGCATCAGACAGGCAATGTGGAATAGGTAATAGAGAAAGCTGTCCTGAAATCCTGGAAGACCTAAGTTCAAAACTTGCCTATAACACATATTGACTGTATGACTGAGCAAATCAGTGCCCTAGGCAGCTTTCCTAAGTCTTTAAAGTTGCAGGCAAACTGCAGGTGACAACCTGCATTGGAAGCAGTGGTTTTCATACTAGGGATTCCCTATAACAAGGAAATCACAGGACCATCTGGACGATCTCTATTATGGATATTATAGATGCATGATTATTCATCAGATCTATATGTCTTTGCTTTTACTAAATTATATGTTCTTTTAGAGATGGTTTATAATGTATAGTTATAAAGTTCTTAAATTTATTTTGAATGTAGTCTATCAACAATGAGATATTTGATTAATGCAGTATAGTATCTGGCACATAGTAGGTGCTTAACTGACTGTGTTCCCTTCTTTTTTCTTCCCTATACAGAAGATGCTAGTGAAATACTAAGTTTTTGTAACTCTGTCAGGTCTGACCTCACGTAGAATCAATTCAACAAATATTTATAAATATGAAATTTCTTTCCTTCTACTCACTATCGTTTCTATTTGCTTTAAATCAATATCTAACTCTATAATAAAGCATTTTTAAAATTAACTCTGTCCATTTCCAACTAAACAGAACAATTGCATCAATCTGCCCCATTCCATGTTTGAAATTATTATAATGCTATGAACAAACACAGAAAAATCAAATAAATTAACATAAGAAAGGGATCTTAGTGATCATAGAGATTGGCTAGAGGAAGTTAGGTGACTCAGTGGATAGCACACAGAACCTGAGTTTAAACTCAGGTTCAGACACTTATTAGCGGTGTGATCCTTTCATAAGTTACTTAACTTCTTTTTGTCTCAGTTTTCTCAATTGAGAAGGATAATAAAATCACCTATTTCTGGGTTTGATTTTGGGAGGGTTTCACAAGATAATATTTTAAAGTACTTTGCAAATCTTAAAGTACTTCATAATATTAGTTATTATTTTTGAGTTAAATCAATGAAATTCTGACTGTAGAATGGCTAATTGGAGCTGATGTAGGTATTTAGTAGTTGGTATTCAAACTCAGACCAAATAAATCTATGTAATTTCTGTAGATTTTATACTTGGCCATCTTACTTATTCTATTCTGTTATCTAGACATTAATAAGAGCCTTAAATATTTAAGAAAGATATTTCAACCAACACTCTTGGTTAATTCTCATTCAATACATACCTATCAGAAGTTTGAGAAGAGAAGGTTGTATGGGAGAAGAATCTGGTGAAGGAAAAAAGAGAAGGAATTGAAAAGTGGATTTGTAGGAATATGGACTTATAAATAAGACCAGAGATTGACTTTTTGGAAGATACATATTGGAGGAAAAGGAAAATTATTTGAAGAGAAAGACTCAAGATGAAGGAGAAAACTGAGTAAAGAATTTTAGTAGAAGGGCTTAAAAAGGAAGTGAAGCAGAAGTGAAATGAGAAGGTAAAGGCCTTGATCTAATAAAGTAGAAGAGAAAAAGGAGCTACCATAGTAGAAAAGAATAAAGTTGGAAAACAAGATAAACAAGGCAATTAAAACATTAGATAGATATATAAATGTGCTAGCTATGGTAAGAAGAAGAATAAGTCTGAAATTAAAGATTTCCTGCAATGTTTCTCACAACAGCGCTTGAGAGAAAAACTATTAGTAAATGACAAATCATACGCTATCTCACTTTCATCACATATGGAAAATGGGAGTAATTTTGCTGTGACAGGCATAGAGAATAGATATTTACATTTCTTTCATTATCCAGGATTAGTATCTATGTTCAAAAGATAAGTTAACTTCCCTTCTAAAAGAGAAAGAAAGCAGGCTTTGGAAACACCACACTGGTATATCCTGGTAATCTGAGAAAATTGTAGAATTGCAGTTTTAGTACAAAGAAAAATCTAAAGAGGCAAAAAAGTATCTTTTACTTTTTCCTGTTTTGTGTCCCTCTTTGGGGGGGGTCATTGGCAATTCTACCACAAAGACTTTTTAATTTAAGGTTCAATATTGAGACAAAATGCACTGAAAACTGTTAATAAAATGTATATATATATATATATATACACATATATATGTATATATATATATATATATATATATATATATATATATATATATATATATACCCTTCCCTTAATCCTCCAAGAGTATGCAACAATGGTACTTAGTTTCTCCAAATATGGTGAACCTCTAATCCATATGAAAGCATATCTGGTCATTAGGGCAGAACATGATGAAGGACATGGTGTGTTGTGTTGTCTTCAGAAATGTGCCAAGTTCAAGGGACATTTACTGCTGGGATTGGGACAATTTATACCTTTAGGCTAGGATGTGCTAGTAAAAAAATATGTTTTACAATTTATTCTATGGGGAGAATATGTTGAGAAGACATACTTTTAAATTTAATCTGCATCATTATCATTTTCTCTATCACTTTCTTAAATCCAGACCAAAAACTAAAACAACAATTATCCCTTATTTGTAGAATTTACTGGCATCTGAAGTGTAAGTGTTCTCACTGAAAACTAAATTACCTGCTTTCTGGGCAGGTTGAAGCTGACTTCAGCACTCTTCTATATCTAAGCATCCACTAAGTTGTATTAGAAAACCCAGGGCCAATAAGGTCTCTGGGATGGTTTTTGTCTCCTTTTTGAGGAAAATAATCACTCTGAGAAAAAGGAATGAAGAGCGTTTATGGCCGACCCTCTAGTGGGTGAGGTAGAAGAAGCTTGCCTCAGGGAAACACTAATAAATATTAGTCCTATTACATTCTGTTAAGAAGCTGGATGATGAGGATAATATAAAGAGGAGAAAAGAACAAAAGTAGACATAATACAAGATATGTAATTCTTCCCAAAGAGGAGAGAGCTGCCCCCTTTCAGGAGGAAGCAGCTGCTTTTTTCCAGGGAATAATGATGTCTTTCCACAAGTACTGACAGGTGAGAGATCATCGAGGAAGAGACAAAGTAAAGCCAGATCCCAGCATGCTAGTCAGATCAGAAGTAGAGACAGAATCAGACATTAGACAGGGAGACAGGGCCAACTCAGCACCTGGGCAAAAGTGCCAAGAGAGATATAATCACTGTTATTTCTGACATCCTACTGGGAGTAATCAGCACTACATCAGGGGAACAGAACCAGCTACTGAGTGAGGGTCATGTAAAGAGAAGAAGGAGACCAACCAAGACCTGAACCTGCAATAGACCATCTGCAGGTAAAGAGATAAACCAGAGATTAAAGCATACAATGAGGCCTAATGCTAGCAAACAGGACAAGATTGGCAGTGACAGTGATAGTGATGGGGCATTCAGATTAAGGGGACTGGGTTGAATTTTGCTTACCTAACACATCTAAGAGAGCAAGAAAGGATCCCCATTTTTAAACATAAAGAAGAAACATTATGGGATAAGAGAAACAAAACAGGCAGATTTAGAAGAAAAGGGAAATTCCCCAGTTACAAGGAAAACTTCAGAAGGAAAAAAAAATTTGCTCACAGGTACAACAAGAGTGACGAGAAAAGCAAGAAGGTAATAGAAAAATTGTAAGTGAAATTAAATTCTTAAAGAAAAGGGAAAAAACAAGTTATAGGAGATGAACAGATAACTCAGGGGGAAAAGAGTCTAAGTAATCAAAATGGGAGCCAGGTCAAAATAAAAAACTGAATATATTACACACACACACAGTCACACACACACACACACACATAAACACACGATAAATCACATGTTCCCCTCATAAATTAGTTACTCTACTTCTCCTACTATCTCTTTTTGTCCCTGTCTCAGTCTGCCTCTCTCTTTCTTTTCTTCTTCCCTCCCCCCCCCCAATGATTAGGAAATGTCTCTGATTCAAATTTTGTCTGTATTAAGACTTTTCCTCCATAAGAATTTGGCAAGTGTTGAAAAATCAATAATAATAGACATGGTCCCAAAGAAGAAATATGAACACACCACCAGTCCAATGCTTTGAAGACCTTGGAATTCATTTACGGAACACTGCATAATATATTTTCAGAGTTTTTCAATCTTTTGATTAGTTTGATGACTTTTTCCTCTTTTTTTCCTTTAAAATTTTATTTGCTCTTTAGGATGACTCTTCAGAAGGGGACAGAAGAGTAATGATGAGAGAAATTTTTATTGTACAAAAACAAAACATATCAATGAAAATTTATTTAAAAAGGAATATGGAAGGTTAGAGTTTTCTAAACCACAAAATTCTTCTCCCACTATGTGGTTCTGGAGGTGTGAATTCCCTTTGGCCCACATTTCTCTCCTTCCTTTTACTCAGATATTAAATTGTGTCTTAGGCACCATGGCTGACTGTTTAAAAAGTATTTTGGGGTGACTAGGTGGCGCAGTGGATAGAGCACCAGCCCTGGAGTCAGGAGTACCTGAGTTCAAATCTGACCTCAGATACTTAATAATTACCTAGCTGTGTGGCTTTGGGCAAGCCAATTAATCACATTGCCTTGCAAAAAAACCAACACCTAAAAAAAAAAGTATTGTGCTTATTCTAGGACAAAGGTAGGAAAAACCTTCCATCCAGATTGCTTCTGTCTTTTTAGAAGTTTATCAGAGTGAGTTATACTCATTAAAACCACAAATATGTCAGAATTACATTTTGGAATCCTTCATTTAGAGAGGAAATTCTAATATTTTGGATGGAGATCATATTTCTATCCCCATTTAGGTTTGTGTATATCAAGGTAATCACTGGTGTTCTACATATTTCTCCTCACTTGCATTCATTTAAAACTCATATGTCACAGAACTGTTATGATCAATTATTTCTTTTATTTTTTAAATATGAAATTAAATGAAAAAGTAGAGAGAAAAGTCACCTTAAAGCACCTGCTAGCAAAGGGCACTGGAGAGTGTGGGGTGGATAAAGTTAAACCTTTTATAGCTATTCTTAAACTGGTTCTTACAAATCAACCTTTGTCAGAATCTTTTTGAGAGGTAGAACACTGAAAGAGAAAAATTTCTTACCCCATCAGTGCCTTATAGGTAGACTGAAGCATACATATTTATAGTACTAGTACTTTACTCAGTCATTCTTTCTTCTCAGTTTCTGTCTCCTCTTGCTTATCTGCTGAGGACTCAATCAAAAATTCTTATATTAAAAATCTGAAAGAGGAAAAAGACTCATATATCCAAAAATACTATAACAGCTCTTTTTTAATTTCAAAAAATTATTTATTTATTTGAATTTTACAATTTTTCCCCAAATCTCAAAACCCTCCGCCTACCCCAGAGAAGGCAGTCTATTAGTTTTTAGATTGTTTTCATGCTATACACTGATCTAAATTGAATATGTTGAGAGAGAAATCATATCCTTAAGGGAAAAAAATGTAAGAGATAGCAAGATTACAAAATAAGACAGCAATTTTTTTTTAAATTAAAGGTAATAGTCTGTGGTCTTTGTTCAAACTCCACAATATTTTCTCTGGATACAGATGGTATTCTCCATCACAGATACCCCGAAGTTGTCCCTGATTGTTGCACTGATGGAATGAGCAAGTGCATTAAGGTCATCATCACCCCCATGTTGCTGTTAGGGTGTACAATGTACTTCTGGTTCTGCTCATCTCACTTAGCATCAATTCATGCAAATCCCTGCAGGCTTCTCTGAATTCCCATCCCTCCTAGTTTCTAATAAAACAATAGTGTTCTATGACATACATATACCACAGTTTGTTAAGCCATTCCCCAATTGAAAGATATTCACTTAATTTCCAATTCTCTGCTACTACAAATAGAGCTGCTATGAATATTTTTGTACAAGCGGATGTTTTTACCCTTTTTTATGATCTCTTCAGGGTATAGAACCAGTAGTGGTATTGCTAGATCAAAGGATATGCACATTTTTATTGCCCTTTGGGCATAATTCCAAATGGCTGTCCAGAAAGGTTGGATGAGTTCTTAGCTCCACCAACAATGCATTAGTGTCCTGGATTTCCCACATCTCTTCCAACATTGATCATTGTCCTTTCTGGTCATAATGGCCAGTCTGAGAGGTGTGGAGTGGTACCTCAGAGATGCTTTAATTTGCATTTTTCTAATAAATAATGATTTAGAGCAATTTATCATATGACTATGGGAAGCTTTGATTTCTTCAAATATAAATTGCCTCTACCACATATCCTTTGACCATTTGTCAATTGGGGAATGGCTTTTTTAAAATTAATTTAACTTAGTTCTCTATATAGTTTAGAACTGAGTCCTCTGGCAGAAATACTAGTTGTAAAAAGGTGTTTCCCAATTTGCTACATTTCTTTTGATTTTGGTTGCAGTGGTTCCGTTAGTGCAAAAGATTTTTAATTTTAATGTAGTCAAAATTATCTAGCTTTTTTTAAAATGATATTCTCCATCTCTTCCTTGGTCATAAACTGCTTCCCTTACCATAGATCTGATAGGTAAACTATTCCTTGATCTCCTAGTTTGCTTATAATATTGTCTTTTATGTCTAAATCCTACATCTGTTTTGATCTTATCTTGGTATAAGGTGTGAGGTGTTGGTCTAATCTAAGTTTCTGCCATACTAAAGTTCAATTTTCCTAACAGTTTTTATCAAAGAGAGAATTTTTTCCCCCAAAGCTGAACTCTTTGAGTTTATCAAACAGCAGATTACTATAAGCATTTTCTGCTCTTGCACCTAGTCTATTCCACTTATCCATCACTTTATTTGTCAGTTTTGATGACTGAAGCTTTATAATATAATTTTGGATCTAGTAGGGCTAAGCCACCTTCTTTTCCACATTTTTTCATTAAATCCCTGAAAATTCTTGGCTTTCTATTTCTCCATATCAATTTACTTACAATTTTCCTAACTCATTAAATTAGTTTTTTGGGGGGGATTTTGATTGGTAGGTCACTAAATAAGTAATTTAATTTAGGTAGAATTGTCATTTTTATTATATTAGCTCGGCCTATCCATGAGCAGTAGGTATTTGCCCAGATTTTTAAATCTTATTTTATTTGTGAGATAAGTGTTTTGAGGTTCTTTTCATAGTGTTTCTGAGTCTGCCTTGGCAGGTAGACTCCCAAGTATTTTATATTGTCAATAACAGCTCTTTTTGTACCAAAGAATTAGAAATAGAGTGGAGGTCCATCAGTTGGGGAATGGGTGAGCAAGTTTTGGTATTTGACTATGATGATGTACTGTAAATGATTAAGGAAATGATTTTAAACAAACCTGGGAAGTGTAGTATGAACTGATACAAAGTGACATGAGCAGAATCAAGTGAACATTTTATATAATAATACAAAAAATAATATAAGGATAAGGAATTTTAAAAGTCCATGGGACTCATGATGAAAAATGTTACTTGCATTCAGAGAGACAACCTATGATTCAGAGTATAGACTGAAGAGCAGCTCCTTCCCTTACTCCTTTTCCTTCCTCTCTTACTTTCAGAGCTGAAAATTAAAAAAAAAGTCTAATTGAAAACAAATAAAATGCAAATAACTCTTGGAAGAGCAGGACATTGCTCTAGTCCAGAATTAATGACAACCTAAATCTCTCTGGGTGTCAGAAAAACTTGTGGCCAAAGCAATTCACATCTTTGGTCATTCAGGTCCCTAATACCTTTTCTTTCTCCAAACTATCAATGCAAATTTTGTTATGAGGTGTAATGTTTTTGATAGACAATTTGCTCCACTAATGGACTGGACTGGTTTCTTGTAGAGCACAGTTGAGTGGCTCTCTCTAAAGATTACTAGATTGCTGGCTTGGAATCAGGAATACCCAATTTCACATTTGTTCTCAGATACCAGCTATGAGACCCTGGACAAGTTAATTAACCTTTGTTTGTCTCAGTTTTCTCAACTATAAAATGGAAATTAAAAATAGAACCTGCCTCACAGCAGCATTGTGAGATTAAAATGAGATAATATTTACAAAAGTACTTTACACACTTTCTGACCCCTTAGAGATGCTTATTCTTTCCCCACCCTCCTATAAGACTACTAAAATGAGGTCATGCAAATCATTAGGTTATGAAGCTGACTCCTTATCAGGTTTAGGTAGACTGGCCTCACAATTTGTTTTGCTGCTGGGCAGCAAGTGGAACATATTGTTCGATCCCAGGGTAATAGCTGCCCAGGCTAAGGATGGTTGGATTACTCTGCCAATGGATTTTTCTGAAATTATCTTCATTGGGTGGACCTGCTGGGATTTGTGGATTTATTATAAGGGCAGCTGACATTTTCAATCACTTCAACTTTTGCTTAGGATGAATGTTATAATTCTCTTTTTTGTAAGGGCAGAGACAACCTCAGATTTTTTTTTTTTTTTTGCAAAGCAATGGGGTTAAGTGACTTGCCCAAGCCCACACAGCTAGGTACTTATTATGTGTCTGAGGCCAGATTTGAACTCAAGTACTCCTAACTCCAGGATTGGTGCTCTATCCACTGCGCCACCTAGCCGTCCCCATAACAATCTCAGATTAACAGAATCCTCCTTGACTGTGTTTTGGGGTTTCTCACATCTGCCTCTTCTATTACACAATCCTTTTGGTTTCAGTAGTCAGATTATCATAGATTAGCGATTGAAGAAGCATTAGAAGTCTTTTCATCCAGTCCTTTCATTTTTACAAATTAGGAAATTGAGGCACAGAGTGATTTGCCCAGAGACGCAAATGTAGGAGTTGAACTCAGCCCTTCCTGATTCTAATGTTTACATAGTATCCATAGTGCCATTTACTGCTTCTCTAAGTGAAAGACAACCTTTTTTTTTTTTGTTGTGAAGTTACATGGTAGTTAACACTTTCCACTCGGGTTGGATCTTAAAGTCTCTGGTCCTTATAACCTTGATTCTTAAATGAAACTAAATTTTTTTAAAAAGATGGTAAAAAGAGAAATGGACTAGATCTTCCATCATATTAAAAATGAAAAGAACAAAGGAAGAAATAAAACTTTTGTCTTCTAGAATTATTGTCTTGCATTAGAGGTATAGGGAGCACAAAGGAGGAATGTGCAAGTCCATAGCTAATGAAAGAGATTAGATTATATTCAGAATAGAGTAAAGAGAAGAAAATAAAAAAAGAGATGGAAAAAATTGAATATTTCTTGAAAAGGATATCAAAAAATAGTTTTCAAGTTAAGAAGGAGTTTAAGTGGGGGAAGAGGAAGAAAAGAGAAAATATTATTTAAATTAGAAGAGGAAAGAAAAATTAGTCTAAGAAAGCCTACACTCATTCACAGTAGTGTTTGCCTATTGTGACAGACCAGTGAGAACTGCCCTGATGGGAGCAGCATAATAACATCACCAGAAGATATGGGCATCCAAACAGTCATGCTCTGTTCCTCTATTCATATTCCTTAGTCTCAAGTCTTCCTTAACTATTATACATTTATACCTTTATAAGATATATTCACTTTCACTCATGTTCTGGTTGCATGTTTCCTTTGGTGGCATATACATTTGTGGAGGAATGTTCCCCAAATTGATTGGGGGAAATGATTTATTGCTACTTCCTACTAAATTTCATCAAATACTTTTTCTTTAAACATATTTTATTCTCTAGTTGAAAAGTAAATGTGAATACATTGATTGAGTCTTGGCAGCTAAGGTTTTGAGGGGATGAGTACTCACTGGTGGGCTAGTAAATTTTTAATTACCACTTCTCCAAAAATGTATATGTTTTTAAATTTAAGCTGCATTAGGGACCTTTTCTCCATTATCTTCTTAAGGCTAAACAATTGGATCAATAAATCAAGACCTGATTTGTAGTATTTGTTAATTTCTGAGTTATAAATGTTCACAGTAAAAATTACTAATTGACTCTTACAAGGTAGTTTTGCTGGCTCCGGTATCCTGCTGTAACATGATGGACCTGGAATCTGGGTTAATTATATTTAGGAGATTCACATTGAGAGTGAGTTGCCCCTAGATTTTACATTTTTTCTACATGATGGGGTTCAGTGTGGGGTGACATGTATCATCTTGAAAAGAAAAAATTATTGATGTAATTTTTAAAAAAGTTAGGGATATTAGATGACTGTGAGCTCACTTTAAATCAGAAGTTTTAAATGACAGTCAAAAAAGTCAGTAGAATTTTAGACTGATTTGAGAGAAGTATAGAGGTTAGTTCCAGGGAAGTGAACTGGAGACATTTGGATTAGAGATGAGATGATTTAGAAGAGAAATGATAGTTGTTTTCAGGTTTTTGAAGGGCTACTCCATGGAAGATGGATTGGACTTGTTCAGCTACAGAACAGTGGGAGGATCTGAGATCACTGAGCGAAAATTGTTAAGATGCAAATTTAAATTTGATGAAAGAGAGAAATTTCCCACAAGTTAGAGGTATCCTAAAGCAGAATCATTGCCTAAGGAGATACCTCCTTCAATGAAGTGTTTTATTAAGGAAAGGCTGAATAAACACTTTTTTGGTATGATTTAGAATTTAGAGGGATTCTTTTGGGTGTATTGATTGGATTAGTAGTCATCTAAGTTGTCATACTTTTCTTTGGACACTGTGATTTTCTTGATTGACATCCCTCAGACTTATATTTTTCCAAGTTTCTGAGGACACTTTTAAAAAGCTATGGAGGTGGAGGTAGTTCAGTTTGGTTCTGTGAAATGAAAAAGAAATCAAGTTTGCTTTTTCATGTGCCTTATTTCTCTTTCACTTGTTTCCTCACCAACTGGCAAGTGGCCAACTTTATCAGAGCTAAAACATCAGACAGCTAGAGGAGAGTTTCTCAGTTGATAAATATTTGATTTACAAGGTATTGAGAGGTTTAAAGAAATGGAAGGGGTTTTTGCCTAATGGGAGTTGTGTTTAATATAGTGAAGGAGATAACCAATAACCAGGTCTGTTTTTCTTTCTCATGGACTAACTTTATCAGCCTTGTTACATTCCAGATTGCATTGAGCTCAGCTGACAACTAAGCAAAACCAAGGAGGACTGGGACATGCTGCACCCTTCTTCTCTACAACCTGTGATAAATATTGTATGACTGAGCTGTACTGGGAAAAAAATGATTGATCCTTTTTTAGTGATATAGATATGTTCCTATATTTGCTATATGCAGAATGCAAGGTTGTGAGAGAATGCGGAAAAGGGGAGGAGTGAGAGAGACATATTAGAATTTCCAACAGCAATATGAAGGATAAGGTAGGAATATTAGTACATTCAGGGTGAATTTTAACCCTAATTTGGAAGAGGGTTTTATTAAATGAGCTTCTTTTAACTTCTATTTCTCATCAGGGATGCTACAAGGAAAATCTAGAAAACTTATAAAGAGATAATTATAATAACAAATATTCATATAATATAGAATCATAAGTCGTGAGCTGTAAGGGACCATCTATTCCTCATTTTGCAAATGAGGAATCTAAGTCTCAAGGCAGTCAAGTGATTTATCCAAGGTCAAGAAAATATTAAGGATTAGAGATGAGATTTAAACCTATGTCCTCTGTTTTCAGAACTGGAGCTTTTTCCAGATTTTATGATAGTTTTCTTACAACATCCTGGAAGAGTAGTTTGTTTAAGAATTGCTATCTGGGTCCCTCTCTCCCACCATGAGAAAGGTGTGCCATTTTGTTAAGATATCTTAATAAAAACCATTAAAAAAGAATTACTATCTATATTTTATAGGCAGGTAAATTGAAGCTCAAAAGAGCTTAGATTAGTTTTTCAAGTTCATACAACCAATAAGTGATTGAGCTATGAATTGAAGTCAGGACTTCTAATTTTGACTCAGGTTCTTGTGATCTCACCCATTGCCTCTCAAGTCTAGAATATGTCGCCTAAGCTGAATATGGAAGGGAGCTTCATGTGGCAAATGTAAGGAGGATGGATATTGTAGGCACGAGATATAGCCTAAGAAAAGAATGGACATGGGAGATGAGATGTTAGTATTAGAAATTATGAAAAGATCATTTTAGTTTAGAATATGGAGTACTAGCATAGGCAATTCACATTGCCAGGGTTAGAGGAGTGGTGCCCCCATGATCTGGAAAATCCATGTAAAATTTTTTTATTCTGCCTTCATACCAGAGAAGACAACTTTTTTCTTTTTCTTTTATGGAGTATTTATTGTTTAGGTTAAGTTTCTGTTCATAGTCTATATTATATAATGCTGCACACACACACACACAAACACACACACAGACATATATAAAATTTATGGATTTCTGAGTTCCTAAACATTTTGGTGTCATCAGCTGGCATTAATGAACTCCCCAAAATTCCCTCTTAATTTCTTTTGCTTACTGATAATATAATGAAAGCATGATGGAACAAATCATGATGTGGAAGGGGTAACTATAATGTTAACTAATCTAGAAATACAAGCATGAGTCTATGAAGAACTTTAAAAGTCAGTTCCTAAAGGCAATGGAGTTATCATTCAATATTCTTGAGGAAATAAATGTCATAGTCACACATGCATTATGGATACTTTTGGCAGTTTAGTGAAGCTTATGCACCTCTTTTCAGAACAGTGCTTTAAAATGCACAAATAACTATAATTATAAAGGAGATCAATTGTAATGAAATGCCATTGTAAAATTATGCTTAAAAAAACCCCAATGAGTTAATGGACATAGTTTAATAACTCTTGATCTTGATAGACCTCAAGTTGTAGTCCAGAGTATTATCTTTCCTAGTAATCAGTGAAGATTTGTCCAAGGTATTCAGCTCAGATATTACTTGACTATTATCCCCCTTGGACAGAAGAGGAAAGGGAACAGGTCTTTTGAGTTTGAAGTCCCAGAGGGCAGTTGGAGGAAGGGACAAAGGATGAACAAGGTACAGAAGATGGAGAATTTGTGTGGAATGTAGAAAATGAAGCATGACAGTTAAATAGTGGGTGGAATGCTGATCCTGGGGTCTGAAATATCTGGGTTCAAATTCCACCTCTGCCACATAATAATGGTGTTCTTGTTCAGTCATTTTCTGGCAATTGTTCATGACCCCATTTGGTGTTTTCTTGGTAGAAGTACTAGGGTAGATTGTCATTTCCTTCTCTAGCTCATTTTAAAGAAGGGGAAACTGAAGCAGCTGTAACCTTGAGTAAATCACTAAACCTCTTAATATCAAAACCTACTTACTCATGTTTTTGTCTGAAAAGGCAGGTTAGTGTAGTAGAAAGAATAGGAGAGAAAGATCTAGAATCAAAAGACTGGATTCTAGTGTTATCTCTGCTACTTAGTAGTCACTTAAACAATAAAACGAATGGGAACAGGATAAAAACTCTCTTCCATAAACTGTTGGCAAAATTGGAAGTTAGTATCGAAGAAACTTAGTTTAGACCAACACTTCACACCCTATACCAAGAAAAGATGCAAATGGATACAGGATTTAGACATAAAGGAACAATATTATAAACAAACTAGAAGGTCAAGGAGTAGGTTACCTGTAAGATATATGGAAAGGGAAGCAGTTTATGACTAAGGAAGAGATGGAGAACATTAAAAAGAAACTAGATAGTTTTGATTACATTAAATTAAAAAAACTTGTGCACAGAAAAAACACTGTAACCAAGATAAAAAGAAATGTAGTAAAAAGAGAAATAATTTTTGCAACTAGTATTTCTGACAAAGGACTCATTTCCAAAATATACAGAGAATTGAGTCAAATTTTCAAAAAAACAAGCCATTCCTCAATTGACAAATAGTCAAAGGATATGCAAAGGCAATTTACAGTTGAGGAAATCAAAGGGATCCATAGTCACACAAAAAATTGCTCCAAATCATTTCTTATTAGAGAAATGCAAATTAAAGCATCTCTGAGATACCACTTCATACCTCTCAGACTGGTCAATGTGACCAGAAAGGATAACGATCAATGTTTGAAGGGATGCTGGAAATCTAGGACACTAATACATTGTTGGCAGAGTTGTGAACTGATCCAATCTTTCTGGAGAGCAATTTGGGATTATGCCCAAAGGGCAACAAAAATGTTCACACCCTTTGAACCAGCAATACTACTACTAGGTCTATACCCTGAAGAGATTATGAAAAAGGGTAAAAGCATCACGTACAAAAATATTCATGGCAGCCCTGTTTGTGGTACCAAAGAATTGGAAATTAAGTGAATGTTCTTCATTTGGGGAATGGCTTAGCAAACTATGGTATATGTATGTTATGGAACACTATTGTTCTATTAGAAACCAAGAGGGTTGCGAATTTAGGGAAACTTGGAAGGATTTGCATGAACTGATGCTGAGCAAGATGAGCAGAATCAGAAAAAAACATTGTACACCCTAACAGTAACAGGGGGGTGATAATCAACCTTGATAGACTTGCTCATTCCATCAGTGCAGACAATTTTGGGGCTATCTGCAATGGAGAATATTATCTGTAAACAGAGAAAGAATTATGGACTTTGAACACATGACAAAGAGAAAAGACTATTACCTTCAAATTAGGAAAAAAACCCGTTATCTTATAATGTAATTTTACTATCTCATGCTTTATTTTTCTTCCTTAAGGATAAGATTTCTCTGTCATCACATTCAAATGAGATCAGTGTATACCATGGAAACAATCTAAAGACTAGCAGAATGCATTAGGTGGGGGGTGGGGGAAGGGATGCAAGAATGGGGGTGGGAGTTGTAAAACTCAAAATCAATAAAATCTTTCTTAAAAAAGTGGTAACTAGACTTGTAATTTAATTAATGCAGGGAATGCCCAACCGAGGAGATCTCTCTACCAATGCAGTCCAGCACCTTCTCATCTTAAAGAGTTGCCTAGAAAGCCATTATGTATCAAAAGTGGGACATGTACATCCTTTTTACTCCAAGGTCAGCTCTCTTCCCACAATGTCATACTGCTTGTAGGTGAATAATAGCAATAGATCATATTTTTATAGAGTGTTCTGGTTTATAAAGCACTTCCCTCTTAAATAACCTTGTTAGTATGTAAGCTCTTCAAGGGCAGAGATTGTTTTGTTTTTGCCTTGGTGAAGTGAATACTTCTTACCTTGGATTAAATTGAAATATCTAGTGCAAATATAATTGCCTCTACTATAAATTAGTACTAGTGACTTGTTAAGTCATTCAATTAATAGTGTTGAAGCTTAGCCTTGAACCAAATTCCCAAATCCAGAACCATTCTTAACTTATTTTTCTGAGTCTCGCTTTTCTCATCCATTTGTTGTTCTGTTGTTTCACTTGTTTCTAACTTTCTTATGATCCAATTTCATGGGTTTTTTTTTGACAAAAAGCCTGGAGTGATTTGTCATTTCTCATCTCATCCTTTTTTACATTTAATTTATTTATTTTCACATTGCTACAATAGTCTTGTAAAAGTAAACAACCTCCCTCCTCCCACAAAGATAGAGAATCCTCAAGAAAAATAAAGTGAGAGGAAAAAAAGTATATTTCTGTCTGTGTTCAGATACCATCAGCTATGTCTCTAGAATGGATGACATTCTTTATCGTAAGTCCATCAGAGAAGGTGCTTCAATATTTTTTTTACCAGAGTTGCTATTGTTAGCTGTATTTCCTCCCTTCTATTCCTCCCTACTCCCATTTATCCTATCTCTCTCCTTTGTGTGTTGTATCTGACTATCCTCTCCCATGATTTTCCCTCTCTTCTATCCCCTTACACCCTCACTCCACTCCTCCATTCCCTTTCTCCCATCCCTTTCTTCTTCTTTTTCCCCTTAAGGTATAATAGATTTCTATACCCTATTGAGTGTGCATATTATTTCTTCACTGAGTCATTCCTGATGAGAATGAAAGCACACTCATTCCCCCTCACCTTCCCCCTCTCACTCTTGACTCTTTTACATGAAATAATCAAGCCATTCTACCTCTCCTTTCTCTTTCTCCCAGTACATTCCTTTTTCACCATTGAATATATAGTTTTTAATATATTATACCTTTATATTCAGTTCTTTCCTGTGCCTGTATATACTATATAGGCTATACTTTGTGTTTAGCTCTTTCCTCTTCAGGAAAGTTTGAAAGTCCCTTATTTCACTGAATGTTCATCTTTTCCCCTGAAAGAGGATGTTCAGTTTTTCTGGGTAATTGATTCTTGGTCATAATCCAAGCTCTTTTGCTTTCTAGAATATCATATTCTAAGATCTATGAGCTTTTAACTAATCCTGTGTAATCCTAACTATAGCACCACAATATATGAATTGTTTCTTTCTGACTGATTGTAATATTTTCATTTTGACTTGGGAGTTCTGAAATTCGGCTATAATATTTCTGGGAGTTTTTATTTTGGGATCACTCTTAGGAGGTGATTGGTGAATTCCCTCACTTTCTATTTTACCCTCTTCTTCTAGGATATATCAGGGCAATTTCCTGGAAAATTTCTTGAAAAATAATGTCTAACCTCTTTTCCTGGTCATAACTTTCTTATTATTAGTTATTAAGTATTAATAATTTATTATTAAGCATCAATAATTAATCATTAAGTATCTTTAAGACAGATTTGAACTCAGGTACTCCTGACTCCAGGGCCGGTGCTCTATCCACTGTGCCACCTAGCTGCCCCCCTGGTCAGGACTTTCAAGTAGCCCAATAAATATCTTCTAGTTTTTTATTCTTTTGTTTTTGTTTTATAGTTTCTTGATTTCTCTCAAAGTCATAACCTTCCTTTAGCTCCTTTCTACATATGAAGGAATTACTTTCTTCAGAGAGCTTTTGTATCTCCTTTTCCATCTGGCCAGTTCTGCTTTTTAAGGAGCTTTTCTCCTCATTGCCTTTTTAGACTGCTTTTCCCATTTGAATCAAACTAGCTTTTAAGATGTTATTTTCTTCAATTTTTTTTGTGATTCCTTTATCAACCTGCGGACTTGATTTTCATTATTTTCCCATATTACTCTCATTTCTCTTCCCAATTTTTTCTTTACCTTCCTTACTTAATTTTCAAAAATCTCTTTTGAACTCTTCCATATCCTGTGACAAATTCCTATTTTTCTTGGGGGTTTTGGACACATAAACTTTGACTTTGTCATCTTTTGAGTGTATATTTTGATTCTCTATGGGAGCAAAGTATTTATCTATGGTCAGATTCTTTTTCTTTTGTTCTTCCCCAGACTGTGACCTGATTTTTTTAAAAATTAATTAATTTATTTTTGAATTTTACAATTTTCCCCCTAATCTCTCCCTCCCCCCAACCCCCATAGAAGGTAGCCATGACTTCTCAAGCTTTTGAATATTGTGGGACTCCTCCCCAGGCCCCTTAATTTCTTCAAGTTCTTATGAGAGACTCTCACTACTCTCCTGGCTAGTGCTCTGATTATGATCACAAGCATTCCCTTCTGCCCTGACATTATGAGAAGAGTCTCTACTCTGCTATGGCAGTATGCCTCCCCTTTCATCCCCACCCCCATCCCAGATTGTGACCTGGATCTGAGTTTGGACAAAGCAATGGAATCCTGTCCCGGGAATAGCAGAGAAACTTCTACAGTCTCCTCTGACCACTTTACTGTCCATGGGCTGAGCACTCTGGAAGCAGCAGCTGGGTGACTCCACAGGCCTGCTTCCAGTTCCTGGGCTGAATTTGTGCTGAGGACTGAATTGCACTTGGTAATGCATTCACTCTGGTGTAGAAGAGTTTCCCACTGACTTTCCAATTTGTGCTTGGCAATCCTGGGCCGAGAATTCTGGAAACTACTCTCTCAGTCATGGACCCAGGTGCCCTGTAAGCTATTCCTGGAAGGCTGGAGTTGGTTTGCTCTGGCCCAGTGCAATCTGGGCTGTGCTGAAGTCCTTTTGAACCCTGGAGGAACAGATCCTTCCCACAGATCTTCCAAGTTGTCTTGGGTTGGAAAATAGTTTCATTCAGTCTTTCTGTGGGCTCTGCCACTCTAGAATTTGGTTATAGTAATAATTCTAAGGCATTTGAAGCGATCTGGGGGGGGTAGATCTTCTGGGAATTCCTGCCTCCATGCTGCATCTAGGGTCTAGTTCCCCCTCCTCTCTCCCAGCTCATCTTGAAAATGAGGAAATGGAGGGAAACAGGGTTTGGTGATTTATCCAAGGGCACATATTTAGTAAATATCTGAGGCCACATTTGAACTCAGATTCTTCTTGACTTGAGGAATGGTACTCTATTCACCATGGTAATTAATTTCTCCTTCCTCATACATAAAAGAGTGATAATGACAACTACTTCATCCTCTTTAAAATATTGTTGGGAAGCTTATATATGAAGTAATATGTATGAAAATGGTTTGTAAACATTAATCAGCATGTAAATATAAGGGTTTGATGGGAGTCAGAGCAAGGAATAATACCTATGACTATACAGAAAATATAACCTATTTGGAGTAAATTTATGCATTAAAAGAAACTCCAACTCTCCCATGAAAGAATTTGCATGTGACCCTGGTCATCCCTGACACTATGCCTTCTTTGCTCCATATATTTATAATATGTGACCCAAGCTAGGGTTGGTATGAGGTATAATACTTTGTCCTGCTGCCACCCAGGACTGGCTCCTTGTGAGTAAGGTCCCCCAATTAACCCTAATAAAGCCTATTAATAATCAAGCTGGCATAGTTTGGGTATCTCAGAATTCTCTTGGTAGGTATATAATTCTATAATTGGTATAATCAGGGCAGAAAACACCTGCCATGTTAAATTTGCTGGTGTTGGCTGTTGGGTTCCCCAAATCCCATGTCCTTACAATGAGTTATCATTATTTACTGTTTGTGGCCGGTTTAGATTGTGAACCCTTTGACAGCAGAGACTACCTTCTTATTCTTCCTATAGAAAACAAGTTCTAAAACAATGGTGAGTACTTGGAACTGACAAATGAGTGAATAACAGAAAAAGTATTTGTTTAGCTCTTAAAGCATACTAAATTCCAAGTACTATGTAAAACCCTGGGGATCCAAAGACAAAAAGTGAGACAGACAGTGTCTCTCATTGAAAAGCTTATATTTGGGGAATTTATTTTTTGGTATGCAAGAATAACTAACTCTGCTTCTGCCCAATTTTGGGCAGTTTATGGAAGGACAATCCCACATTACATGCTGAACCCTCCAAAGGCATTATCTATGGGAAGACTAAAGTCAAGGACTGTCATGTTCCTTGACCTCTGGGGCTTTCAATTCTAGTGACTGCTGAGAGCAGATTTCCCCTGGGTGTATCCCTGAATGTCATGGAAACAAAGTAAAGCGATTTGAAGAGATCTGCAACATTTATTCAGCATTTTCTCAGCCAGTCAGGAGTTACATCTTCCTCCATATCAGTAGCACAAAGCATGGGATCATTCTTTTGCAATACCATCCTAATCAGGACAGTAGGGTTTTTTAAGAGTGTACATGAAAAACACAAATTAAATGTGAGGTAATTAGTTTTGAGGGAAAGTGGATGAGATGCTGGGAGAAAGTCCAAAGCAGGTGTGTGGAAGGACAACGTCATGCCTGTGATATTGCTGGGCTTCTAGACAGTCTTCTCCTGAATGCTGCTCTGTTGGTCCTGTGATTGATGCTGACTGTTTCCAGGCAAAGCCAATTCCATTGGATACTTGCTTGTGGCTTCTGACCAGTTGTAGAGATTAGCTAGGTGAATAGCTCTTTATGAGTTGGTAATGCTATATGTTTTTCACTTTAAAAACTAGACTTTCCCCCAATTCTTTTAAAGAGCAGTCACCAAACTAACAACTAGTTTTTGGTTGGGGTGGATTTGCATCTTCGTGATTTTCTTTAAGAAGTATTTTTTCTGTTCCTATTAGAGCCTTGGCAAAAGCAGATGTTCTCATTTCCAGGAGCAAATTTTTGCCTCAGGTTGCAGATTCTCTCAGGTTTTGGTATCTTTAAGCTTAATTTATTTTTGTACCATATTTCCCAGTCACTGAGGCTTGGATCTCCACTAGAGACTGCCTTCTATTTTTGTGCAGAAATTCTTTATGCCTACACACATAATTCCATTGGGGATTCTAGTCCCAAAAATTCATTTTGGGGGGAGCTCCTCTACCACAAAATCCTACAGAATTAGGTGGGTCTGATCACTCGCAGTTGCTTTTTGGTATGGTGTCTGCTATACGGATAAATCTAATGCATTACAAAACCCATGGTAAGGGGAACAAGGATTTTGTTCAACAATGACAAGAAGCATTTATAAATTGCTTACTCTGTCCAAAGTGCTGTGCTAAAGGTTAGGTATGCAAATAAAGGCAAATATGTTCTCTGCTCTCAAGAAGCTCATAGTCTAATGAGGAGACAACATCTAAACAATTTTGTCTAAACAACACAAATACAAGATAAATTATATGTAATCTGAGAAAGAAGGCACTAAAACTAAGAGAGATAAGAAAAATTTCCTTGAAAAAAAGGTGAGATTTTCATTTAGATTTAAAGGAAGACAGGGGAGACAAAAAACAGAAATAAAAAGAGAAAATTCTAGGAGTGAAGGATATCCAGTGAAAATTCTGCATCTGGAAATGGAGAGATTCCTGGTTTTCTTAGTTTTTCACATATGCTGTGGCAGTAAAAAGTCCACTCACTCTATGAAACAACTTATAATAAGAGTATTTTAATCCTGTCTTAGTTATATTAGTGGTGAAAATAGCTTTCATGAAATTACATGTGATATCTACATTTGAAGATCAGTGAAGATGAATGATTCTTCTGAGTTATCATTAAAATTTCTGTTATAATCAAATGACAAAGACATTGTGAGAATTAAAGCAGTAGTTCCTTGACACCTGAGAAAATGTTGTCTAATGGCTTAGTGTACTAGGAATTAGTACCTTTTGTTTTGTAAAGGTAATATCTTAAAGACAATGATAGTCTTTTTATTCAGTCACCTCTTTCCATTTCATAAATATCTCTTATTTTTAGATTTTTTTTTGCAAGGCAATGGGGTTAAGTGGCTTGCCCAAGGCCACACAGCTTAATTATTAAGTGTCTTAGACTGGATTTGAACTCAGGTACTCCTGAGGCTGGTGCTCTATCCATTGTGCCACCTAGTCACCCCCATAAAGATCTCTTTAGGAAAAAAACAAAAAAAAATCCCAGAGGTGACTAGTCTTTGTATGTGTTCTATGCACCTAATTATTTTCATGCTTATATCCTTCATTAGACTGTGAGGTACTTGAAGATTAAAATTCTTTTTGCACTTCTTATAAACTCAGTTCTTATTGCAATATATTCTGTAATATATTGAGTTCTTTAAAAAAATTTTAATTGGCAAAAATCCCCCCAGTTTCTTTCTCTTCCCCTTTTAGCTTCCCCAACCAAGAAAGAAAAAATAAAAACTTTGCTAAAATATGTATAGTCAGACACAACAAAATCCATATTGACCATCTTAAAATAATTATCTCAATTTGCACTCTGTGTCACCTCACTGTTAGAAGGTGGGTAGCACTTTTTAACATAAATTGCTCTGGAATTGTGATTGGTTATAGTATTGATCAGAGTTCCCAAATCTTTTCAAAGTTTGTTTGTACAATATTGTTCTTACTGTATAAATTATTATCATGCTCATCTCACTCTGCATCAATTCATAAAAGTTTTCCAGGTTTTTGCCAATTTCCTTCATCATTTCTTACAGCATAATTATATTCTCTCACCTTTATGTGCCATAACTTGTTTAACCTCACCTCAAATCTTTGCCACTATAAAGGTTGTTTTTTTTTAATATCTTTAGACTGAGTTTGTTTTGTGTGGGACTGATTTCTTCTCCTTAGTTTATCTCCCTTCTTACTTTTTCCTCATCCTGCTCTTTTCTTCTTGTTTCCTTGTTAAGTGAAATGTTTTCTTGTATATTTTCCCCTTTGGTCAATTCAGATGATAGTGAAAATTAAGTTATCCATTGTTCTTTGTATAAATCTCTATTTGTATACCTTAAGCAAATGAGACAACATCTCCCATCCTTCATATACTCTTTTCCTCCCTGGTGCATTCTTCTTCTTCTTCTTCTTTTTTCCTTCTTATAAGATCATAAAAACAGGACTGAACTACTCCCAGATACTCCCAGATACTCACTATGATCTCTGATGATGATGGGGTCAAAATAATTGTGTCCAAGCTATGTTTTGTAGATGTTTTGAAGTAACAATCTTCTAGATTGTGTCTTGATTGTTCCTGACACCACAACAGCATTTTTATAAATTGGATTCTATTTTTGGAGGGAGAGCATATTTTTGTGTTATTGGATAGCAGGCTTCAAAACAATATAAGGAAATATTCATATCAATTAGAGCTGTCAATTGGGGAAATGAATTCCCTACAAGTAGAATTGTTCAAACAGAAGCTAGGAGGCCATTTTTCAAACAGATGAAAAGGGAATTATGTTTCTTGGAAGGAGGGGATTAGTTGAACTACAAGGTCCTTTCTACTGTAATCTGTCATACAGATATTCTAATAATTATGATCATACATTTAAAAGTGTTGTGAGTAGAACCCTAATTAATAAACTTATGGTAACCAAATTCCCAAGGTAAGGTTAATGACAATTGATTTGAAGTATGGATGGGAATCAAGATTCTACTAAGTGAGGGGCAGTTAGATGGTGTAATAGGTAGGAGGACTTGAGTTCAAATCCAGCCTCAGACACTTCTTAATTATTGCTTAGCTGTATGACCTTGGGCAAAACACTTAACCCCATTGCTTTAAATAAATAAAAAAAATTAAAAAAAAAATTTTCAAGGCGATGGGGTTAAGTGGATTGCCCAAGGCCACACAGCTAGGTAATTATTAAGTGTCTGAGGTCACATTTGAACTCAGGTACTCCTGACTCCAAGGACAGTGCTCTATGCCCTGCCACCTTAGCTGCCCCAATAAATAAAATTTTTAAAACAGATTCTGCTAAGTAACTTTGTAGAAGCCTCAACCTCTTTTGGCATTAGTTTTTCTCAAGCTAGATAAGATCTAATGCCTCTGCTCAAAAAAAAAATAGAGATGTTCTCCAATTACAGAATTTCAAGCATTTAGTTAGAGGAAAGAGAAAGAGGATATTCAGGAAAAGACTGCTACCTTAAATCTTTTCAGGAGGTGATAATCTATTCTACCTATTGGAAATTGCAACTTGTCAGAGTTCATAGTTGTTTGCATTATACAAAAATGTATGAATTGCACTTCTTACATTTTATATTAAGGAGTTGATTTCAGGTCACTTATTTATTTCTTTGCTTCCTTCAAAAAATAAAATGACAATTCTCAGGGAAGATCTTGCTTAACTTAAATGAAATTGGGGCAGCTAGGTGGTGCAGTGGATAAAGTACCTGCCCTGGAGTCAGGAGGACCTGAGTTCAAAAATGACCTCAAGCACTAAAAAATTACCTAGCTGTATGACCTTGGGCAAGTCACTTAACCCCATTGCCATGCAAACCCTCCCCCCCAAATTAAATGAAATCATCAACCAAAAGGAAGCTACAAATAGAACACCAATTTATGAATTTAGTGAAAGCTATCTAAAACAGTAGATCGTTTGGTTTTTAGTTATAAGTAATTATTTTTGTGGGGTGACCTAGGCCTATTTAAAAAGATGAGTAGCCAGTCTGGGTGGATTCAACCTCTTATCATTAACTCATCCAGCTCTCTTCAGGCTATGACACTTTGTTTCAATCTACCTTTGCAATGCAAAATCAAAGGCCAATTACCCAGCAGTCAAATATAAGAGAGCTCTAAAGGATAACTGGAGAGTGATATAAAAGGTTTACTAATCAGAATACCTAATTGTAAAGAGAAGTAAATAATTTTTATGAGTGTCTGAACCATAATTAAATACAAATAATCAACTTAGAGATTTCCATCATTTTTGTAGTGTGTTCTCTGAGGTAGTGAATGTTTTCCCTAGAGGGAATGCAATATCTTTTCAGGTAAATTAAGCTCATAAGAAAAAAAAGGCATAATATAAACCAGGAAATTGGGAATGTAGAATCTCCTGGGAAGAAGCTGAAAGAATTCCTGAAATCAAGAAGAGGTAGCAGGAGCTTTAGAGGATTAAAAAAGAGGCAAATTAAACAAAGGAGAAAAATTTAATGAAGAGGAAATAAAGGAGTAGAATGAGGGAGGGGAGTACAAGAAGAGATCATATCACTAATATCTTAGGATCTAATAAAGAATAATCAGTAACTATTAATTTGATTCCAGTAAAGATATTTTTGATTGAATAATAAATATTTCTCATTTAGTGTTTATTATTCCCAGACATGCAAATATATATTTGCATGTCTGGGAATAATAAACACTATATATATATATATATATATATATATATATATATATACTTCAAGAAAGGTTTAGTTCAGAGATTCTTAAATTTGTTTTGTCTTGTAGATCTTTTTGATAGTTTTGGTGAAGTTTATGGATCCTCTTAGTATTGTGTTTTTAAATGCAAAAGAATAAAATACAAAGGATTATAAGGAAAATCAATTATATTGAAATACATTCATACATATACATGAGTATCTCTGTGTATTGTAGTTTGTAGACCTTAGATTAATAACCATGGTTTAGATAAATTAAAAGATAAATATTATTGATGATGCTAAGGGAAGAGAGGGATTGTGGAGTATAGATGTTTCAGATTCACCAAATCTTAGAACTAGAGGAGTAACTCTGAAGTAATATACTTCTAAATAGAAATACTTTCTATGATATCCCTAAGCAATTTACATTCTCCAATGCCTCACAAAAGACCTTGAACATAGTAAATAATAAATTTTTATTGTTTAATTGAGTGACCCAAACTTCAAGTGAAGATCTTAAGTAATGATGAGATAGATTCCTCCAAGGGGGCAGCTAGGTGGTGCAATTGATAGAGCACTGGCTTTGGAGTCAGGAGGACCTGAATTCAAATCCTACCTCAGATAGATACTTAATAATTATCTAGCTGTGTGACCTTGGGCAAGTCACTAAACTCCATTTCCTTGAAAAAACACACCGTCCAAAAGTAATCCATTTGCAAAGTAGGTTGAGTTCAAGTCACAATCACAATCTAAAGCAGAATTTCTTTTACTCCATACATATATGAAAGACATCTATCCTTTGAAGATCACCAGTGGCAGAGTTTTGATCATTAAGAAATTTTTCTGTGAATTGTCTCAACCTAACTCTTTGTAACTTCCAGACATTCTAGATAGTAAATGAGGTTACTAAATTACAAAACTAAGCTAGATTGCTTAGAGCATAGAATCTTGAGTCTAGAGTCAGAAGATCTGGGTTCAAATCTGTTCCCAGACACTTATCTATGTTACCCTGGCCAAGTTCTTAAACTCTGCTTGCCTTAATCCTTTGGATAAGAAAATGGCAAACAACTCCAGTATCTTTGCTCAGGAAGCCCCAAGGATAGTCAATGTACTCATGAAAGGTTGGGATACAAATAAATGACTCAACAATAGCAACAGACTTTAGAGTCAGAGATCTTGGACTTGAATCCCAGTTCTGAGTGACTCTGGACAAATAGCAGCTTCTCTGCTCTCTGAGGGCACACACGTGTGTGTGTGTGTGTGTGTGTGTGTGTGTGTGTGTGTGCGCGCGTGCGCACTTTGGATTATATGACTTTTAAAGTTCTTTCCAGCTATAAATATATGATCCTTAGATCCCAATTCTTATCTGCTTTATAAGATAATTTTTTAAATATTTGGAAAAGAAATTGTCATGTCCCCATCTAAATATTTTTTTTCTGAAAAAAGATATATAGGTCTAGTTCATTCAATTTATTCATTCCACAAATATTTATGAGATACTTAGCATATAATACTCACATGCTATGTGTTAAGAATACAAAAATTTTTAAAAATCTCCACAAAAATTTAAAAACCCTTCTACATTCAAGGGAGTTATCTTTTTTTTTCTTGGCAAGGAAATGGGGTAAAGTAACTCGCCCATGGTCACACAGCTAAGTAAGTACTAAGTGTCTGGGGACAGATTTAAACTCATGTCCTCTTGACTCCAGTGCTATATTTCCCCAGGAATTGCCTTCAATTGGAATGTAAGATAGAAATATATAACAATGAGATAATTTGAGAAGGGAGAGAATACTAGAAATTAGAGCAAAGATTCCTATTGGTAGATGTCATAGATTCATAAACTTGGGCAGGAAAAAAACTGCATCTTTATTTTCACTAACCTTCAACATAAATAATAACATTTCCTTCAATTTAGAAAAGTATGTTAGTTTTGGAAGGGGTCCAGAGATTTTACCAGCTGCCAAAGGGTTTCATTTCACCAAAATGCTAAGGACTTCTTAATTAGAATAAAAAAATATTTCCACAAGGAGGTAACACTTGATCCCATTCTTAAAAACATCTAATAACAATGCTGAAACAGAGGCAAGGAAGGAGTATATGTTAGTATGGGCCACAGTCTGTGCAAAGGCATAGAGGAGGGAGATAAAAATAGCAAGTTTGTCAAATAGGTCAATTTGACTGGAAAATAGAGTTGTGAAAGGGAGTAAATCAAAATAAATCTGGATAAGTAGGCGAGAGTCAGAATTTGAAAGACATTAAATATCAGGGTGAGGATCTATATTTTGTCCTAGACACACAAAATGACACTGGTGATTGCTGAGCAAAGGAGTAACATGATCAGTCTTGTCCTTTAGGAGGATGGTTTTAGCATTTGCTTGGGACATTATACAAAAGGCAAAGAACATTTGGAATGTTATTGAAATAGATCACAAGAAATGCAATAAGGGATTGAACTAGGTGAAATCAGGAACAGTGATTATGTGAATGGAGAGAGATGTAGAGGCAAAATCTGTAATGCCTGGAAAGAAGGAAAGAGTTCAAGATTCATTTGTTAAATTGTTTCTTTATTCAACAAGCACTAATAAGTACCTATTCCAACACTGTTAATCTGATGATTTGGACAATGGTGGTAATTTGAACAGAAGTAGGGAAATTTAGCTGAGGTGGATTTAAGTGGAAATGCAAACTGTTTTATGGATGATGAATTTAAGATGACTATCAGGATAAGCAAACAGACATGCAAGTCTGGAACTCAGAAGACAGATTAGAGCTGGATATATAGATCTCTTAGTCATCTTCATAGAGAAGATAATTAAACCCATGAGAATTGATGAGACCTCCAAGAAAGGAAATAGAGAAAAGAAGGTACAACAGATCATTAAGGGAAATTGATATGTGTGTATGTCCATAAACATCATTACATATTTTTCAGATAAATTTCTGTCAAAAATGCCTAATCCTTTTTAATTATGCCGAGTACTAGATTTTTTTTAACCCAATTATAATTTATCCTTTTTAAATTTCATCTTATTCAATTCAGTTGAAAGTTCTAGTCTGTCAAAAACTTTTTGTATTTTACTCCTTTCATCTCATAATTTGCCTTCTTAGCTTCATGCCATATTCAAATTTGATAAGCAGGTTTCTTATACTTTTATCCTAGGACTGTATAGAAATATGAAATAGCCTAGGTCACCGGGTACTCCACTAAGGATTTCCATATGAATGGACCTCAAGTTATTAATGATGATTCTTTGGATCCAGTCATTCAACAATTTCCTGATTCCTTAAATTTTGCTATTAAAATAGTCTGTATCCATGTTTTCTGGAAGAAGATATGTGACTATCAAATACTTTGCTAAAATCTAGATAAATTATATTTTTATCTTTCCTATAACCTATCAGTCTAGTAACCTTGAGAAGACTTGACAAGATGTTCTTAAATATCACTAACAGATTTAAAACTTTTGGAATTTAAATGAATTTCATCATTATTACTACCACATTTTCTAAGGGCTAATTAGGTCTTAGAAAATATATTTTGAAATTTTATCCTTCAAAGATTCATGAGATCACTTATGTGACTTTACCTCATCCAATGTAGATTCCAAGTTTCTATAACCTTACACATATGTTCTTTCATATTTATTATGACTAAAAGTTCATCACTCTTCAACCAGTTTGGTGAATGGGTTCTTAAAACATAGGCCAGGTTTATACTAAGGCAGCATAGATTTGAAACTTTATACTCTTTGTTTCCCCAAAAGCATAGTTTATAAAAAATTTTTTAAAACTGAATCAAATTACATTTGAATAAATTAAAATACTGATTATAGTTTCAGAAGTAATGTATAGTAAGAACTCATTTCTTTATAAAAATTCCCAATGCTCTTCTTTCTTACAAATATTGAAAATTTACCATGACACCAAATTTGTCATTTGTATTTTTTGAATTTGAACTTATTGTGCAAGTCGATATCTGAATACTAATGAATGCTAGTGATAAAATGCCCTTGTCATCAGAAAAAATGTCTTGTAAAATCATAATAGTAAAAAGAAATTGAGATAACCAATGGGCAGACTTAATTGTCAGACTTCAAAATATATTTGCTATGTCCACTTATAGATGGTAGAAAATAATATGTAGTTTTTTTATGATGGCAAATAGCTGAAAATAAAAGTTTCCCATCAGTTGGAAATGACTAAACATTGTGATACATGAATATTATTGCTCTATATGAAACAATATATATGTATATATATATGTATATATATATATATACATATATATATATATAAAATTCAGAGATGTAGACTGAGAAAGACATATGAGCTTTTATGATGGAAAAGGAAGTAAATACAACCAAGAAAATAATATACATGGTATGTACAACATGTAAAAGTAAAGTGAAAGTTTGATCCTAGAAAAGAACTGAGAAAATATATCTCCCTCTTTTCTTTGAAGAGATAGGGAGACGAAGGATATACAATACTGTGCACACTTTTAGACATAGTTAATATATTGCTTGCTTTCCCAGTTTTTTTAAAAGAAAGCTTTATTGTTACAAAAGATGATTCATCAGGAAGGAATGAGAAGGATGAAAAGTCAAAAACGAAAGTAATATAAAAAATCATTTGCCGCTGGTGAAATCACTATTAATGACATAAACATATCAATTTCCTTCTCAGTTCTCCCAATCGTGGTAGAAATGAAAATATGTACCAGAATTCAAATTTAGGATGTTTTTACTCTGTTTGAAAAAGATATGTAAACGCCCAACTGAAAGGTTCCCTGAATTTATCATTTTGATTCATGCCATCAATTAGGAAGGGGGTGCAAACTACTGTAGATTTTTAAGAAACAATGGCATTAAATTGTGAAAAGTACAGTGACATACTTTTAGGAAGTGTGCGTATATGCACTTGCACCACAAAATACAAACTAATCTAAAAGTCAAGTACATAAGTCATTGGCACCTTAGGGTGGCAGCAGCTTATTCACAATTGACTTAAGCAGATGTTGCTACTGTTATTATCTTGCAATTCAACATTCATGAATAAATTTTCTCATCCTGAGGCACACAAACACATGCATTCATGAAAGAACCTACACAAATCTCTTTATTTTTAGGAGATTACATAAAATATTTATGGCCCTCTATCTTTTCAATCAATTACTTTTTCTAAGGAAAAAAGATACATATGAAATGTGATTAAAATTTTACCTTACAACAAATAACGTGCAATTAACTCCTACATTTCCACATTTCTTTCAGATATGGTTTGGTATATGTCAGAAAATAGCTATCACTTTTGAACAAACTAGCAATACTCCATATCAACTGTGGCAGGCAAGTCAAAACACAATGTAGATTTCTTATCAATCAGAATGTCAAATGATCTCATTATAGTTTCAGGTCTGTATATAGCTTCATTTCAACCACTCAGCTTTTTCTGCAAGAAGGCTTAGTAAAGATTAAGTCATTTAGCAGCGACAGTTGGCTAGGCTAAGGCAAGTGAGTGGAATCTTTGATGATCCTTGTCAATTGCTTTCTAGTAACTTTGCTTTAGACAGCTGAGTATTAGGAATAACCACTGTCAGAATTACCATCAAGACATGATCGCAATTTTTTGGAAACAATATTCCTTCCTTAAGTTTTTCCTCCAGCTGTTTTTGAGACCTTTATTCTTTTAACTATGCTTGAAAATGATAGGGTCAAATAGTTGCCTTGCAAATTAATTAACAGAGCATTATTGACTGTGATTCTCCCTTTTTTCAGTAGAGTAAGAGGTAAAACTGATTTTAAAAGTTGGTCTCTAGTTTTGTGAGCACAAATAAGTCATAATTAAATAATATCATATTTCCTCCTAAGTATTTGATGTTCCAATGATGATGATGATGATAATGTTTGTCCTTCATTCTTCTCAAAGACCAAGGCATCAGGGAGGTGATATCATGACAAGAACATGGAATTGGATTTGAGTAAGGGGATGCTAGGCTAAGTCACCAGTTATCTCACCTTTTCCTCCAGAGTCATCTGATCCAGTGACCAGATATGAATCTGACAATTAGAGTTAAATGACTTGCTCAAGGTCACACAGAAAGTAAATGTCAAGTGTCTGAGGCTGAATTCGAACTTCTATCTTCCTGATTCCAAACTCAGTGCTCTATCCACTGTGCAACCTAGCTGCCCTATGTTCTTATGAGAATTTGTTTGAACGTCTATTTTTTCCCTTTTCCAAATCGTTCCCTTTTTATTTCATTTTCAAAAGTTGTAATCAATTTATTAAAGAGCTGAGTGATTAGGCATCTGCAATGGTGACTTCTACACCTGATTCAATGCTGATAGAAGTGATCTGCTTAACACTTTCAGAAGGGCTGCGCAAATCAAGAAGGCATTGTGGATTCTCATCTGGAACCTCAAGGAGTTTTTCTGGTTGTGATGTGAAGCATCTTGGTGGGTATTCGAACAGGTCCTTCACTTTCAGCTTCTCTTCTTGGCTCCTCTAATTAGATCAGCACACACTTTCTCCAGTGACTTCACATTGCGGCTGGTGAGGGGTGATATGGATCCGGTGAATGGCCATTTCGGGCTCCACGAGTGTCTTGCCGGTGTCTCAATGTCATGGCAGTGGAGCGGCTTCCTGACCGACTCATTCCTCCGTGAGAGCGAACAGCGGTCAGTCAGGAGGAGGAAAGGCAGGAAATGCTGCCTGCACGGAGCCGCAGCAATGATATCTTCAACAAAAGAGCCCCACCCCCTTTATTTTAAACAAAATTTCTTTCTTATTTTGATTTAATTCTGGGAGTCATATGAGGTAAATAGTACTGTCTCTCTCATAAGTCTGAGGTAAATTAAAATGTAGGGTTAGGGCATTCAATCAGTAAATTAGTCATTCAAAATGCAAGGTGCTGAGGGCCAGAAAAGGTGAAACTGAAACATTCCCTTCCCTCAACGAGTTTATAGTCATCAGAAGAGCTTACACTGGAACATAGTGTAAAATCATATACTTCAAACTTCAGTTTGTATCAAGGTCCTATATCATCTCTAGTAGCTCTCATTTGTTATTAGGGATAGGTAGTCCCTTAGGGACATTCTTTCAGAAGCCATTAGCTATAGTAAGTCCAAGGTTGACTAGGATTAAATGAGATGATAAATATAAAAGTGCAAATCTTAAAATGCAATACAAATATGAACCATTATCCATGAATGTTATTTCCAGTAGCCTGATCAACTCATTTCCGAATGAGATCTCCTCTCAAGGAACTACTCTCAGGAACAAAGGTGTATGCGTGCAACTCCTCCCACCCCCAACACACCTACACACACACACCTACACACACACACACACACACACACACACACACACACACACACACACACACACACACATACACACACACACACACACACACACCACACAGATGCACAGACAAACTCATCTACATCTGCTCATGCAGAAGATGAACTTTACACCTCATACCACAAGTATGATACCTCAGGGAACTAGTTCCCACCAAACCTCCCTGGCTCTACAGAGTCAGCAACCTGTCATAACTTCTTAGCAAGGCTTGAAAGAGGCTGATCAGAATAACTAGCACTGGGAGGCCTCTGGTACTGATTTATATAGGGTACTACTTCTACACAGGGGGCAGAGGCTACTCTGCAGGGATAACTCTAACTGTGGCAGATGGTAACTTGTTTACAACCTACTGCATCTGTGTCTCTGAGCCCTGTGGCTGCTCTGCGGTGATGTTGCTGACAGTCATCAGCTCTGATCTGCTGACAGCTTGTGATGTATTTATATAGTGCATACAAATCTTAATCTTCTAATGTGCATGAGTGACTGAACACTCTAGGAATGATTCTAGCTGCTTCTGATCTTGGATTTTCAAAATATCGTTTCTCTTTTCTCTAAGAAATTAATAATATTCAAAACCATCTGGAATAGTGTATCTAGTTCTGGATGCCACAATTTAAGAGGAAAAATTGACACACTGGAATGAGTCCAGAAAAGCATGACAAAGATGTGAGGATATGAAAGTCAATTCCACACGAGGATTAGTTGAAAGCACTGGGGATGCTTTAACCTGGAGAAGGGAAGACATAATAGCTGTCTTTAAGTGGTTGAAGGACTGTCATATGGAAGAGGAATTGGGCTTGTTCTGTTCAACCTCAGAGGACACAACTGAGAATAATGAGTATAAGTTGAAGAGAGACACGTTTAGGCTAAAGTGAGATAAAACTTCCTGACAGAATTGTCCAAAAGTGAAATGCTCTGATTTGGGAAGAAGTAAGATCCTTATCACAGGAGGTCTTCAAACAATGACTGGATGATTAGTTTAGGAGACTATAATTATAATAGACTTACTGTTAAAGATCATGTAAAATATAAGTGTAGAATTCATTAACTCCCCTTGTGAGTTTCTCTCAATTACAATTAGGGAAGATAAAAGCACTGTATTTCCCTTTTTCTATCCTTTATCACACTTTTTTTTCTGGGAAATTATAGAGAGGAGTCTCTGATTGATACAAGGCAAAGTAGGGAATCTTCCAACTTAAAACCTCCAACTTGAATATAATAGATAATACCAAATTACTTCTGAAGTCCCTTGATTCACCACTCTGACCAGGACTCTTTTAATTCACAACTCAACTAGAAAACCCACTAAGGTGGGTTGTTTTATTATTATTATCAGAGAAGGGCATCCATAATTGAGTATTGCCTCCTTCCTTTAAAAAGAAAAACCATTTTCATTGACTTTTGTAGGTAGTAAAGTTTACAGAAGCTAAGATATTGTTCCTCCTTCAGGCAAATTATAGGGGGAATACTGTGTCCTGAAAATGTAGGCAAGGATTCACAAAAAGGTCTTCTGAAATCTTTCTCTTGGCCTTGCTTTATCCTTTTTGGTCAATCATGACTACTGCAGATTGTTGGCTCTGCTCTCACTCTTTCCTCTGCCTAGCCTCCAAGATAGCAGAAGCCTCTACTTGCTATATCTCCATTTCTCTCTCTGACTCTTTAGGAATAATGAAGCAGCAGGAGAGAGGAGACTGTTTTATCAGTTTCTCTAGAGTCAGTGGTGTAAAAGAATACTCTACTCTGTAGAGTACTGTGCCAATGCTACATCAATACTGTATCAATGCTACAGTGATCCTGAGGGTACTGGACCTCAAGGGACTTGGGGTTTTGCAGGCTCAGTTAGAGATGGTAGAAGATACAAGGGCAGGTGGGGAAAGATATGGTAGTGTTTTTCCCAGTCTTTTATTATCTCTTATAATACATTTCTCTTGGATGGTTTATTGTACTGAATTTTGCTCCAATACAGGTTGAACTAGAGCAAGCATTCTTTTTTTTAGGTTTTTTTTTGCAAGACAAATGGGGTTAAGTGGCTTGACCAAGGCCACACAGCTAGGTAATTATTAAGTGTCTGAGGCTGGATTTGAACTCAGGTACTCCTGACTCCAGGGTCAGTGCTCTATCCACTGCGCCACCTAGCTGCCCCTAGAGCAAGCATTCTTAACCCTTTCAGTGAGTGTGGTGGAACCTCTTGACAGCCTGGTGAAGTCTATTGACCCTTTCTCAGAATAGTGTTTTTAAGTGCATAAAATAAAACACCTTGGGTTAAAAAGTAACTAATTGCACTAAAATTTAGATAGCTTAAAATTATTCAAAGGCCTCAGTTTTAGAATCCCTGGAGAGGTAGATTTATAAGACTCCTTCCAGTTTTGAGATTCTGTGAAAGTCCAGCAAAAATAAACCACAGATAATTTTTGTACAGATCAAGGAAAAGAAAAGTACTTATTTAATACCTATTTGTGCTCAGGAATGGTGCTAAGAACTTTGTAATTTTATTTCATTTTACTCTTATAATAACCCTGTAAGGTAGATATCATTATCCCCATTTTACTATTGAGAAAACTGAGGCAAACAGATTTTAAGTGACTTGCTCAGGATCACACGGTGAATTAGTTCCTGATACCTAATTTGAACTCTTGTCTTTCTGAGTCCATACCCAGTACTTTATCCAACAACTGCTCAATCTAGGGAACTGAGTATTAAGCAATTAATCAGATGAGCTTTATCCATTTTTTAAAGAGTGTTAGGACAATGTGAAAGATACTTTGAATAAATTAACAGAATAGCAAACTGAGACTTCTACTGAAGTGGAGATACATATTTAAGTAATTTCTAGCTTTATTGTAATTATTGATGTCTTAAGACTGTCCAGAATTCTATGGCTGGTGATGAGAGGAAAGGATGGAATAAAATAGTATTCTTGTTCTGGTGAATCAAAGTGGGTACATTAGGCTGCTACAAGGGCAGCTTTCCAAGGAATGTGTTTCCCTCAGGATATCTCTTGAATCTGTGTTCTTATTGTGACACTGGGGCAGAGATCTGGGACACAGTTACTCTGTGATAGTTTTGTTTTCCTTGCCTCAGAGAAGCTTCATATAAGCTACATATCTTCTACTAAGTCTTTTTTTTTAAAGGCATGATGGTAGGGGGCAGTAATATGACAAAAATTCTTCTTTAACCTATTGGGTTAACTGCTATAAACTAACACTGTATAAAAGATTTATGGAAAGTCTTGTATCTAAATCTATGCCAACCTTTTTGTTTTAAAACAACTTGGTAATAGAACAAAATAATTTTAATACCAGCATTTTGCATTTCATTAACATCAATCAGAATAGAAGGTGAATTTTGGAGTTCAAAATATCCTAAAATTTGCTCTTGAATTCCTTTGTATGCATCTTCAATAGTGGAATAATCTTGGAACATTGAATGTTAATTTAAGTCCTTAAGGAAAAAGGCAGTTACTGTGGAAACAGTACCAAACAGTGGGAGCATTGCTAAATAATTTAGCTATATTAAAAAAATACTTCTTTTTGGATTCATTTCATGAAGAGGAAAATCTATATTATTTAATTTTTTAGCATTTATCTTATACACTTTAAGAATTTGTTTATTTTTATTTTTCCCACTTAATAGTATTTTATTTTTCCAATCTTATGTAATTTTCAACATTCAATTTTATAAAATTTCAAGGCCCAAACTTTTCTCCCTTCTTCTTTCCTTCCTCTTCAAGACAACAATCTGGTATATGTTATACTTATACAATCATGTTAAACATTTTTCTATATTACTCATGTTGTGAAAGAAGAATCAGAAAAAAGGGGGGAAAACCATGAGAAACAAAAAGAAAAAAATGAAAATGGTATGCTTCAATGTTATTTCAGATTCCATAATTCTTTCTCTGGATATGGATATCATTTTTCATCATGAGTCTTTTGAAATTGTCCTAGATCATTTTATTTCTAAAAAGAGTTAAGACTATCATAGTTAATCATTGCACAATATTGCTGTTTCTGTGTACAATGTTCTCCTGGTTCTACTCATTTCACTCAGCATCAGTTCATATAAATCTTTCAAGGTTTTTCTTTTTCTTTTTCTTTTTCTTTTCTTTCTTTTTTTTTTTAAGGTTTTTGCAAGGCAAATGGGGTTAAGTGGCTTGCCCAAGGCCACACAGCTAGGTAATCCTTAAGTGTCTGAGACCGGATTTGAAGCCAGGTACTCCTGACTCCAGGGCTGGTGCTTCATCCACTGCACCACCTAGAGGCCCCTTTCAAGGATTTTCTTGAAATTTACCTGTAGCAATAGCACAATAGTATTCCATTATATTCATATACCACAATTTGTTCAGTCATTCCCTAGTTGATGGGCATTCCCTCAATTTCCAATTATTTGCTAACTCTAAAAGAGTTTTAAATATTTTTGTATATATGGGTCCTTTCTCCCTTTTTATGATCTCTTTGGGATACAGACTTAGTGGTGGTATTTCTGGATGAAACAATATACACAAATTTTATAGCTCTTTTGCATATTTTCAAATTGCTCACCAGAATGGTTGCATCAGTTGCTAACTCCACCAATAGTACATTAGTGTCCTACTTTCCCATATCCCCTCAAATTTTTTATCATTTTTCTTTTCTGTCATATATCACAATTTGTTCAGTCATTCCCCAATTGATGGGCATTCCCTCAATTTTCAATTCTTTGCTAACCTAAAAAAAGCTGCTTTAAATATTTTTATTCATAAGGGCCTTTTCCCCTTTGTTATAGTCTATTTGAAAACACATCAGTTTTATAGCCCTTTGAGTATAGTTCCAAATTGTCCTCCATAATAATTGGATCAGTTCACAATTCCAGAAATAGTGCTTTGTGTTCCACTTGGAGGAAAATTTATTTCAATCAAAAGTGTGGGTGATCTTTTTGGGGAGGTTTTTCAAGGCAATAGGGTTAAGTGGCTTACCCAAACTCACACAACTAGACAATTGTTAGGTGTCTGAGGTCAAATTTGAACTTAGATCCTCCTGACTCCAGGACAAGTACTCTATCCATCTAACTTCCCTGAAGGTATGGGTGATCTTAAGAGAGTTTCTACAACTTTCTGGTTAGACAGTTAGCTAGATAAATGGCACAATTAGTTTTTTTTTTTTTAGGTATTTTTGCAAGGCAAACGGGGTTAAGTGGCTTGCCCAAGGCCACACAGCTAGATAGTTATTAAGTGTCTGAGGCCTGATTTAAACTCAGGTACTCCTGACTCCAGGGCCAGTGCTCTATGCACTGGGCCACCTAGCTGCCCCTGCACTATTAGTTTTATATGCTCAATAGATCCCTTTTCAGGGAGTCTAGGTGGGGTAGTGGATAAAGCACCAGCCCTGGAGTCAGGAGTACCTGGGTTCAAATCCGGTCTCAGACACTTACTAATTACCTAGCTGTGTGGCCTTGGGCAAGCCACTTAACCCTGTTTGCCTTGCAAAAAAAATAAATCCATTTTCATTTTGTTTACCTCATATTAAAACAAGGATTTGTACTTTTCATAACTCTTTGGATTTTGAGATGATGGTCATGAAAATGATGATGATTTTGATGCTGATGATGAGGATGATGATATAATAAGAGTGAGACCCACATATGAAGAGGGTCACCTGTAGGGAGACCCACATGTTGTGAGACTTAAAGGACTTAAAGAGAAGAAGAATATACATCTCTGGCTTCTTCTTTTCCAACTTTTCTCCAAGGGAGACTTTCATTCCTGCCATGAATAAAAACTTTAGGCTGGAGCTTAAATCTTTAAGAATATATGAAGAGAGGAAATCTTTCTGATAAATGTTAATGTTAGAAGCAGAGAATTTTCTCTATAAATGAGCAATTCAACCTCAAATGGCATTACAGCTGAATTCATCCTGAATACTCATCCTGGGACCTTTACAATGGAACTGGTATTTATAGCATTATGGAAAATGTTGGTATGGGACCAGAAGAAACTCTATAAGAGGAATGGTTATCTCATTTGAAAGCACCTGAAATATATGGATAGCTTTTGTCCTTTTAGCACTTGGTATCTATTTGAAATCTTACTGGTAATAATTTTTCTCCACAATAACTCTTCAATACATCTCACCAGATTATGGGTAAATTGTGGATTTTGTTCTCTTTTTAGTAGTGCGGGGTAATGATTCCCTCAAAACTGTTCATTACTATTTATTAGTTTCTAATTTACTCATTTTTGTTGAGGACATCACTATTCTCCCTGTCACCCAAGCTTGCAAATTAGTTGTCATCCTCAGTTTTTCACTCTTTAACTTTCCCAATATTCCCAGAGAGAAAACAAGCCTATACTGTTCTTCTTGCAGGCTCTATGATACATTTTTTCCTTCCTCTCTCCTTCCCTCCTGTCTCCTTCCATTCCTTCCTTCTTCCCTTCTTTCCTTTGTTCCTTCTTTGTTTCTTTCTTGCTTTCTTATAAGGCAATTGTGATTGATTTGACCAGGATCACAAAACTAGTAGGTATCCAAGGCAAGATTTGTTTTATTTCTTTTTCAATATTTATACGTAAAGGTAATTTTGAACATTCAATTTTGTAAAGTTTTCTCCCCTCTTCTTTCCATTCCCTCACACTAGGAAAGCAAGTAATTTAACATAGGTTATACACCTTCCATTGTGTTAAACATGTTTCCATATTAGTTACCCTATGAAATAATCAAAGCAAAAAAGGAAAAAATGAGAAGGAAAAAGCAAAAGAAATTTTGAACAGGTAAAAATAATGTTTTGGTCTTCATTCATATCTCATGGTTCTTTCTCTGGATCGATTTCATCATAGGTCTTTTAAAATTTCCTTTGTTTTATTGCTGAGAAGCACTATTATACTTGATCATCACAAAATGTTGCTGTTATGGTATGCAATGTTCTCATAGTTCTACTCACTTCACTTAGTATCAGTTCTATGTCTTCCTGGGATTTTTTGAAATCTTCTTGCTCTTCATTTTTTATAGAGCAATAATATTCCTTTACATTCACATACCACAAATTGTTAAGCCATTCCCCAATTGATGGACATCTCCTTAATTTTCAATTGCTTGCCAACACAAAAAAAAAAATTGCCATAATTTTTTAAATGAAGGTCCATTTCCCTTTTATGAACTCTTTGAAATATAGACCTAGTAGTGGTTTTGCTCCATCGAAGGGTATGTAACATTTTATAGTCTTATGGACTCTCCACAATGATTGTTCAGATCATAACTTCACCAATAGTGCATTAGTGTCTCAGCTGGCCTAATATTTATCTAATATTTATCATATCCCTTTTCTGTCATATTAGCCAATCTAATAGATGCAAAGCGGTATCTCAAAGTTGTTTTAATTTGCATTTCTCTAATTAACAGTGAATTAGAGCATTTTTCATATGATTTTTAGATAGCTTTTTAATTTCTTCATCTGAAAACTGTCTGTTCATATAGTTTGACCATTTCACAATTGGGAAACAAATTGTATTCTTATAAATTTAACTCATTTCTTTCTATATTTTAGAAATGGGAACTTTATCTGTAACACAGGCTATAAAAATTGTGTCTCAGCTTTCTGCCTTCCTTCTAATCTTGATTGTATTGATTTTATTTGTGCAAAAGTATTTCAATTTAATGTAATCAAAATTATCCATTTTGCATTTTAGAATGTTTTCCATCTCTTCTATAGTCAGAAATTCTCCTTCTCTCTATAGATCTGACAGGTAAACAAATCTTTGCTCTTCTAATTGGCTTATGGTATGCATAGGGTATAAGATATTGTTTCTATGCCTAGTTTGTTTCATATAATTTTCAAGTTTAACCAAAAGATTTTATCAAATAGTGAATTCTTACCTCAGAAGCTGAAGTCTTTGGGTTTATTAAACAGACAATTAATATAGTAATTTATTACTGCTCTGTCTTATGAACCTAACCTTATCCATTGACCCATCATTTTATTTCTTAGTCAATACCAGACAGTTTTGATAACTATTTTTTAATAATGTGGTTTTTGATCTGGTACAAGATCACCTTCTTTTGCATTCTTCTGGAGATTTTTTTCATAGGAGTTCATTGATGTTTGTTCAATTTCTTTTTCTCAAATAGGGCTATTTAAATATTTTCTTTCCTCTTCTACTAATCTGGGTGATTTGTATTTTTACAAATATTCATTCATTTCACTCAGATTATCAGATTACAATTGGGCAAAATAGGTCTGCATTATACTTTAATTTCCTTTTCATTGGCGATGAATTCACCCTATTCATTTTTGAAAGTGGGAATTTTGTTTTCTTCTTTCTTTTAATAAATAAAATAAACCAAGGGTTTATTTATTTTGTATGTTTTTTCAGAAAACCAACTCAGTCTTATTTACTAGTCCAATAGTTTTATTATTTTATGTTTCATTAATCTCTCTTTTGATATTCATGATTTCAAATTTGGTATTTTATTGAAGATTTATAATTTATTCTTTTTTCTAGGTCTTTTAGTTGCATCCCAATTCATTGATCTCTTCTTTCACTATTTAATTCATGTTTGCCTTTAAAGATGTAAAATTTTTCCTTAAGAACTGCTTTGTCAACACTTCAGTTCAGCTAAGATGGTGGGGAGAAGCCAGGCATTGTTTTAAGCTCTCCTGTCTTTCCCTCAGAACTAACATAATTCAAGCCTCTTAACAGATTTTGGATCCACAGAACCCAAGGAGAATAACAGAGAGGTCTGTCACAGGGGAGTGTGGGTGTGCGGGAGACAGAGAGCAGAGACCCAGCACAGGGGTTGGGGGGGGGTGAGGCTGGACATTAACTTAAGAACTGGCAGAAGCATTTGCTGTATGCATGGCAGGCAGATGGGAGAATTCCAGCACAACATCCAGATACCTAATCCCATTAGTTTGATTGATCTGGAAGACCTGGACCTTGAGGCCTCTTGCTTCCAGATGCAACAGTCCCCAGCCCATTCCTGTGGGAAGGCATGACTTTCTCCAGAACAAGCACACTACAGTCCCCAGGTGTGCCCCAAGACCCAGGTGTGGGTAGATCTCTCCCTCAGTGCTGATTAAGTTTATTAACATTTTAGTCTGAGGGCCCAGCCTACATTACCCCCATTACCCTCAGGCCTAGGGAGTGAGCCACTAATCACATCACAGATAATCCAGAGAAAGCTTCTGACATGTCTTACAGGATGGTCCACTGAGTAAACAAGGCCTCTGAACCAGTCCCTCTCCCAACACAAGACCCTAGGGAAAGGGCCAAAAATAAAAAAAAAATAGTCAGTGCAAAGTGGGGTCAAATGAATGTTACCTTGAAGACAAGGATCCTAACTCAGAGATGACTGGAGCTTCAGAGGACAATATGAATTGGTCTCCAGACCAGAAAGACTTCTTAGAGGAGATCTGAAAGGAGTTTAAAAATCAAATGGAAAATTTGGGGAAAGAAACACAAAAGAAAATTAATATTATGCAATAATATATGTAGCAAAAAATGAAAAAATAGAAGAAACTGTAAAATAGATTCAGAAGAAACAATTTAAGAATCACAGAACTTCTTGAAAACTTTGAAGAAATAAAGGCTCGGTCCATTCTTCAGAATATAGTGAAGGAGAACTGTCCTGATATCTTTGAAGCAGAGGGCAAAATAGTCATTGAAAGAATATATTGCTCCCCTCCTGAAAGGGATCCCAAAATGAAAACACCAAGAAATACTCTGGTCAAACTTCAGAGCTCTCAGATCAAGTTGAAAATCCTGCAAGTGGTCAGAAAGAAACAATTCAAAATTCAAGGAGTCACAGTCAGGATTACACAGGACCTGGTTGTATCAACATTAAGGGATCTAAGGGCTTGGAATATTCTATTCTAGAGAGCAAAGAAGTTTGGAATGCAGCTGAGAATTTACTATCCTTGTCTTCCAGGGGAAAGGATGGATATTTAACAAAATAGGAGACTTTCAACTTTTCTTGAGGAAAAGACCAAAGCTAAACAGAAAATTTGGTCTTCAAACAGGAGACTCAAGAGAAGCAAGATAAGGTAAACAGGGAAAAGAAAAATAAACTGTTATCCCATAAGATGAAACTGGCTATATCCTCACCTGGGAGAAAGATTTTCATAGGAGGAAGGGGAAGATTGAATGGGGTAAATTAAATTACATCACACAAAGAAGTGCAAAGGACCTATTGCAATAAGGGGGGAGAAGGGAGGAGGTGAGAACCACCTGAATCTTACTTTCATCAGATTTGACTCAAAGAGGGAGTCTCACACCCACTCAGTTGAGTTTAGAAACTTATCTTCACTTTCAAGTCTTAAGAAGGGAAAGGGGGAGCAGGGAAGAAAGGAGGAACTGACAGAAGGAAGGGAAGGAAGAAGTGGTAAAGGGAAAGTGGAAAGAAAGGGAAGGAGGATTGGATAGAAGGGAGTAAATATACAAAAGGAGGTGCTAGTCGGAGGAAAATTATGGGGAATAGGGATATGGGGAAAAATACAAATGTAGGAAAGATAGCATGGAGGCCAATAAAGAGTTAGTAATTATAACACTGAATGTGAATGAGATGAACTCTCACATAAAATGGAAGTAGATAGCAGAATAGATTAAAAACCAGAATCCTACAATATGTTGTTTACAAGAAATCCATTTGAAGCACACAGATACATACAGAGTAAATGTAAAAGGCTAGAGTAGAATATATTATGCCTCAGCTGAAGTGAAAAAGGGAGGAGTAGCAATCCTTATCTGAGACAAAACAGCTGCAAAAGTAGAATTTATTAAAAGAAATTAGGAAGAAAACTATATTCTCCTAAAGGTACCATAGTCAATGAAGTAATTTCAATACTAAATATTTATGCACCAAGCAATGTAGCATCCAAATTCTTAGAGGAAAAGCTGAATGAGTTACAGGAAGACACAGACAACAAAATTCTACTGGTGGGAGATAGATAAATCTAACCACAAAATAAACAAGAAGGAAGTTAAGGTGGTAAATAGAATGTTAGAAAACTTAGACATGATAGACTTTTGGAGAAAAATAAACAGGAATAGAAAGGAATATACCTTTTTTTTCTGCAGTACGTGGCACCTGCACAAAAATTGACCATGTATCAGGACATAAAAACCTCATAATCAAATGCAGAAAGGAAGAAATATTAGATACATTATTTTCAGACCCTAATGCCATAAAAATCATGTGCAATAATGGGCCATGGAGAGGTAGACCTAAATGAAATTGTTAACTAAATAGCCTCATTTTGAAAAATGAATAGATCAAGCAACATATCTTAGAAAGAATTAATGATTTCATTCTATACAATGACAGTAAGGAGACAATATACCAGAACTTATGGGATACAGCCAAAATAGTTGTAAGGAGATATGTTATATCTCTAAATACTTATATGAATAAAATAGAGAAAGAGGAAATCAATGAGCTGAATAAGTAACTAAAAAAGTTAGAGAAAGAACAAATTAAAAATCACCAATTAAATACCAAATTAGAATTAACAAAATTGAAAATAAGAAAATTATTGAACTAATAAATAAAACAGAGTTGATTTTATGAAAAAAAATAAATGAAGAAAGAAGAAAAACAAATTACTAGTATAACCACCAATAAGGAGAAAATTAAAGAAGTTATAATTCAGAACTATTATGCCAACTGTATGCCAACAAATTTGATCATCTAAGTGAAATGGATGAATATTTACAAAAATATAAACTGCCCAGGTTAAATGAAGAAAAAATTGAATACTTGAATAGGTCTCTCTCAGAAAAAGAAATTCAAAAAGCCATTAATGAACTCCCTAAGCAAAAATCTGCAAGGCCACATGGATTCACAAGTGAATTCTATAAACATTCAAGAAACAAGTAGTTTCAATATTATATAAACTATTTAGAAAAGTAGGTTAAGATAGAACTCTGCCTAATTCTTTTTATGGCACCAATATGGTGCTGATACCTAAACCAGGAAGAATCAAATCAGAGAAACAGAGAAAAGAAGATTATAGACCAATTTCCCTAATGAATGCAAAAACGGATAAATAAAATTTTAGCAAAATGATTGCAGCTAGTTAACACTGAGATAATACCTATGACCAAGCAGGATTTATTTCAGAAATGTAGGATTGGTTCAATATTAGGAAAATAACACCAAAATTGATATATCAATAGCAAACCTAAGAGAAATCATATCATCATCTCATTAGACGCTGAAAAAAATCTTTGACAAAATACAACACCCATTTCTACTAAGAACATTAGAAAGCATAGGAAAACATGGATTGTTCCTTAAAATGATATGCAGTATCTATCTGAAACCATTAACAAATGTTATATGCAATTAGTTAGAAGCATTCCCAATAAGATCAGGGATGAAATAAGGATGCTTATTATCACCATTACTGTTAAATATTGTATTAGAATTGTTAGCTTTAGCAATAAGAAAAGAAAAAGAAATTGAAGGAGTACAATTGGGAAGGAAGAAACAAAACTCTCATTTCATGCAGATGTCACGATGATATATCTAGAGAAACCTAAAAAATCATCTTAAAAAAACTACTGGAAAGAATTAGCAACTTTAGCAAAGTCAGCATTTCTATATATTACTAATAAGGTACAGCAGCAAGTGTTAGAAAGAGAAATCCTCTTTAAAATAACTTCAGACAATAAAAATACTTGGGAATCTACCTGCCAAAGTAGACTCAGAAACTATATGAAAACAACTATAAAATACTTTTAATACAAATAAAATCAGATCTATATTACAGAACAAATATCAACTGCTCATGGATAGTCTGGGATAAAATAATAAATATGACAATTCTGCCTTAATTAAACTACTTATTTATTAGTTTATCAATCAAACTTTCAAAAAATAACTTTAGTGAGCTAGAAAAAAATAACTGAATTCACATGAAGAAGCAAAAAGTCAACAATATCAAGGGATTTAATGAAAAAAAAATGGAAAAAGGAGGTGACTTAGTCTTACCAGATCTAAAATTATACTATAAGTCATCAAAACTGTCTGGTACTGGCTAAGAAATAGAGTGTTGAATCAGTGGAATAGATTAAGTGCAAAAGAGACAGCAGGAAATGATTATCATAATCTAGTGTTTGGGAAACTCAAAGAGTCCAGTTTTTGGGATAAGAACTCACTCTTAGATAAAAATGCTGGCAAAACTGCACTATAGTTTGACAGAAACTAGGATTAGATGAACATCTCACTCTTTATACCAAGGTAAGATCAAAATTGGTGTAGGATTTAGACATAAAAGGCAATATCATAAGCAAACTAGGAGCACAAGGAATAGTTTGCCTGTCAGATCTATGGAAAGGGGAGTGGTTCATGACCAAGATAAAGAGAACACTATTAAAAATTAATTAGATAATTTTGATTACATTAAATTAAAAAGCTTTTGCACTAACAGAACCACTGTAATAAGATCAGAAGAAATGTAGAAAATTGAGGAAAAAAATTTTACAACTAGTATTTCTGACAAATTTCTAAAATATATAGAGAATGGAGTCAAATTAAAAAAAAACCAAGCCATTCCCCAATTGACAAATGGTTAAAGGATATGAAAAGGCAGTTTTCAGATGAGAAAATCAAAACTATCTATAGTAATATGAAAAATTGCTCTAAATCATTATTAATCTGATTAGAGAAATATAAATTTAAGTATCTCTAAGGTACCATTTCACACCTCACAGACTGGCCAATATGACCAGAAAGGATAAGGATTAATGTTGGAGGGGTTGAGGGAAATCTGGAACAATAATCCATTGTTGGTGGTGCTGTGAACTGATTCAGCGTTTCTGGAGAATAATTTGGAACTATGTTCAAATGACAATAAAAATGTGCATACCCTTTGATCCAGCAAAACCAATACTGTGTCTATATCCTGAGGAGATAATGAAAAAGGGCAATAATCCCAAATGTATAAAAATATTCTTAGCAGTCTGTTTGTAGTGAAATCAAGGGGATGTCCATATTTGGGGAATGGCTGACCAAATTCTGGTATGTGCATGTTAAGGAACACTATTATTCTATAAGAAATCAGGAGGGATGGGATTTCAAAAAAGCTTGGAAAGACTTGCATGAATTGATGCTGTGTAAGATGAGCAGAATCAGAAAAATATTATACACTTTAACAGCAACATGGAATGATGATCAGTCTTAATGGACTTGCTCCCTCCATCAGTGCAATGATCAGGGACAATTATAGGGAATCACTGAGAGGGAATACCTTCTGCATCCAAAGAATGAATTGTGGAGTTTAAAGGAAGATCAAAGATTATTATCTTCAATTTTTTTTAAAACCTGTCTTATATATTACATAATTTTACTAACTCTAATATTTCCATCCTTATAGATATGTCTTTTTCTCTCAACATATTTAATTTTCATCTATGCATATCATGGAAACAAATGTAAAACTATATCAAAATGACTTTTTTGGGGAATGGGGGAAGGAGGGAAGGGGGGAATATTGTAAAATTCAAAAATCTTGCAAAAAATGCTTGGTTGAAATTACTATTGTATATAATTAGAAAACAAATGAAATATTTATATAATTAAAAAAAAAGAACTGTTATGTCTGGAGACAGCTAGATGGTGCAGTGGATAGAGCACCAGCCCTAGAGTCAGGAGGATCTGAGTTCAAATCCAGCCTCTGATACTTAACCATTACCTAGTGTGTGACTTGGGCCTAGTCACTTAACATCACTGCCTTGAAAACCCGCCCCAATAAAAACTACCTTATCTGCATCCTACAAGTTTTGGTATGTTGTCTTATTATTGTCGTTTTCTTGGATGGAATTATTGATTGTTTCTATGATATCTTGTTTGACCCAAACTTAAGAAGATTATGTTATTAGTTTCAAATTTGATTTTTAATGTGTCTTTCCATGGCACTTTATTGCATGTAATTTTATTGCACCATGATCTGAGAAAGATACATGTAACATTTCTGCCTTTCTTCATTTAATGTGAACTTTTTATGCCCTAATACATGATCAATGCTTATTCAGTTTTCTTCAGAGGTCTATCATATCTAGCTTTTTAAAAGATTTTGTTCATTTCCTTCATTTCTTTTTTGTTTGTTTTTGTGGTTAAATTTATCTAATTCTGAGAGCAGGAGACTGAGCTCCCAAACTAGGAGAGTTTTCCTGTCTATTTCTTCCTGAAATTTACTTAACTTATCCTGTAAGAATATGGATGTCATTACACTTGGTACATATATAGTTAGTACTGATGTTGCTTCCTTGTCTATGGTGTCTTTAAATAAGATGTTGTTTCCTATCTTATATCTTTTAATTAGGTTTATTTTTTCTTTTTGACTGATGCAAGATCCAGGATTGCTAGTCCTTATTTTTTTTTTTTTGGCTTCAGCTGAAGAATAGTATATTTTGCTCCAGTCGTTTACCTTTATTCTGTGTATAGCGCTCTACTTAAAATGAATTTCTTGTAAACAATATATTGTAGGATTCTTGTTTTTAATCCACTCTGCTATCCACTTCCATTTTATTATTCCCATTCATACTCTTAATGCTATTTTTTCCCATTTATACTTATTTCTCTTTTTTTACCCTTTCCCTCCTTCCCAGTACTTTGCTTTTGATTTCTACCTCCCTCAATCTTCCCCCTTCTATCAATACTACCATTATTCTTTCCCCCTTACCTTCCTATGTCTACTTTCTTCTCTTTTTTTTGCAAGGCAAATGGGGTTAAGTGGCTTGCCCAAGGCCTCACAGCTAGGTAATTATTAAGTGTCTGAGACCAGATTTGAACCCAGGTACTCCTGACTCCAAGTGCTTTATCCACTGTGCCACCTAGCCGCCCCTACTTTCTTTTCTATCATTCCCTCCATTCCTATTTCTTTCCCTTTTCCCCTCTTATTTCCCTGTAGGGTAGGATAAATTTGTAAACCCAATTGGAAGTGTATGATATTCCCTCTTTAAGGCAAATACTTGAGAGTAAGATTCAATCAATGCCACATACTCCCTTCATTCCCTCTTCTATTATAGTCCCTTTGGGCCATTTCATGTGATGTGATTTACCCTCTTCTGCTTCCCCTCTTTTCCCAATATACTTTTGTTCATGTCTTCCTTGTTTTTTTTAAAATCATCTCATCATTATTAATGTATACATAAACCCTCTGTCTAAATATACCTTCCAATGGTCATAATAGAAATACAGTTCTCAAAAGTTATGTTAACTTTCCTAGTAGAATTGTAAGAAGTTTAGTCTTATTGACTAATAATTTTTATCTTTCCATTTATGGTTTTACATATTTCTTGAGTCTTGTATTTGAAAACCAACTTTTCTGTTCAGTTCTGGTCTTTTTATCAGGAAAGTTTGAAAGTCCTTTATTTCATTGAATGTCCATGTTTTCCCTTGAAAGAGTATGTTGAATTTTGAAGTATACTTGATTCTTGGATGAAATTCAAACTCCTTTGCCCTTCAGAATATCATATCCTAGATCCTCTAATCCTTTAATGCAGAAGGCGCTAAATCCTGTGTAATCCTGACTGTGGCTCCTTGGTATTTGAAATGTTTCTTTCTGGATGTTTGCAGTATTTTTTTTCTTGAGCTGATAATTCTGAAATGTGATTACAATATTTTTTTTGGCTTTTACAAGGCAAATGGGGTTAAAAGGCTTGCCTAAGGCCACACAGCTATGTAATTATTAAGTGACTGAGGCCGGATTTGAACCCAGGTATTCCTGACTCCAGGGCCAGTGCTTTATCCACTGCGCCACCTAGCTGCCCCAATTACAATTTTTTTTTTTGTTTTTATTTTGTGATCTCTTTCAAGAGGTGATTGGTGAACTTTTTTTCATGGATCATTTTATCCTCTCATTCTATATATTAGAGAGGTTTTCCTTGATAATTTCTTTAAAGATATTGCACAGGCTTTTTTTTATTATGCCTTTCAGGGACCAATAATTTTTAAATTGTCTCTGCTATATCTGTTTTCTAGATCGGACATTGTCTCTATGAAGTGCTGTAAATTTTTTTCTATTTTTTCAAGTTTTTGATTTTGCTTGATGGATCCTTGATGTATTATAGTCATTAGTTTTCACTTGCCCTAATTTTTAAGGATCTTTTTTCTTCAGTTAGTTTTCATATCTCCTTTTCCATTTGCTCAATTGTACCTTTTTTCCTGTTTTTTTTTGCAAGGCAAATGGGGTTAAGTGGCTTGTCCAAGGCCACATGGCTAGGAAATTATTAAGTGTCTGAGATCAGATTTGAACCCAGGTACTCCTGACTCCAGGGTGGTGCTTTATCCACTGCGCCACCTAGCCGCCCCATTTGTACTTTTAAAGATCTTGTTTTCTTCAGTCAATTTTTATACTTCCTTTTCTAATTTTCATAAATCTCCTACATAACTCTTATTTTCCCCAATTTTCTTCTACCTCTCTTATTAAGTTTTTAAAATTCTTTATAAGCTCTTCCAAGAGGATATTTCTGAATTTGAGAACAACTCATAATCCCCAATGAGACATAAATATAGGCATTTTGTCACTGCTTTTCTCTTTTGATATGGTACTTTGATCTTCTCTGTTGCTATTACAGCTTTTTATGGTTAGGGGTCTTTGAATTTTTGCTCATTTTAAAAGTTGAACTCTGCTCCAGGTACATAGGGGCACATTCTTTACTTTTTTTGAGTTACTTTTTTGCACTGAGCACTTGGGTGCTGGCAGCTTGTTCCTTATGTTAGGATATTCTAATTTAATCCTGCCTGTTGCACCAGCACTCTGTAGCAACCAATATGCCTCTGCTGGAACTGGGGCACTCACTAATGCCCTACTGGACTGCTGAACTGAGACTGGCTAAGTACCTCCCACTAGCTTCCGTTTCTTGCCTAGACTGTGATCCCCTTTAATCCAAGTGAAACAGACATTTCCTGAAGTCCCTCCAAGATTTCTTGAGTTCAAAAATTATTTCATTATGTCTTTTTCTGGGTTCTGTCACCCTAGAGTGTGTTTAGAGTGTTTATTTAAAATTGTTTTAGATAAAAACTGGGCAAAGCTCAGGGAGATTTATAGTTTTTCTACACTATCATTCTGAGATAAGCATTTAACTCAAGGGTCCCTGCTTTCAGGCCCAGTGCTAGTTTTCTCTGTACTAGATAAGGAACAAGATAAGGAGTACCTAGCTGACCTTGAATAATTCAAGTTACCTGGCTCACAATATATCTTTTGGTACTGAAAGAAAAAAACATGTTACTGGTAAGCCACTGCACTAAATATTCAGAAGAGCATGGAAAAGAAGAGAGATATTGGAGAAAGAAAAATTTTCTTCATTTTTTTCAAAGGGGAAAAAAGGCACAACTATTTAAGTCAATGATTTTAACTTCAACTCCTAGGAAATTTTGAAAACAAATCACCATAGAAGTAATTGTTAGGTATCTAGAAAGTGAAGTGGTGTTTACAGAAAATCAATATGACTTCATCAAATATGGGTCATGACAGACTAATTTGTTCAAGAAATCATTCTTTATGACCTAGTTGGATTTATATCAGGAATAAAAACTTGTTTCAACATTAGGGAAAAAATCAACATAATTTAATATTATTAAAAATAAAAATATCTACAACTAATGTTTTTGACAAAGGACTTATTTCTAAAATATACAGAGAACTGAGTCAATTTTTTAAAAAAAAGCCATTCCCCAATTGACAAATGGTCAAATAATATGCAAAGACAATTTATGGATGAGGATATCAAAGCAATCCTTAGTCATATGAAAAATTGCTCTAAATTATTACTTATTAGAGAAATTCAAATTAAAGCTTCTTTGAGATACCACCTCACACCTCTCAGACTAGCCAATTTGACCAGAAAGGACAATGATCACTGTTGGAAGGGTTGTGGGGAATCTGGGACACTATTACATTGTTGGTGGAGCAATGAACTTATCCAACTTTTCCGGAGAGAAATTTGGAACTATGCCCAAAGGGGAACAAAAATGAGCATACCCTTAGATCCAGCAATACCACTACTGGGTCTATACCCTGAAGAGATGAGGAAAAAGGGTAAAAGCATCACTTGTACAAAAATATTCATAGCAGCCCTGTTTGTAGTGGCAAAGAATTGGAAATCAAGTAGATGTCCTTCAATTGGGGAATGGCTTAGCAAACTGTGGTATATGTATGTCATGGAACACTATTGTTCTATTAGAAACCAGGAGGGATGGAAATTCAGGGAAGCCTGGAGGGATTTGCATGAAATGATGCTGAGTGAGATGAACAGAACCAGAAAAACATTGTACAAACTAACAGCAACATGGGGGTGATGATCAACCTTGATGGACTTGCTCATTCCATCAGTTCAACAATTAGGGATAATTTGGGGTTGTCTGCAGTGGAGAATACCATCTGTATCTGGATAAAGAACTGTGGAGTTTGAATAAAGACCAAGGACTATTACCTTTAATTTAGAAAAATACCTGATATTTTATTGTCTGATCTTTGTATCTCTTATACTTTATGTATCTTCCTTAAGGATATAATTTCTCTCTCATCACATTCAATTTGGATGAGTGTATATCATGGAAACAATGTAAAGACTGGCAAATTGCCTTCTGTGGGCGGTGGGGGGGAGGGAAGTAAGATTATGGGAAAATTGTAAAACTCAAAATAAATAAAATCTTTATAATTAAAAAATAAAAATATTCAAAGTCATATATTTCAGAAAAAGTATTTGAAAAACATAAATCCGGGGCGGCTAGGTGGCGCAGTGGGGGGCAGCTAGGTGGCTTAGTGGATAGAGCACCGGCTTTGGAGTCAGTAGTACCTGGGTCCAAATCTGACCTCAGACACTTAATAATTGCCTAGCCGTGTGGCCTTGGGCAAGCCACTTAACCCCATTGCCTTGAAAAATCTAAAAAAAAAAAACCCAACAAAAAAACAAACAAAAAACAACACATAAATCCAACTATGCTAAAAACATCTCTATGTGGAAGAATTTTAATATCGTAAGAAGTCTATGTCTAGAACCAAAAGCAAGCATCAAATGCAATGAAGATACATTAGAAACTTTCCAAATAGAGAAGTAGGAAATATGCCCATTCTCCTTTTAGTCCTACATAAAAGTTCTAAAAATGCTTATAGGCACAATAAGAATGGAGAAAGAAATTAAAGATATGTAAGCAAAGGGGAGGTAAAACCATCCCAATTTACTGATAATATAATGGTTTAAATAGAAAATCCCAAGAAATCAGGCAAGAAACTAATTGAGACAATGCTCTTGTTTCCATAGCACTATCTTCTCTTATTTCTTCTTAGCCATTCTTTCTTGGGTCCTTTGCCAGCTCTGTGCATGCCTCAAGGCTTTGTCATGGGTCATCTTTCTTTTTTTCTTTATATCATTTCACTTGACAAAATCATCAGCTCCCATTATTTTAATTGTTACCCTACTTTGATCATTCTCAATCAGAATATCTGGTTTTTATTCTCTATTTTCAGCTCAAGTCTCCCATTGTTCAATTGCCTATTGGACATCTGAACTGTTTGTTACATATAAATCGTCATCATTTAAGAAAAAGGGAAGCCTCATTATCAGTGTTTTAAGGATGAAAATTGTTTTTATAATTAATTAGAACTTGACTGATTTTTTTTTGAGGCAATGGGGTTAAATGGCTTGCCCAAAATCTCAGAGCTAGTAAGTATCAAATGTCTGTGATTGGATTTGAACTTAGGTCTTCCTGGCTCCAGGACTGATGCTCTATTCACTGGTGCTCTAACCATTACCTATCTAGGCCTTGACTTTTAAAAGATAGCATTCTTATTGGCATTATTATAATATTATATACCTTATTTTCATAGTTTTTCTTCATTATGTATCAGTTCCTATAGTGTTCCCATATTTTTAATTCTTCTTATTCATTATTTCTTACAGCACAATTATATTTCAATAAATACTTATATTATAATATGTTCAATCATTTTTCAAAGAGAATCTAGCATTTTCAGTTTTTCTTAATACTACAAAAATACTGCTATAATTTTCTTGAGAACTATAGTGTATTAGGTATTTTGAAAGGAAAAAGGGTTAATAAGTTAGCACTAAAATTTTGTGAATACAGTTTATATAGATTAGACACTCCCTCTTTATTTGGTTTGCTTGGAATATAAACCTAGTTTTTGAATTGTTAGAAAAAGGATAACAATTTTGTTACATAATTTCAAGTGGCTTTTGAGAAACATTGAACCAATTCATAGTTTTATCAACAACATAGTATTTCCCTCTTCTTAAATTCCTTCCAAAATGAACTATAGCCATCTATTTTTTTTAATTTATCACTCTGATATGTGTTTTAATTTGGGGGAAGCATATTACATTCTAAGGGAGTGAAATTCTGTTTATTTGCCCACCTCCTTGGAAGAATGATGCAACCTCCAAAAGGGTCCTTTAAAAAAAAGTAAGATTTATTGTTACCACCTCTATCAAAAGTACTTAAAAGGATAAAGAAATTCTAACTGGCATTTTAGAAAAATAGAATGAGTATTTGTATAGAATTATTTGCTATTTTTGTTATTGATTATGGCCCCAAGACAAGTTTCATTTAAGAGGGGAATGACTTTTTTGGCATCTTATTTCAAATGACTCTGAATCATGATCAGGGTTGGTAACTGAGTTGCAAGTATCAGTATCTGTACTGTGACCCTGTTGTCTCTTGTCTCTCTTTCATTCCTGCACTGACCTCTTCACTAGTGTTTCCTACACTGAACCTCTCAAACTTGAAGTCTGAGCTGTCCAAAAGGCCACTGAAATCATTTCAGAGTAGTAGATTCTCCAGAGGACTTTCAGGGCTTTTTCCTTTTAGGGCCTTTTCATCATGGGGTAACATATAGTAGGGAGCAACATAGTAGTAAGGCTTGATTATTTTTTCCTAAAAAAGCAATGAAACCACCCTCAAGACTTAATTGTTTCAGGGGACTAAGGGTCAAATTTCTGATGTTGCTTTTCAGTCAATTAAGGTTTTAAAAAATCTAGCATATTAGTAAGTCAAGACTGATGTCATCCCTGTTGTCAATCACATTATTACATTTTTGGTGACCAAGCATCTGATGTTTGATGTTCACCAATTCAATGCTATCCTTTGCTAAGTATCCTCTTTCCTGATGCATATTCTCCTCTTAAATAAATTTATTCTGTTAAAGGTTATACAATTTATGAGTCCCATCTTGTTCTCCATGGGAGAAATACTAGAGAAATATTTGTCTAGCTTTTCTGTAATATTAAGAATCTATTTTCTCTTGCCTGGAATGTTCTGGGGGCTTTGAATTCTTTCCGTTTTTTTAGAATAACCCTCTTCTGAAATGCAAATTCACTAAGATAATAGGGAGCAACCTTAGGCCCTTCCCCCACCCATGCCCTCCTCTACCTCTCTGGCACATAACCTTCCAAGGTTATGTGACTCCAACCACATCAAGGGGTTTGTCCTTGAACCTTCCCTCTGGCTCCTCCCTGGATAGAAGGTAGAATAAATTTCCTAAAAAATTCTCATCACCCTCTTCTCCATGCTGGATCCATGTTGATCCCAATCCAGTCACCCATCTTGCGATTTAACTGTCCTTGATTTTCTCACTAACCCAGATTGTACTGTTTTTTAGTTGTTTAAATTTTACTATCTCCTTAAAAACTCATCCTCTTTACCTATCTGCCTTCCCAAAGAACTCTAATTAATTTGTAACATTTTGCAAAACCTGCAAATTAAAATCTTCTTATCATCCTGAGTCAGAGAACCTTGTGATTTCTTCACTGATAAATGAACCCCCACTGGTCCTCTCAAGTTCCTTTCCCCAAACAATTCTACTAGCTCTGTTCTATTTTCAAGTCTTAAGAACTCCAAAATATTGAATGAGGCCTGTTCAGTACATGGTGCTTTGTTCATTTTTTCCCCCCAAATTCATTATCATTCCTTTTACTATTTTCTTAATGTCTGTTCATAGAAGGAGAATTTTTCCTGAGTCCTAATTAATAAACTCTCATCTTCATTTTGTCATTAATTGCTTGCTAATTATTCTTTTATTAATTATTAAGTTTATACTTTGATTTAGGTCTATGTCATTTATTTGTATGCCTTTTATCAATGATATTTATTGCATTATCATCTTTAAAAGCTTGTTTACTATTTCTGCCTCTTTGCATGAGCTAAGTATATTATTTGATAGGCAGATAGAAGAATTGCTGGAAGGAAGGAAGGAAGGAAGGAAGGAAGGAAGGAAGGAAGGAAGGAAGGAAGGGAGAGAAGGAGGAAGGAAGGAAGGAAGGAAGCAAGGAAGGAAGCAAGGAGAGAAGGGAAGGGAGGGAAGTAGGAAATGGAAGGAAAGAGGGAAGGAAAGGACAGAGGGAAGGGAGGAAGGGAGGAAGAAAGAAACAAGGGGAGGAAGGAAGGAATGAAGGCAGGCAAATATTATCTTCATAAATATCATCTCATTTGATTCTCATAACAACCCTGAGAGGTAGGTACTATTAGCACTGATGATATTTGGGGTGATTCTAGTTTTGTATTTGAATGTGTGACAAATTCACAAAAGGACCAGTTCTGACTCAGAAGTACTTTAGGACATAAAAAAAATGTTAATTTACATATTACTGTGGTAAGGAGAAGCTAAAGCAGAGAGAGATAAAGACAGTGAACTGATCCCCTGATAGGATGGTCAAGAAAGAAAGTAGACAGTTACAGGAACAGTTGTAGTAGCAGCAGCAGAAGCAGCAGTAGTAGTCCCTACTACCATAAGAAAGTAGTAAGGAAGGAGAGCAGCATAAGTAAGAGAAATTAGGGATAGTTGAAAGAGCAATTGGCAAGTTTATATAGGGGAGTAGCAAATGTTATAAGTGCAGGCAGTAGTTTAAGGGGGAAGGAGGTGAAATTATCCCTATTATTTCAGTGAGTTTATATCTCAGAAGAGATTGAGGTAATACCCACAATTACAGTTACCCTTTTGATGTGGGATTAACCCTGGGGTGAATTTGGGAAAGAAGCTAAAGCATTTACATTGAGTTTGTTAAAGAATTTAAGACATCAGGGTGGCTAGGTGGCGCAGTGGATAGAGCACCGGCCCTGGAGTCAGGAGTACTGAGTTCAAATCCAGCCTCAGACACTTAATAATTACCTAGCTGTGTGGCCTTGGGCAAGCCACTTAACCCCATTGCCTTGCAAAAGCCTAAAAATTAAAAAAAAGAAAAAAAAAGAATTTAAGACATCTACATTTCAGTAGGGGTTGAGGTACTAGATAATATTTTCTCTATTTCTAGTATCCTCATTTTACAAGGGAGGAAAATGAGGCATGTAGAAGATAAGTGTCTTGCCCAGGATCACTTGCCCAGGGATACAGTGTTTGAAGCAAATGTTGAGTTCATATCTTCCTTAAGGAAGACTCAGGAAGTTCTTCTTGATTCTAAGACTTTATCCACTTCATCACCCAGCTACTTCTAGAAAGTAAATTAATATCATTTCTAAACATTTTAGAACAAAGAGTCAGAATCATTCTTAATAAAATATTATCTTCAGTCTTAACTTTTTATTTGAGCACAATTTCTTGGATGATTGGAGGTCCATCCTGAGATCTCACTCTAGCCTATTTGTCTGTCCTATTTGTGAGGCTGGCTGTGTGGGATCAGAACAGTTACAACTTTGGTTCTCCTTAAACAGAATAATCAGAAGACCTGGACTGGAGAACAAAAAGAAGTTTATTTGCTCTTCTCAAGAGGAGGGCACGACCTCTGTAACATGAATTACAGCACTAGAAGGAGTACAAAGTGCCAAAGTGTGCAATCCCCTTTTATCCTTGTCCCTAACACAGTCCCAACCGTGGACTCACAATCTTTCCTCTGTATCTAGCCAATTGTTACAAAGTATTTTCAAACCCTATTTCCATAATTATTTAGATTCAGTTTTACTCTATCAAAAAGAGATAATTAGTTTTACCCTATCAGAGAGATAATTCTGTATCCTTTCTTATATGGGGATCAAACAGCACAGTGCTATATAATATTTGTTATTACCTGACCTTGGGGAAGTGGAAACTTTGCAATCCTTGCTGATGTGGATTTGTGAAAAAAGGAAGACACATTGAAACCATGAGGGAGGCTGCATTCAGTTATAGTCCCACTCATGATTAATTTGTGCAACTTTGGCTCACTTAAAAGTAATTCACACATTATAGACTATTTTGCTCCAACATCATGCTGTTATGGTCCTCTTGGAAAATGAAGGTTGAACTACCTCAATCTAATCCCTATGCTTAGGGAATTGCATTTCTAATAAACTACTAGAATTCCCAGAATAAGGTATTCTCAATTTCTTACATTTTTGGATCTTCTAATCAAATGTACGGTTTAAGAATAAAGGAAGAAAGACAAAACTAAACCTAGTGGACTAAATTTTATCTTTCTACATAGTTCTACCTATATCTTCTAGCTACATTGCATCCCTTATTATGTATATATGAACAGCAATGTCTAAAGTCTTTTCAAACTCTTAACTTCCTTACATATTAATTATTCTTTAAGTCTTTGATAGAATTCAATGGAAAAAATCTCTCTAGTCTGGGTTTTATTTTTTTTCTCTCTTTCAATATTTTTTAAGGCTCATTCAGTTTCTTTTTCCTTTTGCTTTCTTTAGCTAAGTTGGGCATTTCATAGCATTATAAGTACTCATTCATTTCCATTTGTTGGCATAAAATTCTGTATAGTAGTTACTGATGCTTATACTGATACTTTTTTCATTATAAATTCACTTCATTATTTTATATTTTTGTAATTTGATTTTCTTCTCTTATCTTTCTGTGTCCCTTTCTTTGACTCTGTCTCTGTCTTTGCCTTGTTTCTCTGTTCCATCTTTGTTTTTTCTTCATTTAGACATATTCCTCCACAACTATAGATATATTTATAGCATTAAATTCTGTACAGTTCCCTAAATCCTTTATTCAGACTATGCAAGTGCTCAAAAATTATCACACCTCTGATCACCAGCCTTCTCTAACTGGTTCCTTAGCTTCAATTCACAGTTGTAGGCCTTGGTTACTTTCCATTATAAGGCTGTTAGTAACTGCATGAGTCTTCAAAATATGTCTGCCACTATTAAATTGTCAAGTAAGTATAATTAAACATTGAAATATGGCAACCTTGGGGAGTTGCATTTTCAGTGTGCTTTGAAAATCAAGAGCAGTTCCTCTGAGGCTCCCTAGTCATCTCAAGACTCAAAGAAAAGTTAAAAATATAACATTTATAAACATTTAAAAACAATTTTAAAATAGGTTTCAGTAAGTTAAATTGTTGAAGTAAAGGAAATGTTAAGAGAGATATGTTCTCTAATCTGTTCCCTGGACTGACCATGAATCTTACATCAGCACTGACCTTTCTACCCCACCTACCCATCCCCTTGTCCAAGCTATCCAGATGAGATCAAAGAACTTTTTAGTTCAACACCTTCCCCCTAGCCAGCAAGTACTTAACAAATCCTTGCCCCCAGGAACAAGACAAGCCCCTATCAGCAAAACAATGGATTCCTACCCTAGACTGAAAGTCTTTGAGTTACCACCCTCTCATCTACATATCCCTACTTATCTCATTTCTGCTAATTTATTGACCCCATATACATATAGCTAAATTATTTCATCTTTCTGCTCAATTAAAAGCTCTATCCTTTCCTCAGTCTTCCTTTGGGAAATTAGCCCACTCTTGGTAAATGTCATCCCCCAAATAAACATTCCTGCCTTTATACCCTTTTTACTACTTATACCTCAGCTACTTGTCACTTCCTAACTGAGTGACTTTGGGCAAGTCACTTAACCCTGACTACTTTACATTCTGGGTCATCTGGCCATGGATCTTCATGGCTCTGGAGGAGAAAGTGAGATTTGTTACCCCCTCAATCAAATTCAATTCATGTTTTTGTCAGGGCATCACCTCCCTCTTGCCATGGTCTTCTTTGGGAAGGAATGAAAAATATCATCAACAACTTATACCCTGATAGTTTGTCTCCCTTTGGGAGGTCAATCTACTCTGGTAGAGCATGGCTCCCCAAATAACCTCTCTCATGCCTCTATACCCTTCCTTACTGTTTATCTCCTGATGTCTTGTCTTCCTTTGGGAAGCTAGTCTTCTCTTGAGGAGAGCATCATCCTTCCAATAAACTTTCCTGTCCTTATAGTTTTCCTTACTACTTATATCCTGATGCTCATATCCCTTTGGGAGATTAGCCCACTCTTGGAGAACATGATCTACTAATTAAACTCTCATAATCCTATATCTTTCCTTACTGCTTATCCTCTCATGGTGATTGCTGTTGCTGTGGCTAATCTTTCTTTCCATAGCTTCTACTAACCAAGACAATATGTTAAAAAAAAAAACCAAAACCTTTTTTGTTCCTAAATTCTTCTGGGTCAGAGTAGATCTTTTAAGTGAATTCTTTCTTGCCCAAATCCCAGAAACCTTTAGCTGGTGGCATTTCCCTGCTATCTGATCTTTAGGAATAATATAATCTATTGGAAGGATGATACTAAATTAGTGTTCAGAAGTGTTATGGAGTTTCTCGTTTCACTTTGCTATTAAACCACCCAAACATTTTGTGTGTGTGTATATATATATATATATATATATATATATATATATATATATACACATATATATGTAGATATAGATATAGATATAGATATAGATATAGATGTAGATGTAGATATAGATGTAGATATAGATGTAGATATAGATATCTATGTACACACAGATATCTAGATATATACAAAATTGTTTGGATGGTGTAGTACCTACAAGCATACATATATATTCTTCCCAAGAACACTAAAAAAGTTCACAGGAACTCTTCCAATGCCAACATTCAGCTTCAAACCCACAGGATCCAGTTATCCCAGTTATCTCAAAATAGTAAGCAGGGGAATAAACACCATATAAGTTTATGTCACCTACCCTGAATTCATTAGACAGGAGACAATGAAAATTGTGTGACTGGAAAGTGGAAAAGACATGACTTTTTTAGAGATCCAAAGTGGCTAACCAAGGAGACTATCCCTGCCACACCTAACAGATTCTAAAATCTGATATAGTTTTTTAAAAGAAACTTATTAGGTTATTTGGTGGAGGAGAGTTAGTAGGGAAGGAAGTATGGCTGTGAAAGTTTTAGGTTAGAAAATATTTAGACAGGGTACCTGCACACAAATCACACAGAGTTAAACAAATTTGTCAAGAAGGCAGCTTGAAAGTCAAGCAGATTGAGACAGTTATGAGTACACATTTATTAAAATTTGAGTGAAGTCAAAACACAAGCTTGGGTAGACCCATCTCTAGTCCTGGGTTTGGCAACCCAAAACAAGATGGCTAAAAATTAGAACCATGACCTGGGAGAACTTAAAATACCTTGTAGACATCTCTAGCACTCCTAGAATTATGGGGGCCAGGAAACCTTCTGGGTGCAGGCAACTTTTAATCATATAGGGCTGGATTTAGATCACGATTTTTCCCATTCTAGGCATATTCAAATGAACAGTTGCATCCAAATATCCCTATCATTAGAGTCAATAAATATCTATCAAATCAATAGCCCTTTATAATAATCTTATTCAGTGATTGTGTGGTAATATTTTAATAACTCACAGTCATGGTAGTAGTCACCAGGGATACAGTTTTGGAAAAAATCTCAGTGTTCATTTAGTACAACCTATATAGCCTCATGAATCCTGGCTACATCATACTTAAATAATCAATCACCCTCTTTTTAAAGACCTTCAAAAAGAGAGCACACATCATTTGTAATTCTTCTTTCATATAGTTTGAATTATTAACAAATTTTTCCTGCCATGAAGCTTAAATTTGCCACTCTGCAACTTCTACCCATTTGTTCCTGATTCTTACCGCTGGGAATAAGTACAATGGAAGCAATACTTGGAGGATGTGGTTTCAAATCCTGTTCCTCACACTATGTGAACAACGACAAGTCAACCTATCTGGGCCTCCTTTTTCGACTAGAAGACCTCTGCGGTTCTTCCTAACTTGAGATCTATGCCCTATCCTCTAAAGTCTGATTCCTCTTACAAAAGGTAATCTTTTAGCTACATGAAGTAAGTTACTTTCTCTGCTTCAATTAGCCCTCCCCTTCTCTAAGTTAAAAATTAGTTACTTCAATTGATCTTTATATTTCTGCAGGAGCAGCTGGGGTGGGGAGATCCAAGAGAGAGAGAGTTGTGGTTTCTCTAACTCAGGAGGGAAAGAAAAGGCTTAGATTTTATTTCACAGGTTGCTGTTAAATTTCACTAGTTACTACAAAAAATTCAAAAGTTACTATAAAAAATTGACAGGTTAAATTCTTTACCAAAGAAAGAAGTGAGTATTTAAGAGATAAGTTTTAAGCAAAGAAACAGCTATAAGCTAGAGTGGGGAGAAAAGTAAAGACAATTAAGAAAGGGTAACAGTCATGAAACTGTTGCTGGGCTTAGATCATCATGGATTCAGTCTCATGGAGCTGGAACCACATGGATTCAGAAGCATGGAGCAGAGGGTGAAAGGGTTTGGGGTATCACACTCCCCCAAACAAGTTATCCTCCAAAAGAAGGCAAGCCATCAGGGAATAAAGCAATAAGGAAGGGGTTAAGAATGGGAGATCACGTTCCCCCAAAATGGGCTAGCTTCATAGGATGACAAACAACTCAACTGAGGAGGGAGTTGAACTTTGAAAGGAGAAGAAAGATGAAGAAATCTAGATATATATTGATGGGGGCATTAACTCATAGAACAGAGATGAGGTAATTAGGGATATGTAGATGATCAGTAGTCAAAGATGTAATCCTTTCAGGTTAAGGCAGGGATTCATTATTTTGTTGGTAGAGCCTTGTTTTGTGCCTGGGGGAAAGAGGGGCAAGGTACTTTAACAAAAGTCCATTGACCTCATCTTAGAACTTAGACAATGAGATAGGAGGGTTCAGTGTTAATGCAAGTTTTATAGTCAGTGCAAAGGAAACAGATGGCAGTCAAAACAATTTTCATAACAATCTTAAGATATTGTTTGCCAAGGAAAATACTCCCCCTTTTCCTACTATATGTCCCTGTGAGGTCGAATTTTCTTTCTATATTTCAATCAAAACAAGACATCACAACATTGAGTACAGAATCAGATGAGATTCTAATTGCCTTCTACTTGGAAAACTATGTTATAAAATGCTACTTTTCTCATTAAATTTTTGGGAGGGGAAATATAGTCATTTTTCACAAAATATTTATGTTAACATATAATATATTTTCTATTGCTATATTAAAATGAATAAATAAATAATTTTAACATTGGCCACTTTTAATTTTAGATATAGTGGATATTGATAGTATAAGCAAAAATTTAATTTTTAAGACTGAAAAGAAGTCCTGAAATAAAACAAAAAGTTTAGGGACCATTTTTTACACTATGAAGATCTTTTAAGTTCTTGACAAAGCCTAATACTCTTTGTGTTAATATCACTTTTTTTTTCAAATTTAAGGAAATAGGGGTAAGTGACTTGCCCAAGGCCACACAGCTAGGTAATTATTAAATGTCTGAGACTGGATTTGAACTCAGGTACTCCTGACTCCAAGGCCTGTTCTTTACCCACTGTTCCACTTAGTTGCCCTAATATCACTTTTATCTTTGTGTTATCTGCAAATTTGCTATAAATGTCAAATGCAATTTTACCTAGCTATTGGATATAAAGTCAAGAAATAACCCCCTGGGTTACTCCAGGTGAAGACCTCCTTCCAACCTGACATGGAATTCTTTGGGAATAGTCTTTGAAAGCTTATCTAAATTCAAATCATTAAATTATTCTTTAGCATATATTTCTGCATCTTTTCCAAAGGAAAATTATACAGGGCTTTGTTAAATCTTTTAAAAACTGTAATAACAACATTCTCTCATGAATTAGTAGATCAAAGTGATTAGATGTGTGATTTACTTGGCATCTGTTCAGGTGTTTTTCACTTATGTCCAACTCTTTGTGAACCCTTTGGGTTTTTCCTTGATAAGGTTATTGGACTGGTTTACTATTTCTTTCTCTAATTTATTTTTACAGATGAGGAACTTCAGCAAACAGGATGAAATGACTTAGCAAGGGTCATACAGTTAGTAAGTATCTGAATCCAGGTTTGAACTCAAGAGATGAGTCTTCTTTATTCCAATCTTGGCACTCTATTTACTGTAACCTAGTTGCCTTTTCTTTGGTATAAGGAAAGTTACAAGTAAAGAAACCTGCCCACCAATGCAGGTCAACCACATTCTCAGAAACCTATTGTCTTGGTTGTCTGAAGTACTGGGCAGTTCAGGACTGCACATCAGAGGCAGTTAAGTAACTCAGTAGAGTATTGAAAGTAGAGTCAGGGACAGCCAGGTGATACAGTGGATAGAGCACCAGCCCTGGAGTCAGGAGGGCCTGAGTTCAAATCCGGCCAGATACACTTAATAATTGCCTAGCTATGTGACCTTGGGCAAGTCACTTAAACTCATTGACTTGCAAAAACTAAAAAAAAAATTGAGTCAGAAAGCCCTGAGTTCAAATGTGGCCTCAGATTCTTCCTAACCTATGTCACTTGTCAAGTCACTTTATATGTTTTTTTATCTCAGTTTATTCAATTGTAAAATGAGAATAATAAAGATAGCTGTCAGGGTCATGTGAGGATCAAATTATATGATTTTCATAAAGTACTTAATACAGGGTCTGACAGATAGTAGACATTCAATAATTTTTTTTCCCCATTTTGATGACTAGAATAGCTCTCCATCCACTCATTACACTGCTTCTGTGTTTATGGCTAATGCTGATTATAACCTATCACATTACACTATAATGCTTTGAGATAAGTTTATACACCAAAACAATGTTGCCCTTAACTTACATATTTTCCCCCTCTTAAAGGAGATCAAATGTTTGCTTATTAAGGAAGCCTTTGCCTTCTTTAAGTTACCTCATTGTATCACTACTTTACCTCAATTTGACTTCACTAAAAGTAGTGATAGCACAAATATACCCCAACACTTTGGAATTATAAACTTATTTATAGACCAACTGGATCTGTTATAATTGCAAATGGTATTTTTTGATCTCATCAACCCCTGAACTTAAATTGAAATTTTTTGAAGACAGTCCTGGGATTACCTTCCCATAGATTGATTTCAGAAGACTCAAGTTGTGATATCTATAAATGGAAATTGAGGACTACATAACCAGTGTCTCTGTCTCTATTACATGATCAGAATTTCCTGATTTGACACTTGTGTCAATAAGGTGAGTTCAAAGGAATCCTTGCCATTTTTATGTTTGTCTATTAATGGGGTTGCAATCTCTTAGAAATTTATTAGAATTATTAGTATTTGAAAATATGTTTAAAAAGGATTCTTAACATTTGCAGTTTATTGATAGTGAATTTGGAGCTAACTATGGTGGAAAGGTATTAGTGAATTGAAGTCTAAAAGTAAAATGTAGTTAAAACATACCTTATAAGGGTGACTAGGTGGTGCAGTGGATAGAGCACTGGCCCTGGAGTCAGGAGTAGCTGAGTTCAAATCCGGCCTCAGACACTTAATAATTACCTAGCTGTGTGGCCTTGGGAAAGCAACTTAACCCCATTTGCCTTGCACAAACCAAAAAAAAAATCCTAACACCATACCTTATATGTAGCAATGGATAGAGCATTGGCCTTGAAGTCAGGAGGACAGGAGGACAGGAGTTTAAATCCAGCCTCAGACACTTGTGCTTTCTAGTTGTGTGACCTTGAACAAGTCATTTAACCATGATTACCTTGCATCCAGGGCCATCTACAGTCATCTTGATTCATATCTGGTCATTGGACCCAGATGACTCTGGAGGAGAAAGTGAGGCTGGTGACTTAGCAGAGCAACCCCCTCACTCAAATCCAATTTATGTGCTCATCATCTCTCTGATGTCATAGTCTTCTTTGAGAGCAAATGACAAACATCATCATCATTATATGCGGCAAACTAGTAAAGTTAACTGAATAATATGCCACACAATTTCAGATTTACTTACACAGATGTAATCATCTATTTACATAGTATCAGAAATGCAAATATTACCATTCTTGGCTGTGGTAATCATACACCCAAGAAAGATATAACATTTCGCTGTTGAAAGCTCCTTGGAAGAGATATAAGGGTGAGTCCCACTGGTGGTTTTGTCATTAATTCTGACATTTATTTGTAGTTAAGTGATGTACCCAACAGATGTCTGATAAGTAGACAACTGTATAAAGCTTTAAAACTACAAAATATATCAGTTATATAATTATAGTGTCCAAAGTAATTGAACCAAGGTCTCAGAGTAAATAGCCAGCAATGCAGAATCTATCAGAGGTGTGAAGATTAATTATACAGGAGAGAACTGTTTACAGACAAGGAATTAAGCTTTCACAGCAGCTCTAAAGAAGACTTTTGAATTAATGGCTAATTTCAAACAAAACATTTAATGACACCACTTGAAATGATTTAGTAATAATTCAAATAGTTTAATTCTGAGCCACTTATGATTAAATTTCAAATATGCTAAGGTATTATTAGACGTTTATGGGGAAAATAATTTTTTTCCTGCGAATTAAACATTTTTCTTTGACAATGATTTGAGTTAAAATAAGGTCCGTTTTTTCTTTTAATTATAACCAAAACACTTACAAGGATAAAGTAGCAACATGATCACTATTTCATTTTGGAGTCATTATTGCTGAAATACAAACTATCTCAATCCTTCTCCCTCCTTTGTACCCACCCCAAGGTTTTCTTTTTAATCCCATAAAAGCATCTGTCTTTGATTTCAAGTGGAATACCTGCTGTGCAGGATGCAATGCAAATCCAATTTGTGTGTAACAAAACCAAATGGGTTGAAATGAACTCTGCATTTTAAAGATGTTTTTGTTTAATCATTGCCATAGCTCCTCTTTAATGAATGCATAATCAAGTTAAACTTCAAGCTAGAAATGGAATGACTCTTCTTAAAGAGAAAGCAAATCCTTGTGATTTCCCTTATTGCTGGTCCTTCATTCCTGTGTTGGCTGGGAGAAAATAACAAAAGTCATCAAATGAATATTACTGTAAGTTGTTGGAAGCTAAGGAATGAGCAGCAGTATAATTGCTTTTTTTCTTTCCTCTTTAGAAATATACAAATGTGGGGTCAGAGTTAAAAAAGAAGGATAAGGAGTTCCTGATTTCCTATAGCAATGAGTTATGGTGACATTTCTGTGCCCCAGATTGCCAAATTATAAGGTCATAACAGGATTTTATATATGCAAAGGCTAGTAATAAAAAAAAGTCTCTCTTTAATGTATGAGATTTTAAGTAAGAACCAGATTTGGAATTCTGTCAGTTAGATACTGTATATTCATTTTTGTCATCATTACGATGATGGGGTATGGCCAGGTTATTTTTAGGTTCCATTCCAGTTCCAAAGTTATGATCTAGATTTGAATGATCACAGTGTAGAAGAAAGAATTTAGTATCAAGAATGTGAAATTTGAATTGTGGACAAAGTACTTCACCACTTTGAGTCTCAATTATCTCATGTGTAAAATGGAGATAATAATGTTTATCCTATTCACCTCACAAAATTGTCATGATAATAATGTTTTATAGAACTTAATATATATATGTATATATATTTTATGTGTGTGTGTGTGTGTGCATCTCTATAGCTATATGAAATGTATAAATGAGCATTTGAAATAGATCAGGGGTTTCAAAAGCTGTAGAGATTCCAAAGAAAAAGCCCACTATTAAAATGACTCGGTAACTGCCCTGCAATTTATAGTCCTAGAGAGTGATCTGAAGCATGGAGGGGTTAAATTATTTGCCTGAGAATAACATAGCAGTTTATCACAGTTTACCTCTAAAAAATAAAAAAATTAAAAGTTTTATTAGAGAAAAATCAGTTATCATAGAGGAAATAGAATAATAAAAAATTAAAGAGATCATAAAAATATTTTGTCCTGCTATTTTATAAATGAAGAAACTGTCTTAGAGGCACAAAGATTTAGCCATGTTCACATCAGAGTTGGTGCTAGATTTTAATTTTCTTGACTGAGCCCTAATTTTTTCTTTACCACTTTCCAATTACCTTTTCACTAGTAATTTATTGTTACCACTATCCCAAAATAATAGAATGAGTACTCTAGAACCATCAGATTCTTTTGCATGTTTTTTGGAAGTAAATGTAGGCATAAAAATGCCTACACATGATACTCAAGTAAATAATAATCATTTTTTAAATAGCCAATTTGCCTGACTCATATCTGTGAATTATTCACTATTAAGAAGTACCTAAGTTATTCTTATATACATGAGGAAGCTCATACAGGATATCTGGTGGGCATCAAAGAATTCATTAAAAGGTCCAACCAAATTTCAAAGTGCATTCATTTCTTTCATTTGGAATTAATTCCTTTGGAAGAAGACATTTTCATCTGTTTAAAAACAAAACTTTACTTCAAGAATATTTTGCTTGATATGAGATCCATATCACAACCTCCTCCATGCCTTAGAAGATCATTTTTATAAAATACTTGGCCCACAAGACCCATCATCTGTCAGTCAGTTTTTTGCTGATGAACATCTCCAAATTTAGGCAGTCTAGTCTTCAGAAGACAAAAAAAAATGTATTTTAGCATTAGGAACATGCTCCAAATTTGTAGGATCAGGCAGACTTTGAACATAAATATAAATAACCTTTGAAAAACTTAACTTCAGGTTAGGATGTGGTATGATCTATACAATTATCAACAATTTCATATGAATTGAATTTATTTTCCATATTTGAAAAATGAGTGGTTATTCTTCATGAATTATAAGACTCTCAAATTTGGTTTATGAATTTATCATATTTCCATTCTTCACTGATTGCTGTGAGGAGAGTTTTTTAAAAAGATTAAAGTTAATTTTACTTTGAATGAAGGTATAAATCTAGAGGACAGTTCTGGATAGGCTATGAAATTGGAATACAAAGGTAGCCAGAGAATGTCATTGAGACAAGAAATAGCAGGGATGATGGACTACAGGGCAAAAGACTCAATTTTTTCTTGCTTCACATTTTTTTTCCCTAGGATAACTGGCCCATATGAAAGCTCACTAAGGTGCAAAGAATATGAGTAGAATATACCAGACAAAGAAAAGTCCAAAATAATTGAACTTAATAATCTAGTACTCAATAATTTCCCAAAAAGAAATGACAAGAATTAGTAGAAAAATTGAAAAACAGTTGGAAGAATAATGATAATAATATTTAAAGAAATTGGAAGCAAATCAGATCAGGTACTTTTTAGAGCTACACATGGGAAGTACATTTTTAAAGTAACCAAGGATTGGGGCAATCACAGAAGTTAAAATAAGAAATTTTTATTACATGAAATTGAAAAAGTCTTTTGCATTAACAAAATTAATGTAAGTAGGTAAATAGAAAGAGTTGACAGGGTGGGGGGAAGGTTTCTATCATTTTTCTTTGATAAGGATTCAATATCTAATCTACATATTCAACTAACAGAAATACATAGGACAAAAAGCCACTTCCCAATAGACAACTGGACAAAAGATAAACCAACTAGTACTCAAAAGAAAAAAACATTAACAACAATATAAAAGAATTCTCCAAATTAAAGCAAATTAGAAAAAAAATCTGAGTTTTTACCATAAACCAGCACATTGGTAAAAATGACAAAAGATGGAATTAGTCAAAGTTAGAGAAATGAAAAGATGTTTTACAAATGCACTGTTAGTGGAGCTATTTATTATTTCAATTATTCCAGAAAATCAGTTTTGGATTATGTGAAGAAAATGCATAAAATATTTGGACACTTTGATTGAAAGATCTCATTGTTAAATAAATTCCTTAAGGATATTTCAAGTAGGTTAAATACACCTAACATTTATAGCAACAATTTTAAAAATAGAAAATAATTGTAAATAAAGTTAATGCCCATCGATTCAAGGATGACTAAAGAATTGTGTTATATGAAATGTAATTAAAATTCATGTGCTACAAAAGTGAATATGCTGAATAGAGAAAATCATAGGACATATATATATATTAATACAACTAATCAATTAATACAAATCAATAAACAGAACTGGGCAAACAATATAGTCAATGACATTATAAATGGGAAGAATAATAACAGCAAAACAAAACTGAATTCTGTAAAATTACAATGATCAAACTAGATTGATAAGGAATGCTACATGATGTCAAATTTTACTTTGCTGAGCTTTGACTTCATTTTTATTCTTTGCTCTAAGGAGTAGCTTTCTGGGAAGGGGTGAAGAAAGCTATCTGAAAAGCATTAAAAAACCCCAAATATATAAATAAAAATTATAAATAAACTAACTTGATATATACTAACTTGAAATGTATTAATTTGAGTTTATTATTGATTTTGTTTCTGTTGCACACACTGTCATTACCTGCCCTCATAGCTCCTACCAGACTGGACTACTCTGGGGATGGCTTCCCAGGGATTCATGCATCAGACAGAGGGTTGGATTAGATGTCCTCTTAATAACCTTTCCAACTCTTGAGATTCTGATTCTACAAGTGATCTTGAATGAGACACTTCAGCTCTTCATTCATAGATGGCTTGTTTTAAAAAGGGTAACACATCTTCCCCGCTGACTGCCCCATTGATGAGATTATTCCTGTTAAGTGTTTTGATCTTTTCAAATGAAAGGAACTAAATAAACATAAAGGACTCTTTTGTATCTTTAGAGTTCTGTTTTAGGAAGTCCTGCATTGGAAAAGGATATTTCAAGGATTGTCTCTATCTTAGCCTTTGAAAGAGAGTTAATATTTTAATTACTTATAGAAGATAAAAAAACCCTGGATATTATATTTTAATGGAACTACTATTTAAAAAAACATGCATTAAATAGTTTCTATTTTCTGAATATAACATTTAGATTAATATGTAATATATATTCTAAGTGGAACAAAGATTGCCAGTTTTGTTGAAACTGAAGGTATCACTTAATATGAATTAGAGGTAATCATTGCCCAGGATCACACGACTAGTTTTTCAAATGTCTGAGGCTGGATTTGAACTGAGGTTCTCCTCACTCCACTGTGCCACCTAGATTCTCTAATTATAACATTTTTAATAATGATTTTGGAAAGGTGTACAAGGATACTGAGGTTTTGTCTCGGGCTAAGGAGGTTGTATTTCCTTTTTACCCCCAATCTGCGAGTGCCTTCTGGATCTGTTTGTTGGGTCAAAATGACATCACAATATAATTTGTCTAACTGTGACTGATGACCAAAAGGAACTTGGAATGCTCCACTACAGATCTGACATCTGGGTGGAGGTCTGTAGGTTTGCACATCTCACATTTCAATATAATGGAATTCTACTTTATTCATAGTGGTTCCCAATTGCTACAATTGATACAAAGTTTTTTAGAGAGACCTTAAGAGAGTCCTTGTATCACTTTTTCTGACCTCCCTGTGAGGATTTGCCTGCCAGAGTTCTCAGTAAGAGTCTTTTAGGAAAATAAACATTTGACATACAAACAACAATGCCAGACTTTTGGAGTTGTGTTCTATGGGAGCTTTTTTCTTTTAAATAATTAATCTTTAGCTTTCAATGTTCACTTTTATAAGACTTTGAGTTCTAAATTTTTCTCACTTCCCCATTTTCTCTCTGCCTTCTTTTAGATAGCAAGAGAAATGTTACACATGTTGTCAGACTTCATGAGTTTGACCATAATAAAGAATTTATTAAACATAGTGTTAACTTCCAGAGTTTGTCCTAATAAGAGACAAATGTTAGCCTCTAGAGCTTGGTTTCAAGAAAGACATAGAATTAATTTACATAAATATTTATTAAATTTCTCTAAGCTCTGGGATAATGCCTACATGCCTTATGGAGACATGCATCCCAGATGGAATTATGGAGAGGCATTCTTATATAATTTTACTATCAGAAGGCAGGATCCGAAAAAGCTGTTTCTGACCTGTCCATCAGAGTGACCTTTTAATCAGGATGAACCTCTTTATCAGACATTCCATTGGGCCAGGGGGAATAGCCCCTCTCAGCTCAGGACATTTGTGCCTTCCTTATTTACTTATTTATTTACATATTTATGTATTAATTAATTAATTTATTATTTCAAGACAATGGGGTTAAGTGACTTGGCCAAGGTCACACAGCTAGGTAATTATTGTGTCTGTGGTCAAATTTGAACTCAGATCCTCCTGACTCCAGGGTCAGTGCTCTAACCACTTCCCCACCTAGCTCCATTATCATTTATGCTAAGGACCTCTACAAAACATTTGAATTATTTCCCCTCCATCATAGTAACCTTTGATGCAATGAGGATTCATATTAGTTATTAGAAAGAAAAAAAAGACAAAATTTATACTTGTTTTTTGGCAACTTCAACAACATGCAATCATATTCATCATATTCTTACATTAGTTATGTTGTGAAAAAAAGAAGTAAAGGTAAAAATCACGCAAAAGAAAAACCCAACAAAAATATGCAAAAAGATGAAAATAGTATGTTTCAATTTACATTTGAACTTCATAGTTCTTTCTCTAATGTGGACAGCATTTTCCATCATGTGTCTTTTGTAATTGTCTTAGGTCATTGCATTGCTGAGAAGAGCCAAACCTTAACATAGTTGATCGTCACATAGTATTGTTAATCTGTATAATGTTCTACTGGATTTGCTCACTTCACTCAGAATAAGTTCATGTAAGTCTTTTCAGATTTTTCTGACATCATCTGGCTCATTATTTTTTATAGCAAAATAATATTCTGTTGCATTCAAACATTGCAATTTGTTCAGCCTTTCCCCAATTAATGGGCATCACCCAAATTTTCAATTCCTTGCCACCACAGAAAAGTTGCAATAAATGTTTTTATTTTTTTAAATGTGGGTCCTTTTCTCCCTTATGTTACCTTTGATATCCAGATTTAGTACTGGTATTGCTGGATCAAAGGGTATGCATCATTTTATAGCCCATTGGGCACACTTCCAAATTGTTCTCCTGAATGGGTACATCAGTGTACCAATTTTCCCACATCCCCTCCAACATTTGTCATATTTTCTTTTTATCATGACAGTCAATCTAATAGGTGTGAGGTGGGACTTCAGACTTATTTTAATTTGCATTTATGTAATCAATAGTGATTTAGTTTATGAATAACTTTAATTTCTTCATCTAAAATCTGCTTTGATCATTAATTAATTGGGAAATGACTTGTAGTCTTAGAAATTTGAAACACTTCTCTATATATTTTAGAAAAGAGGTTTTTCCTCAGAAACATTGGCTGTAAAATTTTTTCCCAGTTTTCTACTTTCCTTCTAATCTTGGTTGCAGTAGCTTTGGGCAGTTACCTTTTGTTTTAATATAATCAGAATTATCCATTTTGCATTTCATAATGTTCTCTAGTTCTTGTTTAGTCAGAAATACTTTCCTTATCCATAAGTCGGGTAGATAAATAATTCCTTATTCTTCTCATTGGCTTATGGTATCACTCTTTATGTCTTAATCAAATACCATATATCATATTTTGATCTTATCTTTGTAAAGGATATGAGATGTTCATCTATACATAGTTTCTGAAATTCTATTTTCTACTTTTCCTAAGTGCTTTTGTCAAATAGTGAATTACTATCTTAAATTTTGGAGTCTTTGGGTTTATCAAAAAGTATACTTACAGTCATTTACTAGTCTGTGTTATGTATTTAACCTATTCTATCGATCCACTATTCTATTTCTTAGCCAATATCAAATTGTTTTGATTATAAAGAACCAAATTGTTTTTATAAAATTCTTGATCTACTACAGCTAGATCTCCTACTTTTATATTTTTAAAATTATTTCCCCTGATATTCTTGATCTCATCTTCTTTTTAAAAAAAGATTTATTTATTTAAGGCAATGGTATTGAGTGACTTGCCCAAGGACATATTGCTAAGCAATAATTAAATGTCTGAGGCTGAATTTGAATTCAGGTCCTGCTGACTCCAAGGCCAGTGCTCTATCTACTGCACCACCTAGCTACTCTATGATCTTATTTCCAGATACATTTTATTATTATTTTCTAGCTCTACAAAATATTTTTTGGTAGTTTTATTGACATGGCATTGAATAAATCAATTTAGAAAAACAATATTTTTATTGCATAAGCTCAGCCTACCCATGAGCAGTTGATATTTTCCAGTTGTTTAGATCTGATTTTATTTTTGCAAAATGTTTTGTATTTTATGTTTTCCTTCCTTTCTCACATTTTTTCCTTTCCCCTTAGTTCTAATTCTTTCACAACATGACTAATATGTAAATATGTTAAACATCAATGTACATATGCAACTTTTACCAGACTATTCACTGCCAAGGGGAGGGGAAGGAAAGGAAAGGGAGAGTGGTAGAAAAATGTGTAACACATCAATTTGCAAATGGATGAATGTTGAAAAAATACCATGCATGTAACTGGAAAAATAAAATAAAGTTTCAATTAAAAAAAAGTGTTTTGTAATTGTGTTCATATAATTCCTAGATTTGTCCTGGCAGATAGATTCTCAAATATTTTGTCTTATATTATTTTAATTTATTTCACTGTTTTATACAAAATACATCTTTTAATCTCTTGCTGCTGGGTTTTGTTGTTATTATATAGAAATGGTGATAATTTACGAGGGTTTATTTAGTATACTGTAACTTTATTAATGCTATTTCAGGTGGTTTTCTTTTTTTTAAGAAAGATTTATTTATTTTGAGTTTTACAATTTTTTCCCTAATCTTGCTTCCCTCTCCCCACGCCCCATAGAAGGCAGTCTGTTAGTCTGTACATTGTTTCCATGACATATATTGATCTAAGTTGAATGAGAGAGAAATCATATCCTTAAGAAAGAAAAATAAAGTATGAGAGATAGCGAAATCACAGAATAAGGTAACCTTTTCCCCCCTAAATTAAAGGTAATAGACTTTGGATTTTGTTCAAACTCCACAAGTATTTCTCTAGATACAAATAGTATTCTCCATCACAGATACCCCTGAATTATTAGTGCAATGATGGAATGAGCAAGTCCATTAACGTTGATCATCACCCCTATGTTGCTGTTAGGTTGTAAAATGTTTTTTTGGTTCTACTCATCTTGCTCAGCATCAGTTCATACAAATCCTTCCAGGCTTCTCTGAATTCCCATCCCTCCTGGTTTCTAATAAAACAATAGTGTTGTATGACATACATATGCCACAGTTTGTTAAGCCATTCTCCAATTGAAAGACATTCACTTGATTTCCAATTCTTTGCCACCCCAAACAGGGCTGCCAAGAATATTTTTGTATAAGTGATGGTTTTACCCCTTTTCATAATCTCTTCAGTAGTGTTATTGCTGGATCAAGGAGTATTTTTGTTGCCCTTTGGGTGTAATTCCAAATTACTCTCCAGAAAGGTTGGATGAGTTCACAGTTCTACCAAAATATATTAGTGTCCCAGATTTGCGACATCCTTTCCAACATTGACCATTGTCCTTTCTGGTCATATTGGCCAGTATGAAAGGTATGAGGTGGTATCTCAGATATGCTTTAATTTGCATTTTTCTAATAAGTGATAATTTAGAGCAATTTTTCATATGACTATGGAATGCTTTGATTTTTCTCATCTGTAAATTGCCTTGGCATATCCTTTGACCACTCCTCAATTGGGGAATGACTTGTTTTTTTGAAAATTTGATTCAGTTCTCTTATATTCTAGAAATGAGTCCTTTGTCAGAAATACTAGTTTTAAAAATTGTTTCCCAATTTACTACATTTCTTTTGATCTTGGTTACTGTGTTTTTTTTTTCTGTGCAAAAGCTTTTTAATTTAATGTAATCAAAATTATCTAGATTGTTTTTAATGATATTCTTCATCTCTTCCTTGGTCATAAACTGTTTCCCTTTCCATAGATCTTTATAGGTAAACTACACCTTGATCTTCTAGTTTGTTTATGGTATTGTTTTTTTATGTCTAAATCCTGTATTCATTTTGATCTGATCTTTTCTTGGTAGAGGGAGTGAGGTATTGGTCTAATCTAAGTTTCTTCTATACTAACTTCCAATTTTCCCAACAGTTTTTAATGAAGAGAGAGTTTTTATCTCAATAGTTGGACTCTTTGGGTTTATCAAACAGCAGGTTACTATAATAATTTCCTTCTATTGTACCTAGTTTATTCTACTGATCCACTACTCTCTTTCTTAGCCAATACCAGACAGATGTTTTATAATATGATTTTATATCTGGTAAGATAATATGAATTTACTTACAACTTTTTCAAACTCATTAAAGTAGTTTTTTGGAATTTTGCTTGATAGGACACTAAGCAAGTAGTTTAGCTTTAGAAGAATTGTCATTTTTATTATATTAGCTCAACCTATCCATGAGTAGTTGATGTTTGCCCAGTTATTTAAATCTGATTTTATTTGTGTGAGAAGTGTTTTGTAATTGTTTTCAAAAAGTTTTTGAATCTGCCTTGGCAGACAGACTACCAGGTATTTTATATAGTCTGAGGTTACTTTGAATGAGATTTCTCTCTCTAGCTCTTTCTGCTGTAGCTTGCTAGACATATATAGAAATGTTGAGGATTTATGAGGGCTTATTTTATATCGTGTGACCTTCCTAAAGTTGCTATTTATTTCTAATAGTTTTTTAGATGATTTTTTTTGGATTCTCTAGGTATACCATCATGTCATCTGCAAAGAGTGAGAGTTTTGTCTCTTCCATCCCAATTCTAATTCCTTCAATTTTTTTCTTCTCTCATTGCTGAAGCTAACATTTCTAATAAAATATTAATGGTAGTGGTGATAATGGGCATCCTTGTTTCATCCCTGATCTTACTGGGAATGCCTCTAGCCTATCCTCATTGCATATAATGCTTGTTGATGGTTTCAGATAGATGCTGCTTATTATTCTAAGGAACAATCCATTTATTCCTACACTCTCTAGTGTTTTTAGAAGGAATGGATGCTGTATTTTTTAAAGGTTTTTCAGCACCTATTGATATAATCATATGATTTCTGATAGGTTTTCCTAATATCGAATCAACCCTGCATTCCTGGGATAAAGATGGTCACAGTGTATTATCCTAGTGATTACTTGTTGTAATCATTTTGCTAAGGTTTTATTTAAGATTTTTCCATCTATATTCTTCAGGGAGATAGGTCTATAATTTTCTTCCTCTGTTTTAACTCTTTCTGGTTCAGCACCATATTGGTGTCATAGAAAGAATTAGGCAGAGTTCTGTCTTCACCTATTTTTCCAAAGAGTTTATATAGAATTGGAACCAATTGTTCCTTAAATGTTTGATAGAATTCACTTGTGAATCCATCTAGCCCTGGAAATTTTTTCTTAGGGAGTTCAATAATGGCTTGTTGGAATTCTTTTTCTGTGACAGGGCTGTTTAGGTATTTAATTTCCTCTTCATTTAACTTGGGAAACTTATATTTTTGTAAATGTTCATCCATTTCACTTAGATTGTCAAATTTATTGACATAGAGTTGGGCAAAATAATTCCAAATTATTACTTTAATTTCCCCCTCATTGGTGGTGAGATCAGATTTTTCATTTATGATACCAGCAATTTGGTTTTCTTCTTTCTTTTTTTAAATCAGATTGACCAGAGGTTTATCAATTTTATTGTTTTTTTTCATAAAAACCACTTCTTGGTTTTATTTATTAGTTCAATAGATTTCTTGCTTTTCATTTTATTAATTTCTCCTTTAATTTTTAGAATTTCTAATTTGGTATTTAATTGGGGGTTTTAATTGGTTCTTTCTCTAATTTTTTTAGCTTCATATTTAGTTCATTGATTTTCTCTTTCTCTAATTTCTTCATGTAACATTTAAAGATATGTGCCCTAATAGCTTCCTTGAGTGATTCCCACAGGTTTTGATATATTATTTCATTATTGTCCTTATCTAGGATGAAATAATTAATTTTTCTATAATTTTCTATTTAATCCACTCATTTTTAAATTTTTTAAAATGAGGCTATTTAGTTTCCAATTAGTTTTGGGTCTATATCTCTCTGGCTCAATATTGCATATGATTTTTATTGCATTATGATCTGAGAAAGATGCATTCACTATTTCTGCCCTTCTGCAATTGATCGTTAAGTTTTTATGCCTTAGTACATGGTCAATTTTTGTGTAAGTGCCATGTGCTACAGGAAAAAAGTATATTCCCTTCTATCCTCCTTCAATTTCCTCCATAAGTCTATCATATCTAGATTTTTCTAACAATCTATTTACCTCCTTAGCTTTCTTCTTGTTTATTTTATGATTAGATTTATCTAAATCTGAGAATGGGAGATTGAGGTCTCCCACTAGTAGAGTTTTGCTGTCTATGTCTTCCTATAGCTCTTTCAACTTCTCCTCTAAGAATTTGGATGCCATACCATTGAGTTCATACATATTCCATACTGAAATTACTTTATTACTACTTTTTAGGAGGATATAGTTTCCTTCCTTATCTCTTTTATCACTATCTATTTTTGCAGCTGCTTTGTCTGAGATAATGATTGCTATCCCTGCTTTTTCTTACTTCAGCTGAAGCAAAATATATTTTATTCCAACCTTTTACTTTTACTTTATTTGTATCTCTGTGTTTCAAATGAGTTTCCTTTAAGCAGCATAAAGTAGGATTCTGATTTTTAATCCACTCTGCTATTTGTTTGCATTTTTAAGGGAGAGTTCATTCCATTCACATTCAAAATTACAATCACTCTTTATTGCTCTCCATGTTATCTTCCCTGTGTATTTTTCCCATTTTTTCTCTTTATCCATATTCCCCAGTATTTTGTTTCTGAATACTGACACCTTCAGTTTGTTTGCCTTCCTATATTAACCCACATCCCCTTTCTTTCCCCTTTTCCTATGCCCCTTCTTCCTTCCCTTCCTTCTGTTAGTTCCCCTTTTTGTTCAACTCCATTTCCCCCTTTTAATACTTGAAAGTTAAGATAAGTTTCTTAACTTAAAAGAGGGTGTGTAAGTTAACTTTAAGCCAAATCTGATGAGAGGAAGATTCAGGTTGTTCTCACCTCCTCCTTTCTTCCCCTCTATTACAATAGGTCTTTTGTACCTCTTAATGTAATGTGATTTACCCCACTCAATCTCCTCCCATCTCCTTACTGTCCCCCTTTTTAAGGAGGTATTGTTTTTAAATCATTCTATCTGAGTCATAAAAATGTAATGAGTGCCCATAACTTCTAGCTAAGTATATTCTCTCTAATATAGTTACAATTATCAAGAGTTATGAAAATCTTTCTCCTAAGTGGGGATATAGACAGTTTCATCTTACTAAATATCAATTTTTTTTATTTACCCCTCTATTTATTTACCTTTTCATGTGTCTCTTGAGCCTCATGTTTGGTGTTCAAATTTTCTATTTAGCTCTGGTCTTTTCTTTAGGAAATGTTGGAAGTCTCCCATTTCCTTAAATGTCCATCTTTTCCCCTGGAAGAGAAGGCTCAGCTTTGCTGTATAATGGATTCTAGGCTGCATTCCAAGCTCCCTTGTTCTTTGGATTATCTCTTTCCAGGCACTTCTATCCCCTAATGTTGATGCAGGCAGGTCTGCATAATCTTTTCTGTGTCTGCTTGGTATTTAAATTGTTTCTTTCTGGATGTTTGCAGGATTTTCTCTTTTTTTCTGATAGTTCTGGAATTTGGTCACAACATTCCTTGGTGTTTTCATTTTAGGATTTCTTTCTGGAGGGGATTAATGTATTCTTTCAATAAGTATTTTGCCCTCTGGTTCCATGATATCAGGGCAGATTTCCATCACTAAATCCAGGCTTTTTTTCTCTTCAATGTTTTCAAGAAGATCTATAATTTTCACGTTGTCCCTTCTTGATCTATTCTTAAGTCCAGTGGTTTTGTTGATGAGAAATTTTACATTTTCTTCCAATTTTTTAAGTTTTTGTTTTTACAGACTCTTGCTGTCTTATGAAGTTATTAGTTTTCACAGACTCTGATCTTTTCTTTAGAGAAGAATTTTCTTCATTTATCTTTGCAACTCCTTTTACACTTGGTCAATTCAATTTTTGAAAGAGCTTCCATTTGACCAATTGAGGTTTTGAGAGTTTTTTTTTTGATTTTTGCATTTGTCTAATTGCATTTTCCAATGATTTGTTTTCTTGTTGGAAGGTGTCAATTTTCTCACCCAAACTTTCCAATTCATTTTTAGGTGTTTTTTTGCAAGGCAATGGGGTTAAGTGGCTTGCCCAAGGCTTCACAGCTAGGTAGTTATTGTCTGAGGCTGGATTTGAACTCAGGTACTCTATCCACTATACCACATAGCTGCCCTCCAATTCATTTTAAACTCCTTCCTGATTTCTTCGAGGAAGTCATTCTTTGCTGGAAACCACATCATTTTCTCCTCAGAGGTTCTAGGTCTGAGTTAGGGTCTTTGCCTTCTAGAAATTTTTCTATGGACTGTCCTTGGTTCATATACTTTTAGTAGTGCTATTATTTCATTGTATATGATACCTTTTAGCAAGATGTACTTTCCTTCTTCCCTATCTCTTAAAAAGAGCTAGGCCAGCAGGCCTTTCTTCATTTTCCTAAGATCTTGTGTTGGGGAGGGGCTGGTTCACAGACGTTTGGTGTTGAGATCCCTAAAGGCTTTACTGACTGGGTTTAGTTGCTCCACATGGACCTGCCAGTAGCCTGTGGTGGTTGCTTTCTCTAGATTGTCTGTGACCTTGATTTGAGGCCCTCTCCCTTGGACTGGAAGGGGTGGTTGAAGCTGCTGAATCCTTTTATCTTTGCACAATGATGGGCTATGCTATAGAGCAAGGTAATTGCTCTTCCTATTCACAGCTGAAAGAGTTCTTCTGCTCATACCTAAGCCTGGGGCAGAGGTGGGCTGTATTTGTGTTGGTTCTGGGAAGAAGCCTCAACTGAAATAAAGGTATGGCCTCTGAGTTCCTCCAGACCACAGAAGCACAGGGATGGATATCTGCAACTCTCCTGCACTGGAACTCACCCTCCAGTACTACTGGCAAGCTACAGACCATCAGTGCCCCTTTGGCTGATCATGCCAGGCCCCACTCTGGCTCTTGCCCCACCACTGATCAGGCTGGTCCCACTCTCAGGCTCTTAGGCTCTCATCCCATCCTATGCCCCCAGCAGAGACCATCCTCTGCACCTGGGCTCATCCACAATCTTGGAAGACAAACCTTGAGGTAGATGTTCTTCTCCTAGCTTCTCTTTCTGGGTTTTGTAGATTGGATTTCTGTTAAGAAGTTTGTTTCAGGGTGCTGCTAGGTGGCATAGTGGATAAAGCACCAGCCTTGGAGTCAGGAGTACCTGGGTTCAAATCCCGTCTCAGACACTTAGTAATTACCTAGCTGTGTGGCCTTGGGCAAGCCACTTAACCCCATTTGCATTGCAAAAAAAAACCTAAAAAAAAAAGAAGTTTGTTTCATATTATAGATCAGGGAAGATCAGGAGACTAGCACTTTGCTTCTTCTCTTTACCATCTTGACTGGAAATCCCTTTCAAGTGGTATTCAAAGTTGATTTTTAAAAAATTTCCTATGTATACCATCATACCATCTGTAAAGAATAATAATTTTGTTCCTTTGTTGCCCATTCTAATTCATTCAATTTTTTTTCTCCTATAGCTAAAGTTAACATTTCTAGGAAAATATTGAATAATAGTGGTAATAATGGGCATCTTTTTTTTTATCCCTCATCTTATTGGGAATGCTACTAGTTTATCCCCCTTGCCTATAATGCTTTCTGATGTTTTTTAATTAAATGATACTTATCATTTTAAGGAAAACTCCATTTGTTCCTATGCTCTCTAGTGTTTTTAATAGGAATGGGTGCTATATTTTGTCAAAAGACTTTTCCAGCATTTATTGAAACAATCATAAGATTTCTGTTAGTTTTGTTATTGATATGATCAATTATGTACATATTTTTCCTAACATTGAACCAGTCCTACATTCCTGGTATAAATCCCACCTGGTCATAGTGAACCATCTTGATGATACATTGCTGTAATCTCTTTCTTAATATTTTATTCAAAATTTTTGCATCAATATTCATTAGCAAAATTGATCTATAATTTTCTTTTATGATTTTGACTCTTGCTGGTTTTGGGATCAGCACCATATTTATCTCATTAAAGGAATTTGGTAGGACTCCTTTGTTTATTTTGCCAAATAGTTTACATAATATTGGAATCAATTAAACTTTAACTGTTTGTTAGAATTCACTTGTAAATCCATCTGAGTGTAAATTTTTTTCTTAGGGATTTAATTGATTGACTTCTTCAATTTATTTTTCTAAAATTGGGATAAGCATTTTAGTTCTCTTTTGTTAATCTAGGCAATTTAAATTTCCTAAATATTCATTCCTTTCACTTAGAACATTAGATTTATTGGGATTTATTTTGACAAAACAGTTTCTAAACTATTTCAAAACTTTAAAAAAATCAAATTAACCCAGGTGTATCCATTTTATTGATTTGTGCATAAAACCAGCTCTTAGTTTGATTTATTAATTCAATAGTTTTCATACTTTCAATTTTATTAATTCTCCTTTGATTTTCAGGATTTCTAATTTGGTATTTAATTGGGAGTTTTTTAATTTGTTTCCATTCTAGCTTTTTTAGTTGCATGCCCAATTCATTGATCTCCTCTGTACTTTATTGATGTAAACATTTAGAGATATAAAATTTCTCCTAATATTTCTTTGTAAGTAGTCTCATTATTGTGATTCTTTGTTGATTGTTTCTATGATTTGGTGTTTGAAATACTCATTCTGTAAGATTCAATATTTGGTTTCAAATTAATTTTTATTCTATCATTCCATAGCACTTTATTACATGTACTTTTTATTGCATTATGAACTGAATATTTCCACCCTTTTGCATTTTATTGTGAGATTTTTATGGCCTCATTTATGTTTGATTTTTTTATATAGGTGCCATGTACCACTGGGAAAAAATATATTATTTTTTATTCCCATTCAATTTTGTCCAAATTTTATCATATATAACTTTTCTAAAATTCTATTCCCTCCATAACTTTTTTCTTGTTTATTTTGTATTTATATTTATTTAGTTCTGAGAGGTTCCCCATTTATATAGTTTTGCTCTTTCTTCTTGTAACTCACTTAACTTCTCCCTTAAAATTTTGGAATCTATACCACTTGGTTCATATACTTTTAGTAGTGCTATTATTTCATTGCATATGATACCTTTTAGTAAGATGTACTTTCCTTCCCTATCTCTTAAAAAGAGCTATTTTTGCTTTTGCCTTATCTGAGATTATGCTTGCTACCCCTGCTATTTTTACTGCAGTTGAAATATAATATATTCAGCTCTAGTCTTTTACCTTTACTCTGTGTGATTCTCTCTGCTTCAAATGTGTCTCTTGAAAGCAATATATTGTAGGATTCTTATTTTTTAAATTTAAATATTTTATTTATTTGTTTTTTCCAACTTTATGCAATGGTAGTTTTTAACCAATCATTTTTTTTGCAAGGTTTTGAGTTTTACAATTTTTCTCCCTCCTTCCCTTCCTTTTCCCCCTGACAGAAAAGAAACCTGATATAACCTCTACATTTATAACTATGCTAAGTATTGAACATGTTGGGAGAAAAGAAACAGATCCAAGTGGAAGAAAGAAAACATTAGAGAGAGAAAAAAATGACATAATACATGACAACTTTCAAAAATTAAAGAAAATAACCTTTGATCTTTATTTAAACTCCATGGTTTCTTCTCTGGATATGAATGATATTTTCCATCACAAGTTTTTTAAATTTTCATTATTTTACTCTTGAAATCAACAAGTCTATCATAGTTGATCATCACCCCATGTTGTTGTAAATGTAAATAATATTCTTCTGGTTCTGCTCATCTCTTTCAGCATCAATTTTTTAAAAAAATTATTTATTTTGAACTTTACAATATTTTCCCCTAATCTTGCTTCTCTCTCACCCACCCCCCACAGAAGGCAGTCTGTTAGCTTTTACATTGTTTCCATGGTATACATTGATCTAAATTGAATGTGATGAGAGAAAAATCATATCCTTAAGGAAAAAAATAAAGTATAAGAGATAGCAAAATTACATAATAAGTTAACTTTTTTTTTTAAATTAAAGGTAATAGACTTTAGTCTTTGTCCAAACTCCACAATTTCTTCTCTGGATACAGATGGCATTCTCCATCACAGATATCCCAAAATTGTCCCTTATTGCTGCACTGATGGAATGAGCAAGTCCATTAAGGTTGACCATCACCCCCATGTTGCTATTGGGGTATACGATGTTCTGGTTCTGTTCATCTTGCTCAGCATCATTTCAAGCAAATCCTTCCAGATTTTTCTGAATTTCTATCCCTCCTGGTTTCTAATATAACAATAGTGTTCCATCACATACATATACCACAGTTTATTAAGTCATTCCCCAATTGAAGGACATTCACTCAATTTCCAATTCTTTGCCACCACAAACAGCTGCTATGAATATTTTTGTACAAGTGATGTTTTTACCCTTTTTCATAATCTCTTCAGGGTATAGACCCAGTAACGTTATTGCTGGATCAAAGAGTATGCACATTTTTTTTTTTGCCCTTTGGGTGTAATTCCAAAATGCTCTCCAGAAAGGTTGGATGAGTTCACAGCTCTGCCAACAATGCATTAATGTCCCAGATTTCCCACATCCCTTCTAGCATTGATCATTGTTCTTTCTGGTCATATTGGCCATTCTGACAGGTGTGAGGTGGTACCTCAGAGATCAGCATCAATTCTTGTAAGTCTTTACATGCTTTTCTGAATTCCTGTCCCTCATGATTTCTTATAGAATAGGAATGTTCCATCACATACATATGCCACAATTTGTTTAGCCTTTCCCCAATTGATGAGCAGTTTCTCAATCCTGATTCTTTGCCACTACAAAAAAAGATACTATGAATATTCTTGTACATGTGGGATTTTTGCTGTCTTTCATGTTCTCTCCAGGATACAGACCCAGTAGTAGTATTGCTTGATCAAAGAGTATGCATATTTGTATTGCCCTTTGGTCATAATTCCAAATTATTCATCAGAAAAATGAAATCAGTTCACAATTCCTCCATCAATACATTAGTATCCCACTTTTCTCACATTCCCTCCAACACTGATCATTTTCCTTTTTGAGTTATATTGGTCATTCTGAGAGGTGTGAGGTGGTACCTAATTTGTATTTTTCTAATCAATTTAGAGTGATTTTTATAAGACAATAGATAACTGATTTTTTTTTGACTGAGTATTACCGTTTCATATCCTTTGACCATTTATCAATTAAGGAATGACTTTTTTTAAAAAATAAATTAGAATCAGTTTTCTATATATTTTGAAATGAGTCCTTTGCCAGAAATACTAGTTGTAAAAATTGTTTCCCAGCTTATAACATTCCTTTTAATCTTAGTTGCAGTGGGTTTTTTTGTGCAAAAAGTGTTTCATTTAATGTAATCAAAATTATCCAGTTTGTTTTTTATAATATCCTCCATCTCTTCTTTACTCATAAACTGCTTCCTTTTCTATTGATCTGACAGTTAAACTATTCCTTGTTCTCCTTATAATTGGCTTATAATATTACTTTTTATGTCTAAATCTTGGACCCATTTTGACCTCATCTTCTTCTAGAGTGTGAGATTTTGGTCTATTCCTAGTTTCTGCCATGCAGTCTTCCAGTTTTTCCAGAAGTTTTTGTCTAAGTATGATTTTATCCAAGAAGCTGGATTCTTTGGGTTTATCAAACTGCCTAGATTACTATAGTCATTTACTGCTGTCTCTTTTGCACCTAATCTATTCCACTGATCTACCACTCTATTTCTTAGCTTGTACCAAATAGTTTTGATGACTGATGTTTTATATTTAATTTTAAATCTGGTATGACTAGACCACCTTCCTTTGCATTTTTTTTCATTAATTCCCTTGATATTCTTGACCTCTTCCTCCATATGAATTTAGTTACTATTTTTCCTAGCTCACTAAAGTTATTTTTAGATCTTTGATTGGTATGGCACAAAATAAGTAATTTAATTTAGGTAGAATTGCTATTTTTATTATATTAGCTTGGCCTACCCATGAGCAATTGTCATTTGCCCAGTTAGATCTAATTTTATTTGTGTAAAAAATATTTTATGATTGTTTTTTATAAAGTTTCTGAGTTTGCCTAGGCAAGTAGACTCCCAAGTATTTTATGTTGTAGTGTTGCTGTATCTTTTTAGTAAAACATAGAAATGCTGAGGATTTTATGGGTTTATTTTATATTCTGTGACTTTGCAGAAGTTGCTAATTGTTTCCAGTAATTTTTAAAAGATTTTCTAGGTATACTATCATATCATTTGCAAAGAATAGGTTTTGTTTCTTCATTATAGATTGTGTTCCCTTTAATTTCTTTTTTCTTTTATTATTCTTAAGCTAACATTTCTAATACGATATTTAATGATAGTGATAATAATAGGCAGTCTTTTTTCATCCCTGATCTTACTGGAAACAATTCCTGGTCTTATTGGAAATAATTCTAGTTTGTCACCATTATATATAATATTTGTTGAAAGTTTCAAGTAATTACTACTTATCATTTTAAGGAATATTCCACTTATTTCTATGCTCTGTAGTTTTTAATAGGAATGGGTCCTGTATTTGTATAAAGCGTTTTCAGTATCTATTGAAATATTCATATTCTTTCTGTTGGTTTTGTTACTGATATAGTCATTTATGTTGATACTTTTCGTAATATTGAAACAACCCTGCATTCCTAGTAAATCCTGCTTGATCATAGTGTATTATCCTAGTAGTAACTTACTGTAATCACTTTGCTAATATTTCATTTAAAATTTTTGTATCCATTTTCATTAGGGAAATTGGTCTATAATTTTCTTTCTCCATTTTGACTCATTCAGGATTAGATATATGTATGTATGTATGTCTATGCCTTCTATCTGCCTTAATAGAGGCACAATTCTCAACAGTTACAAGTATCATCCCCACATGGAGTGATGTAGACAGTTTAACCTTATTGACTGACATGATATTTTTTTTCCTGTTCACCTTTTTATTCTTCTCAAGTCTTGTATTTGAAGATTGCATTTTCTGTTCAGCTCTGCTCTTTTCATCAGGAATTTTGAAAGTCCCCTATTTCATTGAATGAACATCTTTTCCCCTGAAAGACTAGGCTCAGTTTTGCTGGGTTGTTGATTCTTTGTTGTAATACAAATTCTTTTACCTTCCTCAATATCATAATTCTAGGTCTTCTGATCCTTTAATGTTGAAGCTATGTCAATAATTCCAACTACTGCTTCTTGGTATTTGAATTATTTCTTTCTTGCTATTTGCAGTATTTTCTTCTTGATTTGATAATTGTGCAATTAAGTCATGCTTTAGAGTTTTTATTTTGAGATCTTTTTTCAGGAAATGATCAGTGGATTCTTCAGTGACTATTTTACCTTCTGGTTCTGAAATATCAGGACAATTTTCCTTGACAATTTCTTGAAAGATGCTATCCATATTCTTTTTATTTTTTTTACTCATGGCTTTCAAGTAGTCCAATAATAATTAAATTATCTCTCCTGAATCTATTTCCAGGTCAGTTGTTTTTCTAATGAGGAGCAAGTGAAACAGAACTTTCCTGAGGATCTTCCAGGTTTTCCAATGCTAAGGAAATTATTTCACTGTCTCCTTGTGGATTCTGTAACTCCAGAATTCCTTTAGAGGCATGCTTTACCATTATTTCCAAGGGAAACTGGAGAAAGCTCAGGCAAGTTCCTAGCTTCTCTCTGTCATCTTAATTCACCACCACCCTCATGGGAGTTTGAATGCCAGATAGATTAGAAAGGACCTTCGTATTCAGTATCTTATATCACCAAGTAATCTTCAGAATTTTTTAAAGATAAGTCAAATGGAAATAGTTTCAATTTTCACTGACTTATACTGTCCAGATTTTATAGTCATACAAGAGTGAGATCAGCACAATAGTTCAGTAGACCTTAAGTTTGGTAGGTAGCCTCTTAATTCTCATACCTTTTATCTGAGCTTCCCAAAATGCATCTATCTTGCCCTAAATGCCATTTTATGGTCTAAAAACCTTTGGGCATCACAACTATTCATCACTTATGGAATCACACTGTTCAGTGATAGGGATATGATCCTGGAGAGATAGGCTTACTGTTTCCATAGTGTTCTCAACAGACTGTCATCAATCAATGCTGCAGGTCTCAAGTTAAAGTTAATCCCTCTTTAGCCAAACTTCCAACTGGAGAAGAGGTATTTTTGAATACTTTTCATATTACTGTTAGGCTAATTGTGGGCTGACACGTGGTTCTATGACCATTGCACTTTTCTTTTCAGAGCTACCTTCCCACTGATATATCAGTTTTCATGATATCTCCCATACTGGGGGCATATACCACAAAAGATGCCCAAGCAATGCTCTTTGCTTCTTCACCTCTTTACATCCATATAATGAATGCTTTGAGTGGCTGGGCAGTGTCTTTTGGCTTTGTGACCCTGGCACCATTCTATATACATATATAACATTCATTAAATGTTAATAAATTATAAGTTGGTATCTTATCATATGCCCCACACATTTTTCTTTACCAGAGTAATATATTAAAGGGAATCCTCCTTAGAATCAATATCTGAAAAACTGCTTGTATACATTTTCAATTTGAAATTTTGAGTAAACTTAGTCCCTTTGTCTTTGGTCTTCCACCATATAGTATTAACAACAAATTCCTACTTTTTGTTCCTCTGATTTCTGTGATTCAACTAATTCTTCTGCCTAAGGAAAAGGTTCTTCCCCTTCTTCTAGTTCTCCCCAAATTATCATCTGAATTCAGTCAAACTCTAGTCTTCTTCAGGCCTTTCCAAATCCTTTCTTTCCACCATGTCCTGTGAAACACTTTTCTGTTGCTAACAAACTTCCCTTCTTTCCCTTCGTTGTTCTGAATATCTCTTTTCTCACATTTCTTCCATCTTTTTGTACTTAACTTAATTCTTCTAAAATATCTCTTTAATATTGATTATTCTTCAGATATATAGAAGCAAGAGCAGTAGGATTTGACATGTCACTTGATTCTGACTTCCTTTTTTCCCACCTTCCTTTTGCCTTTATCTCTGAGGAAGAAGTTCCTCTCACTTACAATTCATTCCAAATTCTTTAGATTCTTGTTGTTGTCTTCTCTGGACCTTTAAGTTACTCTTCCTTCTCCCTGGAGGAGAAGAAACAAGGATCTGATCCAAAATCTTCTACTGTGCTATTACCTCCGAAATGCATTCATTGAATTCCAGTACTTCATCCTCTTCAAATCCATGACTTTTGTCTTTAACCTACCCCACTACCCACAAAAGTTTAAAACTTAATTCTTCAAACCCCCTACTCAAGTGAATTTGCTCCAATTATTAGAATTCTTAGCTATGCTTCCAAAAATTGACTTTATTCTCTCGCTAATGTATTTCCTCCTAGTTAGAAGATAAAACTCTTATTCTCTCTAAATTTCTACTCCTGTCCAAATTGCCAGTTAGAAGATGCATTTGATATTTGCCTGTTCTTCACCCTCGGAGTTTGTTTTTCAACCTCTGAGAAAAAAGGGCCACAAAAGGTAATTGACTGAGTCATTTTAAAAACAATCATACATAATGTATTTTTTACCTGAAGAAGAAATATTTCCTGAAGCTCAAATATTTTAGAGGATTTGGGAAAGATGTATTTTGACAATTAAAATGATCAAATGGGACATCATATATAAGGCATTTTGCAAAACATAAAATTCTGTCTCCCATTTAGACATTTAACCATTGTTAAACTTCCTTGATCTATATACTCAGCAATCTTCTTCTGGAATTCATTGGAAAAAAGCATTGGACTCTAAAGGGTAGCATAAGCTAACTACTAAGAATGGATGCTTCACAAGTCAGAGAAAATAAAATAAAATTTTGAAAATTTAGTAGCCTGAATCAGAGATAGCCACATTATAGTAGTAGTCAAAAATGAACAAGGCATGAAGACTGGCAAATCCTCTTTTTTACTGGGAGATTCAGGTGCTATCAATCTACATGACCACTGGATGTCCCCATTCTTCCTCAAATGTAGCTAAGGTATCATTTAACTGGCAGTTACATTTTTCAGAGAGCAATAAAAATACCCCAATAATATTGCACATGTTAGTTCATGTCATATGTATTTGGCTATATCAAAGTGGTCATGAAGAGGAATGTACTTTGGAGAGGGATATGCTAGTAAATGTTTAACAAGCAGATTTCCAGAAAAATATGACATACTTTTAAGTTTAATATGCATTATGAACATTTTCTCCAGCATTTCCTTAAGTCCAGATAATCAACAAGATGACAAATTACGCCTTTATTTGTGTCTTATTGGAGCTGGTTCAAGCTAGTTCCAGAGTACTCCTGTTTACAGATAAATTTAAGGAAACATTGGAAAAAGAAATCTTTCCTCTTGTTCTTTGGATCAGTTTATTTAGTCTTATACTTCTCTTTAGTTTTCAAATTTCTTAATATTCTCTAAGAAGCATGTTGAGTATCAGAGGAACCTATTGATGCTGCAACTATAAATGGATCATGAAAGAGACAAGGCAATATGTAAAGGTTCCTAATGTATAAACTTCTTAGTCTGCTTTGTGTGGATAATCTCCACACAATAATTCTCCATTGCCCAGAGGCAGTTCTTTTTTTCTAATTATCTTTTTTTTAGGTTTTTGCAAGGCAAGTGGGGTTAATTGGCTTGCCCAAGGTCACACAGCTAGGTAATTATTAAGTCTCTGAGGCTGGATTTGAACTCAGGTACTCCTGACTCCAAGGCTGGTGCTTTATCCACTACACCACCTAGCTGTCCCCTAATTACCTTTTAAAAGTTAATGCAACATCATTGTTCAAGTATTAATTTTAAGGCTGAAATTTATGTAGCATTTTATTTTATCTTCACAACAACTTTGGAAAGTAAGTGATATACTCTTTTAGAGATAAGGAGATTGAGACATCATTGTCATTGGAAAATGAACCTAGGACATTTATTCATACTCCTTCAGAGAGTTAACTTTGTTAAAAGTATTTATTATTTTGTTAAGGGGACATCTTCAGTGTCACAACAAAATTTTCATCAGTGGGAAACATGGACTTTTTCACTTTTTAGAGTGAAGTTCAATTTTCATATTTTCCCTGAGTTAAAAATGTTTTGTATTTACAATAACTATAGCATAACTTTAGATCCATACTTGATTCTCCTGGGTGGGGGGATCCTGGAACATTCCACTGTTTCAGAAGTTCACACAATATAGCACTTTCCTATTTATTGTACACCATCCTTAGTTTTAGTATTAGCTCAAAAACTCTTCAGGAGGATTTGAAGTTCTTTCATAACTGCCTTCTTCTCTCTCAAATTCAATAAATTAGAGTATGCTCAGTCAAAATGCTTAATTACTACTATCATGCTTATTGGAATGATATCTAACTCACATGAGAACATCTTACCAGATGACCTACCACAGGTTTAAGGTAACTAGTAAGAAAAAAACCTCATGAATTCCCATCATTTATATGACAACATATATTCATAGCAAAAGAAGTTAATAAGCTCTCATATTAAGAAAATAGTAATAGAACAATGGAATATTTATTCCCCTCCCCTCCCACACACAGACACACAAGCACACTCACACATACATATATTCACACACTTCAGTAGGAAGGAAGAAAACAATTACAGAGCACATGAAGAGAACTGTAAAAGAAACATGGTTAGATCACATGTGTGGAAGGACTTATTCACTGGGTATATATATATATAGAGAGAGAGAGTGCATTCATAAAGAAGCACACTTGTTGCAGTATGTGGGCCTGGGATATATATATGAGTAAGCAATTCATGTTTTTAACGTAGTGGTGTTGCTCATTTATTTAACTGATATTGTCAACTTGTTCCAGCCAGGCTTGCTCTTTACTTGTCTTGTACGATATGCAGTCTTTACTGGATATGTTGTCTCCATGACCACTGCTTTTTGTCAGTTTTGCATAATTTTTCCAGGAATGACTCCACTGGGGATGAGGCTATAAAGTTTTTCACTGCTTCCACCTTTTGACTTCAGTTTGAGTCCTCAGATGAGGTGCTATAGCTTTCCCTAAGAGGGAGATTGGGCTCTGACATTTCTCTTTTAGCTTAAAATTCAGAGCTTAAACTTTAACTTTTTCGTTAGTTAGACCCTTTGCATACTGATTATCAAGTTATAGAAAAGTCTTACTGTTTTGTTAGTTACTATTTTTACTATGCCATCTTAGTAAATGTTTTTTAATAGTTATTTAGATATATTGGATGTTTGTTAATGGGAAGCATGCCAGTGAGTGAAGGATACCAGTTTTAGATGGGTGATTTCATGGGGTAAGTTTACCAGGAGGTAGTAAGAGTAGGAAGAATCTTCTGGTTAGGATTGAGAACTCCACAGATTAGGAATTCCCACATCAGGTAGACACCATTCTTACTGGTGGGAAGGTGGATCTTGGGACAGGCATATCATGTTTATGAATTTCTGTGAGGTGACATGGTATCTTTCTAGCATTGGCAAAAGAATAATCAAGGAGGAGGAGGGAAGTTGGTTTTGATTCTCATTGGTCTTGTAGCCAGACGGAATTTCTTAAAGGAGATATGGATGCAGTTCTCAATCTTCTGGGGCATTTTTAGAATGGAGGAAGACTGAACATAGAGGGACAGCCTATAGAAAAGGTTGTCAGTAGGTTTTTTACCATTGTTACATATATTTTTATGTTGTGCTTCCTGTGTTTCTTTGAAGCCATCGATATTGTACTCATTTTACAACTGAAGAAATTGAACAGAGGGAAGTTAACTGACTAACTCAGAATCATATGGTTGGAGAGTCATAGAGGTAGGACCTGAACCAGAGTTCACTGACTCCCTGAGATCAAATGACTCTCACAATCAGGCACTATTTATGATGGACCTAAAGAAGAAAGTTTTAATGAAAGACTAGTAATTTCTTTGAGTTCTTCAACCCAGCAACCTAAGTGAGAAATTGTTATAAGCATTTGTAAATTTAGAATTCAGAATCAAGCACTCTGCCTTCCTGGTGCACAATGGGTTGCATATGGTGATTTGCAGCTACCGTATGGGATGAAACTCCTGCCTCAAGAGAAAGTTTCTCTTGTTCACTGTGGTTGTGGGAAGCAGATTGGTTGTTGAAGTGTTATTAGTAATGTGAATTACTTCTGGACAGCTTGAATTGGAAGATAATTTATTCTCTGTGAACTTCTAATTGCAGAAAAGCAGTTCATTCACTGCCACATTTGTCCATCTTGTTTGTTCCTCTCTTTTGGGCATGTTTGGCTGCAGATAATAAGACAGATCAGTCCAAACTGCAAAAGAAATAAAACTCTGCACTCTTGGAGAATTTATGGAATCTGATTTATATGGGCTCCTTTTAGATTTGTGAAAGTTGTAAAGTTCATAATAACAACAAACTATTAGATGAGCTAGGATCATAGATGTAAGAGCAGGAAGGTACCTGAGAGATCATCAAGTTTTATCCCTTTATTTTACAGATTAGGAAACTGATATTCAGAGGTGTTAAGCAAAAGTGCAGAGGGAGAGGTCACAAGAGTAAGCCCAGTTTGCCTTAACACAATATCATGAATTGTGCTAAATAAAATTAAATAGCATGATGTAGTGGAGAGATTAGTAGACTTGGAGTCAGGATGAATAATGATCAAAATACTATAGATTTTATTAAGTTAGGAAGTATCATGGTCAGCCAGGAATTTTAGGAAAACCAGTTTGTTACCTGTGTGGAGGATGCATTGGAATGAAGAGAGACTTGAGCAGGAGAGACCAAATTAGAGTCTATTGCTATAGTCTGGATGAGAGGAAGTAACATGAAAAATTAGAGATAATGGTACATATGTGAGAGATTATATAGAGAGAAACAAGGTCTGTAGCTGGTTGGATATGTGAGGAAAGAGAATGAAAAGACAAATTTTATTCCAGTTTGAGAAAATGGGTAATTGAAATGTTCATGGTGCTCTCTATAGAAACAGAGAAGTTCTAAAAAGGGGAAAGTTTTGATGAGAAAGTTAACGAACTCTTTCTATTGAGATTGAAATGCTTACAGGAAATATTGCCAGAATGTTCAATTCACTAGTGAACTGGTTGCTCACTAGAGAGTAGGGATCTCAAAAACAGGGATGGAAATTGATCCCATGGGAGCTGATGGGTTCACTAAGTGAGAGTGTACATAAAGAAAATGAAAGAAAGCCCAGGCCACAGAGCTTTGAGGTACACTCATGGTTAGTGGGGATGCCATGGATGAAGAACCAACATAGGAAACTAAGGAGTAGTCAGAGCGTTTGAAAGAAAATCAAGTAAGAAATGTCACACAAGAGATTATCCAGGAGGAGAGGGCTGTCAGTAGTACTGAATGTTTAAAGGAGTTTAAGAAGGATAAAGACAGAGGAAAGAACATCAGATTTGGCAATTAAGAGATCGTTGGTAACTTTGGAAAAGAAATTTCCCTTGAGTAGTGAGGTTGAAAATAAAAGTTTTTAGGTTTTGAAGAGAATGAATGATGAATTGGTAGCACTGAATACACACACACACACACACACACACACACACACACACACACACACATATATATTTCAAGGACTTCAAGGAAAAGAAAAATATAGGATAAGGACAGAAGGATTAAGTGAGAATTTGTATAAGGATGACACATGGGTTTATCAATAGAAGGGAAGGAGTCAGTAGGCAGGGAGATTGAAGATTAGAGTGAGAATAGGGGAAGACAGTGGAGTCAATCTGCTGGAGAAGGTGGGAGCAATGATAAATGTAAAGGTACTGGTTAGTTTCTTAATCAGATTCTGAAGTGAAGGAGGATATAGTTAGGAATTGAATGTAAGGCTGAGAAGCTAAGCAGAGGGAATGCCTTGGGACCTTCAAGAGAAAAGGCTAATTTTTGGAATATCTACTATTATGATGATGGAGATGAAGGATCAGTAGAGGAAGAATAGAAAGATTACCTTGTGGTAAATGATGTCAAAATGTTAGTGAGATGTGATGAAGGAACTGAGAAAGTGATTTCAAAGTAGAGCTTAGTATAGACTTGAATTGGAAATTAAGGAAAGTAAATTTAGAATCTGTGAGAACATTGAGGGATAAAGATGTTGGAACTCCAAATAACAAATATAGATTTAGGAAGGGTAAGGTACATAGGGAGAGGAAGAATGATAGGAAGGTATATATGATAAAAAACTTTGTAACATTTAATCATAGAATTTGTGCAATTATAAGTGAGATCAAAGATGTGACTATCTTTATTACTGAGATAGAGTGGAAGAGATCAAGGAATTGGAAGGTTAATGTGTTTGAGAGAACAACAATATATGGATCAATGTCTCATTATATAAGGGCAATAGTTGGTATAAAGAGTGAAACTGTGATTCAGACAATGTATTCATTGAGAAGGATGGAGAATATCTTGGGTATTGATAGACGGCTACCATTAGATCTTGATTGTATGAACACACCATATAGTGGGAACTACAAAAACATCATAAAGGAGCAAAGGAAGAGTTGATGGAATGAATGGGACATTAAAGTTTGGGAAAAAGGATGGTTATCTCTTGAGCAGCTGGTGATTTTCTGTCACAGAGACTGAGAGAGGAAGAGATGATATGGTTTTGCTGACCATAGGGACTGAATTTAGGTAGAGGATGTATATGTTTGGTGGAATTAGTAGATAATGGAAACAACTTTGCTAATGGCAGTACATTACAGTAGGTAGAAGGTTTCTCTGGTTTTTCTTTTTAGCTCTACCTAATGCTATCATAAAAGTGAAAATATCTACCTTGAAGGAAGATAGAGGAATTTTTTGTGGAGTACACTCATAAAGTCATTCTGAAAGGGAGGGAAAAGAGTACTATTCTTTTGCAGTTACTTTGTCTACAAGTCAGTGAGGTGACAAAGAGAGATCAGTTTTGGGATTGGGGGTTCAAAAATGAAAATGAAAAGTAAATCAGCAATAAAAGGACATGGGAGAAGTTGGGGCATTTCATATGAAAGCCTTTAAATGGAATAAGTGGAAGGTAGGCATCTCATGCAACTCACTCATCTGGGTAAAGTAAAGTAAAGGAAGGTTATAAAAATTTCTGTAGAAAAGGAAGTAGAGTAAAAGGGCTGGCTAGGTTAGGAAAGGAAGAGAGATTTTTGAACTGTCAAGTTGGGATGGGAGAAGGATCCTATAAGCCAAAAGAAAGTATTTACTATTATGAGAGGAAAAAGATGAGTACATTGAAGTAAGATCTTATAACTTGCTTCAAGTTGGGAAGAGAAGGGGAAAGGAAGAAACTAATATCATATTATTCAAAGTGTTAAAGATAGATTCCTAACTCTGATTTCTCTATTTTTATTCTTTGAAAAGGGAACAAAAAGAAATGTCCTGAGATAATTTAATGGAGGGGAAACAAAAACATTCACATTTATGAATATAATGAAATTAATGATAAAGAGGAGGATGAATTAGAATTAAGTAGGAAGCAAATTGAGTAATTATTATTGCTTATTAGAAGCACATAAAATAAAAGTGAGTCAAATAGAGAATGAATTAGGGAAGAGCAGAAGGATTACTTTGTTGTGAATGATTTCAGGGGAAAAGAAGATATAAAGAAGGGGAGAAGAGGGACTTAAGAGACAATGGTCTCTATCTTTCTTCAATTAATATGTACAATTATGGTAGAATTTGTTAGGCTTCAAGGTAGAAAAGTAGCAATCATAAGTTCAGATAATTCAGCAGTTAGTACAGATATAAGGTTGATGATCAATTGAATCAATAACTCCTATTCCATTTAAAGTGAGGTAATTCCATTACCTTAATCATATGAAAATATCTCAATTCAATCAATCAATCAACCAAAATAGTTAACTAGTTAATCAATTTGGAAGGAATGAAAATTATTTATAATGAGACTACATGGGAAGTGTAATTGAGGAGACTCCAAACAATCTTATAGGAAAAAAGTAATAAAATTTAGAATGTGCAAATTCTAGTTGTGGGACAGGTTAAGGGAATAGTCTTGTGAAGCCTCTGTCTATTCTTCTCATCTTGATCTGAGGATGACCTTAGAAACTTGGATGGGTCAAAGGACTTGAACTTCTCACTGTCAAACTACGAGTACCCACACCAATGGGTAATGGCAGTGTCTGCATCTGGAGCCAAGGATAAATTTGATATACTGAGGGAAGGCAGCTTCAAGGAAGAAAGCTACATTATATGCAAGATGACTTCATGAAGACCTTTAAAGAGAAGAAAAGGACTTATTGCAAAAGGGCTATGAGGTATTCCTTTGCCACAAATACTCTGAGTCTAACACTATTTTCCCAAGTGCTTTGTATATACTTGTGAGAGAGCCTAACCTTGATTTTGTCAGTGATTGTGGTGGTGGATATGAATATTTTGTAGCAATTGGTCTTACTATATCACCTTGGCATATAACCATTTTTGAAAGCTAATTAATTCTCTAGTTAATTAATACCAAGTGATAATTTTTGGGAGGAGCATACTGATGGGAGAATGGCATTAGAAAAATATCTCTAATCTCTCAATATTACCCCTAGCCCCTTGAGAAGAGAGTCAGTTGTCATCTGAGTATCCAGGATACTAATGAAAATATGGGTTTGAACAAAAGCTCAGAACCTATGCTATACATTTGTTATTAATAAAGGCAAACAGAGAAACTGCATTATGTTTAAGATCATATGATTATTGATCATGTTGCTATGATAATAAAATACTATTGACAATTAGTGAATATATAGTAAATACATATGTGTATACATATAGTGAATAATGAAGCAGCAACGTACTAAAATGAAAACAGAACTATGAGTAACCTCTTAGACAGTAAGAACATAGTTATTAGCTACATCTGTCTATTTTAGAATCAGAAAACTAAGAGAAAGATAAAATAAAAACTTTGGATCTCAAAAGAATATTAGAAAAATGAGATACAGTAGAAAGCTTTCATTTACTGAATAGAAATTCTAAACAGAATGCTAAATTTTCAGCTTTAAATAGCTTGTTTGCAGAAAAATATGCTAAACAACTAATCAGAAAAAAGAAAGATAGAAATACTAAATTGCACAGTGCAATAGAAATAAGATCACTAAGAGAAGTATGACCAAGAGGCACAGATTTAAATAGATATTTTAAAAAATTATATTAAGAATGAATAACTCCAAAATCATAAAACATTAAATAATTGTATTAAATATAATGGTATCCAAGAAAGAAAATGAGACAGTTTTTCAAAATTCAGGAGATATAACTAAAAGGAGTTGTTGTTGTTTTTCTTTTTTTTCTTTTCTTTTTTTTTAGGTTTTTCCCAAGGCAAATGGGGTTAAGTGGCTTGCCCAAGGCCACACAGCTAGGTAATTCCCAAGTGTCTGAGGTTGGATTTGAACTCAGGTACTCCTGACTCCAGGGCCAGTGCTCTATCCACTGTGCCACCTAGCCACCCCTAAAAGGAGTTCTTAAAGGACAATTTTTGTCTTGGGACACATATTAACAAAATAGAAAAATAAATCCAATGAACTGAACATTGAACTTTAAAAATGAAAAATCAACAAATTAATCATTTCAAAATGAGAACAAAAATAGAGATTGTTTAAAATTAAAAAATAAAATTGAAAACAAAAAGACTTTAATTGATAAAACTAATTTTGAGAGAAAAATAGCTAAGCCATTAGTTAATTTGGTTCATTGACTTTTCAGAGTGATTGTATTGCCCTCAAATAATTATCAGCTAGAAAAATGTCTTATGAATAATGTTTATTTTAAATTCAAGAGAATAAATCCTGTAAGATTTTTTCACTTATCTGAGGCAAATTTTTATCAGTCTACTTCGATTATTCAAGACCCTTACTTCTCAAAATGAAGACCACTATTTTCTTATATTGAGGCCTTGGCTATTTAGGCTCACATGCATCCCAGTTTCAGTCCTTGGGTAAGCCTGATCTCCACTGAAAAGGTCAGAGTCTTTTGTGGGTCTGGCTCCTTATACTCCCATCTCAGAGGTTAGTCAGGTTGGAGTTAATATTATGAAGTACGATTATTTGAACAAAATATGAGGACAAGTAATTAAGAGGATTAAAAAGCTAATGAGGGAAAATCATATAATTTGATGCATTTCTACTTATGTGGAAATTATATTTTACTATTAGAAATAAAATTTCTTTTCTTTATATTTAGATACATTCACATTCAAAGCATGAAATTGTTTTCAATTCCACAGAGGTTTGAGATGTTACACAAGGAAAGGGTAAAGAGGGACTAGTAAAGATGATGGAATAAGAAGAAAGTAGTTAAGCTGATTCCTTTCTCATAATTATTCTACAAAAATCTAGAAAACATACCTCACCAATTCTGTTCAAGAAATCCAAGACAAAAATTATAATGAGTCCTTTATCCAACCTAGTTTGGTATAGGGAGACAGAGATAGAGGTCTTCAGAACTGGAATAGATTTTAGCTGGAAGAAGCAGCTTGGAGTCTTCTAATGAAAAGATCAGTGCAAGAAAGAGGTTCCAGGTCTGATTCAAAGGAGCCTGTGCAAGGAGGAGGAAGAAGTGTAAACTGATAACTCATTTTCTATGCTGTGCTGGATCACAGATCCCCTGTCAATTGAGGAGACCTGCAAGTAGGGTTGGCAATCAAAGATAAAATGGTAGTTTCAGGATATGTACTGATATGTTTTGATTAAGATGAAAGTACTGAAGCAAGTAGTAATTATAAGGTTCTGATCTAGAAACTGAACATGGTCTCAGATTCAGTCCCCAGCACAGTCTGAAACATGTAGCAAAATAACACTACCAACAACAAAATTCAGCATTAGTCTACTGGTACTCCAACTAGTTGTAAAGTGACAGATGTGTTACTTGATCTAAGGTCAGGAGGGCAGTGATCAGACTTTAACCTGGGTTAGATTATTTTTAAAAATATTTTATTTGTTTTCCAATTATATATAATAGTACTTTCTACCTATCATTTCTTGTAAGGTTTTGAATTTTACAATTTTCCCCCCCATTCTCCCTTCCCTACCCCCCCCCACAGAAGGCAGTTTGATGTTCTTTACATTGTTTCCATGCTACACATTGATTTAAATTGAATGTGTTGAGAGAGAAAATATACCCATAAGAGATAATAAAATTTTAGAGATAATAAAATCATGTAGTGCATAAGAAGTGATTACATAAATGAAAGAATGCAAGATAAAACAGTTGAAAAAGAAATGACAGTGTAAGGGGGGAAAGCTAGAAAAGAATTGAGAGTTGTGGAAGAAATAATTTGAAAGAGAATTAACACAGGATTTACAAATTTCTTTGAAGACTTCTTTAAATTAGAGTGGACCAAATAGAAGTCAATGATTCCATGAGACAACAATAAATATTAAATCCAAGACGAAAGACTAAAAAAAATAAAAGGATAAGGTATTATATAAAAAAATCAAATTGACCAGGAGAACAGATCATAGAGGGATAATTTAAGAATCATTCATTACCTGAAATCCATGACTAAAAAAGAGCATAAACATATATATTTTTTCCCCAAATAATCATAAAACTGTCTAGATAGCTTAGAATCAAAATGCAAAGTAAAAAGAGAATATATTCATCACCTCCTAAGGGAAGCCCCCAAAATGAAAACTCCAAGAAACATTTTAGTTAAAATCCAAAGTTTTAAAGTCAAGGAAAATAAGTTTACTGTAAGCAGACAGAAAGAAGTCCTTAAAATTTTGAGTAGTCAAAGTTATGACCACAAACAACTTAGCAGTTGTAACTACTTAGAGTTTTAATTCTAAGTTCATAGAATTTAGAATATTATATTGCAAGCGGCAAAAGATGTAGCCTTAAATCAAGAATAATTTACTCAACAAAATTGAGCCAAATCTTCTAGGGCAGATAGTCAAACTGGACTAGAAAGAAGGATCACTAAATCATAGGTCTGTATTTTTATTGCCACATTTTGACTTAGAAACCATTTATTAATATTGTGTATGCTTTATGGTATTTTTATTATTTTGTTAAATATTTCCCAATTACATTTTAATCAGGTTACCTGGAAGTGTAACAAGGTATACATCTGATTTGGGGGTGGGGGGGGGGGAGATGCTTTAATGAAGCAGAGAAATCCCAAGCATCCCTGATGAAAAAATCAAAGCTACATAGACATTTTGAAATACAAACATAGGTAAATATGTGAATGTAAATATAAGTACAGAATCATAAAGGACTAAACAAGGAAACATAATTTATATGTACTATGGAGAGATAAAACATATATTCCTTACAAAGCTATATCATTATGTATGGTAGAGTCCATGACTAGGGAGCCATGAACTGTATCTGTCAGGATTTGCACTGTATAAGTCTAATAGAGGTAGCACAGGTACATGCTTATTATATAACTCAATCCAGTCTGTGAGCGATTGTGCAGTTTGAGGTGAAGCACAGCTCTACTTCCTCTGCCTTCCTTCACCGCACATTCCTGTGATATTAGGGGTAATAGAAGGAGTTTAATAAGGTAGAATGTCTGGGAATTCTTTTCATGTTTTGATGTTCTTAAAAGAAGAAAGGGAAAGAAGGGAAAATGGAATACACTAGAGAATGGGAAAGGTAGAAAGATCATCTTACATAATTTAGTGAATAAACAGAATACACAAACAAAGATCATATACTTCCGGGATTATATGTAAAAGTCTGGCTTTGGGCATTCATAAATTTCCCCTTTCCAGTCTTACATCTTACATTGCATACTTTACCCCATTCTCTCTCATCCATCATATACTCTTGTATCTAGTTTCATTGGCCTTCTTGTAGTTTCTTGAACAAGACATTCCATCTCCCAACTCTAGGATGTTCCACTGGCTGTTACCCACATTTGGAATTAATTTCCTCTTCATCTCCTCCTTCTGGCTTCCCTGACTTCTTTCAAATTTAAGATAAAATTCTATCTTTTAAGGGAAGTCTTTTATTTCTTTTTTTTAAATAGTTTTTTTGGGAAATCTTTTCTAATTTCCCTGATTCCAAATTTTCCCTATTGATTATTGCTAATTTATATGGTTGTTTGAATGTTATTTACCCAATTAGACTGGGAACAACTTGATAGCAAGGCTTGTCTTTCACATTTCCTAGCACAGTAATAGCTGGTAATTAATAAATTTTATTGATATGCTGATTCAACAGGAAAACAAGAGAGAAAAATAGAAGATGAAGAATAAATAATGGAAATACCAGTCATAAGGAAATAAAAACTCTAGTTATGAATATTGAATCATAAAGAGGAAAAGAAAGAAAGAATAAGATCCTATGATTGGACTGGGCAGTGGAGCAGACATATTGCATCAAACCCAAGAACACTGATACTGAGCACTGCTTATTTCTTACCAACTTCTTCTTTATAAAGAGGGATGAGAAACTATAATCAATGCAATGGTTAACCAAGATTTAAGAATAACTTGATGGAATTTTTCTCCTTACAAAGAGTTGATGAATTTGAGGTATAATTGTGCTTTTATTTCTTTTTAATGGAATGGGGGAGTTGGGAGTGCTAATTTTTGTTAATTGAAAAATATATTTTTTTGATATGTAAAAAGTAACTGTCAAAAATCTTTTGTGGTAAGTTTCTCTGGTTAAGGTTTTGTTTCCAAGATATATAAGGAATGGATTCAAATTTATAAATGAGTCATTTCCAATAACAAATAGTTAAAGGATATGAACAAGAAGTCCTTGGGTGAATAAACTAAGTTATCTAATGTTGTTGTTCATTTATTCACTCAAGTCTAATTCTTTATGATATTATGAACTAGAGCATGACAGGCCCTTCTATCCTCTACTATCTTACAAAGTTTGTCCAAGTTCATGGTTGTTGCTTCCATGTCACTATCCATCTCATCATCTGAAGACCTTTTCTCCTTTTGCCTTCAATCTTCTCAAACATTAGAGTTGTTTCCAAAGAGTCTTGTCTTTTTGCTTTGTGGTTAAATTATTTTTCAGCTTTCAGTATTTGTCCTTCCAATGAATACTCTAAAATAATTTGTTTTAGTATTGTATGTTTTGATCTCTTTGCTGTTCAAGAAATGATTGAAAGTCTTCTCAGCACCACAATTTCAAAGTTTGATTCTACTCAACTTTCCTTTCAATTCATCTCTCAAAGTCATACATTACTTCTGTAAAACACATAGATTTACCTCTATGGACCTGCAAATTTGCCTTAGCTTTCCTTCCAAGGAATAAGTATCTTTTAATTTTTGACTACCAATGGCTGTCTGCAGTGATCTTTGAGCCCAAGAATATAAAATCTAAAACTGCTTCCATTTATTCTCCAGTGTTTTCCAGGAAATGATAAGATCAATTGCCATGATCTTAGTTTATCTTTAAGTTAAGTTTCATCAAGAGACTTCTTAATTCTTCCTTGCTTTCTGCCATCAGAGTAATAATATCTGGCATTTCACATCATGTACTCCCTTTCCTTCATCATACTCCTTTCCTACTCTTAAACCAATTAATTGTTCCAAGTTTGTTCTAACTGTTGCTTCTTGATATGCATACATGTTTCTTAGCACACATATAAGAGGATCTGATACTTCCATTTTTTAAATTGTGATCCACACAAAGTCTTTAATGTACTCAATGAAGTAGAAATAGATATTTTTCTGAAACTCCTTTGCTTTCTCCATAATGCAGTAATTATTTCAGTCTCTCGTTTCTTTGCTTCTTTGAAAACCAGTCAGCTTGCTTTACATATTGCTAAAGCCAAGCTTGCAAAATCTTGAGCATAACCTTGCTGGCATGTGAAACAAGTGCAATTACTCATTAATTTTCCCATGCTCTGGCATCACCCTTCTTTAGGATTGGGATATAAACTGATCTTTTCCAATTTAGTGGCCACTGAGTTTTCCATATTTGTCAGCATATTGAATAATGATGGGATTTTAAATAACCTCAGCTGGAATTCTGTCATCTACACTAATATTATTATCAATGCTTCCTAAGGTCCATTTGACTTCATTCCCTTGGAAGTCTGGCTCTAGATCAATAACCATACTATGGTGATTATTAGTGATGTTAAGATATTTCTTTTTCATATTCTTGCCACCTCTTCTTAATATTTTCTGCTTCTATCGATCTCTACCATTTTTGTCTTTTATCATGCCCATTTTGCATGAAATGGTTCCTTTGATAACTAATTTTATTAAAGAAATTATAGTCTTTCCATTTAAAAAAAATCTATTTTCATTGCTCATCTAGGAAACCTTTTATCTCTCCTTGGTATTCTCTAGTATTTTATATTCAGTTAAGTATGTTGCATGTTTTTCCCTTTCTCTTTTCTCCTTCTCTTTCCCTTTCCTTCTTTCCTCAACTATTTGTAAAGTTTCAACATATAGCCATTTTACTTTCTTGCTCTTTTTTCTTTGGAGTTTTTTTTTTGTTGTGACTAATTATCTATAACCATAGTTTTAAAAATGGAGATTAAACAACTCTGAGTCTCCATATCATACTTAGAAGATTGTAAAGGAAGACAAAAGTGGAGAATTATGATATTGGAGGGGCACATTCATGCATTGTTAGTTGAGTAGTTAATTAGTCCAGTCATTCTAGAACATAATTTGCAACTATATGGTCCCTAAATTATTAAACTCTGAATGTTCTTTAATATCATTATATCATTAATAAGTCTGTAGAACTGTACTCCAGAGAGTTCAAAGAAAGAAGAAAAGAATCTTTTTCATCCATCTTTTTCTCTCTCTTATACCTACATACAGAGATATATTTCGCATTAGTTCTTTTAGTGGTGGAAAAGAACTAGAATCTAAGAGGATGCCTCTCAAATGACTGAAAAAAATTAAGAAATAACAATATAATTGAACAACCTTGTGATAGAGGAAATTGTGCAAATGATGACTTAAGAGAAATCTGGGAATCTTGTGAAATGATGCAAAATTAATTGAGAAGAATCAGTAGAACAATTTGCCTACTAACTATAACATTTTAAAGATAAACAACTTTGAGACTTAAGAACTCTGATCAATGCAAAGACAAAACATGATTCCAGAAGACTAATAATGAAAAATACTCCTTATAGAAAGGTGAGAGTTTCAAGATGCAGAATGAGATGCATTTTTAATAAGTCCAATATGGAAATTTTTTTGCTTGATAGTGTATTTTCCTTACAAGAGTTTTCTTCTTATTTTTCCAGTGGGAAATATAAGTGAGGAGGAAAAAAATAAAAATTTGTTATAAATACATAAAATAAACTATATGTCATCATATATATGTATGTAAAATAAAATATGTCATCATCAGTTGAAGATAGGATTATCTTGGGTCAGTCCTATGCTCTTGGGTCACATTATACTCTTTCAAATATCTTTTCTCTCAGGTCTCAACTATTGGCACAAACAGAACACAAGGATATTTCAAAGAATACTTATATTGCCAGTTTGGTTTTTTTCTTCTGTATGATAAAAAGAGCAAATGCCTAGAGGGATAGAGAACTCTTGCCACTGAGTAACTGAAAAGAAATAGAAGAGTGAAGAGATCCAAAACTTTGCTTGCCACTGAGCAAACTATAAAAATACAGTATGAAGCCCAGCAGGCTTCTGCAAACAAAGTGTTCCTTTAAGTTAATTAGTATTATATAGAAAATGAACTCTTCTGCTTATTTACAAAGCTACAGATTTATGTAAAGCAAAACCAATTATACTTAATGCCTAAACTATTCCAGGTGCTCAGTGACAGTGTTGCTAAGCACTAGAGATTAAGCTACTCTTTGAAAATGTCTTGCTCTAAATGGAAGAATGCATTGTAGCTGCATTTTTAGATATTATTAATATTGCCAAATTTTAGTTTTTTTGTAGGGTTACTGTTGGGTAACAATTCCATAGCTTAACTTGTATGATATATGAACAACAGGAGGCTTAATATTTGTTTTTTGGTGTTTTTTAAACTACAGTCTATATGCTAATAAATCACAAGAAAATTAAGAAGAAAAAGACAAATTCCCAATTACATTAAGAACTATTGAGTAATTCCTAACAAAGGTCTGAGAGTGTTTTGACCATCTGATTTCCCTTTAGAAATCAATTTTACAATGGTACATTTTGACTTCTGCAATAAAAAAGATCTCTTTTTTATGTAATGAAGACCCATAAAAGTCCCAAGGAGAGTATTTATGGCTTTTTATTTTATCCTTAAAATAGAATTGGTAGAGAAAAAGAAACACCTGGAATTTTATAGCAGTAGCTTGGCAAAATGAATATTTTGCCACCACACCAAGTCAAGTTTCACATATCTTTTGTTTTACAAATCTAGAATCTTTTATATACACTCTAAAGGGCTTTATTACTGTCACAGTAATAGTAAAGTTTACGAATCTTGTGATTAAATAGCAGATGCTGATTTCATAGGCCAAGATGGCAGAGTAAGCAGTAAATCACTGCAATGCTCCTGTATTTTCCTCCAAATAACCATACAATAAGGTGGCTCAGAAAACAGACCACTAGCCCTGGAATCAGAAGGACCAGAATTCTAATCTGACATCAGACATTTGACATTTACTAACTGTGTGACTTTGTATAAGTCACTTAATTCTGATTGTCTCATATCCATGGACATGTCATTGTGATTAATATCTGACCATTGGCTCCAGATGACTCCAGAGGAGAAAGTGAGACTGGTGATTTAGCATAGAAACCCCTCATTAATTCACAGAACTCACCAATTCACTTGCTTGTCATGGTATCACCTCCCTGATGTCATAGTCTTCTTTGAGAAAGAAGAATTAAAAAAATCAACACAAAATAGCACCCCAACACAAATTCTGGGGTAGCAGAATGAGCAAATAGGGCAAAACAATCTTTTAGCTCAAGAAATTTGAAAGATTGTCAAGAAAGGTCTGCCTCATGGGTTAAAAGGGATACCAATCCAGTCCAGTAAATGTTCCAGAAAGCCAGTAGGAGAGCCAGTCTCAGCAAACCAGTAGGCTATCTTGAGCCTCATTGTGATGGAGCAGGTAAAGACCAACACCAGGAGGTCCCCCCCCACTCCACATGGCACAGTTTGCAAGACAGCTGACAGCCTTCATCTCTTTCATTTACTTCAGTGTAGCCCTAAGTAAACAGCCTTCCTCCCATGGCCAGACCTTCAGGTGTTTCAGCATAGACATCCTCCAGGTGCTCCTAGTCCTCTATGTGCTTCAGCATAGACCTGGATAAACAGATACCAACTCTATGGGTACTTTAGCAAACAGGTAGCTGTTAGTCCCAGCACCCCAATCCTACCCCAAAGGCATCGTAGCTCTGGACAAACAGAAAGCCTTCAATATCCAGACCACTAAGTATCCCTGAGAAAATGCAGAAACACCCTATTTGTCTCAGCACATGCCAGACACTACCACTAGAACTAAGCCTATGACCTTCAGCTGTGCCAATCATTCCATACCTTATGGGAAAAACAACTAACCTGGAAAATAGATCCAGAATAGAGACAAAGTTAGAATAATTGGGCTATCTTAAAGACATAATCAAAAGGAAGACTTGGATAGCATGTTTTGAGAAATTATCAAGGAAAACTACCCTGGTATCCTGAAACCAGAGAGCAAAATAGGCATTGAAAGAATCCACTGATGATCTCAGGAAAGTGATGACAAAATTAAAAACTCCAAATTCTAGCCAAATTATAGAACTATTACATCATGAAAAAATATCACAAATGGCCAGAAAGAAATAATTCAAATAGTGGGAAGGCAATCTATATTCAAAGAGATCATCAAAAAAGGAAAAAGAACTATATGTGCAAAAAATTTATAGCAACCCTTTTTGTTGTAGCAAAATATTGAAATTTGAGGGGATGCCCATTACTTGGAGAGTGATTGAATAAATTGCATACACTATTTGAATGGAATGCTATTGTGCAATAAGAAATGAACAGGAAGAATTCAGAAAAACCTGGAAAGACTTTACAAAATGATGCAAAGTGGAAAGAACAGAACTATGAAAACATTGTACACAGTATCAGCAATATTGCTACCTAAGGATCAGCCTTGAATGATTCAGTTCTTCTGAACAACTCCAAAACAAGTACAAAGGGCCTGGAAAGGAAATGCTATCTACATCTAGATAAAGAACTTAAAGTAGATTGAAACACTTTTATTCACTTACTTTGTTGGTTTTTACTTTTTTCCTTTTGATCTGTTTGTTCCTTCACAACTGTGACTAATATGGAAATGTTTGAAATCCTAGAATTTGTATAACCTCTATCTAATTGCCTACCATTTTTGGAAGAGGAGAGGGGAAGATAGGAGAAAACTTTGAAACTCAAAATCTTGTAAAAATGTATGTTAATATTATCTTGATATAATCAGGAAAAAATAAACTTCCTTTAAAAATAAAATTAAATAGCAGATGCTTTAGAATAAAATATCTCATCTCCCCTTTCTTGCCAGCATCAAATTGGAAATCAGAAATGAGTTATCTGACTTTCCAGAGCTCTGTCACTGCAAAATAATCACTTTCTCTGTAAATGGAATACTACAGATATCAAAATCAGTATCACATTACAAGTGGAAACAGAATGAAACTTGGGACTAGAGATTTCCTTCTAGCACCTCTGCTCTGCTTAGTTACTTTGGAAAGTTTTCTGGTCAGTCAATAACCCCATGATTTCCCTTCAGTTCTTTTTTTTCTTTTTCTTTAGTTTGCATATTTTCATTAATTCATATGAACATGACAAATACTACACAGTCTGAAAGTCATCTTTTTTGATCATTGGTTCTTTAAGGGGAACTTGACCTTTAAACTTGGATCATATTTTCTAATCATTCAATTTAAATCTTGGTTAGGGTGATATACAGGTAATATAGATATATAATTGCTATCCTCAGAGAAATCTGCTATAAGATAAAAACAATAAGATCAATATTATGAAGGGTTTTTTCAAGGCAAATGGGGTTAAGTGGCTTGCCCAAGGTCACACAGCTAGGTAATTATTAAGTGTCTGAGACCGGATTTGAACCCAGGTACTCCTGACTCTAGGGCTGGTGCCTTATCCACTGCACCACCTAGCCGCCCTTGAAGGTTGCTTTTCAGTAGCTATGCTCTCTCTACCTAAGGAATACATTAGAAATCTTCAATTTGAAAAGAAATATAATATATAGAATATAGGAAACTATTTTGTGGCATGATTAATTAATTTAACCATTCATCCAATACAATATGCATGTGTAAGCATAATTGTAAAATCTAAATTAATTTTTTAAAATTATTTTTATTTTCAGTTTTATATTCTCTCCCAATGTCCATTCCCTCTCTTATCAATTAAGCAAGAAATGCAACAGATATTATACATATGAAGTCAAACAAAGCAACATCTAAATTTTTATGTCTTTACAAATAAAACAGAAAAAAGTGACATAAATGACATAAATCTCAAAAATATTTGTTCTTAGAAGATACTCAAAACACTCAGCCTGAAGGTTACACATCAAAAATACTGTGATGACAAGTCTCATCTATTTTTCACAAGATTGTTTCATTAGAATCAAAAGTGGAAGAAAATTCCATGATACTGTCATAACATTTTAGATATTGGTCATTTTGTAGAAGTGTTTCTTCAAGATGATGTCTTCTGATTCTCTGGTCATGAACTTGATCTAGGTTATAGTATCTAAGAATAAGGGGAAGGAAGAGAAAAAGGAGGAAGAGAAGGAAAGAAAAAAGAAGATGTTACTATTATTACTACTGTTTAATATTTTCCTTTATTTAAGATAAGCTCTGAGGCAAGTAAACATAGCTACTTCTTCCTTTGTAACAATTGACAGCTGATCTAAAATGCACCATCAATTTGAGGAAAATGGATTTCTAATTCTACAGAGAAATTATAAGAAGAATTGGATGATATTGGATAAATTATTTAATCTTATTTTCTTCAGCAATAAATGTGGGGAGAGGTTTAGATGGTCTTTAAAAGTCTCTTCCATATCTAAATCGATTATTATATATTATATTTTAAAATTCTGTAGGATAAATTAGCCATATGGAATGGTAAGATTTTAGGACTAGCAATCTAACAAGAGAAAGAGAAACAATCTGTTGAGAAAAAGAAATGGGGGTGTATTTAAAACAGAGGCCCTTAAAGTAGAGTCCATGGGTAACTTTTAGGAAGTCTTTGTGTTTTGTTTATATGTATATTTTTTTAGTTTTTTTTGCAAGGCAATGGGGTTAAGTGGCTTGCCCAAGGTCACACAGCTAGGTAATTTTTAAGTATCTGAGGCCAGATTACTCAGGTACTGCTGACTCCAGGGCCGGTGCTCTATCCACTGCGCCACCTAGCCGTCCTTTGTTTTTATTTTGATAACTATATTTCAGCATCATTATATTCCTTTGGAATTCTAAGTACATTATTTGAAATATTTTAAATCTATTTTGAGGACAATACCAAAACATCTTAAAACCCCCAAAACTCCTTGTCTAAAGTGTGAGCAATGTGGAAGTCTGGAGAATACACCAATCAACTTGGAAGTTAAGTAGGTAGGTGAGTAGGGTGAGTACAAAAGACAAGATGATCATATAAGAATTATGTCAGGAGCACTTAAGTTCAAAATGAAATGATTCTGATGAAGAAATGAGGCTTTAAGAACTATATTGATGTTAAACACAATTGTACATGAACAACCTACATCAAACTGTTAACTACCAGAGGGAGAGGAAATTGAAGGGTGGGTACTAGAAAAATGTGGAACTCAAAAGCCTACAAAAGGATGGATATTGAATACCATCTTTGCATGTAATTGAAAAAAGTAAATTAAAAACTTTGTTTTCAGTATAATGGTTTTATACACACATGCACACACACATAAATATAAAAGAAAACTCTCAGAATTTCAAATGGAGTCAATTATATCAGAACATGGTTATCAAACCACATAAAACAACATAAAATTCTTTTAAAAGATGGATCCATAGGTGGGGACACCTGCTTGGTGGGGATGCTATGATAACTAAAAACTCAGAGAAGGAAGAGCCACTCTATTATTTTAAGTCTTTTTTCTCTGAAAAAGAATTTGGATTAAAAAGAGAAGAACAAAAATGACACGGGTATTTGTATCCTAGATAAATAAGGGGATGGAAGGAAGTACTTGACTAACCTTAATGGTTTCAAGTCCCAGCAACCTAAGTGACAAATGTCCTTGCTTATTGAAGGAATCAGAAACTAGAATTGCTGAACCCCTGTCAGTAATCACTGTAAAAGAGCATAGATGAGAGAAGTTCTAAAGCACTGAGGACAAAGCAATGGGAAGGGAGCTGAACATGCAATCTGTAATGCCAGAGAGTTTGGCTTTGATTCCTGGGGGGAGAAAGAAAGTCAAACAAACCCTAGAACATATTATTAAAGAAGTATTTAGCGAATATCTCATAAAGAAAGAGGTGATCATAAAGAGCTAAGCATACTTCATCATTCCACACTATCCATATTTCCTTTTGCTGATAGGATTGTAGACCATGAGAATGTTTTAGATAAAATTTATCTATATTTTACCAAACTATTTAAAAATAAAGTCTTTCATGATTTTCTTGTTAGAAAGAAGAAATGCACACTACCCAATACTATAACTGGATAGGTTCAGAACTGGCCAAATAACAAGACACAGAATCATTAATGATTTGAGGTTAATTTGGAAGGATCTTCATTGAATATTACAACCCCTACTTTGCTCAGGGACTTGTGTTTGCTTTAACCACTTAACAAGTATGTCAACACCATAGGGGAAAAGCATAGAAGGAAGTTTTCCAAATTTATCAATGATGCAGAGCTGATCGGAAAAATTAGCAGAAAGTCAAGAATCAAGAAGAAGTTGATAGGCTATAATTTTGGACTTTATCTAATTGTATGAAATTTAAAAGAGATAAAGAATAAATCTTATACTTAGATTAGGAAAAATACCCTTGGGGCAGCTAGTGGTGCAGTGTATAGATAACAGGCTTGGAGTCAGGAGGACTGGAATTCAAATCCAGTCTCAGACACTTAGTAATTGCCTAGCTATGTGACTTTGGGCAAGTTACTTAACCCCATTGCCTTAAATAAATACATTTCTTTAAAGAGAAAAATAGCTTTACAAGTAGGAATGTAAGAATCATGGCTATATAACAGTTGACTTGAAAGAAAGATCTTGGGGTTTGGTGGACTGCAAACTCATTATGCGTAAACAGTTTTGTATATTGTCCAAAAAATACATTGTGGATTGTATTAAGATGAGCAAAGGAAAATTAGAATAAAGAAGAGATACAATACTATATCTTTCTGGATTAGTTCACCGTTGTTGTATTGTGTGCAGTTCTGGACATAAAACTTTAGGAATTTCACTGAAAAATAGATCAGACACAAAGAAAGGCAACTAGAATGAAGAAACCTCTTGAAATCTATTTTAGTTTCAGGATTGGTTAAAAGAATTAGAGATGTTCAGCCTGGAGAAGAAGAAGGTGATATGATAGACATCTTCAAGTATTTGAAGAATTGACATCTCATAGAGTGATCAAATGTTGCTGTTTGTTCTAAGTGGCAGAACTTACAAAGATTTATTCATAATTAATATGAAAAAGACTTCCAAATAGTTAAAGCTATCCAAATCTGGAATAGACTGCTTGAAAAGGCAGTGACTTCCTACTCATTTGAGATAGTACAGAATAGCCTGAGTGTTTATTTGTTGGGGCTACTATAGAGAGGATTCTTTTTAGTTATAGGATATACTAGATGGTCCTTATGGTCTCTTACAACACTGAAATTCTGTGAGTCTGTGATATCTGCATATCTAGAAATTCAAAATCCATTGTTGTGGCAGGGGAAAAGAAATAGGAAGAAGAAGAAAAACAGATTCAGAATTGGAAGAATGAATAGGGTAGATAAGAGATGGCAAGAAGAAAAGAATTGGGTGAATAGTATAGAATGATTTTGACATTTGATTGATAGCTTTTAGATGGGTGGTGGGACTGGGAGCAAGTAGAGGAAGCATAGTTTAATTATATGTATTTAAGTAGGGGAATATTCCTGAATTAGTGAGTTGGATTGATGGGAGTGGGAATGAGGATGTATAAATGGAAGAAGAGAGATAGTGCCATAATCTCAAGTTGTTGCCTAAATGGTCCTTCTTAGGCTTCTGCTGATCTTGAAGTGGACACTGCTATTTCAACCACATAAAGGTAAATGCATAACATAGATGATTGGTGATAGGAGCCTGAACGAAGGGTAAAGCTGTATGAGTAGAGAGAAAAGGTAAGGTGCAAGAGAAACTATGGAGGTAGAAATTGCAATATTTTTGACTTATTGTCAACATGAGAAGAACAAAAGTAAGAAACTAAGAGTTATGCCAAGATATTGCTTTTTTAATGAACTTGATGTTAATTCCATATCCTGACTCAGTCACACTTTGAGATGGTTATACTTTTGATCTTTCTATCACCTAATAATTGCATTCCTGGTTATTTATTTAATGATATTTACTTATAATGCCAATTACTGCCAATTACTATAATTCTTATAATCCACATGATGATTCTTTTCTTTTAAAATGTCAATTTTTAATATAGGAAAAATGTACTATTTTATATAGACTAGAATTGTACAAAACAGTATTTTATTGAAAAATTAATGCAAAACTAAAAATCTAGATTTCAGTTCATTTCTCTGACTAATCTGTATTACATTGTGCTAGTATGTTCATTTTTCTATCCATTATAGACAGAATTCTTATTGGTTTAGTGATTGTTCCAGGACCAATATTTCACTGAATAAGAAATTGTTCCTACCACCACTGTCTAGTATTTAATTAGGTACTTACCTATGTGAAATGCTCCAGAATCCTAGGATGTTCAGCAACATTAATGATGCCAGAAAGAAGAAAGAGTTTTCTAAATTGCCTTTGTTTAATGCATTTGGAAACCAATTGCCTGTGTAGAACAAAGGTAATTATTATTCAACTCCAAAGGAGTTACTATGACTAATCATTACACAATCCATAGAACATGGTTTGATTCAATAATGTCAACAAAATTGCATCAAAGTTCAATTGTTGCTATTTAGTTTTATTTATAACAAGCAATCACATAGACCAGGCAGGACATTAAGAATATTTTCTATTATCATTGAAGGTCAGAAAAATTTAACCTCAGATAGCAGTCTAAAAGTCAGGACATTTTGATATTTATTCAGATTACATTGTTATCTGTGTGAACATGGACACTTCACTTCCTTTTTCTGAATTTGTAAAATATTTGTAAAATAAAGTTAGCAAACAGTGAATGATTATATATTAATTTTCCAGGCACTGTTGAGGCTTGAGGGAGGGTGGGACACAAAAAGAGGCAAAAGACAGTTCTTGCCCTCAATAAGCATGCAGTCTAATCGGAGAAGATATATGCAAACAAATATTGAGAGCCTACATTATAAGGATGGGAGAGAGTCAAGGAAAATAGTTGGACTTCCTTGTCCTGGAGAGGGAGTGATGTACAATGAACCTGGAAAGATAGAATAGTACCAGGTTCTGAAATGCTTTACAAAACTAAATAGAAGGGTTTAAATTTGATTCTAGAAGTCATGGATAAGTTATGGGAGTTTATGGACTAGGACAGTGACATAATCAGATCTGCACTTACAGAAAATTAATTTTACGGAAGTGTGGAAGATGTACTGATTTTCTAAGTACCTAGGTAATTGGTGATAAGAGCCTGAAATAAGGTGATAGCTGTATGAGTAGAGAGAAAAGGTAAGGTGCAAGACATACTATGGAGGTAGAAATTGCAATATTTTTTGACTTATTGGCAACACGGGAAGTATAACAGTAAGAAACTGAGAGTAATGCCAGATATTGCTATTTAAATGAACTTGATGTTAATTCCATATCCTACCTCAATCACATTTTGAGATGGTTATACCCTTGATCTTTCTATCACCTAATAAGCATTTCACTTCCATACTTGTGAACTCTGAAATTCCTTTATCTGATCATAAGTTTTAATTATTCTGTATTTCCCTCAGCCATATGACTTATAATCTTGTTCCTCTTTATGACCTTTATTTCCTTCATTGCTCAGTTCATTTCTAGTTCAATTCTCCACTGGCCATACTTTCTTCACTTCTCTATTTGACCCCTTGGTGTGTCAATTTAATTTTACTCAGTCTTCTAAATTTGAGTCTATTACCTCCTTATTTCATCACTGATCAAGCCTTGCTCAAACCTTGTATTACTTTCACAATTCATTGCTATCACTTTTATTCATACGTTGCTGAATGAAAGTAGAGAAAAATCATAAAACCATATTGACTGGTGCCATTACAAATTTATGTTACATCATCTCGACTGGGTCTTCACTTGAAACAATTAAATTTTTTATACCTCTTTAAGCAATTCATTATTCCACTCATCACAATAGCTATTCCAAATCTTTTCATTCCTCCTAAATTTTTCCATGGCATCCTTTCTGTCAACTTTTTACCTTCTTCATACTGAATAGAAAAAAGTTAGGTCATTCCTGAGAGCTCTATCTTCTCCTTTTCTCCTCAGTGTCATATCATTGAAATGTATTACCTTACTAGCTCCTTTGTCTTTGCTCACCTACCTCTCCTTGCCTTGGAAAACAACTCTAAATGCATATGTGATATTATATCCTCTCTTTTTCAGGAGATCATTCCATCTCTCATTCCTATTCTCTTACTAATTTTCAATTTCTTCTTGTCTGTCCACTGTTTCTTGCTGCCTGAAAACATGTCCATGTGTTTCTTTCTATTCCCCCCTAACTCTGCTTAAAAAACCTTCCTATGATCACGCTATTCTATTAGCTATTGCCCTATACTTCTTTGCTTTTTATGGCTAAATTCCTTGAGGAAAGATCACTACAATTTGTGACTCTAGTTCTTCCTCTTTCAACTTTCTTCTAAATCTTCTGCTGACTGATTTCCAGGTTCATCACTCAATTGAAAATACTTCTTTCGATGATGCCAATCATCTCTTAGTTGACAAAATTAATGGCCTTGAGTTCGGTGTGGTGGTGCATCCCTTTCTCTTCTCTAATACAGCCTCTAACCTGGTGGAGGTTCTCATTACTTCACTTCTGGACTATTGCAATAGCCTTCTGATTGGTTACCCTGTCTCATCTCATACCATTCTAATTGATCTTTTACTAACTTGCCAAGCAGATCTTATAGAATAGGTAGGCTTGATTATATTATTCTCCTACTCCATAAACTTCAGTGACTCCCTATGTTCTCCAGGATAAAGTATATAATCTCCTCTGTGTTTTTAAATGACTTTATTGATTTCCCTTAATTCTAATTCCCTCATCTGGTGACTTCCCATTTAGACTGCTCAAATCATGTTTCATTATTTTTATGCAGAACTAGATAGCTTTAGAATGTGAGTTACTTGAGAGCAGAAAATAGATTTTTGCTCTTTCTTTTTATCATCATAGTTTAGCATAAAGCCTCCTATATAGTAAACACTTAATACTACTTGACTGATTTTTTTCTCCCATTAGTATGTAAACTCCTTGATATCAAGGGTTATCTTGATTTCTTTTATTTGTATCCCCAGCACTTAGTCCAGTTCTTGTAACATAGTAAATAAATAATAACTGCTTAATCTATTTACTTATCTATTATTTGTCTACCAATCTACTGATCATCTATATTTTTCTTTTCTTTGAACCAATCTTAGCTAATCTCATAAAAGCCAGTCTGGCAATAAAATGAGGGATTTTTTCAGCATCAGCCAATCTCAGAGAGAACATACTAAATAATAAAAGGACTTCTCTATATGTTAGTGGATTGAATAATTACATCAAGCGAATTATCAATCCTTGAAATACTGAAACATAGATTATTTATGCATAACATATCATTAACTTATATATGATCATGACCTGCACTAAAAATCTATCTTTTCAAGAGTAAGAAGTAAACTTAAGTTTTTGTATATCAATCCAGTGGAGTACAAGCCAGTCAATCAGTAAAATTTATTGCGCACCTAATATATGTAATGTGCTGTGTAAAATATCATCTAAAGAGAGGAAATCCAATGGGATTTTAGTTGGGACTTGGAGGGCAAACTTGGAGGATCAAAGTCACCTAATCTGAGAAAAAATCACAAATCTGAGGTCCAGTTTAATTAAATTTGAGAGACTTATAAGCAGAGGCCTGGACTCAAAGTAATTATTGCACAGTCTAATAGTGGAGACAAAATGAAAACAACCATTTAAAAATAGAATATATGCAGGATAAATTGGAGTTAATCAATACAAAGAAGATACTAGCATTTAAGGGGATCCAGTAAAGGTTTCCTGTAGGAGAATATATATATATAAACATACACATACACATACATATTCATATGCATATATATCAAAGTATATATAATATATATGTATATATTTTATATATATGAAATTTACTTGCACACATATGTCTACATATAATACATTGCTCAGTCATTTTCTCAGTCATATCCGACTCTTTGTGACCTCATTTGGGGAATTTTTGGTTGAGATACTGGAGTGGTTTGCTATTTCTTTTTCTAGTTCATGTTACATATGAGTAAACTGAGGCAAATAAGATTAAGTGATTTGTCTGGAGTCTTACAGCTATTAAGGGTCTGAGGTCAGATTTAAACTCAGTAAGATGAGTCTTCCTGATTTCAGTCTTGGTATTCTATCCATTGTGCCACCCAGTTTCCCTTCTTTATGTACATACATACATAAATACATACATACATACATATATACATACATACAATACACATTTTAGACTATTATAATACAATTTTCACTCATAATACATCTGTTTTATTTTATGAATTTAAAAATATTATTGTCAAAAGGGGTCTATACTTTTCATCATACTGATAAATGGGTTTTTGCTACAGAAAGGTTAATACTCTCTGCTCTAAATGATTATTCCCAAAAGGACAAGGACTCTATATGCTTCAGAGAAAAAACAAAACCAATTATTCTTCTTAGATCATTCTAGACCATTCTGATATATAAATAGAACAGAAGTTTACAGCATTTGAAAAGATTCATGAGACAAAGTTCTGACTGATTTTTTTTCATATTGTACTAGAATTTAAGAAGTAATATGGGATATCAAGGTAAAGCTCTGGAAAGAGTATACCCTTTTACTAAAAGTAACTGGCACTATTTCTCAAGATAGTTGAGGAGAGTTATATAAGAGTAGAAATCTAGGCATTTGGCTTTAGCACAGTTTCAAGGAGAGGGTTTCAAGGAGAGGTTTCAAAGGAGAGGGAAGGCTTTTTTGGACTAGAGAATTGTATCCTTTCATATCATAATGTATTGGAAAAACCAATCAGTGATTAAAGCTTTTGTTTAGAGAAGTATAGAGAATAGTGAGAAGTTTTGAGTGATCTGCTCAAAAAATGTCTTTAAAGTCAAGGCCAAGAAATTCTTATCTATGCTAATCAAATATTTATTAAAGATGATAAAGAAACTGCCTATCTTTGCCAAGTTAGATATTATAGGTTCTATGGAGAACATGATAAGGTAGGAGACTTTTACATCATTACACAACTGAAAAGAACCATTGAGAACCTCTGGTGCCACTTGTAACCAAATAAGAATCCCATTCTTGATGGTCAATTTTTGCTTAGTTATCAATTTCATGCAAGAGAAAGTCCAATCTAAGTTTTTCCCTCTAGTATCAAGAGCAGAAAACTTCAAAACTCTTCACTAATATAACTCTTCTCCACTATAAACATCCTCAATTATGTTAATCTATCTTCATATGGAATGAACTTCAGGTAGTATCTACTATTTTGGTTGCTCATTCTTCAGCTTTTCAACATTCTTCCTAAAGTATGGCTCTCAGAATTAAAACTATATTCTAGAAATAATTTGACCAACACTGGATGTAGTGAGCTGGTTTTGAACAATATGCTTCTACTTCAGTATGATTGCATCAACTTTCTACTAAACATCCTCAGTTAATTTTCAAATTGCTATCTAGAAAATTCCCTTATCCTAATCTAGTGAAACTGATTGTTTAAACATAGAATAAAAATATACATTTATCTCTTTAAAATGCCCTTTATAATGCCATATGTAATCCAATGTTTTATACTGTCAAGAACGTTCTGATTTTCCAACACTATCATGCAATGTGTTCGCCATCCCTGCCAATATTGGTATTATTGTCAAGTTTGATAAGCATACCCATTTATGACTGTTAAAGATATATTAGAATTTTAGGGGGTACAAAATTTAAGAAATGAACAAGCAATAAAATTCATGACCTTAAATTACTAAATGAAAATGGACAAAGTATGAGCAACATAGGACCTGAGGGTGAATCTGAGGCAAATTTGACCACATGATTATCATTTAGACATGGTAAGATGCTACCTAAGATTGCTATGTGATTATAGCAATAGGGTAGGTATGTATTATTCAGAAAGAAAGATTTAAAAGTGTGAACAGGGCAGTATTTTCTGTTAAGAGGTCATAGAGTACTTATGCATAGAAATGAAGTCACTTGTTTGAACATTAATCTAAAGAAGCAAAAATCATTTTCAAGTATACTAAAAACAATTGCATGATTCTGGATAGCAGATTTCCCAGTCACCAATGGAGTGAAACAAGGATATATCCTTACTTCCAAAACTTTTACCATGATACTTTCAGCCATGTTATCAATGCCTTCACTGAGACTGAACATGGTGTCAAGGTCAGCTACCTTACTGATGGCAAATTCTTCAACATGAAAAGATTACAAGCAAAGACCAAAGTGGAGGGAGTGTTGTATGATCTTCTGCTTGCAGATGATTGTGCATGCAATGCAGACTTTGAAGCTTAGCTGCGATCAATTATCTGCTGCTTGTGCTAATTTTGGTCTAACAATTAACACCAAGAAAGCACAGGTACTCCATTAGCTGGCATCACACCATCCATATATGAAACCATTGTTTAAAGCAAATGGAGAAATTTTGAGTTCTGTGGACAAGTTCACTTACCTTGGCGGTGTTCTTTCCAGGGAGGTACACATTGACAATGAGGTTGACACATGCATTGCCAGAACTAGCTCAGTAGGAGGCTCCAAAAGAAAGTGTGGGAGAGAAGAAACATTATACTGACTATCAAACCAAAGGTCTGCAGAGCCATTGTGCTGACCTTATTGCTATATGTCTATGAAACCTAGACAGTCGACCAGCACCATGTCCAGAAACTGACCTGCTTCCATTTAAATTGTCTTAGGAAGATTCTGAAGATTACCTGGCAGGCAGAAGATACCAGTTCTTTCTCAAGCTAAACTGCCTAGCATTCCAACATTACTACAGAAAATGCAACTGTGATGGATTAGATATGTTATTAGAATGCAAAACATAACACTTGCCACAAAAACTATTTTATGGAGAATTCACACTGGGAAAGCGCTCACAAAGGTGATCAGAAGGAGTGATACCAAGATACCCTGAAGGTTTCACTGAAGAAATTTAGAATTGATTGGGCAGCCTGAGAGACACTGGCACAGGATTGCCCAGCACGGCAGGCCCTCAGCAGAGAGGGTGCTACACTCTATGAGGAAGGCAGAATTGAAACAACTCAAAGGAAATGTGAAATACGTAAGTGTAGAGTACCCACCCCATGTTCACATTGTGTCCAACATGTGGTAGAGTATTCCAAGTTCATTTTGGTCTGATCAGCCATAGTTGGACACACTGTAATTTATCTCAAACATAGTGATGTCATTTTGGCCTTCTTTGATAATAAAGGAAAAGAACCACCTAAAACCAACTTGTAAAGAAGGAATATAGATTGGCAATTACAGAAACAAAATCCAAGCCTGGAACAGTAGCATAGTGAAGACAGTGATTGACCTGTAATCAGGACAGACCTGGGTTCAAATCTGAATTTGCATACTTGTTAGTTGTGTGACTTTGGACTTAAGCCCTTGAAAATTAGTTTTCCCACCTGTAAAATGAAAATCATAATAGTGTCTACTTGACAAGGTTGTTCTGAAGATCAAATGAGATTATATATGTAAAGTTCATGGTAAATTTTAAATCATGTTCCATTAAGTGTGAGATGTTATGATGATGTGACCCCGGGATTCTAATCATCATAACACTTGGAATTTCCTTTCTTAAAAAGTAGAATATCTAATAATTTCTGGGAAAATCTTAATGATAATTTCATCTTTTGAGAAGTGCTATCCTGGTACTTCTCATCAACAAGGAGAAATTTGTTGCCCATATAGAAATTATGGAGACCTTCAGTGAAATTTGTAATTGGATAGAGATTAGTACTTGACTTGAGCTTCAGGAAACTCCTAGATGAGTGTAGGGTCACTTCTTTTTATTCATATTCAGTTCTGATTCAGTAATTTCTGAGTCATCAGTTTTTCTGGTTTCACAGTCAACTAGAATATTTTCCCTCATTACACAGGACCAACCAAGAATAAAAATTTACATTTATCCCTTTAAAATTCCATTCTATTAGATTCAGTTCTATATTTAAGGCTGATAAGAGCTTTCTGATCTCCATTGCTGTCACCCATCCTATTAGTCATCCTTTCCAACATTGGTATTATCTTCTAGTTTGATAATCATGTAATTTCTGACTGTTAAAGACAAACAGAACTTCAGAAAATTAAAAAAAATGGAGGAAAGGAGCCAGCAATAAAACTCATGACCTCAAATAGCTATCAAAGTCAATTGATGAGTCACTCTGTTGTCAGAAATTTGACTCTGCACAGTTTCCATGGGGTTGGATTAGAAGTAAGTATAGAACATTCACACATGCTGTATACATTTCCCTAGGAAGAGCAAAATATAACATGTCCCCTCTGTTGATAATATTTTGTACAACCAGAAAAATAAAATTTGTTATTGCCACTAGTACTTAGCATGAATTTGCTAAGTCAGACCTGTCTCGGGTCAATCTAATCTATTTGCTTGCTATTTAACATTATACTGGAATGAACTATAAAATATACCATTTAACATTGTCAGTTGACAGCTCTTAGGTGCTATAACTTTATTTTAGTAATTTTTAAGCTTTTACTGTTACTATTCAAACTCATGCAGATTTTTAGCTACATTTCCAGAGACTGAGTGAAAATAAGGAATACCAATCCATAAGAAGACACAATAAATGATTTTTTAAGCCTGTAATTGGATCATAATATTTTTGAGGTGGTAGTGACCTTGGAGAGTATTTAGTCCAACCCTATAATCTCACAAATGAGATTACATGATTTCTCCAAGGTTACAAGATAGTAAATGGAAGAGCTAATATTTGAACCCAGATCTTTTGAATCCAAATCCAGTTAATTATTTTTTTAATCAAAATTTAAATCCAATCTAGAAATTGAGGAAAGACAACTGGGTAGCACAATGATAGAATGCTGTGCCTAGAGCCAGGATAATCTGAGTTTAAATCTGACTTTAGCTTTTTACTAACTTTGTGATCTAGGGCAAGTCACTGAGTTGTTTGTCTTATCTGTAAACTTAGACAATTTTCTCATCTATAAAATGAGGTGGAGAAAGAAATGGCAACCCACCCTAGTATCTTTGCCCCCAAACCCTAAAAGGGGTAACAGAGTTGTACATGACTCAAAAACAGCAAAATAGAGTTCAGGGTAGCTTATCAAACTTGATAATTAATAAATGTATATAAGCAAAGTAATATTTTATTGAATTATAAACTTTATAAGAATATTCGGGGGACAGTTAGGTGGTGTAGTTGACAGAGAACCAGCCCTGGAGTCAGTAGAACCTGAGTTCAAATATAGCCTCAGACACTTAATAATTATCCAGCTGTGTGACCTTGGGCAAGTCACTTAACCCCACTACCTTGCCCAAAAGAAACCAAATCTAAAAAAAAAAGAATATTTGTCAGGTTAGGGTTTACTTAACTTTCCAAAATTGAAAATATATGGACAATGAATAAACTCCCAAAATAATTATTTGGAAAAGTGATATGACTCATCTATGCTAGTGACTTCATAATTTGTAATTCTTTTGTATGAGTACGTGTTACTTCTACCTTTAAGAATATAAACTACACGGGGGTAAAAATTGCTTCATTTTTTTCCTTTTCAATTCTAAGTACATGGTGCATGGTGGAACTTTTTTCTTTCCCCATCGACAAAGAAGTGATCTTAGTCTCAGTGAGGGAGGTGAAGTGAGTCAAATGCAGATCTCTGGGCTCCCCCGGTCTTGACTGCTACCATATTACTAGTTCCTTCCTGCTGACTGGCTCAATGACAAGCATGATCTTGTCGTTTTTTTTTTTTAGTTTTTTTTTGCAAGGCAAATAGGGTTAAGTGGCTTGGCCAAGGCCGTACAGCTAGGTAATTATTAAGTGCCTGAGACAGGATTTGAACCTAGGTACTCCTGACTCCGCGGCTGGTGCTTTATCCACTGTACCACCTAGCCACCTCCACCATCTTGTCTTAACTTGAACCACAAAATTTAGAGGTGGAAGTTGCCTTAGGGATAATGTAGTTTAATTTAATAATTTCTTTTATATTCTAAAGTGACAAAAGAGTAAATATGAACATTTCTAAATGAAGAAAAAATGGAATTTTAGCTTCTGTTGTATACATTTTGTTCGACTTTCTTTTTTCCACTACACAGCTTTTCTAGAGAGGAGAGAGAGAGAGAGAGAGGGAGAGAGAGAGGGAGAGGGAGAGAGAGAGGGAGAGAGAGAGAGAGAGGGAGAGAGAGAGAGAGAGAGAGAGAGAGAGAGAGAGAGAGAGAGAGAGAGAGAGAGAGACCCCTTTCTGAACATCCTGAACATCTGGCAGTGTGTTCTTCCAATGATCAGCAGGTGATGTCAATTAGTCAGCCACACTTAATTAGCTTCTTAAGGTGGCAGAGAAAGAGCTGCTAATGTAAATCATCCCTCAAAAAAATCCATAACCTACTCTTTCAGAATCCAGGGGAAAGTGTATTCAATCTTAGAGAACACAAGTGGAAAAGGAACAATCCATAACTTTTAGAAATCCTTTGGTTGAAGATCTCAAGGTATCTCCCTTTAGGATGGTATGGTTTTCTTCTGGATACGGAATTTGAATTTACCTTTGCTCTTTATAGCCAGCTGGTCCTCAGATTTTTTTTGTTTGTTTTTGCAAGGCAATGGGGCTTAAGTGGCTTGCCCAAGGCTACACAGCCGGGTAATTATTAAGTGTCTGAGGTCGGATCTGAATTCGGGTACTCCTGACTCCAGGACCGGTGCTCTATCCACTGTGACAACTAGCCGCCCTGGTTCTCAGATCTTAATGCAGATACTAATACTCAGCTGATCCACTTCTGGAGTCAGTGCATATATAAATCTAAATTTTCTACTAACTAAGCTAGGGGTGGGAGAAAGGAGAGTTCTGGAAGGTTAACAAGGCTGGAGTGCTCACGTTCACATTAGTATTTCTTCCATTTTCTTCTCCATATTATTTGAGACTAGATTTTATTTGAATAATTTTTTTCTTAAAATATGTGACTTTTGTTAACCTACAATAATCATTATTTTAAAATAAGTTAAATATTTTAAAATGATTGGTTTTTTATTTCAGATTTGACAGGTATTGAGAGATATAATCTATATACATGAATAAAAATGTTCTATGGTCCTCAATAATTTTTAATATTGTAAAGGGATCCTAAGCCCCTACATTTTGGAACTATTCTAGAAAACTACTTAAATTATGGAAAAGTCTTTGACCTACATTGGTAGAGGGAATTTCTGCTTCTGGGGGTACCCATATTAGTGAAATCACAAATCCAGTTTCTATGGCAACAAAAAAGTATTGCTATAAATATATTTGCTTATATAGATTCTTTTTCTCTTTCTTTGATCAAAAGACTAGTAGAATTATTTTGTAACTCAGTAACTTTTGAGGTAGAATTACAAATTACTTTCCAGAATGCTTGAATCTATCCATTTTCTATACCTATTCCATTTTTTGTCACTAGCATTATCTTCCCATATGCCACCTAATTCTCTCCCTTTTAAAAAACAAAGTTTTCCACTATAATAAATTTGTATAGTCACATAAAAATAAATGTGCCTATTGGCTTTAAAAGAGTGTCTCATTCCATAACCTCTGTTGACCACTTTTCTTAGTGGAGGTAAAGAATATGATTTATCAGCAGAGTTGTACAGTCATAATTAGCCAATGTAGTTTATATTTCTTAAATATTTGAGTTATTTTTCTTCAAAACATTGTATTCATATAAATCATTCTCTTGTTTTTACTCACTTTACTCTTTTTTAATTCTAAATAATCTTTTCAGATCTCTAAATTCCTTTCACTATTTCTTTTAGCCAATGACATTCCTTTACATTCATATACCATAATTTCATCAGGCATCTTTTAATTGATATAAACCCCTTTGCTTCTAGTTATTTGCTTCAACAAAAAAGGAACAATAAATATATCTGTTCATATAAATCCATAACCTTTTCTTTTGAACTTTTAGATGTCTAAGCCTAGTAGTGATAATTCTATAACTTAGTATCTTTTGGGATATCATTCCAAATTACTTTTAAGACTGATTGGATCAATTCACATCTCTAACAACAATGCCTAACAAAAGGCATCAGTGCATGTATCCTTCTATAGCTTTTCCAAAAACTATCATTTTCCTTTTTTTATCTTCTTTGCCAATCTTATGGTTGCATAGTAGAATCTCAGAGAATTTAGAGTTTTAATTTTCATTTCTCAGGGTCCAAAGTCATGGAGTAGCAGGAATAAATATACCTAAGATCCTCCTCATAATTCTTCCAGTTAGATCTAGGAAATACACTGGACTGAGTCTGATTTAGGAAATATATGAAAAAAAAACCATAATGAATTCTCCCTTTCCCTCTCCTACCCTAGCCCATGTCAACATAGGGAGCTAGACAGAAAGGTCTATAGACAATGGGCATAGACATCTAGCAGAGATGACTGAGAGAACAATTCATCTCAGGGAGACTATACACTAGAGCAAGAAGAGTTTTGAGTCACAGATCTCGGATTGACAGGGATGATGATTGATGCCTATAGATGGTGCTCCAAGGAAAAGAAATGTTCCAGGACCAAGATCAAAAAGGAGCAAATTCAGAAGCAGTATCTGTGGTTTGAACAGTAAGCTCTCAGTTCCAGCCTCTAGCCCAGTTTGAATCCTAAAGTAGAATAATTAGGGCAAGAATCCTAGATGGAAGGGAAGCTTGTGGGTCTGTCAATCTGAACCAGTAAGGCTTTTCAGTTTCAGGTTGAAAACCCAACGATGCAGATCTAAGTCAAGAACTTTCAGAGTTCAGACTAGGAGAGTAGAAATTGCACTGTTTTGAATCAGAACATATTGAGGGTATTGAAAGTTTGCAGGTTTTCAGTGGGCCCTGTCTTTGAGTTCCTGAAATAACTCAATTCTTTTTTTTTTTTTATTGTTTTTTTTGTAAGGCAAATGGGGTAAAGTGGCTTGCCTAAGGCCACACAGAAAGGTAATTATTAAATGTCTGAGGTCAGATTTGAACGCAAGTACTCTGGCCTCCACTCCACTATGCCACCTAGCCACCCTGAAATAACTCAGTTCTTGATGACTCAAGAATGCAGTAACAAGATCAATCTGAACTTCCTTCCTGGAATAGGCAGAAAACTAGAGGAATGAGAAAACTATAAAACAAGAAAAACTCTTTGTGCTAATAGGGCTGTTCAAGATGTAAACCCACAAAAAAGAGATTAAGTCAAAAGCAACTATAAGCAAATTTTAGAGATAAACATTCTATGGGAACAAATTCAAACAGAACTCCTGGAAGAGATGCAGAATAAAAAAAAAAGTTTGAAATGTCTTTATAAATGAAATGAGAGCACTAGAGTGAAGCATTTGAAAAACAAACGCTAAGTAAATAATTGGAAAGAGAAATAACAGCTTGATCCAAGAGGTACAAAACTTTTTTCCAGGGATTAAATTCTGAAAATTAGAAAGGACCAAAAAAAAGTTAATGAGTCTATATGACAAAAAGAAAGAAGTTAAATCAAAAGTTAATAAAAGAAAATTCTCATAGTAAGGATTTTCATTGTAAAAACAAAAACTTGGAAAACAGATCAAGAAGGGATAATTTTAAAATCATTGAACTACCAGAAAGACATAACTGAAAAAAAGCCTATATATCATATTTCAGGAAATCTTAAAAGAAAGATACCGAGATTTCTTATAACAGAGGGCAAGTAGAAATAGAATTTACTGTTCATCTCCTGAAAGAAACATCAAAATGAAAATTCCCAGGAAAATTATATCTAAAATTTTGAACAAGCAACCATAAGGAACTAAACAAGAATAAATGTTGACACTCTAATATGAAGAGATGATACATGTAAGCCATAAAATATATATGATTATCAAGAGTTATAGAGGGAATTTAATCAGACAGAAGACTTAAAAGTGGTTGTGTTATGCTTTAAAGAATGAAAAAGAAGGGAACCAGTCATATACTTGGAGGGAAAGAGAGAGGATGGGGAAAATTATCTTATAAAATCATGACTTACAAATAGAAGACTATACATACAAGGAAGCATGAACATCACTTTTCATCTCAATTGGTTAAAGGAATGAAATCTACATAGACAATTGGGGAGAGAAGCATTTTTCACTCAACATAAGGAAAGAAAAAAAGGAAGAAACAGAAACAAGATGGAAAGTAGATTACAGAAAGATTTAGTCCCAATTATCTGGGGTATCATCTATCTATCTATCTATCTATCTATCTATCTATCTATCTATCTATCTATCTATCTATCTATCTATCTAACTATCTATCTATCTATCTATCTATCTATCTATCTATCTATCTATCTACTTGTCATCACTCTCTCTCTGTATATATATATACATGTATATGTATACATGTATATATCATATGTACATATGTATCCAGCTATATAGTACAAAGACCTGAAAACCTAGAGTTATTATTCAGTCATGTTCAACTCTTCCTGCTCCAAGTTGAGGTTAAAGATACTGCAGTGGTTTGCCATGTCCTTCTCCAGATCATTTTACAGAAGAGGAAACTCAGGTAAACTGACTTGTTTAGGATTACATAGCTTGTAAGTATCTGAAAATATATTTGAATTCATGAAGATGAGTCTTCCTGGATTTGGTTCTGGTATTTTCTGATTTTGTGCCCACTTAGCTGCCCTGAAAATGGATAAAGTATGGTTTAATTTGAAATTGATTAAATAACAAATTGTATAATTATGTGATGAAATAAGCTTGCATTTCTATTATTAGTAATTTAGAACAGTTTTTATTTCATTGTTGATAATATTTCTTTCTTCTTTTGAGAACTGTTTAGTCATTTTCCTTTCACTGTGAAAAGATCTTATACAATTACTTATGTAATTCTAACTGGTTTTTTAAAACTTGAATTCATTTTTTCCCAAATTACAATTTTTTTTTCTTTGACTTGGAAGACCTGAATTTTGTGTATGTTATTTTTAAGAGCTTTTACTTTGGAACTTTAACTTTCTTTAAGGAAGTGATAGGCAGAATCTTTCTGTTTTTCTTTTGCCTTATGGTTCTAAAATATTTAAACAGGTTTTTTTAAGATTTCCTGAAATATGCTATTTCAGTGTTTCTTTAAGTAAGTTATAGTTTTCAAAGACTTTAATGATGTTTAAATTATCTTTCCTTTATCTATTTTTTTAGGTTTTTGCAAGGCAAATGGGGTTAAGTGGCTTGCCCAAGACCAGACAGCTAGGTAATTATTGTCTAAGACTGTATTTGAACCCAGGTACTCCTGACTCCAGGGCTGGTGCTTTATCCACTGCGCCACCTAGCTGTCCCACTTTATCTGTTTTTCTAGGCAAGTTGTTTTTGATAAAGAAACTTTAAATTTACTACTTTTTCAAACATTTGACTTTGTTCTAAAAGTTTTCTCTTGAAAAGTCACTGAGTTCTGCTCATTAACTCCATTTTTTTAAGGAGTCCACTACTTAGGTAATGCTCTCTACTTTCTATTTTAAGATATTTATTATCACTTAACCTCATTGCCTTGAAGAAACAGACAACAACCAAAAAAGTAGCTATTAGTAAGAGATCTTAGGTTGGATTTGAAATCAGGTCCTCCTGCGTCCAGGATCCATACTGTATCCACTGCACCATCTAGATGCAGCCTCCCCCTACCCTGAAATCTTAATTTTTAATTTCCTTTTTAAAAAATCTTGTTTCATATCTTTCAGCGAGTCTTGTACTTCTCATGGCTGTCTTTTTTTAAAATTCTGCTTGTAGATGAAAGTCATGAATTACTTTCTTCTTTTGGACTTAACAGTGCTTTCTTAGCTCGAAGTATGTCTTCATTGTGGTTAATGCACTCATAAGTTCAGTCTTTGTTCTTGATTTAGGATTTTGAACTTGATATGGATCTTCTGATGGAATAGTCTTTCTTTGATCCTCCCTCCTCTGTAGTCTCAATGTTTCTATCAGGTCAGGTAGGGTGCCTAGTAATCGAACTCATTCTCTGCTTCAATCTCTGACTTCCATCTTAATTTTCTAGTAGTCCATCGTGACTATATTCTCTTTTTTCTTCTTGTACAATCCTCAGTTGCAACCTGGATCTGCCCACTGCAGTAGTACCAGGGGGATGCTGGAAATCAAACTGGTCTCATGTCCTCTAAATAGCTTCTCTGACCTTGGCACCAGGGAGATATTGGCACCAATGTTGATTTGGCTTTGTCATCTGCTTTAGTTTCCAGTGTTCTGAAAAGTATGCAGCCAGGTCCTATCTCCCTTCAAAGTAATCTGTTTGATCTTGCTCTTTCCCTGTCTCTGCTCTTCCAGACTAGGGCTTAGATTTCGTTTAAGGACCACTACTGGAACATACAATTATGTGTGATCTTCTTGTCTAGAGTGTTGACTTGGCTTTCTGTTTATTTATAGGAGCCTGGCTGGGTTCCTTGGGTTAGCTCTGGTCTTTGGTTTCAATAGCTTCAGACTTATTTATTGGAATTTGTACTGGCATGCCTGGCAAGACCTCCTCCAGCTTCCATTTTTTTTCAGACACTTCTTGACTGGAAGGGGGAGCTTACTATGTTTCTATCCAATTTTATCTTTAATCATTTTGGAGTCCTTTTTCATACATTTGCTGCAGTTTATGTAGATAAACTAGGATTCATTATATGTAGTCTAAAGAAATATATGCTGAACTGAATTGATTTGAACATTGTCTTAACTAAGTTTTATATACTCCTCCTTCATGCCTTCAGTTTGATGATAATGCTAATCCTTCATTTTCAGGGAGATGATTCCATAACATGTATTTGAATTGAATTTGAGAGAGGATGTCCAGTGGCCAGATATGAATCAGGATGATTAGAGATGACCTTGGATGTGAGGCTATCAGAGATAAATGATTTGTCATGCAGCTAGCTAGTAAGTATCTGAGGCTGCCTTCAATGTACCTTGATCACAATATGTACTGAGTAATTTTTGTTGTGTCATTTTTGAATACTGAAGATGTGTTACAAGATGAAGTTTTCATTAAAACTCATAATACAGGGGGCAGAGCCAAGATGGCGACAAGAAGGGATTGAGTCTTAGGAGCGCTCTGATAAAACTCATAAGCTAAGGACTAAACTTTTGAGAGACAGAACCCACAAAGGGACCGAGTGAGGCAGTTCTCCTACTCAAGGTAACCTGGAAAAGAGAAGAAAGGCTCTGGTCCCTGGGATCGGAGAGGCGACCTGCCAGAGGGGTGGCCTGCCAGAGCCAAAGAACTTCAGCCTCCTGGAGGCAGCCCCAGGGTGCTGGGAGCCTCAGCTCACAGCAGCGGAGGAGTCTCCAGAGCTGCACCCCGAGGAGCACCAGGCACAAAGTAGGGGAACAGCGGGGGACCTCTGCCAGAGCTAGCAAGTGGAGCCCAGCCCTCAGGGCACACAGGTCTTTCCCCAGCCCTGATCCAGGAAACAGAAGCAGGCAGAGCCCTAAGCAGGAACCTGCAGGACATGAGCCCATTGAGCTGAGGGAGGCGAGTGAAGAGAGACTGCAGAGCTCTGTCCTCTGCCTCTGGAACAGGACTCTGGGGCTCTGACCACATTCAGATCCTGATTGCAGTCTAGGCCCCCCCATAGAACAGCAGGGCCCCCTCCACCTTAGCCCCCTGGCAGAGGGAGGTGCTTATGGTCATTCACAGACCAGGAGGGAGGACAGAGCCTCACACACTGAGGACCTTGTGGGAGTGTCCCAAAAGCTCAAGAAACACCCCAAACCAGGCCCAGGCTGGTAAAATGAGCAAGCAGAGAAACAAAAAGAAGACTATTGAGAAATATTTTGCAAATGAGCCCAAGAAGGACCAAAATACTTAGTCTGAAGATGAGGGAGCACAAGCTCCTGCATCTAAAGACTCCAAGAAAAACAAAAATTGGGCTTTAGTCAAGGAAATCCAAAAAAATGCTGAAGAAAATAGCATGCTAAAAACCAGCTTAGGTCAAATGGATAAAACAGTTCAAAAAGTTATTGAGGAGAAGAATGCTTTAAAAAGCAAAATTGGCCGGATGGAAAAAGAGATAAGAAAATTCTCCGAGGAGAACAAATCCTTCAGACAAAGAATAGAATGCAGGAAGATTAATGAATTTACCAGAAATCAGGAATCAATACTTCAAAACCAAAAACATGAAAAATTAGAAGAAAATGTGAAATATCTCATTGAAAAAACAACTGATATGGAAAACAGACTTAGGAAAGATAATTTAAAAATTATTGCAATACCTGAAAGTCATGATCAGGAAAAGAGCCTTGACATCATTTTCAAAGAATTACTACAGGAAAATTGCCCTGATATTCTAGAAGCAGAGGGCAAAATAGAAATGGAGAGAATCCACTGATCCCCCAGAGAAATAGATCCCAAAAAACGAACCCCTAGGAATATTATAGCCAAGTTCCAGAACTCCCAAGTCAAAGAGAAAATATTACAAGCAGCCAGAAAGACACAGTTCAAATATCATGGAGCTGCAGTCAGGATCACACAGGACTTAGCAGCAACTACATTGGAAGCTCATAGGACTTGGAATACAATATACTGGAAGGCAAAAGAGCTTAGAATGCAGCCAAGAATGAACTACCCTGCAAGGCTGAATGTCCTCTTCCAGGGAAAAAGATGGACTTTCAATGAACCAGGGGAATTTCAAATGTTCCTTTTGGAATGGCCAGAGCTGAACAGAAGGTTTGATCTTCAGATACAGGACTCAGGTGAAGCATGGAGATTGGAGGAGTAGGGGAAAATATGAGGGACTTAATGATGATGAACTGCATGTATTACTGCATAGAAAAATGACACTGATAATACTAATATGAACCTTCTCAGTTAATAGAGCAGGTAGAGGGAGCTTTTATAGTTGAAGCACAGGAGAAAGCTGAATTCGAAGATAAAATGTGGTGTAAAAACGGAGTCAATAGAAAAAAAAAGGGAAATGGAATGGGAGAAAGAAAAAGGAGAGGGGGAATAGTCCAAGATATTTCACATAAGATTTTTTTATTACAATGAGCTATTGCAATGATATGGAAGGGGGGGAGGCAAGGGGGAATGAAGGAACCTTTACTCTCATCACAGATGTCTAGGAGAGGAACCAGCATATATACTCAATGGGGTATAGGCATCTGGAGTAAGAAGGAGGAGGGAGCAGGGGGAAGGGGTGGGGATATGAATAAAGGAGGAGAGGATGGACCGTGGGGGGAGAGTGGTCAGATATAATACATTTTCTTTCTTACTTCTTGCAAGGGGCTGGGATTGGAAGGCCTGCCTAGGACCATGGGGCCAGGTGGATTCTGGGCCTAAGGGGTGGTATGGGGGCTCAGGGCTTCTTGGCCCCAGGACCAGGGATCTGTCTGCTGAGCCAATCAATGACCCTACAGCAGAGCCAGAGTGAAAGGAGAGAGAAAATAGAGTACATGGTAGTGGAGAAATAAGAAAGGAAGGAGTTGTGATCAGCAAAGGCGAAGGTGGAAAAATATGTCAGTACCTTTTTTGATGGACTTACCATAAAGAATGAGATCCACCCATGACAGAGTTGTTGGTGTTGGAACAAAGACTCAAGCACATTTTTTTTGTTATTATTATTTGGGGGAGGGTACAGGGCAAGTGGGGCTGGATGGCCTGCCTGGGGCCACATAGCAAGGTAATCTTTGGGTGTTGGGGGGCAGATTTGGACCCAGGTGCTCCTGGCTCAAGGGCCAATGCTCTGTCTGCCACCCACCCACCCCTACTATTATTACTATTTTATTTTATTTTGGGTCTTTTTTTCTTTTTTTTTTTGGTTTTTGCAGGGCAGTGGGGATCAGATGGCTTTCATGTCACACAGCTGGGTGATTGTTGGGTTTATGAGGCTGGATATGGGCTTGGGTGCTCATTGCTCCAGGGCTGGTGCTTCGTCCATTGCACCACCTGGCCATACCTACAATTATTACTATTACTTTTTTTAATTTTAATTTTTTTTCTCTCCCCTTTACTTTTTTTGCCCAAGCAAATCTATCTATATTCATGGGGGAGGAGGGGTATTTTGTTTACTTGTAAACAAGAATATTTTATTAATGTAAAAAAAATTTGTACAAAATGAGAATAAAAAAATAAAAAAATTCAATACCTTGCAAAAAACTCATAATACATTTTAGATTTAGTATTTGACATCTTATCTAATTATTAATGTTATTGTTGGATAGGCCATCTATTAATAAAATACAATAGATGACTTTCAAAATCACTGAATTCTTGTCTCTAATTTGCTTTTTAGGGTTGTTAAAATCTTTTCTTAACTATTAGCAATAAAAACTTTCTGTTAATAATAGGAGTTACACTTAATAGATTACAAAATATGTTCAGATACATTCACTTATTTTTCCTTATCCAGTTCCATAAGAGTTGAATAAATCCTAGTGTTTGCTTTGGATGACACTAGATTGAAATATATGCTAATTTTTTTTTTTTAAAATAGAGAGGTAGAAAGATACTAAAGATATAAAATGTTGCATGCCCTCTCAGATAATGATATCAATGCATTATTAGTTTTAGTTTTGTTACAAGAGACCTCTTGAGCCATGTGAAAAATCTATTAATATGATTTAAAAAGCAAAACCTCAATAAAATTTAAGGAAAGAAAAGACAAAAAATACAAAGACATCAGTCTTCTCCTCCCTTAGAATTTTCACGCAGCCAGGATCTAGTGAATAAAAATTTGTTTATGAATTCTAAAACTTAGCAACATGGTGCTGATACCTAACAAAAATTCAGATAATTGGGATGATCCCAAGAGATCCTGATTTACTTTGTCACAAATCTAAAATTTTTTCCAATTTTATTTAATTTTCATTTACAAATTCTCTGTTTTCCTTCCCCTTTGCCAATTAAAAAAGAACAAAACTAAATATAAATATGTATAACCATACAAAACAAATTTCCACATTAGCCATGTTCACAAACTTTTTACTCTGTTTTTTTTTGTTTGAATAGGTAAAAATATCTCCCTTTAAAAAAGATAAATGTTTTTGTATAGTCTCTTGATAAGTGGTTGAGAGACAAGTCTATTGATAAGTGGTTGATAGACAAGCAAATGAATGAAGAAGGACTCCATGATCATTAATGATGAAATTGGATAGAGACAGAATAAGTTCCCTCTTCCAGTCAAGAACTGCATGAAAAAATGGAAGCTAGGAGGCCAGAAGAGGGGACATACCAGGGAAGCCAGTACAAATTCCAATGTCAATTTACTCCATGTACTAAAGGCAACTAAAAATGTACCAAAGTTAGGGTAATTAATATTTTAGTAAGAAGAGGTGAAAAGTCATAATTACCTCCAAATAATGCAATGCTGTCTAAATTGCAGGAGACAACCTACCCAAAGATACTACTCACCACTGTCTCTCCAAGTCTGCCTGTTCTTGATACACATAGGAGATATAATCTGATGGGTTTGCATTTTCCACTTTGACTGTGGTGGCCTTTATTCTGCCACCTCATAGCATTTCCTCAATCTGTCCCACTATGGAGAAACTATATTTCCATAAAAGAAAAGAGGGCACAAATATGAAGTAGTATAAAGACTCAGAAGTATAGAATTTGTTAGAGGAGAAGATACCTTCACACTTATGGGAAAGGGGAAATAACCCAAGTTGTAGTCATCAGTCTTCTCTCTTAGAATTTTCACACAACCAGAATATAGTTAAAGCCCTATATACCTCAACTGAAGCAGGCTAAGGTCATCATGCTGTAGGAGTCTGGATAGGAAAAAATGTATCCCATATCAGTGGAAGGAAGAAAGATAAAACAATATTTAAAGCATTGGGAATAGAAGGTGCAAGATGAAAGATAGATCCAGAAGAAAATGGTAGATCTAGGCTAGCCCCTTACCAAAATAAACCAACAGTGAAGACAAATAAAGAAGGAAAAATGAACTAATATTCTAGATCAAGTAAATACACTGTGGTCAACAATTCTATTTTTGAAGAAAGTGAATGCAAAATTTCCTACTAATAGTGAAAATATATGTGACTTTAGATCATATAAAAGAAAAAAAATTAAAAGGAAAATAATTTGAATGGAAAGAAAAAGTGTTCATGATTAAATCAATGAGTTTAAGAGTAGAATCTCTCCAAAATAATAGAACAAAAGATTTGAAATTTTTAAACTTGAGAAGAAATTTGACAGAAAACAAATTAAAAAGTCAACAATTTAAAAATATTTCATAAGTCAAAAAATTGACCTTTGAAGATATGGTGTGTGTGTATATATATATATATATATATATATATATATATATATATATATATATATGTTTATACACACACACACACACACACACACACACACATGCATATAGTGTGTGAAGTTGAGGAAGGAGAGAATTATAGGCAGGGAAAATCAACCAGAGGATTTTACATTTAATCCTGGAGGTGATCGGGTATCACCGGAGTTTATTCTAAGGTTTTGCCTCCAACAGAAATTATTGTTTGGAGGGAAGTTTGATTGGTTGTGGAAGATAATCTGTTCTGTTTTAGATATGGTAAGTTTGAGATGATTTGGGGACATGGAGATATCCAGTCAAATATTGTGGCATTGGAGTTCAGGAGAGAATTGGACTAGATAAACAGATTTGGGTATTATCTTCATAGACTTGACAATTGATCTGATGGGTGATGACTGGTTATCAAGATTTAGGGAATAGAGAGAAGAAAGGAGTACCCACTTTCTGAAAAAGAAAGAAAAAATATTTCTATGTAAAGAAAAATAATGGAATAAAGAAAAAAATAAGTTCCCATCTCTTTCTTACATGAATAGTTTGATTGCTCAAATGATTTCACATAAATTAAGTGTTTAGAAAATCTTAAAATACTATATAAATGCTAGCTTCTCTGATACCACTGTTACTGCTGCTGCTGCTGCTCCTGCTTCTACTACTTTTTATCATCGTCATCATCATCATCATCATCATCATCATCATCATCATCATCATCATCATCTAGAAAAGTGAGTTTCATCACTTTTACCTCATTAAGAAAAGAATTATATATCAACAGAAAGCTCCAATTTGGGTAGTAGGACAATTAAGTCTATAGTAGCTGAGAATGAAGATGTCAGGAGGAGAGTCAGTTAACAGGAAGAGTTCAGCTACTATCTTAGGAGAGATTTGATGAGAGGCTTGCTTAGCAGATCAACTGAAGAAAAGGCTGTGAACATATTCATCAAAGAAGTGAACTCTGCTACAATTTAAACTGTTGCTTTCCAATGCCATTTATAGTTTTAGAAAGTTGATACTTCTCTGAGCTACCTTGTTGCTCTCTTCTGCCCTCTTTGGTTTTGAGATAGAGAAGCAGAGTTGTGAGAATAGACTTGTGTAGCTGAGAGCAGATAGTCAATGCAGAATCTTAATGAGAGAAGAGGTTTATCAACACTGCCAGAGAGCCAGTGGGATGGGCTTTGTAGTTTTTGGGCTTGAGGGAATTGTTTGTTACCACAATAATATAACACATTCAGTGCCCTTTTCAGGATAACTACAGGTTAAAAGAGTTTGTCACTACTTTCTTAGCTTGTGAGCAGCAGTGGGTTTGATCAACAGCAGAAGAATGATGAAAATTAGAAAGTGTGTAAGTAGTTAGCAGATAAATGGCTTGGTATGGGGCATTTTTTCCTCTGAAGGGACAAAAAACAACAAGGAATTGTAAACTGCCCTCACTCATATGTTGGTTAATTTTTTTTTTTTGAGCTCACTTCCCCCTCTATGGACATTGTGCATTTGGTGTAAGAATGTAACCCAGGTTTATGTGTGGATTGTGATGTTTTGAGTATTAATGCATTTGACATACTGAGTAACATGTTACTATTCTTGCCTTTGCCTTATTGTTAAATAAATGCTTAAAAGGTTGAGTCAAAGGTGCCACCTCGTATCAGAGAGACAGATGATGGATCCAAGATATAGAATGAGAGAGAGCCAGTACATGTTGATTCTGGGTTAACCCTGGAACTGTTCACCCAGTCTTCCATGCTCTGGTTTTAAATTTAATCTTAAAAAGGTGCTGGTGGTAAGAAGGAGCAGAAAGCCATTATGAATGAGGAGATACCAGCAACAGGCCATTGGCAGCAAATGTCACTATACTTGTTGATGTTTATTAAGTTCATTATAATAAAAGAAAATTATAAAAGGAAAGATAAATCATGAGAATCTTCTGATTGTTTAGACTGGTATTGAACAGAACTATAGATAGGAGAAGGACATGTGCAATTCAAAGGTTGTAGGAATGAGACTGTGATTCAGAACAAGCTAAAACAAAAAATTTGGGAATCTATATTTCTTTCCTTATACCCCCAGATATCTAGGCATACACTAGGAATAATGGCACCTTTCGACTTTCCTTACTTTGTTTCTCCTGGGGAATACACTCTTTCAAGAGTTTCACTTTTTTCCATCTATTAGGGAAAATTGCTTATCATTTTTTTCCAGCAACAAGTAAAAGTAACCTGAAGTTTACAAACATGCCTGTTCCTTAATTCCTACTTTGTTTGGATTAATTTTTTAAACTTATCATAAAAGGCATCCCAGTTTAATATTTATGTATACACTGAAAAGAAGGGAGATCTAAAGTTATGAAGGATAAATTAACTCAAAATGGCTTGGGATTCAAGGTTGTATATTTAATAGAAATAAGAGGGATTTTTATGTGGTTTAATGAGGACACTAAAAAGAAAGGAAAGGAAGCCATCTTTGGAAAGATTCTTCTAAGTAATGTGAGATGAACAGCCCCAGAAGTGGAAGGATCAAGCAATATAGAAGATATTTTACTTACTCTAAAAATAAATCCATGCTGTTAAAACAAAAGACTATAACCCAGGAGAGAAAAGAATGGTAAGTTAAGATCCTTGTCCATGTCAAGGGAAGATATAGAAAGAGCACTCCTTAGTAATCATGCCAGTATAAATGTAGTGGAAAGCAATGGATAGAAAGCCAGTATGTTTGGGATGTACTCTTGGTTCTGCTTGCAGCTAGTTAAGTGACCCTGAGCAAGTCACTTCATTATTTTGACCTTTTTCTTCATCTCTGAAATGAAGGGGTGAGATTAGATCAGAGGCTCATAATCACTTTTTTGTTGTTGTTATAGAGTACTATGGCAGCTTATAGAATATTTTTAAATATTTAAAGTAAAGTACATAGGATTACAAAAGAAATCAATTATATTAAAATACAATTATTAAAATAATTTAACAAACAAGTTCATGGATTTAGGGTCCCAGATTAAGGATCTTTGTACTAGATGTTATACAGGGTTCATTTCAGCTCTATTAACATACAAGTTTCAGCAGAAAATCATAATTTGTAAATAGCTTAATAATGCCTCTGGCTAGTATCAATTATATTAGCATTAATTAAAAGCAATTAACAATACTAAATGTAAGTTAAATATTTCTAAAGATTCCTACCCTTTAAAGGATCATTAATACAGGTTTTGTTTTTCTTACAACACAAAAAGAGTGTCTTAAACATAATGGGTGCTCAGTATTTATTAGCTGAATGAATAAACAATTAAATAAATCCCTAATCAATTTGAAATAAATTTATTGAATTTAAATAATGCAACATAGTGCAAGGTGTAACTAAAATATTTTTGTTTACAATTTATTCTCTTATTCATATATATTATATGAGATCAAACAATGCAGACAATCAAAATACTCACTTTTGGATTTTGAGAAGAGTATAATTAATATTAAAGGAAATTTTCATTATGATTTGAATTCTAGTCTTTCTGATTCCAATTCCAGGACTCTGTCTATGACATCAATTCTCTGCTCCTTTCCCTTTCTGGTTCTCAGTTTCATTATCTTTGAGTAACATAATAGGAACTCTCTAGTTTTCTTCTCATTCTAGCCAGGATCTAGAAGTTGAACTTGGGGGGAAAATGCTAAATTTAAAGTAAAAAAGAATATATACCTTGAAAGCAGAAACAAGCCTGTGAATTCTGAACCACTATTTTTTCTTTATACACATTTTTTTCAAGTTATTTCTAGCAGCAAGTTCTTATTTTATAAGTGACTCAGTGATTCATGCTGACATGCCTGTCAGCAACCTCTAAAATTGATGGATATTCAAATGAGAGTTTTAAAAGGATCTCATTTTTATTTAATATGGTTTTGATGGAAATTAAATACCTAGATTCTTTGTTCCTCCTCTGAACTTTGAGGAGGTGGTAAAGGAGGGGTAAAGAGGTGCATCTCTTGGCCTCTTCTTACATCCAATTACCCTTTTCCTCTTGGGTATTTGGCTTTGTACTTTTTCTATTATCAGTGTGTCCATAACTAAGATATAATTTCCCCTGAATTCTATTTTGTTATTTATGTCATAAGGGTAAGTTGGAATTCACAAGTGTGAGAAAATTGATACTGTTGCTAATGGGATACAGTAGAAATAAGCAGTTTGACTGACTTCTTCACTCCCTTATATTTGCATTGCTATTCTACTGCTAAACTATTCCTGAAATGATTAGTGTAGGAGGATGGGTTTGGTCTTGAATCTTCTCCCTTTGAGTTTTGAGAGTTGGAGATCCCAGAAGGATCAGTTTTCTCACTTGTACATAAAATGTCACTCTAACAGTTATCTGTCTGCACAGTCAAATTTCAAGAATACGTTTGAATTTACCGCATTCACACCATTTTCTGTCGTGGTGCTAAAAATGAGTAATACAGCCTAGAGCCTGTGAGGTTGTGATAACTGATCAACTTTGCCAATAAGAAAAAAAAAACCTCACATACATTCAACTGACATTAGAAAGTCATGAAAGGTTTTAAAAAATTCTAAATATGAAATTCAGGGATGAGAAATGGAATTCATACATTGCCTGAGTCTGCCTTCAACTACTGATGATTGTTATGGCCAATTTAACAAAAAAATCAGTAAAGTTGTTAGGATAAGGTGCATTTCACTGTCCTGGTTTTTAAATTAATATAATCATTGCAGTGTTTGATAAGTTATTAATAATAAAATTCCTAGCATTGCTATAACTTTATTTTTTCTCCTTTTGAATTTAAAAAAAAATTTATTTAGGGCAATGGTATTAAGTGACTTGCCCAAGGTCACATATTCAGGAAGAACTGACGCTTACTAATCTCAGACACTTACTAATTGTATAATTCTAGGAAGTTCACAACTTCTGTTTGCCTTGGGTCACTTAAATATGAAATGAGAATGATAATAATACCTATCTTCAAGTTTTTTTGTGAGAATCAAAAAAAATAATATTGTAAGGTGCTTAACAGAGTGCCTTAGTGCACAGTCATTTATTAAGTTCTCAATATTGTTGTTGAGTCATTTTCAGTTATTATTGATTCTTCATGATCCCATTTTCAATTTTCTTGGCAGAGATACTGGAGGGGTAGGGACAGCTAGGTGGCACAATGGATAGAGCATCAGCCTTGGAATCAAGAGGTCCTGAATTAAAATCCAGTCTCAGTCACTTAACAATTACCTAGCTGTGTGACCTTGGGCAAGTCACTTAACCCCATTGCCTTGCAAAAAAAAAAGTATTGGAGGGTTTTGCCATTTCTATTTCCTTATCCAGTTCATTTCACAGATAAGGAAACTGAGACAAACAGAGGTAATTGACTTGTCTAGAGTCACACAACTATTAAGTGTCTTAGACCATATTTTGAAATCTTCCTGTCTCCAGATCTGATACTCTATCCACTGAATGACCAGTTTGTTCTATTTAACTCACAGTAGGTATTTGATAAACCTTTCATTTCTTCCTTCCTTCCTTCCTTCCTTCCTTCCTTCCTTCCTTCCTTCCTTCCTTCCTTTCTTCCTTCCTTCTTTCCTTCCTTCCTTCACCTTCTTTTTTCCTTCATTCCCTCCTTCTTTCCTAATTTTAAGGCATTGATTTGGAGAATTTAACTATACACATTGATAAATCAAAATGTTGCTATGACCAGAATATATTCTTTGACTTATCTTGCTGAAATCACTTTCTTTCATTGACTGCCCCAAATGAAAGATGTTAACTTTATGTTTCAATCATTGCTTTTGTATCACATCCAACATGTCATCTATTCCCAAATAATGGTAAGCAGTAACAATATACAGAAGCATTTGTAGTATATAGGGAAATGAGTATAATTAATGGGCAACTTAATATAATTTTACTTTGTATAGAGAAAAATACTCTGTAAGATACACACAAATCCAAAGAAATTAAGTTAAATAACAGAAAGGATCTTATTTGAAGAAAGTTTCAATATATGGAACCTGAGGATAACATCAGAGTGAGCCTCCTTCACACATTGCCTTAAGCATAATCATAGAGGAAAATCCATATTTTTTAAAAAGATAAATTTGGAACATATTATAGAGCTCACAAAAAATTCACACAAGGATTTCTTAAAATAGCATTTAAAAAATATACCTCCATTGTGTATTCTGCAACTCTTTGCTGTAGTAGCAATTGTTGTCTCTTTAAAATAGATTGCACAGCTTCAGGCTACTCTTAAAAAAAGCAGGAGGTACAAGAATGATTTCAGATGAAGCAACACTAAAAATTGATAATGTCAAGAGAAAAGAACCCAAGAAACTACATTATGCTTAAAGGCACCATAGATAATGAAAAAAAAACACTAAGTATATATGCACCAAATGACATAGTGTCAAAGTTGTGAAAAGGAAAGTTACGCTGAGCTCTCCAAGATGGCAACATTGTTATCATCATGAGCTTTTTCAACCTTACAACCTCAAAGGAAGGAAATATAAGCCAAATTTAATGCAATGAATACTAAATCTACAAGATAAGAAAAACTATATACTACATAGCAATAAAACTTTATGTTCTGAAATAATAGAAGAGAAATGAAATACCTAAAATTATGACTCACCAATTCCTATCTCAGAATATCCTATGTATCAGGTTTGGGCTAGCTAAAAGAAAATGTAGAATTATATGGTTTCCATGATCTGTTTGTGGTGGCCCAGCTCTGATTCCCCTTGAGAAATAGAAGTCATTATATAAAAAGTGCGGATAACTTGGGGTAAGGGAAGAAGTTGTGGTAGCATAGAGGCAACTTAAAAGGTGTTTCCACATCCAAGAGAAAGGAGACTAGAAACCTAACTAGAATCAGATCTTTTTCCTAATGTGTTTATTTGGACAGACTAAACTGGATCTATAAAGCTACAATTGGGGAGAATAAAAAAGTCTAGTTTCCTGAGTTTGTGTTGGAGACCTCATATAAGAAACAGAAATTGAAGGAGGAGGGTCAAAGAGGACAGTCAGAGAATGAGGAAGGGAGAAAGATAAAGTATGAGAAAAATAAACAAAAATAATTTCAAAAAATCAAGAGAGAAAGTCTGGAAAATAGACAGTCAAACAAACTAACCAACATTTCATTCATAAAACAGAAGAGAAAATACATTAGAATTTTTTAAAAGGTTGTTAACATATTGAATAAATATTACACGTTGAAGGAAAAGGAACTCAAAGGTTCCAACTGACAAAGAAACTTGTTGTCTATTCAGGCATTATTGAATAATTGCAAATAAATCCAGAATTGTTAAAAAAAAGTAATACTTTTCAAAGATTATATTAGTATGGAAAACAAGTCAGAAATCAGAGCTTTCAAAACAGACATAACTAAGACAAATGACTAAGTAGATAAATGGGACTAAATAATGGAGAATCCCTTTCTGTTAATGGAGGTTAATTTAGTCCATTATCAACTTCACCAGGACAAATACAATGGCTTGCTAACTATTCTCTCTGCCTTAATTCTCTTCCTACTGGAAAATACCATACAAATAGCTGCCAAAATGATTTTTCCTAGAGCAGAGGTCTGATCATACTCATTCCACTACTCAACAAAGTCCAGCAGCTTTCTATTACTTAATAAAATCTTTCATTTGGTATTTCAAGGTTTTTATCCCCTTTATCAAGATCTTTATCATCTTCTCTTTCATGATTCTCATTATTCCTAACAACAATTTTATGGCCCAGTCATATTGTTCTATTTACTGTCTTTACACATTTACACTGGTTATTCTCAGTGTCTGTTATGCTTTCCCTATGCATATTTCCTTATTCAAAACATGTCCTTCCTTCAAGACTCATACAAGACAGCAGTCCTTCTGAAAGTTAGCTAGTGCTAACTTTTCTGTTTACCTCACACTTAACTCTGTGCATACCTTGTACTTAGTTACTTACATATTTTCTTCTCCATGAGACTGCAGGTTCACTGAATGTAGAGATTGTTTCCATTTTTTTTATTTTTGGATTTAGAACAATACTTAGTGCATAACCAACACTTGACAAATGTTTTTTGATTGAATTAGAAAATAGAAATAGAAAAATGCAAGAAAATTTATCAGAAGAAAAGTTAAGTGGTAATAATTTGGTGAAAAATTTGCATACAAAAATATATTAAAAATAAATGTACATATATAGTTAAAATGAGATGCTAAAACAAAATTTTAGCTATAATCATGGTATCAGACTAGGAATCAGAATAAGTATAGAGCCTGTAATTTCACTAATATGGGAAAGTTTTGGATAAGGAAGCTCTCTTGAATGAGGGAGGTTAGTACTTTCTTTGAAATTCAAAGTGTTAGAAAAGTTGCTTAGAGAATTCAGAGGTTGTGATTTACAAAGAATTACATATGTTTCAAAGGCAAATCTTGAAGCTAGTCTTCCTAATTTTGAAGGCGGTTCTCTATCCATTATATGTCTATCTCTACTTGCTTTCAGTTAAGGGAAATTTAAAAATTCAAAAAGTCAAGAAATATAAATAGGTCACTATATATTATTCTTAAGGGAAGCATATATGTCACACTATTATTAACATGCATTTATACACTGAAGAGCATAATATCTAACTTCATATGGAAAAGGTTACTCTCTCAAACCTGGAAAAATCTAGCAGAATGATAAGCAAATAACAGAACTAAACCAATCTGAAAAGTTAGATATGAAAGAATTATGCCATTTTCTAAATTGATATATATATATATATATGTGTGTGTGTGTGTGTGTGTGTGTGTGTGTGTGTGTGTGTGCATATATATATGTGTGTATATATATATATATATATGTATATATACATATATATATATATATATATATATCACCATAGGATGATACCTTTAAAACTAAACAATAAGCTATGGCATAGAGAGATTAAAAATAATACCAGATGAAATATTAAGTATACTTTCATCCTGATATTAGTGATTAATACAGAGACTACAATCAAACATACTTAGATATAGAATTAATAATGTTACCTTGAATAATAAGAAACTCAAGAGAAAAATCATGAAAATATTTTATAATTATGTGAAAGAGAAAGATAATTGTGAACCAAGATATCAAATTTTCAGGGACACAGTTATCATGGGAAATTTATTTCTGAAAATATTTATTAATAAAATAGAATAAGAGGATAATAAATTGAGTATGAAATTTTAAAACCTATAAAATCAACAAGTGAGTACATGAATCATCAATATTTTAGTCATTAAGTCCTTTATTCTGTTATTTTCAATAATTGAGAAAGAATTCTACTAAATTTATTTTATAAGAGAAAATTTATCCTAAGATAACCTGAGGAAGGAAAAAAGGATAGAAAGAGAAGTTTGGACTAATATGACTAATTTATATTTATTTTAAAATGTAAATAATGTTCCAATTAAAAAGTAGAGAAATATGCAGACACATATGTATATACACATTATTATAAACAAAAAAATAAGATCATGCAATTATGAAAACATGCTGAAAAAATTCTGGCAAACTACAACATTCATTTATTCTAATGTGTTAAAAATATAGGCAAATAAAGACATTTTCCAATGTGATAAAATGGCATTTTAATTATGTTTTTGTTGCTTTTTATACTTTTATAGGAAACTCTCTAAATTTTAGCATAGATGATGATGTATCTATACATTAATCAGCACAGAAAATGGACATTTGAGTGACTATACTTCTGGCCTATGTAAAATAGGGAGACCAAGTTTCCAAATTTTTTATATACACAGATGTGTGTGTGTGTGTGTGTGTGTGTGTGTGTATGTACACACATATATGCACACACACACACACACACACACACATATATATATATAGACACAGATACATATGTATAAACATGCATATATATATATATATATATATATATATCTCAGTAACTTGAATTATTCACAATGGGCACAGACTGAAACTTCCCAAATAAGTTTACAGGTAGAGCAAAGATGTTACTATGCCTTTATTTAGCAAGTAAATAAGATAAGATAAGAATCAAGTATTAAAGAGAGGAGGAAAAAAGTATTCCTTGTGGGTCACATGAAGATTTACTTAGAAAATTTCATGTATTTTTTTTCTTTAGTTTTTGCAAGGCAATGGGGTTAAGTGGCTTGCTGGGTAATTAAATGTCTGAGGCCAGATTTGAACTCCAGGGCCAGTGCTCTATCCACTGTGCTACCTAGCTGCCCTGAAAATTTCATGTATTAAAAAAAATTGTGATAGTAATAGTTTCTTCAAATTAACAGACAACATAAATCCTCAATATAATAACATTTCTTTACAGCATCAAAAAGAGTAGAAAATGATTTTTAAAATGCATTAAGCATAACTTCAAAATTCATAAGATATATTGGAAGTTAATCTACCAAGACACACTTAGGATATTAGGATATATTTTCTGTTTGTGTGTGTGTGTGTATGTGTGTGTGTGTGTGTGTGTGTGCGTGTGTGCACGTGCGCGTGTGTGTGTGTGTTTAAAGTTCACTTTATAGAAATAAAAGAAAGCAAAATATTTGGACAGATATTCAATATCCATATTTGAGCGACATCAATTAAATGAAATAATTTTATTATTTGAATTAATCTATAGATTTGGAATTATATGCAATGACCAAGAAAATACTTCATAGAATAGACAAAATAGTAACAAAGTTTATTTGTAGGAACTAAAATTCTAGAATATCAAAGGAAATGGAGAAAAGTAGGAATGAAGAAATGATCTCATTATCAGATAAAATTATAATAATAAAAATATTTGGTAAAAAATAAAAATTTATTATTAGAGTGCTCACATAGAAATAATTAGAAAGAATTCATCTCAAAATTCCATTCTTTCACTACCTGAGAATTTACTCTATTTGTGAAAGAACGAATTCTTTGACAAATAGTATCCTGAAAACAGGAGAGTAATTAGGCAGAAATTAGTTTTACAGTAATACTTTATAACAGATGCAATGATATGCATAAATAGATACCAATTTGAATACAAAAGATCAACCATAAAAATGGGAAGAGGACATGATCAAATGCCTTTCACAACTATGGCAAAGGAAAGAAGTTTAAACTAAATAATGGATAAGGGAGATTTTAAAGGAAAGAAAAAAACCAGATAATTTCCATTACTTGGAATTAACAATTTTTCATGAGCAACATCTATGCCACTGGTCACAAAGAGGATTCTGTCCATTTGGGGGGGGGGGTTTATTCATTAAATTTCTTTTCTCATTGTCTGATAGCTAAGATAAATGGGAAATTAATACAAATATAAAAGACCAGGAGTCATTTCCCTGTGATCAAAGGATTAAACAAATGTTCTCCAGAGTGGGAAACTATTAACAGAAATGAAAGAATTATTCAAATCATTAATAATAAAGGAAATGAAATTCAAAACAACTCAGAGGTTTCAAATCACACCCAGTGAAACATATCAAAAGATGAAAATACTCAAATCTAGAGAGGCTGTATGTAGTTAGGCACACTGAAATAACATTGGTGTCCTAATGTATTTGTCATATCATTTTGAAAAACAATTTGCAATTATGCTAAAAATAATTAAAATGTCCATGTCTTTTCTTAACAGGTTTTATTTTGAGGAATATTCTTCAATGTTGTAGAAGATAGAAGGGTCATCATTAAAATATCCAGAAGAGCAGTTATTGTAGCAAGGAATCGTAAACAAAGTTAGCTAACCAAAAGTGAATAAATTTTTGAAAGCATTTCTTAAACAATTTCTAAATGCTAAATAATGGTAATAACAAATACCAAAATGATACTGTCCCTGCCCTAAAGAAGTTTATATTGCATTGGGAGAGACAACACATTTAGGGCAATGGTTGCCAGGGAAAGGAAAAATGGTCTGGGGATTTTGATTGGATCCACATAGCAGTTTATTACCATATCCTTTCCAATACCAGAGATAGTAATAATTGGATTACTATTTGTAGATCAAGAAATGGAAAGTAAGAGCTTGTATTGACAGGACAGATGATAAGATACTTATCAATTTGGGCATTGATTGTGGAATACAAATCTTAAGGAATAATACTGTACCACAAGAAATAGTGAATAGGACACATCCAGGAAAGAATGTGAAGGTTTATGTAAAAACAAGTGAAGTAATAGAAGTCAATCAGAAAAATGAAATATACAATAATTAGACAATGTAAATAACAACAGTCAATTTGAATCATGTGTGATTGTAACAAAAGAAACGGGTCCTGAAAAATAGCTCTTTTGGATTGGAGAGCAAGAAGGAAGTGAGAAGATATAAATGTGGCAGAGAAATTGTTTTGGTGAAAGGCATAGAAATAAAGTGATGGTAAAACAATAATTGCATGACTAATCATTCTGCACTATTTATTTACTGAGTCTATGATAAAAGTAAGCACAGCATGAAATATTTAAGCATATTTGTCTGCCTCAGGCTAAAGTTGAGAAAAGAATCATGCCATTGTCATGTGACTAGATATCATTGAAATACACCAAATTTGATGTTTTTCCTGTGAGTGGACACTCAAAGGAAATTTTAATCAGACCCACAAATTCATATACCCCTGGAAATGAACCATTCTTTAAGGAGAGAGATGGAGTCAGTTAAGGTCCTCATGATACAGACTCTTTTTTAGCAGCATGCTCTCTGAAAAATTCTGAAACATCTCTCATAGCTCTGGTCTCCAAATATTGTCTATCTTTATGATGCATTTGTATTATAGAATAAAGCTATATTGACAGGTCTATTAGATATATACACTCATCATTGAGTTTTAAAGTACACAAAATACTCAGTAAACAAGTCTGCAAGAGAAGTGACATTCTGTAATTACCTCTTCCTATCAAAAGAAAAACAATTCACAGAAATTTAATTAATACAGCAAGAGTCTATTTCCTATCTTAATTCTATCTTAATTGCAAAAGCAGATCAATTAGAATCAACAGGAAATAGTGCAGCCCCTATGCAGTTTTAAGTTTCATGTAACAATTCCTTAGTCAGTAGGATCAATATATAGAAGTGCTTAATAGATGTTGAATTGAATTTAATTATGAACATACCTTCTGAAGTTGCATATACTACCTTCACCATCAGTGCCCCAATGAAGCAACCAAATCCATTAAATAGAGTCAAGAAATTCATGGAAATTCCTCTGACTCTACTTGGTATGAGCTTATATGATATTGTGGAACCTTAGAAAAGCAAGAGAAAGGAAGAGTTCAGGGAAAAATATACCCCAAAACAATTATAAAAATTGCCTAAATCCTGTTGAATTAAATCCCAGATCATTATGGGGGAGATCGGTGTGAGAATGAGTCATAGTTTATGTGAAGTTTGCTACTCAGGAGTAATTCTTTTGACTATTATTTATCAATGACTGCAAGAGTTAAAATTAAGCAAAACATAATTTTGTTAGACTATAAGAAATGGATTAGTTAATAAAAATATTGCAGTATTCAGAGATCTCCCTACAATTTGTTAGAAAGGTAATTTTTGATATATTTCTACAATGAGTAGGCAACCTTTTGTGCCCTATTCTAGCACATTGATCCTGGGATTCTCTTAACATTAATTTAAATGCAGAAATATAATCTTTCTTATAAAATTCTACAAATATTTATTGAGTCTCTACTACATATAAAGCATTGTGTCAGACACTTGGTTGTTGCTGCTGTTTTTAATTTGTAGAGTTGACCATTCATCTAGAGTTAATACAGAGCAATAGAGACACAATGAATCTTTGGAATGATTCCTTTCTCTCAACATTATTAAAATAACTGTGTGTCTCAGTCTCACAGGATCTAAGGAGGAAAATTAAAACAAGAGTGAAATATTTCACTTTTCTGGCCCTTTCTTCTGGAAAGGAGTGCTTTTACTCACTTCTTCCCTCCTGTTGGCCTCATGCTTGTGACCTTTCCTTCTTCAACAATAGGTGAAGCAGATTTGAAGTCAAGGAGAACAGAATTCAAATCCGTTCTATGTGTATATCTTCACATACATATATAAATGCAGAGTAGGTGTGAGAGGTGTGGGACTAAAATTTGGGGAAGGCAAGCAAATTGGGAGCAGGTTGCAATTGATATATGAAAATGATTATCAATTAAACCTTCACTTTTTTATCTTTTAACAGAAGGTAAGCTACTTGAGGGCAGGGACTTTTTTATAGTTTGTCTGTGTATCTCTAGCACCTACGAGGACTTAATAAATGCTTGTGAATTGATTGATTGTTGGCAATTATAATGATTTCCCTTCACCTTTCCCAGTATAGGTCTTGAAAGTTATATTTCATGATTTCATATCAATTACATTTCTACCCTGACTTTTTACTTCCAAGTCTATCTCTCAACACACAAATGTCCTGATGCCTCATTCTGTTTTAGTCTAACATTTTTGCTCTATTGTTTATGTGTCCTGAATATATATGTCTGCAATGTGTCTGCCTTCAATTATCAAGTTCCAAAAAACACATAGTATATCTCCAAATATAGAATCCAAGGGATTCTTTTTGTAAAGTACTTAGCATAGCATAAAAGTAATCAGGTACTTAATAATTTATTGCATAGTTGTTTTTTTCAGTTATGTATGACTCTTTGTGATTCTATTTGGGTTTTTCTTGATAAAGATACTGAAGTGATTTTCCATTTCCTTTTTCTGCTTTTTCTATAAATGAAGAAACTGAGGCAAACATGTTTAAGTGACTTGCCCAGAGTCTTTCAACTAGTGACATGACAGAGACAAGATATAAACTCAGCAAGATGAATCTTCCTGACTTCAGGCTCAACATGCTATCCACCTTACTGCTCTCACTTGAAAATATTATGATGAGTGATGATGGAACATCACATGAGAAAATACTTTGAACTTTTTTTAGAAAAGACATTATCCAAATCCAAGGCTATCTTATGTAGTAGCATTTGGCAGAAATCCTGAGTCTAACTTTAAGAGTAATGTAAAGAAGATATTCATAAGACAAACCAGAAGAGGCTAAAGAAGTTTTTGAGAAAAATAATTGTTAAAAGAAAGGGAAAAAAAACTTTTCTTGTAGACTTTGCTATCTATAAATTTAGAAATGCAAATAATTGTCTAAATAGTCCTATTTCTTTCATTGTGGGGAAGTAGAATTTTCAGTCCATTATTAACCTGTTAATTATTAATTGACACTTTTATCTTGGTGGAATTTCTAGTACAATGTAATTTATTAACACATTTTGCTAGTTCTTTGCTTCATGATCCCTCTTTTGTGTCACTTTAGAAGTGTTGAAAGTGACTACTTCCCTTTTATAGCACTTACACTTTTTAAGACCAAGAATTTTGACCCTTTCCATTTCTCTTCCTTCATACTCCATTCTTCAAACTATAAGTGAATATTATTTTTAGGTCCAAAGGTATTTTATCTCAGCTTCTGATTTTTTGGCCTGAAGTAAACCAACCACTATTAAAAAGTTCTTTTAGTTCACTACTAAATTACACATAACTACCCATAAGCATTAAGGACATATCTGAATTCTAGTCCACCTACCACTAAACTGCTAAAATGTCTCTACAGGTGGTGGGTGACTACTAACACAGATGTTTAATCAAAACATAATCAGAGTAAACTAAATATATTGTAACAATAATCTTTTTGAAGTACCTTGGAAAGTTCATTAACTTTTTTTTTAGCAAGGCAAATGGGGTTAAGTGGCTTGCCCAAGGCCACACAGCTAGGTAATTATTAAGTGTCTGAGACCGGATTTGAACCCAGGTACTCCTGACTCCAAGGCCAGTGCTTTATCCACTACGCCACCTAGCTGCCTCAGTTCATCAACTTTTGCAGAGAGATGAAAGTCTTTCCCTGTCCAAAATTCAGGACCAATGCAAAGACCTAATTAGCTGCTGATAGATATGCATAATAAAGATAGGAAGAATGTCTAAGTGGATGGAGAATATTGACTTTGCTTCTTTACTTACCTTTGATTCTGGTGCAAATTCATTTTAATAATAGAACAGAGAGTATTTTGAGAGCATTTTGCCCTAAATTAGATAATTCTTCAATAGAGTGATATGATTTCCAATGAAGACATAAAAAGAGGTATCTAGTATTGGCTTGGGTACACTCTAGCTGATTTTTGTTAGTTGAGTGTAGTGGTGATAATTAAAGAGTTGTGAATCTGTCTTCATCAAGGAGAAGTCCTACATACTCTATTCTTGTCTACTTAAACAGAGATGACTCAGGTCACTTTGAAGAGAAGATATACCAGGATTCAACACTGCAGACACTGTGAGTCAGTAGAGGGATTTGCCAAAGGCAGAGGCCAAAGACCATGAAAGCAACATGTCCACAGAGACAAGCTACATAGCATTCAACAAAGCAATAGAAATCAGCAGAACACTGTGCCCAGAAGAAGTTCACCTCCAGAGAAGAGATGAATATATGAACATAAAAAACCTTGATATTCTTGCTTTGTCAAAAGAAGGAAACTTTGCCATACACATTCACATTCACATACATATGGGTTCCTAATCTATGATCCCAACAGATGATGACTTTTCAATTAGGGTGAGCTTATTTATGGGAAAATGTACTCCACATTTATGCATGAAATGTAATATTATGAATCATCTTAATATATTATTTCATTAATTGCTATTTCCTTCAACCAACTGTGTCCTCTTAGTGACTAAAGAAAAAGTAAGAACCTATAAGGTTTGAATTTTCACTTTGAGTGGAGTAGACTCTAGGAGTACCTTCAACCTGAAGTTGAAAGTCCCACATAATAGAGAGGTATCTTCTATGTTGTTCTTAATAAATATTACAAGTTGTTCCTAACTCCCATATCCATTTTAATACTCTAGTTGGCCACTGATGACTTCTGAATATTTGAGTAAGATTGAGGGCATTAGAAGAGATGGTCTCTTATTCATGTAATCATATCATAGGAATAATCTCCAGTGAGCCATAGCCTGAGGAAGTGGTCTTCTAACATAGATATAGGACAGGACCCTCTTGATTTATTACAATGGACACTAAGAAGGGAGATGGTTCACTGTTCAATTTATCAAGAATCAGATTCTGTATCAAATGTGTTGGCTGTTTTCAACATGGGAAGGCATCATATTTCCTTGCAGTATCCAATATGAATAGACATTGCATATCCTCTAATGAGGTGTTGAGGACAGTCACAATACTCAACTTATTTTACCAGAAATTGGAGCATTTCTGGAGTTTTGACCCTTTATATTCCTTTCTGCCATTTTCTTGCCTTATTGCTATAAAAGGAGAAGGAATTTGAGGATTCTGAAGCTCTTTCTTGTTTTACTCTTACCTGTTAGCTAGAAGAAGAATAAAAATCTGGTGGTTCTGCTCCTATCATTGCTTCCTGGATTGTGGGTAGAGGAACTCAACCATATATTTTCTCTATTCATACTTAATGAGAATGGAGAAGAGAATTGTGTTCACGGTCCATTACAAATTAATGTTATCTAACCTAAAATTGATTACCAGTGTGACAAGAAAGTTACCTTACCACTGACAACCAAAACTTTTATTTTTCCTTGTTTGACTGTCTACCCCAATCTCTTTATGAACTGATCTAAACCATTTTTTCTCTCAAGTCTCATCTTCTCCACCTCTCCCTTTCTCTCCTTTATTAAGAAAATCCAGTTTATCTATTCTTACTTTTCTTCTCTATATGGGGAAGAGGTGACCCTTTTAATTGTTAAAGCAAACCCCTATTCCTGGACCCTGGCTCTATTCTTTTTTGCCATCTTCAAGAACATAGTTTTTCTCTCTCACACTTTCACTTTCCAATCTTTTGACTCCCACCATTTATTGTCTCTTTTCTTGTTTTCTAAATTTATTTAAGACAATGGAATTAAATGACTTGCTCAAGACAATTATTAAGTGTCTGATGCTGAATTTGAACTCAGGTCCTCCTGACTCCAGGGCCAGTGTTGTATCCATGGCATCACCTATCTGCCCCTGTTGTCTCTTTTCATCATGCTATAAACAGGATAAGACTTTCCCTACTTGAAAAATACCATTTTGCTGTCCCATTTTCTTAAACCATTACTATACATTTTTCTTCCCTTTCCCTTTCAAATTTTTAATTGTAGTAGTAGTAGTAGTGGTAGTAGTGATAGTAATGGTAGTAAATGTAGTAGTAACAGTAGTAGTAGTAGCAGTAGTAGCAGCTGCAGCAGCAGTAGGAATAGTAATAAAAAGTATGAGTAGTAGTAATAACAGCAACTTGCACAGGGTTACATAGTTTGTGTCTAACATGGAATAAGAACTCAGCTCTCACTGTCCCTGTGACTGACCCTATAACTGCTATACAGCTTTTAGTTAGTTCACATCCTCTGACTTCATTTTCTTACCAGTTTCAGAGCCCCTTGTAATATTGCTTCTAATTCCATCACTAGAATGAAAGTTCTACAAAGCAGCCAATTTTTTGCTCATAACTTTAATAGCTTTTTATCAGTGCTCAATCACTTTGGCCTGTTTACATTTTTTGATAAAACCTTTTCTCCTTGACACTTCCCCTCCCCCTGCTCCTTTTCTGTAGCATGATTCTTTGCAGATTCTCCTCCTTTTCATTTGCTCTTTCTTATTCTTCCTTGCTGGCTCATCAGCTACCTGCTGTTCTCTTAGCATGGATATTCTCCTGAACTATATTTTCTTATTCTTATTTTTAATCTACTCTTTCCTTTGGTGATATCATATACTTCCATGATTTCAAACATCATAGCTTAAAAATGATTCCAAAATCCATATATCCAGTCCTAATCCCTTCTGAACTTTATTCCTGCATTGTCTATCATGCATTGGATAGTTCTTGTTTGTCTTCTAGACATCTCAATCTTATGTCTGAAATCAATTTATTATTTCTTCTTTCCCCTAAAGCTTCCCCTTCTCTAATCATTTTTACTGATTATAAAATAAATAAAAAAACTCTTTAGGCTGGCATTTGAGGCCTTTATCATCTGGTTCCCACTAACATGTTCAGCCTCATTCTGTCTTACCACCCCTCACAAATTCTACATTACTTGAATTCAAACATGTAATCCACTGTCTTCATACACTGGCCATTCTCATGCTTTGTGGGGACTCCCTTTTAATCTCTACCTCTTGCATTTTTTATCTTTCTTCAACAGCTATCTCAGTTGCCACTTCCGCTATGAATAACTGTTTATAAGAAAGGAATATAAGTTGTAAAAAAAAGGGGGATTTTTTTACATAATATCCAGTTATGTTGTAAACTAATGCCACTGAATTTTTTATTCAACAAATTGTTTTGGTTTTATATAAATTTAGTCAAACTATAGGATTTTCTATTTCATAGAAATATTTCCTTCCTTCCTTCCTTCCTTCCTTCCTTCCTTCCTTCCTTCTTCCTTCTTCCTTCTTCCTTCTTCCTTCTTTCCTATGTGTGTGTAACCATATTAATGTCGAACTTAGTATGCAAACCCAATAGACTCATCAACTTATTCCAGTGTAGTTCAGAGCCCCCATGCTCAAGAGTTCTGTTGACTTCGGTCTGACTTTTGCAAAAATGAAAGAGCATTCAAACTCTAAAGATACCCTAGATCTTTAATTGAGGTAAATGTTGAATTTTATACCTACTTTCTGAGATGTTATTGATTCCATTCAAGAGTTCAAGTTTTGTTAGTAACACTAATTTTCTTTTTTTTTTTTTTTACATTTCACTTTGAGTAGATGCCATTAAAGCACCTTATTACTTGACGTCTCATAGGCTTGCTTGTGAGCAAACCAGAAAGAGATAATAATCCTTAAAGACAGATTGCCTCCTTCCAAATATTTTTGTTTTCTTCCTTTTGAATATCTGGCCTAATGATTAATATTTTGTTTCAGTTAGTATGGCTTCCACTCCACACAGTTCTGATAGCATCAATTATTGTTTTACATGTGACAAAGTGATAAAAATAAATTAAACACTTTTAAATGCAGATGATCCAGAGGTTTACTCAAAATTATGGAAAACAGCCAGGGGGTAAAAAGGCAACTATTTTAATTGTTCTTACAAGGCTGATGTTATTTTTCATGAAATAGTTACAAAAGGTCATACAACTGGTTGATGCTTCTACTTACAAGCAGGATTTACTAGAGCTTCAGCCACACCAAGTAAAATGTACTGAGGGGTCAACTGGAGACAAGACATAGCAGAAACTGGAAGGATTTTGCCAGAAAGTATCTGCTCCATCAGAGGAAAGTTTTTTCTATGGATCTCAAAGAAGCCAGCTCCCATCACAGAAAAGGCAGCAGAAAGGTTACCAGCAACTGAAGGAAACAAATAAAAAGGGTAAAAATACAAATTCATGGAAAAAAAGATTGTACTAAGCAGCAATAATGATTCTTGCAACAAAAATGCTTCAAATCCCTAACATCTAGAGAAAAAAATGTATTAAAATGGCTAGGAGGTTTATTGCATGCCTTAAAGAAGACCATGACAATGTAGGAGTTTGGTAAAGATAACCTAAAGAGGAAAATGACAAATGGTAGAGGAGTTGTGAGAAACAGACCCACTGATGTACTGTTATTGGAGTTATAGATTGTTAGAGCAATTCTGGAAAATGACACTAAATTGTGCATGCCATTTGATCTTGTGATACCTCTACATGACATATACCCCCTAAAAGACAAAAAAATGAATAAGGTCAATCAATAATAACATATTTATTAGCAACTCTTTTATTTTTAAGTTTTACAAGGCAATGGGGTTAAGAGGCTTACCCAGCTAGGTAATTATTAAGTGTCTGAGGCCAGATTTGAACTTGGATCCTCCTGACTCCAGGGTCAGTGCTCTATCCACTGTGCCATCTAGCTGCCCCCCCAGAAACTCTTTTTTATTGAAGAACTGGAAAATAAGAAGGTGTTCATTGACTAAGTAATACTAAACAAATCATGTTATATGAATGTAATGGAATATTTTTGTGCTCTAAGAAATGATGAAATGAATGGGTTCAGAGAAAACTGGGAAGCATTTTTATGAACTCAGAGTAAAATGAGTCAAACAACATTAAAAGTCTTAAGAGGACTGATCAATGCAATGACCAAGCATGATCTGATAGGAATGATGATGAGCACTGCTACCTACATATATTATCAACCCACTCAATATGCAGAATGAAAAAGATTTTTGGACATGGGTAATGTAAAAATTTGTTTTTCTTGAATGCATGCTTGTTTCAATAGTTTTCATTTTTTTAAAGAGGAAGATGGAAGGTGGAGGTAGAAGGGAAAGAAAAGGAATACCTGAAAATTGAAAAAAAATTCAAATAAAAATGAGGCAGCTTAATTTTTTTTAAAAAAAAGTGAGTTATCTCAAAAAACTTAATTTTTTAGAAAATAAATTCTGAATGAAAAACTATTAGTTTTTAGTCTGATGTATGCATGGATACACACACACACATTCATATAAACCTCCTGCTATTCAAATTGTAAAATGACTATGAAATCTAATTTTTGAGATTTATAATAAAAATTCACATCCATATAAGAAGTTAGAGTTATAAGGGATATGTTTTGTGTTTTATTCCATTTGTCATAATAACCCTGTAACTGAAGAAATACAGATAGTATTATCTCCATTTTACAAACATATCTATATGTTTGAAATCTATGAAACATATAGATTGTGCTTGTCCAAATTCAAATAGATAAGCTACCCGATCTGTAACTAGGAATTCTGGTAGGAGACAAATTCATTTGAATAGGTTGATGTGATCCATGGGACTTCTTCCATTTTATAGTTGGCCTTACTCTTTCTCCAGATTGAACATGGCACAGAGACTTACATCTTTTTCCTTAGACCTGACTAATTCCTGCCCTTTGAGGATTCAGAGTCCTTTTGTTCTCAATGAAAATTCCTATGCCTATGCATCCTTTTTTACCTCTCCTGAGAAGTTCTCCCTTTATTCCTTCCTTTATTCCATTGGAAGATTTAGAGCTCTCAGCCATCACTGGAAGGCTTATTTCTTACTCTCCTGAGTAATCCTACATCTTTATCTAGGAGGTCAAGACCTCTGACGTATCAGGAAGAACATCCACTCTTTTGAGTAACCCCTATCTTGAGAGAGAAAAGGACTCCTATACAATTGGAAATATTCTTTGCCATCTTTAGAAACACTTGACCCTTGTCATGAGGGTACCTGGAGTTCTAAATTCCTCCTTCTCCCTGGGGAGATTATGGTTGAGAAAAATCTAAATATTGATAAAATCTCTGTTTTTTTCCCTCTCTCTTGTCTGTATTTGCCTCTAAGGATTGTATTTAGTTGGAAGGAGTATGAGAATTTTACTGGATTCATTCAACACTTGATCCTTATCCTTGGACTGAACGACTGAGAACTTGGAGTCTAATTCTTCTTCTCCTTCCTTGGATAGAAAACTACTACTCATAAAGTCTGTGCTTAAGTTTATTTCTTTAGTTTGTGTAAACTCCAGTGACCCCATCCTTATAATGGTTCTGGGGACTATAGTTCTTTGACCTCAAATGTAATTTTCTTTTCCTTCCTTTGAATTAATTTATGATTGATTTCATTATTTTGCAATATTCTATAGAAATTATAAAATTTGTAACACTCCTCTTCCAAGATTTCTCCATGTCATGGTATTGTTATTATACACATAATGCTTGAAGAGAGCTAATGTTATTATTACACAGAATAAGGGAAAGAAAATTTTGAAGTTAATAAAACATATCTTATTTCTATCTTAAATTAGGTCCCTAAATTATCAGAGCTCTTTTGCTAAAACTTGAAAACTTAGAGACTGTCCATAAATTTTCTTTTTTTTAGTTTTTGCAAGGCAATGGGGTTAAGTGGCTTGCCTATGGCCACATGGCTAGGTAATTATTAAGTGTCTGAGGTCGAATTTGAACTCAGGTCTTTCTGACTCCAGGGTCAGTGTTCTATCCACTGCGCAACCTAGCCACCTCAACTGTCCATAATTTTATAGTACACTCTAATTCTCCATCTCTCTGTTTTTATGTCTCTTTTATTACATTTGGACATCAAGGTAGTAAGGTTGACTAGAGTATCTTGGTATGAGCTATACTGCTTTTTTTTCCTTGTATCTGTCAAGCAGACAAAGGACTTAGATAGTAAAGAACAACAACTCTTTAAAAGCAATTTACCTCTTTACCTACCCCGGGAACTAGAGTAAAGCATGATCAGAAGAACCTGTTTTTCAATTTTTGTCTATTAAAGAATTTCTGGCACAAGGTTTATATAAGCTTAAAATGGAGGACTATGTTCACCTTTGGGAGAGGGTAGAGTTCAAAAAAAGAAGCAAATAATGTACCAAGTGTTTTGAATTACTGGTTCAAAATTAACCAAATAAACTCTTGTGGATGCTGATTTTTTTCCCCTGTGAAGAGGAGTAGAGGTATGGGGAAACATTTGGATCTCTTTAGAAGAAATATCTCTGCTTCTGCACAGCTGAAAACTGGGGGGAGGGGGGAACCATAAAGATAGTGACTCTATTCAAAATAATGGATGACAATGAGGCACATTGAAATGGTGTTCTTAATCAAGAGCAAGTTTGCATAAACAAGATAATTTAGAAACAAGAAGAGAGATTAATAACAAAGAATGTAAATATATTCCTAGATTTAGGAGAGAGAGAGAGAGAGAGAGAGAGAGAGAGAGAGAGAGAGAGAGAGAGAGAGAGAGAGAGAGAGAGAGAGAGAAGCAACTGAGTAAAAAATGAGCCATCTGAAAAAGGTAAATCTGTGCCACTCATCTGAAATATTTCTTAAGTGGAAGTGACATCCCCATTCAAACTTGCATAACTTGCAATGCTTTGCTTTAATTTTTTATTTAAGTGACAGGTTGATTTCCAACCATTAATAGAACTTAGGGACTTTCTTATTCTTTATTGTATGTTAAATAATAGTATTGATAAGGTTGAGCTTTTCTTTCTCTATAAACTTATTGGAGTTCTTCCAGTATTTTCCATCACAAAAAAATGCTACTATTACTTTTAGATGTATCGCTAATAATCTAAATAATTCTTTTATATTTCAAAGAAGAGCACCACTGATTTTTAGTATTTAACATACATTAACCCTCTATTTTGCCAAAGTATTTTTCTGTATTCATTATACAATCATGAGATAATGTTTTCTTTTTATGTTATTATTCTATCTTCTTTTTTTTTGCAAAGCAATGGAGTTAAGTGATCTGCCCAAGTTCATTCAGCTAGGTAATTATTAAATTTCTGAGATTGGATTTGAACTCAGGTCCTCCTGACTCCAGGCCTGGAGTTGTATCCACAATGCCATCTATCTGCCCCCATGTTATTATTCTAAATTTTTATTATATTGACTTTAAATCCCAAGTACACATTTGTTTTAGTCATTGTTAAATTTTTTGATATATTACATTATTGTTCTCTGCTACTTCTGTGAGTTAAAACTGGAGCTGATCTTTGAATTCACTTATCTCACTTTACAAATGATAAAATTGAGACCCATAGAAGTTAACTGTCTTCTGTAGGAGTACACAACTGGCAAGTAGCAGATTTGAACTCAGACCACTTGACCTGACCTAAATCTATTTCTCTTTCCATTGCAGAACAGTATTTAAAACTTAATGAATAGAGTTTATATGCTTTGGAGTCCTTGAGATAAAGGCTCATTCCCTACTCAGGCAACATACTAGGTTTATCAACACTGAAAAATTACTTAACCTATTGGTGTCCCAATCAATCCTTTAAAACTATGAATTACAGAATAGTGGCGAATGTGCTTTAATGGAGTGAGTTTTGGTAAAAGAAATTTTCTATGCCACAGAAGTAACAGATCTAGAAAAAACTAAAGGGAAAGATTTACTTATGCAATTGGCTTACATTTTTTTCTTTTTATACACTGATTCTTACCTATATTGGGAATCAGTAATACACTTGCTTCACAAAAGGGATTTTTTCTATATCATTGAGTACAATTATTAAAATCATTGGTATTGATTTCTTTACTAAGCCTTGTTCCAGTGATTTATAATTGCTTAAAATCAAACTTGGTTTCTCAGAAACTATTCTAATAAAGATATAAATGAAATTCTACTGAAGTTTTTTTCACCTTTTCTTCTAGAAAAGGAATGAAAAATTAGAGCCAGACTCCTAGAGCTTATATTTCCATTTGATTCTGACCTGAAAAAAAAACAAAAACAAGAATTACTGACTGCTTTCTGAAATCAACTGAGCTAAATATAGGGAGACTAGGTTTGACTCTTTAGTCATAGCCAAGTCTATGAATTATCAGATAAATCTAAGAATCAAAAAGTAAAAAAAAAAGTGCCGCAAAGCTCTGATTACCTGTCTTCCTGACTTTTTCAGCCTGTGTCTATCTCAATTCCTTGTCCTAGACAAACATTTCACTTACTCTTGGAGATTTCTGAGATCTTGGATTTGAACTAGAAGAAAAACTAAACTAAGAACGAAAGATTATGGTCCTAGAGTCAAAGATATTGCTGACTTTATTTTGTTTTCTAAGCCTCTTAGACTCTGTGTTATATTATAACATCTTGCTATTTAGTGAATTTACGACAAAGTGAATATAGAGAAAAATATGTAGGAAAAAGAGACATAGATTTAAAGAAGCCCCATGCTTATATATCATTTATATTTCCTCTTAGAAAAGAACTGGAAGGTCTTAGAGATAGAAAGTATCAAATAAAATCCAGAAAATTAAATGTATTATATTTTAGTAGATAGAATATTGATTATAAGTTGTGGATAAGTATTCTTAAATCAACTTACATGTATGTGTATAATTAAATAAAAGACTTGCTAGAAAAAATATTTATACAAAATAAAATTTAAAAATTAAAATGAGGAAAGAATTTGATATGAAATTAAACAATTCAAACCTGACCTACATAAATGACTTACTGATGCAACAAAATGGGAAATGAATGGAATTATATCACTAATTATGACAAATTTGCATAGAAGCTTAACTAATAAAATTCAATTTTTAGAGAGGCCAAAAGAATTTGAAAATCACCTTCAAAAAACACGACCTACTTCCCAATTAAAGTTTTGAGTTAAAATTATTTTTAAAATGTTAGAGGATGATGGAAGGCTATTTGCATCATAACTTCAAAAAACAAAAAGAAAATGTGGAGAATAATAAAATAAGAAGTTTTGGTTATGAACTCTACTGACAAAATAGTGCCAAGAGTGTCGAGGTGAGACTTGAAAATCATTCAATTTTTTAAAAATAGCAAACTTTTCATCATTATGAACAATAAAGCAACCACAAATGAAATCTATTATCATGGTCTCTCATATGTTTTTAAATGATGTGAAAATTTCCCTGAAGAAAATCAAGAAGTTGGACTAGGATCAACTATGAATAGGAGAAATCCGCATCAGAGATGAAACAATTTTGAGGGAATTACAAGATGGAGGGAGAATTGAGATGGATGGCAATATCAAAGGTGTGGAAAATATCCCAGACCTTATCAATCATTGAATATTTATTAAGTGCCTACTATACTTATGTCATTGAGGCAGGTAGACAACTCAACTGAAAGAATGCTGGGTCAGGAAGGCCTGAGTTCAAATCTAACTTTAGATATTTACTAGTTGTATGATCCTGTGCAAGCCATTTAACCTCTGTTTTCCTTAATCCATTGGAAAGGAAAACGGCAAATTAATCCAGTATCTCTTCCCAGAAAACTTATTGAAAAACATTGACATCCTATGGCCCACAGGTTACTAAGGGTTGGACATGACTGAACAACTGAAAAATAACAATAATCTACACCAAATTTGACCAAGTTTAAAGTAAAACAAGATTCAGTAGAGATAATAAGTTTCTCCAGGTGTCTTTCTTTGCATGTAGTATTGTGATGCTTGAAACAAGTCCTAGAATATTACTGAATTTATGAAACTAGAGTCAGGAAAATCTGAATTTGGATTCTGCTTCATATACTTTCTACCCATGTGACTATTAAATTGCTTAACTTGTCTTTCTTTGGCTGTCTAATTCACTACACTATTTCTTGTTCTTCCTAAGTGGCAGGTGACCATTAGAGATTGAATGATTTTACCAGTGTCAATCTATTGATAAAATGTTAGTAAAGATTAATTATTTCATTTTTAGCTAATAAGTAAAAATAACTATAAATCTTAATTTTTCCAGGTTGCCTCATTTGTAAAACAGAAATAATAATAGCACCTACTTCCCAAAGTTGTTGTAAAGATGAAATGAGATAATTGTAAAGCCTTTTGCAAATCCTCAAATTCTGTATAAATGCTAGTCATTGTTATTGGAGCTCTTTCATGATCATGACTTTGATCCAACTATTCACATAGGAAAAAACTGGAGAAGACTACTACTTATATGAATATGCTAGTAGTCTCTAAGTCTCCTGATCTCTTATCTACCAATAATTTAAAAAGTGCCTTTGCCTTTTATGCCTTTATCTATATCATATATAATCTATTTTGTATTCATGTATGTATAGATACATGTATTTTGTATATGTATTACTATACTCACATGCTGTATAACTAAAAACTGACAAACACAAGTTAAAATGATGCAATAAAAATACAATATAAAATAAACTATTTTATTTATCAGTAGTACGAACAATTTTCTGCTTCTACTAAAATCATTATTGATATTTTTTAGAAATATCAATGTGATTAAATGTTTCATTATTTTTAAGAATATTAGTTTAATATTTTGTGATATAGTGATTCAAAGGTTGGGTTTAAGGTTCAGTTTATATTGATATTAGATTTAAATGACTGAAAATGATTCCTCACCAAAATGAATAGATTCAAATGAAAGCCATGAATAGTTGATTGCACTGAATAAAATCATGACACTAATTTTCAGTTCCATCCACCAATTATATTTGTTGTGGTTTTTGAAATTTGACTAGAAATTTCAATTTTCCTTGATGTTAATCAGTTGTTCTTGCAAACTAATAGGAGGTTTTAGTACTTTCATAGTTTCAAAATCCACTGAATCTTAATTTGAAATACTTTTACTTTAAATAAGTTATAAAGTTCTGTTCCCAAGTTTTTAGTAGTTGGCACATAAATTTTTGGCAACAAAAGCTTAATTTTTAAATGTCTTGCTAAATGACTTCATAGTATCTTTAAGCTAATACACTCATGGCAAGATTCCTTATTAATATAGAAGTTGAAAAATCATATTTCAAATTTTTAATATATATATATATATATATTTTGGCTGCCTTATTGTCTGATTTTAATAGTTCTTCATTGTTTTTATCTTGCAATAGGACTAATGAAAAAGCTCAACTAAGGATTAGAGTTGTCAACTCTACAATCTTCTAACTGTTCATCTATGCTCCCATATTGTCATTAACTTCATCATGTGCTTTCTTTGCAGCAATCTTTATAAAGTTTGGTTTAGTTAAAACTGAACAATTAAACTGTAATCTATTTCACTAGATAGAAATAGTTGAAAACAAATTAACAAAAGATGGAGTTTCTGTGTCGTTTGAATGTATAATTTGGTAAACTACTTGTTCATTCTAGGTGACAAGTGACCATTTAGACTGAGTGATGATGCCAGTGTCAATCCATTGATTAAATATTAGAAAAGATCAATTATTTAGTTTTTATATAATAAGTAAATATAACTATATGCTTTAATTTTCCCCTTTATCTTGATGGATCATCTTACATTATATATATATATATATATATATCTTACATTGGGGTCTACTGATGTAAAAGCTGATATTAGTTGAAATAACACCCTGTAGGAGACTTCTGGGGTGGCGTCAAGATGTGGTCTGAAGGTATCATACTCCCAAAGTTTTTCCGTATACAACACTAAATGAAGCCTCTACAGAGAAATTAAAACAACAGATCCCACCAATAAAAGACAAGATTGAAGCAGGTTTTTCATGGTAGACATCGTGGAGGATTGACAGTGAAGGTCTGTCTCTTTTTTTTTGGGGGGGGGGGAAGTAAAATCCAGGTAGGGAGGAGAGCAGTGAAGTCAGTGTGAAACTTTTAGTCACAGTGCAGTCCAGGTCCTGGCAGCTTGACAACAACACTGGTCAACAGGGAGGATCCCAAACCCAAAGAAAATATGAATACTGCTGGGAAAACTAGGGCAAAAGACAGGACTGGGTTGGGAACTAACCAATGCTTAGGCAGAACCTGGACATAAAGGAGGAAACAAACCTCTGTAAAGGCAACATCTAGGCAGCATAGGCAACATTTTAGTCAGTGATAATCCAGGGATCAGATTCCGGATCTAGCATAAAAAACCCCCAAACTTTAGTCTATAAATCACTATACACTAGGAGTAGAACTCAAACCATCAAAATGAGTAAAAAACCCAACAAACAAACAGAAAACAGAGTTAAACAGATATTATGCAGATAAAGATGATAATAGTATCACCTCAGAAGAAGGAAGCAGAGAAAAATTACCTACATGGGAAGTCTCAAAAGAATCTATGAATTGGACTCAAATCCAAAAGCTCATTGAAGAGTTTACAAGAGAATTTAAAAACCAAATAAGAGAGGAAGAAGAAAAATGTGAAAAAAAGAAATGAGAGTCATGTAGGAAAATTATAAAAAATTGACCAAAGAAATCAGCTCCCTTAAAAGTAAAAAATAACCACCTGGAGAAAGATTGTAACTCTTCAAAAAATAAAAAAGTGACCAACTGGAAAAGGAATGCAACTTATCTAAAACTCAAATCCACCAAATGGAGAAGGAATGCCTCAGCAAAAAAGTAAAATTACCTACTGGAAAAAGAAACAAAAGCACATTGAAGAAAATAAAGCCATAAAAATTAAAATTTGGCAAACAGAAAGAAAAGAAACTATAAGACTACAAGATTCCATCAAGCAAAGAAAAAAATGAAGAAAATGAAAAGTACCTTTTAGGAAAACAAACAACCCCAAAAATATACAGGAGAGATCATTTATGAATTGTTGTGATTCCAAAAAGCCTAGATCAAAAAAGAGCCTGGAAAATGACTTTCAGGAAATTATCAGGGAAAACTGTTCAAATCTGTTAGATCAAGAAGACAAAATAGACATTGAAAAAACACATAGAACTCCTCCAGAAAGAAACTTAGGGATAAAAACTCCAAGGACTATGGTAGGCAAATTATGGAATTCTCAAGTAAAGGTGAAAATACTTTAAGCAGTAAAAAAGAAGTAATTTAAATACAAAGGAAACACAATCAGACTTAGACAGGACTTACCAGCTTCAACACTGAAGGACCAAAGGACCTGGAATCAGAGGGTAAAGGACCTTGGATTAACCAATAATTTACTACCCTAAAAAATTCAACATATTCTTCCAGGGGAAAAGATGGATATTCAAAAAAAGAGGACTTTCAAAATTTTCTGATTAAAATGGCCAGAATTGAATAGAGAATTGAAGCTCAAAATACAAAACTCAAGAGATGCATAAAAAAGAAAGAGGGAAAGACCCCCAAATAAATGTTAGTCAAGAACATTAAATTATATACAACTCTACAAGGGAACATATATATAACACTTGTAATGCTTGAGAATTATATTTCTCTTAGGATAGTTAAAGGGTTGAATATAGTTGACAAGATTGGATTTTGAGGACATGGAAAAGGTTGCTTCTTGTATTTTTGTTGAACAGGACCAAGATGACTACTATGTCTGAAATATATAAACCCAGGTGAAAAGTTGGGTGTTTAAGATTATGTGTCTCACATTTCCTTTGACCTTTCTTGCTCATAGAGCTTAGCATTTCTCTGATGAGGGCATCCCATGTTGGGTGGTCCTCAACCAGTGTCTTCCATACCTTACAATCAACTGTAAAATTCTTAAGAGAGACCTTCAGAGTGTCCCAGTACTTAAGAGTACTTAGAGGTTTTATAGTTAATTAAATCAGAGGTAACTTGACTTTACTTGATACTTAGGGGTTTGTAGTACCATAGAGGCAGAGGGTGGGAACCAACTTAGAAGAGTAGGAAATAAGAAATTAGGAAGAGACTTTTTTTTAATCTAAACTTTAGTTAATGAGGGTTCCAGTACCATGGTTGGGAAGCTAAGGGGTTGTGTGGGAGAGAGTATGCTTGGAGGGTGCAATGGTTCATGAAATGATCTGGCTTTGCATAATGCTTTGACTCATAAGGCTTGTGTGTCCATGGTGTATGCTTGAAAATGAGATAAGGTAGAAAGTGATTACAATTTGATGTGGTTCATGAATCTTGAGAAGTGTAATTGTAATGAGACAGAAGAGGGGAAGGCATTTAGTGATTGAGGCAATGCTGCTTATCAGTCAATCAATTAACTTCTGATTGTACTTTGAGTTTAACAAGCAATCAAGCAATCAATTAAAAGGAGTACAGTTTGATTAAAGGCATGTAGGTATAAGACAGGGCTAAAACTATAAAAATATAAAAAGAAGAAGGCTAGGCATTAGTGAACAAATACCACCAGGTAAAGAGGCACAAAGACCAATTTTAGTAGAGGGGAATGAAGGGAGAGTGTGAACACTGAGTAAATCTTATTCAAAAATCTTATTCAATAAGATACATTCTCACTTGGATTTAAAAAATCTATCTTACTCTACAGGGAAGGGGGTAAGGGGAAAAGGGAAGGGGAATAAGGGACTGATAAAAAGGAAAGCAAAGTTATAAATGAAAATAAACTGAAAATTAAAATTGAAAAGAAAAGTTAAAGGGGAAAGGGAACTTTGGTGAGGAGACATAAGAGGAAAGGAAAGAGACAAGTAAGAATGGGGTAAGATAACATGGAGGGAAATACAGAATTAGTAATCTTGACTGTAAATGTGAATGGGATGAACTCTTCCATAAAATGGGAGCCAAAAAGAGATTGGATAAAAAACCAGCATCTTACAATAGGTTGTTTACAAGAAACACATTTGAAGTAGAGAAACACACACAGGATAAAGATAAAAGACTGGAACACAATATTTTAAACTTCAGCTAAAGTAAGAAATCAGGTGTTATGATGCTGATCTCACACAGCACAAAAGAAAAAATAGATCTCATTAAAAGAGATAAGGAAGGGAAGTACATCTTCTTAAAAGATGCCAATCAATGAAGGTATATTATTATAAAACATGTGGAATAGCATCCAAATTCTTTGAGCAGAAGCTGAGTGAATTAAATGGAGACATAGACAGCAAAACTTTAATAATGGGGGGACCTCAAACTTTCTCTCTCAGAGCTAGATAAATCTAAGCACAAAATAAACAAGAATGTGATAAAATCTTAGAAATCTTAAAAAAAATGATAGACCTCTGGAGAAAGTTTAATGGAGATAGAAAATAATATACTGTTTTTTCTCTGCAGTATGTGCACCTTTGCACAAATTGACTATCTACTAGGGTGTTAAAAAATCAAATGCAGAAAGGAAGAAAAAATAAATGCATACTTTTCAAATCAAAATGCAGTAAAATTACATGTAATGAATCACAGAAAGATGAAGCAAAACCTAATTGGAAATTAAATAACAATTTTAAAGAACAAGTGGATCAAGTAACAAATCATAGAAATAACTATTCATTTCATCCAAGAATATGATATCAATGAGATGTCATACCAAAATTTAAAGGATGCAGTCCAAGCAGTTTTTAGGAAAAATTTTATATCTCTAAATGCCTATATGGATAAAATAGAGAAAGAGAAAATCAATGAATTGGGTATACCCTTTAAAAAGTTAGAAAAAGAACAAATTAAAGATCTGAAATTAATTATCAAATAAGAAATTTTGAAAATCAAGGGAGAGATTAATAAAACTGAAAGCAAGAAAATCTTTCATGTAATAAATAAAACTAAGAGTTGGTTTTATGAAGAAAACCAAATAAAATAGATAAAGCTTTGGTAATCAGATTAGATTAAAAAAAAAGAAAGAAGAAAACCAAATTACCAGCATCAAAAATAAAAGGGTGAAGTATAATTTGATGTTATTTTGCCAAACTGTTTTATCAATAAATTTGATAACATATGAGAAATGGATGAATATTAATAAAATACAAACTGTCCAGATTAACAGAAGAGGAAATAAAATACCTAAATAACTCCATTTCAAATAAAGAATTGGAAGAAACTATCAATACATGTTCTAAGAAAAAGTGTCCAGGACCAGATGGATTTTACAAGTGAATTCTACCAAACATTTAAGGAACAATAAGTTCTGAATTCCAAATTCTACATAAATTATTTAAAAATTAGGAGGTGTTCTGCCAAATTCCTTTGATGAAATCAATCTGGTGCTGATACCTAAACCATGAAGAACCAAAACATACAAAGGAAATTATAGACTTATCTCCCTAATGAGCATTGATGCAAAAATCTTAAATAAAATTTTAGCAAAGTGATTACAGTGAGTTATTACTAGGATAATACACATTATCAGGTTGGATTTATATCAGGTAGGTAGAAATGATTCACTATTAGGAAAACTCAACATAATTGAACATATCAATTACAAAACTAACAGAAATCATATGATTATCTCAATAGATGATGAAAAATTCTTTGACAAAATGCAACAAAAACTAAAAAGTATAAGAGTAAATGGGATTTTTCTTAAAGTAATAAGTAGGGGCAGCTAGGTGGTGCAGTGGATAAAGCACCGGCCCTGGAGTCAGGAGTACCTGGGTTCAAATCTGGTCTCAGACACTTAATAATTACCTAGCTGTGTGGCCTTGGGCAAGCCACTTAACCCTGTTTGCCTTGCAAAAAAACCTAAAAAAAAGAAAAAAGTAAAATAATAAGTAGTATCGAACTAAAACCATGAAGAAATATTTTATGTAATGGGGAAAAACTAGGAGTATTTTTAATAAGATCAGGGGTAAAACAAGGAAGCCCATTTTCACAATTACTATTCAATATAATATTAGAAATGCTAACTTTAGCAATAAGAGAAGAAAAAGAAATTTATGGAATCAGAATGGGCAATGAGGAAGCAAAGGTTTCACTCATTGCAGAGGATATGATGGCACATCTAGAATACCCAAGAAAATCATCTAAAAATCTACTTGTAACAGTTAACACCTTCAGCAAAGTTGCAGGATATAAAATAAACTCATATAAATCATCAGCATTTCTATATATGAACAACAAAGTTGAAGAGCAAGAGATAGAAAGAGAAATTCCATTTAAAGCAACTGCAGACAACACTAAATACTTGAGAATCTTCCTCTCAAGACAAACCCAGAAACTATATGAACACAATTACAAAGCACTTCTCACATAAATAGAGTGAGATCTAACCAACTGGATAAATATTAATTGCTTGTGGTTAGAGCGAGATAGCATAATAAAAATGGCAATTCTACCCAAATTAATTTACTTATTCAGTGCAAACTACCAAATAACTTGCTTTACTGAATTAGAAAAAAGCAGCAAAAAATTCATCTGGAACAACAAAAGGTCAAGAATATCAACTGAATTGATGAAAAAATGTAAAGAAAGGTTGCTTAGCTCTACTAGAGCTAAAATTATACTATAAAGCTTCAATCATCAAAGCTGCTTGGTAATGGTGAAGAAATAGATTAATGAATCAGTGGATTAGGATTAGTTCAAAAGAACCAGTAGTAAATGACTGCAGTATGCTTTGACAAACCCAAAGATATTAGCTTCTGGGATAAGAACTCACTATTTGATAAAAATTGTTGGGAACACTGGAAAATACTGTGGCATAGACCCACATCTCATTCCCTATACCAAACTAAGGTCAAAATGGGTATAGGATTTAGACATAAAAAGATACCATAGACCAATTAACAGATCAAGAAAAACTGAATCTATCAGATCTAGGAAAGTGGAGAAATTTCTGACCATTATAAATTGCAGAATGGATGATTTGGGTTATATTAAATTAAAAAAAAAAGGTGTTGCACTAATAAAACCAATGGTGCCAAAACTAAAAGGAAAACAGACAATTGGGAAACAATTTTCTTAGCTAGGGGTTCTGATAAAGGTCTCACTTCTAAAATATATAGAAAATTGCATCAAATTTATAAGGTTGTGATTCATTCCCCAACTGATAAGTGATCAAAGAACATAAACAGTTTCCAAATGAAGAAATTAAAGTTATATATAATCACATGAATAAATGCTCCAAATCATTACTGGTTAGAAAAATGCAAATTAAAACAACTGTGAAGTTCCACCTCACACCTATCAGATTGGTTAAGATGACAAAAAGGAAAAACGATCAACACTGGAGAGGTTATAGCAGAATTGGGACATTAATGCATTGTTGGTGGAGTTTTGAACTGATCCAACCATTCTGGAGAGCAATATGGAACTATGCCCAAAGAGCAATAAAACTGATCAGAACCCTTTGATCCAGCAATACAAATACTATGCTCATATCCAGAAGGAATCATAAAAAATAGAAAAAGTACTACATGTTCCAAAATATTTATAGCAGCTCTTTTTTGCAGTTGCAAAGAATTGGAAACTGAGTGAATACTTATCAATTAGGGAATGACTGAATAAGTTATGATATATGAATGTTATGGAATACTATTGTTCTATAAGAAATCATGAATGGTTAAGCTCCAGAGAAGCATGGAACGAATTACAGTAATTGATGCTGAGCAAAGGAAGGAGAAGCAAGAGAAGATTGTACACATTAATGACAAAATTGTGAGTTGATCATCCATGATGGATACAACTCCTCTCAGCAGTTCAGATAGCTAGGACAACCTCTAAGAGACCTGCTAAGGACAATGCTAATCCACATCCAGAGGAAGAAAAACAAAATAAAATAAAACTACAGAATGTGAATGAACATTACATTCACTTTTAAAAAATTCCTCTAATGTTTTTCCTTTCCTATCTCATAATTTTCTTTCTTTTCCCTTAATCCTAATTTCTCATACTGAAAATGACTAATCTGTAAACATGCTAAACATGAGTGTGTATGTGCAATATTCACCAGACTGTTAGCTGCTAAGGGGAGGAGGGTGGGAGGGGAGGGAGGAAGGAAATTATGTAACTTAAAACTAAGCATTTATATATGAATGAATCTTGAAAAACTTTCATAATGTAATTGGAAAAATAAAATAAAATATTAATTAAAAAAGAAAAAACACCCTGTAATTCTCATCTGTTGAGTATATATATATATATATATGTATATGTATATATACATATATGTATATATATGCATATATATATCTCACATAGAATTAATAAGAAAAGGAGAATTGCCTTAGGAAGTTACAAGATTCTTTTAATTTCTTCTTGTGCTATAGAATAGTGTTGGGTCATAATTCTTGAAAAAGTGAAATGAATCACTCAGAAGACAATGGGGAAACTCAATGTGAACATGACCAAGAAGCTATATATTAAATAAAAGATATCATGAGGAGAAAGCAATATTTAGCTTATTAAAGAGTTGTACACTTAACAAAGATGAGCAGTCATATCAGCAGAAGCAAAGAAAAATTGATGAACATTTTGCTTCATTAGTGTCCTGCCTTTGCTAACGGAACTCACAGAAAGTCTTGCGAAGACTGTGCAATGAATTTATGCAAAGAAATGGAAAGGATAACATAGGATGAGCAGGTCTAATAACTTGTGATATGTATTGCTGGAAGGTATATTCATATTTATGAAATCATAGATTTAATAGAGAGCTGAAGGTATTAATTTATCTTTTGACATTTGATGGCTTATACTATCAAATATATAAAATTTAGATATGTGCTGTCATATATAACTCTATTGTATATAAAACATATCAGAATAATGTAATACATATAAATTAGCTTTAAATAATTTTTATTTTATCAATGGTATTTGAACCCTTTGAATTACATCAAATTAATATTTATATTTTCAAAAAAGCAATGTGAATAAATATGTTTTATTATGTTTCAAAATCTTAGTTTAACATCTTTTGATAAAGTGATTCAAAGGTCTGGTTCTAAGTTTAATTTATTTTAATTCTAGAATTTAATGACTGAAAATCATTACTCACAAAAATACCTAGTTCCAAATGAAAGCAGTGCATCTTTGATTACATGATATTGCAAATACAGCTAGATGTTGTTATATAAAATCTTGTTATTTAGATTTTTTCTCTAATTTGTCATCAATTTACAAAAGCAAATTGCCATTTCATTTCTTATTCTACTTTCATCTTCCTCTCTGTCTCTGTCTCTGTCTCTCAGTCTCTGTCTGCCTGTCTCTCTGTCTCTGCCTATCTCTGTCTTTGTCTCTCTCCTTCCCGCCTTCTCAAAACTCCAGCCCAATGTAAGAGAACTAATATTTGTAGTGAACAATAAGAAGGAATGAACTTCAGATTTGCCCACTGTTAATTCCTTCTATTCTTTCTTTCCTTACTCAAATGATTTTCCACTGTCCTCCCTCCCTCAAAATGTTGATTTTTTTCATTAAAGAATGTATGTTTATGTCTGCAAAATAGTGCCCCAACTTTATCCCTTTCTCTACTGATTATTTGGTCTTCAGAATATCCCCATTGAGGTTAATTCCTTGTTGTCTCAGTTGTCTTCAAAGCTTATGAAAGTTCAAACAAACTCTCTGATCCAACATGTATGTGCACACACACAAAATCATATATGACAATAGAATTCCCTTGTCTTAGATGCAAAAAAATTAATTTCATTGCAGATGGTTTTCTTTCCAGAAGTTCTTTTTTCTTTTATATTGCTTTGTGTCCTGAGTTTGCATAACAAATCCCCTGTTTACTTCATATTTCTTCAAAGAATCCTATACTTCTTTTTTATTGATAGTTAAATAACTTGTCAGGTTATTCTTGTTTCCCACACAGATGCTCTGGACTTTATATTTCTGGAAACTCATCCTACAAGATCCTGCAAGAGTTGATCAAGAGATTAACTCTAAAACACTCTAAGCCCCTGATCCTGGGGTTCTTCTCTCCCTCTAACTAGAAAGGGTGGTGGTGGGGGGAATGAGAATGCATCCTAGATCTTCCATTATTTAGGAGGCCACCCAGGGAATTCATCTAATTAAGTTCCACTGAATGCAGTTACAATGGCTACCTAACTCTTTCACCTTGTTTCTTTTTATGTATTGTCTTTCTCCTGAAATCCTTGAAGTCAGTGACAGTCATGCCTTTTCTTTGTATCTTCAGTGTTTAACACAGTGCTTTGTATAGAATAGGCACAAATATTTATTGACTGATTTTGACTCTGATATTTGTGGAGGAAAATAATATTCTTTGTTCTTTAGACTATCATTTTTCCATTTTCCATCTGCTTTCTTGTAACTGAAGAATCATCTTGCACAATCTGGATTGTTTTTCCTTTTTAAGTCAAGAACTTTTTTTTGGCTGTCTACAATACTTGATATTTAATATTCTATTTCTGAGGCCAGTCCCAATATTTTATAGTGACTCAAACTTGGGGTTTTCCACAAAACTACATTATGTTTTTTGACTCTTTTCAATGATCCCGATGTGTTTAGAATCATCAGTTAGCTCTTCTATCATTATCATTTAGGGTATTTTAAAGTAGAAATCTGCTCACATAGAAATATATGTATAGGAATAACTACATACAGATATACACAAATTTCTGGAAGTAAGTTATACTTACTAATATACATTAACAGTGGTGGTCCTCCCCTCTTTACAAGAAATAGACAAGTACTGATACATTCAAGAAAAGGAGCAAGAATTAATAGAGGTATGATGCTTATCACATTCATTGCTGCAATTGGCAGAAGAAACCCATTCAGATTCAAGTTGGAATTCATAGTCTGCAGATAATATCCTGAAGGAATCTGTATTTGGGAAAGAGGAAAAAAGCTTCTTCATTAAAATAGCGACAGCTTTAAAGAAAGCTTTTTATATATTCTCCCAGTGAACATTATTCTATTGACTAGGCATCTGAGAAAGACCAGAATAAGAATTCTCACCTTTTTAATAGTTTTAATTCTGAATTGATATAGCTTTACTAAACTGATGGCAAGAGAAGTTCTGTTCACTCTATGCACAATAGTAGTGCAGTTCATGGAAAAATTATTTGTAAAACCCATCTATTTTCATAATTTTTTCTCTATTGAGTATTTATACCATGCAGAATGTGTCCTTCCTAGGGTTGATATATAAGAAATGATATCCCTTAGGTTTTGAATTAGCTGTCAGTACCTTTTATTCAATCAACAATGAGTAGCAATCACTTAAAAGTGTTATTGTTGCTTTTATCTACATTGCAGAGTTAAATTCCTCACCAAGAGATATCCCAGAGCTGGCATTATGATCACTGGCAAAATCACCAAGGATGAATTTTGTTCTTTTTCTCACAAGACATACATGGAATGGTGGACACATTTTTGAAATTTTTAGTCATTGATTCATTCAGCTATTCACTAAGAGACTTCATAAGATAGTCTAGTGGGGCTTGCTAATTGAACCCAAATGACTTAAAAAAGGAAATGGAGAATAATCAAACACTTCATCTACTTTATGGTTTGTACTGAAGTACGTGGGTACTTTTATTTTTGATTCACAAAGAAAACCAAGAGAAGGGATATATATATATATATATATATGTATATATATATATATATATATATATCAATAAGCACAGGTCCATCAGTGTACTGGGAGACTAGGAGAGCTCCAATTAGAAAAATGAATACGGGGTGGCTAGGTGGCGCAGTGAATGAAGCACGGGCCTTGGAGTCAGGAGTACCTGGGTTCAAATCCGACCTCAAACACTTAATAATTACCTAACTGTGTGGCCTTGGGCAAGTCACCTAACCCCATTGTGTTGAAAAATCTAAAAAAAATTAAAAAATTAAAAACTGAATACATTTTAAAATTGCTATTTCACTCTCTGCAAACTCCACGGAAGCCTGAACTTTTAATAGCTCCTTTAAACCTTATAAAGTGCCTTATTTAACAAATAAACACACATGTCTTAGTTAAGTAGCTATATCACCTATTATGTAGACATTTCAGGTATTTATATGTTGTCCAACATGCACCCACAAATGTACTTCCTACATATTATATACATATACATCTCTTTAAATATATACATATATGTGTATATAGAACTACATTTCTCTATCTCTTTTTCTCTAATATACAGTTAACTAGTGTGTTCTTTAAGTTCCTTGGGAAATATAAAGATATTAAAGATTTAGAATTTATCTTCATGCAGTTTTCACTATGACAATTTATAAATGTATATAAATGAATACATATTTTATATGCAAATATGTGTATATATGGAGAGAAATAGCAGAGAGAGAGAGAGAGAGAGAGAGAGAGAGAGGCCATAGACAAGAAACAAAGGCTAAATCTAAGTAACATTTACTCATGCATCTTATTTACCAACTTACACAATAGTGTTTTTTTCTCCACCTAAGAACACTATCAAGTTCTCCCTCCACTTCTCCATCCACAATCACAATACACCTTTGGTTATGAAACAAAGAACTGGGTTCATCATAGTGCTAAAAGGGAGCAAAATCTTACGTAAATTCTTACTCTCATGTAATAGTATTCATTGAGGGCCCATAGTTATATGACTATTTAAGCAAGTCAGTTATGAAGTAATCTTTAACTTCTAGAGTAGGTATTAGTAACATGGGATTTCAATCTTGGTCATCCAGTAAATCCATGAGGGAACCAGAGAGGTAGAATTTAGGATTTAAATGCTACCTCATCTATTCCTAATATTTAGTATAATCCTTGACTCTATTTGGATCCTATATCACTTACATTTTATAAAAATACTTAATGATTGATTGATTCTTAGTAGATGTAACAATGTATATATACTATGAGGAAATTCCAGCTCTACTAACATTCCTAAAGAAATTTAATGTACAATTATACAATATACAATATAATTATATAGTATAGAATATATTGTAAATGGCATTACACTTGAAATGATTATTAACTCATTCTCCTTCAGAATTTAAAGGGAAATGTAGTCAAGATATCAGGAAATTTCAATAAACTTCTGAATATACATTAAGAGCATTATTTATAATGGAACATAAAAGAAGAGGAACATTATGAAATTAGTAAAAATTAGTGAGCAATACACCTATGCATTCACTACACTTAACACAATAGGGAGTTAAAAGTGACTTACTTATATACTTATTTTCGCTGACCTTCAATTTCTCCATTTGCTAAACAGAATGTGATTCACAGGCTCATAAATTTAGAGTCAGAAACTACCTTAGAAATATGTTCTCCATATTAACACAAGTTGTCTACAAAGAATCAAAGAGACAGTTAAAAATAAAGTTGAGATTTGAACTCAGATATTTTTCCTCCTCCACAGTAACGTATTTCCTCATGTTAGGGAGATTGTGAGAGCATAAGTAAAAGATGTGGGTTAGCTCCTTATTTAGCTTGGCACTTCTCTTATGTGTTTTCTTTTCTCCTATAACCGGGAACACGGGACTATTAGGAGAATAATTATCTATTTAAAAAAATCACAGCTCTATTTATACAAAGCAATCCTAATAATGCATGAATTATTGTAAAGAAATTTAATTAAAATGAAATGACAATTCAATAACAAGGAACTGAATGTGGTAAGAAGCATTTTCAGCACCCATTTCCATGTAGGTGCTAATCCTAGCATGTCTCCCAATAGTTCTAATCAATTCCCAATTAACTCTTCTGTCTCCCCAACACAGCAGGAGAAGGACATATCAGATCACTCACAGAATGGTATTAGGGAATCTTGTTACTGTAGAAGTAAAAAAAAGCAAAAAAAAAAAACCTGTTGACTTCTCTGGGCACAGCAGCTGTAGTCTAGCGTTCATTGATCCCTTGGTGATACTTCCCATGGTATGGTCTAGATGAAGCTGCAAATTTTCCTCATCTCTCTCATCTATTCTCTCTAGCCTCCCTGGTGAGACTTATCAGCTTTTCAAAACTGTACACTGGCACTGTGCCTGCCCGAAAAGAGTCCATGCTGGGTGACATGGTCATACTGTAGAGTCCATGAACAGGTTTCTGTGAATAGCAGTCCAAAGACAATTTTCTTCAATGATCTAGAAACTTTTCACCCCAACTTTGTGGGGAAACAGAGCATATACACTCATCCAGTCCTTACTCTCAAAACACACAAAATAAATTTTATATAAATTCTATTTTCATTTAAAATATACTTTACTACATTGTGTTTCCAAATTTATTTTTTATTTCATACACTTAAAATCTCCACTAAAGGTAAAATTTTATGAAATGTGAAGACTCAAAGTAGTGTGCTCTTGACCCTAATATCTTAATAATTCTTCTAATGAAGTACCTTAATGGATTCTACCAAGCTAAAAATCATTTTAATGCAGTATCTGTATACAATGTATACTACATATAGATTGTAAATATAGAAGGTAAATATAAAAGATATTATTAACACTGGGTATATGCATATGTGTGTTTATTGCTCATGTACATATCCATATGGTTTTGTCTATGCAGCCTATAGGAAAATATGAATAGCTATCTCTAGGATTCTGTTTCAAGGAGGACTGATTTTTTTTCCCGAAGAGAAGTATGAGATTGGGGCTAGAGTTATATTCTCCTCAGAGAATTATATGTATCAGCTTCCCTAAATATTTCTAGTTAGGAGTATATTATTTTTATATAAAAAACACTTTAAGTTGCTGTCCCTCAATGAAGAAGGAATGCCCTCTATATCCAAAAACTTGACTCCCTGTAAACCAAGGACCAGGATTCTAAAGACCATCATTCAATGTCACCTATGGGGAAGTTCCCTAAAGTCACTAGTAAAACAAACTAGAAATGAGGATATCTTTGAAATTCTGACTCCTCTACTTGCTGGTCCCTTCCCAGAGTTTTCTCTCCCTCATGGAGTCTCTCTCTTAGAACTTCAGAACCAGGTGTCCCTTCATTTGAAGCCTGAAACCTGAGGAAGCAATCTCTTCTTTCCCAAACTCTTCCCAATTTCACCACAACCTTCAAGCCCCCCCCCCCCCCAACACCCACTCCTCAGTCAGGGAGAGAGAATATCATGTGTTCATTATTTTTCCCTATGAGGAAAGTCTTATGAAAATAGCTGGGGTGGGTGGAGCCACAGCATGAAGGCAGGAATTCCTGGAAGCTCATCCCCCCCCTAAAACTCCAAAAGTTGTCAGATTATGACTCTAGTCAAAATTTAGAGGCGCAGAAATGACAGAAAGACTGGGTGATACAATTTCCCAGTCCAAGACAACTTAGAAGTTCCATGGGAAATGTCTCTTTCATTGAGACTGGGGTTGGAAAAAGCTGCTGCAGCTGCAGCCACAGTGCAGAACAGCTGGTGGGGTGCCTAGATTCCTGGGAGGTGCCTGGGTCTGTGGCAGAGGGGGCAATTTCTAGATCTCTTGACCCAGGGATCACTGAGAACAGCTTGAAGGGGTGGAGAGAGAACTCTGCAGCACCACAGTGAGTGCAGAGCAAGTACTGGCCTCAGAGCAGCCTGTGGTGAGAACTTACAGTAGGAATCGGGGAAGGCAACCTGCACCTCCAGAGTACAGCCCACAGATGGCAAGAGGGTCAGGGGAGACTGCAGAGGCCTCTCTGCTCTCCCTGGGGGCAGGATTTTGCTGTTTGCCCACACCCAGATCCAGGTTGCAATCCAGGTCCGACACCACTATAGCCTAACAGGGACCTTCCTCAGAGCTCCAGAGCACAGGGAAGGCTGGGTGATCATCTACATCCCAGAGCACAGACAAGGGAGCAGTCAGAGACTCTCATAAGACCTTAGACGAATTAAGGTCCCTGTGAGTTGTTCCAACTCTCTCCCCCCCCCCCCCCCCCCCCCCCCCCCCCCGCAAAGTCTTGGAGGCAAGGTAAATCAGTCATAGGCTGAGGAAACGAGCAAACAAAAGAAAAAGAACAATCTAACCCTAGAAAAATTACTTTGGTCCCATGGAACCTGCAGAATATTGAAAAACCCAAGCTTCTGTACCCAAAACCTGTAAGAGAAATAGAAAATGGACACAGGCTAAGGATGAGCTCAAAAAAAAAAGACTTTGAAAAGCATTTAAGGGAGGAAGAGGAAAAATTGGGTGGAGAAATGAGAGCGATGAAGATAAATCATGACAACCAAATCAGCAACTTAGTGAAAGAAATACAAAAAAAAACCTGAAAAAAAATTGTTAAAAACCAGTTTTGGGCCAAATAAAAAAACAACACAAAAAGCAAATGAGAAGAATGCCTTAAAAAGCAGAACTGGCCAGCTGGAAAAGGAGATAAAAAAGCTCTCTGAAGAAAATAACTTCTTCATATGCAAAATGGAACTAAAGGAAGCTGATGACTTTGTGAGAAATCAGGAAAAAATAAAACTATTCCAAAAAACACCCCCAAATTAGAAGAAAATATGAAATATTTCATTGGAAAAACAATCAACCTTGAAAAGAGATCCAGGAGAGATTATTTAAAATTTTTTTGGCTACCCAAAAGTCATGACCAGGAAAAGAGGCTAGACTTCTTTTTTCAAGAAATAATAATACAGTAAAATTTACCTGAGATCCTAGAAGCAGAGGGTAAAATAGTAATTGAGGGAATTCATCAATTGCCTCCTAAAAGAGATGCCAAAAGAAAAACTTCCAGGAATATCATGTCCAAATTCCAAAACTCCCAAGTCAAAGAGAAAATACTAAAAGCTGCCAGAAACAAACACTTCAATTACTGTGGGTCTACAGTGAGGATTATGCAAGATCTGGCAGCATCTACATTAAGGGCTCATAGGGCCTGGAATATGATAATCTGGAAGGCAAAAGATCTTGGTTTACAACCAAGAATCAACTACCCAACAAAACTAAACATCCTCTTTCAGGGAAAAGATGGACTTTCAATAAAACAGGGGGCTTTCAAACTTTTCTATTGAAGCAACCAGAGCTGATCAGGAAGTTTTATCTCAATACAGGAATCAGGTGAACCATAGAGAGGGAAGAAGAAGACTAACTATGAGAAATTTAATGGTTTTGAACCGTTTGTATTCTTGCATAGGAAGAAGATATAAGAACAATTAGAAAGAGTATATAGAGACTAGGCACAGGAAGGAGCTGAATATAATGGTATAGTATAGTAAAAAGATGAAGTCAATGTGTGATAAAGGAAAGTATTGGGAGGAAGAGAAAGGAAAGGAAGAAGGGGCTAAGATATTTCACTTAAGAGTCCAGAAAAAGCTTTTGCAATGGAGTGGAACAGAGGAAGTTAGGGATAATGAGTGAGCTTTCATTCTCAGCAGAAATGACTCATAGAGGAAATAACATACACACAATAGGGTATAGAAATCTATCTTACCCTAGAGAAAAATGAGAAAAAAGGGATTGGTTAAGAGGGAATGGGGGAAGCAAAGGGAGGAGTAGGTGATAGAAGAGAGGAAAGATCGTGGGAGAGGGTACTCAGATACAACACACTTTTGAACAGAGACAGGGTGAAAGTAGAGACAGAATAGAATAAATAAGAGTGGGTTGGAATATAGTGGAGGGAAATACAGCTAGTGATAGCAACTGTGGGAAAAGTACTGAAGCAACTTCTTTGGAGGACTTACAATAAAGAAGGCAACTCATTGCATAGACAGAGCCATTGGAATCTGGACACAGACTAAAGTACATTTTTCTTTCTTTCTATTCTTGAGGTTTCTCACCTTTTGGGGATGCTGTTTTTACTTTCAAAACAAGATTATTGTAATAATATAAAATAAATAAACCAAAAACATGCAAAAAAAGAAAATAGCTAGACTTGCTCACTGCTGAAGAATCAGAGCTTCGGAGATCTTTGATTTTGCACTGCTAGTGAGTGTCAAGGACAAATTCCAAATCTAACATCTCACTCCAAGTCTAGTATGCTTGGGAGATTTTACTTTGAATTTGAAACGAACAAAATATTGACTATCAGAAGAATTGTTTTTTACATAGCAATTCCCAAAAATTATTTAGCAAGACATAGAAACATTACAGTAGCAGCATTTGCACCATTACAATTGTGGATTTCTAAAAAAATTTAAAAATAGAAATATTCTCAGACTAATTCTCTGTGAGAGTAAATAAGTATTGTAGAAGGTCTTTGAGTAAGTATCAGCAGGTGAGTGGGCAAAATATACATATACACATATATGTTAGAATAAATAAGGAGAGGAATGATGAACTTTAGATTATTTGATTTTAGAAAGATTTCAAGACTATTATTAGAATTGTCTAAAATCACAATGGATTTCATTAGCAGGTAGTACATTATTCACTGGAATTATTGATACCTTGAAGACACATTGTTGGGGAAGTTTTGAAGAAAATTCATCCTCTAGTGATTCTTTTATATTAATATTGATGATGTTGACTTCTTTTGAAGTTGAAAAACAACTGTCAAAGTCTTTAATACATCCACTTCTATTAATATTATGGAACCAAGAAAGACTTTAATGGAAAGTTGACCAAACCTTAGCTTTGCAATTAAGAAAACCAGATTTGAGTCTCAAACTTCCTAGCTATTTGACCAACAGAAATTCACTTAACCTTTCTTGTTAAAACTGCTGCATATTTTAGTTGAATTATTGTCTTTTTGACTCTTCAATGTATTTGTGAAGTAAGTTTTTGCAAAGGATGCAGGAAAAAGTCTATACATTTATATTTCTCACAATTACATTTCATGTTTTTTATGCACCTGATTCCCAACCATAGAGATCTATTTGAATTATGACTCTCTCATACTTTTTTATAGAATTTAAGTCACATTGATAGAAATATAATCATCAATGTCAGCTCTAAAAATTACTCTTAAAATAACTTCTTATTGACTTTGAATACATGATGAAACCAACTCTACAATCTGTTCTGTAATACACTCTCTGTGAAGAACTTGTGTTTTTTTCTTCCATTTAACTACAGCTCTTTTATGTTTTTTCATCTTTATCATGCATGCTAATATGTACTTTAGTTTGTCCAGTTTTTCCAATGATCTTTGGGCAAAAATTAGATATTGATTAAATCATGATTTTAGATGACTAAAGTTTTTATACTTAGCATTCTCTTCCCCATTCTTATAATTTTCAGGTTGACTCTAAAGAAGCAGAGACTTGCATTTCTGTCCATTTAATAAATTGATAATTTTATTCTTTCTCTGGTGGGCAAACATGTTTGCATGAGCCTTATTAAATTTAGGCTTGTACTTAGGGAATAATATGTTCATGTATATTTAGAGTCAGAAAAAGTTTAGAGATCACTTAGTTAAATTTTTTCATTTAATAAATGAAAAAACTGAGTTAGAAGTTGAATGACTTGCTCAAGGTCACATAGCTACTAAGTATCTAAAGTGGAGTTCAATCACACAGTTTTCCCTGTCTCTGAGTAGACACTCTATCCACTATACTATATTAACTACTTGGAAAATAGTAAGTCTCTAAATTTACCCTTGACACCATTCCAGTTTAATCACAGAACTTGCCAGAGATTGTGCTCCATGCTATAGTCTCCTAGAAACCAGGGTGTTTTCTATTGTACAAGATATTTGGGACCTTTATGGAGAATTTGGATTATACAGTATTATAAATTCTAAGAAAGAAAGATTATGCTTTCATTTAATTTCCAAGAGAGTTGTCTCCTCCAGATGTTTGTATAAAAATGTTTCCTTCATTATTTGGAGATAATAATGTCTTATCAACCTTCAAGAAGGGGTAGGGATAGGTAATTTCCTTCATTCTCTTCTAATTCTTCTAACTCTACTGTACTAAATGATAATGGATCTTAAAACCAATAATATGGCTCATTGGGCAGTAAATAAGAATCAATTCAGTTGGGTACCAAGGAGAAGTATGATCTAAATATCAGTTATTACCCTTATCAGTTCAAAAGATTTATTAAGAACATATCTCCTAATCAAAAGGAAAAATGAATAGTATGCCAAAAAAATGCTGGCAGCTGAGCTATTGCAAATAGGAAGGGCTGCTAGCACAACTTTCAAGTGTCTGTTAACTGATTTCGAATGAGAATTATCGTTAAAAGGAATAAAGTTATTATCAGCATGAATCACAGACACAGAAACCTGTTAACTTAATAATGTGACAAAAGTACTATTAATCTTTAGTGGAGCAATATTAATATATTACCTAATCTAAGAAAAGGCTCCAATGTCTTGAAAGCTTGAAATCATTTTTGCTTCTACCTCAAATACTGAAATTATTCCCTCTTAAAATTTAAATACTTTTATTTTATATATGCCTGTGAGTATTCCAATATAAATGCTGTCAATAGAGTTTCATTATCAACTTTGAGTGTCCACTGATGCCAAGTGCCAAAATCATCACCCCTAAGCTCAAAATATTTTTAAAAATATATCTCTGAAATAAAGGTTAGTAATAACTACCAAAACTAAAACATAGAATTAAAAGATTGTATTATATTCTCCTTCAGTACATTGGTCATCTTTAAAGGTTGATTTTTTTTCTCTTTTAATAAACACACAACCAATCCCATTAAAAGTTTCTCTATTTTCCTTAAGATGTGGAAGATTCCACTGATTCTTTTACATTTTCTAATCTAACATCATTTTAAATAACATGCACTTGGACATTAACTACAAGTAAAAGAACATTAAAAGGATTATGATGGAAAGACTTTAGTATCTAAAGGTCCCTGCCTGAATTCTGATGCTTATTTATTATGCAGATACTTTCATGCCTATGTGATGTAGTTTCCTCATTTGTAAAATGAGAATATGTATTTTCCTAATTACTTCACAAATTAGTTAGGAATAAAAACACATATAGCCTACAAAACATGATATAAATGAGTTAATAATCACTTAATCGATCATTGTAAATCAAAATCAATGAAAATAATAATAATGAATCATAAATTATACAATGAATCAATAGAAACTGTGCAACATATTACTGTAGGCTGCAAAAGTATAACACTTATCAACTATCTATCTAGAAAGATATGACCTGAAACCAAAGATGACCAATGGCAATTAAATGTCTCAGTTGATAGAATTCTGGACCTGATATCAGGAAGACAAGTTTAAATTGGTCCTAGTTTGTGAAAACTGGGCAAGTTTCTTATCTTCTTTTCGCCTCAGTGTCCTCATTTGTAAAGTAAGGACCATAAAAATAACACCTACCTCCCAGGATTCTTGTTTTGGGGATCAAATGAGACAATTGTGAAGCATTTAGCTTAGTGTCCAGGCACTTGTCAAGTGCCATATAAATTATATGATAGATAAATGTTATCTATTATTATGCATCAGAATTTTACTACCTTTTTTTTATAAACTAACCAGTAAATCTATAGAGTACAAATATAGAACTCAATATATCCTTGTGAATTCAAGATACAAACTATAGTGGAGAAAGTTTCAGATAAAACTGTTGACCCCAATTGCCCAAAAAATAAAAATTTATGAACATAAAGCATTAAGAATGATATTTATAATAGGTATTGACATACCAAATACTCATAATCTCAAAGTTAGACAGAAAACTTTTCAGATATTGAGGTATAACAGAAAAATAAAAACCATGTGAGCACTGATAAGGTACATATCATCTTTGTTATCTCCTCTGCTTCTGGGATTACTCTAAGGATATTTTTAGTAAGCAGAAGATGAATTTACATGCCATTTCTTTTACTGAATTATAGAAAGCTCCTCTGAAATGGACTTTAGAATATTATTAATAAAAGAATGGTAGGATAATAAAATGTCCAAGGGCAACTTCTATTTGAATTCAATCTAAAAAGATGAGAATAAGATGAATAATAATAATAATAATAATAATAATAATAATAATAATAATAGAAGCAATCAGAGTTTAATTTATCAACCATGATTGAGTTGTAGGGAGATTGGGCATAGGAGGGTAAAATATCAAATTAAGAAAATGTCAGCCCTGGTGATTAGAATGAGAATTTTGCATGGCTTTAGTTCATTATAGTAGTTGTGAAACTTTGGCAGAAACACTGAAACTGGTCATGTGAGCTTTAATAAGACTTCTAGTTTTGTAAGTAGCCTAATTCATATCCTAAGAGTCAATGAAGTAGGTGAGTGGCTAAAGATTGTGGGTTGGCCCTATTCAAAACAGAAGACTGTGAAATTCTTTTGACTTTCTTGCACCACAAGAAGGCAATTTGCATTAGAACAAATCCAAAATAATCTAGCAATTCACTTTCTCAAGTACTTTAGTGTAGGTAGTGCTACATTCTAAACTGAGTAAATCACAGGTTCACAAGACATGGACTAAAGATGATCATTTTGAACCAGTAGTACATCATAAGAATATGGGAAACTGATATTGACAGTTATAGGCAAGAGCATTATATTGTTTTTCTCTATCTGTCCCTAAGTTCTAAATCATACAACAATATACTCCCACCAAGTATGGGGAAATCATAAGACATAATGATGCATAAGTACAGAATATGACATCAAAGAGCTTCCAATCTCTGAAGGAGAAAAAAAATCACATAATTTAAGAACATTGAAAATTTTTTAATTAAAACATCCTGAAATTTTATTTGAAAAAGAAATCTATGTCAACAACATTACCAATATTTCTGGGTGGTAACTGTAGACAGGTATGTAGTTGCACACAGTGTTGAATATGGTATTGAGAAGACCTAAGTGCAAATCTATCATCAAATACTAACTGGGCAAGACTAACTTTTCTTATTTGCAAAATGGGGATAATAATAGAAACTACTGTCCAGGCTTATCATGAAGATAAAATAATAAAATATTTTAAAAGTATTTATAAACTTTAGAACATAATATAAATGTTATTGTTATTAATAAAAAAGGAAATGGACATACTCAAACTGGAATTTTTTTTAAAAATCCTTTTTACGTTTGATATCATGAATCTTTTTTTTTAGGTTTTTGCAAGGCAAATGGGGTTAAGTGGCTTGCCCAAGGCCACACAGGATATCATGAATCTAACTTGAAAATCAATGATATCAAAACAGAGCAATTCAAGAAAGATTCTCTAATATCATAATGAAGAAGCACATTGTCCCAAAGTAATTGATAAAAAGTGATAAAAACAGATTAGGATTTGCAAATAATAGTATATAGATCAGTCCAACTGCAGCAAGTAATCTTCAGAAGGAAAGAAAATTACATAAAGAAAAGCATCAAAAGGTACCATGGAATAAGGGACTTCAGAAAATTGTGGAAAGTTTGTGAAAAGGCATTGTCAATATATCCAAAGACAGGCATCAAAAATGGTTAAGGCGGAAATGAATTTAGAAAAATTTGGAAGCTCTGTGGAAAAGTATTATTTGTTTGTACACATAGCAGGAAGTTTGAAAGCCATGTTGACCAATTAGACAACTCAAAAGAAGCATGCTTAATAGAATCTGGAAAAAGTAAAATACAAGTGATCCTCATTATTTGCAAATTCTATATTTGAAAATTTACCTGTTCAGTAAAATTTATTTGTATCCTCAAAATCAGTATTTGCAGTGTTGTTTTTTTTTAAACTATTCATGGACATGCAGAGAAGGGCAAAGCAATTCTGAATCTTCTAAAATATATTCTCAGTTGAAATCAAACAGGATGATCTCCCTTTTTCTTTTAACTTTCATAATGAAAATGAATAACAATTTTCATCATCTAGTTGTCAATTTCTTGCATAACTTTTAAAAAAATTATTTACTTAAGGCAATGGGGTTAAATGATTTGCGGTCACACAGCTAGGCAATTATTAACTGTCTGAGGTCACATTTGAACTCAGGTACTCCTGGCTCCAGGGCCGGAGCTCTATCCACTGTGCCACCTAGCTGCCCTGGAGTGATACTTTTTTACATTTTTGTGCCTTATTTTTTTTGTTGAAAATTTCTCTGTTTAAAATAGTCTACCTCCAGGGAGCCAAGATGGCGACAGGAGAAGAGCCTCTCCTAGGTGTTCTCTCCATAATATTTCAAAAAAATTTTAAATTATGACTCTAACTAAATTTTTGAGAGACAGAACCCATAGAAAGATCCAGTGAGGCAATTCTCCAGACCAAGGTGACCTGGAAAATAGTGGAAAGGCTCCACTCCATGGTTTTAGAGGGGCAACCTGCCAGAGTGAAGAACCTTCAATTTACAATTACTATATGCCTTTCATTGTTCTTTGTGGCATAAACCATTACTATTTTTGTGAAAACAATGTACTTCCTTGACTTGCAGACAAATGACTGAATATCACCCTTTTGATCTGGAATAATCTTTTTTTGCCAACTCTACATAATTTCAAAAAATAAAAATAAACTTTTCTTTTTGTCTTATTCAAATATGGAATCCAATCATTATCTTGTCATTCATCTTTATTTTTTCCAAGATGAATGTAGGGTGGAGGATTGTGGAAGGAGTAGCTTAAGACCTCCCAAGAAATATAGTTAAAACACCAGTTTAAAATCTCATTCCATGTACCTATGGAATGATTACAAGGTTAAAAACAGCAGAATGAGTCTGAATGGTTGTAGTGTTGGCACATAGGATCCAGGTAGAAAGTTATGACAGCAGAGGTATCCAAGAGATTAAAAAATAAAGGAGTGTAACAGGTGGTAGACATAGAGAATAAAGACTGTAGTTAAAGCTACTGGGCAACACCTAGTGTCTATCATAAGCAGAAAAGGCTACTCTGCAGAGGATGATGAGCTTGGTAGTGAACTTCTCACTTTGTGTCTAAGGGATTATAATTTTTTTCTTCTTTTTTTCTTTTACTCTACTTACTCATCACTCTCCTTTCCATATTTTCAGAAAGTACTTCTTTTGGGGTTTTTTGCAAGGTAATGGGGTTGTGACTTGCCCAAGACCACACAGCTAGGTCATTATTAAGGGTCTGAGGTCGGGTTTGAACTCAGATACTCCTGACTCCAGTGCCAGTGCTCTATCCACTGTGCCACCTAGCTGCCCCTTAGAAAGTACATTTCATTCAATGTTTCCTCTTTCCCTATTAAACTATATTATTTATTCTCCATAGTATTTTACAAAATTGATTTCTTCAGCTAGCAGAGTAGTTTCCTTTGGAGGAAAAGTCTTAATTTGTGATCACAGTATGCAGTGGGGGACTTCTCTGAGGAGTATCTTCAATTTATAGATTATGTAAACTTGGAGTTGCACAATATCATGCATGAGATATTCTGTAGTTTTAAATAACTTTATAAATTCCTTGAGTAGATCTTAATATATAATCTAAGGCTTTTTTATACTGCATCTGAACATGTAAACATGCCTAAGGGAACTTTGTCTTATGGCCTTGGCTAAGTCTCCTTCTTCAAATTTGGACTTATTTGGGAAAGAAAGGGAAAAGTGAGTTGCAACCAGGTGGGAAGATTCAACTGTAACCTGGTTTAATTAGGCATGGCCTTTTGGTCTAGGATTTGTGTTTCTATTCAGAATGGAAAGTAAAGTGAGCATAGATAGCTAGTACCAAAGTCATACCTATAAGTTACACCTATATTTTGATGGTTTAGGTCTATGGGGTCTTTAATACACTGTATGCCATGCTATCAATCATAGGGATTCTTTATTCACTTGTTTTTTCTTAAGTGGATATTTACTGTAATTATGGATATCATTTAAAAATCATTGCATTGTTCTGGAGTTTGATCTAATCATCACATTGTCATTAACAAAAGTAACAAATAAGGACCATTTGCTTCATGTTGTCCATTTTCTGACAGTGATGAGTATCTTTTGTTACATAATAAGTCATATATTTTGCTGATGTATGACAACATAGTTTGTCTAGTGGCTTGTAGGGAGATATGAATATTTATCTCTGGGAACTTAACAAGAGTTTTTTGCCTGGTAAGGAGTCAGAGAAGAGGCCCCAAGACTTGAACATTCTGCCATCCTCAAAGAAGAAGTGCCAGACCAGAATTACATTTTTCTGCCACTTTAAATATTTCTAATCCAAGGAAAAATATTTCCTCCACTTAGATTGAAGATATTTTTCTAGTTACTACCCCCTAAAGAGGATTGCTCCTTCTAATGACATGTTAATTACACAAAATATCATCCCAAGTAGTTAATGATTATACCCATTTATCTAAACAGACAGTCAACAGAAATTAGAGAACATACATAGATAAGAATCAGATGATCCAAAACAGAGAGAGAAAAGAGAGGTGGGGAGGAGGCAGACAGACAGATACTCATCATTACCTTTTTTAGGTAATCAAGCTGGAAATGGAGGTATATTCAGGACTGTGTTTATCCCTAAATATATGCCTTCCAAAATCTATTTTCTTGCTCACTGTATTGATACAAAGAAGATCTAGAATCACATTAAATCATTAAGGATAAATCATCTCTTCTCTTGAACTATCTCTTTAATGATGCTTTGTATGCATATACACATTATGATAGATTGCTCTTTCCAGCAATAAGGAAAGTTTTGTACAAGTACACCAAGTGTAAGCCACAATTTACTTGTAAATTCATGTCTCTAGTTTGAGCCACATTCTGTATTAATAATTATATATATATATATATATATAAACTTTTTCACATATTTAAAGAGATTTTTATGTGATACTAACTTTATACCTTGAAGTAGCTTTTTTTTTGGAGAAAAATCTTTATGATGTCATTTTCTCTACAACATAAAAAGGGGTTTTATAGACACAAAAAAAATAATCACAAGTAGGACTTCATATTTTCTACATCTTTTGGATACTCAGGTGAATGTAAATCTTTGGACTTTTTTGTAGAATATTGTATGGAGAAGCCTTCACATTCCCTTTTTCATACCCTCATCAAGGATGCCTTTGATGTGTGAAAATTATTCTTAGAAATTTTTTTAGATATGGGAAGTAGGCATTTGGGTCAATAATTATTGATATTTTCTCAGTTGCCTTTTTACTAATCATATAATCCTGTTTTTTCTCTAAGTCTTTGGTATACTCCTTTCATATATTTTGACAGGCCAATCCCGAACACCGTTAAAATTGTTTCACTTTCACCCAATCACTTTCCCAATTTTTCTTTTCTTCAGTGACATTTCTATTCTTTCATAGGGCATAGGGCACCCTGGGAACTTAAAGAGCCCACAAATAGTAGAATTTGCTATATAATTTTCTAGAGATTTTCCCCCATTTTTTATTTATTCTTTGACTTCATTCTAGATCTATGCTTCTGGGATCATTCTTTACATTTAAATCTCTCGAAGTCTTTCAATAAACTTATTTTTTTTTGCTTCTATTTTATAAAATGATATTGTTTCCAATTTTCTAAAATCCTCCTCTATAAGAATTAAAATACAGGTTTGTGCTCTAAACTGGTTTTGTCCTTGGAAGTCATATTACATTGTTTGTCAAGGAAAGCAAGCTTTTGTTCTACCTGAAGGGGTTTCTGGGTTCTGTGGCTGGCTTCGTTGTGGTCATTGATTTACATTAGGTAAACCTCTTTAGAAAATGTGATCAATTGTGTAATATCTTTTCTTGTAAATTAATTCCCCAATTTTGTCAACAATTTATTTAAATAGATCAGGTTGGAGTTGACTATATCTTTAATTTTTTTCTTGAAATAGGATATGCAGTTCAATACAGTGGGAACTAGGCTGAATGTTAGAGTAGTTGTAAGAGATTCAATATCAAATTCATGGAGAGCATTCAATGAAGGACTCAAGATCTGTGCTTGATTTTGTATTAACATTTTTATCAATGACTTTGTAACGTTATTAAGAAAGCATGTCTATCAAATTTGCAGATTATAGAGAGAAAGGAGGGATAGCTTATTTATTGGATTAATAGAATCAGGATTTTAAAAAAATTAGAACTGTGTACTGAATTTAAGGAGATGAAGTTCAGGAGAGGAAGTTATAAAGTCTTAGTCTTGGGTTCAATAAATCAACTTTGCAAGTTCAGGTTGGGGTTTGTCTAAACCCCATGTAGTTTGTCTAAAATTTTCTGTAGCTTTTATGAGGCAGCAGTATTATGTGGCAGTCAAAAAATAAACTCAAGGGCAAAACAAATAGCCCCCAGAATCTATATTACTCTGGTTTACATTGAGAGTGATAGCTTCTAAGAAGAGTGGGATGATACTTATTTTGTTCTGCCTTGATCTGAACACAAGAGGAATATTGTGCTTAGTATATATGAAACTTATTGATAAAATGAAAAATTTCAGAGGAAGGTTACCAGGATAATGAAGTACCTTGATTCCATTTTAGGGAAGTAATGACTGATGGAAATGGTGATATTTACTTTGGAGAAGTTAAGACTGAGGGGTATATGTCTGCATACATGGTTAAAAGATATATTCATATATCTGAAAAACTGCTGTGTGGAAGACAAATTCATTTGTTTGGTCTGAACCAGAGAAGAGCAGAGGCAGAAGCAAAGGGTGGAAAGTGAAAAAATGCAAATTTAGATATGATAGAAAAAACATTTTTTAACATTGGAAACTTTCGCAAAGTGGAATGAAATGCTTTGAAAAATTAAGTGCTTTCTTTTTAAGGAGATTTTCAAGTAGAAACCAGATGACCATTTTGTACTATTTGTTATATTACAGAAGAAATTCCTTTTTGGGTAAAGTTTAGATCAAATGGTCATTGAAGCCCCTTCTGAAATTCTCTCATTCTACAAAATTATTCACCTTCTCTTTGTCTGATTTTTCTTATTTGAAAATGAGTATGATGTATACTAAATGATCCTTCAAATTCCTTCCAGATTTTGATTTGGAAAGAGAAAAGAAGTCCAAATATATTTCTAGCCTTTAATCTCTCTGATTCTCTAGACTTGTAACTAAAAATTCCTCTACCTCCTAGGAGCATTGTTTTAAATAGATATTTCTAATGTAATGTGGTTTTTTTGGGTTGAATCATTTTGGAAGTTGTAGATAAATAAAAAAAAACACATCCCATGCCATTTCTTTCACAGACTAGTTAATCATAAAAATTGGTAGGCTTACAACTTTATAAACATCAGGGTGAGGTGGAAAGAGCATTGGAATGGAATAAGGAAATCTAAATTTTAGTTCTGGTTTTGCTATAAACATGCTAAGTAACTTTCATGTTTCTTAGCTACAGTTTCCTTATTTTTAAAAAGGCATGGAGGTGGAGTTGGACTATAGGGTTTATAGCTGGAAGAGACTAATGTCCAAGAATACAGGTCATTTGTTTTCCTCTGTATTCCAAATTGGAATTCATAAACCCTCAACTTCACTTAAAGATTTACATTCATTTAGATATTTATAGTCTTTTAGCAGGGGACACAGTAAATTTATTACTGAAACACTGGCAATATTTTACTCATCTCTTATCTGTTTACTGACTCATAATTTAATTTTATTATTTATTTAATTTATTTTTTATAGTTTGATTTTTCAAGAGAATTATAGATTGGAGAAGGAAGAAGCACTGGGAGTGGATTAGGTGCTAAGATCAATTTTGGTATTTTTTTGTTTTTACAAGACAGTAGGGTTAAGTGACTAGGTAATTATTAAGAGTCTGAGGTCGAATTTGAACTCAGGTCCTTCTGACTCCAGGGCTGATGTTTTATCCATCTCACCACCTGGCCGCACCCCCGCCCAATTTTGGTACTTTTACTATTCTTCCTCAGAGACTCAAATGATAAGAACAATTCTCAAAATATAACTGACAAACTAACAATAAATCACTAATAGTGAAAGAAATACAAATAAAATCAAATGTGAGCTTTCACTACGCATTCAGAAAATTGGCAAAATTGACAACAAAAACTAGGAATCCTCTGTGTTGGAGGGTTTGTAACAGATGGGCAAACTAATTCAATATTGGGGAGCTATAAATTGGATCAGTTACTTTCTGGAAAAGGAAATATAAACCACAAAGTTGTCTTTGCCAAGTAAACCTTAAATGAGGTCCTGTAGAGTTGGACATATTTGAAATGACTGAACAACAACAAAGAAATCAGTTCAAACTTTCTCTCGGTTATTAGATATATACCCAGAAATCAAAGAAAAAGAAATAACCCACATATGTCAAAATATTTGTGGTCATATTTATATAGTAGCAAAAGCTTGTCAACAAAACTGATATTCATCAATTAGAGAAATTACTAAACACATTGTAGTACATGTATGTTAGTGAATATTATTGGGTTACGAGGAATAAAAAATATGATGAATTCAGAAAATCATGGGAAGATATCTATATTGGTGAAAATTAAAATAAACAGAACCAGGAATACACACACACACACACACACACACACACACACACACACACACACACACACACACACACACATATATATATCACAGCAATATAAATGAACATGAATTATGCTAAATTATAATGACCATGTTTAGCTTCAAAGAGGAGAAATGAGAAGTAATATCCCACCACTTCATTATAGAAGTAGGGGACTATGAGTATAGGACATTGTATATATCAATTTACTTTTTTGATGTGTTCATTTTGCTGAATCTTGTCTCTCCCTCCCCCTTTAACTATTTTATAAAAGGAATCTCTTTGGAAGGAGAGGAGGTAGAGATACATTGGAAAGTATAGTCATAAAATAAATTTAACAATATCAAAAAATTTTTAAAAGAAAAACATTGCTACTTACTAACACCTCTAAAGGTTTCTTGGGAGAAGAGGAAGAAACTTTTGATTAAAGGAACATTTTATAATTGCCTATAGGTTTAAATCTTCTAAGTGCAATTAATCCCATGCCTCATTAGAGTATTGCTTAAATTGAATACCCATTGAGAATTATTTTCAAGTGTTGAAATCTCATGTTGAGATTCTAACAACAATTCCATCCATTTATGACTGTACTTCAATGTATTATTCCTGATTCTACTTATGAAATGAGAACCTGGCATTGACAGGATAAATTCATAGAATCATAGGATTTAGAACTGGAGGGGACCATAGAAATCACTCAGTCCAATGTCATAATTTTACAAATAAGTAAACTATATCCCAAAGAGGCAAGGTTATTTTTTTAAGGATAGCATTTGTAGGAAGTGGCAGAGGTGGAATTTAAACCAAATAAGGAAGGTAGCACAGTTCAACAAAAAGGTTTCCAGGTTTGAGGGTGAGGGACTTGGGTTTCTAACTCAGCTCTGTCACTCAGAATTTAAACAGTAAATCCAACAAATACAATACGATTCAATGAAAAGAATATTAGATTTAGAATTAGAATAATCCCAACTCTGTTGTTTAAGTGACCTTAACAATATGTTTTAAACTCTTTTGGCCTTGGTTTATTAATCTGTAAAATGAGATTGTGGATTAAATGACTCTAAGGTCCCCTTCAATTGTAAAATCTATTTGTTATCTTTGATCCCGAGTTCCCACAGCTCTTGAATGATGAAAATACTTGGCTGATATTTTGTTTTTAAAAGGTGTTATTGACATTCTATGTAATCTCTTATATCAGTGTTAAAGTATAATCATATTTTATAGAATCCCTCACCTGCATAATGCACACTCGATATAAGATCTGAAAAAGAAAAAGAGGAAAAAGTCTGAAGAATGATTTTGTATTTTCCACTTGAAGTTCGCTGTACCAGCCACCATTTTTTTCTTTAGCCCGATCTAACCAGTTAGCCACATCAGGTCCCAGTTGGTTATACTTCAGACAGCACATTTTTACTGCATTAAAAAACACTCCCCAGATTGTCAGTAGGGAGCCACCTGCAAATAATAAAAAACATCATATATTGTTAAAAGACATTAGATCACCATTTTAGAACTAGATGTTACCTTAAACACTCTCAAATAAGTAATCGAATTTTACAGATGAAATGATGCCAAGAAAGGGGATTTGGACAGAGGTCCCCTTACCCTCAATTCAGTATTCTTTACATTGCACTTCCCTGCCTTTCTTGAACCTGTTATCCACTGACCATTGCAATCAATAAGGAAAATAAGATTTTTCAGGTGCTAGTACCTGAAAAGCTAAACTCAAAGAGCTATCGGCATCCAATAAAGGGTGGTTTTTTTGAAGCCATTGCAACAAAGAAAAAGATAAGATCTTAATTTAAAATGAAAGGAAAGATGATAAAAAGGACACAAATTAAAACTTTAAGTTAAAGAGTTCAGAATCTCAAGCACTTGACTAAAATAATATATTAAATTTATGAAAGATAGACTTTCCTTTAACTATTAACTACTGGACTTTTCCTTCATTTAAGATAATAGATTTATATCTGAAAAGGATCTCAGAGGCCTTCTAACCATTTCCCTCATTTTGAAGAGGAATTAGATCCCAGAGGAATTAAATTAATTGTTCCTCACTAAGGAAGAAGAAAATTTGAACTTAGGTCTTTTTATACTCTTTCTGCTATTTTTTTCTATCAGAAAGTGCCATGGATAGTAGTGACATGCTTTGGTGTGACTAAAAGATAAATCATTTTTGTTTTGACATTTTCTTTGAATTCTGGAAATAATTGTAAGCTTTAATCTCTTTATATAAATGTATATATATATATATATATATATATATATATTTATAAAACCATAAAGATCTTGGTGAACTTAGCTTGATTTAGTTTTCTTCAGCTATTTCGAATTATTCTTGAATCATGAATACCATTGATTGATGCATTTTCACTTATACCTTAATACTTTGCCTTGCATGTATTAGTATATGTGAGACTGCCTGATGCAAAGAAAAGGTTAAAAAATTATTCAATAGTTATTTTATTTGATTGCAATGATTTTTTTGGGAACTCTCCTTGCCTAACTGGATTTTCAACCCAGAAACTCATTCTATAAATTATACAAGTGCCTGGTATCAATATTTCTAGGATAAGTGGGAGTGTAGAAAGTACATTGAGTTATTTAGAAAGGTGCTATACAAATCCAAAGTATAACTATGATTGTCATCATCATTATTATTAAATTAAATTAAATTTTTCTGTAATATAGAATAGATCAACATTTAGCTACACAGCTCATTTTCAAATTGCCATGGATTATTTAGTAGTGAAATTTAAATGAAGAATATTTATTAATATTTCTCTTTGCAGCAGTAAGGTAGTTTGATTTCATCAGGTCTTTTTCTTAAATATTGTAATGGATCTATTATGTCAACCTTTGATTAATTGGGGAAGCATGGAGTCCTGGTAATTGGATATGGAGCCTTTCACCTCCAAGTCACTGAATCAAATCTACTCCAAATTGGTAGTGACCAAGAATGATTATAGTGATGCCTCTTTGGTGGCCTCTGTGAAGTGTATTTAGGGGGTAGGAGGTGTTTCAGGAGAATGCCTGAAAGGAGAAGGATTTGTTAGCAGGAAACCCATTTTGTATTTGCCTAAGGCTGACAGTCTCAAAGGAGAGTCCCAGGAACTAATTGGACCAATGAGTCAGAACCACCTCTAAATAGGTAAACCAAACCTCTGAGGCAGGTCATAGGGACATATCTGTCCTTTTTATTGGAAAAGACCTGCTCTATAATGAAACTTTTATAGATTTTTCAATTAGTTATGTTTTAGCTAGAGCATGGGACAAATTGATATGCAGTAATAGAAAGACTGGATCTGAAAATTTTGGGGCTCAAAGGATTGAAAATTATTTTTACATTTATTTTTGTATACTTTTACATACCTTTAATGATTAAGAATACTTAATCATTGAAGGAATGAATAATTGACTGTGCTAGCATTTATCTTATTTTCCTATAGCTTTTAGATGGCATTTTTAAAATCATATGGGCCTTCACATTCTCCTATCACCCAGAAATATGGTTATGTTAGTAAAGAGATAGATATAAAACCTTATAATTTTTGTGGCAAAACATCTTTCCATTATATTGCTACATCATAATTTGTTTAGCCATTCTTCAATAGATAAGCAACCCCTTAATTTACAGTTTAGGGAAATTATGAAATAAGCTGCTAAATATTGTTGGATGTATAGACTCTTTTTTTCTTTTGATTTCTTTCAAATTTATTCTTAGTTATCAGAGGCACTGCACAAAGCGTATGAATAATTTAACACGTTTTTAGGCGTGGTTCTAAATTGTTTTCCACCAATCATATGTCTGTTTTCGCATAGCTCCTCCAATGTTTGTAATTTCCTCTATTTCTGATTTTGTCAGTATGATCCAAATATGGTAGTATCTCAAAGTTGCTTTCATTTACATTTCTCTGTCAGTGATTTCAAGTATGAAAATATGATCATTGAATTGCTTGCGTTTCTTCCTTTGAAACTTCCTGTTCATGTTCGCTATTTGACTATTAGGGAACAGCTCAAATTTAAATCATTTCCTGTAATATTTTGCATATAAGACCCTTAACAGAGTAACTTGCTCCAAAAAATAAAAATCCTCAGGTAACTGTTTCTTTTTCTGACAGTAGCTACATTGACTTAAATCAATTCAACTTAAAGATTACATAATAAAAATTTTCATTTTATGATCAATGATCCTCTTTATCCCTTGTTTGATCATCAATTCTACCTCTACTCATAAATCTGAAAAACAATTTTTTCCTTGCTTCTTCATTTTGGTTAGAATGTAACTTTATATTTGTCAGGTAGTCATTTAGAACTTTAGTACATGATATGAAGTGTTGGTCTGAACCTAATTTCAACCAGACTGCCTTCAAATTTTTCAAGTATTTGTTAGCATTTAAGTAGGTTGACAGACTTCTCAGTGCTTTTTTAATGTATTGTTAAGCTCAATTCAATTGCTACTGCTGATACAATAGATTCTGTCCTTACCTCCCTAAATAGTGGCTATTTTCTCTGCTTAAAATATTACTTTTAGTCCACTGGTTCTTGTTAATCAGTGGAGACACTGATAACCGAAATTTTCTCATACACATCTCTTGGTCCCATCTGCATTTACTATGTCTTATGTTATTTGTATCTTCTCTCTTTGAAATAAAAAAAATGAGCCCTTTTAAAAATGAACCCTTTTGTACCATCCAATCCCTTCTGTTGATGGATGCTAGGATATAATTTGAAGTTCTTTCTACAACTCATACCCCTAATCAAGTACATAACAATCTGATTGGATGATACCTACGGAGCTGATCTACTCCAGAACTGATTACTTTGTTTCTCAATTAGTCTCAATCAGGCTTTACTTGACCCTGGGTGCAAGTTGATACTGCTAATACTAAGAACTCTGCAAGACTTCCTTAATATTAGTTTGTAAAACTGTAGAAACTGTTTTTTTATCTATTGGCTTGTAAGGTCTTTTGCATATAGAATGTATTTCCATTTGTCGAATTTTAAAGAACATAGGAAACTAAAGAAAAGAGACTAGAAAGCATCAGCATTGCGAGGGAAACTAGGATTGGGAAAATATTATTAGTGAAAGGAAATGATATCTACTTGGAGAGACAATGGACAAGAAACTAGGAATGAGATAGTCATACATACACAGAGGGAGACAGAGACAGAGACAGTGAGAGAACAATAAAGAGAAATGGGGAGAAGACGGCTGACTTAACTGGAGTGAAAGATGAAAATAATATGAATGGCATGAAGAAAAGATAGTTCTCAGAAATACAGAATGGGGGAGTGGGAAAGAGAAGAGCAAACTAATCAGTAGGAGCTGGGTAATGCTAATTAATCCATCTGTGCCTCTCTGGGTACCCACGATCATGTGAGGGGTTTTATGTATCCTGATACACCCTAGTAATTGATTGATGAATTTCTAGATAGGAATAAGTGGGGCTGGATCCTGATAAGTGAAACACCAATCAGATTTTGTGAGGGGAGGAATCTTTATCAGGAAAGTCCTTAAGAAAGCTGGGCAGAAGAAAGTTGTGTGAGGACAAAGTTGTGCCTCAGTCAGGGAAACTGCTTCAGGAAACTGCTGTCATACCATATCCCATGCTTAAAAATTACTTGTTTATCGTCAAACATCTCAATTCCAATGTAAGATCTAGTTTTTCCATTATCTATAAAGGAACATCAAAAGATCTTATTAAATAAAACTATTAGATTCTAAGAGACACAAGTAAAACATCAAAAATTCCTTAGTCATCAGAAAATATCAGCCAAGACATTAGAATTTCAAATTGTTTTTCTGCATTAGGAAAAGAAATGGGAATGTGAACAAATCTAGAACCAGGAATTTAAGCAAAATGAAGACAATTTTATTGAAATGTTCAAAACTTATAGTTTACATATAAGACTTTGAGTTCACACAGGTCAAGTTAAACCTCAGGAATTTCTTATATAAACACTATCCTCTTTATTTTCATGCTCCCACCTAGGATTTCTCTTTGTTAATGTCAAATTTGGCTCATATCTAAGTCTGTACCAAAGGAAAAGAACTGTCAACTTTCTTTCAAGTACTGAGGCAAACAAAATATTAAATATATGGCAAATCTTATTTAACCTGACAAAAATCCACAAGGGATTCATACATAAGGTTATAAATGATTAAGACAAATTCAGTTTTCTTACTTATTGAGGCTCACTGCTTCAGAGACTTAGATAGTCTTAGAAACTAATATAGTTTTTGATAGACTTCTCTTCATGAGGGGAAAATATGTGGAATTATTAAAAAGTCATACAATTCATTCTTATGTCAAGGTCTACATACTTAGGCATTGGTATAGCCCTCTTGACTTTTAGTATCACAATGAATTGTCATTGTTGGAAGGGGAAAGATCAACTTTGAGAGAATGTTAACTAACTTTCTTGCATCTCCCAAGTCCTGATAACTCATAATACCAATGAATGAAAAGTACAGGTTTATTTATTCACTTAATAGTTTTGCCTTTTGATGCTTTATGTTAGTTCTTGCTTGGGTCAATAACATCTATGAACTCTACTGGTAATATGTTCCTTGCTAGCTGTATGAATTCCTGTGATATGAGGGGGATTTTCCCATTGTTTTTATTTTTTGTCAACTTATCGTTTGAGTTTTGATGGTTCAGAATGAGTGTAAATAGCAATTGTTCCTGTTCTAGCCAGAAATTCTGAAAGTCTTCCTCTTTCAGACTGATTCTTTTATGTCTTTTATGAAGGCAAACTAGACCATGCTTTGCTTCAATTCTTACCTAGCCTATAACTACTGAATGGGTAATATCTCAGACAAACTGAGGCCTGGGAAAGACCGTAGCTTAAAAAGGTCAAAGTTTCTCACTGCTTTCAGGGACTTCACATGTAGTCTTGACCTTTGTCTTGGACTCTGGTGACTCTGAAGAAGAGAGTGAGGCTGACGAATTTGCACAGTCCTATCTCACTTAAATCCAATTCACTTTCAAGCCAATACATCACTCTTGATGTTATTGGTCTGCTTTGAGAACAAAGGATGAACAATAATATTTTGCCATCCCTAGGCCATGCGATTCTCTCCCTTCCTGAAAGAGGATGAAATGGGGCTCCTTTATGCACATGGTTTTCTTGGAGGGTGGATGGATGTGCTTTGGATGATTAGACTTCCATTCAGGGAAACCAGGTCAATACATACCTAATCATCTTTTCTCTATTCAATCTCTGAGCTCTTAGGAACAGATCTTTTCCTGATCTCATTGTTCTTTGTCTTTGCTCTCAATTTTAAAGCCAAATCTCAGGATATAGAAAGGCACATGATCTGGTCATGAAACCATAAATATTCTATAATTCATAAGGAGAGGTAAAGGAGTTCATCTTCCTGACTTCAAATCTGATCTCAGACACTTAATAGCTGTGTAACTCTGGGTGAGTTATTTAACCCTCTTTAAAAACAACAAATACTAGAAATTTTGTTCCATATTGGGGGTTCATCACTAATCACTGATGAGTCTATGCAGGGAATAATTTGTACCTTGCATCAAGTTATAGTATCAATACCAGACCAAAGATTTAATTGTAAAATATTGTAATAAAAAACCTCCATTGCATTCTAGATGGTAGATCCATATTTTTCCATCTTTGGTCACCTGCCAGTTCTCAAAATTATAGTAGTGGGAAGAAATGCAAATGAAGGCAGTATTTGACAGCTAAACATAATGGAATGCATGGTCCACATTTGAAAAGCTACCTTAAAATAAAAGGTAATATATATAAAATTATTTCTTTAAGGTCACCTATGGCTTTGAATTACAGCTTTGAAGAATTTCCCATTTAGTCATTATAGAGAAAGAGGCCAAAATAAGGATTATACACTTTGCTAGAGGAAAGACAGAATTTACATCATCATAAATATGATCTCATAAATTAGAAGTATAAGAACTCCACAATAGTCATACTCATTAGCTAAAGTATTGTAAACACAAGTGAATGTTTTCACCTCAATTTTATGTTATAAGTACATTTTAAAATATTTATATAGATTTAATTTGATTCAATATAACTTTTTAAAAAACATATTATTGCAAGGCATTATTTTAGGTGCCAGAAATAGAAGGTGAAATCAAATAGCTCTTGTTCTAAAGGAGCTTTCAATTTGCTAGGAGTTATACTATGAATATTTTATGATATATTTACATTTAAATATGTAAACATGCATATATCTATGCATTATATCTCTAGATGTCTGTATAGATTTGTGTTTATTTTAGATATTTTTTATATAGTGTATCTCAGAAGGTTTAGTGTAGTTTTAAACTTTAATAGACATCCTAAATATTGAAATGAAAGAAGTCATGAAGGGATGAGTCTGAGAATTCTAGAATGATTAGAATAGAGACCTAATGGGTGAGGGGATCAATGGCATCTGTAATTTTTCTACCTGAGATGAGCCTTGATGAAAGTTTTGAAAGGCAGAAAAGATGAGAAAATTTCATTCACAAAATACAGCTTTTGTGACTATGTGTGGGCATCACAGAGAGAGAGAGATTACAATTTCAGAGTTGTTAAGAAGTTCCACCTCTACCAATTGGTCTAACAAACACCAGAAAAAGAATTTCCATTACAATACACTTTACCTAATAATCACTTGTGGGAAAGAATCCACTATTTTTTGAAAGCCACTCATTGATCCTTTGGGTAGCATTAATTTTTAGGAAATTTTCTTGAAATCAAGTCTAAATTTTACTTCTTTAAAATTATACCCATTATTCTAAGTTTCACTTTTGGAGTCAAACAGATTAGGTTTGATCTTTATTCTATACAATAGCCCCTGAAGTACATAAAGAGAAGAATCCAATTATTCCTAGGCCTTTTCCATTTCAACTGATCCTCATGTGGCATAGAGGAGGCATGGAGGAAGTGCACAGTACACACAATAAATGCATATTCATCGATTAGTTGATCTATTCAGTACCACCACCTACTACAGACACCTACAAGGATTAACCCTAAAACTTAAAGTAACATCCATTCCACATGAGAAACCCAAGTCTCAGAATGTGAATATGATCTGATTAGGGTGGGGGGAGGAAACTTGGAGGGGTGCTACATGAAAAATAAGACAACATTGACCTTATCTAGCCCTCCAGTATTTTTCCTGTTTCCCCCAATTTCAATCTTTCAACTATTACTGTTAATGATTCAGTTCTTTCACTTCCTAAGAATACAATACATTTGAACCAGGTGAGATGAATACATCAAGGAGCAGCTAAGTACTCTATCTAAGTACTCTATCTCCTTACTTATTTTGATTATTATTCATTAGCTATTTTTGTTTTGTTCTTTTCACTCTGTTATTCCCCTTGAGGGAGAAAATAATTTAAAAAACTCAACTCCACTTTCACTATGTCATTTATTAATATCTCTCATCAACCTTGAGAAATAGTTCCATCATTTTTATTCTATTTTCCCTCAATATAAGAAAAATATATCATTGTTCTCTTTAATTTTTTAATAGTCTTAGTTGATTCTAAGTTTTAGCACTCATAAGAGTCACACTTTTGTATTCATTTGCTCTATAGAGTTCTTCCTTTTTTCTTTTTAAAAAAATTTTTATGAAATAATTTATTTTTCCACATCATGTAATGGCAATTTTCAACGATCACATTTTGCTAGGTTTTGAGGATTACATTTATCTTCCTTCCCTGTCCTCCCCCTTCCCCTCACAGAAAACAATCTAATATAAGCTACACATGCTAAGCTTAGATCCATGTTAATGATATGAAAGAGAAATTAAATCCAGACCAAAAAAATTAGGATAAAAAGATAATTTTTAAACTGAAGCTTTAGTCTACATTTAAATGCCACAATTGCTTCTCTGAATATGAGGGATATTTTCTGTCACAAGTCTTGGATAATTGTACTTATGAAATGAAAGAGCCCATCACAGTTGATCATCACCCAATGTGGCTGCTGCTGTGTATAATGTTCTAGCTCTGCTTGCTAGTATTTTTTTTAGGTTTTTTTTTTGCAAGGCAAATGGGGTTAAGTGGCTTGCCCAAGGCCACACAGCTAGGTAATTATTAAGTGTCTGAGACCAGATTTGAACCCAGGTACTCCTGACTCCAAGGCTGGTGCTTTATCCACTACTCTACCTAGCCGCCCCTTGCTAGTATTTTTTAGAAAGATTTTATTTATTTTGAGTTTTACAATTCCCCCCATTCTTACTTCCCTCCCCCCCACCAGAAGGCATGCTGCTAGTCTTTACATTGTTTCCATGGTATACGTTGATCTCAGTTGAATGTGATAAGAGAGAAATCATATCCTTAAGGAAAAAAAATAAAGTATAAGAGATAGCAAAATTACATAATAAGATGATGGGCTATTTCTTAATTTAAGCTAATAGTCTTTGGTATTTGCTTAAAGTCCACAATTCTTTCTCTGGAAACAGATGGTATTACCCATTGCAGATAGCCCAAAATTGTTCCTAGTTGTTGTACTGATGGAATGAGCAAGTTCATCAAGGTTGATCATTACCCCCATGTTACTGTTAGGGTGTACATTTTTTTCTGGTTCTGCTCATCTCACTCAGCATCAGTTCATGCAGATCCTTCCAGGCTTCCCTACATTCCCATCCCTCCTGGTAGAAAGACAATAGTATTCCATGACATACATATACCACAGTTTGCTAAGCCATTCCCCAATTGAAGGACATTTACTTGATTTCCAATTCTTTGCCACCACAAACAGGACTGCTATGAATATTTTTGTACAAATGATATTTTTACCCCTTTTCATCATCTCTTCAGGGTATAGACCCAGTAGTGGTATTGCTGGATCAAAGGATATGCACATTTCTCTTGCCCTTTGATCATAATTCCAAATTCCTCTCCAGAAAAGGTGAATGAGTTCACAGCTCCACCAACAATGTATTAGTGTCCCAGATTTCCCACATCCCTTCCAACACTGATCATTGTCCTTTCTGGTCATATTGGTCAGTCTGAGTGATGTGAGGGGTATCTCAGAGATGCTTTAATTTGCATTTCTCTAATAAGTAATGATTTAGAGGATTTTTTTTATATGACTATGGATCATTTTTATTTCCTCATCTGTAAATTGCCTTTGCATATCCTTTGACCATTTGTCAATTGGAGAATGGCTTGTTTTTTTTGAAAAATTGACAGCTCTCTGTATATTTTAGAAATGAGACCTTTGTCAGAAATAATGGTTGTAAATATTGTTTCCAAATTTACTACATTTCTTTTGATCTTGGTTACATTAATTTTGTCTGTGCAAAAGCTTTTTAACTTAATGTAATCAAAATTATCTAGTTTGTTTTTAATGATATTCTTCATCTCTTCCTTGGTCATAAACTTTTTCCTTTTCCATAAATCTCATATGTAAACTACTCCTTGATCTTGTATTCTGCTCATAATATTATTTTTTTATGTCTAAATACTGTATCCATTTTGATCTTATCTTGATATAGGGTGTGAGGTGTTGGTCTAATTTAAGTTTCTTCCATACTAACTTCCAATTTTTCCTACAGCTTTTAATTGAAGAGAGAGTTTTTATCCCAATAACTAGACTCTTTAGATTTATCACACAGCTGATTACTATAAGGCTTTCCTGTGACTGCACCTAGTCTATTCCACTGATCCACCACTCTATTACTTAGCCAATACCAGACAATTTTGATGACATACTTTATAATATAATTTTAGATCTGATAAGGCAAAGTGACCTTCTTTTGCACTTTTTTTCCATTGAATCCCTGGAAATTCTTGACTTTTTATTTCTCCATATGAATTTACTTACAACTTTGTCTAGCTCATTAAAGTAGTTTTATAGAATTTTGATTGGTAGGACACTAAACAAGTAGTTTAGTTTTGGTAGAATTGTCATTTTTATTATATTACCTCAACCTATCCATGAGGAGTTGATGTTTGCCCAGTTATTTAAATCTGATTTAATTTGTATGAGAAGTGTTTTATAAATGTTTTCAAAAAGTTTTTGAGTCTGTCGTGGCAGGTAGATTCTCAGGTATTTTATATTGTCTGAGGTTATTTTGAATGGGATTTCTCTTTCTAGCCCTTTCTACTGTATCTTTTTAGTCACATATAGACATGTTGAGGCTTTATGTGCGTTTATTTTATATCCTGATGCTTTGCTAAAGTTGCTAATTATTTCTAGTAGTTTTTTAGATATTTTTTTCAGATTCTCTAGGTATACTATCATGCCATCTGCAAAGAGTAAGAGTTTTGCCTCTTCCTACCCAATTCTAATTCCTTCCATTTCTTTTTATTCTCTTATTGCTGAAGCTAACATTTCTAATACAATATTGAATAGTAGTGATGATAATGGGCATCCTTGTTTCACCCCTGATCTTATTGGGAATACCTCTAGCCTATCCCTCTTGCATATAATGTTTGTTGATGGTTTCAGATAGATACTGCTTATTATTCTGAGTAACAATCCATTCATTTCTACACTCTCTAGGGATTTTAGTAGGAACGGGTACTGTATTTTGTCAAAAGCTTTTTCTGCATCTGTTGATGTGATGATATAATTTATAATAGGTTTGTTATTGATATAATTAATTATACTGACAGTTTTCCTAATATTGAACCAATCCTGCATTCTTGGGATAAATCCTACTTGATCATGATGTATTATCCCAGTGATAAGTTGTTGTAATAATTTTGCTAAGATTTTATTTAAGATTTTTGCATCTGTATTCATAAGGGAGATAGTTGTATAATTTTCTTTCTCTGTTTTAACGCTTCCTGGTTTAGGTATCAACACCATATTGGTGTCATAGAAAGAGTTAGGCAGAGTTTCGTCTCCACCTATTTTTCCAAAGAGTTGATCTAGAACTGGAACCAATTGTTCCTTAAATATTTGATAGAATTCAATTGTGAATCCATCTAGCCCTGGAGATTTTTTCTTAGGGAGTTCAATAATGGCTTGTTGAATTTCTTTTTCTGAGATACGGTTATTTAGGGTTTTAATTTCCTCTTCATTTAATCTTAGCAACTTATATTTTTCTAAATATTCATCCATTTTTACTTAGATAGTTAAATTTGTTGGCAAAGAGTTGGGCAAAATAATTCCAAACTGTTACTTTAATTTCCTTCTCATTGGTGGTGAGTTCACCTTTTTCATTTACAATACTAGCAATTTGGTTTTATTCTTTCTTTTTTTAAATCAAATTGACCAGAGGTTTATTGCTTTCATTGTTTTTTTTTCATAAAACCAGATCTTGGTTTTATTTATTAGCTCAAAAGTTTTCTTGCTTTCCATTTTATTAATTTCTCCTTTAATTCTTAGAATTTCTTGTTTGGTATTTAATTGGGGTTTTTAAATTTTTTCTTTCTCTAATTTTTTTAGTTGCACATTTAGTTCATTGATTTCTTCTTTCTCTAATATATTCATGTAAGCATTTAAAGCCATAATATATCCCCTGAAAGCTGCCTTGAGTGTATCCCATAGGGTTTGCTATGTTGTTTCTTTATTGTCATTATCTAGGATGAAATAATTAATTCTTTCTATCATTTGTTGCTTGATCCACTCATTTTTTAAAATGAGATTATTTAGTTTCCAATTGGTTCTGGGTCTATAATCTCCCTGGCCCAATATTACATATGACTTTTATTGCCTTATGATCTGAGAAAGATGTATTCACTATTTCTGCCTTTCTGCAATTGATCATAAGGTTTTATGCCCTAGTACATGGTCAATATTTGTGTAAATGCCATGGACTGCAGGAAAAAGTATAATCCTTTCTATCCCCATTCAATTTCCTCTATAGGTCTATCATTATTCAGGTTTTCTAATGATCTATTTACCTCCTTCACTTCCTTCTTGTTTATTTTATGATTTGATTTATCTAATTCTGCGAGTTAGACGTTGAGGTCTCCCATTAGTAGACTTTTGCTGTCTATGTCTTCCTGTAGCTCTTTCAACTTCTGTAAGAATTTGGATGCTATACTATTGGGTGCATACATATTTAATATTGAAATTACTTTATTGTTTATGGTACCTTTTAGGAGGATTTAGTTTCCTTCCTTATCTCTTTTAACACTATTTATTTCTGCAGCTGCTTTGTCTGAGATAAGGATTGCTACCCCTGCTTTTTTTTCATTTCAGTTGATCAAAATATGTTTTTCTCCAACTTTTCTCCTTCACTCTATATATATCTCTCTGCTTCAAATGACTTTCTTTTATGCAGCATATTGTAGGATTCTGGTTTTAAGCCACTCTGCTATTTGCTTACCTTTTAAGGGACAGTTCATCCCATTCACATTCAAAGTTATAATTACCAAGTCTTTATTGCCCTCCATGCAATCTTCCTTCTGTTTGTATTTTTCTCCTTTTTCCCTTTATCCATATTCCCCAGTGTTTTGTTTTTGAATAACACCACCTTCAGTGTGTTTGCCCTCCTAAATCTACCCCCTTCCCCTTTCTTTCCCCTTTCCCTTTTCCCTTTCTTCCCTTCCTTCTGTTAGTTCTCCTTTTCTCCCCCTCCTGTCCTCCCTCCCCTTTCTCCCTTTTAATACTTGAAAGATAAGACAAATTTCTTAACTCAACTGAATGTGTCTAAGTTAACTTTAAGCCATGTCTCATAAGATGAAGATTCAGGTGGTTCTCACTTCCTCCCTCCTTCCCCTCTATTATAATAGGTCTTTTTTACTTCTTTACATAATGAGATTTATCCCATTCAGTCTCCTCCACTCTCCCATCTTCTTACTGTCCCACTTTTTAAGGTGATATTGTTTTTAAATCATTCTATCTGAATCACAGAAAATCAGGAATGTCCATAACTTCTGGCTAAGTATATTCTCTGGAATAGAGTTACAGTTCTCAAGAGCTATGAGAATATTTCTTCCAGGTAGGGATATAGCCAGTTTAATTTTATTGGATAGCAATTTTTTTCTTTACCCTTTAATTTATTTATTTATTCATTCATTCATTCATTTAATTTTTTTGTTTGTTTATTTATTTATTTGTTTGTTTGTTTGTTTACCTTTTCTTGTTTCTCTTGACCCTCCTGTTTGGTGTCCAAATTTTCTATTTAGCTCTGGGCTTTTCATCAGGAAATATTGGAAGTCTCCCATTTTGTTAAATATCTATCTTTTCTCCTGGAAGAGAAGGCTCAACTTTGCTGAATAATGGATTCTTGGCTGCATTCCAAGCTCTCTTGTTATTTGGAATATCTCATTCCAGGCCCTTCAATTGATCCCCTAATGTTGATGTATCCAAGTCCTGCATTATCCTTTCTGTGGCTCTTTGGTATTTACATTGTTTCTTTCTGGATGCTTTCAGGATTTTCTCTTTTATTTGATAGTTCTGGAATTTGGCCACAACATTCCTTGGTGTTTTCATTTTAGGATCTCTTTCTGGAGGGGATCAATGTCTTCTTTCTCTTTTTTGTTACACAAGAGACACTGATCCTGGCTTTATTCACTCAAAGTTACATCTAACATTTGTTATAGTTCTTTCTTCAAATTCCAAAATGCTTTTTAGAATCTCAAATCTGGATTCATATTGTTGATTTCAAATTGTAATCAAGAATTTCAAATAAAAAAATGACTTGCCAATAAAACTGGAAACTGTCAGTGCAGGTACAAAATAAGTAAAATCCAAATAGAAATTTGAGTTCAAAAATAATTTTAGTCAGCAATTGTCACCTTGGGTTATCTTGGGTCTAGACACCATAGGTATATGTCAGTAACAAACCATCTACCCATTAACTCTTTTTTTTTAGTTTTCTTTTTTTTTTGCAAGGCAAACGGGGTTAAGTGGCTTGCCCAAGGCCACACAGCTAGGTAATTATTAAGGGTTTGAGACTGGATTTGAACTCAGGTACTCCTGACCCCCAGGCTGGTGCTTTAATCCACTGTGCCACCTAGCTGCCCCACCCATTAACTCTTAATCAAGTTTCCTTTCTTCTTGACTTGTACTTTAAAATTAAAGGTCATAGTGATTTAAAATTAACATAGTTAAGTCAGTTGGATGCCAACACAGCCTGATGTCTTCTTTTATTAACTATTTTGCCCTCTTGTTCCATGATATCAGGGCAATTTTCCATCACTAAGTCCTGTAATAGGAAGGCCTATAATTCTTGGGTTTTCCCTTCTTGAAATATTCTTGAGGTTAGTGGTTTTGGTGATGAAATATTTTACATTTTCTTCTATTTTTTGATCTTTTGGGTTTTTTAACAGACTCTTGTCTCATGAAGTCATTAGTTTCCATCAATTCCATTCTTTTTTTTTTTTAGAGAAGAATTTTCTTCAATTACCTTTTGCAACTCCTTTTCCAGTGGGTCAATTCTATTTTTGAAGTTTTCCATTTGTCCAAGTGTAGTTTTCAGAAAATCATTTTCTTTTTGCATTTTCCCAATTGAAGATTTGAGAGAATTATTTTCTTTTTATTTGAATTTTCCCAATTGAAGGTCTGAGAGAATTATTCGCATTTTGTATTTTCCAAGAATTTGATTTCTTATTGCAATGTATTAATTTTTTCTTGAGTTTCTTTTCCCAATTTTTGCAAATGATTTTTAAACTCCTCCCTGATTTCTTCAAGGAGGTCTTTCTGGGTTGGAGATCAATTCATATTCTCTTCAGAAATGCTAAATCTCTCTGGGTAAGGTGAGTTCCCTTATAATATGTCAAATCTGTGCAAATCTAACTGTTCTTACTTTGAATCAAAAGAAATCTGCTCCTGAAATCTAGAATTTAATACATACATTCTTCTAAATTTTCTCTTATTACCATCTAGCAATCAGTCTTCCTTGGTGAAAATAAGATTAGAATTCTGCTTTATCAAAATAACCAATTTAATAGTAGAGCATGTCAAGAGAACATTTGCCACTCTGTTTGTGGCATAGACAGAGAGATAAACAGTGAGAAACAGAGACAGAGACAAAGAGAGCTCCTCTGTACATGTGTTTGTCTTTCTGAATATGTCTGAATAATTGAAATTCCTATTCGCTTCTCTATCATGCTATTTCCTCTTTCATCCTGTGTTCTCAAGAAAAAATTGCTAGTGTTTTCCTGTATTTTGACTTTTGTGCTTTATCTGTCTTCACCAATTAGAATACAAGCCTTTTTGAAGGTAGAGATTATCTTTTTGAGTTTATATTTATATTGCTGTCTCATGGCATATGGTAATTGTTTAATATATATATATATATATATATATATATATATATATATATACATATATATATGTATATACTTATTAGCTGACTTGACTTATTTAAATCTCTCTTTTTCAGGGATCAGTTGAATGAGTCCTTCATGTTTGTTCTCTTACTTTTGATTCAATCAAATTCTGACCAATCCAAGACATTTATTATGCAAGACACTGAACAAGGTGCTTAAAATTAGAAAGACAAAATGAAAAAGCCTTACTTTCCCTAAATGATATATGTAGATGTGTGTATGTGTTCACATATACATATGTATACATTAATGCATGTGTAAGCATATACAAATATTTGTCTGAAGAGGCATACAATAATTAACAACTAGGGGAATTAGGAGAAATTTAACAGAGTAGGTGCATGATTTTAACCTTGATGAAAATTAGTGATTCTAAGAGACAGAAGTCAGGGGTGGGGTGGCTTGTGCAAAGGTATAGTGAAGAGGGATAGAATGGAGTTTAGGATTGAACAAATAGGTGATTTGCATTAGAGCACAACATGTGTAGAAAGGGAGAAATGTGCAACAAACCTGCATATCACCAAGACCTTTAAATGTCAAACTGAGAAGTTTGTATTTTATTCTAGAACCAATTGGAAGGACAAAAGGTTTTTGAACTAGTGAGTGATTTTATTGGATCCATCCTTTAGGAAAATTATTTTTGGAGCCCATGAGGCAAAGGATTTGAGAGAGAATGAAAACAAAAGATCCCAGAAAGTTAGGAAACGATTGCAATATTCCAGGGAATAGGTGAAGGAGGCCTAAAACAGTGAGGTATAATAAATAAACCTTAGCAGGTGATTTGATATAGAGTACAAGGGAACCATTGGGGTCTGTAATGATCTAGAATTGGATACCTGACTAACAAGAAGAATGATGTACGCTTAACACATATAGAGAAATTTAGAGAAGAGATTGAGTTAATGGGAGTAGTATATTAAATTAAAAATGTCTTTTGAGCATACAATAGGCAATAGATGATGTATGACTGGAGCTCATGAGAGACTGGATGGATAGCTTTTTAAATCATCTGCATAGAAATGATAATTAAATCCACAAAAACTTATGAGATCTTAAGTGGGAGAACATAAAGGGATAAGATGGCCCAGGAACCTTGGAGGACACCTTTACTTAGAAGATCAGGATAGCAGGGATGATGATCAGTCAAAAGAAATTAAAGAGATATAAAAAGAAACAGAAGAGTATAATATCATAATAAGCAAAGGAAAACATAAATTTCACAAGCAGGAAGTGGATAGCATTATAAAAATATTTGAAAGCTGTCAGGAAGAATAAGAAAAAGTCAATTAGATTTAAGAATAAAGAACATAATAGAAACCTTAGAAAAATTTGAGTGGTGAGACAGGCTGGAGAATTTTGCAAGAACTTGAGAAATGAGTCAGAACAGAAGAAGTTTATGTAACTAGTGTAAATAGTGTTTTCTAGTATTTAGACTGGTAGAGGATAGCTATAGTCATTTTAACTGGCAAATATTTAAGATTAATCTCCCTAAAATAGTCCCTATAATACTTTTTAAAGTTTAATCAGCATTATTAATATTTTCTCCATTATTTTCGTTATCTCTGGACAATCCACAAAACAATGACTCAAGTTAATTTCTTTGAAGATTTCTGAGGTGTAAATCCTCACATCGAAAAGTTAACAAATGGGGAGGCTAGGTGGCACAGTGAATAGAGCACCGGCCTTGGAGTCAGGAGTACCTGGGTTCAAATCTGACCTCAAACACTTAATAATTACCTAGCCGTGTGGCCTTGGGCAAGCCACTTAACCCCATTGCCTTGCAAAACTAAAAAGAAAGGGAAAAGTTAACAAACAACTCTTGTCCCCTGAAATGTGCTCATAAACCCTTGGATATAATATAATAGTTTGAGTGGGGAACAGGATTATATAAAGGGTTTTTTGGGGGGTGCATAAGGGAGACAGACATAAATAGTAGAAAGAGCTGGAGGATTCTCTTGAAAAGAGAGAAAAACACCCAGAGATGACAATAAGTAATGGAATCAATAATACAAGTAGAGGTTTCACTATTAGAAAGGAAGAGTAATATTTTTTACTTTGAGACTGGAGGATGATACTGAAGGGATTAAAGATAAAGGATGGAGGGGCGGCTAGGTGGCTCAGTGGAGAGAGCACTGGCCCTGGAGTCAGGAGTACCTGAGTTCAAATCCGACCTCAGACCCTTAATATTTATCTAGCTGTGAGGCCTTGGGCAAGCCACTTAACCCCATTGCCTTGAAAAAACCTAAAAGATAGATATAGGATAGGAAAGAAAAGCATATTTTTGATGTATGGATTATCCTTTTTGCACAAAGTATAAAGTGGGACTCTTTATTGAGAGAGTCAAAGAGAGGCCTGAGGAGGGACGGCCATGTAAGAATAGAAAATGGTACAGATGTCACAGGGTTGGAATTTTGCTATATAGGACAACTGATAGGATAAAGGATCAATAATTCATTCTAGATGGTAATGTATAATTAAAATAGCTAACTAAAAGTCAGGATTTTGAATGTACAAAAATGATGCCAAAGTAAAGGTGGACTTTCACAGTGATTAAGAGAGGAAAAGGTGGGATTTTGCTATTCATTGAATGAAGATGTAGGGCATTTGAACTGGACTCCTACCCTTAGAGCTTGTGTAATTGCAGAAAGGGACACAGTTAGTTTTTTTTCAGGTACATAAAGAAAGGAAAATTTAGTTAGTCACCTGGGTCTTTAAATATACTAGAGTTAGTTTGCAACAATTTGACTGACATTTGCAATCTGTATCAATTTAAAAAATAATCCCAAAATTGTAGGGAATGATACATAGTTGGAAAGTTTCTTGTATGTAGAAACAAATTTTAGGTTATACTCCTAAATGTATTCTGATTTATGAACTTTGGTTTCTGAGACTAGTCCTAGTTAAGAACTGGTTCAACCATGGAAGTTTCTCCTCTGCCCCATTATAATGGTAATAAAGAATTCTAGTGTTGTTGTGGTGAGTCAGGACTTTGCAACTTCTCTGAGTGTTCCTTACTTTTCAGAATAGTTTCTGATCTTCTGATATTGACTCTCCACAGAACAGGAAGTTACTTTTTTGCAGCCCCATGGTGTTTGCATTTCTAGACCCTAGAGTTGATTCCTTGAAATGTTCAGTGGTATTTCTAGAATTAAGGGCCTAACACATCTCATACTCTTGTTCCTGCCTCTACTGTGAGGATATATTGCACAAGGCTATCTCAAGTAAGATAAATCACATACTCAGACTAGGAGCAGATTTATTGGCATCCATGTCTGGCCAACTCATGTTTTGTTATGATGAATGCTATGATATATACTGCTTCCCTTTCTTAGCTGTAACTCTCATAGTGTAAATTAGTAATAACAAAATTTCTTAATTTATGCACCCGTCTAACAGCCCAGATGAAATCATGGCAGCAGTCTACTTTTGCAGAAAGGGCTAGGGATTATTGAATATGCCTGCTACAGGTTTAACTGAAGGTCAACATAAGGATACAGCATAAGATAAGGGAATTTTTGTTAATGAAAGAGAAGAGAGTTCAGAGGACATGGGAGAAGGCAAAGGCAGAGGAGGGTAGGAACGGGGGAAATGGAAATAATGAGCTGGATAGGAATGAGATTTTGGGGAGATATTTCAGGACAAAATTTGGTGCTGCTTCAATCAAAGAGATTAGGGGAACAGGATGTAAATGTTTGCCAGTCATTGGATAGGGGAAATACCAGCTCCTCAAAATACTCAATAGCTCAGAAATGTAGGTAGTAAGGTTGACAACAGTAGAGGAAAGATTGTTTGGTGAAGAAGACTATCATCCTGTGTAATATATATTGAGGGCATCTATTTTGTCTTCCATTGCTCTTCTTATCAACCGTTTTGTGGGGCTACGTGATTTAGAAGAGTTAGTTTAACCTGTTTAAGAAAGCTTAACTTTTATTTTAATGCAAATCAAATAAAAGTAGTAATAATAAAAATAATACAAATAAGTGGCTGAGTCCTGAGGAATTAATTATAGAATAAAAGGGATTATGATGGCAATTGAGGAACAGGTAATTCTCAAAGAACCCAGAAATATTGATTCATGCAGATAAAACAAATAAATAGAATTAACTGTGCCACAAATCATTTCAAACTGCAAAAATTTCATACCTGCTGAACCCTGAACATGATATGACTTACAAGTAGGATTAAAACTGTCTTTCATAAACTAATGTATAGGAAATAGGAAAAGACTTTGAAATTGGTTTTTTTTTTTTGTTTTTTGTTTTTTAGATTTTTCAAGGCAATAGGGTTAAGTGGCTTGCCCAAGGCCACACAGCTAGGTAACTATTAAGTGTCTGAAGTCAGATTTGAGCCCAGGTACTCCTGACTCCAAGGCTGGTACTCTATCTACTGTACCACCTAGCTGCCCCAAGACTTTGATATTGTCTTGGAAATTTAGTAAATAAACTCTAGAGGAACTTGAGTATTATCAAGGATGGAACTGTGACTACGACAGGGTAATAATCTATAAAAATTTAAGATGATTTTTATAATAAGTCTCCATATCAAATATTTATATTTTTCAAATTATATGAAATTAAAAGTTTTCACAATATAAAAACCTAACTGAAGAAATTAAAATTATACACAAACCATATACATAGCTCAGTGAGTACTAGACTTGTAATTAGAAAGATCCAAGTTCAAAACTTGCCTTAGACACCTACTAACTTTATGTCCCTTCAAAAGACTTTTAATTGATGTCAAATTCTTTTTGTTTCTTCATCTATGAAATGGAGTAATAATAATAATCTCATTGTGAGAATTAACTAAGATGTATACACACATTTATATACACACACACACACACACACACACACACACACACACACACATACATACATAACATTTTGTAAACCTTAAATTCCTATTTAAATGTTAGCCATTAAATTTTTTCTAGAATATTCCTATTGCTTTTAGGAAATCTACAGAAGTGGAACCAATGTCCCAAAACTTTTAGTCAATTGCCAAAAAGCAGTGATTTCATCCATTTGTATGATAGTTTGCAGCATGTTAAAAAGTAATAACAACAGGATAGATACTTGACCTGGAACTATTTCTACCTGAATGCCATCAAAATTTAAACAAAAAGAAAGAATGAGTTAAGAATAGTAGCTCATATTTTTATAGAACTATAGTTTCCAAGATACTCATGATAAATTGGCTTAAATTTCAAAGAAGGAATAACCATTTTACCTATTGAAATGAGAGAGAGAGAGAGAGAGAGAGAGAGAGAGAGAGAGAGAGAGAGAATGACTTCCCCACTTTATTATCACATCGTGTCAGAGCTAGGACTTAAGGACAGGATATTTTGATCTGAGATTTATATGTCATATTTGTAATAAATAGAATGCCTTCATTTCTTCAACAGATAATATATCTACCTTCTTCAAAATAGTCAAATACCTTCATTAATAGTTATATATTTAAAATGTTATTTAGGTTAAAATGAAACAGTTGAAAAACTACTCTGTAAATCTAAATCTATCCAGGCAATTCAGTTCTTCCCCTTAAAATAAATCACTCAAATTCATTCCTTTTTTTGGGGGGGGGGGCAAAAATCCAAGTTGAAAAAATAGATCAATATAATCTTTCATTGTAGATAATACTGATTTTTCCCTATATTGTTCATTGGATACCCCAAGGGCTATAAAACTGTACACATCCTTTGATCCAACAATATCACTAATTAGATTTATATTCTGAAGAGATTCATAAAAAAGGGAAAAGGATACACCATGCAAATATATTTATAATAAGTCTTTTTTGTGGAGGTAAAAAATTGGAAATTGAGTGGATATCCATCAATTGGTGATGACTCAAGTTGTGATTTATGAATGTAATAAAATGATGCTGTTTGTCCTTTGAAGAGGACCATGGCATCAGAGAAATGTTGCTATGACAAACACATGTATTTTTTCCTATGGACTTTTGTAAGGCAATGTAGTTAAGTGACTTACCCAGGGTCACACAGCTAGGTTAATTATTTAGTGTCTGAGGTCAGATTTGAACTCAGGTCCTTCTGACTCCAGGGTCAGTACTATGACAAACACATGGATTGGATTTGAGTGAGGGGGGGGGCTGTTCAAAGTCACCAGCCTCACTTGCCCCTCCAGAACCATCTGGATCCAGTGGTCAGATGTGAATTAGGATGATTAGAGATGGATGAGGGAGTCAGGGTTAAGTAACTTGTCCTAGATCTCACAGCTAGTAAGTAGCAAGTGTTTGAGGTCAGATCCAAACTCCCATCCTCCTGACTTTAAGACCAGTGCTCTATCCACTGCACTACTTAGCTGCCCAAATGTAATGGAATACTATTGTGATATAAGAAATTACGAGCAGAATTTCAGAAAAATATCCTGGGAATCCTATATTGTTCATGTTTATTTTGAGATTTCTTAATTTCATTCCTTTAAATCCATATCTCCTCTTACTATCAATATCTCACACTTAAGGATTATGCATAAAGGAAACTTCAAGATAACTTCAAGGATTTGAATATTTCCCTACCCCATAACTCTAAGCTACAAAATAACTCCTTCACTATTTCCCTTTGGGAATCCAAGAATAGTCTTCTGTAGTTGACCATGTAGTTTTACCATAGAGACCAGTATGGGTTATTAATTATTGAGAAAGTTTTATTATCATTGAAAACATTGTAGGTTGCAAATATTTATTTTTAGATTATCATCAGCCTTTTCCCACTAAGATACTACTCTGATCTCTTTTCATAGTGTGAAAATCATCCCAAATTCTCAGAGGCTTTGTCTTTTGAAAATAAATTCTAATAGATTTGCACATAAGCTCAGCATAGTCTGTGATTTTATTGTCAATGGCAAATTTGAAAAAGTCAAACACCAGAAGCTTAGCCAGCAAGGGATGCATTTTTTTTAACTAGCATTTTTGACCATTATTTTATAAATTGGAGGGCTTTTGTAAAGTCAAAATATAATATGATTAGGAATTAGATCTGGATGCTGATTCAACTTTTTCCATCCCTTGCTATTCAGTCTGACTCTTATGACTCCATCGACCATAGCATACCAATGCTGTCTCTTGAATTTTCTTAGTAAAGATACTGGAGTGTTTTGCAATTTCCTTCTTCATTTTAAGCGTATACTACCTGATAATCTCATTTGGTCACTCATTCAAGGGTTAACCAGACCAACCCTGCTTAGCTTTTGTAGATAAGAAGAAGAGTAGTTATGTTCAGCCTCTTATAATCATGGATGATCTACTGACTCATTGTGTAACAATGAATAATTACTTAAAATGATATATACAATATCTACTCAATAGATTTATTTGTTTATAAACATACGGACTGATAATATATCTTAGAAAGCTTTTAATTTTTAAAAAAATTATAGAAATTTAAAGCATTAAGTTTATATGTTAAATATCTAATAGTTTCTTTGGGTTCCTTAAAGTCATATTCTGTTAGATCCTAAGAAATTAGATTACTAGAATTTTCCTGAAGACCAGACTCAGTAAATTAGCAATTCAATTCCATCAATAAATATTTATTACTATGAGCCATTCACCAATAAAAAGAAAGTCTTTGTTTTTAAGGAGCTTACGATCTATTGAGGGAAGACAATAATTAGAAGAAAGCTGAAAACTGAGAATGTATGATATTTTGTGAAGTTTAAACCAAATAAAACAGTTGATCTATAAAGGGAGGATTTGGGAGGAGTTTATTACTCCATCCTCCAGTTCTTCATGTTGAAGAATATTATTAAATTAAAGAGAATGTGATCTGTTTCAGCAGTAGTAAATTAATTATTTAAGGAGGGAGTTCATAGTGGATTCTTCATAATTTCTTGTTTGTACAACTTCACCATGCCTCTTAGGTACTCTCCTACTTCTTCATCCTCCACCCTCTACTTTTCATTTTCTTTTTATATATTGTCTTTCCCCACTAAACTATGAACTCCTTTAGGGAAAAGACTATCTTTTACCTTTCTTATTTCTCCAGGTCCTAGCACAGAGCCTGATACATAGTAGTTTCTTTTTTTCTTTTTTTTTAAATTTTATTTATTTAAGGAAATGGGGTTAAGCGACTTTCCCAAGGTCACATAGCTAGGCAATTATTAAGTGTCTGAATCTGGATTTGAATTCAGGTCCTCCTGACTCCAGGATGGGTACTCTATCCACTGTGCCACTTAGTTACCCCTATAATAGCCTCTTAATGAACATTTATTGAATGATAGGGAGCATAATTACTAGATATAATCATTAATACTTTAATATAGAAAATGAATAAATTAAAATTAAAATAGTATAAAAGTGTTAAAGGAGAAAATTAGAGCTAAGTAATGAGATAGTAAGAAAGTATTTAGCTATCCTTGAAGAATTAAAGGGACTCGAATACCTTGGATTCTGAAAGAACTAGCAGGTTTGATTGCTGAGGCATTGTCAAAGATACTTATAAGAAAATAGTGGGAAAGAGAGGTAGTACAACATTGGGAAAAAAAGCAAAATTTATCCTAATTTTTTTTAGTTTTTGCAAGGCAAATGGGGTTAAGTGGCTTGCCCAAGGCCACACAGCTAGGTAATTATTAAGGGCCTGAGGCAGGGCCGATGTTCTATCCACTGTGCCACCTAGTCGCACTATCTTATTTTTCAAAAAGAAATGTAGGTCAGATGAGCTTGACTTGAATTGTGAGCAGAATACTAGAATGTACTACTAAAGATATCACATTCAAACTTCTAGAAAAAAGTCATAATGAACCAGCATAATTTCAAGAGTTAATCTAAATTAATCTAATTTTCTTATTGACAGGTATAAACTACTAGAAAACAAAATTGTATAGGTAGAATTTATCTAGGTTTTAGTGAAATTTTATTAAAATATCTCATGTCATTTTAATAGAAAAGATATAGAGGGTTTCAGCTAGACAATAGTTTAATTGAATGTATTTGGAACTGGTTGAAAGGATGAAACAAAAAAATAATGATTTGATGATACCTTGGCTAGTGGTCTCTAGGACATTGTCCTAAGTGCTTGGGCATGTACTACTTAACATTTTCATCAATGACTTGGATAAAGATATTATGATATGCTTGTCAAATTTGTAGATGACACAAAAGTGGGAGGGATAAGTAAGAGTGAATAATAGAGTCAGCATAGAAAAAAAGATCTTGACAATCTAAAATCCTGAATGAGATGGAATTTAATAAAGATAAAAATTTTGCTTCTGACACATAATGAGAGTGTAATCCCATGCAGGTCACTTAACTTTTCATTACCCTAGGGAGTTCTCTAAGGCTGTAAAATGGAGATCTAGTACTGATCTGCATTAATAGAATGATTTTCCTCATGAATTTCATATTCCAATAAAGTCATGGGATTAATACAAAAAGGAAATTATTGATCTTTTATTAAAATAATTTTCTTCACTTGTAAAAAATTGGCAAAAACATGTTAATTAATAAACATGTATTAAACACCTACACTATACCAGACACTGTTGTTTGAAAGAAGATCTAATGTTTTCTGGAAACTGTAATCTTAAATGAGTTTGCAAAACATGACAGTAGTTCCCCTCTTTTCTGCCCTGGTCAGATGAAGTCTGTAGTATTGTGTCTAGTTTGGAGTATCACATTTTTAGAATGAAATCATACAAAAATGCCTCAAAGAAGGGCAGTCCTTTGAGTACTTGCCATATGGATGGTTTGAAGGATGGGCTATTTTATCTGGAGAAAACTTAGAGAAACATAACTGCTGTTTTTTAAGTTCTTGAAGGACAGAAGGATCAAAATTATTTGGCCTCAGAGAGCAAAACCAAGATCAATGGATGAGTACTGCCAAGAGGTAAAATTTATGATCAATATTGGGAAACCAATTTCCTAACTATTACAGTAGATCACACCAATAGTGGAATGGGCTGCCTGGGGAGGTGGTGGACTCTTTCCATTTTATTAGAAATGTTCAAGTAACAACTCTATGTCCCTTTATGAGCTATGTTGTAGTGCAAGTTCTTTGGGGAATATGTTAAGACTGAAAAGAGGTTTAACACTCAAATTCTTCCAATTTCAAAATTCTTGTGATTCTATGTTTTGGCAAAATTAAAAAATAAAATGGCAATACTTACAGAAGACATTCACCTACCTTTCTCTGGTTGGTAAATTAGTTCACTGTGTACCATGTGAATAGTAATCAGAGCCATAAGCATAGACACAAATGGAATAAGGAAGACAAAATTTCTGGCCACTGATTGCTGGATATAACATATTCCCAGAAAGGCAATAACTGCATTTAGATTCATCAGCCAATTGCACCTATAATAAATGAAGAGACCAAAAAAAAACCCAACATCCTAATGAGCCCACTTCAGGTTAAAAATAGTCATTCTAAAATTTTTGCAGAAATTTGAGGAAGGAAATGATTTAATCTAAAGGTTTAAATAGATGACTAGAAAATTGTTTTCAAATACTAGATCCACTAATTGTATGGTCAGGGTATAAATAACATATTTTCTTCATCAGTTTAATAAACTTAGGAAATAAAAGGAAATAAGTGAACTTTGAAAGACATCTGCAATTTTCCTATGTGAACTTTATAAACAGTCTAGGTAAGAAACCCTTCAAGTATAGTTTATTTTGAGGAAAATTTCCAGGTTGCAGAAAAACTTCTTTTCTTAAAATATTCTCCCAAACAACATAGTGAGTTGATCTACCTTGATGGATGCATCAACCTCTCAGCATTCAGATATCTAGGACAACCCAGGGAAACCTATTATGGACATTGCTATCCACATTCAGAGGAAGAAAAACAGAACAAAACTAAATGAACCAAACCAAAAACCCTACAGAATCTGAATGAAAACTACATTCACATCTTTAAAACTTCCCTTATGTATTTCTTTCCTATCTCATGCTTTTCTTTCTTTTCCTTTAATTTTAATTCTTCATACTAAAAATGACTAATCTGTAAACATGTTAAACATAAATATATATGTACAATATTCGCTTCATTCTTTGCCATGGAGGAGAGGAGGGTGGGAAGGGAGAGTGGAAGAGAATCATGTAACTTAAAAACCTGCATATGCATGTGAATGAATGTTAAAAGATTTTCATGACATATAATTGGAAAAATAAAATATTGGAAAAAACATATTCTCCCCAGTGCTTGCTGTGGAGTTCAATGAAATTACTTAGAATTTCAAACTTAAAAAAAAATAAATCATAGAATTTTAGAGTTGGAAGGGACCCAGGAGGATCAATACCTAAAACCATAATTTTCCAAACTATGTAAGCTGATGCCTTGAAAAGATGCAAGACCTTTTTGGTGAGGGGAAGAGGTTGTGGCAGGCAAAATTATGAACCCAAATGACTAGAAATGTTTAATTATTTCTTTTACACATATAGGGTTTCATGTGTGCCTTGCCAGCGTGAATCATGTATATCTACTAGATTTTCTAGATATAGCTCAGGTCTTAATAGATTATCTCTAGTGTCTTCTTTGACCATTTTTTTCTCTAAGGGAGACTTTAATTCCTGTCAGGGAGGGAAGTAGGAGACCAGCCTATTCTCCTCTCCTAAGAAAGGAGGTTTCGAGCTATAATTTTAATTATCTACGTCCCTATATATTGACACTTTATAGGAAATAACTTCTAGGTTCTATATTTCTAGCCTTAGTTTCTATCCCTTTAACAGGGAATACTCCTAGTGACATACACAAAGGATTGAATTCCCACCCAAATGCCAGTTGCAGGAAAACCATGGCATGAAGTGAATACTAAATAAACTCATTTATCCAAGTCTGTAAGTAAAAAGAAATTATAGAAGTTACACCAATTACCAATTAGAATATGTCAGTTATTGGATTCTCCCACTGGGAAAGAAATAAAGAAGGAAAAGAGGGAGACAGAGAGAGAGAGAGAGAGAGAGAGAGAGAGAGAGAGAGAGAGAGAGAGAGAGAGAGGAGAGGAGAGGAGAGGAGAGGAGAGGAGAGGAGAGAGAGAGAGAGAGAGAGAGAGGAGAGAGAGAGAGAGAGAGAGAGAGAGGAGAGAGAGAGAAAGGGTCAGAGACAGATAGATGAATCAGACAGGGAGTTAGAAACAGAAAGAGAGAAAGAGAAGCAGACAAGATCAGGATTCTGGCTCCTCTTCCCAGAAGAATTAAATGAACCTTCTGACCTGAATGAAATAGAAGGGGAAAACCTGCTTATTATTCTCTCAACTAGTCCACCAAAACAATTTTCATTTTTATTCTAAATACTTAAATAGTTATAAACATAAATAGATAAATAAGTAGCCCATTTGCCATGGATAAATATGACACATTTGGTTTTTCTTCATCCAAAAAAGAGAAAAAAATTAATAGATTTCTTTGGATAATATATTGAAATAAGCATTTTTACCTAAATATCTTATTATGTTTTATTTAGAGGCAAAGAAGACTTCTCTAATTCATTAATGTGATATTAGTTTTGCTACCATTGTTAACAGCTTATTTGCATGAAATGTGATTTTTTTCCCCTTTCATCAATGAAATAAAGATAAAATATTGATCTTATGAGTAGTGGTTGAAAAATAATTATGAACAGAAATAACATTAAAACATGTTTTAAGAAGTTTTTTTGGGGAAGACCTTATTTATCACAATCATCTTAGTTATTTTATATTACAAATAAAATTAAAATATTTTATCAAAGACATTTGGATACAGAATGGGGAGATAGTATGCAGAAAAGGAGATCATAGGTTCATTAGATTTTAGCTAGTGGAAATCTAGTGTATAACCCTCTCCTTTTACAGATTAGTTAAATGTGTTACAGAGAAATCAATCAATACAACAATAAGAAGATATGTATTAATTAGACATTAGGTATACAAAGATAGAAATTAAATAGTCCCTTTCCTAATCAAATTCCTTATTGATTATCGCAGATGCTGAGACACAAGTATTAAATATTTCTATGATTATCATTAGTAATGCCAACTAAGACAATAACTGACATTTTTAACATTTTAATGTTTATGAAACATTTTATTTATAAGGGTTAAGGAAAAGAAAAATTGTCTGCTTCATACAATAAGAGCCAGACAGTTTTAAACTTAGGAATTCTCCTTATTATTATTATTTTATTATTAATTCTTTCCACTTGATATGATGGTGAATACTAGAAAGATTTGTGTGTTGGACATGTGAAGAGTGTGGGCTGGCTTAAATCCAGAGAGACAGGGCATATCTTTTCTGATTCTTTTCAGGAACACTCTCTCTCTTATGCTTACACAGAGGGTCACCATTAAATAATTATGTAATCACAGTCCCAAAGACCATAAGTGTGGCACAGATAGTGAAAAGTAAGCATCCTCACCTGTTTACATAAATTATTCATGGTCTCCTCTGTCAAAAAAGAAGCTTTGTTCTACCATTTCAAAAGTGCCATAGGAAAAGTCTGTCTACTGCTAAATAATTCTGGTTTTACTTTTAATCTGATTCCCCATTTTCAACAATATACACAAACTCTTTTCTTCAATTTGACTGTGTTACTTCCACAATATGCTCATTTTGAACTGCCTTTGGTGATCTCATCACCTCAAAAAAATGCCCTTTCAACTCTCCTTGACCTACTCAAAGATTAACTATTCCTATGATGTAAGTCAAGCCCCTCCTCAATATTTTTATTTCATTGATTTAATTTGAATGATCATTTAGCACAGAAAGCTTCCTTGACTAATCTACTAAACAATAACAACCTCCAGAATTTTGAATTTATCAAACATTTTATCAAGTAATTTTATATCATCTCATATGTTTATTAGTTTCAGTTGCATTTTTCTTCTTAAATTGATTGACTATAATCTCCTTGAAGTTAGGATAATTTCTCTTATATTTTCTGTATTTGACAAAAATCTATCACTGTGATAGGTATTCTATTATTTCTTATTGATTAGTTGATGAGACATTTGAGATACTGTATGGAACTGACCAAGAGTTGGCTTGGGAAAATAATAATCTTTTTTGGGGGGTTCTTTGATTTTAATTCATGCCTCTTTTGAACTAAAATCAACTGGGGCAGTTATTTATTCCTTTTTTTTATTGATATTTTGTTTTTCCAAGATTTTCAACATTCATCCATATACCTAAGTATATTTTTAAGTTACAAAATTTCCTTTCACCCTCCCTTCTCACCTCATTTCCCTCAGTGGTGAACAGTCAGGTTAATATTGTATGTACACATTTGTGTTAAACATGTTTACAGAAGAGTCATTTTTGGTAGGAGGAATTAGAATAAATAAGAGATATATATTTTTAAAAAGTGAATGAAATACTCATCAGATTCTGAAGGATTTTCTTTTGTTTTTCTTCCTCTGGATGGGAAAAGTATTGTCCATAACACGTCTAATAAGGTTCTCCTAGCTCTCTAAATTGCTAAAAGTAGCTGTATACATCCAGGTTGATCATCTTACAATGCTATTTTTAATGTGTTTATTGTTCTCTTGGTTCTGCTCCCCTTGCTTAGTATTAAATCCTGTAATTCATTTCATGCTTTTCTAGAGTCCGACTATTTATGATTTCTTATAGAAAAATAGTATTCTGTAATATTCATGTACTATAACTTGTTTAACCATTTTTTCAATTGGTGGGCATCCCCTCAATTTCCAATTCTTCGCCACTACAAAAAATAGCTGCTTATGAATATTTTGGAACATGTGGGACTTTCCCATTTTTGTGATTTCTTCTGAATATAGACCTAGTATTGGTATTATTGGATCAAAGGGTATGAACACTTTTATGGCTGTCCAGAATTGTTGTATCTGTTTGCAACTCCATCAGCAATGCATCAATGTCCCAATCCTCCCACGGTCTCTCCATATTGATTATTTTCCCTTTTTCTCATCTTGGCCAATCTGATAGATGTAAGGTGATACTTTATAGTTGCTTTTAATTTGCATTTCTCTAATCAATATTGATTTGGAACTTTTTTACTTGATTACATATATATATATATATATATGTATATAGCTTTAATTTCTTCATTTGAAAACTATTCATATCCTTTGACCATTTATCAACTGGGGAATGACTTGCACACTTATAAATTTAATTCAGTTCTCTATATATTTTAGAAATGAGACCTTTATCAGAACTCCTAGTTGGGAAGATTGTTTCCTAGCTTCCTGCTTTCCTTCTAATTTTGGTAGCATTGATTTTATTAGTGAAAAAATTTCTTCACTTAATTTAGTTAAAATATTCACTTTGTAGTTTATTATGTACTCTATTTCATGTTTTATCATAAATTTGTCTCCTTTCCATAGATCTGATAGAGTTTTTCTTGGTCTCTTAATTTGTCTATGATGTCACCTGTTATGTCTAAATCCTGTACCCATTTTGACCTTATTTTGGTATAGGGTATGAGTTGTGGGTCTGTGCCTAGATTTTGCTGTACTATTTTCCAGTTTTCCCAACAAATTTTGTCAGGTAATGAGTTCTTATCCCAGAAAGTAATGTTTTGGGGTTTCTCAAACAGTAGATTATTATAGTCATTTATTACAGTTTCTTTTGAACCTATTCTAACCCACTGATTCATTATTCTCTTTCTTAACCAGTGCGAGACAGTTTTGTTGAATGCAGCTATATAGTATAGTTTTAGATCTGGTAGAACTAGGCAACCTTCCTTTACATTTTTTCCATCAGTTCCCTTTTTATTCTTGACTTTTTGTTGCTCAAGATGAATTTTGTTACTATTTTTTCTAGCTCAGTAAAATAATTATTTAGTAGTTTTCTTGGTATGTCACTGAATAAATAACTTAATTTTATAGAATTGTAAAATAACAACCTTTTATTGTAATTCTGTGTGTAGGCAATGCAACATGGTAATTTTATGATGTTTCTGGATGAGATCCTTAGACAGCCTCTGGTCATCCTTTAATACTATTGTAAGTTGTACATTTGGGTTGTGACTACAGGAACTAAGAACAGCATTGAACTGGAAATCATGGTATATTTCAAGTTTTTTGGAAATAATTTCATTCAAAATAAGCATTCTTCAGAAGATTCAAGAAGACATTGTGATTCTTTGATATAATGTATGTTCCTAGAAATTTTTACTATTCTTTTTTTTAAGAATTTTGAACGCAGTGGGGTTAAGTGGCTTGCCCAAGGCCACATGGCTAGGTAATTATTAAGTGTCTGAGGTCAGATTTGAACCCAGGTGCTCCTGACTCCAAGACCGGTGCTCTATCCACTGCGCAACCTAGCTGCCCCAATTTTTACTGTTCTAAGTAAGGTCAAGGAAACTTGCTGTTATGCTGACATTTAAAATTTTTAACAGTCAATATGAAGGATATACAAATATGAAGGAAAGACTGGGAGGAGCTGGTATCTAATGAACCTCACTGTTATCTAAATCAGACAAAGGAGGGTTGAAAATACAGACAAAACACACTCAGAACTTGATGCAAAATTATATCAAGTTCAAAAGAGGAACAGGCAGGTAAACTTGGAGAAGGAATGCTCTCAGAAGAAAAATCATAAGGATCATAAAGGATGGATTAAAAGAAAAAAATAATTTAAGGAAAGAGCTCTGTCTGGGAGTGGTGAAGAGTGGAGACACAGAGGAGTAGGAACATGTAATTTCAACATATATTAGTAATGTTGACCAGATCCTGAACTATTTTTGACTAAATTATTTAAATGTTTTGCATCAATATTCACTAGGGACATAAGTCTATGTCCTTTTTTGCTTGTTTTCTTCCATAATTTAGTTATTAGAACTACATTTCTCTAATGGGAAGAGTTTTGTCAGAGGGTTACATTTTCAAATTTTGATGAATATCTCCTTAAAAATTTGATAAAATTTTCTTAAATCTGACAGGACCAAATATCTTCCCACCTCCTTAGCAATTCATTTTTAAGCTATTGAATTTTTCTTTCTGAGGTGAGAATTAATTGTTTTGTTAATTTGGGCAAGATTTATTTGGGGGTAGGTAAGTATTTCTTTCCTTTAAATTCTTGAATTTGTTATCACATGTCTCCTAACAATTATTTAAAAATTTTTTTCCTATTGTCATTTTGTCAAGTCATTTTCTCAAGGAATTTCTATGATAATTTCATTTTTTCTCTAGATTTTTCATGCAGGTTAAAGTCTCATTTATATTATTAGTTTTATTTATTGTTTCTATAATCATTTTTACTTCAGTCTTTGGTGTTTCCTTTTTTCATTTATTCTCTTTAAATTAAATTTTATTTTTATTCTTTTTTATTTATTTACTTTAGATCAAATTTTGTTTTCAGATCTGCCTTTGCTGCTTCTCCTCTCCCCACTCCAATTAAAAATTCAGAAAAACAAATTCTCTGTTAAAACATATATAACTGTATTTAAAGATAGTACAAAAAATAAATCTGGACTTGGAATCTGTTATTTCTCAGTCAACAGGTAGGTAGCATGATTCCCCTTGAAACTTCTGGAATTATAATTGGTCATTTTGTTGATTAGAATTTCTAAATCTTTTGAAGTTTGTTTTTATATTATTCTGGCTTTTGGGGGCAGCTAGGTGGTACAGTGGATAGAGCACCAGCCCTGGAGTTGGGAAGACCTGAGTTCAAATCAGTCCTCAGACTCTTAATAATTACCTAGCTGGGTGACCTTAGGCAAGTCACTTAACCCCATTGCCTTAAGTAAATTAAAATAAAACTATTCCTGCTATTGAATAAATAATTCTTTTGGATCTGCTTGCTTTACTCTGCATCAATTCATAGAAGTCTATACATATTCTCTGATACTATCCTTATATCATTACTCTATTACATAAACAGCACAACAGTATCCCATGATATTTATAATTCTTTGCCAATACAAAAAGCGGTGTTGCATTTTATATACTTTTTTCTCTTTCTCTTCTCTCCAAAAGACCAAGAAAAATTATTTTAAAGGGACAATCAGAAGACAATAGATCTGAAGGCACAGATAAAATACAGAGCAGTTCCTATAGAGAGGTCTCTACACAGAAACATTCCCAGTGTTACCAAGCTTAAATGTAGATTTTGTTATGTAGCTTAAAAAGAGAATGAAGAAAACATCATTTATTTAATTCCAAAAAGGGAGTTGTGCATTATAAATACTAACCATTCTCTTTTGGTACAGCACAATTCACAAAAACATTAAGAGCAGAATTTGGTGATTTGATATTAAATCTGTCCTTCAAGAGATTAAGCATGTAAAAAAATGAAGTGTATACTTCGTAGCCAAGTTCCTGGTACTATTACATGTGACATAAAAAGCTTGTAACAAGTCTTACCATTAATGCTGTGGTATGCCAGGTAAAGTTAATATATTAAAAATATGTGACAAGGGATTTACAAACTATACTGTAAAGTTCATAATCAAAATGATGAGTGAGATGAAGAGGAAGAATGAAAAAACTAAAGCAGAGAAAAAGTAGAATGTGATTATAGTGACTTCCCTCAGCAGCAAATCAATGAAAACTAGGTTTAAGGGACAAAGAGAAAACTGTGAATGAATAAAGCATACATAACTGTCATCCATTTTCACTTTTTCTAAAATCAGAAAAGATTAGGAACTTTCTTTTCCTTCATTGAGCTTCCTGAGATGTTTGTGTGTGTGAACCTTCAACAGGTGGCAGAGTTTCATTTATCAATATTAAATAATATATAGTATTCACTATCTGGACAATATGGTAATTCAATGATATATATATATATATAATATACAGTATCAAAAATTAAGAGAAATATTGAAATGAACTAAGCTCTATTTCTGAACTGAATAAAATGGAAAGATCAGGAATGTGTGAAAAAGTAAAACAGTCTTCATAATTTAATAACTCTTGAATAATAGTTTCAAATTGTTTTCCAGTATGGAAAAATGTACTTGTTTAATGTATCTGTTTTCTCACTGCTAATTCAGCATTTAATTTTTTTTCTTTTTTACCAATTTTGACAATCTGATGGATTATGTTTCTTTTAAAATTGTTAATCTGTTGATATTATAGCTTCTAGCATTGTTATTCATTGATTATGACTGTTTTCTATTGTATTGATTTCATTTTTAAAAGTACAATTTTCCCTCTGAAGCTAGCCATAGTATCATCTCACAATTTTAGTAACTTGTTTTATTATCATCCTCTTTTAACTCTTATTCATGTTTCTGTGGTGCTATTTGACTTATTTAGGATCTTAATACATAATCTCCTTTTAGTTCTATATATTTTCCTTACATTTTCTGAATTTATCATTTCTTTTGAGTTTGGATCAGTCAATTTATCAATTAACAACTTAAGCATTTACTATATGACAGACCCAGTGCTACATACTAGGGATATAAAGATAAGCAAAAGCCCTTGCTCTCAAGGAGTTCACATCCTAAGGGAATGGGGAAAGGTTATCATGCAAATAAGTATATGCATACAAGACATCTATCTATACCTGTTTCTCTGAGTATAGAGATATAGATGTGTTTAGATATGTGTATATACATACAAAAGAAATATATGTGTATATTTATTACACACAGGAATATATAACATATCTGTACATACATGTGTGTGTGTTTGCATATATATGTATATGCATATATACACATATATAGGAAATCAATAACAAAGAGAAAGAAATACAAGTGAGAGGTGAATTTAATATTATTTCATCTGAATTATGAAGCCACGAAAGTGAGGAAATAGAGATAAGAAAAAGGGAGACAAACAGCACGGGATGACAGCATTGGGAGATAGAGTATGGTGTGTGAAGAACAGAAAATGTGGAGAAGTTTAACTGGATTGTAGAGGATGCAGTAGAGTCTCAAGAACATGATAACAAGAACAACAAAAAACAGAAATGGGATGGGTTAAAATGATCCTTAAATACTAAAAATGACACTTTATATTTGATTTTAGAGATAGGGAGCTACTGCTCACCACTTTGATGACTCTTTGGACTTTTTAACATTGTTTCGATATGTACTATTTCACATCTGGTTTTCCGCTCCCTTTTCTGTGTTTTCTTCCTCAATTAGAATATAAGCTTCTAGAGGACAGGGATCATCTTTTCGAGTGCATTTAGCACTTAGCAGACTACCTGGATCATAAGTGCTTGGATAGATAAATATTTTTTCTATCCATGTATGCTTCTATACATCTACAGTTATCCCTTCCACATCACAACTTTCCCTAGTATGGTTTTGATATATCACGAGTCAGTATAAAAATAGGAATTTGGGGAAAATTTGTGGAAGTTGCAGACAGCATGTGAAGGACAGCAGGTAACATAGAAAAAGTTTAGAAACTCAGAAATGCACAATATCAACATATTTTTATCTTTTAATGCCTAATTTTAGAAAGGGCATTTTTTCATTGAAGAGTCTCTTAAAGCAGACATTCAAGATGATGAAGAATCTTGAGTCCACAGCTAATTAAGATCAGTTGAAGGAACATGGGATAAGGAAGAGCAGAATAAAGAAGAGGGAAAAGTAAGACTCTTCAAGTAAGTAACAGGTAGTTGAGTCAAACAAATGTGCATAATGAACATTTATTAAGATCTTTTTGGTATTAGGGGAAATTAGAAGATAAAACTGAAGCATGAGTAGAAGTTGCTAGATGGCAAATTTGGACAATGTCAGTAAAAGATCTAGTAGATATTTTTAAATGAAACAGATAGGCAGGGAATAGCAGACTCCTGCTCATTGAAGGTCTTTAAGAAAAGACTGAATGACCTCTCTGGGGGAATATTTTAGTGGAGATTCATTTATTTTTTTCAGTGAGGATGAGATGGGTATTGGACTAAACATTTGTTGACAAATCTTTCTTGATAACTAACTTCCAGTTCTAAAATCCTGTGACTTTATCTTCCTGATTCAAAGCTCTATACTAAATCCACCACTCTACAACTGTTGAAAATAGTTCTTGTAGTAAGTAAATCTTTATTTTCATTTTCAGTGCCTACTTGAACTTATTATTAATAATTTTAAAGTCAAATAGTCAATAAACATTTATTAAAAAATTCTAAATGCTAGGCACTATGCTAAGTGTTAGGGACACAAATATAAATGAATAGAAAAATAGTTCTTATCCTCAAAGAGCCTATAATTGTATGGGAAAACAAGACAAAAAGGGAAGCTGAAAAGTGAGGAGGGAGGAAGAGTGGGAGAGAAAAAGATTCTTGGTATGGAAGGTACAGTGGAAACTTCCAATGAGGTCCAAAAATCTGTGCAGTTGATGGGAAATATGGAAAATAACTATGAATACCCCTTCCTTAAACAGAGGCCCTCTAACTTATGCCCTCCAGAAGGTCCTATCAGAAGGGTAGAGGGTATCACTAAGATATGAGAAATAGAAGTCCAAAAGTTGTTTGAAATGTGGAGAGAAACAGTGAGTTATTTTTTGATGTTTGTTGGAGAAGACATTCTATGATGATCTTTGGAATTCTTTAATGCATTTTTAGAGGAAGGTTGTTATTTTTTTCCCCGATATCATTAGAAATGAGTAGGTTACATAGATAGGTGGACTATGTCAAAAAGTCATCATAATATTGCTATGTAATTTTAAAACAAGAGAATATCTTGCTTCAGAAGTAAGCAATATAGAAAAAATATCCAAGAGGGCACTTTGTAACTTGATATTGTGATAACATTAAATTGTCTAGGGACAGTGAGATAAATGTACAAAGACTCATTTTATTTTTATCTATAAGATTTTGTTTATTTTAGAATAAACATTTTCCTCTCATGATTCTACATTAAGTAATACTTACAAAATAAAAATTTTGAAGCAAGAGATGGGATATAATCTTTAAATTTCTTCCTTCTAAATTTTTCAGGGGAATGGATTAGGTTTATACTTTAATGAAATAGGATCTTTTGACTTTGGTCTAGGGAATCAAAGGTTGAAATGAATTTTTAAACCTCATTTTATGATTTTTGATTTGGAAAAACCTTGCAGCTGTTTCTCTTTCACTCTTTTCTCCTTGTCTTCTTTTTATTTTTTTCTTTGTGATTACTGTGGACTTTTTTTAGTTGTCCTCCTTTTTCCACAGACTATCTCAATAGCCTTGAACTCTAAAATCCTATAATCAGTCCCCTCATGAAAATAACAACTATTCCAAGTACCCAGAGCCTAAAAACCTTTCCTAAGAAGGTAAATCAGACAACAAGTCAAAAGTGAAGTTTAATGTATTCTGTCTCTTTTCTATTTCCATTTTGGTTCGATTTTCATGGGTGTATGTGTTTGGGGAAGAATTCTGAAGGAATTTCCTGCAGGCTTATGTTCACATTACCCTTTTGATGTCAAAAGGCTAAGGAAGAAGGTATTTGTTTCTAAAAAGGGAGGCTATAGCACTGTTGGTGTGGATAGAATGCCAATTGAATTTCAGTTGTACTATTTTTGTTGAAAGATATTTCCAAGCTGCTGCTCAGAATACAAACCTAAGGATATTCTAAAGATAAAACTAGATGTTATTAAGGCAAGGAGGCAAATTTGATGTCATGGACATTATTGTGACTTGGCAGGATGAGAGTTATGACTAGAATATAACTTTGAGAGGGCAGACATAAAAAAAAAACCAGGACAGATAAAATGAAGAGGTAAAGATGAAGTAGTATTGTAGATTATCAAGATATTCTTATTTGAGGAAAGTCAGGTACAAGAAAGGAGAGACATTGCAAAGAACCTCTAAATGAAAATCAACAGAATTAGAACAAAAATTAATATTACCTACCACCTAGAGGAAAGAAGAAATGGATTAGAAGTATGGGCAACCCAAAGTGTGGCAAAACTGGCCATATCCTTTGATCCAGTGATACCACTACGGAGTCTGTATTCCAGAGAGTTAAAAAAGGGGAAAAAGACATATTTGCATAAAAATACTTATAGCAATTTTTTGTGGTAACCATGAATGAGAAATTGAGATGTACATTAATTGAGGAAAGAATGAACAAGTTGTGGTATATATTTGTTATAGAATATTATTATGCTATAAGAAATGACAAGCTGGATGTTTAAAAAAAACATGGAAAGACATACATGAATTGATGCAAAGTGAAGTGAAGCAGAACCAGAATATTGTAAACAGCAACAGCAAAATTATACAATGAAAAACTCTGAATGATTTAGTTGTTCTCAGCAATACAATGATCCAAGATCATCCCAAAGATGAATCCTATAATGATGTATGCTATCCACCTCGAGACAAAGAACTGATATTATCTGAATACAGACTGAAACATACTGTTTTTCTTTTTCTTCTTTCCTTCCTTCCTCCCTTCCTTTCTTTTCTTTGTTTCTTTGTTTACTTTGTTCCTTCCCTCCTCTCACTTTCTCTCCCTCCCTCTCTCCCTTTCTCCCTTCCTCACACCCTGCCTCCTCTCCTCCTACCTTGTCTTTCTTCCATCCTTTCCTTCCTTCCTTCCTTCCTTCCTTCCTTCCTTCCTTCCTTCCTTCCTTCCTTCCTTCCTTCCTTCCTTCTTTCCTTCCTTCCTTCCTTCCTTCCTTCCTTCCTTCCTTCCTTCCTTCCTTCCTTCCTTCCTTCCTTCCTTCCTTCTTTCTTCTTTCCTCTCTTTCTCTTCTTTCTTTTTCTTTCTTCATTCCATTCCTTCCTTCCTTCCTTCCTTCCTTCCTTTCTTCCTTCTTTCCTCTCTTTCTCTTCTTTCTTTTTCTTTCTTCATTCCATTCCTTCCTTCCTTCCTTCCTTCCTTCCTTCCTTCCTTCCTTCCTTCCTTCCTTCCTTCCTTCCTTCCTTCCTTCCTTCCTTCCTTCCTTCCTTCCTTCCTTCCTTCCTTCCTTCCTTCCTTCCTTCCTTCCTTCCTTCCTTCTTTCCTTCCTTCCTTCATCCCTCCCTCTCCTTCTTTGTTTCTTTTGTTTTGGAAATTATGAAAATAGGATGATTTTGACACATCCAATCAGAAATGCCTAATACACAATTGGTGATGTAAAATTTTACTTCAGGAAAGCAACTAAAGTTGCATATAGAGAGATACAGAAATAGCCTACTGAAGCTATTGAGGCCACAGAGAGAGAGTTTGTAATGATAAAAAAGGAACTTAGAATATTGGGGGATCATTAATGTCTAGGCATAGTGATACCAATTGTGATTTAGCAGAGGATAATGGAATAAAGTACTTAGATTGAAAGAGAACTAGAGGAGTCAATGTGACAAAAACTGGAGGAGAGTGAAAAGTTTCACAAGGGTAGAGACTACTGAGAAGATGAATACAATGAAGATATGATAAATTTGGAAAGATAGCTTAAACTGAGTGGTAAAGTCAGGAAATAAAAGTGCAAAGGGCCAAAATATCTAATTCTGTCTTCCTCAGGTCTTGGTGGCATACCGGATCCTGTACCCCATTGCACAGCTGTAATTTTTAATTTCTACAATGACAACTTAGCATCCTCTAAATTTGCATGTGTTCAAGATAAAACTCTTTTTGCCCAAGTGTGGTTCTGGTTCTATTCTCTCTAAGAAATTTCTGCAGTAGGGAATGTGGATCATTATTATTTAACATTATTAAAAGATAGATATTTTGTGGTTGATTAATTAGAAAGGGAACTATTCATTCCAGTTTTCCCATTTCTTTCTAAGTTTATTGACAGGAAACTGACAACTGTTTTTCCTCTTACTTCAACCGCCACAAAATTACTTTCTTTTGATTATGCTAAATAATAATGGGTTAAAGTTGCCTTATGCAAAAATTCTTCTGTAAGAGCAAAATGAGTAATTTTTGGAGCTGGATTAACTCTTTTAGTTCTTTTAGGTATCATTTGTTCAAACTCTTGCTGGTATCTTGTTACCCTTGTGGGTTGTGTTAATGTATCCCAAATCAATCCCATACACTGGATTTCATACTAGGTGTGTCTAAATGAGTAATTTTATCTTAATGTAGACCCAATGTTTCAGTTATTTTCCACTCACTAGCACAGAACTCAAGAAACTATGGATATTGACTTCAAAGTTTTGGAAATATGAATCTTTGAGCCTCCAGAGACTCACATCACTATATACTATCAAACTGATTCCTTACATCAACTTATGAAGTGATATAACTTCAGGATGCTATCTAATGATGAGAAAATAGCACCAGATCACATTCTTGGAGTCTGTAATGAGATTAGGAAATAATAAAAAACCAAATTTAAATTATTCATCCTATAGTTGTAATTGAATGGCCTGGATACCACACAGCTGGAAAAATTCATTTTCACCTCATTCCCCACCCTCCTATTTCCCAAAGCTTCTTCCACTCCCCAAAGAAGTAGTTCATTCATATTATGTCTCCTTTGTAATCAACACTGAGAAATGTCACTTTGATTAAACACAACTTTGAATGACTAAGACCACAGTATAATAAATTCTCCAGAGCTATCTTTCAGAACAACTGATTGCTCTCCAGCCTTAATCCTCCAGAGTCTTATTTAATCAAAATGATGTTGCTAATTAAGGATTAAAACCTCCAAATAGAGTTTAAAAAAGAAGGATTTTTCTTTCTCCTTTGGGCAGGTCAAGGAGGCAGAATCTGCTATAAGGAACTGAATAGTCCCTCACATCCCTAGTAAAACTGCTTTATTCTCTGACATTTGGATTTAATCCAAAATAGGCTCAAGTGCTTTGTAATATTAACATAATTAAAAAGAATGAATCTAACTTGGAAAGTTACATTCACATAAGCAAGATTTGTTCTAACTTTTCTCACTAATTTTATATGTAGGGTTACCAAGTTTAAAATTATATATAATATATGCATATCCAATTGCTCATAATGGAAGATTACTGCTTAGATTTACCGTCAACAGTGGCTGAAGCAATGGGGCTAGTGTTTACTGAGGAACAACCCTAAAACTTCAGAATTGTCAGAGACTTGAGTTTAATCAGAGGGATTAGATTGAACAGTTGAGTTGATTTGTTAAGAAGAGAAGTGAAGGGAAGAAGCTTTCTTAGTGTCATAGGATATGGAAGGAACCTCTTTGGAATCTGCTTACTGTGGTGAGTCATAAACGGGGAGAATTAATTAACTGGGACAATTTCCTAATATGAAAATGGAAAGAAGAATTGGGAAAAAGGAGTAATAGAATGAGTTTGAAATAACATCCCTAGAACCAAGAGTATTTGTAGAATCTCCATTAACCCTGGTGCCTTAAGGTGAATAATTCCATCTGAAATATATCCATAGTACTCCATGACCTAGTCGAGAGGAATGACTGTCTATTCAAGCATAAGGAGAATAATTTCTGCCCCTTGCTATGATTTTTCCTTAGGTTATTACTTCACAACTGTCATAGGGTGCTTATACCATTATGTTTTTTGTAGGGGTGAATAGGGAGGAGATTGTGTAGGGATATTGTAGGGGAAATTTAAAATGATTCTATGAACCATTTATGCTCCTATGAATTGCTATGCTATTCTGACTTTAATTTTTAAAAATGAATTTCTGGCTTCTTGCTGCTATATGAACAGAAAGAATATACTGGAATAGGGGTTTATGCCAAAGAAATTGATACTGAATGTCTACATGACTGAGTCTTAGGTTATATTTAAATAGATTCATAGAGATGGTCAAGATTTTTTTTTAGGTTTTTGCAAGGCAAATGAGGTTAAGTGGTTTGCCTGAGGCCACACAGCTAGGTAATTATTAAATATTGGAGGCCAGATTTGAATTCAGGTACTCCTGACCCCAGGGCCAGTGTTCTCTCCACTGTGCCACCTAGCCGCCCTGATGGTCAAGATTTTACAGAGCAAATTGCTTACATTAATAATACTAAACCAGTAATTTCCTGTTATTAAATGACTTATAATTTTCTATTTAAATGTCATATTTGTTTATATATCAATTAATTAATAATTTAGGCTTACTATACCTTCATATTTTAAGGTACATGTGATTACAATATGGTTTAGTAGATAGACAGCTTCAAAGACAAGAATATTTGATTCTGGTTGGTACTTGAAGCAAGTCATTTAACCTCTTAGAGCTCTAGGAAGCTCTTGATCTACTCCATATTGTTTGAAGGTTAATGGAGTTTTAAAGAAATTTGAATCAGAGAAGTTGAAGCCAACTTCTTTTAAATAAAGTCTCTTATAGATAGAAGGAAAGAAGTTGTATCATGGAAACACTACTTCTGTCACAAGGCTTTATGATTTGCTTCAGCAGTGTTCAGTAGCATCAAAATAGGATCAGAAAAGGAAGATGGTAGGAATAGTTGGGTTTAGAAAAGAATAAACTATTATAAGACAAGAAAGTTAGGAATTCATGGTTACTTAAACGAATAAAGCTGAATTATTAATTATAAGATTAAGATTGGAGAGGGAAGAAAATGAAACCAGAGCATGAGTGAAGGACTGGGAAAGCAGGGGGAGGTGGAAGAACAGGAGGTTTCAGCAGGTATAAAGTGTTGGATTAGGAAAGTGAAAATAGAACTTTCAAAGTTATTTATTACACAATGGAGCACATAGGATATAATGAAATTAAGTATATGACCATCCTTTTATATAGCTGAGATGAAGTGAAGTTATAAATCATAAAACTGCAGAGGTCAATGGACTTAAGGATTTTTCAGGAATATTAACAGGGAAAATAAACTGCTCAAAGATAAGGACAGAAGTTGAAGTGAGAGAAAGGTTATGAGACAGATACTGAATTTCTGGAGAAAAGGAGGAGAAAGACTTCTGGGGATCATATATAACTTTCAATCAGATCTGTATAGAGTGTTATAATTGGATGAAGTGAAATTCAAACATGGAGATGTTGCTGTGAGATGATGGTAAGAGAAAGTTTGGAAAATATCAGAGAGAGGCAAGAAGCAGACCAAATGTTCTCCTCCTATCTTATTTTGTTGGGAAAAAGGAAATAGCATCCAGAGAAACAATATCTTCTGGTAAATTTCTGTGATTATAAGAAGGTAGATGGAGTATAGGGGGAAGTAAAAAAGCATAGGACTATAAAAGGAGATAAGAATGTGAAAGGGCAGGCAAAAATAAGCATGAGGGTGTCAATATTAAGAGACAAATTTTTTTCCCTCTGCAGTTAATGACTCTAAATGGAAAAGAAATAATTTGCAATTCAAAAAACAACAGATAGCCATATTTTCCATAGGAGCCTTGGTTCATATTGAAGGATCAGGGATTAAGGGAGCAGTTCAAGTTCTGGTGGTCAGTTAGCTCACTGGTAAAGACAGGAGGTCATCCATGGAGAACTTATTTGCCTTCCTCATGTTCTATCATTCATATCTCTTCTACCACTCTTCCCTCCTTCATTCTTGTCTGAAATGAAGACGTAACCATTCTCAACAAGGCAAATCCCTTCTTCATACTAAAGTGATACATTGTCAGAGTTATTCTTTCTAATTTTCAATTTCTTTCCACCTTTTGATCATGATTGCCCACAAACCCCCCATCCTTTTTTAAATATTTAATATTTATTTATTCTCATTTTGTACAAATTTTTTATACATTAATAAAATATTCTTGTTTAAGAGTACACAAAATACCCCCTCCCCCCAAAAATATAGACTCACTTGAGTGATAAAGTAAAGGGGGGAGAAAAAAAATAAAATAAAAAAAACAGTAATAATTGTAGGTATGGCGAGGTGGCTCAGTGGACAGAGCACCAGCCCTGGAGTTATGAGCACCCAAGCCCACATCCAGCCCCATACACCCAACAATCACCCAGCTGTGTGACATGCAAGCCACCCCAACCCCACTGCCCTGAAAAAACCAAAAAAAGAAAAAAAATCCAAAATAAAATAAAATAGTAATAATAGTAGGGGTGGCTAGGTGGCAGACAGAGCATTGGCTGTTGAGCCAGAAGCACCTGGGTCCAAATCTGGCCACAGACACCCAACGATCACCCTGTTATGCGGCCCCAGATGGGCCACCAAGCCCCATTTGCCCTAGACCCCCCCCAAATAATAATAAAAAATTTGCTTGAGTCTTTGTTCCAACACCAACAACTCTGTCGCGAGTGGGTCACATTCTTTATGATAAGTCCATGGCAAAAGTTACTTCCATATTTTTCCACTGTTGCCATTGCTGATCACAACTCCCTCCTTTTGTATTTCTCCATTACCATGTACTATATTTTTCTCTCTCCTTTCACTCTGACTCTGCTGTAGCATAGCTGAGTGGCACAGCGGGACAGATCCCTGGCCCTGGGGCCAAGAGGCCCTGAGCCCCCATACCACCCCTTAGGCCCAGTATCTACCTGACCTTATGGTCCCGGACAGGCCATCCAATCCCAGCCCCTTGCAAGAAGTAAAAAAGAAAACGTGTTATATCCGAACACTCCCCCCTGTGGTCCATCCTCTCCTCCATCACTCACAACAACCCCCCTTCCCCCTGTCCCCACCCTCCTTCTTACACCAGATGCCTATACCCCATTGATTATATATGCTGTTTCCTCTCCTAGCCACCTCTGATGAGAGCGAAGATACCCTCATTCCCCCCTTGCCTTACCCCCTTCCATATCATTGCAGTAGCTCATTGCAATAAAGAAAAATTTTATTATATGAAATATCTTGGCCTATTCCCCCTCTCCTTTTTCTTTCTCCCATTACATTTCCCTTTTTTCTATTGACTCCATTTTTACTCCACATTTTATCTTTGAATTCAGCTTTCTCCTGTGCTTCAACTATAAAAGCTATCTCTACCTGCTCTATTAACTGAGAAGGTTCATATGAATATTATCAGTGTCATTTTTCTATGCAGGAATACATGCCATTCATCATCATTAAGTCCCTCATATTTTCCCCCTTTCCTTCAATCTCTATGCTTCACCTGAGTCCTGTATCTGTTCAGCTCTGGCCATTCCAACAGGAACATTTGAAATTCCCCTGTTTCATTGAAAGTCCATCTTTTTCCCTGGAAGAGGACATTCATTTTTGCTGGGTAGTTGATTCTTGGTTGCATTCTAAGCTCTTTTGCCTTCCAGTATATTATATTCCAAGCCCCACAAGCTTCCAATGTAGCTGCTGCTAAGTCCTGTGTGATCCTGACTGCAGCTCCACAATATTTGAATTGTGTCCTTCTGGCTGCTTGTAATATTTTCTCTTTGACTTGGGAGTTCTGGAATTTGGAATATTCCTAGGGGTTGGTTTTTTGGGATCTCTTTCTCGGGGGGATCGGTGGATTCTCTCCATTTCTATTTTACCTTCTGCTTCTAGAATATCAGGGCAATTTTCCTATAGTAATTCTTCAAAAATGCTGTCAAGGCTCTTTTCCTGATCATGACTTTCATGTATTCCAATAATTTTTAAATTATCTTTCCTAAGTCTGTTTTCCATTTTCTTCTAATTTTTCATTTTTTTTTTTGGTTTTGAAGTATTGATTCCTGATTTCTGGTAAATTCATCAATCTCCCTGAATTCTATTCTTTGTCTGAAGGATTTGTTCTCCTCAGAGAGTTTTCTTATCTCTTTTTCATCTGGCCAATTTTGCTTTTTAACACATTTTTCTCCACAATAACTTTTTGAACTGTTTTATCCATTTGACCTAAGCTGGTTTTTAGCATGCTATTTTCTTCAGCATTTTTTTGGATTTTTTTGACTAGGCTGCTGACTTCATTTTCATGTTTTTCTTGCATCTCTCTCCTTTCTTTTCCCAGTTTTTCTTCTAATTCCCTCATTTGATTTTCAAAGTCTTTTTTGAGCTCTATCATATCCTGAGCCCAATTTCTGTTTGTCTTGGAGTCTTTAGATGCAGGAGCTTATGCTTCCTCATCTTCAGACTGAGTATATTGATCCTTCTTGGGTTCATAGATAATGTATTTCTCAATGGTGTTTATCTTGTGTCTCTGCTTGCTCATTTTCCCAGTCTAAGGCTGTTTTTTGGGTGCTTCCTGAGCTTTTGGGATACTCCCACAATGGTCTCAGTATGTGAGGTTCTGTCCTCCCTCCTGGTCTTTGAATGACCATATGCGACCCTCTGCCACGGGGCTGAGGTGTGGGGGCCCTGCTGTTCTATGGTGGGGGGACTAGACTGTGATCAGGATCTGAATGTTGTCAGAGCCCCAGAGTCCTGTTCCAGGGGCAGAGGACAGAGCTCTGCAGTCTCTCTTCACTCCCCTCCCTAGGTTCAATGGGCTCATGCCATGGGGGCTCCTGCTTACCAGCTCAGGCTGCTTCTGTTTCCTGAATCTGGAATGCAGTGGCCAAACAGCTTGCTGTGTGCCCTGAGGCCTGGGCTTCAAGTGCTCCCTCTGGCAGAGGTCCCCTGCTGTTCTCCCAATTTGTGCCTTCTGCTCCCTGGAGCTTAGGTCAGGAAACTACTGAGCTGCTTTGAGCTGCAGTTTCCAGCTCCCTGGGACTGCCTCCAGGAGGCTTAAGTTCTTTTGTTCTGGCAGGCCACCCCTCTTGTGGCTGCCCCTCCAACCCTGGGGAGCAAAGCCTTTCTGCTTTTTTCCAGGTTACCTTGAATAGGAGAACTGCCTCATTGGTCCCTCTGTGGGTTCAGTCTCTTGAAAATTTAGTTAGAGTCCTTAGTTTCAAAGATTTATGAGAGAGCGCCTAGGACAGGATCCACTCTTGTTGCCATCTTGGCTCCGCCCCCCAAGTCCCCCATCCTTAAGACACACTCACTTGTTCAGTTTATCCCCTCTAGCTATATCTCTGAGAAAACTGTCAAAAATATGTTTCTATAATTTCTTCCTTCTTACTTTCCTCTTTATTCTTGTAATCTCTCTGCAACTCAGTTTCCAACTTTATTATTCAACTGGTAATGTTGAATAAGTACTTCCAAAGTTATTTATGATCTCTAAGTTACCATTTGAATGATCTTTTCTCTTTATTGTTCTTGACCTCTCTAGAACCTTAGTCATTATTCACTAGTCCTTTTCCCCTGACATTCTTTTCTCTTTAGGTTTTTGTGACACTTGTCATTCTCAGTTCTCCTAATACCAATGTGATGGTTCCTTTTCAGTCTCTTTTGCTTCTTCACACCTCTGATATCAAGGTCCTCTTCAAGAATGGAGGAAAATCCACAACCGACTGAAAAAGTAAGAGCTATCCCACTACTGGCCAGCTGAACCACAACTCCTCTCTCTCTCTCTCTCTCTCTTTTCTCTCTCTCGTTTTTTTTCTCTGGCAGATTGATTTTTTTAGGTAAAAGGGGTCATCTTTAATTCATTATTTTTACCTGGCTTTATCACTGATGAGAATTGCCACTATCAAACTGAGACCTAGTAAAAACCTGAGTTCAAATCCAGCTCCAGACTGCCTTAATAACTGCCTAACTTTGTGACCTTGGGCAAGTTACTCTTAACCCTATTGTCTTAAATTATAAATAATCCAGGGCAATCTCCAGTTGTCCTAATCCAAATCTGGCCATTGGACCCAAATAGCTCAATGAGAAAATGGATCTGGTGACTAAATCTATTTCACTTGTATATCATGGCATTACACCTTTGATATCCTACTCCTCTTCCAGAAAGACAGGTAAACGGCCACCACAACAACCCATTATCCAATCTGTTGCTGAGAGCAATCAGTTTGATGTCACATTTATCCCCACTCTCCTCCTCTCTCTTGTCACTTCAATTGTCTTGGTTCAAGTTCTCATCATTTCATACCTGGCTTGTTGCAAAAGCCTTCTGTCATCTAATCTCAAGTATCTCCCCCTTCTGGTCTATCCTATACAATTGAGAAATTGCTCTTAAAGTGAAAGTATGTATATGTTACTTCCCTATTTGATAAACGTGAGAGATTCTAGTATCAAATATAAGAACCTATGTTTGATTGTCATGTCCTATAAGTTTGGAATGTGGATCAAGAAGATAGTTGAGCTAGAGAGAAGTAGATTTTAATGGCCCCCAAATGGCAGTAAAATGTGAGATGTACTCAATATGGTTCAAGAAAAGTGCTGCCAATTTGTGCTGCATACTTAGAAAGTAACAGTAAGCCTTTGGAATCTGTTTACATTGACTTTCTATCTCTGGAAGGAGATGGGGAAAACATAAGCAATATCTCATTGATTATAGACTAGTGTTCTTGGTATGTATATGAATCTTCATGATGATCCAGGAAACTTACTTCTTAAAGTGCCAAAGTAATTATAACAAACCTCCTTAGAGAAATGGTGACCTTGGTAGGAATCAAAAAGTCTAGATCCACACTTTACCACCGTCAGAAAATTCCACAGCTTGAGTATTTCAATTTCATATTGCTAAACATTTTGAATACCCTGGTATCTTAACAAGAAGCCAAGTAGAGTTATGATGTGAAATTGCTAGTACATGTAAACAATGCCACAAGGAATGACACTACAGGATTGACTCTATATGAGAGACATACCTGTCCATTTACTTATGCTCTGATGTTTTAGAAGCAGTAAAAGTAAAAAATGGAGAGAATCACAACCACTATGTTCTCAAATGATTGAGAGCTGAAGAAGATCTGATGCCTTATTTGTGGCCTTAGCCCACAAAAACTGAGAGAGAAAAGTGATAGTACGATACTTGAGCCTGTTGCCAAGGTTGTAAGCAATATGATAGAGTTCTGCTAATGAATCTTGGGGTGCATGGAAGAATGATGGGAAGCCATCCATATAAAGGAGTTGAAAGTATGGGAAACATAGCCATCAAATAGACTCAGAAAATAGTAAGGGATCCATCAAGACAATGAATACATGAAAATCATCCATTGGAGAGGTAGAAGGACTCCTTGGTAAGTAGAAGGAAAAGAAATTCCCCAAGTGAACTCTAAGAAGACTATGCTCGGAAATCTCAATAATTTAAGAGATACTCTTTGAGTTCAGTAAACTATTCAGGTGCCTACTTAGATAACAAAGCACATAAATACAAACTGGTTCCATAAAGGAAGTCAAATAAATATAACCTAGTCCTAAAGGGGTCCTTAGTCATTATACAGCTGAAAGTAAAGGCTGGATATAGGAACCACCCCCTTTTTAACATGATATTCTACCTGTGGAATCACCTAGTTGATAAAGGGAACCTAAAGTGTACGTAGAGAGTTATAATCAACCTGTCAGATCAAGATTAGAGTTGCAGGCAAGGGAGTCTGTGGAGACTGAGTTCAAGAGTACCTGGTCAAAGTGCCAGGACTATTATTGCAGTGAGAAAGCTCACTAATTACCTTTTAGAAGAAAAGAGAGAAGCAGTGCTTCTCATGTAGCACTGCTCATTGTAAAGAATATGTGAAACATCTATAATGTTTAAGAAAGATTAGGTGTTATATAAAAGCAATATGTTTGCTATGTAGTATACTTTCATTGTTTATCTTATATCTTTTCTGTTCATGATAGTATTTTGCCTACATATTGGTGACTAAAGGCATCCTTCTCTTGGGGTCTGAAAGAAGGGAGTTTAAGTTGACCTCAGAGGCTTATTAGCTATGTGAAACTGGGTCTAACCTCCTTTAGCCTCAGTTTTCTTATCTATCACATCATAAAATTATCTTCCTCACAAAGTTGTTGTAAGGATTGTGTGAAATAATACATGCAAAATTTTCAGTTCTCTACTATTATTGCTAATTAAATATATACTGGAATAAGGTTTTGAACCATATTTGAGTAATTAAGATTAACCCCAAACTCTCTACTTTATACTTAGGTGTAGCTAAGAACACCAAAGACATTATGCATCTCCAGGTGAAATATACAAACCTTCAGTGATCTAAACATTCATTTTCTTTATGTATTCTTAATGGAAGAATATATTTTTCTTGATCTTTTTGATTAAAGATCTTCAAACACAATTAAAAATAGTGCATTCCCATTTTATAGAAGAATAAAACTGTTTCATAGAAGTTATGGGACAAGTAATGTCTATTTTAGAGTACTTTGGAACTATTGTGTTAAAGGTCACAGCAATCTGCATCAGTTGTATATTCCAAAGCCTTAATTCAAATTAATTAAACAATAATATTTAGATAAATAATTTCTATAGTAAATTGTTTAGTTACCTACCAGGTAAAAAAAGACATTAGTTTTTTTGGTCCATACTTCTGAAGCCTGTAGGAACTTAGTGGACAGACAATGCTTCTTATTCCTCCAGTTCCAAGACAGGTAGCCATTAGTCCTAAATAGAACAGAATATTTTGTTCCTTTTTAGGTAGGCTGTGAATCATATAGTGATAGTCTACATAGAAATCTTCTGAGGGAAAAGCAACAACAGGTAGCATAGCAGTGCCTATGGGCAAAGCAAAAGACAAAATTAATTAAGTGTGAATAATCAATTAAGTTATGAATCAAGTTCTAAATTGTAATTTCTTTCTTTTAAAACAATTCTAATCTTTTTTTAAAAAAAGTATCTCAATACCACATTTCTAAGTTGAGATATTCAGTAACTATACAGTCATGAACACTCAACCTCCAGATATGAAAATTAGGTGAGTAAAATTTCTTGGGAGAAGTATTAACTACATTAAAACTATTCTATTGATTTTTTTGTCATAGCCATTTTTTTTATTGTTTTTAGCCCACCCCATTCAAAAGAACCATCCATTTATAACAAATAAGTGCAATCAAGTAAAATAAATCAACTTCTGACCATGTAAAGAGGTGCTTTGACTATTCAAAGGTATTAAATCACAAATTAGATGAGAGAGAACTTGATTGATTTTAGGTGTCACAGACCATTCTCAGTTTTGAAAACAATACATTAAAGATTCATTCTCCACCTTGAAATAAGCCCATAGTAAACCCTCTCTCTCACTCTATCTCTCTTATTTCCTTTATTCTGATTCTTTCTACTTTACTGTCTCCTTTCTTTTCTCATATACTGGAACTCACTATTAGATGTTGATCTAATTGGACTGGAATAGGGTTTTATGAGTTGACTTGAATAACACAATGTTGTAATGTGGTATGAAGGGCATCAGAGATGGGTATTCTTTATTTTTCCTTCAGAGGACTCCTAATTATCCATAGCACTGAGAATTAATATTATACAATTTGACTTTCTGATTCACATGTGTTAATTTTCTCCCTGCAGCAAGATTTTAAACTTGTTGAAGGCAGAGGACATCTTATATGGTTTATATATAATCACCCTGACTCATAGCACAGTGCTGGCCAAGTAGTAAACTTAGAATAAATACTCATTGTGTGACTATCATTGGCTCTTTTTCAAATACTATGAAAAATACACTTGTTAGATAGACAGAACTGGTATTTTTAACCTTGTTTCTTTTGACCTATCTCAAATGATAATAGTGATAGAGACCTTATGAGTATCAAGTCCTTTCCAGTTTAAAGAGCTGTACCAAAGGTAGGTAGAGGGATGTGGGGAATGGTTTTAGTAGGACAAACAATAATTGTAAAGGAAGTCTAGAAATAGTAACAGACCTGTCTCAAATATTTCATTTACCAAAATGAGAACTAGTGAAAGAGTGATATCTGAGCAAATTTTTGCCACTTATGTTTTAATCATTTGCCAAGTGTTCTCTAAATAACCAGACTGAATGTCACTAAAATATTTTACCATTAGAAAGTAACAATTCACAAATATATAAAAATACTTTCTTAAATTTGGATGTTTTGATCAATCAATGATTTTAATTTACTCTCCAGTCTATTGTTTTGTTTATTCTCTCTACATCATCAACTTAGTCCATTTGATGATCATATATATCCAGGATATTTTTCGCCACTTCTCATCTGTAAATTATTGTTGGCTGCATGGTATAATCTATGCAGAATAGTGTAGTAGAGAAAGCACAGAATTGGCAATTAGAAGATCTGGATTTTAATCCTGGCTCTGCTAGTTACTACTACTTATGCTACTTTGAGCAAGTCCATTAGTTTCTCTGTTTTATCTGTTTTGAATCTCATATAGGCTTTGGTCTTTCACTCTCAAGTCCCATATGTACCACCATGTCTAGTTCCTAGAACAAGGACCTCAGAGTCCCAGGGTAGCCCTGATGTGCTGATTCTAATGCTTTAGCTTATGAGTCCCACCAATGTGTTTGCTACTTGATAATGAAATGATATTGATTAGTCAGTGGGACAATTTGCTTTTAAAAAGTGTTATTTACTATGGTGATAAGACTGGAGAATGTGTGTGAGAAAGGTAAGATCAGATTAGTGCAAGCAAAACCATAAAAACTAAATTCTGATTTTAAAGAGATGGATAAAGAAGAAAAAAATCCAGTATCTTATTTAATGGAAGAAAACACAGATTATAAATCTAAATAAGAATGGATTAAAGTTTTTAACTTAAAAAAGTGGATGATAAAACTAAAGCCCAATAAACTTGCATACATCATATAGACATATGAATATTCAATTATATATATGTATATTTGTGTATATAATATATATATATATATGTATATATAATTTCACCAGAGTCACCAGCAGAATGAAAGTGATGAACTCAACTCATCAAAAAATCTATTGAGCTTTAGGGCATTTTTGAACAACCAGAATTGACATTATGATTTTAATGAAAATAATAATAAAAATTGATAATGTCAGAAAAGATTAGCAGGGCATGTTCATAATGTTCAAAATGCAACATAGGTAATGAAAAAAACCTATTATTTACAAAAAATAGGTACTAAATGACACCTTTATGAAATCATAAAGGAATAATAAAAGGTCACTGGAAGTAATGCAATAATTGTAAGAAAAATTCTTATTTCTCTTTTTGAAATGAATAAGTGTAATGGAAATATTTACAAGAAGCCAAATATAGAAATGAGCAGAATGGTGGGAAAAGTAGAATTGAATGACCTTTGGAAATTTCTGATGAATTATTAAAGAATATATATTTCATTCCATCAAATGTATTTTTATGAACATTGATTATATAATCCCAAATTTTTAAAGTACAGATAATAACAAGTTTCCTTTCCAAACCATAATATGATCAAGGTTTTTGTGCTGTTGTTTTCAGAGTCAATTCTAGAATCTGTACGTTTCCAAGGTAGCATAAACCAAACAGAGGTGTGGTCACTGCTCTCTTAGACTGCGCTCTGGTCTTTACTCAGTAAAAAGAACCTTGATCCCTTGCAATTGCAAGTGCTATGGCTATTTTTGATCTTGAAACTGTAACTAGGTCCCATATTTGCCTTCTGCCACATGCACTAGTGCTCTTCTTTGACCTGAAAAGAGACCCACAGCTACATATGGGAAATGTAATGGGGCTCTGCATTCATATCAGCAAAGGGTCCCCTGTAATTTCTTTCTGAGCAGTTGTCTGATCCTTTTACTCTCTGTGGGCTGAAAGCCCCTGAAACTGTTTCCGGGTCCGGGGTTGATGTTGCCAAGCTATATGTCAAACTCCGGACCTCATCCTAGTGTCACAGACCTCTCCTATTGATCATCTATATTGTCTTGATCTAGAAAAATATCTCACCCAACCTTTGTTCTACTTCCATTTCAGAATTTGATTTGAGGTATTATTTTAAAGTTGTTTGAAGGGGAATTTCAACTGAAGGATAGTTCATCTAAATTGCTGTCTATACTCAACTATCTTGGCTCCCAAAGACCATTTGTTATTAATATTTTCAAGTTCAGCATGCTTGATCCTAATTTGTATCACCACTGACTTATTCTCCACTGTACCAGGATGTTCTTCAAAAATCTGAGTATTGTATTCACTCTTTTCAAGAATTGTAATTTGAGTATCCCAGCTATACTTTGATTATTTTTTCATGTTTGATGTTGATGTTATATATTATTCACTGGCTTATATTCTTTAGTTTTTCCAAGCATGTCTGTTGTCTTCCCCATTAAATGTCAATATCAAGGCATCTATTTTACATCTCAAAGTGCTTAGAAAAGTGATAAAGCACAAGAAGAGGTCAATAAATGCTTAAAAGTCACATATTCATCAACTGATTTCATGGAATGTTGACATTGTTCTCAATTATTTTCTTGATTTCCCTTAACATTTAACAAATATCAACAAAGACTGGGGTTTGTAGCCTTTGCTTTCACCAGGTTTTCAACCTACATTTTTTATCCAATTATTTCTTGATATTCTTTACTCTATCTCTGTTTTGCAATTCCCAGTTTATGTTTTGTGGCCTACTCTCAATCACTCTGTCTCTTTCAAGGGACCTTTCTCATTTGACATGCTTCCTAAAGCTTTGTTACAACTCATAGTCATATGGTTTGACTAGTAGAATATTGGTAGAAAATATGGGATCTCTATTTTGGGGAGCTTTGGAATTATTAACTAATTTTTATAATTTATAAAGGTGATCCAGTCCACTACCATCTTCCTGATTAATTCCAGTCCTAAATTATTTTTCTTTGAAGTCTGTCTAGCTCATCTCCCTTTTCATCACAAGCCCCCCCCCCCCCACTCAATTAACTCCAGGGGCTTTCTACTAGTTCTAGAATAAAATATGATTTCCTCTGTGTTTTTCAAAATATTTCTCAGCATACCCTTTACTATTTTTCTAGTTTTCTTATGCCCTATTCCTTTCCATATATTCTGTGATCCAGTAACATTTATCTCGTTATTTTTCCTGGAACATGAATCAGTTTCCTACTGGTGTATTTTCACTGACTTCCAAGTCTGGAATACTCCCCTGCCTCATTTCTGCCTCCTGGTCTCCATAACATTTTCATATAGCATTCTACCTTCTGGAAAAAGTTTCTCCTATTCTTCCTTAATTTTAGTTCTTTCCCTCTGAGAATACTCTGAAGCTGTTCTGTCTTGTACATGTTTTTTGCATGTTGTCTCCTTCATTAGCCTATGGGATCTTTGAGAACATACAGTTTTTTCCTCTTTCTTATCTAATTTCTTGATTGACTAACTTATCAATTGTTCATCTTACTGATCTATTGTCTATCCAAGTGTCTATCATAATCTTAGCAAGAGGAATTTTTCATTCATTATTTTGCTCCAATAGTTATACCAATGTGTGTGTGTGTGTGTGTGTGTGTGTGTGTGTGTGTGTGTGTGTTTGATACAGCTTTCATTTAGGGGCTTCAAAAATGTATTAGCATGATAGTCCTGCATATAGTGTACCATACTCTAGATTTCATTATCCATAGGAAATTCTTATTCCATTTGAATGCTTCACTGGATCTCCTCTATTCAATGGTAAATACTTATAGTGAGCTTAAAGCTCCCTATTTTAGCTTTTTAAAAAAGAAATTATTTTATTTTTCCCCAATTAAATATCAAGACAATTTTTTGTCTTTACTTTTTAATATAGTATTTTATTTTTTCCAATTTTACATGTAGATATAGTTTTCAGTATTCATGCTTGTAAAATTTTCTCCCTTCCTTCCTTCCTTTTCCCAAGAAAGCAAGAAATTTGATAGAGGTTATACATACACAATTATGTTAAACATATTTCCATATACGTCATTAGCATTATTTTTTTTAAAAAAAGAAAGATTTTGAGTTCTAAATTTTTTTATTAAATTTCTTTTTTAATTTATTTAAGGCAATTGAGTTAAGTGACTTGCCCAAGGTCACAGAGCTAGCAACCATTAAGTGTCCAAGGCCAGATTTGAATTGGGATCCTCCCGACTCCAGGGCTGGTGTTCTATCCACTGTGCCACCTAGCTGCCCTGTTGATTTTCAAATTTTTCTCTATCCCTGTTTCCCCTTTCCTTTTTCAAATATGTTAGGTAATTTTAGATATCTTATTATATGCTATTATATGAAACATATTTTCATTTTAGTCATAGTTGTAGTAGAAGAAACAGATTGTAATGAAAAAAAACCAAAAAAATTGAACAAAATGAAAGAAAAAAAGTGTCCGTTTGAATTTAGAGTCCAGCAATTTTTTAATCTGGATGTGGATAGCATTTTCCTTCATTAGTTCTTTGCATCTATTGATCATTGTGCTGCTGAGAGGAACTGAGTTATTCATAATTGATCATCATACAATGTTGTCGATACTGTGATAATGTTTTCCTGGTTCTGCTCATTTTACGTTGATACAGTTCATATAAGTCTTTACAGGCTTTTCTGAAATCTGCTTTTCATCATTTCTTATTGCACAATAGTATTCCATTACATTGATATGTGACAACTTGTTCAAAAAGACTTCAATAAATGTTTTTGTACATTTAAGTCATTTTCCCTTTTTGATGATCTCATTGGTATATAGATCCAGTATTGGTATTGCTGGATCAAAAGGTATGCATTGTTTTATAACCTTTTGGGCATTGTTCCAAAATGCTCTCCAAAATGTTCCATGCAAAATGTTCATCAGTTCACAACTTCACCAACAATTCATTAGTATCCTAATTTTATCACATCCTCTCCAACAGTTGTTTTCTTTTTTTTTGTCATATTAGTCAATTTAATAGGTGTAAGGCTATGCTTCAGAGCTTATTTCATAGTTTGACTGAAATTAACAATCAAGATGTTGTTGAACAAAGTCATGTATATACATATATATATATATATATATATATATATATATATTTTCATGGAATCATGAATAGGTTTGGTATACAAAGGATATTTTTCTGGAAGTATATCTTTAAGTTTTGTTCTAACATTAGGCTCATATCTCAAAGACAACAAAGAAAGAAAAGGATCTATATTTTAGAAAAAAATAACTATAGTTTTTTATCAGTCCCAAACTGGAATGTCCTACTAATGAAGAATTCCTAAAACAATTGTGGTATTCCAAAAGAAATGATGAAATCAGGGGGCAGCTAGGTAACACAGTGGATAGAGTACCTGCCCTGGAGCCGGGAGGACCTCAGTTCAAATATGACCTTCGACACTTAATTCTAGACACTTAACCTAGCTATGCGAGCTTGGGCAAGTCACTAAACTCTGTTGCCCTGCAAACCAACAAACAAAAAAGAAATGATAAAATAAATAATTTAAAAATCCACTGATAAGATCTCTGTGTACAGATGAAAAGTGAAATTTCTAAAAGTAGAATATTTTATACAGTGGCAACACTGTGCAGAAAAACAGAACTTTGAAAGAATTTAGAACTGATCAATAAAATGATAAAATACAAGTCCAGAATACTGAAGATGAAAAATAGAGCCAATCTACTGTTAGAGATTTAAAATATACACACATAAATATTTGTATAAAAAGTTTGTTTATTTCTTTTATTTCTTAATGGAGTAAGACCTGGAAAAATTAACATGTAAGGAAAAAGGAAAAATGCTGAAAGAGTTGTACGGGAAAAAAAGCAGGTACATTAATGTAGTATTGGGAGAGCTGTGAACTGGTCTGACCTTTTTGGAAACCAATTTGGAACTGTGCCTGAAAAACTATTAAACTATGCATTTCTATTGATCCAGGGATACCACTAGTAAAAATATAACCTAGGAAAGACCAGAAAGTAAATTTGTTTTCAAATAGTAAACATGCACAAAAATATTTGTAGTATGTCTTTTCATGATAGCAGAAGTTGAAAACTGAGTGTTGTACATCAATTGGGGAACAATTAGATGAAAAACGTAGGGTATATGTATTGATAAAATGTAATGATTGTGTAATAATTTGAAGGAATTGGTTTTAGAAAACTGTGGGAAGATTTGTATGAAACTGGGGCAAAATGAAGTGAGCAGAACCATGAAACATATGAGAGCAACAGTACTGTAAAAACAAATAACTTTAAAAGTGCAAGGAATTCTGGTCAACACAAAAGAACCCACTACAATTGCATAAGACTCATGATGAAATACACTATCCTTTTCCAGAGGAAGACATGATGGACTTAGAATGCAAAATGAAGTATTTTTTTGGACATAGAAACTCTACAAATTTATATACACATTTGTAATGGGTTTTATTTTTCTGTTGTATAGGTAAAAGGGCGGGGGGAGAGATTGGAGGGAGATATTTCAAAACAGAAAATCAAATAAAATTTAGTTAAAGAAGAAGAAAAAGAAAAATATAGGACATAGGGAAGAGGAAGATAAAATAAATATTTATAATAAATAGATTTACTCATTGAACAATATACTCATAGCCAGCAAACACAAGCATAGTAGAATTTTTAAAAAATCCTAATCTTCCAATTAATTATACTGAGGCAAAAGTATAGTTTACCACAGATTATTGCATTAGAAAACTTGACCATTCTTTTTTAATATTCTCATTAAAAATACCTTTGATGTGAGTGTATCTTATTAAAATTCTATAAAGGGAAAAGGTGACATATAAGTTGACACTTGATATTTACTTGGTTACCTTTTTTTGGTGGTAGTAATGTTTCTTTCTTTGGCTATCTAGAAATTTGATTCCTCAACATCTTTACAAATTTTATAGCTTCTAACACAGACTTCCTCTCTCTCTCTCCTCTCTCTCTCTCTCTCTCTCTCTCTCTCTCTCTCTCTCTCTCTCTCTCTCTCTCATATATATACATATATATATATATATATATATATATATATATATATATATACTTGGTATAATCTATTTTCACAAATTGTTTTAGTACCATTTCAATAGATGCTTACTGAATGAAAATTATTGTATCCAAATGAGCCTTAAATGATAGAATACATCAAAGTGATTCATTTGAGCCTAAGAAAATCAGTTTGTGCTGGCTTCTCTACACCTACATTCACCAAAAAAATTTAGTTCTCAATAGTTCACAATAGTCTTGAACAATATATTTCCAGTACTAGAGTCCTCATTTCTCATTGCTGTGGATATACCTAAGAAGTCAGGAGACACTGTAGACTCTTTCTATACTCTACCATTTTTGTATACTACATGAGGCATGTTTTTAATAGTAAAAATGGGTATTTTCATAAGATAACTGAATTTCTTCACATTCTACATGTCCATATTTCACAAAGTATTACCTCTAATGGATTGTAGAAGTCTTTTTTTTCATAAAATGGAAGATCTACTTGTATTTTTTGAAAAGATGCTGACTACCTTTTTTCAGACATATAAGTATGTAGAAACAGAGATCCAAGGTTATTGATTCTTAAACTTTACAGAAAACCATAATATATAATAGTAGTTATGTAGTGCCTATGTTAATCAAAGTTGTACAAAAACCATACAAATAAATGCAAACATTTCACAAGTCATTAAAAACAAAAAACAACCTATCACCAATGTCATCCTAAACACTTAAGTATACATAAATTTAAGGAAAACATTTTCTCCAAACTGCCTATTTTAGATTGAGAGCAGAGAAGTAATCACATAAAGGATAAACTAATTTTAATATTTAAATCAAATTTTAAGCAATAGAAAGAAATGACACTAACCTACAAAGTGTAGAAATAAACAAAGATATACCAGTTTGGTCCTCTCCAGGCAGGAATCAGCCAGGCATCCCACAAACACAGGCATGAGCATGGAAGTCCCAATGAAACTGAGGTTCACAATGACTGCTTGATAATTGTGATAGCCTAGCTTCACAGTGCAAAAAATAATCATATTACAGACAATGGCAAAAAAAGTAAACCTTTCACACAACTCCACCAGCAACAAACAGATCTGAGCCTGAAATTTTTTCTTGGTCTGTGATACAGGGAAATCACTGACATCCTTTTGCTTCTTCTCTTTTGGGTGATTTAGAAGAAATTTTTCTTGAAGGCTTTTAAAGTTTCTATCAGGCATGACTAGTATCTCCTTGAACAAGGCAAGCATAAATGGTTTAAATTTGTGGGTTTTTTCCTCCTGCCCTCTTAATGAAATAAGATCTTTGCTTTGAATTTCACATCTCCATGTTACAATTTTGTAGTATTCTTTACACATTAATGTTATTCATTTTGGTGATCTGAGAGCACAATATACACAACTATTTAAACTTCTATCATCACCAGTTGTGTCCAAATCTGATTTGTTTGTTTAATTAGCTTATTTGTACTCTTCCTCCCCTAAAATATATTGAATTACATGAATCTAGTTGAATATGTGTGGGAACTCATCTGCTTTACACTGATAAAGGTTTAAATTGCAGGGTAGGTGAAGAAATATTTCAGGAGAATTTGAACAGTAGATCAAGAAATAATTTGAGTCTAATAATTTCTGATTCTTTAATTAAAAAAGCCCAAACAGTACAAAGGAATAAAGAATATCTGTTTTGGAGAGTGTGATATCTTATCATTATTACATTTCTTATTTTTGGTTGAAATTCAGATAAGGAAGTTAATTAGGTAACAAAAATGCTAGTACTTTAGGTAGCTGGCTGGGTTTATAATAGAGTAATCTGAGTTCATTAAGGAAATGGGAAAATACTAAACAAAAGGTAATGTGAGAATGTTTTTATAAACTAGTGACCAGGAATATAGAAACAAAGAAGGTACTTTTGGATAAGGGATGATTGGCTCTTTAGTCATCTAAGTGAGTGGATAATGGAATGGAGTTTTGGAAGGTAGGTGTTTACCAATCAAATCTAACAACAGTAAGAAGAAAATACTTCAAATTTCAAAGTATACAAACATTAACTATAACAGGAGGTTTATGGTGCCAGCTTTATTTAGCTTTATAAAGAACACTGGATTTGGAAGCAAGGGAATTGGTTAGAGCAATGACTTTGAGGCAGCCAATGGATCACAGAGTGCCCTCTTCCCACAAGGTGTCCAGCTTTAGGCTCAGATTGATGGGGTTCAATCTCAGAAAGAGCCTGTTCTCTAAAGAGAAGACTTTTTTCTCAGTTGATATTTTATTTTTCCAATTACATGTTTTGAAAGTTTTTCTACATTCATCCATATACATATGTATATTTTAAAGTTACATAATTTCATTCCTCCCTTTCCACTTCTCCTACCCTCAGAGGCAAACAGTCAGGTGAATAATGTATAAATACATTTCTGTTTAACATGTTTACAGTTTAGGAATTTTCAGTAAAAGGAATTAAGATTAAGGAAAAGAAAGAAAACCATAAAATAGGAAAGAAATACATAAGAGAAAATTTTACAAAGGTAAGTGTATTGTTCATTCATATTTTATGTGTTTTTGGTTCATTTTTTTTGTTTTGGTTTTCTTCTCTGGATTGTCCATAGGTGGTCTCTTAGGCTTATCCTAGCTCTTTGAACTGCTGAGAGGAACTGTAATGTGTACAATGTTCTCTTGGTTCTGCTCCCTTCACTCAGCATAATTTCCTGTAATTCATTCCATTCTTCTCTAGAGTCTGACCATTTATGGTTTCTTATAGAACAATAGTATTCCATAACATTCAAATACTATGGCTTGTTTAGCCTTTCCCCAGTTGATGGGCATGTGCTCAATTTTCAATTCTTTGTCACTACAAAAAAGAGCTGCAATGAATATTTTGGAACATGTAGGACTTTTTACCATTTTTTTGTGATTTCTTTTGGATATACAACACAATATTGGAATTGCTGGGTGAAAGGGTGTGATCAGTTTTATTGCTCTTTGCGTATAGTTCCATATTGCTCTCTAGAATGGTTGACTGAGTGAGTATTTCTTAATCTGTTAATTGATCCATGGTGTCACACTTTATGCACAAATCCCATATCCATTTTGACCTTATAGGTATAAGGTGTGAGATGTGGATTTTGCCTAGTTTTAGTCACAGTATTTCCAACAATTTTTTTTTGTCAAATACTGAGTCTTTGTGTTTGTCAAGCAGCAGATTACTGTACTCATTTACTACTGTTTCTTTTGAACATATCCTAATCCACTGACCCACGACTCTATTTCTCAACCAGAACCAGGCAGTTTTGATTACTGTTGTTTTATAGTATAATTTTAGATCTGGCAAAGCTAGGCTACCCTTTATTTTACTTTTTTTTCATTTCCCTTGATATTCTCAACCTTTTGTTGCTCCAGATGACTTTTGTTTCTATTTTTTCCAGCTCAGGAAAGTAGTTATTTGGTAGATTGATTGGTATGGCACTGAATAAGTAATTTAATTTGGATAGAATGGTCAATTTTATTACATTAGCTCAACCTAACTATGAGCATTTGACATTTTTCCAATTATTTAGATCTGATTTCCAATTATTTAGATCTGACTTTATTTGGGTGAGAAGTGTTTTATAATCGTATTTCTGTATTTGTCTTGATAGGTAGAGTCTCAAGTATTTAATGCTGTCTATAGTTATTTTAAATTAACTACCTCTTGTTATTGGACTTTGTTTTTCATATAAAGAAATGTTGATTATTTATGTATATTTATTTATATCCTTCTACTTTACTGAATTTGTTCATTGTGTCAAGTAGTTTTTTTAGATGATTTTCCCAGGTCCTCTAATTATACCATCATATCACCTGCAGAGTGAAAGCTTTGATTTCTCATTGTCAATTCTGATTCCTTCAATTTCTTGTTCTCTTATTGCTGAAGCTAACATTTCTAGCATTATATTGAACTGAAATGATGATAATAGGCATCCTTGTTTTACCGCTGATCTTATTGGAAATGCTCCTAGTTTATACTCATCACCTATATTATTGATTAATGATCTTAGATAGATACTGTTTATCATTTTAAGGAAAACTCCATTTATTCTTATACTTTCCAAGTCTTTTTAATAGGAATGGATATTGTATTTTATCAAAGGCTTTTGTAGAATCTTTTGAAATAATCATATGAATTCTGTCGATTCTGTTACTGATATGTTGAATTATGTTGAGTGTTTTCCTAACACTGAACCATCCTTGCCTACCTGGTAGAAATCCTATCTGATCATGGTGTATCATCCTAGTAATAATTTGCTGTAGTCTCTTTGATAAAATACTATTTAAGATTTTTGCATGAATTTTCCTTAGTGAGAGTGGTCTGTGATTTTGTCTGTTTTGGTTCTTCCAGGTTTAGGTATCAGAACCATATTGGTGTCATAAAAGGAAATTGGTAGAACAACTTATTTTAAAAAAAGTTTATGTAGAATAGGAATTAATTGTTCCTTAAATGTGTGGTAGAATTCACTTGTAAATCCATCTGATCCTGGAGACTTTTTCTTAGGAGTTTATTTCTGAAATGGAGTTATTTTAGTATTTTATTTCCTGTTCTGTTAATCTGGACAGTTTGCAGTTTTTTGTAAATATTCATCCATTTCACTCAGCTTATCAAATTTACTGGCATACAGTTCAGCAACAGAGCTCCAAATCATCTCTTTAATTTCCTCCTCATTGGTTGTTAGTTGGCCAATCTCATTTTTGATACTAGTAATTTGATTATCTTCTTTCTTTTTTAAAACAGATTTAACCAAAGGTTTCTCTATTTTATTGGCTTTTCATAAAACCAACTCAGTTTTATTTATTAGATTAACAGTTTTCTTGCTTTCAGTTTTATTAGTTTCTCCCTTGATATTCAGAATTCTAGTAGTTCAAATTCATTGATCTCCTCTTTCTTTTATTCATGTAAGCATTTAGAGATATAAAATTTTCTCTTAAATATGCCTTGACTACATCTCATAAATTTTGGTATTATGTCTCATTGTTACCATTTTTTTGGATGTAATGATTGATTATTTCTATGATTTGCTGTTTGATCTGCTTGTTATTTAAAACTAAACTATTCAGTTTCCAATTAATTTTTGGTTTATCTTTCCAGGACTCTTTATTATATGTAATTTTTATTGCATCCTAATCTGAAAAGCATGCATTTATTATTTCTTCCTTTCTGCATTTGATTAGAAGATTTGTATGGTATGGGTGCCATATACTGCAGAGAAAAACATATTCTCCCCCATATTCCCTCCTTCTAGCTCCCCAACCAGGGTACTTAAAGCCTTCATTTTTATTCTCATTAAGTTTTGTCCAGAGGTCTATCTAGAAAACTCAAGTTTTCTAAGATTTCATTCACCTTCTTAATTTCCTTCTTTTTTGTGGTTAGATTTATCTAGTTCTAAGAGAGGTGGGTTGAGGTCCCCCATTATTAAAGTTTTGTCTATGTCTCCTTTTAATTTATTCATCTTTTCCTGCAGGAACTTGGATGTTATATCACTAGGTGCATACAAATTTAATAATGATATAGCTTCATTCCCTATGATGTCTTTTAAGAAAATACAGTTTCCTTCCTTATCTCTTTTAATGTAATTGATTTTTGCTTTTGCTTTATCTTAGAGCAGGATTGCTACTGCGATGCTTTTTTTTTACTTCACTTGAAGCATAATATATTTTGTTCCAGTCTTTTACCTTTACCCTGTATGTCTCCCCACTTCAATGCTTTTCATTTCTGTTTTATTGGACAGTTCATTCAATTCATATTTACAGTTAAGATTACTAATTCTTTATTTCCCCCCATGCTTTATTTAACTTTTAATTTTTTTCTTTCCTTTACTCTTATTTCTCCTCACCAAAGTTTTACTTCCTTTCCTCTTTAACTTTTGTTTTAAAATTTAACTTTCATTATATTTTCACTTACACTTTTGTCTTCCCTTTTATCAGTCCCTTCTTCCCTTTTCTTTCCCTTCCCCCCCTTCTATGTAAAGCAGGTTGGATTGTTAAACAAAGTAGGAATGTATCTTATTCCCTCTCTGAGTCAAATCTATTGAATAGAATTTACTCAGTTTTTACACCCTCTCTTCTTTCCCTCTACTATAATAGGTCTTTGTGCCTCTTTACATGGTGTTATTTATCCATAGAAGTACTATCAATTAAGTACCATCAATCAAATTACCATCAGTCAAAGTTTGAATAACTGATTACTTGATAAGCTCAAATACTATCAAAATTCATTCACAGATTTATTTATTGATTGGTTGATAAGCAACATGGTCTCGTAGATGCTATGTACCCTCCCCTCTTCTGTCTCATTAGAAATACACTTCTCAAGAGTCATAAATCACATCAAATTATAATCATTCTATACATCACCCCCTTTTAAAGTACCTTCTAAGGACCCACAATCCTCATGAAGCAAAGTATCATTCAAAGCCAAATAATGGGACAGCTAGGTGGCACAGTGAATAGAGCACCAGCCCTGGAGTCAGGAGGCTCTGAATTCAAATGTGGCCTCAGACCATTAATAATTACCTATCTGTGTGACTTTGGGCAAGGCACTTAACCCCATTGCCTTGCAAAAACCTAAAAAAGTCAAATTATTCCATGAACCATTATACCCTTTCCCCAAACATAATCTCTCCCATATCCCCCCCTTTTAGCTCCCCTGTCAGGGAACTTAAATCCTTGTTCACTGAAGTATGGGTGAAGCCCTACTCTTCTAAGTAGGTTCCCACCTTTGGCTAGTAAAGTCACTTCTGATTTAATTAACTATAGAGTCTCTAAGTGCTCTAAGTACTGGGCCACTCTGAAGGTCTCTTAAGAACTTTACACTTGGTTATAAGGTTGGTTGATTCTTGTCCTTTGTTATCAAAGAAGACAAAAATGACATTGCTATGTTTGAGCCAAATTACAGGAGTGTCTGACTATGACTGATCAGACCAATATTAGCTCAGAATGCTCTACCACAGATTGGGCCCAAATAGTCCATGTGAAACCTGAAGTGTGTATTCTAAATGTAAGTATGTCATGTTTCCTTTAAACTCTTTCAATTCTGCCTTCCTCAGAGAGAATAACACCCTCTCTGATGAGGATCTGCCATGCTGGATGATTCTGTGCCAGCTTCTCCCATGCTGTACAAGCAGTTCTAAAGCCCTTCAATGAAACTTTCAAGATATCTCAGTATTGCTCCTTCTGACTCCCTTGGGAGCACTTGTCCTGTGTGATTTCTCCATAAAATAGATTTTTGGGCAAGTGTACATTTGGCATTTTAACAACATGTCCAGATGTGGGAGACTCCAACTCCAGATCACCCAGTATAGGGTGCCCTCATCAGAGAAAATACTAAGCTTTATGAGCAAAGCAGAATAAAAGTAGGTCAAAGAAAAGTGAGACATATACGTTTGAAGTAAACACCACTACTGTTCATCTGGCCTTTTTGTCTCAAATATAGAAATGTCATCTTGGTCCTCTTCAATGTAAAGATGAGAACCAACCATAAACATCTCCCTTAAATCCAGTCTCTTCAAATATTTAACCCTCCCATCTATCCTAAAAGAAATTCAATTCTCAAGAGTTACAATTGTTATATCTTCCCTTATAGGGTGGCATGCTATTTGATGCTCTTGACAAACATTTGTTTTGGGTTTTTACCCCTTCTTGTGACATTTGGAAGTTGAATTCTCTGTTCAGTTCTGGTCTTTTTATTAGGAAATTTTGGAAGTCCTTTATTTCACTGAACATTTATCTTTTCCCCAGAAACCATATAGAAACCAATTTCTATATGGTTTCCCCATAATATGCTGAATTTTGCAGGGCAGTAAATTTTTGGTTGTAATTCAATGTCCTTTATACTCTGGTATATGGTATTCCAGGTCCACCTGTCCTTCAGTGTTGAAACTGATAAGTCTTGTGCAAATCTGATTGTGTTTCCTTTGTATTTAAGTTGTTTCTTTTTGCTGCTTGTAATATTTTTCCTTTATTTGAGAATTCTGGAATTTGTCTATGATAGACCTTGGAGTTTTTAGCCTGGAGAATCTTTCTAGTGGAGTTTTATATATTCTTCCAATGGCTATTTTGTCTTCTTTTTTTATTTTTTATTTTTTGCAAGGCAAACGGGATTAAGTGGCTTGCCCAAGGCCACACAGCTAGGTAATTATTAAGTGTCTGAGACCAGATTTGAACCCAGGTACTCCTGACACCAGGGCCCATGCTTTATCCACTATGCCACCTAGCAGCCCCGCTATTTTGTCTTCTAACCCTAGCAGATGTAGATAGCTTTTCCCAGATAATTTCCCAGATAATTTGTTTTGATCTAGGCTTTCTAGTAGTTCAGTGATTCCTAAATTATTTCTTCTGGATCTATTTTCCAGGTCATTTGTTTTTCCTAAAATGAACTTTACATTTTCTTCAATTTGCTCAACCTTTTAACTTTTTTTTGATGGAATCTTGTTTTCTCATAGATTCATTAGTTTCTATTTATGCAATTCTAATTTTTAGTGTTTAATTTTCTTCAGTTAGCTTTTTTGTTTCCTTTTCCAGTCAGTTAATTTTATTCTTTGCTGAGTTGCATTCCTTTACCAGTTGGTTGATTTTATTTTTTGATGAGTTATATTATTTTTCCAGTTGGTTTTTTTATTTTTAAAGGACTTTATTTTCCTCTGCCCCTAGAGTCACTTCTAATTTAATTAACTATAAAGTCTCAAAGTTCCCTAAGTACTGGAAAATTTCTAAGGTCCCTCAAGAACTTTACAATTGATTGTAGGTTATGAGACATTGGCTCAGGAATGCCTAACATATGATGTCCTATTCAGAGAAAGTACTAAGTTTTGTGAACAAAGCAGAATTAAAATAGGTTAGAGGAAATTGAGACATATAAGTTTAGAGCAAACACTCCTGCTTTTCATCTCAAACATAGTGATGTGATCTTGGTCCTCTTCTATGCAATTACAAGAACCAATCATACCTATGTACTCTAAATCCAATCTCTTAAATTATATTCAAACCTTTAACTATCCTTAGAGAAATACAGTTCCCAAGAGTTATAAGTATTACATCTTCCTTTATAGATTTGTATAAAATCTGATGGTTTTTCACTATTATTTGTTATGTTTTATTTTGTTTATTCCCTTCTTTGGTTGTGTATTTGGCAATTGAACTCTCTGTTCAGTTCTGGTTTTTCATCAGGAAATTTTGGAAGTCCTCTGTTTTGTTGAAAAATTCATCTTTTCACCTGACAGTATATGCTCTTTTTTGCAGAGCAGTAAATTCTTGGTTGTAATCCAAGGTCTCTTACACTCTTATACATGGTATTCCAGGTCTTCTGACCCTTCAGTGTTGAAGCTGATAAGTCCTGTGTATGTATGTATGATTTTTGGTTTCTTTGTATTTAAATTGCTTCCTTTTTTACTGTCTGCAATGTTTTCTCTTTTATTTGAGAATTCTGGAATTTGGCTATGGTAGCCCTTGGGGTTTTTATCCTGGGGTCTCTTTCTGGAGGAGTTCTGTGCATTCTTTCAATGACTATTTTGTCTTCTTGCTTTAGCAGATTTACATAGTTTTCTCTGACAATTTCCTGCAAGATGTTTCCAGGTTCTTATTTTGATCTAGGCTTTCTAGTAGTCCAGTGATTCCTAAGTTATCTGTCCTGGATCTATTTTCCAGTCACTTGTTTTTTCTAAAAGTTACTTTACACTTTAGCCTTTTTATTTTATTTGATGGGATCTTGTAGTCTTGTAGATTCATTGGATTCTATTTGCTCAATTCTAATTTTTGTTTTATTTTCTTCAATTTACTTTTGTGTTTCCTTTCCCAGTAGGTCAATTTTGTTTTTTGAAGAATTACATTCTTTTTCCAGTTGCTTATTTTTACTTTTAAAAGAGTTGATTTCATTGGTTAATTTTTCATAATTTTCATGCATGACTCATTTTTTTTCCATTTTTCTTCTTCCTCTCTTCTTTGGTTCTTGAATTCTTTTTTAAGCTTTTCTATTAGCTTTTTAATTTGAGTTCAATTCATAGACTCTTTTGAGACTTCCTGTGTGAGTAATTTTTCACTACTTTCTTCTTGCAAGGTTGTATTATCATCTTTATTTCCATGTTAGCTTTCTAGAGTGAGCACTCTTTTAACTTTTTTGTTCTTCTTGAAATGTCTGAGCTCTAATATTAGGGTATGAAGAGTATAGATCCAAGCTTTATATACTGGGGCTGGGGTATTATCCCTGGCTTGTTGTTGGCCAAGATGTTGCTTGTGCATTCCAGCCCTTATCTTTGTAGAGGGTTTTGTTCTCTCCTTTAGCTCCAGGTTCTGTTTATGCAGTGGTTTGTTTCCAACCAAATCCTGTCTTTTACCCTGGTGTTCCCAGCATTCAGATTTTGGGGTTGAGACCCTCCCTGCTGGCTTGCTCTATAGCTGTTGGGACCTTTGTTGTTAATCTGTTGGAATTTGTACTGTAACAAAAAGCCTCCTGTTGACTTTTCTGCTCCCTCCATCAGCTGGTCTTTACTCCCCCCCCCCCCAAGAGACAGGCCCTCATTGAAAATCCTTTACAATGTCTACCATTGAAAATTTATTTAGATATTTTCTTTTTGGGTGATATTTGTGGTTTTAATGTCTGTGCAGAAGAAGTTTCATTTAGCTTTGTGTAGGGAAAAGTTCCAGGAGCATGCTAGCTTCATGTTGCCATCTTGACTCTGCCTCGGATGTTCATAAGAAAAGGCTTTTTAAAAAACATTTTATTGCACTATCTGACACAAAACACTTGGAATCCCAAACTAAAATTGTTGTAGGAGAAACTTCAAAACAAAATGTAAGCATGACATATGACTACAGTCTCCCTGAAAGGGATTAATAAGTTTTCAGATATGACAGTTATCTCCTTCACAAAATTTACTAGTCATAAGCATACATTGACAAAAACTTAAAATATGAAATAGTAACAAAAATTTTAGGCATTGGATAAGTAATAGTAGACATTTTAATGCAATAGGGCTAATGTAGCCCAATATGCATTACTGAGATGTGGTTAAAATGTCACTAATGATTAGACTATAAATCTGGATAGGTATGCCTGATTTAAAAGAAAAGGGATAGATAAAATTTTTGCTCTAAGTGATAACTGCATTTTTAAAAATTATATTAAACTGAGAAAACCTAGGAATCAGAGTGGGAAAAGTAAGATAGTGAGTATTTAGGTAAAGATCAAAAGAGAGAGAGAACTGATTTTGCCATTAAAGTACCCTATAAAATAGAACACTTGGAAAGAATGAAAAACAGACCATGGTACAGGGTCATCATATGGAACTCATAGGGATTTAAGTTATCTAGATTTCTGCCAGAGATCTTTCTTTTCCAAAACCAGAACAGTTGATAGCTTTTTGATTTGCTTTGGGAATAATTTAATCTTTCCAAAGCCTGAATAACCAATTAGGGAGAATACAATTCTCTATCTAACTCTCACTAATAGAGAACTGATTTCTGGGATGAAAAGAGTCAGCACCTTAAGGAAAAGTGCTTTTTCTACACAAAATTTTCACCAGAAAAAGAGAAAAAAAAATCTCATCATAGTCAGACATATACTCCAAATTTTGGGAAAACACATTTCAAAGGTTCAAAAGAATTATATGTAAGATTCTATTGATTAAAAATATTCAGAAGACAACCCAGGAGTGAAAGGAGATGCTTCCATAGTTTTGTAATTGCAATATGTTGCTCAGATGAAGAAGGGGGAAATTTCCATCTTTAAGGGAGAATTCATTGAGTATTATGGGGTACCATGCCATATTTTCAGACAAGAGGAAGAAGAAAGCAAAGAATGGAAGTTATATCTCCTTTTGAAGTCATCTATATAGATACTTATTAGGTTTTTTTTGGCAAGGCAAATGGGGTTAAGTGGCTTGCCCAAGGCCACACAGCTAGGTAATTATTAAGTGTCTGAGACCAGATTTGAACCCAGGTACTCCTGACTCCAGGGCTGGTGGTTTATCCACTGTGCCACCTAGCCACCCCCGATACTTCTTAACTAATTGGGTTTGATGCAGTTCCTTCCCTCTGTTGCAACCATGGGGAATGAGAAATTACTATCCACTGCCAGATATTTTATCAATTTTCATATGTCTCGATAAAGAGACTCAACTTGATAGGTGCCCTAGGAGATGTCTTAGCTACAATAGAACAGGGCATGAGCTTTGGGAAGATCAGATTGTATTAGTGATAACTAATCTTCTGGTTCAAAGGATAATAGAATGTTAGTCATTTTGTCCTTATAATTTCAAATTTCTTTCCAGCTGTCAGCTTCATAAACAGTGTGCCCATTTTTTTAACAATTTCATTTTTGGCTATATTTGTCAATTTCTGATTGTTAGGTGAAATTCCATAGGTATTTGAATTTGCATACCTCTTATTCTTAGTAATTTATAGCATTCCACTCATTTTACATAGCTGTTAATAGTTTGTAATTCTCTTTTGAAAGAGAGACACAGTTCTTTTTTTGTTAATTCTATCGAGATTTTTATGATGATAAGATTCTTAATAAAATTTTTGTAAATCTCATAATCAAAATAAAGTCATAAATAAAAGTAAAAGTGTATCTAAAACAAACTTTAAACAGAAGGTGGGAGAATCTCTACTTCTCATTCTTAGGTTTCCTTGTAAGCCCACAGTCAACTGCAAGCTATAATTGAAGGATGGCCTGCTCACAGAGAAAATCTGGTTCAGTTACTATAAATGTGATGCTTAATGTCATAGTTTTTCATAATTATAACAAATAGTCCTCTTGAAAATATAAATCATATCCCCAAGTGTAAAAATCAGTCTCCAGTTCAATTTTAATTTGAACTATTTACATTTGCCTAGAAATAATGGTATAGCATATACTTTTGCAAGAAAACAATAATAATTTATTTGCTGGTATCTAAAAGTTTACCTCCACTTTGGTCCTCCAAAATATTATTTTAGCAACATGAATTCTATTCTTGGTCTGCTGGCTCTGACTTGTATAATTGTGTTCAAGATTTTCTAGATCTTGTATTTCATATATATATATATATATATATATATATATATATATATATATATATGTGTGTGTGTGTGTGTGTGTGTGTGTGTGTGTGTGTGTGTGTGTGATTTTGACATTGTAAATGATCAATCTTAGGATGTTGGTTGCCATCCATGCAGAAATTGGCATTTGTTTCTGGTATGTAGGATGAGAGCTTTAATAGCAAAAGTATTAAATTATTTCTGCTTCTTAAGTGTTCCTGAATTTTCTCCATGTCTAGTTCAGTAGGATAAAATTGAGTGTTCTTTAACCCTATCTCTGAAACTCAAGGTCTTTCCATAGTCAGAAATTAAGAAGGATAGTGCTGCAGGATGGGAAAACTGTGTTCCTTCATACCAGATACCATACACTAGGTCTTAATATTATATTTTGAGTAAACAGTTGAATAGAAACTTTTTGGGGAACTAGGTGTCTTATGAACAGCAAAAAAATCAATATATATAATATATATATTTATAATATATAATATATATTTTAATATATAATATATAATATATATTAATATATAAGATATAAGATATAATATAATTAATATAATTATCAATACACATTTAAACTTTAGGAGTATTTGCTCTTTTCTTCCTAAAACAATTCATATTTCTTTGCCCTTTAAGGTTTACAAAGCACTTTCCTTCAAACAATTCCATGAAATAGATCATTTCAATTTTCTCTTTTTTTTGTAAAAAGGTCATATGATCTGTCTAGTTTACATGGGTACCAAGTAGTGGAGTTGGGATTTTCACCCAATTGCTGTCTCCAAATCCAGTGTTCTATCCACTTCACCATAATGAAAAGAGGAACTCAGGTCAGTGAAGTGATAGTAAATATTAGAGCCAAGATTTTAGCCCAGAGCTTCTGTTTCCACATTTACTGGTCTCCCATTTACTTTATAGACTTAGGAAAATTTGACATATACCAGTTATTTTTTATTTATTTCTGTAGCTTCCTGCAGCATATTTTAGCTGCCATGATTGAAAAGTGTATATTCATATTGATAAGAATTATCTTAACTCTATACTCCAAAAGAAAAATCCTTAAAGCAAAGTAAAAATTTCAGATTAAAAAAAAAACACTGGGTAGATAAGTAGACTTGATTTGTAAATAAATAATTGCTGATATTTCAAAAATAGAAAATGTGTGTTCTATTTAATTTAACAAAAACAGTTTCAAATCAGAACTAAAATTAGAGTAGTTAGCTTCTTATGGTGCATCACAGTGGTTAGAGGCACAATAGGGGATAAATTTCATTATTTTCAAATAAATGAATTTATTTTTAAATAAGAAAAGATTCAACCCTTTTGATATTTGTTTAGTTTTAAGTTAAAGCACCTGGTAGACAGTAATACACAAAGGATGAATATCTTTTTTTTTGCAAGGCAAATGGGGTTAAATGGCTTGCCCAAGGCCACACAGCTAGGTAAATATTAAGTTTCTGAGAACAGATTTGAACCCAGGTACTCCTGACTCCAAGGCCAGCACTTTATCCACTACACCACCTAGCCACCCCCAAAGGATGAATATCTTAAAGTTGGAAAGGAGACACAATTTTCAAATTTAGCTAAAGGAAACAAATACCTCCAACACTATTTCCTAAATGTGTGATCTAAAAGTGACACTATGGAATAATGAAAAGAAGATTTCAGAATCAGAAGAGCTAGTGTCAGGTCCTGACACTTGTTGTTACAAACATACATATGCTTGTCAATACATATGAATATGAAGACAATTTCTTCTTTCCAATAACTTCTCTTCTAATGGGGAAAATAGCACATATTGATGGTATTTAGTTGATAAAGGAATGGACTGATGTTGTTCATTCATTTTTCAAATATATCCAACTCTTTGTTTTTCTTGACAAATTTTCTGGACAAATAATCTGGAATTGTTTACCATTTCCTTCTTCAACTCATTTTACAAATAAGGAAATGAAGGTAAACTAGATAAAGTGACTTGCCCCAAGTCACACAGTCAACTTTGAACCCTAGAAGATGAGTCTTCCTGATATTAGGACTGGCACTCTATTCGTTGTGCTGCCTACAAGAAAGGTATTGCTTTGATTACATGTGGGATTGGGTTGGGTGGGAAAAAAATATGTGATTACTAGGCAGAAGATGACTGTGATATAAAGTGAAACATGTCTAGGGCTGTATAGACAGAATGGACTATGTGAGGTTCTCACTAACTAGGACAGGGTTGACTTCAGGAGAGGAAAGCCAGGGCTGAAATTAAGTCCTTTAGGGCATGACCTCCAGTCCAAAGGGTACATCATTAAAGAACAGTCAAGATGAAGGCCAGAATGTTTCTATATTTCTCCTCTACCTGTACTCAAAAATAATGTCAGTGGAGAACTAAATGATTTTTAAATGATTTCTTTTGTAGAATTCCTGATCCAAAGAGGTTTATGTAATACCTAGTAAGTACCTGGATCTAGTAGAGGTTTGGAGCTCATAACCCAGCAGTAGATGTTTTATTATGTGTCTTTTTATTGTTATTATACATTATTTATTGTATTTTATTGATCCTATGCCAGAAGTAAATGCACTACCTCTTTAAACAGTGTCATATGAATCAATACTCTACACAGGAGACATTTTGGCAAGCAGCAAAATCTGGTCCTAGCAGCACAACAAATGCTGTACTACTCAACAAACTACATGTAAGTACTGGGGCACAATTAGTGATGCTTTCACATGTTCATGTCAATCAAATCTGTCTTTCCAATTGATTGGTATTGAATCTCTGCCCAAACTCTGCTTTGGTGCCCTCTCTCATTGCACAGTCTTCAATTAAGTGGCAAAGGATGTTAACCCATTTAAAGACAGAAGGTGGATTGGTTTCATTAAGGACTGGTACTACCCCTTATAATTTCTTTGAAATTTGCTTCTTTAGTCCATTTAGTGCAATATTAATTGTCCTTACTTTTGAGGAAATAACTGAATTGACTGGAGAGTCAAGAGAACCTGATTTCTAGTTTTAATTTGCTATGTGAACCTTGGCAAAATTGCTTAAACTGTCTGAAACTCTGAGTTTCCATCTGTAAAATTGTGAAGACAATATTGACTTTTCCTTATTGTCACTGGGGAATCAGGATTATTAGCCTCAGTTAGTTAGCTAAAGGAGTGATCAGGGTTAAGGGTACAATCTCTACAAGGGGCTAAATAAAAGGTTGCCCATAATGTGCTATTTTATCATCACATTTCAAGAAACCAAATACTGAGATGTGAAGGGGACTGGGCTCATTCTTAGTAATGAGACCAATGAAATTGCAGATTTATTAAACTATTGGGATGCTCTTCCAAAACTAAATTTATTAAATTAATGAAAATATGACTGTTCTCATTGAATCAATCAACCCATATTCTTAGAAAACAAACTGAAAGAAATCAAGCAACATCTATTATCCAAAGAAGTCAGTTTTCCTAATAGTTCAACACCAGCTAGCACTTGGTCTCTTTCTATTTTGCTAGGACCTCCCAGAAGTGGGGTCACTTTTGGCCTGAATTAAATATCAGAACAGAATATTTTTGAAAATTTTTAATAGTTGACTTAATAAAAGCTCCTATCTGCTTCTTCATTTATTCACCAATTATATTGTTTTTGTTGAAGTGTGTGAAGAAAGCACAGTCCCACACAGATATGCAGTTGGGAAAAGGGAATAGTATTTTAATAAGTTAATAAAGACTTAGTATTACATAAAATAGTTTTGACCTTATATACCTCCTTAAAGAGTTTTAGGGACCTCCAGGAATCCTCAGACTACATTGAGAATCTCTGCTCTAGATAGTACTCAGGCTCCCTCCACATTTTGGGTGGTGGGGTTTGGTGGAGAGGGGGGAGAAATTGGTTTAGAGTAGATGATCTGTATGTCCTTTCTAGTTCTAAGATCTATAATCCTATTAAAAACATTCTTAGAAACATTTTTATTTTTCTTACATGTAAATTTTGCATAGAGTTTGGCTGCAATTTCAGTCTTTAAATTAAAAAGATTTTATAACTGGTTATGACTGCATTTTTGTCCTTTGTAGTTTTGTTCCTGTTGTAGGTACAAGTTGACAGCTGAAGAATATGGGGAGAAGTTATTGCTTATTTCATCCTGTAATGTGCTTCAATGTAAGATGGGTGTGTGTGTGTGTGGGGGGAATTATTCCCTGGTATTTGAAAACTTTCAAAGGGGGGAAAAAATAGAAAATTCAAAAATACAGCTATAAATAGAGCTTGAGTCTGATTTCATTGTTTCTTCAAACACTGCAAATTTTATTCTGGGGACTTCATTCAGACATATGTAATTACCTATGCTAAGCAGTTTTTCATACTCTCAAGGTTCTTGCATTATTGCACCTGTACGACGGTTTTATAATTCAGTAGTAATTGAACAGCAATTATTTTTCATGATGCATGTACATTTTTATATTAGATTGTTGGCAGATATTCTTTATGATGATGTCGCTCTTTCTAATGAGGAAATTAGAACTCGTTATATCATACAGTGAAATGTATTTTTCAGAGTCATTTCCTACTTCTTCTTGACATGTGGATTTTTAGGATGGGTTTCTGAGTAATAAAGCAGCATCTACAAAATGATGGGAATCATGTTATCTATAAATCACGGCAGTGACAGAATGCAGTGAAGAAGGTGAGGTGCTCTGTGGCATCTAGGATCTATCTGCACTAATACAGTCTATCAACCTGAGATCTGAATTTAATTTGGCTTTGCTCATGTGTTCTCACTTAGTTTCCAGATACTTTTTTTTCTTTTGACAAGCCCCCTTAACATCTAACATCATGATATGCACATTGTATGTTCAATAAATATTTTTATTGAATCCATATGTTGAATTAATGAATGTTTACATGCACCTAAATTAAAAACCTTACTGATGGCATTATCTAATGAATTCGAGTACCAACATCAATTAATCTAGGTCATCACTACCTAATCTCTTTTCAAGACTTCCTTACAACTTTTAATCTTGGTTGATAGTCTATAAGTGTACCTGGTATACTTAGAAAATATGCCCAATCTGTATTTTGCAGTCTTTAGTTCCTAATAGATATTTATCAACATACCCCATTTTCACCAGCATGCAATTGACTGAATACAAAATTCCACTGTACTTACTGTTTGTTAACTAAAACATTGGATTCATTAGAGTAAAACTGGAAGTTAAAAGTTTTCCATTAACATTTCCCAATATGTAAAAATACCCAATATTTTAAAAATGATTCTTTGTTATTATAATAACAGAAATAACCTTGTCTGATGACTCTATGATCATTAATATCAAGTGAGGCATAAAACAGGGAGACATATGTTGATAAAAACAAAATCCTGGTAGAGATCCAGTATAGAGTCCAAATAGAAGAGAATCTTTATATATGGTGAAGTTTCCAGATGCCTCTATTTGGATTTGTGCTGAACATAAAGTTTTGAAATGTCACAGCTCTTCCTAAATGAAATCCATAATCTTTAAAAGGTTTGGGCATAACAATGAACAAAGAAAACTAGTGAATGAAAAATGCATACGTTCTAGTCAGAGGTTCTATACCAGAGGTATCAAATTTGCTGCTGGTGACCTGCTTGAAGTCCATAAAACTTCCAAATACAATCCAAACTAGATTAAAATATAATTGAGGAATGCCTAACTAAATAAATTGAAATGCAGAGATGTTAAGTTTTTTTAGTTTATGTTAATGTTCTTATAAATGTACGTATATGAGATACAGTGGATGAACTGAAAAGACTGGATTGACTTTTGAAAAGCAGTTAAAAAATTAATGATTCAAAACTTCCCTCAGAAAGAACATGTCATCTTTTTGTTAAGCAACAAAATTCCTCTAGCTATCTATAGCTGTGAATCATGGGACCCTAGGGAACAGAAGTTGAAAATCACCCAAAGGTTCAATTGCCTGGACAGTTTACAATACATTTCAAATGAGCACTTGCCAAGAGGAGGAAAGGATGTCATTAGATAAATGTGTGGATGCAAAAGATATGTTAGTAATAAGGCAAGAACAAGGGATGATTGCACTTGTTCCATTGGTAGAAACTCAATGTGAAGAGATAATAAGAAGATCCCTAGAACATTGGGTAGAAAATTGTATAGGATGGTCAGGTTGCATCATTGAAAAGTGTTCATCTAAATTTGATCATAGATCTATTAGAGTATTAGGGATCAATGGTGTAGTAGACAAATGTTAGAAAGGCAATATGACATTGAAGAAGAGTTTGAGAATAGGACCAGACTTATGTTCTGGTTCTAATTATGTGACTGATAGCAAATAGTGGAGTGGAGAAAGTACTGCTCTAAGTTTGATGACAGGAGTTCAAATTCCCATTCCATTACTTTAAAAAATGTGAGACCCTGAAAAAAAAATCACTTTCTGTCACTGAGACCCAGTTACTTTATCTATAAAGTGAAATGGTTAACTAAATGGACCCTAACTCTCTTCCAACTCTATGCCTTATAAACCCTCATGTAAATGGAAAAACATGAAAGTGATACTGCTTATGTTGTAAGGCTGTTGTGCAGATCAAATTGGACACCTTTACATAAAAATTCTCTCTAACTCTAAGTTACTATATAAATGTAAATTATTGAGATAGTGAAGTAGAGAGTTGAGTAAATTTTACTAATTCAGATTTAAAAAAGCACTATTGAATAAAAAGAGGAACATTGGTAAGGAGAATGTTGGAGGATATCTTTAAAGAGCAGCATTCATGCCAGATTAATTGCATAATTACCAAATCTCTCATTTATTTGATTTGTAAAGACAGTACTTTCCAGTTAATTTAAGTTACCCACGCTGCGTTCTCACATACATACCCACTTTTTGACTTACAATATCCAATTTAGCTACTTATAGTGATTAAGCTCAGTATTTGCCAAATTTATTTGTGCTGTGCAGACAGTCCTTCTTTAAAATCCTGAGAGCATAGAACATTTAGTTGTTGCATTCCCTTATATTTGAAAATCATTTTCTGTGTCAATTCATGTGGCTGATACTATAAAAATCATTTTAAACCTAGTTTAACTTTTCTTTTTTAACATTTGGCTTATTCATAATTTTATGAGCTATAAATTTTATTGCATTGTGAATTGCCTTTCCCATCTGAGGAAGCCCTTGGAGGAATTGCTTAGGATGTGGTGAGAAATGAAAGGAAATAGACTTCTTTTGTGACTTCCTGCATGTGAGGCTAAAATGTACCCTTAGGCAAAAAAGTAGACCAATAGGGAAGAATTTAACCCTTTCATTTAGTATTCAAGTGACATTTTATTTTGAGAAATCTACTCTGGTAAGATATTAATGATGTGGCTTTACAAATTGAATAGGAGATTTGACAAATAAATGATTTTTCTCAGTCATTGAAAATCAGTCAATCATTCAACTAGCACCTAGCCATTTTTCTCACTTCTTAATCCTATTATTGTTAAGGGTACCACCATTCTCCTAATCACTCAGGCTCACAATTTATGCATCATTCTTGACTTCTTACTTTTTCTCACACCGTTCTTTCCAAAGTTGCCTAGTTCTGTTAGTTCTACTTCCTTAACATCTCTCATATATACCATCTTAATTTTACTGACACTGTCATAACCCTGGCTAGCAAGAGCTCTCATCACCTTTCCCCTAGACTCATGCAATAGGTTAATGGTTGGTCTTCCTATATTAAGCTTCTCCCCATTATATGCTATGCTCCAGTCAAAGACAAGTAGATATTCCTAAAATGCAGATTTGACTATATCACCATCCCCTTCTTATTAAATAAACTTCAGTGTTTTCCCCTTACCTTTGGATTCAAAGATACAATCTTCTATTTGGCTTTCAAAACTATTCATAACTTGTGCCCCTCCCATCTTTTCCTTTCTTACAACTTACACCCTTCTTCTAACTCTGTAATCCATTGAAACTGGTTTCCTTAGTGTTCTTCAAACTTAATACTCCATCTCCTTACTTAGAATTCCCCAATTCCTGCAAATTTCTTTTCCCACAACTTTATCTCCTAGCTTCCTTGGCTTTCTTTGAGACTCAGATGGAGTCCAAAGTTCTGCAAGACTCCTTCATATCATTAGTCTTAAGGAGGCTGATTTCCCTCTGATACTCTAACCGTAATTTATTATCTGTCCATAAATCAATTTATTATCTATTTATCTATAGTTGTTATATGTATCTTTGAAAATTGTTTGTAATCTCTCACTCTCATTAGATAGATTATGAGCTCCCTTATGAGACCTTTTGAGAGCAAAAACTTTTTTTCTTTGTTTTTTTTCCTTTCTATTTATTACCCAATTCATAGAATAATGCTTGGGACATAGAGGATACTTAAAATTTGCTTGTTGACTGATTTATTAAAATTGGTTCTAGAGAGATAGAATAAAAGAGAAATGAGTAAATTTTGGAATGCTTCAAGATATCCTTCCTATTAGGGCAAAAGAAAGGATTCAGGTATAGAAAGTGCTTTTGGGATGCTGGACTTGGCATTTTTCTTCTGACTTGTGATGACAAGCTAGATATAGATTCACAGTTCCACAAGTAGCCCAGCAAGGTATAAGAGAAACTTGAACTCCTCACAGATAGATAAAAAAACAACTTCTTTCAATAAGAAACTAAACGTTCTTACATTAGAAGCATCTTCTATCATGCTACAGCAGCCCTCTTGCTCTAGATGATCCCTCATCTATGGACCCCTTCTGTCTTATTGGTCAGTTTCTTTAATAACTTTCATTTTAAGGAATCCAAGGAGCAAATTCACTCTTTCATTCCTCTCTTGACTAACTGCGAACTTGCTCTGCATTCTTTCCCAGCTCCATTGAGTTTATGATGGGTAGATTTGGCCCTAGTAAGAAAGTTCATTTATAAACCTAAAATTTTTCTAATGTTCATATGGGCAATAAATTTATATATATTATATTATTATGTATTATATAATCTGCATTATAATAGAGCATGAAATAATATGCATTATAATTATACAATTATATAAGTTATTTGTAATGCAATACATGTAGGTATTTATCCCTGTTGATAAATATTGATAGATCTATAAATACAGTGTGTATAAACATAAATGCATGTTTATGTGTATAAATTTGTGTGTATATCTATATCTGTAACTATCTCTGACACATTAACCTTTTCCTTTTGACCTTAGAGAGACAGAGAGGATGAGAAAGACAAGAAGCTAAAAATTCCTCTTATACGAGTATAGATTCTTTTTTCTGTAGGAATGTGAGCACTAAAGAAGTGAAAGTTTTGTCTTTTTGTTCTGAGAGTACTTTGTTTCTGTTAAAGCAGCTGAGGCTGCTTACAGCTGCTTCTGTTATCAGGAAAATACTCTGGATATTGTCATACTCTCATGCACCATAGACAAAAAGAGTTTCTTGTTTTCTCTTATGATCAGACCATTACACTTAAACTGATTATATGGATCATGACTACCTTTTTGACTTTGGGCACATCACTTAATCTTTTTTGAGCCATTTTATTCTTTGGAAAATAGAAGCTCAATTGAATTTATGAATCACTTATGATATCTAGCATATAGAAGGTGATTAAAAATAAATGTTTATTGCCTTCTCTTTTCTCTTATGATATGAGCTGTTTGTTTTCAATTTTTCATTGAGAGTTTTGATGCTGTTGCAATTTTATAATTAATATTTTCTTTAAATAGTTTTATTTGTCTTTTGATTTTTTCTGCAGATTTTTGTTGCTTTTATTCACTCTGGGAGTCCAAAAATTTTCTTTTTAATCAAGGTACTTTGACTCACTTCTATTCCTGGTCTAAAACTTTTTCATGGTATTTTGATCATGTTTTACTCATGTTTATTTCTGTCTTTATGACCTCTCTGTTGAAATTTTTGCTTGTGAACTTTGTTTTTATTTAGATTTACTCTCTTGGCCTTTTGATTTTTGATTTACTTCTTGAACTTCAAGTAACTTTTGAATTCATTATCCTTCCAATGCTATACAGAGTTGTAAATATGGGAATCCTTATGTTCCTTAAAGATTTTAAGAATTCAGTGTAGGATGCTTGGTTTAGGAGGCTTCTTGGACTCTAAGAATTCTAAGCAAAGATGAATGCTTTGAATCCCCATAGTCGTAGAACTTGACCTGAAAGACAGGGAACCTGACCTGAAAGACAGGGAAAGACCCAAACTAGAGGCACCAGAAGACGTGGGAATTGAGTCTCAGAGAGGTTAATAGGATTACACTTGGTTTCACACCTTATTTTGTGTCTTTCTTCACATATGCTATATCTATACAATGTGGTCACAATTTCTGCAAAGCATGCATATTTAGTATATTTATGGAGTTTCTGGATACAGTATTAAAAGTCCTAAATGTCATAAAATTTCTATTTCCAATCCAATTAACAACTAAGGACAGTGGCAGTGTCCTGCACACTCGCATGGATGAAAAAAAAAGTGATTAATACAAAATTCCAAAGGAAACAAGTTTGGATCCAGAAACTGTCCATCTTGTCCATAGGAATAATGAAAAAAAGAGAAGTGTGGAAAAAGTTGCTTTTTACTGTGATGAGATTTGATCTATGTAGTGTTCTTCTAGCAACTTAGAACGTCAAGTCCGAGAGACTTTTATTGGGAGATGATAGTGGGAAAGTTTTCCTTGGGATATTAGTGTTTAGGAAACCCAAGATGTATAATTTGAAAGGTTTTTGCCATCTCCTTCTACTTGATACTGATTTTTAAGTTCAAATCAAAATAAGTATATAGTTTGTACTATGCAAGAACCAGCATTCCCTTAATGAGGGAAGCTCTGCAAAGTAAGGATCTTTTTGGATTATGAGACAGGATGTTTTATGGTGTAGACAGTAAATGCCTAATCTATACATTCATCATGCCTTTTTAGAGCATCTCTGACCTCTGTTTTCCTATTTGATATTGGCTATTTGATAGCCACTCTATGAATGACTGTTTTTTGACTATTGATCCATTATCAAGTGAGGCTGAAGAAATCCCAGAGCACAACTGTGATTATGCCAATAGCCCTGAGACTTCCTCCAAAGGGGAATCCAGTCCCTCACCTCAATAGATATACGTTTTCTCTTTATGGTGATATACCCTACTTTAGGATCAGAGAGAAGTGTTACTTATTTTGAATTTTTTTAGTTTTTTTCAAGGCAAATGGGGTTAAGTGGCTTGCCCAAGGCCACACAGCTAGGTAATTACTAAGTGTCTGAGACCGGATTTGAACCCAGGTACTTCTGACTCCAAGGCCGGTGCTTTATCCACTAAGCCACCTAACTGCCCCTCTTATTCTGAATTTTGCAGGAAATGTGAAGTCACCATCAGAAATATTGATAGACTCCGAATGAGTGACATAATATGCTTTAATTAACTATGTAAGTTTAGAAAATGCAAGAAATGAAGATTGATTTCCAGAATACAAAGATGGAAAGAGCAATGACACATCAAAAAGTCAAAAATAAATGCAACAAAATTATAAAGATCAAACTGAACTCTAATGAAGAAATATAAGAAGTGATATTCTTTAATAAAGGTGGGAGATCCACAATTATTACAAAATGTATTTCTTCGAATGTATTTTAAATGTATTGATCAGTTATGCTGATTTCTTTCCTCTCTAAAAAACAAACAAATCACTATTTGTCAGATGGCATTGCTCACATGGAGAGAAAGTGGGTGATACTTGGGATACTGAGGTCATATAAAAATAGAAAACAAATAAAATTATTTTTATAAAAGAAAAAAAGAAAAACTTTAAGGTCTCAATTTGGAACACAGTCCGGAATAAATTTGGAGGAATGAATCACGGATTATTTCTTAGTTCCTTTTATGATGAAGCTAGTTGGTCCAGTTGATAGATTACTGAGCCTTGAGTAAGGAAGACATGAATACAAATCCAGTCCCAGATACTTATTTGTTTCATGACTCTGGACAAGCCACTTCAACCTCTGTTTGCCTCTTTTCTTATCGTTTTCCCAGAGTTTTGGTACTTAAACACTTAGCACACTGGCACAGAATAGGTGCTATATAAATATTATAAATGTTAGCCAGTATTGTTTTCCCTTAAGCAGAAACTTTTCTCTTTAGCTTGGGACTTTGCATGACATTCTTCATTCCCCACATCTTCCAACCACTTCCATTTGTTTTTCTTTGTGTGATTTAAAAGAATCAGCATTGATTATCTGGTGTACCTATAGGTGGTTCAGATTGAGTCACTGATGCTGAAGGATTGAATAGAAACCCCATTGCAAGAATATGAAATATGACTGGATGTTAGTTTGTGTTGCCTGTACACAGTGGGCATATTGGTATGGGTAAGAGGGGGAAATTGAGGAAGATTTTTGAGAATAAAAGTTATTTCATATAAGTTAATTAATTTTTTATCTTGTGCAGTGCTATCATTTTCTCATCCAGATTCACACATAGTTATTCTAACTGGAGAATAATATCTTTGTTGTTCTTATTGTTGTTGAGGTTTTGGTGTTAAAAAAATTTTGTAGAAAATAGTTACTCTGTTATTTTCTTGATCACAAGATTTCCTTCCCTTTCTCATCAAAATCTGGAAGTGTTTTACGATATTCCTACAAGTACCACCATATACACCTCATTTTGACAATTATATATCACATGATTTAAGAACATCAGAAGTGAATGATTTTATGGATTTATGGAAAATAATATGTTTATTTGAATTTAAAATTATATAGAATGTCTTATAATATAGTAAATTGTTATAAAAGTGGAAATGACAATATTATTGATGAAATGTGAAATAAAAGTTTATTAAAATTTATTTATATAATATAAAATGTTTGAATTAAATAATAAAATGTTTGGGTGCTTTTATCAAGAAAACATTATCTAAATATGGATGATTACAATGGTGATGTTTGTGCAATGAACATCACCAATAGGGAAAATAGATCCAGAAAGCTTAGCAGTCAATATTGTCTGGGGATATAATTACCCTGTCACTAAATTGGAGACTGTAATTGTGTGGACAGAAAATAAGCATGAAGATGCCAAAGAATAGCCTGGAGTACCTTTCATAGCAACCATACATTGTTGCCCAACAATGAAATGAAGATGAAGATCAGAGCAAGAATTTTTAACTTTGCAGAACTGTCTAAGAATGAAAAGTGAACAGGAGAACCTAGCAGTCAGTGTGCAGTGAAAATAGTTATATGCAAAACTTCCTGAAAGAAAATAAAAAGTTCCACAAAAGACAGGGAGTAAAAGATGTACTTAAATGAAAGCATTGCATAAGTCATACAGCAAGAAGGGTGATAGAAGAGGGTATATGATTTAAAGATTGAACTACAAAAATGGCCAAATGACTAGCTTTCCTTCCCCCCCCCAAATAGAGTAAATCAGGGGTTCTGTTATTCAGACACAAATGAATACAATAAGCATGGGAATACAAATTCTGTTATCCTGAGGGTCTCTGGTTTCACCATGCTGAGTGACTATATAGTTGAAAAAATGACTGATTTTTATTATACATTTGGAGACAAAGTCGTGTTACCCTAACCACAGTGACAAATCTCCTAGGAAGTTCAACAAAGGAATCAAATGGATTGACACAATATCAAATCCCAGAGTGCTTTCTAGTTGGTATGAAACTTTGGTTCTATGCCAAGCAAAGTACATTGGAATGAAATCTGCTTTCTTCTTTGCTAAATAAGAATTACTGTCCATGCTATTTCAGACTATCCTGTCAGTAATGGACATTTAGTTACCAAAGTCAGAGATGAAAGATGAACTAAAACACACATTTATTAAATATCTACTGTGCTGGACAATTTGTTAAGAGTTTTACAAATTTTCTCTTTAAGATTCACAATAACCCCAGGAGATAGGTGTTATTTTTGTTCCCATTTTACAGTCAAGGAATCTGAGGTAGACCAAAGTTAAGTGACTTGTCCAGAGTCACACAGTTAGTAAATGACTTAAAGTGGATTTGAATTCAGATCTTTCTAAGTCTATACCCAGAACTCTATCCATCTAGTTGCCATTTAATAGAAAACTACTTCACTGAGATTGACTAATGGATAATAATGATAATGATAGCTAATATTTATATAGCTAAGTGTTTTACATGTGCTAACTGCTTTATCTTTATTATTTCATTTGAACCTCACAAATGTGGGAGGTAAGTGCTTTTACTATGTCCATTTTAAAGATGAGGAAACTGAGATATAGAGAAGAGGTTAAATTTGGAACAAAAATCTAAATGCTTAACAACATCATTATGAGTTGATTGACCTTGATGGATGCAACTCCTCTCAGCAGTTCAGAGAGCTATGACAACCCTAGGAGACTGACTACGGACAATGTTATCCCCATCCAGAGAAAACAAAACAAAACCCTAAAGAATATGAAAGAACACTGCATTCAATCTTCAAAATTTTCTTTTATATATTTCTTTTCTATATGATGGTTATCTTTCTTTTCCCTTAATCCTAATTCCTAATACCAAAATCACTAATCTATAAACATGTTAAACACAAAGGTGTATGTACAATATTTACCTGTTTGTTTCTGAGGGGAGGGGGGTAGGAAATTATGTAATTTAAAAAATGTTCATATGGATATGGATGAATGTTGAAAAACTTTCATAACATGTATTTGGAAAAATAAAATATCAATTAAAAAGGTTACATTATAGTAAATAAATGGACATTTTCTATTTCTATTCTAAATATTACAAAGTGGGGGAGGGTAACAATTGCTAGAGACCTTCAATTTTCACAAACTAAGACTTTACTTAGAATAAGAAAATGTTTTCTTTCCATGTTTTGATTACCCTAGAGAAAGTATGAGCATGAAAAATTTGGAATTTAATGATGACAAGGAAAAATGCAAAATAAAGAAAGTTAATGATAAAGTTAATTAAAACCAAAATTTAATTGGACATAAATTAAAATAAATTTAAATATATGTGATCATTTCTCTGAAAAAGCTTTTTCATAGATAGACTGTTTTATCTAAAATGCCAGAATTATAATATGTTAGGATTCTTAAATATTTACTATTGCACATTTTATCCTGCTTCCCAATAGATAATAAAAAATCAAATTTCAAAAATCTAAATGCTTATAAAATAGCTAACATTTTTAAAGTATTTCAAGGTTTGCAATATTATCTCATGTTATTCTCACATCCCTTCAAGGAAAGTGTTATTATTATCTTCATTTTACAGAATAAGAATGCAAAATACCTTTTTTATTTTTTCCATTTTAAATATTTCTTTTGATTTCTGTTAAGAAGTGACACACTCAGGGTCACAAAGCTAATAAATATCTGAGACAAGTTCAGATCTTCCTTTTTCCAGGTCTAATACTTTATCCATTACACCATCTAGCTACCTTTCACTAGTGGACTTGTTGACTGAGACTGAGGAGTGTATAGATCATGCAATTAGAGAATGTTTGGGGTGGGGAGATCTGAAAGGTTATCTAGTTCACAAGTCATGTAACAGAAGAAGAAACTAAGGCACAGAGAAGTGAAATGGTTTGCACAAGGTTCCACAGTGAGTTAGGGGCCAATTTACACTTCTTTTCATTTTTTTGTTTGTTTTTTAGGTTTTTGTGCAAGGCAAATAGGGTTAAGTGGCTTGGCCAAGACCACACAGCTAGTTAATTATTAAGTGTCTGAGACCGGATTTCAACCCAGGTACTCCTGACTCTAGGGCCGATGCTTTATCTACTGCGCCACCTAGCCATCCCCATAGTTCTTTCCATTGAAAGGTGGAATGGAGGAAATTTTCTCTATTTGTGCAATCATTTCTTCACTGGCCTCCAAAGGTACAGGAAGCCTCTTTCTCCAGAGCAAACAGAGAAAGAGTCAGGGAGACAAGGAAAGGGACCTGTATAGTTTGACTTGTCTCTGAGGTGGGTGTTACTCCAAATAATTAATAATTACAAATATATTTTTAAATGATATGTAAAGAAAAAGTAATGTTATCTTCCTAATGGACTCCTAACCTATTTTGTTATAAGTCCTATCATTTTTGTATAATTGGTATGAAATGAATAGAATGTTGGACTTGGAATCAGGAAGAACAGAGTTCAGATCTAAGCTTTGATATTAACTTACATTATACCCCTTAGTATATAACACTTAACTTCTGTTTTCATATTCCTTACTATCCCTCAGTGCTAATTGGATTTATCCAATGTTTGATTCCTTATCCCAATTGTGCCTAAAATTATATTGAAATAACTTTTACAACAGTCACTCCAATTTTTTAGATGATTGTTACCATCATTTGGTTAAGATTTTTTTGAGGTCTCAGAGTGAACCAAAAAATACAAATTGTTACTTGGGTAACATAGAAGAAACAAGACTTTTCAACAAGAAATTTCAACTCTAAAGGTGGGGAATGGATACATATGAAAAAGATGTACAACAGAAAACTCTTAAAGTTATAAAATGAAGCACAAGTTAACATAATGTCAACTATGTATATAATAACAACTGAGCAGAAGAAGTAGCTGAAATGAATAGATGTTAGTTTCGAATAGGATTTTGAAGGAGCTAAGAAAGGGATGTGAATTGAGAGAGAAAGTGGGAAAAGCAATTTAAAAAATGAAAATACCACATCCAAATGTTAGAATTAGAAGCTAGCACACAATCAATCAATCAATCAATCAAAGTATTTACTAGGCATTCGGTGTATGCCAGACTTAGAATCCCAGGACTAAACTATATTGCTATAGGTTAGATTAGGCTTTCCTTTACAATTTTTCACTTTCCAAATCATCCTTGTCTGTAAAAAGTCCTAAAGTACTGGTGGGAGTAGTTAAAATGAAGTGTGGGAAAGGAATTTCCAGTGTCACAATGCCAATGATATATTTTTTGATACCTTAGGCAACCAGAAGGGATATTTGATAGCTATAATACTTTCAAAATCAATGAAGGGATTAACCCTTAAATGTGATATATTATTTTAGTCTGATTAATCAAGAAGAAATTATCTTGATTAGATTTTGTAGCTGGTGTTTCAGTTTTAGTCACTTTGTATTAAGATTTGGTGAGATGAGTCCAGAATTAATTTTTCTATATTTGATAAATTTTTATAAATTAGTTTCCCTAGTATTTATTGAGTATTTTAAGTGCTTTGTAATTGTTTTTTAACAGCTCTTTATAAGAAATGTTAAATTAGTTCTAGTTGATGAAAAATAGTTAATAAAAGCAGGTGTTCATTTTTAAATTGTCTTTAGTCTACAGTTAATGCACATTAAATGTGCCACTGCAGTAATTATTTGGATATTTTTACATAAATCTGCATACTATAATCAAGACACTCTACCTCCAAATATGCAAACTAAAATACAATTAATTAACTAGTGCTACCTATTTTCAGTATTCAAATCCAATACTCAAATATGACATTCATACAGGATAAAATAGACATTTAAATCAATTAATTTTTTCACATATTTGTATATGTAGACAGAAACATACTAATGAATATAGACAAATACATACATATTTGGTTTCAATACAGTAAATGGTTCTGATGTCAAAGATTGCTGTTGCTGTTGATATTTGTCCATTCTCTATGGACTAGTAATATCTTGAGGGTGCTGAATAGACTTGGGTGTGAATTGGATTTAAAGTCAGCAGAGCTGTGCAAATTATTAACCTCACTCGCTCCTCCAGGTTCATTAGAATCCATTGGCAAGAAAAAAATCAAGACAACTGGCAATGGCTCAGAAGAATCAAAGAAGGATTTAACTTTTTCTGTATAGTTCAAAAATTCAGCAGTAGGAGCAAAAGCACAAAGTGCAGGAGCCAGAGTTTGCCTTGTGAGGGGAAAAAAAAACATCATTACCAGGAACTGTGGTAAAATGGAATGGAACACTTCAAGAGCTGATGTGGTCTTTTGCATTGAGGTCTATAAACAAAAGTTGAGTTGTTCTTTGAGAATTTTACAAGGGAGAGGGGACTCCTATTCAGGTTTTCCTAGCAACTCTGACATGCTCTGATTCTCATTGCCATCCTCCTCAAGTAACCAAATGATATTATAGACAATAGATCCCAAGAAGATATTGTGAGAGTTCTAAGAAACTAGGAATCCTCTGTCTATTTGAAAGTTGTTCTGTTAGTTACCTTGAATTCTCAAACAAAACTATTTCTGCATATTTCAAGGAATCTTGTGGCATTTAAGTGTAGAAACTAAGATAATAAACACTTGATTTTGATATGTGGAAAGATGGAAGCAAAGGTTGGCACATATTTAGAATAATCATTCTAAGAGCTAGCATTTTACAGTCGTTTGAAATTTACAAAACTATTACAGAAATATTTCATTTTATACTCACAACAACCTTAAGAAGCGGGTACTATCATTATTATCTTCATTTTACAGGTAAGAAAAGTGAGACGGGGGAGGTTAAGTGACTTGGCCATCATCACACACCTAGTTAATATCTCTGGCAGGATGTAAACTCAAGTCTTTCCTACTCGAAGTCCTTTGCTCTATAAACTGCTCCAACTCCTTTAAAACTTGTTTTTAATATATTTGTTAAGGAGTTTGATAGAGGGCTAAAAAGTGTATTGTGAAAAATAAACTCATATAAATTTGAGGAGTAGCAAAAAGTAAATCAAGTGTATATTATTAGTAAGAAGCACAACTTCAAGAAATTGTCCTGAAGGTTTTTAATGATGAAACTGGAAGGACAATAAAGGAAATGAAAAATGGAATAGATTTGAGAACTGATATTTTTGTATCATACTCTGTTCATCATCCATGACCATCACATACTGCCATCACATACTAACTTTAACATCAGAATTCCAAAAACATTGCATAAAAAAATAGAAAAGGCACCAAAGAGAAAACAAAGATGGTAAGCACAAGTAGGCCAGACCAAAATATATGGAGATTGTTTAGTGGTTTTTAGTTATATTTGACCCTTCATGAGTCATATGGAGTTTTATTGGCTGAGAAACTGGAGAGAATTTCCATTTCTTTCTCCAACTGGTTTCACAGATGAGGAAACTAAGGCAAATAAGGTTAAGTGACTTATTGAGTATCATATAGCTAGTAAGTGTCTGAGGTTAATTTGAACTCAGTAAGATGAGTCTTTGTGACTCCAAGTCTAACACATCTACTGTGGCACCACCAAGATCCATGCTAAATATGACAGAATGTTCAGGTTGTTGAGGGATTGATTCTCAAGATAACTGAAGGTAGATGATGCATAATTGGACCCTGTGTAAAGAATTCTGCCCAGAATCTAGTTCACATTCTACTTTTGCACAACTCTCATTATTAGGGAGGTTTTCCTGACATTAAATCTGAATTACATCATTGCAACTTTCACCCACTGATCTGGACTTTTGTTCCCAGGGCCAAATAATAATGATAACCCTTAAAATACTTCAAAAGAGATAAAATTCATTTCTCCTCCCCATCCACATTTTTCTCTTCTCCTGGAAAAACAAGCTTAAGTTCAAGTTTTTCACAATACTTGTTGCCCTCCTCTGCACATTCTCATGTATCCATGTTCTTAAATTGTTGGTGAGCAGATCTGAACTCACTATCCAGAATGAAATATGACAAGGCAGAGTACAAACAGACTAACACATCCCCATTCCTGTAGACAGCTTTGGTTTCTCAATGTAACCAACAGATCAAATCAGGTTTTTTTGGTTGCTATATCATAATATTGATTTAAATTCTACTTTTACAATGAATCAGAGTCAGTGATACATAATGAAAAAAATGTGAACTGGATAGTGAATAACTGTTCCCTTCCTTTCATCCTTCACTCCATAATTATTTCCAGAAGTTGCTTCCACTGCTATACAAATGGATTGTTATTTGAGTGCTCAAAAAAAGTCTCTTTTTACCTTAAAATGTCTTTCAATCCATATATTGAGAAATTATTATGTAAGGAAACATATATACATATATAGCTATATCTGGAGAATTAAGGACAAGCTGAAAAATGAATAGCATGATTGTGGGAATGGAAGTGCATATTTAAGTGATATACATTCTCAAGGCAAGTTAACAAGCACTTATAGAGTCAGACACATTGCTAAGCACTGAAAAAAAAACAGGCAGGAAGGCTCTCTTACCACAAACTCCTTCCTTCTAATGTGGAAGACATCACATGAGAGGGAACTGAAAGTTAGAAAGGACGGGGGGATGAAGGTAGAGTGGTCTGTCATTTTTTTTCCAACTCATTTTATAGATGTAGAAACTGAGGTTAAAAAGGGTTTTGACTTGTCTAGGATCTCATAGCTAGTAAGTGTCTGAGACCAGATTTGAACTCAGAAAGATGAGCCTTCTAGATTTTAAACTCAGTATTCTATCTACTGTGCTACCTAGCTGTCCTCTGTACAATTCTGAAAATTCACAATTGGTTCCAATATAATCCCTTCAGATTCCGCCGCAAAAGACAAAAACACTAATTCTGATCTCAAAGAGAACACAAACGAAGGTAACATCATTCAAATAACTATGCACATATAAGATAAATTGTGCTAACAAATTCACATATAAGATAAATTGTACCAACAAATAAAAAGTAATCTTAAAGGGAAGAGGGTAGAGAACAAGATAGCACTTCTGTCTTAAGTGTTGGTGGCATTTAATGTCAATATTGAAGGAAGAAAAAGAAGCTAGAAGTTAAAGGTGAAGCAGAAGGACATTCTAGTCAGGAGAGATAGCTTGTGTAAGTGCAAAAAGATGGGAGATGTGAGTACTCTGTGTGAGGAGCAGCAAATAGATCTAGTGTAGCTGGATTGTAGAATGAATAAAGGAGAATAAAATGGAAGATGATTAGAAAGGCAGGCAGGAAGGGGTTTTATATATATACATATACATATACATATACATATACATATACATATACATATACATATACATATACACAATATATATGTATATATATATATATATATATATTTGTGCTTCAGTAGTTAATAGGGAGTCACTGGATTATGCTGTATGGGGGAGAAACATAATCAGACATGAACTTTAGGAAGATAATTTTGGTAGGTGAATAAAGAATGTACAATGTAAAAAGGGCAACCATTATTTGCTTAGATAATGAGTTCTTGGACAATTGTGGTCAAAGGGTCAGAGGATAGAAAGTATTAAGTATGAGAGATATTAAGAAAATAAAAATGACAGATTTTAGTGACTGATTGGATTTGAGGATTGGGAAAGAGTAAGTAGAGGATGGTACTTAGGATAATTGCTAATGTGATGATGTCTTTGATAATAATAGGAAAATAATGAAGAAGGGAAAATTTTAGTAGGGAATTGATATTTTATTTTTCCAAATACATGTTATTAAAGTTTTTTCAATATTCATATGCATATGTATATTTTAAAATTCCAAAGTTTCATTCCACCCTCCCTTCCCACCCCCTCACCCCCTCCCTGCCAGCAGCAAACAGTCAGGTTAATATTGTATATACTCATTTGTATTAAACATGTTTATAGATTATTCAGTTTTGGTATGAGGAGTTATGATTAAGGGAAAGAAATACATAAGAGATATTTTTAAAGGTGAATGTAGGGGCAGCTAAGTGGTGCAGGGGATAGAACGACAAACCTGGAGTCATGAAAACTTGACACTTAATAATTACCTAGCTGTATGACCTTGGGCAAGTCACTTAACTCCATTGCCTTGCAAGAAACAAAAAAAAAAGGAAAGGAAAAAAAGTGAATGTAAAGTTCATTAGATTCTGAAGGTTTTTTTTTTTTTGGTTTGTTTTGTTTTTCTTCCTCTGAATGGGGATAGCATTGTCCTTGGTCTAATAGGGTTATTTCCTTTTTTCTGCTCTCTTTGCTAAGCATCAGAGCCTGTAATTCATTCATGCTTCTCTAGACTCTGATTTTTTATGGTTTCTTATAGAAAAAAAAAGAATTCCATAGTATTCATATGTCATAATTTGGTTAAGATTCCCCAATTGATGGGCATCCCCTCAATTTCCAATTCTTTGCCACTACAAAGAGCTGCTATTAATATTTTGGAACATGTGGAACTTATCCCATTTTTGATAATTTCTTCTGAATTTAGGCCTAGAATTGGAATTACTGGGTCAAAGGGTATGGTCTATTTTATTGCTCTTTGAGCATAATTCCATATTGGTCTCCAGATTGGTTGAATCAGTTCACAACTCCATGAGCATTGCATTAATGCCCCAGTCCTACCACAACCTCTCCAACATTGATCATTTTCCCATTTTGTCATCTTAGCCAATCTGATAGGTGTGAAGTGATACCTCAGAGTTGTTTTAATTTGCATTTCTCTAATAAATAATGATTTGGAGTATTTTTTCATATGATTTTATATATAGCTTTAATTTCTTCAATTTGATTATTTATATCCTTTGCTCATTTAACAACTTAGGAATGACTTGTAACCTTATAAATTTCATGCAGTTCTCCATATATTTTAAAAACGAGACCTTTATCAGCACTCCTAGTTGTGAAAATCATTTCCCACGTTTTTTGCTTTCCTTCTAATTTTGGCAGCATTGATTTTATTAGTGTAAAAATTTTTAATTTTTAAAAAAATCTTTTTTAGTTGTTTTGCAAGGCAAATGGGGTTAAGTGACTTGCCCAAGGCCACAGCTATTATTAAGTGTCTGAGACTGGATTTGAACCCAGGTACTCCTGACTCCAGGGCCAGTGCTCTATCCACTGCACCACCTAGCTGCCCCCCAAATTTTTTAATTTAATATAAGCAAAAATCATGGTAGGGTACTAATGAGTTCAATTTTGGATATATGTTCATTAACGTATCTATATAGTACATCCAGTTTAAGTCAAGACTGGAGATGAGCAAAGGGATTAAGATTAGATGTATAAATTTGAAAATTGCCTACAAAGAGAAGCTAATTGAATCCATGGGACCTGATGAAATTAAATAAAATTCTATAGAGCGAGAAGAGAAAAGTAATGATTAGATGCCATGATCTAAAAAAAGATTCAGAAAAACTGAGAAGAAATGATAATACATGTAGGGGGAGAATCAGGAGAGATCAGTAACTGAGAAACTAAGGAAAAAGAGAGTACCAAGGAGAAAACAATGATAGAAAGTGCCAAAGGCTATAGAAATTAAAGAATGATAAAGATTGAATAAAAGGCTTCAAGTTTTGTCAATGAATTCTTTGGTATCTTCGGTGACAACAGTTTCATTGAATGTGAAAACCAGACTACAAAGTGAAAAGAGTGAGAGGAAAGGATTTGGATGCACCTATTTTAGATAGCTTTCTCAAGAAGTTTAATAGAGTGATATGTGAAATTTTCTCATGCACCTTTTATCATTTATTATTTTAATCTTTATTATCTCAACCAGACTGATAAGAATTTCACAATTAATTTGTATTTCTCAATTGATGATTTAGAACACATTTGCAATTGGATTTTTTTGGATTTGCAGCTTGGATTTCTTTCTTGGAAAACTGTCTCTATGTTTTTCAACCATTTATTTATTAGGGAATGCCTCTTATACAAATTTGAATCAATTCTTCATAGTATTTTGAATATGAGACCTTTAGCAGAAAAAGTTTTTGCAAAAATTCTCCAACTCCTGTTCCTATTATGCTTTTTTCAATTACATTAAATTTTTTTGAGTATAACTTTTAAAGTTTTATATAATGAAAATTGTGCTTTATTTTGTGTGATCTTCACTATCACTTGTTTATTTATGAACTCTTCTGTAATTCAAAGATCCCAAAAAGTAATTTTATCCTTTCTCCTCTGATTTATTTATGGTGCAGTTTTTTTCATTGATGTCATGTATCCCTTTGGATATCTTCATGTAATGGTGAGTTGTTAAACTATTGCTAATTTCTACTTGAATGATGTCCAGTTTTCCTAGCAGATTTTTGTCAGTGAATCCTTCTTCCAATAATTGAGTCTGTCAAACTTTATACTAACATGGCTTTTTTTGCTGCTATACATTGTGTACATAATTTGTTCCACTGGTTGACTTTTCTCCTTTTTTTTAACCTGAATCAAGTCATTTTAGTGATTACTGCTTTGAAGTCAGTTTATGATATGACATGAATGGAATTTTTATTTTTTCAAAGGTGATACTTGTAAATTGTATATTGCAGATTTCTATTTCTAATCTATTTTATATTCTCTTCCATTTTTAAGTGAGTTCATTCTACTCTACTCTGGAAATGTTTGTTCATTGCATATTTATTGCTATCATATCCTCTTATACATTTACATCTTTTTTTTCCCTACAGTCTTTTTATAAATAAGGAATCATGGAGTGAGGGGCGGCTAGGTGCTGCAGTGGATAGAGCACCAGCCTTGGAGTCAGCCCTGAGTTCAAATCTGATTTCAGACACTTAATAATTACCTGGCTGTGTAGCCTTGGGCAAGCCACTTAACCCCATTTGCCTTGTAAAAACCTAAAAATAAAAAGAAGGACTAATGAAAGAAAAATATGATCAACACAAATTCACTGTCATTGAGACAGTGTGCTTCTGCATCACAGCTCTCTTTTTTTTTGTCTTTTCCAAGACCCTCATCACAAGATGTTATACCTTATCTTTAATACTTCTTTTATGATCCTTAGTTTCTTTGGAGCTTTGCTCAGATTTCAAAATGAAACCTTTTCTGTCTAACTTTTGTGCCTCTAACCCTGCCTTAAGTCCCTAGTTCTCTTCTATCCAATTACTTAGAATATTTTTTGCTTATAATTCATATTTTCTCATATATGTTTGTGTTTTTCCATCATAGAATGGAATCTCCTCATATGCAAGAATTATTTGATTGTATTTAATCTTTATACTCAACACAGTGCAAGCATATAGTAAATATTTAATTGAACTTTGATTGATTGACTGAAGGAATGCTGTAACCATGAACAAATTATTTTAAATTTCTAAACCTCAAGTAATTCTCTAAGACTAATTTATAATGTTCTAGCTATTTACACTGGTGGAGAACTACTACAATGAAAAAATCAGAGATAAATGTTTTTGTTTTATTCCTTTATATTCTTCCTTTGTAAATTCTTATGATACCTTAAGAGAGGGTCTTCTACTATTATTTCTCAAGGTACTACTTTGTGTGGATATATTCTTATTTTCTTCACATCTCAAATGTTTAAATTTTTCTTGCTAATAAACTTTTATTAAATAATTTTTGCTTCAGGTAGTCTATTTTTAATTGACCTTAGATGGTAGTCTTTTACATCATTTTATATACTCATGGCAAATGTGTTTTTCTGATTCATACCACCATCTTAGATGAGCCTGAATTTAAATCATATAAAATTTGTTCTCAGTAATCTCTCTTTTAGCATGCTGTAATACCTCAGTCCCTGAACAAAGCTGTGGATTTCAGAAAGTATCTAGGCTGATATAGAATGTTGAATTAATTCCATAAAAAGAGATGGCCTTGGACAGGATGCTATTTCTCTTAACTACTCAGACACTCTCTATCAATTGTTGCCATGGAAGCATTTAATTAATAATTTCATGTTGTACCCCAATATGATTTAGTACATTGTTAAATCTCACACTCTTGGCTCTCCCATGAATAATTAGAAACACATTCACCAAGCAGCCATGCACTTCCACAATGGCTCTTCATACTCTTAAGTAGAAGATTTGCTGAAGTGGCATAGTATAAAAGTATGCAAAACAAACCCCCAAAATTATTGCAACAATGACCTCCTGAAAGCTGGTTGTTCAACATTTATTTTAGCATGCTTTCTTTCTATTCTTGTTTTACAGTAGAGCTAGAGGGAAAAAGAAATGAAAGTAAGAAAGAATTCCATTTTTAAATGACACCATAGAATGCATCCAAATAAATAAAAATACTTAGGCAGTTTTGATATCATCTTCAACAAAATTGACCACCACATAATCTGAAATTTCTTGACAAAGGCCTAATGAGCTTTTGGGCATATTATTGGGAGGAGGGATGAAAACAATTTATTGCATTATATAAATTATTCACACATTTATAAATTTTTATTAAATGTCTACATTTTTTGCCATAGGCATAAATTATGCCATAGAACTTTGGGTAAAAAAAATAAAGACTTATTACAAACACTGGAAGAAAGGGCAGTCAAAAGCTATATAAGACATAAAACTGTATTTTAAAGGGATAATCTGCAAAACTATTTAATACCAGTTAAGAAACAGAGTGGTGGATCAGTGGAATAGGCTAGTTATACAAGACATAGTACTAAATGATTATAGAAATCCACTGTTTGATAAACCCAAAGGTTCAAAGTTTTAGGATAAGAACACACAATTTGATAAAAAAAAATCACTGCTTGGAAAACTGGAACATAGTATGACATAGATTGGGAATGGATCAATATTCTATACACTATTTCAAAATAAGACTGAAATGGTTGTATAATATAAGAATATATATATAAAGATAAGTGATATGATAAGCAAATTAGAAGAGCAAGTAATCATTTACCTGTCAGGTCTATGGAGAAGGGAAGAATTTAAGAGCAAACAAGAGAGAGAACATCATGAAATACAAAATGAATAATTCTGATTACATTAAATAAAAAGGGTTTGCACAAATAAAACCAGCATAAACCAGATTAGTAGGAAAGCAGAAAGCTGAGAATCAATTTTCATAACCAGTATTTCTGATAAAGACTTAATTTCTGAAATATGCAGAGAATTGAATCAAATCCATAAGACCACGTTATTATGCACTTGATAAATAGTCAAAGAAAATTAACAGGCTGCTGTTCTTCAGAGGAAGAAGTTAAAATTGTCTTTAGTTAGATAAAAATGCTCTAAATCCCTATTTATTTGAGAAATACAAATTAGAACAGCTCTTAGGTATAACCTTATATCTCTCAGTGGCTAATATGGCATAAAAGTAAAAGGATAAATGTTGGAGATTATGTGGAAAAATTGGAACACTAATACATTGCTGGTGGAGTTGTGAACCGATTCAAACATCTGGAAAGCAATTTTGAATTCTGTCCAAAGTACTATAAAATTCCACATACCCTTTGCACATCAATCCCACTACTTGGCCTGTATCCATTTAAATATGGTTAAACGTTCTCCAGGTGCAAAAATTCTTACAGAAGATTTTTTTTGTGGTGCTAAAAATTGGAAATTGAGTGGCTATACAATTGGGGAATGAATGAATCACTTGTAGCATATAGATACAATGGATATTGTTTTAGTGTTATAGGGGGAAAAGAGAAGAAAGTAAGAAAGAATTCTATATTTTCTATAGAATGGAACCTTATAAACACAAATATTTGAGCAGCTTTGACATCATCTTCAAATAAGAGGTAGATTTCAAGAAAACCTGGAAATTCTTACATAAAGTGATGTTGAATGAAGTAAGCAGAACCAGGAGAACCTTGTCCATAGTAACAGGAACTTTGTATGACTATCAACTTTGAGAGACCTGGCTCATCTCAACAGTACAATAATTCAAGACAATTACAAAAGCCTCATGATGGAAATTTCCACGTAATCTGAAAGTGGATCCGATCATACTATTTTTCACTTTTGTTGTTGTTTTTTGTTGCTCCTTTCTCATGGTTTTTCCCTTTTGTTCTAATTTTTCTTTCACCATATGACTAATGTGGAAATATGTGTAACAATTACTCATGTGTAACAGATTGTTTGCTTTTTTGGGAGTAGAGAGAAAAGTATGAAACTATCTTTATATATAATTAAAAAAATAAAATACTACTACTAAAAAAGAAAAGACAAGCAAAATAGAACATGCATACACATATAAAAATACATAATTGAAATTGCAATACTGAACAAATAACTGAACACATAGTAGAACTGATGCTCACTTTTACTTGACTGACCCCAAAGCTCATAATCTTGAGTTTTTGAAAATTTTATCAGAAGGTGGGAAGTGAAAGACATTTATTGCATGATTAATTCACAAGTATGGATCAGCTGAGGGACACAGTAAATAGAACACCAAATTTGGAGTCAGGAGGACCTGACTTCAAACCCAGCCTCAGACACTTAATGCTTACATAGCTGATGACCTTGGACAAACAACTTAACCCCACTGTCTTGCAAAAACCAAAGCAAAAACAGATTCACAATTAGATATCTTAGAAGATGGTGGCATGCATTCCCAAATTGACAAATGGTTAAAGGATATGCAAAGGCAATTTATAGATGAGGAGGTCAAAGCAATCCATAGTCATATGAAAAATTTTTTCTAAATCTTTACTTATTAGAGAAATGCAAAATAAGGTTCTCTGAGGTACCACCTCACACCTCTCAGAGTGGCCAATATGACCAGAAAGGACAATGATCACTGTTGGAAGGTTTGTTTGGGGGAAATCTGGGACACTAATACATTGTTGGTGGAGCTGTGAATTCATCCAACATTTCTGGGAAGCAATTTGGAACTACATCCAAAGGGCAGCAAAAATGTGCATACCCTTTGATCCAGCAAGACCATTACTGGGTCTATACCTTGAAGAGATGGTGAAAAAGGATAAAAGCACATCACTTGTACAAAAATATTCGTAGCAGCCCTGTTTTGTGGTGGCAAAGAATTGGAAATCTAGTAAATGTCCTTTAATTGGGGAATAGCTTAGCAAACTGTGGTATATGTATGTCATGGAACACTATTGTTCTTTTAGAAACCAGGAGGGATAGGAATTCAGTGAAGCTTGGAGAGATTTGCATGATCTGATGCTGAGTACAGATGAGCAGAACCAGAAAAAAATTGTACACCCTAAGAGCAACATAGGGGTGATGATCAACTTTGATGAACTTGCTCATTCCATCAGTGCAATAATCAGGGATAATTTGGGGTTGTCTGCAATGGAGAATACCATCTGTATCTGGAGAAAGAACTGTGGATTTTGAACAAAGACCAATGACTATTACCTTTAATTTAGGAAAAAAAACCTGATATTTTATTGTCTGATCTTGCTATCTCTTATACTTTATGTTTCTTCCTTAAGGATATGATTTCTCTTTCATTGCATTCAATTTGGATCAGTATATACCATTAGCAATGTAAAGACTGGCAAATTGTCTTCTGTGGGGTTGGGGGGAGGGAAGTAAGATTAGGGGAAAAACTGTAAAACTCAAAATGAACAAAATCTTTATAATACAAAAAAAAAAGATTATGGCATGAGAACAACAGGCTTCCCCAGGAACTCTGTCCAAAATATTTCAAAAATCTTAAAATTATGACTCTAACTAAATTTTTGAGAGACAAAAACCACAGAAAGATCCATTGAGGCAATTCTCCAACCCAAGGTAACTTTGAAGATCATGGGAAGACTCTGTTTCATGGAGTTGGAGTGGGCAGCAGTGCAGCCAGGGCCAGAGTGAAGGAGATCCATCTTTCTGGAAACATCCTGAGGGGGTGTCAGGGTCCCTGGGAGCACAGACTCTTGGCAGCAAAAGCAGGTTCCTGACCTGCCAACCCAGGGAACACCAAGCACAACTTGGAAGATCAGCCAGGAAACCACTGCTAGAGTAAGCACAAAGCCGAGGCCAAATTGGACCTTGGCCCAGACCAGATCCCAGGAAATGGAAGCAGGCCCATAGAACCTCCCAGCAGGGAGCTGCCCAGCAGCTGCTCCCAGAGCACTAGCCCACAGAAGGTAAGGGGGTCATCTCTCCTCTGTCCTTGGGAAGAACTCTGGTGCTTTGTCAATATGCAGACCAAGGTCCCAGTCTGGGCTCCCATACTACCAGAGTAGAGTAGGGAGACTCCTTGCACTCCAGGGCAGAGGGGTGTGCTTGTGGTCATCTACAGACCAAAGCACAGGCCAGGTGAGCAGTCAGAGCCTGTCATTAGACCTTGAAGGAACTGAGGTCCTTGCAAGGGTATCACAATAATACTCAAAAGTTTGAGAAGCACCTCAAAATCAGATCACCAGCTGGGGAAATGAGTAAACAGAAGAAAAGGAACCTGACCATGGACGATTACTTTGGTTCCATGGAAGATCAAAACACACACTCAAAAAATGACAAAGTCCAAGCTTCTGTATCGAAAGCCTCCAAGAAAAATAGGAGTTGGGCTCAGGTTATGATGAGCTCAGAAAAGATTTTTGAAAATCAAGTAAGGGAGGCAGAGGAAAAATTGGGAAGAGAAATGAGAGAGATGAAAGAAAAATATAAAAACTAATCCAGCAGCTTGGTCAAGGAGATCTAAAAAAGATGCTGAAGAAAATAACATATTAAAAACCAGTTTAGGTCAAATGGAAAAAGCAGTACCAAGAGTTAATGAGATGAAAAATGTCTTAAAAAGCAGAATCGGCAAGATAGAAAAAGAAGATAAAAAAGTTCACGAAGAAAACAACTCTTTCAAATGTAGAATAAAGCTAAAGGAAGCTGCTAATTACTTTGTGAGGAATCAAGGCCATAATAATTCAACTCCCAAAGAATGAAAAACTAGAAGAAAATGTGAAATACTTCATTGAAAAAAAAAAAACTGATCTGGAAAACAGATCCAGAAGAGATAACTTAAAAATTATTGGACTACCTGAAAGTCATGATCAGGAAAAGAGATTTGACTTAATTTTTAAAGAATTTCTACACAAAAATTGCCCTGATATCCTAGAAGAAGTCAGAAAAACAGAAATTGAGAGAATCCATTTATCTCCTCTTGAAAGAGAACCAAAAAAATAACCCAAAGGAATATTATAGCCAAATTCCAGAACTTCCAAGTCGAAGAGAAAATATAAGCAGTCAGAAAGAAACAATTTAAATATCATGGTGCTACAGTCAGGATTACATAGGACTTAGTAGCATCCACATTAAGGGCTCATATAATATTCCAGAAGACAAAAGAGCTTGGAATGCAACTGAGAAAAAACTACCTAGCAAAATTGAACATTCTCTTCCAGGGGGAAAGATGGATTGTCAATGAAATAGGGGAATTTCATATGTTCCTGTGAAACTGCCAAAGCTGAACAGAAAGTTTGATCATCAAGTACAGGACTCAGATGAAATGTAGAGAGGGTGATGAGAAGGGTAAATTATGAGGGATTTAATGATGATGAAATGTGCGTATTCCTTCATGGGACGAAGATGCTGATAATATTCATATGAACCTTCCTGTTTAATAGAGCAGTTAGAAGGAGCATGTATAGACAAGGCACAGGAGAGAGCTGAATGTGAAAGTTTAATATTTTGTAAAAATGGAGTCAATGGGTGAAAAGGAAATGTACTGGGAGAAAGGGAAAGGAGAGATAGAATAAGCTAAGATAGTTCATGTAAAAGAGTCAAGAAATAGCTTTTACAATGATTTTGAAGGGAGGAAGGTGAGGGGGGAATGTGGGAGACTTTGGAAAAGGCTCAGAGAGGATATAGAAATAGGGTATAGAAATCTAGAATAAAAAGAGAGAAAGGAGATAGGCGAAAAGGAATGGGGAGGGGAGGGAGGATGTAAGTGATAAAGGAGAGGGTAGATCATGGAAGAGGATAATCAATTATAATACATTTTGTTTTTTACTTTTGCACAGTGGTGGGATTGGGTGAACTGTCCAGGACTATGGAACTGGGTGATTGCTGGTCTCTGGGGTAGCATGTAAGCTTGGTGCTTCCTGGCCTCAGTCCTGGTGTTTTTTATACTGAGCCACTCAGCTGCCCCACAGCACACTTTTGAAGAAGGACAGAGTGAAAGGAGAGAGAAAAATACAATAAATGGTAATGGGGAAGAATTGGATAGAGGGAATTATAATCAGCAACAGCACTTGTGGAAAAATATGGAAGTAACCTCTCTGATGGACTTATGAAAAAGAATGTGATTCATCCAAGAGACAGAGCTGATGGTTTCTGAACAGAGACTAAAGCACATTTTTTCTCTTTCTTTTACTTTATTTCTCATGAGATTTTTTATTTTGTTGAGAGAGGGGTTATTAGGTTTAGTCTTACAACAAGGCTATTTTAGTAATTTGTAAATAAATAAGAATGTAAATTAAGAAAAAATTAGATTTCTTACACATGCAATATCCCATGTCCTCTTCCTGGACAGCTCAGTCATTTTTAGACCCATGTTCTCATTTAGAATGACAAGATTAAGGAAATTCCACAATGAATTATACATGTCAGAAGGGTAGAAAGAAATATGCACACAGACAGACACAAAAACATATATACACACAAAAAATATGCAAATAAATTTCTAGTGTTGAAAATGAACACATGAATATCTCTGGTAATGTTCTGAGCCAGGATTTTCCTCAAAATGGCTCAAATCTGATAATGTCCCTTTATCATTGCAAGAGATGACAAGAAATGAACTGTGTTCATATGCCTCACATATGTCATTATTCAAATCTTGTACCTGTACAAGATGAAAACATTTATCCTCAAACTCATTCAATGAAACTACTGAAGTTGGAGGTGGTAGAGACTGGAAAAAAAATCTTTCTTTTCAGCATCATTTGGGGCATCATGCTTTTTATTTTTAATAAGAGAAGATTAAGGAGGCTTCTGGGATGGAGACAAGATGGCAGAATAAAGCTAGTATGTTCCTGGAGCTTTTCCTTATACAATGCTAAATGAAGCCTCTACACAGACATTAAAACTACAGATCCCACCAAAAAAAATCAAAACAAGTTTTCAGTTGTAGATATCATAGAGGATTTTCAATGAAGGTCTGTCTCTTTTGCCAGGAAAGGGGAAGTAAAACCCAGCAAGGTGGGGGGGGGGGAGCATGAAAGGCAGTGGGAGGTTTTTAGCCACAGTGCAATCCAGGTTTTGGACAGTTTGACACCAGCATAGGTCCTGACAGCATATAACAAGAAAGCAGAGAGGGTCCCAACCCCAAACAAAGTCTGAGCCCTCAGACCACTAGAGCAAAAGGCAAGACTGGGTTGGGAACAAATCATTGCATAGGCAGAATCTATACATAAAGAAGGAATCAAACTTCTGCAAAGGTAGTGCCACTGTTTCATCGGTAACATCTTGGTCAATGATAAACCAGGGATCAAACCCCAATCCCAGCATGAAAAACTTGGGTCTATATTCTCTATATCCCAGAAATAGAGTGCAAACAAAAGGAGCAAAAAATTAAAAGAGGACTAACCACAGAAAGCTACTATGCAGATAAAGATGATAGCAGTGCCACCTCAGAAGAAAGAAGTAGTGAAAAATTACATACATGGAAAGTCTCAAATGAGTCTATGAATTGGACTCAAATCCAAAAATTCATAGAAGAACATAAGAAACAATTTAAAAACCAAAGAAGAGAATAAGAAGGAAAATGGAGAAAAGAAATGAAGTCATGCAGGGAAAATAGGAAAAACTGACTAAACAAACCAGCTCCTTTAAAAGTAAATATAATCAACCTGAAAAAGAATAGAACTCTTCAAAAAACAAAATCAACCAACTGGAAAAAGAATGCAACTCATTTAAAACTCAAATTAACAACTGTAAAAGGAATGCAATTCAACTAAAAACTGAAATTACCCAAATGGAAAAGGAATGTAACTCAGCAAAAACTAAAATTAACCAACTGGAAAAGAAAACACAAAAGCTAACTGAAAAAAATAAACCCTAAAAATTAGAATTGAACAAATAAGAAACCAATGAATCTAGTAGAATGAAAGATTTCACTAAATAAAGTAAAAAGGCTCAAGAAAGTGAAGAAAACATAAAATATAATTTATGAATTATGAAACTGCCAAAAGCCTAGATTAAAAACAAAAGAGCCTGGGGGGTGGAGCCAAGATGGCAACAAGAAGGGATCCAGTTTTAGGAGTTCTCTGATAAAACTCATAAGCTAAGGACTCTATCTAAACTTTCGAGAGACAGAACCCACAAAGGGACTGAGTGAGGCAGTTCTCCTACTCAAGGTAACCTGGAAAAGATCAGAAAGGCTCTGCTCCCTGGGGTAGGTGGGGTGGCCAGCCAGAGGGGTGGTCCGCCAGAGCAAAAGAACTTCAGCCTCCTGGAGGCAGCCCCAGGGAGCTGGGAGCCAAGGCTTACAGCAGTGGGGGAGTCGCCTGAGCTGCACCCAAGGGAACACCGGGCACAAAGTGGGGGAACAGCGGGGGACCTCTGCCAGAGCAAGCATATGGAGCCCAGCCCTCAGGGCAGACAGCCAGCAGCTTGGTCTTTTGCCCAGACCATGAAACAGAAGCAGGCAAAGCCCTTAAGCAGGAGCTGAGGGAGGGGAAGTGAAGAGAGACTGCCAAGTTCTGTCCTCTGCCCCTGGAAGAGGACTCTGGGGCTCTGACCACATTCAGATCCTGATCCCAGTCTAGGACCCCACATAGAACAACAGGGACCCCCACCTCAGTCCCGTGGCAGAGGGGGGCATTTGTGGTCATTCACAGACCAGGAGGGAGGACAGAGCCTCACACACTGAGAACCTTGTGGGAATGTCCCAAAAGCTCAGGAAGCACCCAAAACCAGGCCCAGGCTGGGAAAATGAGCAAGCAGAGAAACAAAAGGAAGACTATTGAGAAATATTTTGCAAATGAGCCCAAGAAGGATCAAAATACTCAGTCTGAAGATGAGGAAGCACAAGCTCCTGCATCTAAAGACTCCAAGAAAAACAGAAATTGGGCTCAGGCTATGATAGAGCTCAAAAAAGACTTTTAAAAATCAAATGAGGGAGTTGGAAGAAAAACTGGGAAAAGAAAGGAGAGAGATGCAGAAAAACATGAAAATGAAGTCAGCAGCTTAGTCAAGGAAATCCAAAAAAATGCTGAAGAAAATAGCATGCTAAAAACCAGCTTAGGTCAAATGGATAAAACAGTTCAAAAAGTTATTGAGGAGAAGAATGCTTTAAAAAGCAAAATTGACCAGATGGAAAAAGAGATAAGAAAACTCTCTGAGGAGAACAAATTCTTCAAAGAATAGAATTCAGGGAGATTGATGAATTTACCAGAAATCAGGAATCAATACTTCAAAACCCAAAAAATGAAAAATTAGAAGAAAATGTGAAATATCTCATTGAAAAAACAACTGATATGGAAAACAGACTTAGGAAAGATAATTTAAAAATTATTGGAATACCTGAAAGTCGTGACCAGGAAAAGAGCCTTGACATCATTTTCAAAGAATTACTACAGGAAAATTGCCCTGATATTCTAGAAATAGAGGGCAAAATAGAAATGGAGAAAATCCACTGATACCCCCCACCCAAGAAAGAGATCCCAAAAAAACCAACCCCTAGGAATATTATAGCCAAGTTCCAGAACTCCGAAGTCAAAGAGAAAATATTACAAGCAGCCAGAAGGGCACAGTTCAAATATCGTGGAGCTGCAGCCAGGATCACACAGGACTTAGCAGCAACTACATTGGAAGTTTGTAGGGCTTGGAATACAATATACCAGAAGGCAAAAGAGCTTAAAATGCAGCCAAGAATGAACTACCCAGCAAGGCTGAATGTCCTCTTCCAGGGAAAAAGATGGACTTTCAATGAACCAGGGGAATTTCAAATGTTCCTTTTGGAATGGCCAGAGCTGAACAGAAAGTTTGATCTTCAGATACAGGACTCAGGTGAAGCATAGAGATTGGAGAAGGGGAAAATATGAGGGACTTGATGGTGAACTGCATGTATTCCTGCATAGAGAAAATGACACTGATAATACTCATATGAACCTTCTCAGTTAATAGAGGAAGTAGAGGGAGCTTTTATAGTTGAAGCACAGGAGAAAGCTGAATTCGAAGATAAAATATGGTGTACAAATGGAGTCAATAGAAAAAAAGGGAAATGGAATGGTAGAAAAAGGGGAGGGGGGATAGTCCAAGATATTTCACATAATAAGATTTTTTTATTACAATGAGCTATTGCAATGATATGGAAGAGGAGAGGCAAGGGGGAATGAGGGAACCTTTGCTCTCATCAGAGATGGCTAGGAGAGGAAACAGCAAATATACTCAATGGGGGTAAAGACATGTGGAGTAAGAAGGAGGGGGGGAGCAGGGGGAAGGGGTGGGGATGTGAATAAAGGAGGTGAGGTTGGACCATGGGGGGAGAGTGGTCAGATATAAAACATTTTCTTTTTTACTTCTTGCAAGGGCCTGGGATTGGAAGGCCTGCCCTGGATCATAGGGCCAGGTGGATTCTGGACCTAAGGGGTGGTATGGGGGCTCAGGGCTTCTTGGCCCCAGGACCAGGGATCTGTCTGCTGTGCCACTCAGCTACCCTACAGCAGAGTAAGAGTGAAAGGAGAGAGAAAATAGAGTACATGGTAGTGGAGAAATAAGAAAGGAGGGAGTTGCAATCAGCAATGGCAATGCTGGAAAAATGTGGAAGTAACTTTTGTGATGGACTTATCATAAAGAATGAGATCCACCCATGACAGAGTTGTTGGTGTTGGAACAAAGACTCAAGCACATTTTTTGTTATTATTATTTGGGGGAGGGTGCAGGGCAAGTGGGGCTGGATGGCCTGCCTGGGGCCACATAGCAGGGTGATCTTTGGGTGTCTGGGGCCGGATTTGGACCCAGGTGCTCCTGGCTCAAGGGCCAATGCTCTGTCTGCCACCCAGCCACCCCTACTATTATTACTATTTTATTTTATTTTGGGTCTTTTTTTTTCTTCTTTTTGGTTTTTGCAAGGCAGTGGGGATCAGGTAGCTTGCATGTCACACGGCTGGATGATTGTTGGGTTTACGAGGCTGGATATGGACTCCAGTGCTCGTGGCTCCAGGGCTGGTGCTTCGTCCATTGCGCCACCTGGCCATACCTACAATTATGACTATTATTTTTTTTATTTTAATTTTTTTCTCTCCCCTTTACTTTGTTCACCCAAGCAAGTGTATCTATATTCAAGGGGGAAGAGGGGTATTTTGTTTACTTGTAAACAAGAATATTTTATTAATGTAAAAAAACATTTGTACAAAATGAGAATAAAAAAATAAATTAAAAAAAACATCCCAGCACTATTGCTGGATGTTTTAAACATACCTGTAGTACAGAAATTACAATTTAGATTTTTAACATTTTTATTTTTTATTTTAATGTAATTTTATTTTTTCCTTTAAAGAATTTAATCTGAAAATGAATTTAAATCAATATTATACTTTTTGTAAAAGAATTATAGTTTATTGGTTTTTTAACATTTTAATTTGTACTTGTTGAATTTTTATAATATTGATATATAATTTTTGTCCTTTTTATGTTTTGTATCATTTCATGTTATTTATTTTTTCTTTTTTTACTAAAATTATCAGAAAGATTTTTGTTTTTTAATTTTATTTTCAAATTACATGCAAAGGTAGTTTTCAGCATTCATGCCTTTGCTAACTTTTGAGTTCCATCCATGTTTTTCTGCTACCTTTCCTTCCTTTTCTTCTCCCTATGGGAGAAAAGAATCTGATATAGGTTGTGCATAAACTAAAGTTCAATGTAATTGTGAAAAAGGAATTAGAACTAAGGGGGGAAAACATGAGAAAGAAAGAACACAAAAGAAGTTTTAAAAAGTGAACATAATATGCTTAGAGAAACCATATCCATCATAGCTGATCATCTCACAATATTGCTATTAATGTGTACAATGTTCTTCTGACTGCTCATTTCATTCAGCATCAGTTCCTGCAATCTTTCCAGTTTATTCTAAAATCCAGTCACTCATGATTTCTCACAGTACAATAGTACCCCATAACATTCATATTACCTAACTTGTTCATCCATTCCCCAATTGATGAGCATCCCCATAATTTACAATTCAATACAAAAAGGGGTACTATAAATATTTTTGTATTTGAGGGTCTCTTCCTTTACTTAATGATCTCTTTTGGATACAGACATAGTAGTGATATTGTTGAATCAAAGGATATGCAGAGCTTTATTGTCCTTTGGATATTCTTCCAAATTACTCTCTAGAATGGTTAGATTAGTTCACAATTCCACTAACTGCATTAGTGTCCCAAAGTCTCCAACACTGATCATTTTCTTTTAATGTCATTGTAGTTGATCTGATAGATGTGAGAGGGTACCTCAGAATTGTTTTAATTCGCATTTCTCTAATCAATAATGATTTACAGCATTTTTTCATATGACTACAGATAACTTTTAATTTCTTCTTCTGAAAACTGCATGTTCATATCCTTTGACTATTTTTCAATTAAAGAATGTTTTATATTCTTATAGATTTGACTTAGTTCTCTGTATATTTTAGAAATGAGTCCATCAGAAATACCAACTGTAAAAATGTTTCCTTGTTTACTGTATTCTTTCTAGTCTTGTCTGCATTAATTTTGTTTGTGCAAAATGTTTTTAATTTAATGTAGTCAAAATTTTCATTTTACAATTTATAATGTTCACTGTCCCTTGCTTGGTCACAAACTCTTCCCTTCTCCATGAATCTGATAGATAAATTATTCCTTCTTTGCCTAACTAGCTGATGGTATTACCCTTTATATCTAAATCTTGTACCCATTTTGACCTTATCTTGGTATGGGGTGTGAGATATTGGTCTATACCTAGTTTTTGCCATACCATTTTCCAGTTTTCCAAGTAGTTTTTGTCAAACAGTTAGTCTTTGGATTTATGAAACAGGAGATTACTATAGTTATTTAAGTTTCTTTTGTACACTGATCAACTTCTCTATTTCAAAACCAGTATCAGACAGTTTTGATTATTGTTGTCTCATAATATAATTTTAGATCTGTTATAGTTAGGCTATCTTGTTTTGCATTTTGTCCATTAATTCTTGATATATTTTACCTTTTTTCCTCCAGATGAATTTTGTTCCTATTTTTCAACTCTCTGTAAAATAGTTTTTTGATATTTTGATTGGTGTGGCATTGAGTGAGTAATTTAATTTAGGTAGAATTATCATTTTTTATATTAGCTTGGTCTACCTATGAACAATTCATGTTTTTCTAATTGTTTAGAACTGACTTTGTGTGAAAAGTAATTTAAATAGAATTTTTCTTTCTATCTCTTTCTATTGGGTTTTGTTTGCAATCATATATAGAAATGCTGCTGTTTTATGGCAGTTTATTTTATATTTTGTTACTTTGCTAAAGTTGTTAATTGTTTCAAGTAGGGTTTTTAAGATGATTTTCTAGGATTCTCTAAGTATGCCATCCTATCTGTAAAGAGTGAGAAATTTGCTTCCTCATTGCCTATTCCAATTCTTTCAGTTTCTTTTTCTTCTCTTACTGCTAAAGTTAACATTTCTAGTACAATATTGAATTACAGTGGTGATACTACCAGTTTCATTTCAACCCTGATCTTATTGGGACTGCTTCTAATTCAGACCCATTACATGAGATTTTTATTTCAAATGCTGTTTCTAGTTTTGTATCTCATTTATTTTAAATATAGTTTCTTTTTTTACTTCTCTAACCTGTCTTTGCTGTGCTTAATATAATGTACTCTTCCGTTGTACTTATATTTGCTAGTTGATAGTGCTGACATAGTTGCTCAACTATCTGGACTTGTATGACTATAACATGACAGATCCTTCTATTTTTCTCTATCTCCTGTTCCGTCCGCCTTATGGTCATTGTTTCCATTAGTGAAACATGAATAACAACAATCATTCTATCACCTCTTGATATTTCAAGGAATTTTACTGCTATTAATTTTGTTGTTCCTCATATTTGCCTTGCTATTACTTGTTATATACCAAATGCCTAACTTATATCTTTATAATTTAAAATCAATAAATTCCCCCTTTGGTGACTGGTCCAATATTGGTTTTATGAATCAATATTGTGAAATTATAAGATGCACTTGAAAAATAATATTATTTTAAAGATATTAACATTAATCATCAGTTACTGAATATAGAATAGGTACTAGGTATTTTACTTGCAATATTATAAATTGTAAAAGACAGTGTAAAAGAATTTAGAGATAATAGAATAGGGACATTATAAATATTTACCAAGAATATGATCTATTAATTTTCAAACCTTACTACTCAAAAATACATGAGAAACTTTAGATTTGAGGAAAATAGCTGAAAATTGACTTGCAATCCTCACTCACAAATGTATTATCACTTTCAACAAAGGTATTGAGAGAAGCCAAGCACTGTTTTAAACTCTCTTGGTTTTTCCTCAGGACTGACACACAAAAAAAGACTCTTAACAGATTCTGGAATCACAGAACCCATAAAAGAACAAGATGGAATATCTTCCAGTAAGGTTTGTCATGGGGGAATTTGGGACATGCCTAGGCAGAGAACAGAGACCTAATATACCAGCAGCAGGGTGAAGTGATGGTGGGAGAGGAAGTCTTTATGGTGTGTGTGGTACATGGACTAGGAGAACTCTAGGGCAGCTGCACAGGACATTTATTCAGTTGGGTGACTGACATGAATTGACTGAACCTCAAGCCCCTGGTGTTTCAAGGGGAGCAGTATTCCTTTGAGAAGACCACCAATCCTCAGTTCATAGGCATAGAAACAGTTCAGGTGTTCCCACCTTTCTCAAAGGCCTAGGTATGGATGTTGGACTTATCTAGTGCTGGTTATACAGAGAGAGCCTCTGGGATTTCCAACCCTGTTGGTGTAGCCTGCCAATGGGGTTGTGTGGAAGACAGCCCAGATACAGCTCCAAGCATAGAGAGTGGGTCACTGATATTGCCAACACAAACAATCCCGAGAAAATTTCTACCATTCCTTAATGGCTGGTCCATTAAGTCCTAAATCCAATAAGCAAAGCCTCTAGGGTTCTCAATACCACAGTTCTGTGAACACCCCTCCCCAACACAAGACCTTAGGGAAAGATAACAAGCCCCCAAAATGAAGAAAGATCAGTGAAAAGCATGAATGTTGCCCTGGAGATAAGGATACTAGCTCAGAAAAGAAAGTCAAAAGGAACATTTTATGTGAAGTTTCAGAGGAAAATACAAATTGGTCTGCAGTCCAGAAAGACTATTTAGAGCTCAGAAAGGAGTTTAAAAACCAAATAGAAATATAGATCTCACAAGAAAAAAAGAAGATCCACAGATGTTTTCAGTGGCAGACATTGTGGAGAATCTTCAGTGAATGTCTAGTGAGGGGAAAAGTAAAGCCCAGAAGGTGGGAGAGCAGGAAAGCCAGTGGGAGGTTTTAGCCATAGTATAATCCAGGTCCCAACAGCTTCACAAAAGCAGAGGTTCTAGGTAGCTAGGTAGCAAACCTGCAAAGTCTGAAGCCTAGGAAGACAAGGTAAAAGACGGGACTGGGTTGGGAACAAACCACTGCTTTCAGAACTTGGAAGCAAAGGAAGAAATAAACCTCTTCAAAGATGAGGCCAGGACTGCAAAGGCAACATCTTGACCAAGGACAAATCAGGGATCAGACCCCAGACTCAGGAAAATAAAATAAAATAAAATAAAAGCTTGGATATGTACTCTCTGTACTACAGGAACAGAGCTAAAACATCAAAGATTAGCAAAAAAGTTAAGAGTACTCACTATAGAAAATTACTTTGCAGATAAAGATGATAACAATACCATGTTGGAAGAAAAAACCAGTGCAAAATCATTCACAGGGGAAGTCTCCAAAAGGATGGAGCAAAATATACTATGCTTCAGATGAATTAAAAAATCAGAGATAGCCATCGTGATCTCAGATAAAGCAAAAGCAAAAATAGATCTCTTTAAAAGGGATAAGGAGGGAAACTACATTTTGAAAAGCACCTTAGATAATGAAACTACATCATTATTAAACATGAATGCACCTAGTGATATAGCATATGAATTCCTAGAGGAAAAGATGAGTGGATTACAAGGAGACATGGACAGCAAAGCTTTAATAATGAGGTACTTCTACCTCCTCTCAGGACTAGAGAAATCAAACCACAAAAATAAATAAGAAGGAAATTAAGAAGGTGAATGAAATATTAGAAAACTTAAGTATGATAGACCTCTGGGAAAAACTTAATGGTGACAGGAAAGAATATACCTTTTTCTCAGTAATACATGGCACCTATACCAAAATTGACTATGTACTAAGGCATAAAAACCTCTAAATCAAATGCAGAAAGACAGAAATAATAAATGCATGCTTTTCAGACCATGATGCAATAAAAATTACATATAATAAAGAGTTATGGAAAGAGAAACTAAAAATAATTGGAAGTTAAATAGCAATTTTAAATGAGTGGATAAAAAACAAATCATAAAAATAATCAATAATTATATCCAAGAAAATGATAATGATGAGACTTCATGCCAAAATTTATCAGATGCAGCCAAGGCAAGTTTGAGGGGAAACATTATATCTCTAAATTCTTATATAAATAAAATAGAAAAAGAGGAGATCAATAAATTGGGTATGCAACTAAAAAGCTAGAAAAAAGAACAAATTAAAGATTCCTAATTAAATACCAAATTAGAAATTATGAAAATCAAGGATGAGTTTAATAAAATTGAAAGTAAGAAAACCATTGATCTAATAATAAATCTAAGAGTTGGTTTTATGAAAAACTCAATAAAATAGATAAACCTTTGGTAAATCTGTTTTTAAAAAACGAAAAGGGTGAACTAACCACCAATGAGGAGGAAATTAAAGAGATAATTCATAGCTCTTATGTCCAACTGTATGCCAATAAATTTGATAACTTGAATGAAATGGATTAATATTTACAAATATACAAACTATCCAGAATAATAGAAGAGGAAATAAATTATTTAAATAATCTAATTTCAGAAAAAAAGAAATTTAAGAAACCATCAATACTCCCTAAGAAATAGTTTTGTAAAATAGATTTACAAGAGAACTCTATGAAACATTTAAGGAACAGTTTATTCCTATTCTAAATAAACTAAAAAACAGGAGGAGTTCTAACAAATTCCTTTTATCACACAAATATGGTGCTGATACCTAAACCAGGAAGAACCAAAACAAAGAAAATAATAGACCAATGTCCCTAATGAACATTGATGCCAAAATCTTAAATAAAAATTTTAGCAATGAAATTACCTGGAAAATACACCATGATCAGGTAGAATTTTTCAGGTAGAATAATCAGGGATGGCAAAATATTAGGAAAACACTCAAAATAAATGAACGTATCAATAGCAAAACCAACAGAAATCATATGATTATCTCAATAGATACTGAAAAAGCCTTTGATAAAATACAAAATTCATTCTTATTTAAAAACTAGAAAGTTTAGGAACAAATGGAATTTTACTTAAAATAAGTAGTTTTGTCTAAAATCATCAACAAATATTATATGTAATAGGGATAAACTATGTGCATTTCCAATAAGACCAAGGTTGAAATAAGGAGGCCAATTTTTACCATCATTTTCAATATAGTCTCAGAAATGTTAGCTCTAGTGATAGAAGAAGAAAATCAAAGGAATCAGAATTGGCACTGAGGAAGCAAAGCTTTCATTCTTTACAGATAATATGATGATATACTTAGAGAACGAGAATAAATCATCTAAAAAATCTTTGAAACAACTAATATATTTAGCAAAGTATGATAAAAACAAACCCATATAAATCATCAACATTTCTACATATGGACAACAAAGCCCCAAAGCAGAGATAGAAAGAGAAATTCCATTTAAAGTAACTGTAGACATCATTAAATACTTGGGATTCTACCTCCCAAGACAAACTCAAAAACTATATGAATACAATTATAAAGCATTTTCACCTAAATAAAGTCAGATTTAAATAATTTGGAAAATATTCATTGTTCATGATTAGGTAGATTTAATAGAAGAACAATGACAATTCTACCCAAATCGAATTACTTACTTATTCAGTGCCAAACCAATAAAATTACCAAATAATTATTTTACAGAGCTAGAAAAAATTGTAACAAAATTCATCTATAACAACAAATGGTCAAGAATAACAAGGGATTTGATGAAGAAAAATTTAAAGGAAGGGGACCTAGTTGTACCAGTTTTAAAACTTTACTATAAAGTGGCAGTCATCAAAACTACCTGGTACTGGTTAAGAAATAGAGTAATAGATCAGTGGATTAGAATAGGTTCAAAATAAATAGTAGTAAATGACTATAGTAATCTACTGTTTCACAAAGCCAAAGACATTAGCCCCAGGATAGGAAGCCACTCTTTAGCAAAAATTGTTGGGAAAACTGGAAAATAGTATGGGAAACTAGCCAAAACCCCACAACTCACACCCTGTAACAAAATAAAGTCAAAATGGGCACAGGATTTACACATAAAGGGCTACACCATAGATAAAGTAATAGAACAAGAAATTATCTATCAGATCTATGGAAAGGGGACAAATTTGTGACCAGACAAAAATAGAGTACATTATAAATTATGATTTATATATGATATAGTATTATTTACTAATAAATTAGTATAGTATTATATATAAAAAGTTTTTTTCACTAATAAAATCAATACTTCCAAAATTAGAAGGAAAGTAGAAAATTGGGAAACATTATTCACAGCTAGGAGTTTTAATAAAGGTCTCATTTCTAAAATATATAGAGAGAACTGCATCAAATTTATAAGGTTACAAATCATTTTGAAATTAATATGTGGTCGAAGGATATCAATATATGGTCAAAGTTTTCAAATTAAGCTATATATAATCATATGAAAAAGTGATCCAAATCCTTATTGTTTAGAGAAATGCTAATTAAAACAACTTTGAGGTACCAACTCACACCTATCAGATAGGCCAAGATGAGAAAAAGGGGAAATGATCAATGTTGGAGAGGTTGTGGGAGAATTGGGAGATTAATGTATTGCTGGTTGAGTTGTGAATTTATCGAACCATTCTGGAGAACAATATGAAACTAAACCCAGAGAGCAACAAAAATGTTCATTCCCTTTGACCTAGCAATTCCAATTTTATGTCTATTTCCTTTAAAAAATAGGAAAAGTCCCACATGTTCCAAATTATTCATAGCAGCTCTATTTGTAGTGGCAAAGAAATGGATATTGAGGGGTGCCCATCAATTGGGGAATGGCTAAACAAGTTATGGTACATGAATATTATGGAATATTATTGTTCTATAAGAAACCATAAATGGCTAGAGTCTAGAGAAGCTTGGAATGGCTTATGGAATCTGATGCTGAGAAAAGGGGGTAGAACCAAGAGAGCAATGTAAACATTGACAACAACATTGTGAGATCATCAACTGTGACAGAAGCAGCTCCTCTCAGCAGTTCAAAGAGCTGGGACAAACATATTAGACCTGCTATGGACAATGCTATCCCCATCAGGAGGTAAAGCAAAACAAATCATAACCAAAAAACAAAACAAAAGAAACTCTTCAGAATCTGATGAACACTTTATAAAACTTATCTCTTTCCCTTAATCCTAATTCCTCATACTGAAAATGACTAATCTGTAAACATGCTTATCAAAAATATGTATATACAATACTAACCTAACTGTTTGTCAATGGGGGAGGTGGGTAGAAAGGCAAGGTGGAAGGAAACTTTGTAGCTTAAAAATATACATGTGTATATGGATATGAAAAAATAAAAATAAATTAAATTTTTAAAAAAGAAAGAAAACCAAAACAAAAATATCCCAATTGGGAAAGTGTAAAAAGATAACAACTCCTTTTAAAATAGAATTGACCAAATGAAAAAGAATATGTAAAAGTTCAATGGAGAAAATACTACCCTGAAAAATAAATCGGGACTAGTGGAAGCTAATAACTTCATGAGACACCAAGAAATCTGTTAAACAAAAACAAAAAAAAAGAAGAAAATGTAAAACCCCTCATTGATAAAGCAATTGACCTGGGAAAACAGATCCAGAAGAAAGTTTAAGATGCTTAGAACTACCAGAAAAATTGATCAAAGAAAGCATTTTTAAAAATTATTTAAATATTTTATTTGTTTTCCAATTACATATAATGACAGTTTCTACCAACCATTTTTTTGTGAGGTTTTGAGTTTTACAATTTTTCTCCCTCCCTCCAACAGAACACAATCTGCTATAAGCTTTCCATTGACATTGGATAGCCTTCTTTAGGAAATAGTTAAAGTGATCTGCCCCAATATCCTGAAACCAGAGGGCAAGATAGTCATTTAAACAATCCATGGATTGCCCCCTTAAAGGGATGCCAAAATGAAATCACCAAGGAATATTGTGGTCAAACTCCAGAATTATCAGATCAAAGAGAAAATTTTGCAAGCAGCCAGAAAGAAGCAATTAAAATACTGAGGAGTCACAGTCTGAATTTCACAGGACCTGGCTACATCAACATTAAGGGATCAAAGGACCAAGAATATGCTATGCTAGAGAGCAAGACAACTTCTATTACAACCAAGAATCAACTATCCAGCAAAACTGTTCCTGTTCTTTCAGGGAAAAAGATGGACATTTAATGAAATAAGTGACTTTTAGACTTTCCTGCTGAAAAGACCAGAGCTGACCAGAAAATTTCATCTTCCAACAGGAGATTCAAGAGATACATGAAAAGGTAAACAGTGAGGGAAAGACTACTATCCAATGAACTGCAAAGACATGGGAGGAAGGGGAAGGTAGAATGGAATAAATTACACAACATAAAGAGTTTCAATGTACCTATTTTAATAGAAGAAAGAAAGAGGGGAGTGAGAACTGTCTGAATACTCTCTGGTTTTGACTCAAAGAGAGATTAACACCTACACTCCTTTGAGTTTAGAAATTTATCTTACCCTTCAGAGATCAAGAGGGGAAAGTGGGGGGTAGGTGGAAGGTGGGACTGTTAGAAGACAGAGAAGGAAAAAGGAGAAAAAAGGAAAGGGGAAAGAAAAGGGAGGTTTTGGATAGAAGGAGGAAATATTGAAGGAGGTGAAGCAAAACACTGGGGAGGAGGCATAAGGTGAAAGCAAGGGAAAAATACAAATGGAGGGGAGATAGTTTGGAGGGTAAAAAAAAGTTAGTAATTGTAACTATGAATGAACTCTCTGAAAAAATGGAAGTGGATAGCAGAGTGGATTATAAACCAGAATTCTAAAATATGCTGCTTGCTAGAAATATATTTGAAGCAGAGAGATAAAGAGTAAACTTAAAAGATTGGAAGTGAAAGAAGCAAGGATGGCAACTCTTATCTCAGACAAAGCAATTGCAAAAATAGATTTCCTTAAGAGATATAGAAAAAACTGCACCCTCCTAAAAGATTCCAAAGACAATGAAGTAATTTCAATTCTAATCCAGCACCATGTAGGATAGCATCCAAATTCTTAGAGCAGAAACTAAATGAGTTATAGGAACACATAGTGCTCTATTGGTGGTTCACCTCAATCTCTTTCAGAATTAAATAACTCTGAAAATAGAATAAATAAAAAGAGAGTTAAAAAGGTAAATAGAATGTTAGAACACTTAAATATGATAGACCTCTGAAGAAAACTGAAGGGAGAAATAAAAGAATATGTGTTTTTTCTGCTGAATATGGACCTATTTAAAAATTTACCATGTATTAAGGCATGAAATTCTTATAACCAAATGCAAAAAGGGAGAAATATTGAATGCATCATTTTCAGATAATGATGCAATAAATATTATTTTCAATAAGGGTCATGGAGAAATAGACCTAAAATTTATTGGAAACTAAATAACCTAATTTTAAAAAATGAATGGATCAAACAATAAATCATAGAAAGAATTACTATTTCATCCAAGACAATGACACTAATAAGATACAATAATAATGCTTACATGAATAAAACAGAGAAAGAGAAATTGAATGAAATGGGCACACAATTAAAATGGTAGAAAATGATAGAAAAAGAACAAATTAAAAATTCCCAATTAAATGCCAAATTAGAAATCCTGAAAATTAAAGGTGAAATTACTAAAATCAAAACAAGGAAACTTCTGAATTGATAAATAAAACTAAGAGTTGGTTTCATGAAAAAAAATCAATGAAATAGACAAACTTTTGGTTTATTTTATTTAAAAAGAGAAAGACGAGAACCAAATTACCAGTATCAAAAAATGATAAACATTAATTCACCACCAGTGAGGAGGAAATTAAAGTTATAATTTGGAGCTATTTTGCCCAATTATATGCCAATAAATTTGACAATCTAAGTGAAATTGATGAATATTTACAAAAAAATAAACTGCCCAGATCAAAAGAAAAGGAAATTAAATACTTAAATAGCCACATCTCAGAAAAAGTAATTGAACAAGCCATCAATTAACTCCCTAAGAAAAAATCTCCAGAGTCAGATGGATTCACAAGTGAATTTTATCAAACATTCAAGGAACAATTAGTTCCAGTTCTACATAAACTATTTGAAAAAATAGGTGGAGTTCTGTCAAATTCCTTCTATGAATACCTAAACCAGGTACTGATACCCAAACCAGGAAGAGTCAAAACAGAAAAAGAAAATTATAGATCAATTTCCCTAATGAATATGGATGCATAAATTTTAAATAAAATATTAGCAAGATGATTCAGCAAGATATCACCTAGTATGATATATTATGATCAAGCAGGATTTACACCTACAGTAGTGCAGGGTTAGTTCAATGTTTGGAAAACTATCAGCATAACTGACCATACCAATAACAATCCTAGCAGAAATCATATGATTAACTCAATAGTTACTGAAAGAGTTTTCAACAAAATCCAGCACCCATGCCTACTAAAAACACTAGAGAGCATAGGCATAAGTGGAATGTTTCTCAAAATAATTCAGTAGTATCTATCTAAAACCATCAACAAGCATTATATGTAATGGAAATAAGTTAGAAACATTCCCGATAAAATCAGAGGTGAAATAAAGATGCCCATTATCACCACTATTTATAATATTATATTAAAATATTAGTTTTAACAATAAGAGAAGAAAAAGAATTAGAATAGTTGATGAAGAAACAAAATTCTCACTCTTTAATGATGATATGATGTATAAACAAAGAATCTAAATCATCTTAAAAGCTTCTGGAAAAAATTACTAACTTTAGCAAGTTGCAAGTTGTAAAATAAACCCAAATAAATCATCATTTCTATATATTGCTTCAAGATATAGCAGCATGAGATAGAAAGAGAAACCCCATTTTTAAATAACTACAGACAACATTATATATTTGAAAGTCTACCTGCCAAGGCAGATTCAGAAACTATATGAAAACAACTATAAAAGACTTTCAGACAAATAAAATCAGATCCACTTAGATTTGGGCAAATGTCAATTTTTAATGTGTAGTTTGAGAATATAATAAAAATGCCAATTCTGTGTAAATGAAATTGTTTATTCAGTGCCAAAAAAGTTATTTTAGTGGGTTAGAAAAAAATGAATACATTCATATTTGAAACAAAAGATCAAGACTATCAAGAAAACTAATGAAAGGGCAGATAGGTGGTGCAGTGGATAGAGCACTGGCCCTGGAGTTAGAAGTACCTGAGTTCAAATCCAGCCTCAGACACTTAATAATTACCTAGCTGTGTGGCCTTGGGTAAGTCACCTAACCCCAGTGCCTTGCAAAAACTAATTTAAAAAACCCCCAAAAAACTAATGAAAAAACTGCAAAGGAAGGAGGTCTAGCTATATAGATCTAAAATTATATTATGATACAGTTCATCAAAATTGTTTGGTACGAGCTAAGAAATAGTGGTAGATCATTGGAATAAATTGGGTGCAAAAGAGAAAATAGCAAAGGACTATAGTAATCTACTGTTTGAGACACCCAATATTCCAGTTTCTGAGATAAAAACTCATTCTTCAATAAAAACTGCTGGGAAAATTGGAAGATAGCGTGGCAAAAACTAGACATATTTCAACATTTCCTACCCTATACCAAGATAAAGTCAAAATGGGTGCAGGATTTATACATCAAAGGTAATACAAGTCATTTAGTTTAACAAGCAAGAGTTTACCCATAAGATCCATGGAAAGGGGATAATTTATCAACAAAGAAGAGATAGAGAACATTATAAAAAATAAACAGGATCATTCTGATTACATTAAATCAAAAAGGGTTTGAACAAATAAAACTACTGCAAACAAGAGTAAAGTAATATAGTAAATTGGGAAACAATTTTTACAGCCAGTATTCCTGACATATGACTTATTTCTAAAATATATAGAGAATTGAGTCAAATATATAAAATATACAAATCATTCCCCAATTAATAAATGATCAAACAATATGTAAATACAATTCTCAGATGAAAAAAATCTATAGACTACAAAAGCTATCTATAATTATATGAAAAATTTCTCTAAATCATTATTGATCAGAGAAATGCAAATTAAAATATCTCTGAGGCATCAACTCACACCTATCAGGTTGACCAATATGCCCAGAAAGGAAAATGATCAAAGTTGGAAACAAAAAGGGAGAAATGAGACATTAATGCATTGTTGGTGGAACTGTGAAGTGATCCAACCTTTCTTGAGAGCAATTTGGAATTATCGCCAAGGCACAATAAAATTGTGCATACCCTTTGATACAGCAATACTACTACTAGGTCTATATCCTGAAGAGATCATGAAAAAGTGAAAAATTCCACATGTGTGAAGTATTGATAGCAGCTCTTTTTATAATGTCAAAGAATTGGAAATTGAGGGGATGCCCATTAATTGGGGAGTGGTTGAACAAATTGTATTATATAAATGTGATGGAACATTATTTTTCTATAAGAAATAATGAGGGATGGGATATCAGAAAAGCCTAAAAAGATTTGCATGAATTGATGGAGAATAAAATGAGCAGAACCAAAAGAACATTATACACACTGACAACAACATGGGGTAATGATCAACCAGGAGGGACTTGTTCATTTCAGCAATACAATAGTCAAAAGACAATTTTAAAAAAATTATGATGGAAATTACTATACATAGCTAAAGAAGGAACTGTGTAGTTAAAATGAAGAAGAAAACTTGTTACCTTCGATTTTTAAAAGTTAACTCACATATTATGTCATTTTTCTTTCTCTGTAATGTATTCTTTCTTCCATTTGTATTTGATTCTTCTCTCATAACATGATCAATATGGGTCTATGTTTATCATGGTTATAAATATAGAGCCTATATTAGATTGCTTTCTGTCAGGAGGAAGGATGAGGGAAGGGAGGGTGGGAGAAAAATGTAAAACTTCAAACTTTGCAAAAAAAAATGATTGGTTAAAGCTACTGATACAGGGGCAGCTAAGTGGTGTAGTGACTAGAGCACTGAACCTGGAGTCAGGAGGACCTGAGTTCAAATCCAGTCTCAGATATTTAATAATTACCTAACTGTGTGATCTTGGTCAAGTTGCTTAATTTCATTGCCTTGCAAATGAAAAAAAGCTACCTCTTAAGAAATTGAGGGGAAAAAGTTTACCTTAATTATAACATTCTTGCTTTTCTTAGCACATCCCCTTCCCATCCTGATGAACAAGGTTTACATTTATTATTAAAACAAGATTCAGATGCAACTTTCAACTGTTCTGAAACCAGCAGGATGCACTAGAGTTCTTAGTAATTTTCATAGCTAAAATCCTAGATGTTTTCCTTTTTTCTTCAGTATTATTATTTACCAGAAAAGGATTAACTGATGCATTTTGTGTTGTCCTCCCCACTAGTAGTTCATTTTTGTCTTTTCTGCACATCTGTCTACTAATAAAATGTGAAATAAAATATCTGTATTGTTACATCAAAAAAAAACAAAAAAAGAAAAAAAAAGAAAAAAGCTACCATTGTATGAAGTTGCAAAAAATAATATATTTTTAAAAATCAAGTGTTTTATAAAAAAAATTACATCATTAATGAGCAATGATATTATTATAATGTATTAATTCAGATATAAATTATGTTATATACAGGAATCTTTACATGTGGAAGAAGCCAGAGCAAGATTCTTGACAAAAGAATTCAGAACCTCATTGGATAATGAGTTTATTCTATATTCTTCATGCCTAAGGTGAAAGATCTATTTATATCTAAACTAAAGGCCAGTTTTCCTAAATCAGTTAGAGACAAGTCATCTATGAAAAAGTCTAAAACGAATTTTAGAAAAAACTCACCAGTTCAGGTTGCACAGAGAAGCAAGACTTGGACAAAACATCTTTTTACAGACAACAAAGATAAACCAAAGACTGGAACATCTTAGGAATGAACTTGTCTTTCTTAAGGAAGATACAATAGATGTATGGCCCTGTCATACAACAGAACTCCTATTGGGTTACCAGACAGGGACAAGATAAGTTGTTTGAAAAGAAATATTCTTACTTTTGAACAATTGCATATTTTAAGAAAAAAAAAACTTGGATTCAATATTAACAATGCAAGCAATATTTTTAATTATTTTTGGGGTATACCCAAATGGCTGTGGTAGGATCACTTGAATCTATAACACTATTCAGTACAAAGGGAATCTGCCATTTCATGTTGAATATTAAGATGAATAGTAGTACTTGAAATATGTTTGAATAAAGATAAGCAGCGTGATACAGAAATGTATAGGACTGTAGAAGCATAATGCTTAAAGATTACTCTAATGAATATTATATTATATTATTGAAACTGACATAAATACTGATGAATTGATAGACTTTTAGGAATCATTCAAGCAACTGGAATAGAATCCAGGAGATTCGATTCAAATTACCATCAGGGTCTTTTCTTATGCACAATTCAAAGGTATTTTCAAGGGAAAAGCCAACTAAAACACAGTTATATAGAAGTCATATAAATTCAAGAAGGGAAAATAATTTCGGTGATACAAAGAATGATGACTTTAACATACACTTTGGGAAAAGCAAATGGAGATCATATCATATCCCCATAAACACCTAGCATACCCTCATCATCAATTCCTTTTGATTTTTTTCTACCTATTTCTCATAGGATATCTTATGGAGGTGATAGAAAATGAGTAAGAAGACTGACTGATTTGCACAGTGGAGCACAAGTTAGCATTCCATTCCACTCATTGTATGAGAGATATTTGAATTAAGATGTATTTACAACTGTGAGAAGGATCTAGCTTTTGGGAACTGAATGACAAAAATGATGCCATGTAAGTGTATACATCGAGGAAACAGTGAAATTTCTTTAGAAAGTTGCTGGTGGCAGGCAACCAGAATATTCTGGCTCTGGTGTATTCAGTCCCATTATCTTTCAATGGAGTGTCAACTTTAATTGGAACTTATTCTAGTCTTAGCTTTTAGAACAAAAGTGTATCTACACACTCTGACCACCCACACAGTCTGTGAAGAAGCATGTAGCAAATTGGTTATACAGTATTTCACAATATTAATAATTCTTCCATTTCTTAAGTAGATCTTGAGAAATTTGACTTTGGAGATTCTTTGTAACCAGAAGATTAGAAAAAGAAATTATGACCTAAATTTATAAAGACAAGTGTATTCTTGCTGCATACCTAGGTTATGTAATCGCAAGATTCCATTCTCTGACTCTTGAAAGCTCTGGAAATGATATGGGATAATTCCTTTCTGATGAATGATCTTAGAATCATCCCAAAAACCTTTTGGTCAATGAAATCATTACTAATTGCAGAGGCCCATATGTCTCTCATGGTAGATCTAGTACCATAAAAAATGCACATGTAAGCAAAACACCCAAAGTAGATGAAATTTTCATAAAACTAGTGAAGAAAGCATTTGCAACATAAACTAAATGCATCTTGATAACAATGTCTTGGGAAGATCCTGGGAGAATTTGGAGAAAGACTGATAAAGATAATGAATCACCTAGAGGGAAATAGCCTATAGCTTTAATTTGCCAAGTGCATATTTTGCAATTCCTGTGTAAGATGCATAAATTTATATAATATCTCAAAACTCTATGAACAATGACCCAGAGAAGGTAGATGTATGCCATGTCCAAACACCTTTCAGATCTAAAGATTTTCCTGGAATTTGGCAGTTATCACAAGGACATTAGGAATAATATTAATGTCAGTATGCTTATAAATGACATTACTTGAGCATGTATGGTTGAAGAGATATAGAAACAGAAAAATAAGAAATGCAAAGTTTTCTCAAACTCACAAACATCTTTGGAGATCAATTGACAAAAAGATATTAAAAAAAAACTTTCAAGGACTTTGTTAAAAAAAAAACATGAACAGATCAGAGATAACAGATTAAAGAAAATCTTCTTTCCTACATAAAGATGTAACTTTGGAAGAATTATCAACCTTGTACCAAATGAATAAGAATCACCAAAACCCAGTGTCATGTGCTGGCAGGAACTGAGTGACAGGGAGATGCTTTGTTAACTCACACAAGCTGTAGTTCTTTTCTATAAAGGGTTTATCACTGAGATGCTCAAAGACTATTTGTATGGTAAGAAAATAAAAGTATGAACTCATAGAAATTTAATGACATCATCACTGTCACAAGTTAGTTGATGCTTACTAGGAATGGTGGCAGCATTAGCTAATTATAAATTCAACATTCGGTACTAGACAGTAAAGATTAATGTGTATGTAGCTGTGCTTTCTTGATGGTCATGCCAAATCAAAAAGCATTTATTAAGAGTTTACAAAGTACTGGGGGATAAAAAAAAATAAATCCCTGCCCTCAAGGAATCTAAATGAGAGAGATAACATGCTAACAATAATATATAAACAAGATATATGCATGATAAATTGGACAGAATCTCACAGAGAAGACACACACTTTATGAAGGATCAGGAAATGCCTCTTGCAGAAAGCAGGATTTTAGTCAAAACTGGAAAGAAGTTTCAAAAGTAGAAATGAGAAAGAGTAAATTAGGCACGGATAAGATGTAATATGTAGTATCTTCTGAAAAGGATAGTAAGAAGGCCAATGTAACTACATCGAGCATGTGAAGAGGAGTAGAGTTATAAAAGACTGAAAAGGTAGGATAGTGTAGGATAAGATACAAAAGTAGATAAATATATGGAGAACTGAAACAAATTTATAAAAATAAGAACCATTCTCCAATTGACAAATGATCAAAAAGATATCAAGAAGAAGAAATCAAAGTTATCACTACTGTCATGAAAAAATGCTCTAAATGTTACTGTTAAGTCAAATGGAAATTAGAACAACACTGGGGTACCACTTCTCACCTATCATATTGGTAGAAATGACAGAAGAGAATAAGAAATGCTAGAGAAGATGTGTAATAAGAGAAACACTAATGTACTGTTGGTAGAGTTGTAAATTGGTCCAACCATTCTGAGAACAATTTGTATATTCCAAGGGCTATAAAACTGCACATACCTAATAATCTAGCAATCTAGCAATATCATTTCTTGGTCTATATCTCAGAAAAGATCAAAGAAAAAAAGAATCTACATGTACAAAAATGTTTACAGTGACTATGTTTTTGTGATGATAAAGATTTGGAAATTGATGGATGTTTATCAATTGAGGAATGTTTGGACAACGTGTTATAAATGATTGTCAAAGAATCCTATGGTTTTACAAGAAATTATGTTCTGTTGAAACAATGACCGAAATTTAGAGCCATGTAAGAGAGTGCTGGATCAGATTATCAACAATCCTGTGCCTAGTAATAGAAAGCAATTAGTGCTATCCAAAGTGCATATTGTTCTTTTGTTATAAAAGTTTTAGGTCATGACACTGGTCATATGGATTAAGGATAGAACTTAGACTTAAGAAATCGATTTAATTGGACAAAATCATTACAGATATCAACAAGAAGTATTAGACTTGTATGGAAAAAAAGTGCTACCAACACAACTTTCATGTTTGGACATTTTACATAATTGTGACAGGGGCTATATCTTTAATATTATTGGTAAAGGGAATTCTCAGAAGAATTGCCTTTAAATTGTGTGCTGATGAGAGCAAGAGAAGAGAATGTAAAAGCAAACTTAAGGCCTAATATCAAGAAAACCTAAAATTTTGGCAATGGTCCCATCATTTCCTGGCAAATAGAGGGAAGAGAAATGGAAGCAATGGGAGATTTTATATCCTTGGGCTCAAAGTTCACTGCAGATAGTAGATTGCAGTCATGAAATTAAAAGATGCTTGCTCTTTGGAAGGATATCTATGGCAAATCTGAACAGCATACTAAAAAGCAGAGATACCTTACCAACTAATGTCCATATAGTCAAAAGTATGGTTTTCCAGCAACAACCACATGACATGACTGTGACAAGTAGATCATAAGGAAAACTGTGCACCAGAAAATAGATGCTTTCAAACTGTGGTTTTGGAGAAGACTTTGGAGAGTACCTTAAACATCAAGGAGACAAAGGAGTCAATAGCTAAATAAAGTAATTCATTTTATTTATTGGAAGTTCAAATACTGCAGTTGAATCTTAAATACTTTGATTACATAATGAGAAGACAGTTCTCATTTGAAAGTTGGGAAAGATAAAATGAAATAGGAAACAGGAATAACAGAGGATGAGATAGATAGTATCATTGAAACAAAGGACATGAAATCGTACAGATTGGCAAATAGCACAGAGACCTAATGTGCTAAGGACCATGGGGTCACAAAGAGTTGAATCAGCACTGAACAGCTGAACAACAATAACCAAATCTTCATCCAACCCTTTATCTACTTTATCATTGGCCCTTTCATTTAGGAGAATATAAGCACTCACAAATGTCTGGGATTTGTCTATTTTGATTTCCTATTTCTTGAAGGCAAAAACAAAAACATAAGCCATGTATTAGAGGTACCTGACAATTTCACAAGGAACTTGGAAGAAGTTTTTTAAAGAAAATCTTGAATTCTATATCTTAAAGAAAATCATGCTTAGCAAGATGCAGATATAAATAAAAGGAGTTTCTGAAAGTTACTTCTATTAATTTTCTAAAGCTTTGGAAATCTGGCATCTGTTCTGTATTATGTACAATTCCTTTTAAAGCCTTATAGATTTCCTTTTCCATGATATTGCCACTATTATGATTATATTTTCTCTCTTTCACCAGGTAAACAGGAGGAATGAGATTTGCCTGAGGTAATTTCATAACTATAATATTTTTATCCTATGTCAACCAACAATCACAATTTTATTTTAAAAGTTTTTACCAATGAAGTATAGTTTTGCCAATTGTTTTCTATCTGCTAAAGAAACTCTTAAGCTATTAAAAAAACAACCAAAATAATTAACTATATATTGATATATGCATGTAATGTGATAGAGTATTTAAATTATTGATTAAATTAATTAAATTATTCTTTATAATTACTTGGTTTAATCCTTTAGAATGTTCAAAATTTATTTTTTGTGGCTATGATAGTTTTTTTTTTTGGAAGGCATATGGGGTTAAGTGGCTTGCCCAAGGTCACACAGTTAGGTAATCATTAAGTGTCTGAGGTCAGATTTTAACTCAGGTCCTCCTGAGTCCAGAGCCGGTGCTCTATTCACTGTGCCATCTAGCCACCCCTGGCTATGATAGTTTTTGAATGAAATTGAAGTTGTCATTTTGGTCAAATTATTCTAATAATGTCTAAAAGATAATGAAATAGGGGTTTTCTGTAAAATTATAGTCCTGGAAAAAAGAATTACAAAATGAGAGGAAAAAAAGGAAAGTATTTTAAGTGAATGCTTAAGTAATCTATGAAAGACATATAATTAGTAGAGTAAGTCATGAAAGACAAAAACAAGAAAGCTAAGTTTATGATCTATGGCTCCTGTGAAGGATAAAAGGATAAGAGCACAGGGTATGCTTGTGAAGTTTGCCACCAGGTGGCATAGTTTGGCCTAGAATATGATTTGGCTTTTATCTGGTTTGAACTAGGGGGAGTTTCCTAGGGGTGGGTAGGAAGTAGGAGGAGACATAATATAATTGGGTTTTTCCCTATTAGTAGAGTATTTATTGCTAGGGGTATCTGCCAGTCTTTGTCTTTGGAAGTTAAACAGTGTACTTTTAGCTAAGTCTCTTATCCTGAGGTGACTTGAGAACAAGTCCTAAAATTACTCACTGTAGTCAGCTGGGATACAGAAAATATCTAACAATAAAGAAGTATGTGGAAGGTTATATTACAGGACAACTAAAAGTGGAAATACCAGGGGAGAGAGAATTTAGAAATCTAAAATAATTAGTATCACAATTGTGTGGTGTTAATATGAAAGAGAAAAGGTTTTGTTTTACAATGTTTATACTAAAATATACAAAAAATGAAAAAAAAAATCTTGGAGGTAAACTTACCCTCTACTTCCCCACCACCCCAAAAGAAAAGTAACAGGTTTTTAGCTAAATAAAATTTCATAAAAATCAAAGGAATTAATGTTACTAAAACTTATTTTACTAAAACACAATTTCAAAATCTGATATTTAAATTAGATTTTGAAATAATCAATCCCAAAGGCAAGCCACACCAGTTAATAAATAAGGTAATTTCATAACAACAATATCTTTTATCCTATGTTAACCAACAATTACAATTTTATTTTAAAAGTTTTTACCAATGAAGTATAGTTTTGCTAATATTTTTTTCTATCTGCTAAAGAAACTCTTAAACTATTAAAAAAAACCCAACCAAAATAATTAACTATGTCTATATTGATATATGCATGTAATGTGATAGATTATTTAAAAGAACTACTATTATTTATAATTATTTGTTTTTTATCCTTTATGATGTTCAAAATTTATTTTTTTGTGGCCATGATAGTTTTTGAATGAAATTTAAGTTGCCATTTTGGTCAAACTATTGGTCAAATATCTAATAATGTCTTTGTCTAAATGTTACACTTTGGGATTTGACATTCCAATTTGCAACCTGGGACAATTACATTACTTATATCTACTCAGTTTTCCTCAATATTTTTAATCATCTTATATACTAATAAATGGTCCATTACAGAACTGAATTCTTTCCATTAAAAATTATTTTGTTGCTAACAAACATAATCAAAGTTTAATGTAGAGTGTTGCTTAATATCAGATTGTTTTAATATAGAATGAATGTTGCCCAGTATAAAGTAATTGTAACTCTAATTAGACTTCCTGGTTCAATCAATTAGCAGAGAAAAAGTGATGAATCTTCCTACACTAATCTAAATATTGCTTATATTTTTAGGTTAGTTCAATTACTTTTAGGTATAAACTTTTATAAGCTTTAATGTGAAATTTTATGTAACTTGGAAAATATAAGTCTCCTCCAAAACATAATTTTGGTTATGTTCCTTTAGTCAATTTTGAGTAATGGGGAAGATATTGCTATAAATGGTATTTTTCTAATTACACCTGAATGATCTATCTGAGAAACTTAAACAATAGAAACTCTATAAATATTTGTTAAATGAAAGTCAAATAAATATTATTTTAAAAGTTCTGTGTAGTTTGCAAGATCATATTTTTCTCTTCTTATAATTTGTCTTAGCTATAACATTATTTAGGACTAAATGAACCAAATGAATTAATCAACAATTACTCACTGAGTGCCACTGGATACTCAGCCTATTTTTTTAAAATGAAGACATTTAAGTTAAAAAGATGACTAACATACAAAATATTTTAAAAAATTATGCTGGGTAATATATTTAATTATTAAAATAATTCAGACAGTATGGGGGTAACAGTAAAATAAAAGATCACTTTAGATCATGGAATTTCCACCTGGCAACTATGGATAGTTTTCAAGTTACCTGTAAATTTGAATGAAAAACAACAGCAACACATGTTTATTTCAATATAATTAACTTCCTTCATAATCTATTTTATTTCTTGCACTTGAAAATATTATTCTAAAAAGTGACTCAAAGACTTCACTGCACTGCTGAAGGGTTTTATTGTTACCACTGGGATTTTTTGGGGGGTCACCAATTAAAGATAGAATTTTTGGGTAACCAAGAAATGAGAGTCACTGAAAGATAAATGAATTTGCATACTCTGTGAGATTTTAAAACTGGTCAGGATTTTATTATAAAATATGGCAAAGTAAACTAATTAAAAAACCAACATGGGTCAACAAACACTTTAGGACAGGATGTTGTTTGGAAGACAGATAGAGGGAGATGAGGAGAGTTAGGGATAAAAACAGTCAGAGAGCTGACTGGACCAGAGAGGACCAGACAGGTCAAGTTTGAGTGAAAATGAGATAGAGACAGAGAGAGAGAGAGAGAGAGAGAGAGAGCAGGCAGCCATGAGATCTTGCTAAGTCTGGCATGGGGCACACCCATGATGCTCCATGTGGCCTAAGAAAGAGCATGAAAAAAGCCCATGTTGCTAGATGGAAGTTAGAGAAGAAAAAGAAGCAAGAAGGGATGGTGTGTCCTGTTAAATACCCTTCTGTATTAGGTTGGACAAAGGGTGGCACTTGGGGAATAGTCTTGCACCTTGTGTCAGGCATCTTCTAATGGTAAGCACAACCCCCCAAGTTCAACATGTCATTTCCTGTCACGCCAGCATCTATGGCCAAGGTTAGATGAAGGGGAAAATGGGAGACAGGATACAATCAACAGGGGCCAAGGGAAGAAAGGATACAAATCAATAGGGGTTAGTTTACATCTCAGGAGCAAACAGTGTTTCACAATTAACAAGATTTTAATAGCATTAAAGCTACATCCATAATTCTCAGCATCAATATGATATATAAAACTTTAAAAATACCTGGTTTGGACTATAATTTTTGAGATTGGCTTTAACATCATTAATCTATTTATTCAGAATGGAATTTATTCCTACTTTTGTCTTCCTGTCTTTATCACTGTGCTTAGTATAGTGTTGTAACATAGAAAATACTTAATAAATTTTTGATAGTTCATTTATAGAAAAGGAAAAGCAAGACTTAAACAGAAATGGGATGGCATTCCAGTCAAAAGCAAAAGATAGAAAAATAAGAAATGTACCTTCTAAGAAATGCCAACAATATCATTAGAGGTGGCCAAAATGAGAACTTTTAGTTTAATGAGTCAGATTATGATGAGTTGTCTCATTGTAGTGTTGTAAACTGATCCAACCATTCTGGAGAACAATTTATAACTATAACCTAAGGATTATAAAACTACATTAACTTATACGCTCTTCTCAAAACAATAATAACCTTGATTTGACTATTTTGCCTAACAGAAGAAATAGAAAAATATGAAGGTTGGGAGGGCAAAGAAATAAAACTTTATGTCCTGGAAGGATTGATGTGTAGAAGACTCCAGCAAATGACTAGATGCAATGTGAAGCATGGCATTTTCTGAGGTCAGTGGAACCACTGTCATACTTGTTTTGTTCAGTGTGCAGTCACTCATTAAGCAAGACTGTTTAGTCCCAGATCAAGAATTCTAAAATTGAGCAGATTAGCAGTCCCCCAAACTGGGAACATACTTTTTGAAGAGTGGTTCAGGGAATAAAAAATCATGGAACCATCTGTTCTGACTGAGAAGGACCTAAAGTGGCTTAAAGAAGGTGAATGAAGAAGGTCGGGATATTTAGTAGCAGGGATAGTTTGTTGGGTAGACAGTACCATAAGGTAAACACAGATGCTAGAAGTAAAGTGTGATATAAAATGGAGGAGGATATTACTTAATTGTCACTTGGGATGTTGGGCAGAAGTTAAGATTAGAACTCCTTAAAATTCTTAATGTTGATAGCAGAAACTCTACATGGAGGTAGAGAGGAATTAGCCTGAAAATTAGTTGCAAATTATGGGGTTTTTGGCTTCTTATTGGTGTATATGTAGGATAGGTTGAGTAAATGATCGTGTACCTATGTAAACTGGTGTAAGCTAAGTTTTAGGAAGAAGGTCCTTTCGAATATATAAATGAAATTTCAAACAAAGATTTTCTGTCAAGATGAAACAAGATTTCTCTGGTTTCCTCTGCTTTTGGTCTTTGAATATATGTCTCCCAAATTTGAAGAACCAAAAGTTCAGATATATAGGGAAAAGTTTCAGAAAATGAAAAATAAGAATATTCTTTTGTATTCCTTAGTTCTCCATATCTTCAACATGGTAACAGTATTGAAAATTGTAAATCACTGAAACAATTTGAGTTATTCTAGCCTATTGGAATTTACCATGTGTAAATAATTTGTGTCCATCTTCCCTGAACATTTGAATTTGGGAAATCTTATATAAGTGCTTAAATCTCCATAGATAGAAGTTATTTTGGTAAAGGGGTATCTTTTTTTAGCTAAAATTTTTCACAAAATATTTAGTTTGTATTTTAAGATTAAGTATGTTTATGTTTTATAATCATTCTTCCTTTGTTCAAGGAATGTATGTCTGCATGTATGTAACTTTTAGAACACAGACTATCAAAACATGCTATTGTAAATGAGTAGAGCTATGATCTACAATGTGAAGTACTTAAGGCAATACATGGGGGTGAAGAAAAACATTTAAACTATTTTATTTCTATTTATTTTAGAAATATGAAAGAAAAATAGATTAATTAACATTAATATACAGATAAATATTGGCATCCTCACTAAGCCTGTATGTTTGACAGTCATTAATTCTGGAAGGCAGAGGTATTAAATGGAAGATTTGGGTCATAACACTCTTGAATGCTGATGGAATTAGATTAAAATAAAATTGGCAATTATTCGAGAAGATAAATTAAAATATAATAAAATATAGAGATGTTACATTTTAAAAATAAATAAGTCAATATATGGCCAGCAGGGATCCTCATGTATGATTTAGTAACACCCATTTCTATTTGAGATTAACAATACTGTTGATTAGAATTCCTTGAATTCTAAGAAAAGAGTGGGAGTCCCATAATCCAGAAGGAAGGTCAGGGAAGACTTCATAGCTTTCTTGTTATTGATTTCTCCTACTTGTCGCACTGTTCCTTGTTTTTAGTGTCCCTTATTGAATCATGATATATCATGCTATATCTACTAGACTTTAAACATCAGTGACCCCTACTGCTTAGTCTTGAAGACTCATTTTTCCTCTAAAAGAAAGTACTTTGATTCTAAGAGTGTAGAAACACTCTAGTGGTGGCCACATTCTCTCAGTGATTATTATCTCCACTCTTAATATTTTAAAATTTTTTTCCTGAGAGCCATCTAGATGGCACAGTGGATTGTACATGGAACCTGGAGTCAGGAAGATCTGAGTTCAGAACTGGTCCCAGTCACTAGCTGTGTCATCCTGGTCAACTAGGTGGTGTACTATCGCACTGGCCTTGGAAGCAGTAAGACAGGAGTTCAAATCCAGATTCAGACATTTGACTCTTACTAGCTGTGTGACCTTGGGCAAGTCACTTAACCCTGTTGCCTCACATCTAGGGCCAACTCCAGTCATACTGCTTCATATCTGGTCATTGAATGACTCTGGAGGAGATGATTCTGGAGAAGAAAGTGAAAATGATACAAAATATCTTTGGTTGGTATATCAATATACATTTTTTCCTACTCTTAGTTCATGAATAAGAAAGGCATTTATACAATTTCCATGGAATTTTCAAAGTGATTCTGAATTCCCTAATTATCTTCTTATTTGTAATATTAGATTTTGGCAAAGAATACTTATTAAAAAGCACTAAACCATTTTTCTTTCTATGGAATTTGTCAGCCATCAAGCAGTAAAACAGCATAGACTAATGAAGACTAATGTAAAAGTATGGAGTGATATCTGAAATAGGACCACAGAAAACAAGATGAGAAAATGCTTGCATAGCAGTGAGTTAGAAAAAAACTTCAAGAAACCAGGGATATGCTCAATGTACAGACAATCAAAAACACATGCTCTCTTTTTTACTGGCAGATTGCCAAAATGACATCTAGACTCACTTCCTGAACCTGAACCTGCCACCACAAAGGTTTACATCATATTGCTTTTCTGATAATGCCTTCTCCCTGCTGCAGGCTACTCCCATCATGTTGTGTGGTCTGGGAGTTCACACCCATTCATAACACCCATGATCAGAAAGAAATCAGAAACAAAAGTGGTATATGTGCCTTGTTCTTCTTTCCTTCCACTATTAGAGACTCTTTAGTGGCACAGACTTTATACTACTTCTCCTTTAGTTTCCGTATTGTACCTTGGCCCAAGCAGTCCTCAAATGTTTGTTGATGGGTATGATAACATTTGTTTTCCACTCAAACACAGAATCTCATTCCTTCTTCCCTTTGTACCCTACAATTACATTTCAGAGGCAGTGTCTACAGAGGCACTCACGGCATTCTAATTAGTACAGTGCAGCTTTTATAGCTTCCCTAAGCTTGATTTTCCTTACAATTTTCTACCTCCTGCTTCCTGTGATTCATAATTCCCTTCTTTGTGTAGGTGAGAACTTGTTTCTCCTGTTTCCTCTATCTTTAAAAAGTAATAGAACCTTGGTAAAAGAGTTAAATCGTTATCTACATTATCTAGAAACTCATGGATGGAAAGAGATTGTGAGGGTTACAGAGTTAAAAATACCTAGAAAGGTTTTTTTCATGTGAAATGATATGTTAACTATCATGTCTGAGAATGACTAGTGAGAGAAGGAGAGAGAGAGAGAAACAGAGAGAATTTTTTTAAACTATAGAAGTTTAGAAATGCAGAGCTAATTTATTAATTATTGGGAAAGATTATTCATTTTTATTCATTTATGAGGAAATGTCAAAATTAGCTCATTAATTGCCTTAGAAACAGGGATGAGAATTAATAAGGGAAATAGTCAATGCCTGTTAGAATAGTGACCACTCCACCCAAGCTATATATAAAAGAAATAGCATGATGTAAACCCTACTACACTTTTTGCCCCCTATACAGGGCAGCCTTAATCCCCATAGCTTCAATATTTATCTCCTCTCCCTCCCACCATTACATTTTCAATGTCTTGCACCTTTGTCTATTGTTAACAACCTTCTCTTCTTATTTCCACATCCCTGCCATATCCCTGCCATCTTCTGGTATTCATTGAATCTTAGTTTTCTTCTAATAGTACAAATGTCTTTGCTTAATCTCCAATAGATCTCATCAATACCCAGGAATGGATATTAAATCATAATTCTTGATTCTAATAGAATTGAATTTGCCTGTGGAACAATTATTTGTTAAAATGACTGAGGGGATATGTTATTTACCTCTAACACATTCACATTCACTTACATATATTTCATACACACACACACACATATCCAAAATAATAAAATAAGAATAAAATAAGAAAACCTTTATCATGCTTCTTTTTAAAAAATTTTATTTATGAATTTAAAAAAACACTCTTTTCAAATTATTTCCCACCCCGATAAAACTCTTCTATAAAATACTATATATGTATACATATAACCTAATATATAATACTAGCTATAGATATAATACAGGATATAATACTATACACATACATATGCAATAGTATACATACAGTACAGCCATATATAACAAATTAACATATTGATCATTTCTGGAAAATACTTGTCTTACTCTGCACCTATCATATCATTGCCAAGAGAAGAGACATGCTCTACCACCAGTCCTCTAATGTCAAGATTGTTCAGAGCATTAATCAGAGTTCTGAAATCTTTTCAATGTTGCCTTACTTTATATTATTGTGATCCTCATACAATTCTTGATCAAACCAGTCATTCAAGTTTACCTGAATTCCTAGAGCTTTCAAATTTGTTTACCTTTATAGGTTGTTCTTGCCTAGTTTGTTGTCCTGGTTGTAATAATTTTTATCAGTTTATATAGCCTCTTAAATTTTTCATTTTATGGAAACTGAAATATTTTATTATAATTTTTTATTCAAGTTCAAACTATCTTTGTTATCTCCTATTATTTTTTCTATTTTTGTTGTCAAAAACCCTTTGTTTATAATATGACTTTTTTAATCTTAGATTATACACAATTTAAGGTTTATGGATATGAGCTATTGATTTGACTGATTATCACTGCTTTCCAATTTTTCCAACTTTTTAAAAAAGTTATAAGTTCTCATTCTACTAACTCATATCCTTGAGTTAATTGAACACCATGCATTCAACCACTTTTAGGTCTTCTTTATCTATTTTAATGATTAATTTCCATACTTTTTAGCCAGCATTATGTTTTTAAACAATAGTGCTTCAAAGAATAGTATTAGAGTTAGTTATTCTAGATTCCCTTCCCTTTAAATTATTTATTTCATATTCTTGATCTTTGGCTCATTCAGATGAATTCTGTTACTTCATCTAGTTCTATGAAGTTATCTTTTGTTACATTCAGTGGTGTACATTAAATCTATTAATTCATTAGTTTTAGTTATATTGGCTGACTCTCATATGAGCATTTAATATCTATTAAGTTATTTAATTCTTCATTTATTTCTCTAGTGTCTGTTATTATATTCCAATTATTCCTCTGTGTATCTTATTAAATATAATCTAATATATTTTATACATTTTGTGGCTTCCACAGAAATTCTTTCTTCTAACTCAACTGGGTATTGGAGGCAATATTTAGAATTGCTGATGATTTTGTGGATGTATTTTGTGTCCTACATTAACAGATTCATTAGTTGTTTCAGCTGATTTTTATTTAAATCTCTAGAGTTCTTCAAGTAAATTGTCATATTGACACTGGGGGGAAATGTAGCCAGCTAAACATGAAGGGCAGAACATGAAGAAATTCATGTAAAAGACTGATTCTGACCCAGAAGAAATTTTAGGAACAGGAAAGTTTATTTAAGAATTTCTATGGTAAAAAGAGTTTAAAAGAAAGAGAGGAGACAGAGTGAAGGCAGTTTGGATGTCCTGGGGTATGAGTGACTGGACATTTAAACAATGGGGGGGGGGATAGGGGGAAGGGATAGGAATAAGAACAGCTGTCAACTGACAGCTGGGTTGGTGAGAACAATGATTTCTATCTGTAAAGGGTGCACTTATATAGAAAAGTTACATATTTAGTAAATTCTAGGTAGATCATGCTGGGAAAAGTTGGGGAGAGGTGTTTGAGGCATTTCCCATCTTTAATGGATTTGCATCTCAAAAGGGTCTGAGTTATTTCCCACCACCTATCTAGGTACCCAGTTTCTAGGGAAAAGATCCTAGTATGGGGTGGCTAGGTGGTGTAGTGGATAAAGCATCGGCTCTGGAGTCAGGAGTACATGACTTCAAATCCGGTCTCAGATATTTAATAATTACCTAGCTGTGTGGCCTTGGGCAAGCCACTTAACCCCATTTGCCTTGCAAAAAAACCCCTAAAAAAACAAAAAGGAAAAGTTCCTAGTAATAAATTAAGGAAAGACTTAAGATATTTATATTCCAAGAGGACTTCTGTGTCCCACCAGGGGCCTATTCATCTAGTTAACAATGTGATAAAAATCAAAAGTCCACAGAATGTATCCAGTTGTACACAATGTTATCATGCCAGGAGAGCACAGATAATATTTTTTTAATATTTCATTATCAGCAGTAATCACCTGCAATAAGCTTGCAGAATGGAATAATCAATCTCTCCACCATTGAGGAAAGTCCTATGTAAATGTTCTACCTTTGAAACCCGTGTTGTATGTATATATATATATATATATATATATATATATAATGCAAGCACCATATTATTCTAAGGATCAGAAGCTGTTGGATTTTTTGTATATTTACCTTTCAAGAAAATTTTCTTCCCTAGGCAATGACTTTAGTACCTGTTCAGTCTTTCCTTCTCAATTCTGCTTGAATAATAGAAGACTTCAACATATATATATATATATACATATATATATATATATATATATATATATATATATATATATATGTATATATATATATATATAGATGCTCCCTCAAATACATGACTACAAATGTATTTGAACATTTGTACATTTGTACAAATAATTTACTCATTTCACATGACCCTCTTTCACCATCACATCTCAGCCCACATAAAGATTGTCATATCCTTGATCTTGCCATCATCCAGAGGCACTGTTTCCATTTCCTTATCACAATCTATTGTCATTCCACCTCTCCTCCAACCTTGCAATCATAAACCTTCTTCATCCACATCTTGACTTCTAATTTCTCAACCCCTTAGTTCTTTTTTTTTAGGTATCTCCCCATGCACTATTTTATTGTCTTTTCTCTTCCCCATCTTTACTTTTAAACTACATAGGTGTATCTTTTTTTCTGATTGGTCAGAAAGTAAAAACAAATGAGCCAACAAACATCAAACTTGTGACATCAGTTTGATATTATGAAACCCACCTGAAACCCACTTTGCCACAAAGAAAATGTGTGATCTAGGCCATAAGAAATAGGTATGACAATTCCAGTTGATAGATGTTTCATTCAGGAGGTGGGACATGTATCATCTTGGCTCTTTCTCATTACATCATTGGAAAATGAAATGTTAGCAAATGATGAGAGTATTCCTCAGGTGACAGCATTATTCTACAGTCACATGGAAGGTGTTGTGATTTGTCCTTCCTTCTGGAAAAGGTCCATAGTATTAGGAATGTGGTGCTATGATTTGCAAATGAATTGGGTTTAAGTGATAGAGAGAAGGAGTAAGTGATAAGTGAGGAGGAGTCATCCTTGAGTTTTGGCCTGTGAGAATAAATTTATGTTAATGTGGCTTGTCCTAATTAAGGAGAAAAAGTTGCCAGAAGTTTTGACTTTATGAGAGAGCAAAACAGAATTAGAATTATTGAAATTATTTCTCTAAGTCTGTATGGGGGGTGGGGGGAGGGGAAGTGGTTCCTAGTTGGAAAATGAGACTCTCCAAGATCGAGCTCTGCTATTAGCTTTTTATAACTTTGAACATCAAATGGCATGATCTGAAATGTCACCTCTGACTCATCCTATCAAAGTAATGATGTAGGGAATTATGAGCACAGGAAATATAATTGGAAGCAAATTTTGTGATCTTTTACACTGTTAAAATTCTGCCTTTAATGTTAAAACATTTCCTCATTACTTTCACTTTTGACCTTGGTCATATTCTCATTGCTAAATCAAGCTAGATGCTAGATTACATGCAGGTGAAATCATCTTGAGCCACAGGAAAGGATCTGTTGAAATTAAAGTTCACACACTTTGGGATAGAAAAGATCAAGATGAATAGATTGTCACTGTCTTGGCCCCTCCTTGGAGGACCGCCCCTGTGGCATATGTATTGGAGAGTACCAAGAGCCATCCTTGTCCAATCCACTATAGAAATGCATTTAAGTCAGGGGACCCAGAAGAGAACTCTCTTTTCCTTCTATTCCCCCCTGGCATTAATGCAGAGAATTATGAATGTAGAAAGTTTATAGTTAGAAACAAATTCTGTAATCTTTTAGGCTGTTCAATTGTTAATTGTTAATTTGATAATTTTTTGTTAATTAAGCTATTTAATCCTGAGATGTAAATGCATCCCTCTTGTTTGTATCCTGTCTCCCCATTTCTCCTTCACCCAGCTTCTGGTTCCCAGTTATTTGACCTTGCCCATTGGTGCTAGCCTGACAGGAGATGAGATGTTGAGCTTAGAGGTCACTCACCTTGGTGCAGGAAGGACCAATATGTTGTTTCCCATTGGAGAATACCTGGCTCAGGTGCTAAACCACTCCCTAAGCACCACCCCTTGTCCAACCTACTACAGAAGTGTATTTAAGAGAAAGTGCCACCCTTCCTTATTTCTTCTTGATTCTATTTTTCTACCTTGCAGGATATCTGCATCTCTCTTTCCTTCCTAGGCATGTGCTCCCATGCTAGGCCCTGGTTGTTCACCAAGGACTCCCATGCCATGTGGCTGGGACTCTCTGTCTCTCTCTCTCTCTGTCTCTCTGTCTCTCTCTCTCTCTCTCTCTCTCTCTCTCTCTCTCTCTCTCTCTCTCTCTTACTCAAGCTTCAACTATCCTATCCTCAAAGTGCTTACTGCTTTTCTAGGAGTTTTAACTTGTTTACTTTGCAATAATTTGTAATAAAATCCTGAGCAGTTTTGAAATCCAAGAAAAAAATGTGAATTTCTTCATCTTTCAGTAATCCTCAATTTGGTGGTGACATCAGGATGACCACATTCTTTCTCTCTCTAAGATAGAACTATGTTCTCTCACCTAGGCTGCTGGAGAACTATGGCCTCTATTCCTTCCTCCTTTACTCTCAGGCAGTCTCACCTAAAAGTTCGTTGTCCACTCTTTCCTCAAGTTTGAGCCCTCGGCCCCATGGCAAAGGCCTCACTTTGGTGAGATGCTCTTAAAAAGCAGCTTACTGTCTCTTCAAAAAAAAAGTTTAAAACTGTAAACTTTGCTGGTTTATGAAACTAATCCTAAACTATTTCAACTCCAGGGCTAGTAGTGAATTCTTTCACTTTCAATATTTATCAGTCTTTATTGGAGACACTAATTTCTCTGGCAACAATAAGATGAGGAGGGGGGCAAGATGGGAAGAGTTGGAGTGAACTCAGCAAAAGGAGGAGAGAACTGGCATCAGATAGTTTAGTAAAAGCAGTGTCTTAAAGACTTTCAAAGCAACTGTGAATAATGAGATCTTGATGAGATTTAGAAGGCAAGACTTTTTGCTTTTTTATAAAGCTAAATTGACTTGATTAAAGGAGGTTTTCTTTAGCATCTAAGAGAAAGTTTGACTTTTAACCCACCATTTTGTTCTCCAATTTTATCTGATTAAAAAGAAGACTTTATGGAAAAGGTGAATTTCCAATCACATGTTACAGAGACCTAGTATTAGTCAATTAATAAGAGCCATAATGATTTGTGTTTAAGGTTAGTCGTTAAGAGATAAATCTAACCCTTAAACCCTAAGATACCTTTCAAAGTTTCAATTATTAAAATTTACATTTTGGGAGACAAAGAACCCACAATTAAAGGTGGAGAAGGAAGTGATGAGTCAGGAAAACCAATTAAAAGGACTTTACAATGGACAAAGTGGAAAAGTGTGTGAGACTGATAGAAGTTATTTGAGTGGAAAGGGAAGATGATAGAAATATTATGTAGGTTGAAATGACAAAACTTGACAATTGACTAGATATGGGAAGTGGGGGAGCTCAAAAAATAAGGAATTTCTTTTAGATCATGAGACAGATTGACTAGAAGTTTGTTGATACCCTCAACAGAGATAGAGAAGACATAAAGGGGAATGGTTTTGTGGGAGTAAAGACAATAAGGTCTGTTTTGCACATATTGAATTTGAGATAGCTATGGCACATCAAGTTCAATGTGTCCAATAAGCAGTTGGTGATGTTGAAGCACAGTAAAAATTAAGAGAAATATGCCGATTTCCATCTCATTGTTATCTAGCCCCTCAACCCTTGCTGAAATGTAAATGCCTTAGCTTCTTCTCCAATCTTAAAATTAAATGTTTTAGCCTCTTTCCCAATCTCACCTCAGGTTTCATCCCAAGGCAAAAGGGGGACTGAGATGATGGGAATCATCTGAACCCCTTCTGAGATGTAAATCCACTGAGATAACAGGAACAACCTCAAACTCTCAACTCCTCCCTTACCCTTCTCCCAGCATGTACATGTGCTGCTTCCCTATAAATCCAGCCTTAACCTTTGATGGAGGCTACTGTTGTCAGGTCAGATGCACTTGCAACTGTTTCTAATTTCTCTTCCTTATACCCTCTTGCTTGCAAATCTTTTGTTTGTAATCTATTGATCCTCTAACACTTTGTTTATATATTTCACCTTAACTTCTCATCTGACCTTGATCACTGATGGGTCAAGCTTACACTGCCGTGACAGGAAATGACATGTTGGACTTAGAGGTCACACAACTTGGGACAGAAGGACCTAGCCTATTAGAAGCTTGCCTATTAGAGAATACCTGGAACCAGGTGCTAGACCATTCCCCAAGTACCAGTACCACCCTTTTCCACTACAGAAGTTCACTTAAGAAAAGCTCTGCCCTTTTCACTCTTCTTTACCCTACCTTCACCTTGCAAAGATAGCTCTCTCTCTTTCTCTCTCTCTCTCTCTCTCTCTCTCTCTCTCTCTCTCTCTCTCTCTCTCTCTCTCTCTCTCTCACACACACACACACATACACTCACTCAAATCTTACCTAACTTGTCTTCAAAGTGCTTATTGTTTCTCCAATCAGAGAAAAGGTTTTAAACTATACACTTTGTAGGCCTATATAATTAAATCCAAGGGATGTACATGATTTCATTCACTATTCAATCTTAAATTTGCTGACACCAATAATTCTACAGCTGAAGAAGTAAATACAGAGAGTTTTGTGGTGATAAAGGGAGAGCCAAAAAGGAATGATCTCTTGAGCAGGTTAGATGGGTCTATACACTGAAATCACCTAATTATAATATTCTATTGCTGAGTTTAACCAGAAATCTTATAAAGGGGACTTCCCTCCTAGGAAGAGAAGTTACATCTATCCAATTTAAATATTTAGAGTATATAATAATTATATTTGTTGCCCAAATACTTAAATAGGGCTGTGATTTCTTGATATAATTATTTCTTTCAAAATTGTAGCTCTGAATATATAGAAGTTTATCTATATCTTCCTATAGTTGTACCAAAGGAGAACTTCCTCAAGGTCTCTTGACTAAAGTATAACAGTAGAATATATGGACCATCCATTGGTTATCTATTACTCCACAAAGAACTAGACATCTTATTTTTCTGTAAAATAACTTATTTGTTGACCTTCTGATTATATTTCTTCTGACAAGCTGATTATATTTCTTCTGATTGTTGTTGTCAGCTCAAGTCCAAAATGTACATATCACCTTTTGAGTGATTCTTGATTTTAATTCTTTAGAGACCATAATATTTCATAACTTGCTATCATACAACATCACCAAATATAATTTAAAAAGATAGATTTTCCTTATATTTTGAGCTGCTTTAGTCAACAACTGAGAGAGTTGTGGGCTACATGCAACCTGTGGGTCTTGTGTTTGATGCTTCTGGTCTAAACAATAAGCATTTTTTATTAGCTTGGTTGTGTAAATATTTAGATATTAGTCTTTTGAGTAATTACAGATTTATTTTAGGGAGTTCTTCAATGTATAATTAGTATATTTCTATTTACAAACAAATATCATGAAGTTCTTATATCTTCTCCACATATCTCCTCCATTTGTTAGACATTTGTCTTATTGTTTAATGTCTCATTTGAAATGAATAATTTAAGAGCTATCAAGCAACTCTGCTCTTATATCTTTCAAGAAATCCTAGACAACTTTGAAATATACATGTTAAACACTTTGTTGAAGGAAAGTCTTTAAAGTAATATTTTACTGTAAGAAATTAAAATTTGAATCAAAAAGTTGCAATTTTTCCAGGCAGTTATGTTATGGTTTATAATATTTTTGGAAATATTGTTTGTGAAATCTTTCAAATGCCTTGATCCTTGAGTTTCTCAATGTAAATGCAGGTTAGTTTTTAGAAATTTCAGGCATATATACAGATAGTTATTGATATTCTCTTTTTAAAAATAATTTTTTCTTTTTGTAAATATTTCTTAATTACATTTGCAAAATTTGTAATTCATTTAAAAACTTTCTTTGAATTTCCAATTGTCTCCCTACCCCAATCTCTGAAGAAGACAAGCAAAATAATCATGATTACATTTGTGAAGCCTTGAAAAACATTTCCATATTCACCAAGTTGCAAAAGAATTACACAAAAAATAAGAAAAATAAAGTTTAAAAAGTATGCTTCTATTATATTCAGAACTTATCATTTCTTTCACTGGGAATGAATAGCATATTTTCATAAGGAATTTTTTGGGGTTTTCTTGGATTATTCTCTTGATCAGAATAGTTGTCTTTCCTAGTTGATTAACCTTAAAGTTTTGCTATTTCTAAGTACAATATTATGATTCTGATCACTTCACTTTGCAGCAATTGAACTAAGACTTCCTAGGTGTTTCTGAAACCATCCTGCTCATGCAGTATTCCATCACAGTCATATGCCACAGCTTGTTTAGCCATTTTCCAAAAGATGAATATCCCTTCAATTTCTAAATCTTTGTCACCACAGAAAAAAGGAGCTACTATGAATATTTTTGTACAAATTTGTACTTTTCTCTTTTCTATAATTCCTTTGGGATACAGACTTAATGGTATTGCTGGATCAAAGATTATCCATAGTTTTATACCTCTTTGGATATAATTCTTTGATTTCCTTTTGGTAGATGAAGTCTGAGATTTTCTTCATGTCTTTGGTAATTCAATCTTCTAAAGATATCTTGAAAAATGATCCTTTAGTACCCTTAAATTTGGCACTTCTGGAATGTTTTTCCCTTCTTTACATTTGGTACATCATTTTTTTTTGTTTTCTTTAGCATCATTTCATCCAGAGATATATTTGGGACTATGATTATTAGAGTCCAAATACTGAAACTTCCATGAACTTGATGGAGAAAACAAATTCTTTGTGGAACTCTTTCATCTTCTGTCTATTGTCTTACTTACAGTTTCTTTCCAAATGACCTCATCATGTGTTTCTTTTGGTTCTCTTAGCAAGATTTTTAAAGCCATTCTTTTTTCTTAATGTTTTCTTAGGTGAAATTGTCCATCATTTTTACCATTATTTTCTGTAACATTTTACAAACAAGTTTATGTCCTAATCCAACAATGCTCTTGTACTTTACATCTTTCTAATCAACAAATAAGTCAAGTAGTTTCTCTTAGTTTTCTCATAATGCTGACTGATTTACATGGATTAAACTTTACCCAATTGTCATAGTCAATCTTTCTGTCTTCTATCCATTTCCAGTTTTTCAACTAAAATAATTCATTTTAAGAAGACATGCTGGCATTTGAATTGTATTTCATATATTTTTTCTCATTTTTATTCTTCCTTATGACCTTGTATTAATTTTGCTCTACCAAATCAGTGGTCTGACAGTACATAGACAGCTAAATTAAGAATCACTCCCACATCAATCATGAATTATTTTCCATAGATTAAAAGGGAATTGAGTTAATTATTTGTATGATAGGCCAAATCTAGTACCTTCTAACAATTTTTTTCTAAGAAAGTACTCATGATGTATAGATATAAGAATTGTGTTTCATCTAAAAAACTTTGGCCTCTCATTCCTTATTTTTGATGCATATAATAACTCATATTTTTCAGTGAATTCACCTAAGCTTGCCTATATATTGAAGTCACTGAGAATCAAGGAACTTTGTTATTTAATTTGGAATTTGTTTTCAAATTCTTAGCATATTTCTGTGTCTTAATTCTCTGCAACGCATGTTAGCACATAAGCTAGAATTGTTTTCTTAATGGTTTCTAACCAAACACTTTCATGACTGCTATAATATGAGGTGGCCATATTTCCTATGAAAAATTTCAAGTATTTTTTGGATGTACAATTCATTGAACTTAGCAAATTCTTTCATTTGTTCTTCTAAGGAGTATTCTTGAGCCATTTGTACATTTATATAAGATAGCATTTTGTCTTTTGTTTTCATTTATAGTGAGAATTTCAAGATTTATCTGTTTGTTACTACAGGCAAATGAATAGCTAATGTTTAGAGTACCAGGAGCATAATTAATGTTTATAGATATCTTAAAAATTGTGTGATTTTTAGCACTCCCCTTTTCTGTCATTGGGTCTTCATCATTGCAGTTTTAGAGGTGGTTGCAAGGGATTAGGATCATTTTATATTTTCATTTTTATGAGTGGCTATTGCATAGTAATAATAATAATAATAATAATAATCCCTATCATTTATATAGTTTTAAGTCTTGCTAAGTATTTGTTTTAAATTTATATATAAAATTTCAGCAATCCTCAAAACAAATTTATCAAATAGATGCTCTTATTACTACTGCTTTCAAGCTAAGGGAATTGGAGGCTACAAAAAATTATAAGACTTAACTGGGGTAAGATGGATAGGGTCTGAGACAAGATCAAATTTCAAGTGTTTTTGACTCCAAGTCTGGTGCTCTTTCAATTATACCATCTAACTTTTTTACCAATCACGAGTGTCTCTTTATTTAGATTGGTTGTTTTGGGCAACAGTCTATTGCTAAGACAACACTTGAAGTCTTTCTGATATTGTGTTATAGTGTTTTCAATTACTATGTTCTTTGAAAACCATGAATCACCTCTACAATGCTGAGACAATCATTGCTTATTTCTAATTATTAAATTATATCAAATTGTGTACTTATTAAAACCAAAGTTAGTTTTGAATGGACCTGTATTCAGTTCGAGATTTTCTTGTGATCCCTTGGTTAAAAAAAAAGTTAAATTTTATTTCTACAATTTCAGAGTTATTAGAATCTTAGCATTGAAAGGGTTCTCATACAATCAAATTGCCATCTAATCAAATCCATACTTGAATAAAAATCTCATTTACAAAAGACCAAAGATGTGGTTTTCCAGTTTGCCCTTAAAAGCCTTCAGTGATCTATACAGAAATGACTGTCTCAGGTATGAGTAATCCTCTGAAATAGTTTGTTCTTTTCAAAAATATTTTAATGATTATGAAAAATATCTTTAAGTGTAAATCTGCTTCACTCTAATTTCCATTGTTTCCTCATATATAAAATAAGGAGGTTAGACTAGATTATTCATTAGATCTCTTCCATCTCTAAATGATCATCCAAAGTGTCTGGATGATATAAACCAATATGCTTGGGGTTTGACCCTTTCTGGAAAAATGACTAATTAAGTTCCAAGGCTAGTAAGGATGCATTTTTGAATTGTGGTTATCCTCATAGGTGCAAAATCCACGAAGGTAGGTGTGAAACAATGTTGTTAGCATAATACATAATTCCTATAGATAAGATGTGTCCTTTAATATACTTTCCTTGTCAGAGAAGTAACAGTGTTATTTAACTTTTGCTTCATATCAACCTTGTTTCTTCCCTATTCTGAGTATCAGGTTATTGAGCAAAAAAACATTTGATTGCAGAAAGACAAAGATAAAGTCCAAAGGTTATTATTAATAATAACACTTTATCCACTGACTATTTCCCTTTTCCCCTTTTCTCCTGCCTGCCCTCCCTTTTTCATAGTTAGTAACTGCATAATTAATTCACTATTCAGTCTTACTGTTCCTATTTCCCCTTTGTCTCTCAGGAATCATAAAACCTTGAAGAAAAGGAATTAGCATGTGGAAAGACAGATTTTAGAGTATCCAAGGTAAATGGGAATATAATTAGGATTGCACAGGCTTGTAATTAAAAGCAGGATTTATGTACTACTCCATTATTGGTGGAGATAACATGAAGAAGAAATATGGCTAATTTGGGGGATAGACATGACATTTTTAGCCCAAAGCTGTGGAACTACCTACCTAGTTGTGGTAAAGTTACCTGTCAGGTAAAACTGGCTATTTTAAAAAGTTTTCAGGGAATTGTTTTGAGTATAAGTTGACTTTTATTTGGAAATGGTTTCCTCTTGTGCTGTCATACCTAATTACCTACAGCCTACCACTTATAAGGCAGGAAACTTTTATACAGGTGTTAAGAACCTAGTTAAAACAAACTGATTTTACATTCAGATCCATGTGGTGAAGAGGCAACTTTTCTGATTCCAAGTCCCTTGATATAACTGGTTTTAACTTTATTAACTTTAATCCTTACCTTAAGAGGAAGGCAGTAACATTCTTTTATCAGATGATAAAGAGTGGGTTCAGGTTTTGGTTTAATAACCATATGATAGCTTTGTAATGTTATTCTGATTGAGGCTTTGCCATTACTGAGCATTATCATATTAGCAGGTGTATAATTTGGAGTAATTCATTTTAATTTATTTATATGTTTCATTTTATCAGCCTCTGCTGAGGACACATTTGGCATTTTCTTTCACATGTTGGTTTATCCAGTGAGTTGCTTCTCAGTTGCATAATGAATATGTGCACTTTTAACTGCAGCAGGTGTTTAGGATTTTGGCAGGGTTGTCACTTGGAATATAACCAACTCAGCTTGCAGAATATCCTGTGTAAGGAAATTTCAATTCTACCATAAGTTTCTACTGCTCATATATGGTATGTGGCAGGAAAAGGTATCTAGAAGAATCTATGGACTTTGAAAACTCTAGTTTTCTTTCTTTAAAATTATTTTTCAATTCATTAAATATTTTCCTATTACATAGAAAAAAGTTTGTTTTTTTAATTTTGATTTCCAAATTCTCTCCCTCAATTCCCTCCTCACCTACTTGAGTCAAACATTTTAATATTGATTATAAATATGAAGTCATGAAAAATTTATTTCCATGTTAGCCATGTTACAAAAAATGAAATAAAATAGCAAAAATAAAGTTTAAAAAAAGTATACTTCAGTCTGCATTCAAAGTTCAACATTTCTCTCTCTCTGGAGGAAGATAGCATTTTTTATCATGAGTCTTTTGGAATTGTCTTGGATGATTGTCAATAGAAAAGCTAAGTCCCATATTTGATTATTATTGTAATATTGCTGTTTTTGTGTAAAATTTTCTCCTGGTTTTACTGACTTTATTTTGTTTTAGTTCAAAATGTCTTCTTAGGTTTTTCTGAAACCATCTCCCTTTTAATTTTTTATAGCAGAATATTCCATCACAAGCATGACACAACTTTTTCAGAAAATCCTTAATTGATGGCTATCCCCTGAATTTCAATTCTTTGTCACCACCAAATTAGTTACTATAAATATTTTTTTATATCAGATCCTTTTCCCCTTTTCTTTAATCTTTGAAATATAGACCTATTATGGACAGTTTATAGATCTTTGATAATAATTCCAACTTGTTCTCCATAATGATTGGACCAGTTCACAACTGTAACAACAGAACATTAGAGTCCCTTGTTTTTCACATTCCCCCTAATATTATTATTTTCCTTTTCTGTCTTGTTAGGCAAAATCAAATTTGTGAGAAAATTCCCCCATAACTTCCAACCAAGATGGCAGAGAGAAGCCAGAAACTATGCTATGGTTTTCCCTCAGAAATAATATGAAAGAAAACTCTTGACAGAAATTCAAAAGGCAAAACCCAGAAAAAAGAAGCTAGGAGAAGAACAAGGTTTGTCTGAGGGCAGTGTAGGTCAGCTGAGGCAGAGAGCAGAGAGTCAGTCCAGGGATGGTAGGGTGATGCCAGAGGACCAACTTATGCTGTAGAAGCTGTGGCTGTGGGAGCAGTATTCTGGGGAGCACCAGCAGGGCAGGAGGGCAAGTTCCAGCACAGAGAGTTTCAGAGTGCAGCTGGATATCAATACACTCAGGGTCTTGAGCTCCACTTTCAGCCTAACCCTCTTCCCAGGAACAAACACAGCAATAGCCCTCCTTCCTGCCAAACCCAGCCTCAGGGCAGCAGAGCTCCCTCAGCTGAATAGGGAGATTAACTACCTCACCCCAGGGTACAACCCATATTGTTCAAAGATAACAGTACTCAGCTGCACCCCTACCCCCTCTAGGCCTAGGGAGAGAGCCTCAAATCAAGGTCCAGGACACTCCAAAAAAGTAGCCAGCACTCCCTACTGGCCAGTCCACTTGGAGTTACTAAACCCAGTGAGCAAAGCCTCTAGGATTTTCAACACCAAAGGTCTATGACACCCCCAACAAAAGATCTCAGAAAAATGAAGAAAGGCCAGTAGAAAGGGGGGCCCAATGAAAACTACTTTGAAGCAAAAGATCCTAAGCCAGAGAGATTTAGAACTTCTAAGGAGAATATGAATTGGTCTCCACCCCAGAAAGACTTCCTAGAAGAAATTGGCAGAGTTTAAAAGTCAATTGGAGGGGCAGCTAGGTGGCGCAGTGTATAGAACACTAGCCCTGAAGTCAGGAGGACCTGAGTTCACCTCAGAAACTTAATGATTACCTAGTTATGTGACTGTGGGCAAATCATTTAACCTCATTGCCTTGCACAAACTTAAAAAAATCAATTGGAAAAATTCCACATCTTGTAACAAGAAAACAAATCCTTGAAAAATACAATTGGAAAAATATAAAAAGAAAATAATTCTCTCAAACCTTCACTTGAGCAAATGGAAAACTACTTCAAAAATAGAAGTAACCAATTGAAAAAGGAGTTGCAAAAGGTAAATAAAGAAAATTCTTTCCTAAAAAAAAGCATGGAATCTAGGGAAACGAATGCCTGCATGAAACAACAAGAATCTGTTAAACAAAAACCAAAAAAATAAAAAATATAGAAGAAAATGTAAAATACCTCATATGCAAAACCACTGACCTCAAGAATAGATCCAGGAAAGATAACTTAAGAATCATTGGGTTTTTTGGAAACATTGAAAAGAAAAAAAAGCCTGAAATAAATATTACAGGATTTAGTGATGGAAAACTGTCCTGGTATTATGGAACCAGAGGACAAAATAGTTATTGAAAGAATGCGTCAATACCCTTCAGAAAGGGATCCCAAAATGAAAATACCAAGGAATATTATGTCCAAATTCCAGAACTATCAGATAAATGAGAAAATACTGCAAGCAGTCAGAAAGAAATAATTTAGATACTAAGGAGCACCAGTAAGGATCACACAGGACCTAGCTGCATCAACATTAAAGGATTGAAAGGGCCTGGAATGCGATATTCCAAAGAGCAAAGGAACTTGGAATACAGTCAAGAATTCACTAACCAGCAAAACTGAGCCTTCTTTTCTGGGGAAAAGATGGATATTTAATGAAATAGGAGACTTCCAACTTTTACTGATGAAAAGCCAAGAGCTAAATAGAAAATTTAGACTTCAAGCAGGAGATTCAAGAGACAAAGGTTAAATAAAAGGGTAAAGGAAAAAAGAAAACTGCTATCTAAAAGGATGAAACTGGCTATATCCCCACCTGGGAGGAAGATTCTCATTACTCTAGAGAATTGTAACTCTATTAGAGAGAATATACTTAGCCAGAAGTAATGGGAACTCCTGACTTATTATCCACAACTCTGATAGAATGATTTGAAAACAATATCTCTTTAAAAAGGGGGGACAGTATAGAGACAGGAGGATTAAGGAAATTGAATGGGGTAAATCACATTGCATAAAGAGGTACAAAAGACCTATTGTAATGGAGGGGAAGAAGGGAACAAAGAGAATCTCCTGAATCTTACTCTCATCAGATTTGGCTTAAAATAAACATACACACACTTAGTTAAATTAAGAAACTTATCTTACCTTTCAAGTATTAAAATGGGAAAGGAGGAGGAGGGAGGAAAAGAGGAGCTAATAGAAGGAAAAAGGGGCAAAGAGAAAGGGGAAAGAAAGTTGAGGGGGTTAGATACAAGGGGGGAAACACACTGAAGGTGGTAGTATTCAGAAATAAAATATGGGGAATATGGATAAAATGAAAAGAGGGGGGAAAATATAAATAAAGGGAAGATGGCATGGAGGGCAATAAAGAGTTAGGAATTATAACTTTGAATGTGAATTGGATGAACTCTCCCATAAATTATAAGCAAATAGCAGAGTGGATTAAAAACCAGAATCCTACAATATTCTGCTTACAAGAAACTCATTTGAAGCAGAGAGATACATACAGAATAAATGTAAAAGGTTAAAGAAAAGTATATTTTACTTCAACTGAAGTGAAAAAAGCAGGGGTAGCAATCCTTATCTCAGATAAAGCAGCTGCAAAAATAGATCTCATTAAAAGAGATAAGGAAGAGAACTATATTCTTCAAAAAGGGTACTATAGACAATGAGGAAATTTCAGTACTAAATATATATACATACACACTCACACACACACACACACACACACACACACACACACACACACATATATATATATATGCACCAAGTGATATAACATCCAAATTCTTAGAGAAGTTGAATGATTTACAGGAAGACACAGACAGAAAAACTCTACTCATGGGAGACCTCAACCTCCAGCTCTCAGATTTACATAAATCTAACTATAAAATAAACAAGAAGGAAATTAAGGAGATAAATAGAGTGTTAGAAAACCTAGACATGGTAGACCTTTGGAGAAAGTTGAATGGGGATAGAAAGGCATATACTTTTTTCCCTACAGTACATGGCACTTACACAAAAATTGACCATGTAGTAGGGCATAAAAACATAATAACCAAATGCTGAGAAGCAGAAATAATGAATACATCCTTCTCAGATCATACTGCAATAAAAAATCACATGCATGGGGGCCGCTAGGTGGCAGAGTGGATAAAGCACCGTCCTGGAGTCAGGAGTACCTGGGTTCAAATCCGGTCTCAGACACTTAATAATTACCAAGCTGTGTAGCCTTGGGCAAGCCACTTAACTCCGTTTGCCTTGCAAAAGCCTAAAAGAAAAAAATCACTTGCAATAATGGACCAGGTGTGAGATAAACCTAAAACCAACTGAAAACTAAATAAGCTCATTTTAAAGAATGAGTGGATCAAGCAACAAATTATAGAAAGAATTAATGATTTCATCCTAGATAATGACAATAAGAAGACAACCTACCAAAACTTATAGGACACAACCAAGGTAGTTGTCAGGGAATATTTTATATCTTTAACTGTTTACATGAATAAATTGGAGAAAGAGGAAATCAATGAACTAAACTTGGAACTAAAGAAATTAGAGAAAGAACAAATTAAAAACCCCTAATTAAATACCAAATTAGAAATTCTAATAATTAAAGGCAAAATTAATAAAATTGAAAGCAAGAAAACTATTGAACTAATAAATAAAACCAAGAGTTAGTTTTATGAAAAAAAAAACAATAAAAATGATAAAACTCTAATTGATTTGATTTAAAAAAAGAAAGAAAACCAAAATGCTAGTATCATAAATGCAAAAGGTGAATTCACCACCAATGAGGAGAAAATTAACAATTCATAATTATTTTGCCCAGCTGTTTGCCAATAAATTTGAAAATCTAAGTGAAATGGATTAATATTTATAAAAAATATAAATTGCCCTGATTAAAAGAAGAGGAAATTAAATTCCTAAATAACTTTATCTCAGAAAAAGAAATTCAACAAGCCATTAGTGAATACCCTATGAAAAAATCTCCAGGGCCAGGTGGATTCACAAGTGAATTCTATCAAATATTTAAGGAACAATTCCAATTCTATATAAACTCTTTGGAAAAATAGGTGAAGACAGATCTCTGCCTAACTTTCCATGACACAAATATGGTGCTGTTACCTAAACCAGGAAGAGTTAAAACAGAGAAAGAAAATTATAGACCTATCTTCCTAATGAATATAGATACAAAAATCTTAAATATAATCTCCGTCTATATATTACTAGTGAGATACAGCAGAAAAAGCTAGAAAGAGAATTCCCATTCGAAGTAACTTCAGACAATATAAAATACTTGGGAGTCTACCTAACAAAGCAGACTCCAAAACTCTAAGAAAACAATTACAAAACACTTCTCACACAAATAAAATCAGATTTAAATAATTGGGCAAATTTCAACTGCTCATGGTTAGGCTGAGCTAATATAATAAAAATGACAATTCTACCTAAATTAAACTACTTATTTACTTCCCTATGAATCAAAATTCCAAAAAATTACTTTGAGTTAGAAAAAATTGTAAATGAATTCATATGGAGAAATTAAAAAGTCAAAAATTGCCAGGGATTTAATAAAGTGCAAAAGAAGGTGACTTAATCCTACCAGATCTAAATTTATATTATAAAGCATTAGTCATCAAAACTGCTTGGTATTGATTAAGAAATAGAGTGGTTTATCATTGGAATAGACTAAGTGCAAAAGAGATAGAAGGAAATAATTATAGTGATCTGCTGTTTGATAAACCCAAAGAGTCCAGCTTTTGGGAAAACAACACACTCTTTCATAAAAAATGTTGGGAAGATTGGAAGCTAGTATGGTGGAACCTTTTATTAGATCAATGTCTCACACTTTATACCAAGATAAGATCAAAATGGGTACAGGATTTAGACATAAAAGACAATATTATAAGCAAAGTAGATCAAGGAATAGTTTACCTGTTATAGCTATGGAAAGAGAAACAGTTTATGACCAAAGAAGAGATGAAGAACATCATTTAAAAACAAAGTAGATAAGTTTGATTACATTAAATTAAAAAGCTTTTTCACAAACAAATCCAATGTAATAAGATCAAAAGAAATGTATTAAATTGGGAAACAATTTTCACAACTACTATTTCTGACAAAGGACTCCTATCTAAAAATATATAGAGAACTGAGTCAAATTTATAACAAAGTCATTCCTCAATTGGCAAATGGTCAAATAATATGCAGAGGCAATTTACAGAAGAGGAAATCAAAGCAATCCATAGTCATATGAAAAATTGCTCTAAATCATTACTTATTAGGTATATGCAAATTAAAACATCTCTAAGGTACCACCTCAAACCTCTCAGAGTAGACAATATGACCAGAAAAGACAATGATCAATGTTGAAAGGAATGTGAGGAATCTGAAACACTAATGCATTGATGGGGGGAGCTGTGAACTTTCTGGAGAGCAATCTGGAATTATGCCCAAAGGGCAATAAAAATGTGCATGCCTTTGATCCAGTAATACCACTACTGGATCTATATCCTGAAGAGATCATGAAAAAGGGTAAAAAACATCACTTTATAAAAATATTCATAGTAGCCCTGTTTGTGGTGGCAAAAATTGAAAATTGAGTGAATGTCTATCATTTGGGGAATGGATGAAAAATTGTGGTATATGTAATTATGGAACACTGTTGTTCTATTAGAAACCAGGAAGGATGGGAATTCTGATAAGCCTGGAAGGATTTGCATGAACTGATGCTGAGGGAGATGAGCAGAACCAGAAGAACACTGTTCTTGGTAGAGAATGCCAATAGGACCAAACAGGGGACAGTAAAATGATAATACTAGAAGGAAAAAACTGGTCCTGTTGTACGGAAGGTGCCCTGAACACACATATTTGTTATAGATCTTTCTCTGTGGCATCTCTTTTTGGTAGACTAAGGCTGTAGTTTTTAGGGGAAATGTTTTATTTCTACTTATTTTTTCTTTTTACCTTACTATGTAATTTCATTAAGTGTTTTGCTTGAAATTAATTCTGTCCAGTCACTGACAAGAACAGATAAACCCATTAGTAAGTATTTGTAAGCCATGGTTTTGAGGGACTGTGGACCTAAAAAGGAATGTTATTTTCTAGAGTCTAGAGAATCCATTGAATGAATTGGTCAAACCCTCATTTACTTCATATCATTACTACTAATTCTGCAATAGGTCTGTGATTTTGAACTTTTCCATTGATCTTTCATGTAAAGTCAATCCTTTCTACCCTAGTCTTTGGTTGTCATACAGTTTTCCATGCTAGTGAAGGAAATTATGATTAGTTCTGAATGTTCTCTATAGCCAAGTAATTAATCCACCCTCCCCCATTCTAAACATTTTAAAGGTATGAAGGGAACTATGTCATAAGGGAAAGAACACTGGACTGGGGGAAATAGCCAGGATTCTAGTGCTGATTCTGTCACATAACAGCTTTTTGACCCTGGGAAAGTTATATATAATAAATAATAATAATAATAATAATAATAATAATAATAATAATAATAATATCTAAATTGTACTAAAATATTTATAGCAACACTTGCCATAAAAGAATAGCATTGCCTTTGGAATCAGGAACTGAATTTAATCCCGCCTCATTACTGCCTGTTACTTTTGTGACCTTGGACAAATCACTTAACCTTTCTGAGTCTCAGTTGTCTCATCAATTAAAAAAAAGGACTTGAACTAATTGGTTTCTAAGATCCCTAACCCCCCCCCCCCCAGCTCTAAAGTTATGATCCTGTTTCAGTTGCTCCTTAAGACCATTCCTATTCTTAAGAGACAAATCATTTTACAGGACTCTGAGTAATTTGTGCTTATCATGGTTACAATTTATCTCCCCATTCTCTTTGAGCCTTCAAATTAGAGTTTCTAGGTAAATATAAATAAAGATACTATCTAGATGAACCATGTTCTTTCTTGGGAACTTCTAGATATGAATTTTTTTCATTATGCAGTCTTCTATCCATTTTTTAACAAGTATGAAAATGCTGTTTTTATTTTTGAATCAAATTTAAAAATTTTAATTTCCAATTGTATGCAAAGAGAGTTTTCAACATTCATCCTTTTGCAAACTTTTGAGATCTACATTTTTCTACCCCCCTTATTTCTCTCCACCCTCCACATGGCAGAAATAATTTGATATAGATTATACATGTAAATTATTTTTTAACATCTTTTCATATTAGTCAAATTGTGAAAGAGAAAGCAGAATTAAGGAGAAAAACCCTAAGAAGAAAAGCAAAAACATAAAAGAAGTTTCTCTTTATTCAGACTCCATAGTTTCTTCCCTGGACGTGGACAGCATTTTCTTTAACAGGTCTCTCAGGATTGTTCTTGAACACCAAACTACTGAGAGAAGTTGACTACATCATAATTGATCAACTCATAGTGTTGCAATTAATGTGTATAATGTTCTCCTGGTCCTGCTCACTTCACTCAGCAACAGTTCTTGCAAATCTTTCTAGAGTTTTCTGAAGTCAGGCTGCTCATAATTTATTGTAGAACAATAGTACTCTAAAACATACCATAGTTTGTTCAGCCATTCCCCAATTGATGGGCATTATAAGGAGTATTTCTCAAAATTTCACAAATACATCTAATTTATCTTCTAATGCCTTCTCTCAGGTAATCATCTTTTTTTTTTTTGCTTTATACTCACACCCTCTGTCAAAATATACTCCTTTCAACTATACAATTGTCAAGAGCCATAAGCATCCTTACATCATAATCAATTTAAACTTACACTCTCTTTTCAAGAACAACTCTTCCAACAGCTCCAATATAAATACAATACTTAAGAGCTAAGAGTTTGATCACATCACAGTCAATTTATACTCTCAACACTTTTTCAAGTACCCTCCCTTTCACAGATCCAGTAGGAATACAACCCTCAAGAGTGAAAATTTGGATCATAACACAGTCAATTTATACCACATCCTTTAACTAAATATGTTCCTTTCAATTGCCTGAGAGAAATATAGTTCTCAAGAGTTAACTGACATTTTCCCTCCTTTTGTTTACCTTTTTAGTGTATCTTTTGATTCTTGTATTTGAAGATGAAATTTTCTGTTCAATTCTGGTCTTATCAGGTAAGTTTGAAAGCCCTTGAATTGGAGAGTTTCTGGGTAAAGGTAGATAAAGACTCCTATAGGTATCAGATTATTTCTTGGGAGCTTCTTAGTGTGAAATATTTGGTCATGCTGTCTTCTATTTTTTAAATGAACTATCTCCTTATTTCTAATTTTGAAGTTCCTTCTTTATTTCATGGTTGATTGTGGGAGTACCTTCCCCATGAAACCATTCTTTGATATCTGCTGTACTCCTCAAATAAAAATGAGCTCTTTTTTCTTTAATTTATCAAAGCACTCTTCTCTTCCCCTTTGCATCTATCTTCCTCTTCCTTTTATTGTAGCTATTGCTTATGTTCCCCCACCCCAGCCCACATAAAATTGCAAGTTCCTTAAAAACAGGACTTATATCATATGTGTCTTTGTGTCACCAGCTCTGGCCTCATTGCTTTGTATTCAGATGATTAATGAATATCCATGGAATTTAATTAAATTATTTGTTGGCAAAACTCATCCCATAGGGAGAAGTCTTGGTTGTTTCTTTTCATATTGTTTTCCCTATCTCAACACTCTCAGCTTTTCTAATTCTAACCTATTTTATTGATTATACTTTTCTGCTCCTCTAGCTACCCAATAATGGTTTCCACATTCCACATTCCACATTTTCTCCATTTTGCCAGTACTCCTTCTCTAATGAAAGGTCCTAGTTTCTCTCTGCCCCAACCTACTCCCTGTTGCATTCTCACCCTGAACTTGGATCCAATTTCCCAAGATCCAGCTTGTCTGAAAAAAATATCTGTTAAACTTTGCAAATAATCAGTATCAAACACCTACTTTTTAGTCATCTGCCATTTCCTTGTTCTGGTATACCTATTAGCAGCAGTTGCCTGTTTGATCTCAATATTTTCTACTCCAGTGGGAGATCTTCTTGAGATTCAACCTGATCCGGCCCAGCCAAACCCAGTGCCACTTAAACAAAGATATCAACTTGGGAATCTTAAATACCTGCCTAGGATGAAGATGAGCATAGGGTTCAAGCAAAAGTAAAAGCAAAGTAGACATACTTGTCATTATTCAAAGAATCTGTGAAGACTATTAAAAAATTATCGAAAAGAGGAAAAATTGAAGTGGAAAAAAATCATGATAAATAGTTCCAGAATAGAGATCCTGGGAATAACTGAAGCTACCAGTCAGAGAAAATTAGATATCCATAGTTTATAATTCCATTTACTTCTCTTCCTTCCCCTTTCATTTCTTATTTTCTCTTAACTTTTACACTTCACTCCTCTCCCCAACATGTATAATTTCTAAAGATCTTTAGATTACCCTGGAAAATATTCCATAAACTATGGCCAAAGGACAACAAAAATGTGCATACCCTTTGATCCAGCAATACCACTACTGGGTCTATACCCTGAAGAGATGATGAAAAAGTGTAAAAACATCACTTGTACAAAAATATTCATAGAAGCCCTGTTTGTGATGGCATAGAATTGGAAATCAAGTAAATGTCCTTCAATTTGGGAATGGATTAGCAAACTGTGGTATATGTATGTCATGGAATACTATTATTCTATTAGAAACCAGGAGAGATGGGATTTCAGGGATGCCTGGAGGGATTGGCATGAACTGATGCTGAGTGAGATGAGCAGAACCAGAAAAACACTGTACACCCTAACAGCAGCATGGGGTGATGATCAACCTTGGTGGACTCACTCATTTCATCAATACAACAATCAGGGAAAATTTGGGGCTGTCTGCAATGGAGAATACCATTTGTATCCAGATAAAGAACCATGGAGTTTGAACAAAAGTCCAAGGACTATTTCCTTTAATTTAGGGGAAAAAAAAAACCTGATATCTTATTGTCTGATCTTGTTATCTCTTATACTTTATGTTTCTTCCTTAAGGATATGTTTTCTTTCTCATCACACTCAATTTGGATCAGTGTACAACATGGAAACAGTGTAAAGACTGACAGATTGTTTTCTGTGGGGGGTGGGGGTAAGGGAAGTAAGATTAATGGAAAAATTGTAAAACTCAAAATAAATAAAATCTTTGATAAAAACAAATTGATGTCCACCACAGCGCAGTGCATTTTCAATAGATCATTGTTTATTTTAAATACTGGTAGTTATGATAATGAATATTTGAAAGCAAACCTAACTGTATTTTGTTCTGATGATTTTCATAAAATGAAGAGAGAAAAGTTTGGAATGCTATGCTCATATAAAAATTTTCTTAAATCAAAAAAAGAAAACATTCCATGTATTTGTTATATAGCATCATAGCAAATTTAAGAATTTTCTTTTATTTTCAAGCAATTGAAGTGAGTGGTAACAATGAATTGAGCTGGCAATGAACTAGAAGGATTGTGAGTTACTGTTTCTTCCCTGTTAAAGTTTCTTCACTGTTAAAGTTTCTTCACTTTTAAAGAAGAATAAAATTGACTGGAGAAAAGTGACAATCATGAGTTACAGAATTTAACAAAAACCTTTGAAGTGTTAATCCACAGGTACATTGATCATTCTGTTACCTCCCTGGGCCACAAGGAGAGACAACAGTGATGAGGCCTGCCAAAATCCAACCAAAGAGTCAAAGTTCACAGGACACCCCAGGTGTTGATTTGAGATCTTTGTTGATGCTGGCATCTGACCAGATTGACACCCCACCCAGTCCTTCAGAGGCCAAAACTGTTTGCCTAAGCCTGTTTCCCAACCCCCTCTCTTCTTGCTAAATCTGTCAGGGAGTGCTGTGGTACAATTACATCATTCTAGCATAATCATCAAATTCTGAAATAAATATAAGGACTAAGAGAGTTATTCCATTCCTTGACTACTGTCAATTCTAAGTAAAGAATTGGTAAATTTAATATTTTATCAGATGCACTTCATGTGCCTATTGACTTACAGCATATTAAAAAGTTTTCTATAGTTATAGCTACATAAATATATCTACTAATTGAATAAAGACTGTCAATTTAAGCAAAAGAGGATAAATTAGGTTAGGAAAGAAAACTGCTGTTTCTTGAATTCAAATTAAATCTTAACAAAGGAAATATTTTAAGTATATTTTACTATACATAAGAGATTTAGTACATATATAGTTTTTCTATGGTATGATTCAGAATTATGTAAAAATCCCTTTTGTTGTATTTCTATGTTTCTCTTTGTGGTCAGATTGATATTTCCACCCTACTCATACTCCTTACCTAAGGGCTCTGAGTCATATTTGTTTTGATAGAAATAGCACTTAATGACTATCAATCAAATGGAGTGTATGAGAAAAACAGAACTCTTTTATAATTGGTCTACCTCCTCAGATCTAAATATAAAGAACAGGCATGATTGTCTTAGTAAATAGCAAATACGAATAAAAATGGTATAATTCCAATTAATCAGTGTAAGCAAAGAACTCAAGGTCCTTGGTTACAAGTCCTTTTTGAATGTATGAATGTACATGTATATGTGTGTGAGTGCTTGTGTGTGTGTGTGTGTGTGTGTGTGTGTGTGCATCTGCAAAAATAAAAGTTTATGTCATTATATACAAGGAAACCATCTAAGTTTCCACTTCAGTAGAATAGGGTGCTAACTGTTTATGGCTATGAAGCCTGAAGGAAAACGTATTGGCTTGAGTCAGAGCTTCTAGTTTCTATCCTGACTAACTATATGACCTCAGGGAGATAGCTATTTATAATTTCTTTGTATTAATTTATACATCTTTTTTGTTTGTTTATTTTGGTGAAGCAATGGGATTAAATGACTTACCCAAGGTCACACAGGTAGTATCAAGTATCTGAGTTTAGATTTGAATTCAGATCCTCTGAACTCCAGAGCCTAGTGCTTTATCCATGCCACCATTTAGCTACTGCCCATTTCTATTGGCCTGTCTGTATGCAAGTTAAATCAGCATTCCAAGATTTTTAAAAAATGAAGAAATGGCTACTACTTGAATACTGCATACAGATAACTTGATTCTGGAAGGGTTGTGGTAAATTGTTGATAAATTAGCACTAAGGAAAACAGATATTAGGGAAGTTGAGGATAATTTCTGTGAGGTGATTATCATACTCAACCCATGACACTAATAACAAATAAATGTTGGACTGCTAAATCTAATACTTCTGATGTTTATATGTATGTATATATATATATGTATATAGATACATATATATATATAGATATATGTATATGTGTGTGTATGTATAGGCCATGGTATTATTCTTCATTCTCTATTAGCAAAGGGGATATAGATTATGTTTTGGATTTAACTGAATATAATGAATAATTGGAGGGAAGGTACTGTGCCAGAAACAATTCTGTGAAAAGTTGGAGCAAATGCTAGAAAATAAAGTTTCCCTTACCACTACATTTGGCAGAAAAACATATGGAAGTAGAAGAAAATGTCATATAGCAAGTACTGTGGTAAGCATTTTACTAATATTATATCATTTGATCTGTGCAAAAACTTTAGGAGGTGGGTTCCATTATTATCATTCCTATTTTACAGGAAGAAACTGAGGCAAACAGAAGGTAAGCAGCTTGCCCTGGGTTACACAGCTAGAAAACACCTGAAGTCAGATTTCTAACTCTGGGTCTAGTAATCTATTTACTGTACTACCTAGCTGCCACTGATAAAGAATTCACCTCAAAGACAGGGATACCTGATTTTAAGTTTTGCCTTTGGCACATCTAAGTTACCTGACTCAAGGCAGATAAGTCCCTTTGCCTCTTAATCACCTGGATAACTCTTATATTCTCTGTTGCAGAGAAGGTGCCAATCTAGATTGGTGGTCATACCAATGACCTTAAAAGTCCAGTATCTATGTAGAAATGTCATACATAAGAATAAAGCAATTGACAAGTATTTATTAATAATATACAACAAATATTTATTAATAATATGCAATGTACCAGGTATTGGTCGAGGTACTAGGTATACAAAAACAAGAATGAAACAGTTCTTATCTTCAAGGACTTAACATTTTAGCAAAACAAAAATACAAATAAGAATAGATGCAGAGACTAAAACATTCCATACATTTTGACCCAAAGATTCCATTGCTGGGCATATAATCTAAGTAGATCAATTAAAAAGATATAAAAAATATTTAATTAAGTGTATAAATTATAATATATTTATAATTATGTACATGGTTATGAAATATATTAGATATTACAAATATTAATTAAATATAAAAATGATTTTTGTGATTGCAAAAAACTTGTAACAAAGGAGATACCCTTTAATTTGGAAATGACTTAATAAATATTGCTACATGAAAGAAGTGTAATTTTTCTGTGCTTTAAGAAAGAATGGCTGTGATAAATATAGAGAAGCATTGATTTACCTGAACTGACACAAAGATGAGGAGAAAGAACCAAGAAATTAATATATGCAATTACTATAAATGTATAAATAGAAAAAAGTATTACCACAAATAATAAAAAAATAAATGTTGCAAAATTGCAGAGAAAAAGAAGAAATCAGAATATTCCTCCTCACTCAAGTACTGTGCATAAGTAGGAGGTCCATGGATGTCAAATATTATATATCTTTTCACATTTTTAAAGTTGGTGTAGATGATTGTCTTTCTTTTCTTTAAAAATATTATATAGAATAGTTGTATGAGAAGAGGAATAAAGACAGATGGGGCAAAGTTTAGGCAATGTGGAAAAAAGGGCATCAAAATATATTTAATTTTTTAAAGTAAATGCAAAATATATACAAGTTAATTTGGGAACAGAAGTCACTTACTGTGAATATTAAGATAGCCCTGCTATAGGAAGTGGCACTTGATCTTAGTTTTGAAGGAAACTAACAATTCTTAGAAATTTTGAGGGAGTACAAGCCTAATTTGAACAATAACCTTATCAAAGACAAAAATGGACAATATAATAATATGCATAAAGGACAGCAAGGACAGACAGAGGTCTAGCTGCCTTATAGAGTGGGTGAGAAGGAAAAAAATGATAATGAGAATTTACCTGTAGCCTAGAGATAAATAGTGAAGGAGCTTAAGTGACTGGGGAAAAAAGTAAGAGAGATTTGCATTTGATTCTAGATTCAACAGAGGATCGCTGGACCTGGCAGAACCCCTCTTTTGTGGGGGCGGGGAATTCTGTGTTTCATTGAATTAAATTACTATAAAATGCCTCCCGTTATTGAAATTGTGCTAGGTTTACATGGACTACGCTCAATTTGGTGGGGTCTCTCCATAATTGTTCTCTTTTTAGCTCATGCTTTCATGTTCTGTTTTTTTTTCCTGAAAATTTCAGAGTTTTCCTCCTTCTACTTTCATATAGGTGTCTTTACTTCCTGTGCCAGCAACATGTTAATAAAGCATAGAACATGGAGTTTATTACACTCAGGAAGAATACCAAATGACCCCATATTCAAATATATAAGCAAGAAAACTTTCTCCTGTGTCAAAACTCACCTTCCTATGTATTAATGTGACCATCCCAAATTTATAGAATCACCTAGAAGTCTAGCTTTATTTTTCCTGCCTTAGGTGAGAAATGTGAATTTTTAGAGAATTAAGCAACCCTCATGCTTATTCCAGGTAGCTCCACCTTCAAAAGGAGATTGTTTGGACTGACCACAAAGAATGAAAAAAAAAATGGAGCTTCTAAGAAATCCAGCAACACCTTCCTCTTGTACCCCCCCACCTTTCTTCAAATACATTAAATATATTTGTAAATCAAATTTGTAAATCAAATTTGAAGAAATCTTTCTTCTTGATTTACATGGCTCATAGCATTAGTGAAAGACAAATTAATAACTTCATATTGAGGTGTAAGATATTACTGCTCTTTGGAAACTCCCTTATATCCTTCTACTTCAGATTATCTTATATGTTTGTCTAGGACAGCATATCTTAGGGAATCTTGTTATATTTCCAGTTTCATTGACATTCATTTTCAAATCTCTACAAAAGGAAGCTGCTTGGTCAGCTGTCAAAATCTCCACACTTTTCCTTCATGAAAATTTTATATTCCTTATTCCTACCTGAGTTATGACAATTAAATTTCATTCACTTCTAAATTTAGTACCTCTAGCCAAGAATTTCTTAAGTCAAAGATAAAATCTCACATCTTTATATTTGTCTTTCCAAGCTTTAACATAGATGGTCTTTCCTCCCCTGCTGCCAACTATGAAAATTGCCTTGAGTTTCTATTAATTAAAGTCTAAAGTGTATAGAAATATTAAGAGATAAAGAAAACTGATAGTTGTAGACAAGACCCAAGTGTCTGTTGTCCTTTAGTTCAAAATCAAACAGCAACAGCAAAAGCAGTCAAAACTATAACTACAAATGTTGCTGGTGTAGATGGAGCATCCATTAGTTATGGATGCAATAGTTGCATTCACATTATTTTGTTGTTGTTTAATTGTTTCAGTCATGACAACTTTTCATGATTCTATTTGGAGCTTTCTTGGCAAAGACACATAATTGGGCATCCATTTCCTTTTCCAGTTTATTTTGCAGATGAGGAAACTGAGACAGTGTTAAGTTATTTTCCCAGCATCACACAGCTACTAAGTATCTAAGGATAGGTGTGAACTCAGGATAGATGAGTCTTTCTTACTTCAGGCCCAGTACTCCATTTGTTCTGTCACTACCTTTTTACATTCACCTTAAACATTGAACATTCACATTATATTTAATGAAGGTGAAATGAGAAAAGCCAATCATAGTCAACCATTAGATATGTATGCTGTAAACCAGAATAATCATATGCAAATAAATATTATATAAGTTCATTTCACTCTGTATAATTTCATACAAGTTTTCCCATTTTTCTCTAAAACTGTCTCTTTCATCATTTCTTATTATACTGTGGAGGACCACGACATCAGGGATGGGATGCCATGACATACAAGTGAATTGAATTTAAATGGGGGAGGGCTGGGTGATGAACATCTGGGTGATGTTCATATATAAGAATTTATTCAGTGTCCCCACAATGGACACTTATTTAATTTTTATTAATTTTTCACTAAGAACTTTAAATAAATGGGGGGGTGTGTATGTATAATTTGTACTTCTTTAAATCATCTATTTGGGATAATGACCTAGTAAGTGACATTTTCAAAACAAAGGACATATACTGGTCAGTCACTTACAGACTATAGTTTCAAAATTACTTTTCAAATGGCTAGACTAATTGATACAGTCTTCAGACTTATATTTATGTTACTTACTTCCCCACACAACCTATTTATGAAAGATCCAATATTTTCTACCACTTCCATCTATTCCCAATATGTAGTAGGCTTAGGCCCCTCTTCTTTTCCTCCTTTGACAAAGATTAGTTTTCTCTAAAAGAAAACAGAACTGTTCTTGTGGCCTGATTGACCTAGGCTTCTCTAACACAAATCCCTAATCATTTGAAGGTATAAAATGTACTGGCTCTCAAGATTCTAGGCTTCTCCATCTTCATGGGTGCTTGAGACAGCAAGAATAGCTATACCCTGTTTACCTGCTGACCAGACAAGGTTTGGTGAGGAGGCAAGGAAGACTATGTCTACCAAAGCTGATGATAGTACCTCTGTATCCTTGTTACTGTTACCTCACTTTATTAAAGCAAAGTAAACTTTCATTTTTTATGGCTATTTAATGACATACCATCATCTCATCTCATTACCAAACTGTACTGAGTGCTGGCTTTTTATACTACCTTCAACACCATCCAACATTTTACATAGAATATTATTCCTGAAAAAAATGATGAATTATTAAATTATACATAACAATTATATATAATTATATACTCAATATGTTATATATTAAATAACTATAATGTAACACAAGATAATATAATACAGAACAATATAATATAATGTAGCAGAATAAGATATGAGGTGATATGATACATGATGTGATGTTATATAATATATGATGTAATATAACACAATAAAATATAACATAATATAATCAATATAAGCATTATGATAGGATATGATATACCATAAATCATATCATAACAAATACTATATTATATACCATATCATATATCATTTATATGATATTTATCATATTTGATGATATGATATAACATAACATTCACATGATACAATAAATATAATATAATATAATGAATGGATAAAGCACAATACTCAGTTTTTAGTTTCTTCACTGCCAAAGGAAAATGTAACATTTCAGGGACACCAGAATGTGTTTTATTAAAGGTCACTTATTCATGAGATGTTAAGTCTGAAAATGTTGAAAACCCATCTTCACTTTTAGTGAACAGGTAAACAGTTAAGAAACAATGAACATGCTTATCTTGTCATCAAGGAGAGATCTCATTTCCTCTTATGTATAGAAAATTTCCAAAGTATTTACCTCACATAATAGCAATCTTTTGTAGGTCTATTGTGTATAGATATGAACTAGATATGCTAGAGAAGTACTCTCCTTATTAGGTGACATATTTTGCTCTTTGTTACTGGTTCCCTTCAAATCACCTACCTCCTTTCAAATCACCACCCACAATTGGTCCCCAGTGCTAAATAACAAATATAATAAGAATAAGAAATAAATAAGAAATTATAAATTGATTGTTATAAATTGATTATAACAAAGTATTAGCTTCTTTAAGAACTTAGTTTTCTGGATTTCAGAAACTCAGAAAATTTATAATGTTTTATATGCATAATTAAAGAAGATTCCAAGGACTATTTTTCTATAGGTCACAACAAGGTATAAAGTATGAATGTTTAAGATAAGTTAAGGGATCTTCCCATTAGGGTCAGGATGCTTTGAAAATCTTAGTTTGGTTTTTAAGCCTTAAAGGCGTTAAATAGCACCCAAACTTTTAGAACACCCAGTATTAATGCTTTTCTGATTGTATCAGAAGAAAAGAAAACTGGCTGAACAAATAAAATTTTCATGCCCCTTCTAGGGATTTAAATAACTAATACTGAATAGGTGAAGCAAGTAAAGGTTTTTGTTTGTTAGTTGGTTTTGCTTTGTTTTTTGACAAGCCAATGTATAAGTAAGGTTTTAAGAGAACTTTATGGAAGAGATCCTTAAGAAGAAAAAGAGAGGAGAGGATTTCTCTTTTCTTCTTTTCTCTATTAACTATGACATCTAGCAAGAGCTCCCAAAGGGAGACACCCTATTCATCCATTCAAAAGTTTAACAATTTAATCAAGAGACTTTGATACATAATTGAGGAATATACTTTCCAGACAGAAAGACAAAAATTTATCTGGGGAATTGATTTCAAGGAACAGGATCCATTGTAGTAGAAAAGAGAATTATCAATGAACTTAAGTGAGAACAGATCTTGGAAATAGAGTCAAATTGTAGAGAGGAGCATACTTTAGAAACCATGCTCATCAAGTCACCCAGGAGATATTCCTTATCCAAGGAAATCAGATGGACACTCTATGAAAAGATATAGGATTTTGATTCCCTGCTGTACCCAAGAGTTATATATTACTTTTGCTACATGTGTATATAAAATGTGTACCTTACTCTCAGTGTACCTAAATCAATACCCACTGTCCCTATAGAAACTATATTTAGTTAATGAAGAAAATATTTTCTAGCTTTTAAATTTGTGCTATTTTTTCAAAGATTTTTTAAACTTATTTTTTGTGGAACTTTTTCTTAATTATATAAATATTTTATTTGTTTTCCAATTATATGCAATAATGGTTTCCACCAATCACTTTTTGTAAGGTTTTGAATTTTACAATTTTTCCCTCACCTCCCTTCTCTTCCCTCTACCCCAGCAGAAGTCAATCTGATAATTTTTACATTGTTTCCATGAAATACACTGATCAAAATTGAATGTGTTGAGAGAGAAAACATATCCTTGAGGACGAAATAAAATGTTAGAGATAGCAAAATTATGTAGTACATAAGACAATTTTTTCAAAAATTGGTAATAACCTTTAGAATATGTTTAGATTCCACAATTCTTTCTCTGGATACATACAGTGTTCTACATCACAGATACCCCAAAATTGTGCCTGATTGTTGCATTGATGGAATGAGCAAGTCCATTAAGGTTGATCATTACCCCCATGTAGCTGTGAGTGTACACAATGTTCTTCTGGTTCTATTCATGTGCTCAGCAACAATTCATGCAAGTTTTTCCAAATTTCTCTGAAATCCCATCCCTCTTGATTTCCAATAGAACAATAGTGTTCCATCACATATATTAATACCACAATTTGTTCAACCATTCCAAATTAATGGACATCCCTTCTATTTCCAATTTTTTGCCACCACAAACAGAGCTGCTATGAATATTTTTGTACAAGTGATGTTTTTACCCTATTTCATGATCTCTTCAGGGTATAGACCCAGTAGTGCTATTGCTGGATCAAAGGGTACGCACATTTTTATTGCCCTTTGGGCATAATTCCAAATCGTTCTCCAGAAAGATTAGATCAGTTTACAGGGTCAACAATGCAAAAAAAATGCTATTTTACAAAATGTTTTTATTGAAAGCTAATTGGGTCTACTGGGTCATGATTAATAGGAAATATAATTAATGGAGGCTCATGAGCTATAGTTTAATTAGTAGACACCCATTTGAAGGTAATAATTACTCCTTGATATTTAAATTGCCTGAACAGGTACCCATCTGAGAGAAAGGACATTAAAGAAACAGAAAGGTTTAATAGAAGGAGAAGGTGGCCTAATAGATGTAGATGTAATTTAAATGTGATGTAATGTGTAAATGTAATGTGATGTAAAAACAATATATTAATATAAAATTAATACAAAGCATTTTAAAAAAAATATTAAAGCATTTCATAGAAAAAGAAAACTGGAAACCTTGAAGAGACTTGGTAACCATCTTGTCCATCTTTAAAAAAGTTTCCTGTTCTTAACAAAAGTCCATTGGACCCAAGCTAAATCATTATAATTTAGGATAGGTGTGATGATTAGGAAGTTTTTCCTCATAGCATAACTAAACTTCTGAAATATCTGACTACTCTCTCTCATTTTGTCAATCTAGAGTCACAGTAAACAGTTTTTTATTCTGTCCTATTGAGTCTTTTCTTTCCTTAGGAGAAACATCCTCTGGACCTTCAGGCAATCTTTCTATAGCATGAATTAAAGGTCCCTCATCAACCTGATCATTTTACTCTGTATACAATCCAGTGTATCAACACCTTTCTTAAGATACGGCATTCAGAATTCAGTATATCCCTCCTGCAGATGAAGTCTGATTAAGCTAGATCTTGCAAATTGTGCCTCTTCAATGCAAGGTTAAGATTCTGTTAGGTTTGAATTTTTGTTTTGTTTTATTTTGTTTTTTATCTATCAGTGATAACTTGTATTGAGCTTTCAGTGCAATATTACCTAAAGGTATTTCAAGATGAATTGCTGTCTATTCATGCCTCATTCATGTTGTACTTGTAATATTTGTTTTTTAATCCAAGTGTAAAATTTTACATTTATCTGGATTAAATTTGTTTTTACCTGAATAAATATAATGTTTGAACTTCTCAAGAGATTTCTAGATGTTATCCAGTATGTTAGCTATTTTTTTAGCTTTGTATCATATGTAGATTTGATAAGCATTCCTTTTTTCTTCAAGTCACTGATACAAATGTTTAACAACATAGGGGAAGGCACAGGTCCTAAGCTCTCTCACAGAAGCCTCCTTCCTATATAACATGGAAATCATTGAGTACTCTTGACTCTGGCCATTTAACCAATTAATCTATCTTGTTCTATACTACTATAGAGTCTAATGTCTATCACTGCCAAGTACACATATTGCAATGTTTTTCACAATAACAGAAGATCATTGAACAAGTGATTTGAAAAAAATCTAGGCAAATGACATTAATATCATTTCCCTGTTCTACCAATTTAGTAAGTCAATTAATTAATAAGGTCATACAATATTATGAAGTCATTCTGGCTTAATAATGTATTTATAAATTTGTCAGATGTCAGAGTCAAGAGCACTGACCTATAGTCCATTCTCTAAGGCCTTTCAAAGACTACTGAAAGTGACTCAGCAATCATAGCATTGAATGTTTTTCAGTATCAGAGGGTAAAGTTCTGGCTTTAACTCAAGATTAATCTGTACTCTGTTACTATCTCCTTATTTAGAGTGGATATCAAATCCCTACTGGCCATTCTTAGTGTTTGTTGGTTTGTTTTTCCCCATAGCAAAGGTCATTGTCCTCAGATGAGAAACAAGAGGGAAAACAACCTTAGAAACTTCGCAATTCTACCTTTTTTCTGTCATCAGTTCTTTCACTTTTCCCCCCCAAGCAAGCCCTTTCTCCCAAATGGGTTAAAAGTTACTTCAAATAAAGATATACATACATGCATATAGACATAAACTACATACATACATATGTTATTGAAACACCAACAAAAATATATTTCCTTTAGAAAGTACAGAAAAAGTGGATTGTATTTGAATTTACAAATCGCTACTATTTTACCTTGTTTCCTTTATAAAGTATGAAATATATTCAATATATTAATTTCATAGCTTTCTTGTATATCAGTTTCCCTCTGAATTTCATTTTAAATGTTTCATTGACACTCTTGTTTTTCTTTTCCTCTCTTTTTTTTGCATCACTGTCCCCAACAACCTTCCTTCCCAAAATGATTTAAGTAATTTCGAATAACGAATGAACTCAGACAAAACAAAATACATTAGCCATTCTTAAAATATATATACATTTATTTTTCACCTTTGTTAGTCAATAAAAAATTATTAAACTTCTAGCTATATGCCAGGTTATGTTTTAAGCATTGGTGATACAAAAAGGGGCAAAACGTAAGTTCTGCCTACAAGGAACTCACCATCTAATGAGAGTGACCACAAGCAAACAAACATGTACAAGCAAGTTATATAGAGTATAAATAGGATATTTTTTTAAAGAGAAAGTGCTAACAATAACAGGAATCAGGAAAGATGGCATTCTAGTTGAAACTTAAAAGAAACAAGTAGATAGACATGTGGTGGGAAAGCATTCAGGCTATGGGGGAAGGGTCAGTTAGAGAAGGTCTAGAGCTGAGAGATGGAGTGTTGATTTTGAACATCCTGGAAATAACTGGCTCTTATTTTTAAGTATGTTCCTTGTGCGATTAAAGTTGTTTTTTTTAAAACCATAATGATTTTTGACCTTGTAAACCTCTTAATTCACAATATTGAAGTTGCGGAAATTTTAAACTGAAAAATGTTATGCCAAGTATTATTTTCTTCTATACTGGCCTTGAATATCCTGTGGGCAACTGATTTTTCTCCCATTGTTATCTAGAGAAATAGTTCCCATTATTAGTCACCAGTAAATTCACTACAAACCATGGAAAAGGGTATTGAGGTATGCTGAGGGGTTCTGAGATGTAAAACCATTGCAATAATTGGTTTACATTTCCTTCTGAAAAGTAAATATCTCAACTTCCTTCCCAAATTTACTAAACCTGCTCTGATGGTGAGAATTACCTCAACCCCTAATGGGAACTCTTACCTGACTTACCCCTTTCCCAGCATCTATACCTGCCTTGACCCCTATATAAACCCCTGCCTTTTCCCCATCAGGGTTGATCCTCTATGATCAACCCAGTTACACACTCTGTAACTGCCCTTTACTTTCCTTCTTTATTGCTTATACCTGGCTGTTACTGTTAATTGTCTTTATTATCTTTCTTTTTCACTCCCTTAGAGGACCAGTTCACTCTATTTTTCCTCTCCCTTAGCTTTTGCTAACCACAAAAATATGTAAATAATTCATTTTATCCCTAAATACTTCTGAATCATATTCAAGTCTTTTATGAATTCATTCACACATTCTTTATTAGGAAATTAGACCAAACCTCAATATTTTAACATCCATCAATATCTCTTAGATATGACATTTTTTATCAATGATAATTGATGCAAAATTTTTTCATGACTTTTCGTATTCCAACTTCATTCTTTTAAAACAAGTTAAAATTTTGTGTAAAATAATTACTTATATTTTTAATGAACATCTATCTATTCCTTGATTGGTTAAGATGCTTCCCCCTATCCAAGGTCATTCAAAGTACAACTTATTAGGTTCTTTTAATTTATTTTGAAAGAAAAAATTTTAGGTACATATTTAGAATCATTTGCAACTGATTTGGTTTATGGTATATATGCTGGCCTAAAACTGATTTCTGTAAAACCAATAGTCTCCAAATTCTAGTCAAAGAAGGAGTTCTATCAGGAAGTTAATAAGTTCATGAGTTTATGTTTTAGTGGCAGTCAAGAAGTGAGTTACTTCAAATTAACCAAGCAAATAAAAATTAGGTCAGGTTTCTGAGGAGATGGCTGTAAATTTTAGGAGAAATATGGCAAAAACAGGGATGTATTTGCTTCATCTAGTTGAGGTGTTCAACCTTTTAACTCTTCGTGGTCATTTAGCCCAACAATAACCCCTCAAGGGTCACACATTGAACTCAATACCCATTCATGAACACACTGTAATATGTTGAAATAAGCCCTGAGGATCACAGGTTGGACTTGCCTGAATTCAGTTTCCCTTCAGTTTCAATTCCCTAACTCTCAACAAAAGATTTTAATGCTGGACAAAATCATTCTTAAGTTCATTATCTTCATAAGGCTTCAGTCTATCATGAAATATAGGATACTTATTAAGGTACATACCCTTGCTAAAAGTTCCACATACATTGTATATCTCAGCCTAAGGATGAATTCAGAGTTTCTTTTCATATGAATTTTCTGATGGTGAGAAAGATATATGTTCAGCTAAAAGAAATCTCTACACTCATTACATCCATAAATTGTTTCTCCAGCAGGGATTAGTTTTTTTTTTTTTAATGTTGGATAAGGTGTGTGCTCAGGCAGAAAGCATTGTACTCATAAGGTATCTCTCCAGTATGAATTGCCTGAAGCTTTTTAAGTTTTCATCTGTGATCAAAGACCTAGACATACTTCTCTTGGGGATAGAGGGTCAGGAAGGCAGGGAAGTTGGGAAAACCAACTGACCTGTAAAATAGATCCAGGAGGAATAATTTGAGAATTATTCAACTATATAAAAGCCATGACCAAAGAAAAAAACTTGTGTAACATTTTTCAAGAAATTAACAAGTAAAAATGCCCTGATATCCTAGAACTAAAATGTGAAATAGTTAAAGAAATAATCTACCAATGACCTACTGGAAGAGATGCCAGAATGATAACTCACAGGAATATAACCAAATTCTAGAGCTATCAGATCCCAGGGGGAAAATACTGCAGACATTCAGAAAGAAGCAATTCACATACTAAGGATCTATATCCAGGATGATGCAAGATTTGGCAGTATCAGCATCAAAGGAAAGAAGGGTCTAGCATATGATGTTTTGGAGGGTAAAGGAGCTTGGAATACAACCAAGAATCAATTTCTCAGCAAAACTGAACATATTCTTTCAGAGGAAAAGATGGACATTGAACAAAATAGATGACTTTCAAATCTTCTTGATAAAAAACTAGAAACTGAACAGAAAATTTGATTTTCAAACATGAGTCTCAAAAGACATATAAAACAATAAACAAGAGAAAAGAAAATGAATGTTATTCAATAAGATTAAACTGATTGCATCCCTACATAGGAGGATAATAGTCATAACTTGAGAATAGTATCTAGTAGAAGGAGTATAATCAGATAGAAGGTATGGACAAAGTTGATTTTTCTGGAATGACTTTTTTTTAAAATTAAGACATTAAAGAAAAAAGGATTGTACTGGAACAGGAAAAAGAGGGAGGCACAATGGTGCTGATTATATCACATAAAGAGGCACAAAGGACCTATTAAAGTAGGGGAAGGGATGAGAATACCTTAAATCTTCCTTTATCAAATTTGGCTCAAAAGGGGAATAACATATACATTCCACTGGGTTTAGAAGTTTATTTTACCCTACAGGGAATTAGAAGAGGAAAGGGGGAAGAGAAGGAGGGACTTTTAGAAGGGAAGGAAGAAACAAAAGTAAAAAAGAGAAAGGGAAAAGGAAAAAAAGGAAGTGGAGCTGATAGAAATAGGGCAGATTGAGGGATGTGATGTTCAGAAGAGAAACTCTGATAGGGGGAAAGGAGAAAGAAAAGTATAAATGGAGGGGAGATAGGATGGAGAATAATAAAGAGCTAATAATTATAACTGTGAATATGAATAGGATTAACTCTCCATAAAATGGAATTGGATAGCAGAGTAGATTAAAAATCATAATCCTACAACATGTTGTTTACAAGAAATACATTTGAAGAAGAGAGATACATACAGAGAAAAGATAAAGTGCAGGAGCAGAATATATTATGCTTCACCTGAAGTGAAAAAAGCAGGAATAATGATCCTTATCTTAGATAAAGAAACAAAAATAAATCTCATTAAACAGAATCTCCATCTTCCTAAAAGGAATTATAGACAATGAAGTAGCTTCAATACTAGCATATATGACAAAATGGTACAGCATCCAGATTCTTAGAAGAGTAACAAAATGAATTACAAGAAGATATACACAGCAAAACTATTCTGAAGGGGTATCCCTCTCTCAGAATTAGATAAATTTAAACAAAAAAATAAACAAAAAGGAAGTTAAAGAGGTGAATGAAATTTAAGAAAAGCTAAATATGATAGATCTCTGGTGAAAACTGAATGAGGATAGACAGGAATATGTTTTTTTTTTCTCAGAGTATATGGCATATGCACAAAAATTGACCAGGTGTTAGTGCATGAAAATTTCACTATTAAATCAGAAAGGTAGAAATATTAAACAGATCACCTCCAGATCATGAAGCAATAAATATCATGTAGATTAAAGAGCCATGGAAAGATAATCTAAATTGAAAGAATGAGTCGATCAAACAATAAATCATAGGAATAATTAATAAAATAACAATAATGAGACAATATAGCCAAAGCAGTTATTAGAGGACATTTTATATATCTCTAAATGCTTACATGATTAAAATAAAGAGGAGATCAATGAACTGGGCATGCAACTAAATAAACTAGAAAAAATTAAAATCCCCAATTAAATACCAAATTAAAATCCTGAAACTCAAAGGAGAAAGTAATAAAATAAAAAGTAAGAAAACTACTGAGCTCATAAATGAAACTGAGTTGGTCTTACAAAAAATAATAAAATAGATCTTAATTTTATTTTAACAAAATAAAGTCAAATTATTGGAATCAAAAATCATTAATGAGGAAGAAATTAAACTAATAATTTGGAGATATTTTCCTCCAACTGTATATTAACCAGTCTGACAATTTAAGTGAAATGGAGGAAAATTTACAAAAACATGAGTTGCAAAGATTAACTGAAGAGAAAATTAAAAACTTAAATAGCCCCATTTCAGAAAAAAAGAAATTAAATAAGTCATCAATGAACTCCTAAAGAAAAAAACTCCAGGGACAATTTACAGGTATACTCAACTAATCATTTAAAGAAAAATTAATTCCAGTTCTATATATTTGAAAAAATAGGTGAAGAATGAGTACTGCCAAATACCTTCTATGACATCAATATGGTTTTGTTAACTAAATCAGCAAGTGTCAAAACAGAAAAATATTTATAGACCAAACTGCCTAATGGATATGAATGCAAAAATTTTAAATAAAATATAAGTGAAACAATTACAGCAAATTGTTACTAGGATAATATAACATGCTCAGGTAGGAGTTATTCCAGGAATGTAAAATTAGCTCAATATTAGGAAAACTATCAGCATACTTGACCATATCAATTACAAAACTAATAAATCATATGATTATTTCAATACTGAAAAAGTTTCTGATATAACTCCCAGTCCTTTTAAAAATACTAGAAAGCATAGAAATAATTGGAATTTTCTTATAATGATGAGCAGCATCTATCTAAAACCATCTGCAAACATCATATTCAATGGGTATAAACTAGAAGCATTTCCAATAAGATCAAGGTTGAAACAAGGATGGCTATTATCACAACTATTATTCAATATCGTATTTAAAAAAGTTAACTTTATCAATAAAAGAAGAAAAAGAAATTGAAGAAATTAGAATAGGCAATGAGGAAACAAAACTCACTTTTTGCAGGTGATTCTAGCATATTTATTATATTCATTGTCTCTTGAATTATTGGAAGGTTTTCCTTGTGTTATTCTTATTGAGAACATTTCTTCTCAATACTTTGTTTCCTCTCTTACTGGACATAACCTTCCTAAACTGCTTCCAAAGTAATGACTAAGGGACAATCTCTTGAGAGTCTTTGCTAGGATGAACTTCTGTTGGAGCAATTAGTTTTGGTGATAATTCCTTGTTTTCATGCTCAGTTTTCCAAACTAGACAGCTCCTTCTTTGGGTGACATCTATTCCTAGCATTGATGATGCTTCCCCTTGTTCCAGTTGGCAGATCACCAGGGTTTTGGAGTCTGCAAGTCCCAAGAAGATAAGGATTCTGTGGTTCTCCAGCATTTCCTCTTTGTGCAGTTCCCTCTGAGGAGTGTTCAGCATGCCTCCACTCCTCAGGGGAGAACTACATGGTCACATTACTCAATGTCACTGATTTTTTTTAATGTGTAACTGTTTCCTGAGGCTCATTCCAGTCTCTAGAGACTCATTCCAAGATTGGAGAAGTGATTGATCTCTACTATTCCTTCTTCCAGTCTTGTAATTAGTCTCTGGGAGGTCCCAGATATCTGGGACTAGGAGCCATGGCCTCCTCTTCAGAGCCACCTCCTTTTCAGAGCCATCTCCTCTTGGTCAGGCAAAATGCAGAACTCTTTCTGGGAAGGAGCTGCCCCTGTTCCTCCACTGTTAAGTCTACATCTACAGGTCCTTGGTCTCCTTAAGCTCCCTTCTCAGTGTTAGGGCCAGGGCCAGAGATGCTATGATGCACATAGAGCTCCCTCCAAGGCCCTTAGATAAAATTTTTTCAAAAGATGAATGAGTATTTTATTTTATAAAGACAATTTTCTCCTGTTGATATTTATTTACATTTTGTTATTAATGTGTATGATTATGTTTTTAATTTTTCTCATATGTAGTGAATCCTCCATTCCTGCTATAGAGCCAACTCAGTCAAAATGTGGCTTCTTTTAAGATATTTTACTCAATATTTATTGCCAATATTCACTGAGGCAGTGATCTACAATTTCCTTTTTCTTTTTTGCCTTTCCTTGTCTTGGGTATCAAGACTATATTTTTTTATTAAGAAATTTTTTAGGACACCTTTCCTCTCCATTTTTCAAACAATTCATATATGATTCAAAATAATTTTTCATCAAATGTTATTAAATTTACCCCTTTGGAAATTCATTTTTTACTTGTTCAATATCATTTTCTGAGATTTGTTTAATTCTCTTTACTATGTTCTCTTAACATGAGAATTTTACATTTTCCTCAACTTCAATCTGTTTCTCTTAAGCTATTGCTTAATACTTTCCTTCATTTCCTCTTAATTCATTTTTAATTGTCCTTTTTCATTTTTCATATCAGTAATTTAGTTGTTCTTTCATTTTGGAAAATTAATTAACTAACACTATATCCAGTTTTACTTTTAAAAAAGTTCAGCCTTATTTATCTACTCAGGGTTTTTTTAAAAACATTTATGCAACTCCTCTATACTTATTCCCCTAATTCACACTCATATTCACACTCATAGATTGAGATGTCCCAGAGGATCATTTCCAATCTCAAGTACTAGAGGAAAGAATAGTGGATGACTATACTACTAACAATGAAGTTTCTGAATCCACTACTGATAGGAATCCTATTGGTAATTATTCTGTTTTACTAACATTTAAGTAAATATTAAAATGATTAAACATATGTAATTTGTTACATTTGAATGAACACATAACAAATTAACAATAAAAACATAAATATGCATAATTAAGCATATGTATAATATTTTCTAAGGAAATCACAAACCCTTAAAATATTAGTAGGTGATTTCTCTATATTTGTGTAGAAAATCAGTATTACACCATTCAGTATCTCCTATTATGTTTAAGAAAAAAAATACTTCCCTTAAATCCCTAGAGATAAAGTTGAAAACAGCTATCTGAGAAAAAGAGACAGAGACACATACACTGACAGAGGTACAGACAGAGAGACAGAAAGAAACAACTATACATTCTTACATCAAGGACATCTTTGATGATGGTATTAGTAGGGAATAGACAGATTTTTACAATTGATATTACTAAGTAATCACTATCATTATCATCACAGTTGACTGAAAGAGGTAGAAAATGCAAAATCTTGTTATACTTATTAATTTTTATTTTTAAAATAATTTTTCATTAATACTTCTCAGCAGATTAAAGATCTGTCAAAAGATGAGAGACAATAAAGGATCAAAGATGACAAGTAGGTTGTTAGAAGGGCTGGGAGAATGTTGCTGCCCTTTATATTTTAGGAAAGGTAGGAGGGGGGAAAGTTTAATGGAAACACTAATGAGTTCTGTTTTAGGCACATTGAGTCTAACATGTCTATAAGCCACCCAATTCACAATATCTGAAACAGTGAGAATTTGGGGAAGGATAGGCAGATTTGAGAATCATCAGTATAGAGATCTGTGGGAGCTGATTACTTCACTTGTTGAAATAATATAAAGGGAGAAGAGAAAAGTTTTTAAGACAGAAAACGCTGAGGAATGGCTACGGTTAGAGACTGTGATCTCGTGAAGGACCCAGTAGAAAGTCAGACAGATTGGAGGAATGTCAGGAGAAACTATTGTCTTAGAATCCTAGAGAGAGAGAGAGAGAGAGAGAGAGAAGAGTACCAAGAAGGAAAGAATGATCAAAAGTATCAAAAAAAATGAGAACTGAGAAAAGGCCATTGAATTTTTCAATTAAGAGATCTTTGGAGGTATGAACTTGGTGGAATAATAAGGTCAGAAGCCAGATTGTAAAAGAAAAAAAGGAGACTGGTAGGAGAAAAAGTGGAGGCACTTATTTCAGATTACTTTTCAAGTAATTTATCTGCAAAGGGCAAAAGAAACATAGGATGATAAGAGGGATAATGATGGTTAAATGAAGTTTTTCAGGATGGAGAAGAAAGATCATGTTTGCATGTAATAGGAAATGAGTCTGTAGTCAGGGAGAAATTGAAAATAAGTGAAAGAGTAGAGATCATAGGAGGAGCCAAGATAGCACAATAAACGCAGGGACTAGTCCAAGTTCTACCGCAAACACTCCAAATACCTTCAAATAATGACTCTAAACAAATTATAGAGTGGTAGAACTCAAAAAAAAAGACTGAGTGAAATAATTTTTTCAACCCAAGACAACTTGGAAGATTGATACGAAGTGTCTCCTGCACTATGATATGAAGGGAGGGCAGAGCAGTAGAGTTCTGCTCCAGAGCCAAGCAGCCCCAGCCATCCAGGAGCAAGCACCAGGGATACTGGGTCAGTGGCACTGGTGGTGGTGGTTTCCAGAGTTCTAAATTCAAAGATTACCAAGGACAAGTGGGAAGATCAACAAGAAAAGTCTGCCCCACTGAGCTGAAAAGTGGAGATCAAAAAGTGAATCTTTGTCTAGCTCAGGCTTTAGCAGCTAAGACTTGGCCTCAGCAGATCAAGAGAAGACCTCAAAGGGGGCAGTTACGTGGCACAGTGGATAGAGCATCAGCCCTGGAGTCAGGAGGACCTGAGTGCAAGTCTGGTATCAGACACTAATTATCTAGCTGTGTGACCTTGGACAAGTCACTCAACCCCATTGCCTTAAATAAATAAAACTAAGAGAGAGAGAAAGAGAGAGAGAGAGAGAGAGACAGAGACAGAGACAGAGACAGAGACAGAGACAGAGACAGAGACAGAGACAGAGAGAAGGCTTCAGAAGCCACAGAATCATCAGAGACAGCTGCTTCCAGAGCTTTTGACCCAGAGATGGAAAGGGGGTCAGAAGGAAATAACAAGGGTCTTGTTTGCTATTACTGAGATAGGACACTGTTGTTTTGCTTATTCTCTGAGCTAGGTTGAAGTCTGGAGCCCTAGTCATAGGAAAAGTAGCAGAGTTCAACAGAGCTCACATCACAGCAGAGAAGGGACCCTCCTCATAATTCCAGGGCAGAAAGGAGTGCTTGTGGTCACCCACAAACCATAGCACAAGTCAGGAGACTGGTATAAACCTCTCCTTAAAACATAAGACTTTCCAAGAATTGAAAATTTGCATATCTCTAGAAGTATTCCAAAAGCTTGGGAAAGTGTGTTCTCCACCCTAGAAACAAAACCCAACCTTAACAAAGAATTAAAATCAAGTCATAACCTGGGGAAATAAGCAAACAGCTGAAAATAAAAATTCTAACCATAGATGTTGGTCAAAAGGAACATCAAAATTCACACTCAGAAGAAGATAACAAAGTCAAAACTTGTACATCTAAAACCTCTAAGAAAAATATGAATTGGCCTTAGACCATAGAAGAGCTCAAAAAGGATTTTGAAAATCAAGTAAGAGAGGTAGAGGAAAAATTCAAAGAAAAATGAGAGCCATGTGGAAAAAAACATGAAAACAGAGTCAGCAGTTTGGTGAAGGAGACACAAAAAATACTAAAGAAAATAACCTCTTAAAAACTAGACTGGGCCAAAAAAAGAGGTCCAAAAATCCAATGAGGAGAAGAATGTCTTAAAAAGCAGAATTAATCAAACAAAAAAAGTAGATACAAAAGCTCACTGAAGAAAATAATTCCATAAAATATAGAATTTAACAAAGGGAAGCTGTGTAAGAAATCAAGAAACAATAAAGCAAAACTAAAAGAATGAAAAACCAGAAAAAAAAGATAAACTAACTCACTGGAAAAATAACTAACCTAGCAAACAGATACAGAAGAGATAATGTAAAAATTATTGAAGTACCTGAAAGCCATGATTAAAAAAAAAAGATCTTAAACATTATCTTTCTTAAAAACTATCACAGAAAATAAGGGAAAAAGCAGAGGGAAAAACAGAAATTGACAGAATCCACCAATCACCTTCTGAAAGAGATCCCAAAATTTAAACCATCAGAAATATTATAACCAAATTTCAGAGTTCCCAGGTCAAGGAGAAAATATTGCAAGCAAGCAGAAAGAAACAAGTCAATCATCATAGAGCCATAGTCAGGATAATACAAGATTTATTAACTTCCACATTAAGGGATCATAGGACTTGGAATATCATATTCTGGAAGGCAAAAGAGTTTGTGTTTCAGCCAAGAATTATAATCTTTTAGGGGGGAAGATGATATTCAATAAAATAGACAATTTTCAAAATTTCCTGATGAGAAGACCAGAACTGAATAGAATATTATGAGACTCAAGTGGAACATAAAAAAGTATACAGGAAACAAGTCATAAGGGACTTAATGACATTGAACTGCTTGTATTCCTGCATGGGAAGATGATACTGATAACTCATGACCTTTTTTAAGTTAGAAGGAGCATATATAGAATAGGCACAGGTGTGAGTTGAATATGAAGGGGTAATATATTAAAAAGATGGACTTAATGGGTGAGAGAGGAATGTTCTGGGAGAAAGGGAAAAGGGGAGAAAGAATGGCTTAATTTATTTCATATAACATAGGCAAGAAAAAACCTTGTGTTGTGGGGTGGAAGGGGGTGGGAGTGAGTGAACCTTACTCTCATCAGAATTAACCTAGAGAGGGAATAATATACATACTCAATTGAATATAGAAATCATTCACAGCCTAGAAGAAAATAGGAGAAGGGAATTAGAGAAAGGAGTGAGGGAGGTTATAGAAGAGAGGAAAGATTGTGTGAGGATAGGGTGAAAGGAAAGAGAGAGTAGAATAAATGGAAATGGGGGAATAGGATGGAGGGAAGTAAAATTAACAATGGAAACTATACAAAAAAGTATTGAACAAGTTTCTTTCATAAAGGTCTCATTTCTCAAACATAGGGAACTGAGTCAAATTTACAAAAAAAATAAGACTTTCCTCAATTGATGAATGATCAAAAGATATGAACATTTTTCAGATGGCTATCAATGCTATCTATGGCCATATTAAAAATGTTTTAATTCATTATTGATAGGAGGAATGCAAATTAGAACCATTATAAGGTACTACCTTATACATATTGGATTAGATATAAAGGGGAAAATGACAAATGTTGTGGGGAATAATGCGGGAAAAATTAGATATTAATGAACTGTTGAAAGAGTTGTGAAATTATTCAACAATTCTGTAGAGCAATTTGGAACTATTCCCAAAGGTCTATAAAACCATGTCTGCCCTTTGACCTAGAAATGCCACTACTAGGTCTATATTACAGAACAGATAAAAAAAACAGGAAGGAAAGGCCTTTATGTAACAATTTTTTTCTTGTAGCAAGGAACTTGAAATTAAGAGGAGGCCCATCAATTGAGGACTGACTGAACAAATTGTAATATATGATTGTGATAGAATGCTACTCTGCTATAAGAAATGATGCTGTCAGTAAAAAAACTTAAATGAGCAGATTCAATGGGAAATGTATTATATATGCATATGTGTGTGTGTGTGTGTGTGTGTGTGTGTGTGTGTGTGTGTGTGTGTGTGTAGTAACAGCAAATCTGTAGTATGGACTACTATGAGCGACTTACGATTTCTCACTATTACTGTGACTCAAGACACCTCTGAAGTACTTATGATAATGAATACTATTCATTCCAAAAACTGATGTATCTGAAAACAGAATGAAGCATTAAAAAAAAGAGTAGAGATGACAGTCAATCTGTTGGAGTCGGGATGAAATGGGATCAGTTGAATAAATGATAGAGGATTTAGTCTTGGTAATGAGTAAGGGCACTTGAAGGAAGAGTTAGTGGAAGAAGACATCTGAGTGATAGGAGCTTAGAAAGAGAGGAGAAGAGGAATGTCATGGTGTATTGCCCTGATTTTCTTTCTATAGGACTTCAAGGACAGAGCCAAGATGGTGGCACAAGCTTACCAAAATAATCAAGCAATCACCCAATCAACCTTTGATTGATGGTACTTTTATTGATAGTAATTTGATTGATAGTCCTTCTATAGGTCAGATAAAAGAAGTTTAATTTGATAAAAGGGAAAATAAGTATAAGACAGGGTTGAAATAATAAAAGCATAAAAAGGAGGTTAAGTATTAGTGGAAAAATAACACCAGGTGAAGAGGCACATAGTCTTATTATAGTAGAGGTAAAGAAGGGAAGGTGTGAACACAGAGTAAATTTTATTCAATAGATTTGGCCCAGAGAGGGAATAAGATTCATTCCCAGGGATAGAATACTGGTCCTGGAGTCAGGAGAACCTGAGTTCAAATCCAACCTCAAACTGTCAATACCTTGGACAAGTCACTTAACACCATTGCCTTGCAAAAAACAAAACTAAACTAAAAAACACAAAACTGTGAGCTTCCACAGGGCAGGGGTTGCTTTCAAAAAAGAGGTACATTCCCAATTGGGTTTAAAAAACCCAATTTCTAGTCTAGAGGGAAATGGGGGGGGGCGAGGAGGAAGGGAAAGAAAAGGGAAGAAGGGACTGATAAAAGGGAAGGTGAAGGTATAAATGAAATGAAATTAAAAATTAAAATTATTTTTTTATTTAAGGCAATGAGATTACACAGTCAGGCAATTATTAAGTGTCTGAGGCTGAATTTGAACTCAGGTGCTCCAGATTCCAGGGCCAGTGCTCTATCCACCATGCCACCTAGCTGCCCCAAAAGTTAAAATTTAAATGAAAAGTTAAGGGGAAAGGGAGTAAAACATTGCAAGGGAAAGAAGAACAAAGGAAAGAGAAAAGTAAATTGAAAAAGATAGCATGGAAGGAAATACAGAATTAGTAATCAACTGTAAATGTGAATGGGATGAACTCTCCCATAAAACAGAAGTGGATAACAGAATGAATTAAAAACCAGAACCTACAATATGCTGTTTACAAAAAATTCATTTGAAGCAGAGAGAAACACACACACACACACACACACAGGGTAAAGGTCAAAGGTTCAAGGAAAATATATCATGTTTCAGCTGAAACAAAAAAATCAGGAGTAATGATGCTAATCTCAGACAAAGCAAAAGTAAAAATAGATCTCATTAGAAGAGATAAAGAAGAAAACTTCATGTACTTAAAAGTCACCTTAGGTAATGAAACTATATCATTATTAAATATATGTGTACCTAAAGATAAAACATCCCAATTCTTAGAGTAGAAGTTGAATGAATTATAAGGAGACATAGCAATACTTTAATAATGGGGAACCTCGACCTCCTTCTCCTAGAATTAGATAAATCTAACCCCCAAAAAATAAACAAGAAGGACATTAAATAGGTAAATGAAATCTTAGAAAACTTAGATATGATAGACCTCTGGAGAAAACTGAATGAAGATAGAAAAGTATTTCCTTTTTTCTCTGCAGTACATAGCACCTATGCCAAACTTGACCATTTACTAGGGCATAAAAACCATACATTCAAATGCAAAAATTCAGGCATTATAAATATATACTTTTCAGATCATGATGCAATAAAAATTACATGAAATAAATGGTCATGGAAAGATAAACTGAAAATTGGAAACTAAATAACTTAATTTTAAAGAATGAGTGGATCAAACAACAAATCATTGAAATTATCAACCATTTCATCCAAAAAGTAACAATGAGACATTTTACCAAAATTTATGAGATGCAGTCAAAGCAGTTTTTAAGGGAAATGTTATATCTATAAATACTTATATTAAAAATGTAAAAGACAATCAATGATTTGGGTATGCAACTAAAAAAAGTAGAAAAAGAACAAATTAAGCATCTCTAATTAAATACTAAATTAGTAATTCTGAAAATCAAGGAAGAGATTAATAAAACTGAAAGCAAGAAAGTCATTGACTTAATAAATAAAACTAAGTTAGTTTTATGAAAAAACAGTAAAATAACTAAATCTAAGGTTAATGTGATTAAAACAAAAAAGAAGAAAAACAAATTATCAATATCAAAAATGAAAAGGGTGAACTCACCACCAATGAGGAGGAAATCAAAGAGAGAATTCATGGCTTCTTTGCCAAACTGTATGCCAATAAATAACCTGAGTGAAATGGATGAATATTTACAAAAATTCACACTACCCAGATTAACAGCAGAGGAAATAAAAATACTTGTATAGCCTCATTTCAGAAAAAGAAATTGAAGAAACTAACAGTAAACTCGCTAATCAAAAGTCTCCAGCTCCAGGTGGATTTACAAGAGAATTCATACAAACATTTAAGGAACAATTAATTAAAATTGTGCATAAACTATTTGAAAAAATATGAGAACAAAGGAGTTTAGCTAGATTCCTTTTATGACACCAGTATGATGCTGATATCTAAACCAGGAAGAACCAAAACAGACTAAGAAAAATATAGACCAATCTCCCTAATAAATATTGATGCAAAAATCTTAAATAAAATTTTAGCAAAGAGATTACTGCAAGTTATTACTAGTATAATACACCATGATCAGGTAGAATTTATAGCAGATATGCATGGATGGTTCAATAATAGAAAACACTCAACATAATTGAAAATATCAATAACAAAACAAACAGAAATCATATGATTATCTCAACAGATGCTGAAAAAGCCTTTGATAAAACACAACATACATTCCTATTCAAAACACTAGGAAAGTTTAGGAATAAATGGTGTTTGCCTTAAAATAATAAATAGTATCTATCTATCTAAAGCATCACCAAATACATGTAATTGGAATAAACTCAGAGCATTTCCAACAAAATCAGGGGTTAAACAAGGATGACCATTATCGCCATTACTATTCAATATAGTATTAGAAATGTTAGCTTTAGCAATGAGAAGAAAAAGAAATTGAAGGAATCAGAATTGGCAATGAGGAAGCAAAGCTTTCACCATTTGCAGATGATATGATGGTGTACTTAGAAAATTCTCTAAAAAAACTACTTTAGATAATTAACAAATTTGGCAAAGTAACAGGATATAAAATAAACCCACATAAATCATTAGCATTTCTATATATGAACCACAATGTCCAAGAACAAGAGAAAGAATGAAAAATTCCATTTAAAGTAACCACAGACAACATGAAATACTTGTGAACCTATCTCTCAAGACAAACCCAGAAACTCTATGAACACAATTACAAAGCACTTTTCACACACCTATATAGTCATGTCTAACAACTGAGAAAATGTCAGTTGCTCATGGTTGGATTGAGCGAATATAATAAAAATGTCAATTCTACCCAAATTAAATGACTTATTCAGTGCCATACCAAAGTACCGAATAACTACCAAATATTTTACCAAGCTGTAAAAAATGGTAACAAAGTTCATCTAGAGCAGCAAAAGATCAAGAATATCAAGGGAACTGATGAAGAAAAAATGTAAAGGAAGGTGGCTTAGCTCCACCAGATCTAAAACTGTGCTATAAAGCAGCAGTCATCAAAACTGCCTCCTACTGGTTAAGAAATAGATTAATGGGGACAGTTAGATGGTGCAATGGACAGAGCACAAGCCCTGAAGTCAGGAGGCCCTGAGTTTATATTTGACCTCAGACACTTGATACATAATTAGCTGTGTGACCTTGAGTTAGGCACTTAACCCCAATATCTTGCAAAAATTAAAAATTAAAAAAATTTTAAATGGATCAGTGGATTAGGATAGGTTAACAAGGAACAGTAGCAAATGATTTCTATAATCTACTTGACAAACCTAGAGACATTAGTTTCTGGAACAAGAATCACTATTTGAGCAAAATTGTTGGGAAAACTGGAAAGTAGTATGACAAAAATTAGACATAGACCCCACATCTCACACCCTATACCAAAATAAAGCCAAAAGCAGTTCAGGATTTAGATATAAAGGACAATGCAGATCAGAAGTACTTTATCTGTCAAATCTATGGAAAGGGAAGAAATTTAAGATCAAGCAAGAAATAGAGTACATTATAAATTGCAAAATGAATGATTTTGACTATCAAATTAAAAAGATTTTGCACTAATAAAATCAATGCTGCCCCATTTAAAAGAAAAACAAAACTGAGAAACAATATTTACAGGTAGGGGTTTTGATAAAGTTCTCATTTCTAAAATATATAGAGGAATGCATCAAATTTATAGTTACAAACCATTCCCCAATTGAAATGTGATCAAAGAATTTGAACAGGCAGTTTTAAAATGAATAAATTAAAACTATAATCATATGAAAAAATACTCTCAGTCATTACTGATTAAAGAATTGCAAATTAAAACAACTATTAGGTTCCACCTCACACACATATCAGATTGGCTAAGATGACAAAATAAGAAAATTATCAATGTTGGTGAGGTTGTGGGAGGATTGGGACATTAATGCATTGTTGGTGTAACTGTGAACTGATCCAACAGTTCTGGAGAGCAATATGAAACTATTCCCAAAGAGCAATAAAACTAAACATACCCTTTCACCCAGCAATTCTAATACTAGGTCTATATCCATAAAAAAATCGTGAAAGATGGGAAATTCCCCCCTTTTTCCAAAATATTCATAGCAGTTCTTTTTTGCAGTGGCAAAGAACTGGAAATTGAGGGGATTCCTATCAATTGGAGAATTAATGAACAAGTAGTGATATATGAATGTTATAGGGTGTTATTGTTCTATGAGAAATCATGAATTGTTGGACTCTACAGAAGAAATGGAACAAATTACAGGAACTGATGCTGAGCCAAGGGAGCAGAACCAAGAGAATATTGCATGCATTAACAGCAGCATTGTGAGTTGATCAAGCTTGATGGATGCCACTCCTCTCAGCAGTTCAGAGACCTGGGAGACCCACTCTGGACAATGCTATTCACAATCAGAAGAAGAAAACAGAGCAAAGCAAAGCAAAACCAAAACTTACAAATCTGAATGAACACTACATTCACTTTTTTAAAAATTTCTCATGTTTTTCTTTCTTATCTCATGGTTTTCTTTCTTTTCCCTTAATTGTAATTCCTCATACAGAAAATGACTAATCTGTAAACATATTAAATATAAATTATATGTATAATACTCACCAGTCTATTTACCACTGAGGGAAGGAGAGTGGAAAGGGAGTGTGGAAGGAAATATGTATATGTAACTTTTAAAAAAGTATAAGTATATGGATGAATGTTGAAAAGCTTTTATAACATGTAAATGGAAAAATATAATAAAATATTAATTTGAAAATATAAGAATTTTATTTCTGTGAAATAGCAAGATTGTCAACTAAGAAAGTGGGGAAGGGGGAACCATGAAAGATCTGAGGAAGAATGAAAAGATTTGAAAGAACTGCTAATGAAAGTGGGATAGTAAACTGAAGGCCCAGTTAGGTTGTGTTACATAAATTAAAGTGGACTGAGAATGCTTGAGACAGATTGACAGATTTGGGGAGAAAATGAGAGAGAGAGAGAGAGAGAGAGAGAGAGAAATAGGCAGAAAAATAATATTTGTTCAAACTACTAGCTGAATTTGAATTCTCAGGTTCCTAAGGTAAAATGGCCGCTTTCCAAACATGTGCTTCGATAGTTTTATGATTCTATGATTAAGATAGCATTGTAAAATAATAAATAAGAAATATTCTGTCCTCTTCCCCTAATCCTTGGGTATATTCTCACACAAATACCTTGTCCTTGGGAAGATGGGTATATATTTAGAGTACAATGGCAACATCATTGAACATCAATAGGATAAACGTGTAGCCAAGCTCCTGGTACTGACTGAAGGACTTGGGAATCCTTTTTCAGTTGAAAGAATCCTGCATTGATGCAGCTCCCCTCTTCTGCCTCATCTCTGTTGGGCATGTGGCTCTTTCCTACTTTCTATTGCCAAGGCTATCTCTCTCTTAAGTCTATAGTAAACTCTTTTCTGCACTGCCAGGGACACTTTCCTTGGAGCTACTTCATCTGTTTAACACCCGATTTCTTTATGTATTTCTGCCTGAAGTATATTTCTGCTCCCTCAGTTGAGATTCAGAAATTTGGAACAAACTAGTAGAATACTGTTCTAATATTAGAATGTCTCCCTTTCTTTAGACAAATTGTTGTATATGCCAGGGTCTATTCCAAGGAAGGAGAGAATAGAAATCTGATGTCCCTACCCCAATCTCCCCACAAAGTAGGGAGATCCTAGATATTTAAAGCCTCCTGGGCATAGTAAATTATTTGCTTCTGACTCAAATAGAGAGGTAGTCATAATTTGAAAAGTGGTTGAAGAAGCATTCCTTACCATCTTCTTGTCACTGCTACTTTATACCTGGTGATGGGGTTGTAGAAAAACTCTTTAAGCCACTCCTTTACACTAGAAAGAAAAGAATTAAGCAAAGCAAGTTAAGAAAAAGCAAAAGTATGCAAAATTCTGAGTTTCTAATGAGAAAAGAATATGTAATAAAATCTGTTCTTTAAGAACTAAGATTGCTCATTGCGATTAACCTACATTTAACAGTATTTAAGTGATTTTTTATCCTAGTCATTGCACATATTGCTCTGGTTCTTTGTTCTTCACTGTGGATCAGTTCTGAATTCCCTTTAATTGACATTTCTTATGGTACAGTAGTATTTGTTTGTATTCATGATCACATTTGTTCCACCATTCCTCAAATGATGGGGAACCATTTTGTTTCCAGTTTTATTTTTGTTTTGTTTATTTCTATGACAAGATTGTCACAACTATAAATATTTTGTTATCATCGGATATTTTCATCTTTGTTCTCCTTGGAATATATTCATTGGTGAAGTTTTTGGAACAAAGTCATGAATAGTGTTATGACTTGCATCATCAAGTTGCTTTTCAGAACAATTGCCTGGATCATAGCATACAGTTTATTGGTTACAATAGAAATAGCAACTATCCTGCCTCCCCCTACTAAAATATAAGATCTGCATAGTAAGTTTACTGACTTATTTCCATTTTTGACTATATAGAATGATTGGGTGTTGTTAAGAGTATTACCTTTTATTCATATTCTGGGTCCTTTTGCTTAAGAAAGGACCTAGACTATCTTCCATTTCCTTATAGAATAGAAAAATAGATCCTGGATAAGGGAGGAGGGGAAACAGAGTATAATAACTCTGAGGGATCAAAATTAGGCCATTTATCGATCACTAATAAACAAGTGTGTGTAGCATATATTGGTAGCTCCATGTATAGGAAGCAGTATTCTCCAATTGAGAGCTCTGCCCTTATATCTGATGTTTGTCCATGGAAAGATTCAAGAGAAATGTGTAGCAGAAAGATTTTTTTGTACACTCAGTGTGTTCTTTGTACTTTGACTCTCCCAAATCCTTTATCAACCACAGTAACATTATCTATTTGGATTAAATAAAGTTGGCTAAGCTAATAGTTTACTAACTTTATATTTCTAACCCTAAATGTAGCAGATCAAACCAGTTGTTGGATAACATAAGAAGTTCCTCAGTATATAGATAGGTTAACCAGTGGTCAAGCATGGAGTCATTTCTGCCAGCCAGGACCTAGTCAAAGGCTAATCCTCTCATCCTAATTCTTTAGATGTCTTTTGAGAAAGTATTTTTCTTTTTTCCAGTAAAGAAACTTCTAATAACTTATCTGATTGGATTCTTTGAACAGTATTGTCTTTCTCACTTTACCTGAGGGGAAAGGAGAAAAAGAAAACATAATGTGATCTCTCCCTACTATTTTCAAGATATGTTCCATGTGAAACTAAAAAAAAAAAAGTGGCTAAATTTCTGATTCAGAAGTCAGACATGAACTTTTTGAACATAGACTTGAAATTGTGATTGGGATATTTTTGTCTGCTTTATATACTGAATTTCCTAGAGGAGTTCCTCTGGATTTAATACTCTTAGAATTCTCAAAATGAGTTTGGAGGTTTTTCTGAAACTCTTAGACAAATATAACAAAGGTCATAAGGGAAAGTCTTACCTCTCCCATTCTGCCATCACACCCTTCTTTTCCTTTGCTGGCTCACCTTTTTTTCATTCCAATATGAAAAAGTTGCCTAGATAATAAAGAGTAATTAGTGTTTTACTATATCAGGGTAGAATATTTTAAAATCTTGTGCTGATTTCAATCTCATCCACCTAGAGCAAGAGCACTACCAGAGTTTTGAGGAGTGATTAAAACATAAATGTTTTAATTTCAAAGCTGCCCAATTTCTTGAGTTAGCTTGACTTTGGTCAAAGTAGAACAGACCTTGAGAAGTCTGCCTGATATATCCATAAGAGAGGTTTCAAAAGAGAAAAAAACAGCCTTTATGAATTTTTGGAGTTGGACACAACAATACCAGTTCATTGAGAGGGAAAAGAAAAGGAAACATAATCTCCTACAGAAGTACACATGAGAATAAGAAAGTTTTAAGGCATTTTTAAACAGAAAAATATAAATCATATTAATTTAGAAATAAGTTCTTAATTTTTAAAGCTTAAAATTAATATCATTATAAAGAACTAAAGGAATATATATGTATATATATATAAAAGTCTATGCATACATAGATTTATTTCTTTTCAAAGAACAGTACTATGTTATTTACTCATCCATATCATCTAGCTCTTTCTCTTCCAAATAGGATGATGGCAATTCTATACCCATTTATTATGAATATGGCTTAAAAACAATTTAGCACAAAAGTATTGCTGTTGGGGTGGCTAGGTGGCACAGTGGATAAATCACTGGCCCTGGAGTCAGGAGTACCTGGGTTCAAATCCAGTCTCAGGCACTTAATAATTACCTAGCTGTGTGGCCTTGGGCAAGCCACTTAACCCCATTTGCCTTGCAAAAACCTAAAATAAAAATGTTTGCTTTCAAAAAAAACAGTATTTCTGTCAGTATGGATTATGGGTTTTAGGCTGTTGGTTTGTAATTAATGATATTATTATTGTTATTATTATTATTATTAAATATTTGGAAAATTACTGAATAATCTTTAATTTCTTATTGTGCCATGCAGATGTTCACCTCATACTATGATACAAATTGTAAATCAATTGGTAAACTCTCAAGTTCTTTATTTGTCTCATATACCAGCTGTATTAATATTGAGAATAAGGTAAAATAATGAAATAGCAATCTACTTTTTTATTTTTAATATTATAAACATTTAAGTTTCTGTCAAATATTGGTTTTCCATGTGACGACTTTCATTTTCAGTTCTAGTATCTCTATTCTATGCCAATGAGGAAAGAGAGATTAAAAATTACTGGGGGAAAAAAGACCTCACCAGTCTACACTCTCCACTGCTAAACATCCATCAAGAGGACCTTCACTTCTGAAATCATAGGTCACAATTTAAGAATTCAGTCTTTGGAAGACTGGCAATATAGTTCCTGCAAATTCAAAGGCATTGACCCACCTTTAAAAAATGTCTTTTTGTTTTTTCAGTAAGCCTCTCATGTGTATAGGTTCCAAATATATGCCTTGAAAGAAGAAAGAGTTTATGAGGTAAAAGATAAGAGAAAATACCTTCCAGATATAGGAAATATACAGTATAAATATAGAAATGAGAGATCAAGTATCTCTTGCTTGAGAAACTAAAAGAAGGCTGGTTTGGTTGGTTGACTTGTAAAGTGTAAGGTTTTGTGATATACATTTATGATGGCTAGATGATTTGAGGATAGGTGATGTAGTAGATAGAGTGTTGAGCTTGGAGTCAGGAAGATCTGAGTTCAAATTCAACCTGGGACACTAGCTCTGTAACCTTGGATTAATCATTTATCCCTGTTTGTCTCAGTTTTCTCATCTGTAAAATGAACTGGAGAAGGAAATGGCAAGCTCCTTCAGCATCTTTTCAAGAAAACCCAGATGGGATCACAGTCAGACATGGCTGAACTGACTGAACAAGAACAGCAGATGGTTTGGGTTCAGGTTGTAAGGGGCTTTAAAATTCAAAACAGGAAGATATTATCTTCAAGGAAACAGCAAACCACTGGAGTTGATTGAGTAGAGGAAAGACAAAGTCAGATCAATCACTTAAATTGAATTGGGAGAAACAAAATAGGAGGCCAACGCAATAATTTATACAGAAGGCAATGTTTTTCTTAACTAAGATAGTAACTGAATAGAGAGGAGTCAATGCAAACGATATTATGGTGGCAAAAATGATAAGAAGTCTGGAATAATGTTGAGATTACTAACGAGACATTGACAAGATAGTGGTATGTGGCAGAAATAGGGAAGTTGTTAGGCAATCGTTGATTCAGGAATGAGGTTTGGGAGAGAGAGAGATTTGAAGCTAAATATATAGATCTGACAGTTATCTACATAGGGTTGATAATAAAATCCATGGGCGCTGGACAGAGGAGAGAGAGAGAGAGAGAGAGAGAGAGAGAGAGAGAGAGAGAGAGAGAGAGAGAGAGTAAAGGAATCTACTTGAGTTAATGAGATCATTAAGGGAACTTGCAACAACAAAAACAACAACAACAACAACAAATATCTGTGATAAAACTGTACATAGAATTCCAATGTCTGAGTGGTGATCTTCTAAGGAATGGTCAAGCAGGAGATCACAGTTTCACAAAAGCCTAGGGAAAAATAAAGTTTCCAGAAGGAGGTAGTGGTCAACATTTCTATGCTGAATAGAAGTCATGCTAGATAAGATTTGAGAAAAAGCCATTGAATGTGGAGATTTAGAGATTTGGGCTAACTTAGGAAAATCAAGTTTAGATTGAATTATGGAATCTGAAGTCAGACTGCATGAGTTTTTTTTTTTGAGTGATTGATTTATTCTTATCTTTTAAAAAACAATCAATTTCATTTCTAATAATATTATTTGATGTTTTCCATATCCTATACTTTCTTTCTCTTTTTTTGAAGAATCTAACCAAGATATATAATCAAAAGGCTTCTGTGTAATCTATAAGTCTTTTATCATTCTCATTTCCAACATGAGCACTGCAGTCAATCCTAGGACTACCATTACAATGAAGTGATTGAATATTGAAGTATATATTGATTCAATATAATGGAATCTACAGAATTTCTTCTATAATTTATCTAGCTCTTTATTATTTGAAACAATTGTATCTCAGCTGAAGTTAATTTTGTGGTGGCATCTTATCATATGCCCTTAAATACAAAATGAATAAATGTCCCCAATTTATTCAACTGTGTCAACTCTTTTATTGGCCTTTTTTGAGGGAAATTTATGTTTAGTGATTAGATATTAATTGTAACTTTATTACATCTTCTGGTTTCATTATTATAAAACATGCTAAATTGATATGATTGATAATTGAAGTGATAAGTATCTCAAAATACAGTACCAGTATTTAAATTGAATAAAATGACTTTTAGTATCATTTTTTCCTCCTTTAAAGTCCTATTGTAGTGGTAGAAGGGAACAAAGGGCTAGCCCAGGTATGGGAATAATTTTGCATATTTCTTTTTTCATTAGAGGCAATTGGTGGTTCAGTGGATTACAGTGCTACTCCTATATCAAGAAGTCCTGAGCTCAAACCCAACCTCAGGCCCTTACTAGCTAGGTGACTGTAGGAAAATCATTTGACATCTGCCTCAGATGAAAATAATAATCAGTTCCTATCCCCCCAGCATTGTTCTGAGAATCAATTAAGATGATATTTGTAAAAAGCTTCATGACTGGCATGTAGTAGGCACTAGATAAATACTTACTCTCTTCCTTTCTCTCTTTATGAGTTTCAACAACCAAAAAATTTATCACCCAGTTATTAGCCCATTGATGATGAGTTTCTTCATAAGACATGAAGTGAAAGCATGATTGTTAAAACATGAGAAGCCTTTCAGATATGAAACATACTATTATTTCTAGAACCATATTTGCTTTGCCCATTCTTCCAAAATACTTCTTAAGCCTGGAGTTTCTGTTAGTGCTGGACTCTGAGTGCTTCCAAGAATGTTTGACCTGAGCCTTTGTTCTCTTAAATCTTTCTTCTACCTTCATAACTCAGACTGGGACCTGACAGCTTTTAGTGCTCTTTGATCTTTTGTTCTGAGCTCTGCAAGTTCCTGAAGCAGGTTTAGGTTCTGTCAGTGTCCTGGGCTGAGAGTTTTAGAAGAGTGCTACAAGACATAGATATTATTAGGCTTCTGGAAGGCAGACTGGATTGTAACCTTTCCTTTGGTTAGAACTCCTGGTTTTTTCAACATATGATTCTACTGGGCTATGGAGGCTAATTCTTGCTCTGGAGGCTAATTCTTTCTCTGCATCTAAAACCAGTCACATAGCTACTATTACTTTGACTTTTTTCCTTGCACAGAACATCTCTAGTGTCTTCTAGTGACTCCTCTTCTCTGTCACCCCCATTGTAGATCTTCTCCTAAGTCTGCCCTAGAATTGGATAGTTAATGGGAGGTATAGCTTCCAGATAACTTCCATTTATTCCCCTTGTGCTAGATGAGGGATCACCTGGAATCTCTGCTTGCCCTGGTTCCTGCTACATGGGAAATGCTGGTACAGGACTGCTCAGCAAAGCAGAATTATAGAAGCACAAAGGAAAAGTGAGTTATGTAAATTCAGAACTGCCTCTACCCTAAAAGTTCTAATGGACAAGTTGTGCCTGATTTGTGGAAGTAACCTTCCAAACTCATATTGGACTGATCAGCTACAGCTGATCCCAAAATCATATTGTAATTGATCTTCCAAAAAATGGAAAACAAACGACTTCCTGACATGATGCATAGTCGTAGCTCTCCTTCAGTCCAGGGGCATAAAAATACTCTGCACATGACATTGGATCCAGGAGCCCTCTCTTAGTCAGATCTCATTGGTAAACCTCTCTGTCTGTCTCTTCCAAGCTTTCCTTGGTTGGAAAAATGACACATTATAACTTTTTCTTGGATTTTTCAATCAGAATTAGGTCTGGCACATTTTCTGTTTTTTTTTTCTTTTTTTAAATCAGCATTTATTTATTAAGTTCCTATTGTGTAGCGGACATGGTCTTAGAGCTACAGTTACAAATAAAGACAAAATCCATCCCTGCCCTCACTATCTAATGGGGAAACAACATGCAAGCAAATTTCTCAAATGAGATATACCACATAAATTGGAGGAGGGAAGGCAATGAGATTGCAAATTTAGGGATTTTAAGAAGAAAGACATGAAAGGCAAGAGAGGAAGAGAGTAATAGCTAGGAGTAAAGCCTAGTTCTTCCAACAAACCACCTCCACAAGGATCTTGAAAACGTGTCAGCTCCTTGCTGATCCTTACACAAAACAGCCTATCTGCTATCTCTTTGAATTTCTACTTTTTTTGCAATATTTTTTAGGTTTTTGCAAGGCAATAGGTTTAAGGTCACACAGCAAGGTAATTAGTGTCTGCAATCTTACTACCTTCCCTCCTCCTGGATCCAATGTTCACACTCATGTCAAGATAAAGCAATATAGTAAGATTTTTGTGGGAAGGAGCTAAATTGTCCTTTTTAAAAATATTTATATTTTAGAATACTTTTATTTACTACACTGCTGTTTCTACTTACATGCAAAAATATTAACTTTATTTTCAAAATCTGCATTTCAAAATTCCTTTTGCCATTCTACCTCTCCTGTTCTTTGAGAAGGCAAGAAATAGGATATCAATTATATATATGAAGTCTTGTAAAATATATGTCCTTATTAGCCCATGTTGCGAATGAACCAAAATAATCTTAATTAATTATAACTAGATATAACTATAACCTTATAAGATAGACAAGTGAACCATAGAAATATAAACTAAGAATTACCCTTAAATTCTTAAGTATATAATGTTTTGTTGTTGTTGTTCTGTCTTTCAGTAATGTCTGACTCTCTGATCACTGAAGTATTAAGAGGAACTGTGTCCATCATAGTTGATCATCTCACAATGTTGTGATTACAGTGAAAAATGTTCTCCTGGTTCTACTCACTTCATTCAACCTGCAAGTCTTTCCAGACTTTTCTAAAGTCTTATCAGACACTCAATGTCTGACTCTTTAAGACCCTAAGGACTACAGCAGGTCAATGCTGTCAATGGGACTTTCTTAGTCAAGATATTGAAGTGATTTGTCTTTTCCTTCTTCACTGGATTAAGGCAAAGAAAGATTAAATAACTTGCCCAGGGTCACACAGCTAGTAAATGTCTGAGAACAAAATTGAACTCTGAACTTGTTGACTCAGCACCCTATTTACTGAGCCACCTAGCTGTACTTAAAACTCAGATGTAAAACCATTTACCAAGCAACAACTTCTTAAACATGTTCTTGTGATAACACTTACCTTTCCCCTATATAATAAGGCTCAAGGAACTCTCAGTCAATAGGTCAATGATCTGTGGATTTTCAACTAATAGTCAATCAGCACTTTCCATGTCCTGGAAAGAAATCCCTTGTATACTAGACACTAGAAAGAATGTTTCTCCTTTGATGGAATCATTGTCTATTCTGCAGTGAGTTCATGTCATACAAACATGATTCTCTATTAAAATTTGTGTCTAAATAATCTTGGATTTCTGGTAATGCCAGAAATCACCAAATCACTATAAAATCTCAACCATTTATTTAATGTACAATCAAATTTGAGAGGGGGATACTGATAGTCATATGCATCCAAAAAACTGAAAATAGACAACTTCTTTTGTTTTTTTTCAAGGCAATGGGATTAAATGATTTGCCCAAGGTCACACTCAGGTCCTCCTGACTCCAGGACCTATTCTCTATCCACTGAGCCACCTAGGTGTCCCGATAGACAATTTTTAAAATAACATCTGCCATTTATTTAATGCTTATTATGTGCCAGAAAGACGCCAAGTACTTTGCAATGAGACAAACAGGGATTAAATGACTTGGTCTAGGGTCACACAGCTATTAAGTATCTGAAGCCAAACTTGAAGTGAGATCTTCCTTGGTAACTCTAGGTTTGGTACTCTATCCACTCTGTCATCTAGAATAATCCTCAGAAAAAAAATGATGTTTATTATTTGTTAATACTTCAATAACAACATTTATTCTTTGTATTACATTGTTCTAATAAAAGCAATTATCAAACTATACAAATGCAAATTGACATAATTCCTAATGATGGATTTGCTGCTAGAAATATTATATTTCTTGTGATCCAAGGAAATCACTAGCTATTCACTGTTGAAACTTTGAGAATGTTCCAACACATCTGTTTAAAAAGTCACCTTTTTCTTAGTTTTGATTTAGAAACTTTAGATCTCAGCATTATGTTGCATTTTGCCCAGAGCTATTGACTTAAGGCAAAGGACCGTGAACAATAATTATTTTGCATGACTGAGCCCTGGCATACCATTGTCAGATATGCACTTAACAGGAAAACTACTTTCAAAATTGAGAACAGAATTGTCAAACAAGTGAACACTTATACCAAATACCTTTCTCAAGTTATAGTTACGAACACACATTCTAAGATGTGCAATAATGGAATGAATCATTTTGCTCTTACAAAAGCTTCTGATTTGACAGTCTTAAAAACTAAAGTCTATTTCTTTCTAGGATAGATATATCAGTAGTAGCAATAATGCGATTTCTCAAATAAAGCTGAGAAATGTCACAGGTGCTAGATAAGGAGAGGCAGGTATTAGTTGTATTAAATATCTGTGAGAAGGGTGGTTTTTATGTTGGACAAAGAGTATCTTACTTAAAATTAAAACAGGACTGACTTGATTCAGCTCAGTTGGACATCTGTTCAACCATCCAAGAAAACTTCTTAGTAATTGCCAATTTAAGCTCAATTAAACTCTTCATCCTAATAATACCATATGTCTAGATCAGAGGTCTCCCAACATTTCATGAAACCTAGAAATACCACTATGATTATTATTGTGGCAAATAGGTACAGTTTAATAAAAATAAATAGACAGATAGGAGTTTTGATTTTTTTAAAGCACATCCTTCTCAAAGCAAGATCAAGAAGGTTTCAACTACCAATTATTCAAGTGTAGCCAAGTAGTACTAGAATTAATACTATTATTCCATACATTTGAATACCAGTGGTGAGCTCCAATTGCCTCATCTGATTCTCATGACAATTATATGTGATTTACAAAGCAATTATTATTATCATCATTTTACGGATGAAGAAAATGAGGCATGGAGAGCATTTAGCGATCCAAAATAACCATCCAAATCTAATCTCTAACTTATATAATATTTGAAATATTTGAAAATGGTGATTACATATCCGCAACTCTATCTTAGATTCTTCCCTAAAATTTGCTCCTGGTCAGAATTGGGTAAAACTTGTAATAAAACTCAGATCTCTTGATTTCCAACTTAGTAGTCTTTCTATGATAGCACTTGACATATTGACTTCTTATTAAATAAGTAGTAAGACCAAAAAGGAAAACAAATAGTTGGACATGACTGAATAACAGACAAATCAAAGAGAGAGATGCCAAAGCATGACTGAGGGAAGGAAGATAGGTCGTATCTCACCCTTCCTGTAATGGCCAGCAATAGGATTTGTCTCTATGAAAACCACATTTGTTAATCATCTATGATAGGTCCAAATTTTCCCAGTGTACTATCACATCCTGTTGTTGAATACCTCCCTACTTCCCCCTAGATCACCTTGAGGTTAAAATAGATTTCTCTCAGAGAGCCGGCTACAAATCCTGTGGAAAGGAAAGGTGAATAAAATTTTTACCCTACTCCTCTTCTTTAGTTTTGGATGAGGGAATGTAAGTTGCATAGGATGAGCAGGCAAGAATAGATAAAACTTATTAAATTATTTTTAACCCCAAACTCACTGTTCTACTAAATTTCTCTAAATTTGTCGAGGGAACCACTATCATTCTGATCACTAAGGTTCACCAACATTGTATCATCCTTACTTTTTTCATCCAAATAGTTTTTTTTAAGGTTTTGGTTTTTGCAAGGCAATGGGGTTAAGTGACTTGCCCAAGGTCACACAGCTGGGGTAATTATTGTGTCTGAGGTGAAATTTGAACTCAGTTCCTCCTGACTCCAGGATCAATGCACTATCTACTACATCATCTAAGTGCCCCCATCCAAATAGTTTTGATAAGTCAAGTCTTATCATTTATCTGCAAAGTATCTTTGATTTTCTTTTCACTCATTCTAGTTCAGAACATCACTATCTTTCACATGGACTATTGCAGTGGCCTCCTAAATGAGCCTCCTGTATCCAGTATCTTCCCACTCCAATTCATTGACTATATTGTCAGTCAACAAGCTTGTATTACACACTAACGTTAGGTTAATCATTGTATTAAATTCTGTTAATACAAATATAAAGAGAAAGAAAGGGGTGAACTGACCTCAAGGAGTTTGCATTCTGAGAGAAGACAGCACATAAAATCTGTTAAAAAATGAAATGTGGCTCTTCTGAGTACACTCCTTAAATGGAGATTTGGAGAGGGAGCTTTCCAGTCAGTGGAGGCTACTTGCAGTATTTGAATTTCGGGAATGTAATGAGTTTTAAGATGAAGATCTGGGAGATGGGAGAGAAAGTCTAGAGTGTGGAAAGTGATGAAACTCATTGACAAATTGATTTTTCTAATATGAAAGTTTGAACAAGAACCCCACTACCTATTCAATTAACTTCAGTGGTTACCTATTGCCTCTACAATCAAATGTAAATTCTTCTGTTCATCATTTAAAATCCTTCACAATCTGGATCCTTTTTCACTTTTCCAATATTATAAATTACTGCACTTTTAGTCAAACTGACCTTCTTGCTATTCCTTACATTCATTGAAACATTCTCACACAAACACAGATACAAATAGTCAAAAGAAATAGAAAATCAAAGCATTATGCCATTCATTAAACACATCTACACAAAAATGAGATGAATTTATAGCAAAATGATTTTTGCTAAATTTAAATCAAAACACTTTACTTTTGTTATTTTTGTATCAACACAGAAACACAAAACTTGCTGAGAAATGGTTTTATTCACTGACTGTGAACATGCTATTTTCTTGCTGTATTGTGTATCTTTCAATGAAAGTCTTTTTTTAAAAAAAGAAAAGAAATGCATCTGCTTGGCTAGCTACATTGATTAAATTAATTAATTACTATGAAACAACTGGAGTTGACAAGTCTATCCTATCCCATACCACTTTATTATCCCTAGGTCAGACACAGAGATTATTTTTAATGAGGCATATTCAATCAATCACCTTGTTTTCAAGATTAAAAAATTTTCATATCATCCATAAAGAGATTTTGAAATTTTGTTCTTTACCTCATATTTTAAAATTCTGATTTTGTGTATATTTATAATTCCCCATGATATAGTTCATTATATTTGTAGATAAATAAATATACATATGTTGGGTTTTGGTGCTCAAAAAATTTTGCTTATAGGAGTGCACAATCAAAATTTGAGAGGCCTGGTCTAGATAATGAAGCAGTTGGTAGATTACAAACTTGTTGAATGAGTGAACCCAAAGCATATTTCTTAATATTTCCATTTCAACCTGGAAGAATGTTTCTTATGTAGATTCCCAAGACACTGGCATATTTCTATTCTATTAAACATTTTTATCAATGATTTGGACAAAGGCCTAGACACCAGGCTTATCAAATTTTCATGTGATACATATCTGGGAAGGATAGTTTAAGATCTTAACAAATTAGAATATGGGCCAAAAAGAAAAATAAAAGGAAATTTAATAGAGACAAATGTAAAGTCTAATCCTTGAGTTCAACAAATTGATTTTATAAGTACCAGAAGGGAAAAATGTGACTAGACAACAGTTCATATGGAAAAAAAAAATACGAGTTTTATTTTAGGGGACTACAAGTTCAAAATGTGATAATAATGTGTTATGGCAGCCAAAAAAAAACCTAATGAAGAAAATAAAATAAAACAAAACAAAATACTAATTTACTCTTAGACTACAGTGTCAGGTAAACAGATGTTATAGTCTCTCTAGTCTGATAATTTCTGGAATAATCATGTTCATTCCTATGCAACAATTTTTAGTCAGGACACTGATGAGATGGAGTGTCCAGAAGGCAAGTTAGATGATGACTTTAAAAGATAAAATTAGGAACAATTTGAGGAATTTGCAAAGAGGGAAATTTAGGTGTAATAGAAAGGAAAAACTTGTCAAAATAAGAGTTATCCAGAAGGGAAGTTCACTATCTTGGAACATAAAGATCCTCCCACCCCCACTGGAGATCTTGAGTCAAATTCTCAATTTATTAGGTATATTGAATAGGGGGAGGTTAGTCATATATGAGGCCCCCATCCAGCTCTGAGATAATGTAATTATGTGATTTGATCTTTTAGCACAACACCAAGGTAATTAAAGGCCAGCCTTCTCTTTCCTTACGCCTTCTCCTAAATACTGTTAAAATGCTAAAACTATAAGAAAATGATATAGATTTACTCTTTGTATCACGCTTACTGAATTTTCAAAAGGGAGAATCTAGGTAAGGTAGGAAGTCTCCTAAAAAAACAAATGGACACAGAAAGAAGGACTCTCCAGTGGGATCTGGAATATGTCCGAGTTAGAAAATAGGGGAGGCAAAACCTTTAGTTAGTTAACAAATAGAAAAGAGAGAAAATTTGGCTCCCAAACAGCTTTGACTAAGGGGAGGAGTCAACCAACTGCCAAGAGTATTGTGAAACTCTGGGCAGGCACCCGGACAAAGTGGGTGAAACTTGCTGAAAAAGGTTGGTTATTTTGCCTTTTCATTGTTTTACAATTCATTATTGGGTGTAGGAATTAGAAACAATATTTGAAGGTCTGTTTGCGCATTGGTACTTTTGGTGGTGGTGGTAGGGTCAGGTATAAGATTGCAGGGAAAAGGAGTTGAAACTTTCTGTTTCATATTAATCTTTTGTTTCTTTGCAGGGAAGGAAAGGATGTTGGGGGAGGGAGGAAGCTGTTTCCTGCAACCCTGTTGCAATTAGTGGATAAATTTCTTATTTTTCTGGGACACAGCTAGTTTCTGTGGAACATGAGTTTCTTCCACTCTTACTAAAAGTTTTTCAATTTTTCAAATTCCATAAAACAAGATAAAGGCTTCTTAAGAATTTCAATATTTGCATGCCTGTGTGGTGAATCAGACCGTGATTTTCTAACTAAAAAAAAATCCAGTGGGAAAAAATTGTTTACAATTGCCATAGAAAATCACAGCTAAATTTTTTGTCTTTGTTGCATGATGGATGGGGCATTTTACCCTTGAGATAAATGGCTTGAAGTTCTGCTAGTACTGTGACCCTGAAACTAGGAGATATCCTTTGTATTTTAAGGATCTGAAATCTGCCCTGACCTTGCTTGCTCTTTTTGATAAGCAGTAAAAGATATCAGCAGCCTGTGTAAATGAAAAGATTATTATAAGACCTATGCTCACTTGCCTTCACACACTAGGAAATTCAAGACAATTTGGTAGTAGGGCAAGGGGCACTCACTAGTCTTATCTTTATTGGTGGTAGTAAGAAGCTAGGCAAGAGAAAATAAATACAAAAGTTCAAACCCCTTCTTGAGCTGCTGTTCTATCCTGTAATCTCCAAATAATTAATGGGGTGTAGAGGGGAGGGGTGTTGTATATTGACTCAGCTTCTCTGAAGGAGTCCTGGGGCAATGGTACATGTACATGTATCCCCTTTACACCCCAGTTTTTGAAGAGATGATTTCAAGAAGATAAGGTTGTATTTGCCAACTTGTAGCAGGAATGTAGTTTCAAGGTCACTAGTTGAAGTTATTTAAATCATTAATATTTAAATCCCTATCTCCTCACTCTCATACCCCACCCTTCTTGTGGTGAAAAGACTTCAAAAACCTCCTGGCAGGTGATAGAGCCCTTTAGTGTTTGGGAAGGGCAGGAGGTTAATAGTAACTACTTCTGTGATCTTCAAGGTAAGAGGGAAGAACATGAGATATCATTAATATGACTTTATAAATAGTAATTTGGACAAGCTGAAAATATTCCACTTTAGTGGTGAAGTGAAAGGTTTCTACTTAGTGTGGGGTGGAGCAACCAGAGAGCCAAATTCAGAAGTAGGGGGTGAAACTGGTGAAAAGATTGTGAGCTATATAGTGTTTGTCATTGTTTTTGTTAAGTTGTGTCCAATTCTTCATGACTTCATTTTGGGTTTTGTTTTGTTTGTTTATTTGTTTTTTTTTTTTTTAGCATATCCTTCTATAGTTTATTTAAAAGTGAGGAACTGAGGCAAACAAGGTAAAGTGACTTGTTTAGGGTCACAAAGGTATTAAAAGTCTGAGGCCAGATTTGAACTTCTGGAGATCTGTCTTCCTGACCTGGTGAAACTCTACCCACTGTCCCAGGGAATATCGCCTTTACATATGAAATCAAAAATCTTACCTCTATTTCTATCCTTCACATGGACACAGAGACTTTACCTTTGGTTAATGACCTTAATCTTTTTTTTTAGGGGGCGGTGATAACACTCCTTTTTGAATCAGCTGATTTTTGGTTTAAATCCTAATTCTGATTGCTTACTACTTGTGTCACTTTGAGACTGATACTTAGAGTCATTGGATCTCAGCTTCCTAATATGGAAAATGAGGAGATTTGATTGCTTTTGAAGTCTCTGCCAGATTAGCAGCTATGAATTTCCTGATTGTCCCTCAGCATATCTCAGCCTATTAGTCCTCCAAGAAACTCTGAAATTGTAATTTACAGAACAATTCTTGATCTAGATTAATAGCATATTTATCTAGGAGTGTCCTTTTAGAAATGTACTCTGTACCCATGAAATTATAGGTTCAGACACGTCTTTCAGCTCCCAAAAGGTAGGAAGTGGGTGTCACCATTTACCCCTCAAAATCACTTTTTTTCTTTTTTAGGTTTTTGGGGTTATTAGACAAATGAGGTTAAATGGCTTGCCCAAGGCCACACAGCTAGGTAATTATTAAGTGTCTGAGGCTGGATTTGAACTCAGATACTCCTGACTCCAGGGCTGGTGCTCGATCCACTGTGCCACCTAGCTGCCCCTCAAAATCACTTTTGATTCTTCAATTAACATTGGTTTTCTTCATGTCATACCTTCCAGGAATAAATGACAGGCTATTGTCTTTCTAGCTCATCTAGTTTTAACTCTCCTCTCTTCCAGAAAAGACCATCTCTGAGAAGATCATGCAGTTAAATATTCACCAGTTGTGGTCCATGTACCACAACTTATTGAATGCAAATCATCATTTAAATTTTGTTGTTGTTGATGATGATATAGTTTTAATATCTAGGGATTTTTGACATGAGTCCTTAATAGACAACTTAGAAACTCACAACCGAAATTTTATCCTTATGTGTTAAGAAAGTTTCTCAATAATGTTTTAGTAGGATAAAAGTGCTATGTGAGAAAATGCTGAGTCACGGCCCTTAGGATATGTAGTTACACCATTCTTGTATTTCACAAAAGATTATGTAATTTCAAAAGGAGAAAAAAAAAACTTTCAGAATCATTTTTAGACTCTTTAAACTAGAGATTGCAAATCTATTGCAGTAGATACTATGGGGGAAACGAGCAGGATGTAGGGGAGAATGTTGAACATAGAAGCTTCTAAAAAAACAAGTACTCTATCAAAATATCTAGTTAGTACGAAATGTATGCTGAGGTCTGCCTCAGAGATGCTGAGTATATACAAAAGAAAGTCAGGGCCTATTCCAATTCATTTGGATTAGCCAAACCTAACTCTTTACAAAAGACTGAATGAAAAAGCATGCTTGTTGTTGTCCTCTGACTACTTTCCTGCCATCAAAAGCCTGCCTACCCTCAAAACTCCACACTTATAACTTCTTTATAAAACCTTCCCTCATTGCCCATTTGGAACTATATCTCCCTCCTCTGAATGGCTGCTATACCATAAGACAGTTAATACAGACTGCCTTAAAATGAAGTGATTTTTTTCATATATTAACAGCTTTACTCCTCGACTCCTCAACCAAACTGCATTTCTTAAAAGTAGTGGACAAGTTTTATGTCTTGTATCTCTGACAGTGCCTAGGATAGGACCATACACAGTTTAAGGTTCTTTCATTGATGACAATGAACATAATTCATCAATGAAAAACATCAATCCTTGAATCTTCCATTTTTTATTCTGTCTATAATAATGATCAAAGCTTTAGACTAGAATCAGGAGACTTGGTCACACAAGATAGAAAAATTTGAGTGTTGGAAAAAGCATTAACATCGTTTAATCTAACCCATGCGTGGAAATAAATTCCTAGCAGTCATTTTTCCTGTACTTGATCACCTCCATTGAAGATCTGGTTAGTTTCTGGGGTAGCACATTTGATTTTTTTATAATTCACTTTGATCTCAAAGCTTTGTGAAACTGGGTAAATTATATAACATCCTTGGACCATATTTTCTTTTTCTGCAAAATGACATATGATACCTTATGAGTTATATTATTATGAGGATTAAATTAGAAAATGTATACAAAATGCTTTGAATATTTTGAAGCATTCTTTAGTAATAAAGAAGAGTTATTATTATTGTCCTTAAAATATATGAATGAGTTTATAATCACATTGAAATGTATGTTCTCATTAATCATGAAATTCAACACCCATCTATGCATATCCATGCTGTAATTTTCCTACATAACATTTTATAACAAAAGTTCTATATGTTGTACTGGAGTCCTTTTGCTTTACATCATTTTATATTCTAGTAGTGCACCATTTATATATACCATATGATAATGCAATCTTCTATTTTGATCACATATTTCTTTTATAATATCTATTTAACTGAAACTTCTTTTTGTCTTCTGATTTATTTCACAATGAAAATATATGTTTCATCTTGCACCCCTGTATTCCCTATCAGGAGATGGACAATGTGCTTCATCATGAATTATTTAGAAAGTTGGTCAATTCTTCCAAAGTTGTTTATCCATAATTGCTGTTAGAGTCAAAATTTTTCTTTTTTTTCACCTCACTCTGCATCATCCAGGTCTTTCCAGGTTTCACAGAAACTAGCTCTCTCAACTTTTACAGCAAATAGTATTTCATTACTCTCTTATATCATTTTTTCAGTCATTCATTAATTAAAGAGTACCGTTTAGTTTCCAGTTCTTTGTCTTTATATAAAAAGTATCTGATAGTAGTATTTTTGCACATATAGGTTTTATTCTTCTATCTTTGAATTTTTTTGGGTTGTATAGATAGACAGAGAGTTCTTGAAACTCATTATTTAGTTTCTTAGATCCACCACTTTCCTGGCAAGGAATATATTTTTATCATTTGTGTTAAAAATGAAATGGCAAATAGTATTTTTATATGTTTTGATAAGTAAAATGTATTATTGATGACATTTGTCATTATAAATTATGACATATAGTCTTTTCAGACCATTTTAAAGAGTAAGGTTTTTATATTTCTCATTATATCTTCAGTCTTGCTCACAGCAGGTAGTTAATATGTGTTTTTTCCAAATTTGACTTAGATTTTACTTTTATAATAATTCCACCACTGGATTTGGAAAGTAGTTCTGATGTCTCTTAGTCTCACTCTTCACAAGAAGAATTCTCTACACCATATCCCCAGTAAGTAGTCTTCCAAACTCTGCTAATGGGGAGCTCCTCACCTTCCAGAATGATCTATTCATTCCTTTGTTGGAGAGGCTTAATTGATGGTAATTTTTTTCACTCTTTTTTGTAGTTTTCTCACATTAGCACATTCAGAAATGCTCTAAGGTATACAGGTGTTTAATAGTGTAAAACCAATATTATGTTATGTAAAAAAAAAATTCTTGTTTCTTTTTGAAGCCAAGTCATATAGACTTTCTCCAAGTAATTCAGGATGGGGTTATAGTTTATTTCGTATTTATTTAAAACTACATTATTTTTGCCACTGCTAAAGAGAATCAAGTGTCTAATGAATACTACTTTGGTTATTGCAATAATTTGAAGTTAAGTTCTTTTTTCTTTTTTTTTAGAATATCAATAGGATTCAAATAACAAAATGCCTAAATTAATCCAGAATGATGAGGTTTTCATGGCTTTTATATCCTATTCAACCATTGTCCTTTCAAAAATGATGATGATGAGTGTTTTAACAGCATTCTTCAGAATAACAAGAAAGGTAAGAAATGTGAAAATTAATATGGCAGAACTAACTAAAATATACATTAAAATATGAAGATATCAAAAGTGATTTTTTTCCTTTTCCTACTTTCAAACTTTTTTTGAGTTTCTTGAAATAATTATCTTCAGCTACTTTTCTTAGTCCAGTAGTTCTTTGTTTAATGTCACAAATGGAATATATTCCCACTCTAATTATTAGGCAGTCATTTTTTTTGCAGCTGTATCTGATATAGTTATAGTATTATTATTTCTCTGTTCCTGAAACTTGTAAACTTTATTAGAAATATTTCCTCCACCCACCTCCTCACCTACCTCCATTGTAGCTTTCACCCTTTGTCATGCTGCACAGAGTTCTCAGCACTGGAAATATCTATTTTTAGCAAACAAGAATACTGTGATTTAAGAAGTGAGATAGCAAATTAGAGATTAGGGTAAAAAAAGTTCTTTTCGGTCCACTATTTTGCATGAACACAAATTTGGGGGATAGGTTAGAGACGATCTTAACCTAACTCCCTCATTGTACAGATGGAGCCACCCATCAAAGCTTAAATGATTTCTCTAAATCACAAAGACAGTGTAGTAACTATGGGTTGTTCTACCTCTGGCACATGACCCTATTTTCTGCAAGTAGCTCACTAAAGTTTCATTATGCTACTAAGTGTCAGTATCAGGATTTGACTCTGGGTTTTCTGATCCGTGTTACAATAAAGAAGCTACTGAATTTTGAGTCAAAGGATCTCAGGATGAATCCTGATTCCTTGACTTAGTATTTGGGTGATGACTAGATGGCCTCTGAAGGGCCTTTTAGTTCTAAATCTACAACAAGATACTATGAGGCCAAAAATTGTGTTTTTTGCTTTTATATTCTTCAGATCATCCTGGGACCTGGGCAAATTGTTTGACTTCTGGATGAGTCTAGATTCTTTTAAAAAAAATATTTATTTGAGGCAATGGGATTAAGTGATTTGCCCAAAGTCACATAGCTAGGTAATTGCTAAGTGTCTAAGACTGGATATGAATTCAGGTCCTCCTGACTTTAGGGCCAGTGCTCTAGTCACTGTATCACCTAGCTACTCCCAACCCAATCTCTTGAGTTTTTTTAATGGAACTAAAATTATTATGTAGCATAAATAATATACATAAAGTGTCATATTCTATCATCTTGTGGGTGCTATCCTTTACTCTGGCCCTCTAACCTCAAGTTACAATTACCTTATATGCCATAACACTGGTGTTCTGCTCTCAATCAACTGCTATATTCCCTAACATAGATTTAATATGAAGTAATATACCCACACACACATATATTATGTATGTTTTTATATATATATATATATATATATATATATATATATGTATATATGTTATAGTATACATTTCCTAGATCTGATCTTATTTTGCCTTGCTTAAATTACTTTAACTTAATAAAGATTTTGTGGGAAAATAACCAAAAAAGTAATTATAGGGGAAGACAGGTGGTATAAGCAGATAGAACACTAACCCTGGAGTCAAGAGGATCTTTACTCAAATCCAGCCTCAGATACTTGATACTTACTAGTTGTGTGACCTTGGACAACTCACTTACATCTGGTCACTGAACCCAAATGACTCCAGAGGAGATGCTGAGGCCTGTCACTTGGTCCAGCACCCCCTCAAAGTTTTCTCTAGTGTATATAATAAAATATTCTTTATAAGTATTGAGTTCTCTGAAACTATCTTAACTTTTTGCATTCTTTTAGACATTGTCATTTTCTTGTTTTTGTGACACTGATTTTTTTATCTTGTGATATAAGTGCTTTATTTTGCAGAGAACAAAATTCCCCATTTTAACCAACTATTTCTCCATATTTGACATTGTATGTGTTTATGTATGTATTTGGAATAGGCTTTTGCCAATCCAGAAGATGCTCTGTCCTCAGGCAAAGGGGAGAATGCTAAGAAGTTTCTTCGGACAGATGATAGAGTTGAACGTGTACGCAGGTAAATGAATACCTCTTGAAAACTACAACTATTGGGAAAAAAAACTGGAATAGTAATTTGAAATGCACAAAGTTTTGCAGCCTAAAAATTGTCCAACACCTACTCTAAAGTTGTTAATTCAAAGTAGGAAATCATAGGGTTAGAAATTTGAAAATCTCCATATTTTGATAAAATTGATTATGTTATCTCAGTTCTGTGTATACACTATCCACTGACCCCAACCCTTTCATGCCATTTTTTTTTGTTCTGGTCATGTCTTTGACTTTCCATAAATCTTTTATAGAGAATGCATACAAAATGTTTGGGACCTTTCCTCTCATTCTCTTGATAGAATATGATTATCAATGGAACATAGTCTCTCTCAACCACTATTAGTCATTATTGCCAAATAATTATCCTACCTTTTTAATCCACTAATTTTTGTAATTGCCGTTCAGTTGTCTCAAACAAATCTGATTCTCTGTGACCTCATTTGTGTTTTTCTTGACAAAGATATTGAGGGTCATTTTACAGATGAGAAACTGAGGCAAATAGAGTTTTGACTTGTTCAGGATCACACGGCTAATAAGTATTTGAGACCTGATTTGAACTCTTTTCTTCTTGACCCCAAGCCTAGCTGTCTATTTACTGTGCCACTTAGCTGTAATTCAATAATACATAGGCCTATAGAATATAGATGTTGTACTCGAAGGGACTTCAGAGACCATATAATAAAGACTAATTTTATGGATGAGGAAAGTGAGACCCTAGGAGATTAGTGGCCTTGCCTAAGGTCCTACAGGTAGCAAACATCTTTTATATCATTTCTCTTATAGAATTCTTGGTTAGTAATATGTTATAGCCTAGTGATGCCCACCATATGATCTCCATGCTAAATGAAAATTGCATTTAGTATGTATTTCAGAGGCACCCTCTTGAGCGTTATAAGGAATTAGTTTTCATAGGGGAAAATATGAAAGACAATGGGAAGGAAGCCAAATTCAGAAAAATAGAGTCTCTTCTATAAACTACTTCCTTTTTAATTTTCTGCTGGTAAAAATATTACCTATTGCTTAGAGATGGACAATGGTTTATTTAGTTTTCTCTCCACAATTTACAAACCAAAAGGGATTTTATTTAAAAACATATTCTTGGGAATTAAAAATATCTAATTCTGCCACATCCAGTGGCTTTATATTTGATTAAATATGACACACTCTTCCCCAGATTTAAAACACTGACAGCAATTATTTATGTAGCCTTGGAAGAGTTTTGTAGTCATTTAAATAAGTATACTTATTTTTAAAACACTGAATATAACTTGAAGGGCTCCAATCTTCATATTTACGTTCATATAAAGTGTATTTTTTACATCCAAATTGCAGTGTTAAAGATGTGTTCTAACTTCTTATTATTTAGAGAACATCAAAGTCAATTTTTTCTCCTTTTCCTCCTGTTCCACCTTTAATTTCTTCTAATTCATACTATATATGAAAGTGATTACAACACATTCAGAATTTAATGTGCTTGTTTTATTTACATATTTGAAGTTTTAAGATAAAAACACAATTAGTTTTGTACAAATTAAGATAGAAAATGGTTGCATGCATTTCTTCAAAATACTATCTTGGAAGCCCCTATCTATATGCTCCCATTTTTAAGTCAGTCATAGTGCAAATACAAAATGCAAGTGTTTAATAAAATGTTTATAAAAGTAGCAAAAAAAACCCCTATATGTTTGGGGCATACTATCATATCTCACCATAGGTAGGAAGGGAGGAAGATGGAAGATCACTCAGTATGATAGGGCACACATAAAAATACAAAATTCTAGAGAATGTATGTCACCCAGGCATATCATGAGAGAACACAGAGATAAGGAGATATACATGTGATGAAAACTTCAGCCGGGGGCACATATTGAGAACATGTGGCCAGGGTCTACATATATAGGAACAATTCATACTTCAACCTTGGAGCTGCAGGCACCTCCAATAAATTATGGTGAAGCCAAATTATTATTCTACCTTCCTACCTCTGGAACCATATACCATTCTTCTTATATTTAAGGATAGCTAACATTTTTAAGTGAAAAGTTTTTAATTTCCTTCAGCAGTCTCCAGTGAAATTGTTATATCTTGTCAAGTTCCCTTCTAAAATACAGCACCAAGAAATGTATGCAGAACTACTACCTCCCTATCAACACCATATTTTTAGTAATTTTGCTTAGGACTACATTAATTATTCTGGTTGCCATATACCAAACCTGACTCATATTGAATACACTAGAACTCCCCTAATTCATTGAATTTCAGCCATCTAGGATAGCCCATGATATCTGAACAAGGATTCATTTTATTATGTAGCTCACAAAACATCATCTATTTCTGCCTGAATATGGCCAACACCACATTACCAATCTTAGTTGATGTCTATAAATCTTTTTTATTCATTCATAAACCTTGAAAATGTGCTTTATTTTCATTTTCAAAAAGTTTAATCCCATCCTCTATCTTTTAGTATTTTAAATTTTTGTATACTTTAGTTACAAAACATTTTTGAAAACTCAATTGAACATCTGCAGGACCAAACACCTCTTTCCCTCTCCTTATCATCTTTTTCCTCTCCTAAAAGTTAATTTATAATCAAAATAAGAAATTAATTATTCTCCAGTAGTCATAGATGTGTATAATTGCCTAGTGGATTGCGTTCTTTGATTTTAAACTGAAGCAATTGACATTGATGATGTTATAATAGTATAAATATTTTTCATCATTATCATTCTCCTCCTAAGGGAATTTGAAGTCCATTATGTGTTCTCCTGAAAAAAAAAAGAAGCAGGATTCTGACTGATCACCTAGTTGAGTGAATATTCAACACACACACACACACACACACACACACACACACACACACACAGACATAGTTGAGACAGTTGGCTTCCATCTTAGTCAAGAAAGTAATAAATGAAGAGCCTTCTGATTGTATGTATAATGCTTTCTGATGGTGAGAAATGTGCTTTTAGTATTACAGAAATAGAGGTATTGTAGAAAAATAGATTTGGATAAAAAACATTTTTGTTACTATGTGGACAACGTAATGATGCTCTATCCGGATAGGAGCCACTTGGGTGACTCCCAATACTTGATCTGTTCCTCCTCCTTTTGAACTGACCATCCAACTGTTCATTAACTCAAGGAGTATTTATTGAGTCCCAACAATGACACATGGAATATAAACTAAACAAATTTATCAAAGTGAAAACAAAAGTAAAGCATTAATAATATCACATTTTTAAGGGACTGTCCCTAGTCCCTCCTTTTATCATTTGAATTCGAAATGTCCTGTTCCATTTCACTGACTTGCTTTTACAGGGGGAAAATAAATACCCAAAGGTAATTTGAAGAGTAGTATTTGAGGGATTATAGGTCAAAAGGGAGTGAGTAGTCACCTCATATTGTTTAGGCTCCTTTATATGCTAGTATAAACTGAGGATTTGATGGACTTCAGAAAACCTAGAAACCCAAGAGAGGATCAGTGACAAGTTATTTTTTTCCTCATCTATTAAAATTCTGTCAGAGAGATGGGTAGGACAAGAGATAATTGCATAAATTGTCTCTTATACCTCATACATACTCATATACATAAACACTAGATAGCAGGATACTAGAACAGACTGGATGTTTGAACTTATATTATTACAAAATACTGATTTTTTCCCTTTTGGAAAACCATTTTAGAAGGCATTTATATACTCAATTTCAAATTTAAACCCACCTACTTATGGAATTCACTTATTCATTCAAAATATATTTATTGTATACCAAGAAAGTACAAATAATTGTGTTAGTACTGAGGGGAATGTAAAAGAATCATAAAGTACAATTCTTGCTATCTAGAAGTTTAAAATCTAGTAAGAGGCAAAAGACAGTTAAGCAATGACATCAAGCAAGCATTATAGGGCGAAGAGTCAAGGGGAATATTTGAGTTTTAGGAGCATTTAGAAAATTGGTTTTGGTGAAGTTCAAGCACATTATAGGTTAAAAATATCATGTGTCACTTATAAAACTTATTATGATTTGAAATTGAATTAAGAGAAGCATGGTATTCAAAGTGAAACAGATTGAAGTCCCAATTCCTTTCTGTTCTACTTTGTTCACATTATCTTACTCGGTTTATGATAGGTAACACAGTGAAGGAAGAACATTAGCAGAACTGATGCCAGATAAGGGTAACCTCTGAAAAGATAACCATAAAAGGTAACTAGGATAATAAGGAGACTTGAAACAAAATCATATGATGAGAAGTTGAAACGACTTGGAAATTTAGCCTGCATAAGAGAAGACTAATGTGAATATAATAAATAGACTTGGAACATCTAGCCTATATAAGAAAGAACTGAAGTGTATATAATAACTATGCAAATATCTGGGGCATTGTTTGATAAGTAATTTGATAAATTTATTTTGGGGGCACTGAGAATAATAAGTAGAAGCAACAGATAGAAAAGATAATGATGTAAACTTCAGATTTAAAAAAGAAAGAAAGAAAGAAAGAGAAAAGAAAGAAAATTTTTAATAGGTAATGAGTTTTTTGATTTTATACCTTAAACCTTAAATTCAATGATCAGCTGTTGAAGATATTGTGGAGCATATTTATATTTTAGGTTTGGGTTGTACAGAATAACCTTTGTTTTCCTTCTGTAATGTAATTCAAAGTCAATGCTCAAGACTTTTGCTTATGTTAATGGTATAAAAGTTTATAGAGAAGTCTAAATTTCTCAAAAAAGACTCCAGAAAAGACCTGGACACCAAGATAAGGCAACAATGCAATAATAAAGAAATCAAAAACAAAATAACAGGAAACAAAAGTCAAGGTCTGGCCAAATTCTCGACTACAATTAATAGGAAACAATTCAGTTTGCAGTCCCCCAAAGCACTTTTTGCCCACAGGGGTAGGTAGCTTAGAGTGTGTGGATAGGGAAGTCTTTTAGGAAGGAATAAATGTCAGAACATCAACACAAGACATTTTCAGGAGGTCCCAATACTGCAACATTCTGAACCTAGTCAATTCATAGATCTTGAAGCTAGTGATCTAACCACCAAAATACCACAGGAGTTAGAATCCAGCAATAGGAATGCAGGAAATTGAGATAAGGATGAAGCCTCCTTACCTTCCCCTCCTCTAAGGGAGTCAAAAATAGTGGAACATAGCCCCAAGTCTCAAATCAGGAAATGAAGCTGGAAATATGAGTAAACAGAAGACACTAAATACCATGAAGAAATATTATGGTTCAAGAAATGTCTGAGATAAACCGAAGAACATAGAATTATAGATGCAGAGTTGGAAGGCTTCTCAGTCCAATCTTATAATTTTACATGCAAAGAATTTGAGACCTAGGGAAATTATGATTTGCACACTCCACAAGGAGAAATTGCCAGTGACAGTGTCAATTACATTATATAAAAGTTTCAACTAATCAGATTTACGACTAATTATGGAAAAGGTTTTTTTTAAACAAGTAGGAATAGGTTGTCTGAAGAGGAAGAATGTTCTAGTTCACCAAATGTCTTCAAATGGAGACTGGAAGTTCCAATGTTTTTGAACAATTATGTTAAACTCAAATAGAAACAGTTCCCTACAGACTACCTATTAACTTAGAAAATCAGAGATTAACATTATGTGTTGTATTTTTATTTATTTTGTTGTCTTTCCCAAATACATTTTAATCTGGTTCAGGATACATTTACCACTTCTTTTATAGAGAAAGCTTCTATTTAAGAATTAGTTAGGGGAAGCTAGGTGGCATAGTGGATAAAGCACCGGCCCAGGATGCAGGAGTACCTGGGTTCAAATCTGGTCTCAGACACTTAATAATTACCTAGCTGTGTGGTCTTGGGCAAGTCACTTTAGCCCCATTTGCCTTGCAAAAACCTAAAAAAAAATAGAATTAGTTAGATTAGATTTTGTCTCAGTTTTTTTCCAATTTTGTGATTGTTTGAAAATAATCCTTGGATTGGACATTCAAGTGTAAGGTAAAGACTCAATCTTTTAGATATTTTAGTCAAATAAAAGGAAATACAAATAACATTCTGGGTAAATGGAACAAAGAACCCAAGACTCAAAGTCAATAATGATCATGTTGATTTGTGGGATATAAATACACTCTATTGGCTAAAATAAAGTCAGAAGAGTAGAACATAGGTTTCAATTAGAGTGGATGGGTCTAGAAAGTAAGAGAAGAAATTAAACTTTCTCCTTTAGGTAACAGGTTTGTCAGAAGTTTTTGTGGAGACGAATGAGATGAGAAAGAGTATTTTGGGGAAGAATATAGAGAATATCTAGAGGCAATGTGATATGGAGAATACTGGGACAGTCTGGGAGAAAACCATAGCTGAGTTCAATTTCTTCATCTGATCCATAGCTATAAGATTAAGGATAGATATTCTATCTCTTCTATTCCTACACAACTAAGATAATAAGTTATAGGAAAGTCATCAGTCTCTACTGATGAAGAGAGTTACCACACATTAGTCATTCTCCAAAATAGATGAATATATAGATAATTGGAGATTAACTTCAGAGGAATGAATGCTAGCATTGAGACTAGGATTAACTGAAGTTGATGAAAATAGGAAATCGTTAGTAAATGTCAGAACATGGTGAGAGTGGTAGGAATAGAAAGGAAGAATTATTAGAATGTAGTGACAAATTAGCTAAAAGATTTGAAGGTGAAGAAAAAAATAAAAAATGAGCTGAAAGCTTGAGAGCCTTAAACAGTAGTGCTATAGAAGGAAGCAGGAAAGCTGATACAGGAAACATGTTTTTCAGGAAAAAATGGCATGCTCATTTTTCCCCCCAAAGTTTCTTTTGATTTTGGTTCAGCAAACAGTTATTTTTTGTTGATCAAAATCAAGCCCAGATAAAACTTCCACTTCTCACCTTTTTTTGTTTGTTTTTTGTTTGTTTGTTTGTTTTTGCAAGGCAATGGAATTAAATGGCTTGCCCAATGCCACACAGATAAATAATTATTAAGTGTCTGAAGCCAGATTTGAACTCAGGTACTCCTGATTCCAGGACCAGTGCTCTATCCACTATGCCACCTAGCCGCCCTACTTCTCACATTTTCAAGGATGAATTATTTTCATAAAGAATGCCTAAAGTTATCAATTATTCTACTTTAATCAGAGACTAAAAGAAGAGTAAAACAGAGGGAGACAGATAGTATCAAGCATAAATGTGTAGTTTGCAGTCTGTTTTCCCAAGTCCTTGTGAGAAATGGTTAATTTGGACCTCTACTCCATTCCAATTAGTATTAATGAGATCAATGTGATTCCATAAGGAGGTAATGATTAATAGAAATTATTGGTGATATTTTCTTCTAATAATATATTTCTTCAGTTATCTAATAAGGTCAAGAATAAACATTAATTAATGCATATTTTACATGGCTTGTGTAGGATAATTAGATTAGATAAATTCTTATAGTAGGTCTGAAACTTTAATCAGCCATTCAACATTTGTTTAACAATTGTCATTTACTTGCCTGACCATAAGAATGCTGCTAACCAAACTCAACTTGGGTGGGATGTCCTAATAAGATTTGTAAAGCCCTCCAATTTAATTTTGTATCTCCAGGCCTCTTGGTCTGTATGAGAAGGTGACCATTGTATAACCACTTGATCAACAGAGATGTACTTTGTTCAACTAATATTTCATTTTTTGACCCTCCAGGGTCTCTCAAACATTGGGATTTTGTATTTTACTTTGCCTCTCCTGAGAGCCTGGATATCAAGCTCTATGAAAGTAAAGCCTTAAGGAAAAGGAGGCATCACAGATCTTGAAAAAGATCTGAGGTCCATTTCATTAGAGAAGATCATGTAACCTTTAATAATCAGGTGGCCTTTGCCTCAGTGAATTTTCTTAAAGATTGGACTCAACCCTCATCTGGTTTATCACATTAGCCTCCTAATTAGTCTCTCTGCTATCAAGTATCTCTATAATCTTTCTCACAGTTGTCAAAGTCATATTATTATAGTTCATGTAGAAGGTCACTTTGCCCTTGTCTCAAGAAAATCCATTGACTCCTTCTATCTTTCCTGTAGGACAGGAAAGTCCAACCTTTTAGTTTTGGGGCCAAATCACCCAATTAAAAAACCCTCAAGGGCTACATACAGAATTCAATACACAGTCATGAATACAATGCCACCAGGCTGTGGGTTGGACCCATCTGCTTTACAATAAAATATGAACTACCCTGTTGAGAGTTCTGAACATAGACCTAATCTATTATACCTCATATATCATGGCCCTTCCTCTATTCCTTGGTACAGTGAAACTAGTCTCTCTTTTTTTAACTGTTCCTTATGTTTGACATTTCATCTCCTGTCTCCATGACTTTTCACTGACTATCCCTATTCCAGGAATACATGTTCCTTCCTCACCTTTACTACTTAGATTTTTTTTGTCTTCTTCAAGAATCAGTGCATGTTCAATATCTACATGAGGTCTTTCACTACCCCTTTATCCCTAATTCATAGTGTTTATCCTTCAATAAAGTATCTTTTATTTATTTTGTATATGATCTTTACATGATTATTTTGTACATATTATGTCCCCAAATAGGATTAAAGTCTGTGAGAGCAGTAACTGTTTCATTTTTGCCTTTGTATTACCAGTTCCTGGCATTGTGACTTTAAATATAGGCCTATTGACTAGTAGAGTTATATGTTCATTTATATATGGACATTAGAGGCTATCAGGCTTATTTTTTTATTCTCTTTTTAGATATTTTCTCTCTTTAATATTTGTTCCTTTTCTTGCTATTTTTTCCTTTGCTATCTATCATAGTATACACATGAGATTTGTCAGAATTATGTTGTTAGTTTCCTTCTCCCTGTTCAGTTTAAAGTTCTCTGTTATTTTCCCAATATTCCAGGATAGTATATTCTTAATGATCATAATTATGCATTGTCAAGAGATTATTATTCCTATATTTTAAGTCATGGTTATCTTGATCATTTCCTAAGATATATTCTTAGCCAGTTGTTCCCTTCAAAGTCTGTCGTTCCCTTTCTCCACATTCAATTGAAATAGTGTTGAAAACACCCCCTGTGCCTCCTAGGATATTTAGTATTTTACAGATAATTTTATAGTCCTTAGTAAAGCTTTCTAGTTTCATATGTCCAGTATCAATCATTACAAGTAGTTTGTCATTGTTTTTTCAGGATTACGCCATGCCAGAGATACAAGGAATTAAACAGATCTCTGTGTTGTTTATATCTACTTTGTACTCCTTAGGGAGGAACAATCTACAATCACTGATCTTTTCTTCTTCTGACTATTGTAGCATGAATTCTCACTTCATGACACTTTGATTTTATCATTTCTTGGAATAAAATGAAGTATTTCCTTAAAATTTTATTTAGCTTTCTCTTTTTATAAGAAGTGCCTCAAGATTATAAGAAAGGTTTTACCATTGTATCTGTCACATCATTGTTCCATTGTTTAAATCTCCTATCATTGGTAATATTTTTCCTTTTTTATAAACCCTTCCTCTACTCTTTTTCTTCTTCCTTGATTTATCTTTTTCATGCTTTCAAAAATAATTTATTCTTTTTTTATAGTCTTGAAAGTAGAAATGATTCATTCTACTACTTTTTTCTCTAGAATTCAGAATAACTTGGTCATTATCTAATATTACTTAGTATATTTGTTGCATGCTATTATTGTAGAAACAAAAATGTAACAAACTCTAAAGAAAGCAAAATATTCCTTGCTTTCCATAGTTACTACAAAATCTAGTCTTTTGTTTTCTTTTGTAAAAATACATGTTTTATTTATTTCATTAAATATTTCCCAATTTAAAAATTTAACATCCATTTTTTTAAATTAAAGACGTTATTTGAGTTTTACGATTTTCCCCCAATCTTAGTTCCCTCCCCCAGCCCCGCCCCCATGGGAATCAGTCTGTCAGTCTTTACTTTGTTTCCATGTTGTACCTTGATCCAAATTGAGTGAGATGAGAGAGAAATCTTATCCTTAAAGAAGAGACAAGAAGTCTAAGAGGTAACAAGATCAGACAATAAGATATCTGTTTTTTTCCTAAATTAAAGGGAATAGTCCTTGAACTTTGTTCAAACTCCACAGCTCCTTATCTGGATACAGTTGGGACTCTCCTTTGCAGACAGTCCAAAATTGTTCCTGATTTTTGCACTGATGGAATGAGCGAGTCCTTCAAGGTTGATCATCACTCCCATGTTGCTGTTAGGTTATACAGTGTTTTTCTGGTTCTTCTCATATCACTAAACATCAATTCATGCAAATTCCTCCAGGCTTCCCTGAAATCCCATCCCTCCAGGTTTCTAACAGAACAATAGTGTTCCATGAAATACATATATCACAGTTTTCTAAGCTATTCCCCAATTGAAGGACATTTACTTGATTTCTAATTCTTTGCCACCACAAACAGGGCTGCTATAAATATTTTTGTACAAGTGATCTTTTTACCCTTCTTCATCATCTCTTCAGGATATAGACCCAGTAGTGGTATTACTGGGTCAAAGGTATGCACAGTTTTGTTGCCCTTTGAGCATAGTTCCAAATAGCTCTCCAGAAATGTTGGTGAGTTCACAGCTCCACCAACAGTGTAATAGTTTCCCAGATTTCCCACAACCCTTCCAACAATGACCATTATCCTTTCTAGTCATATTGGCCAATCTGAGAGGTGTGAGGTGGTACCTCACTTTAATTTGCATTTTTCAAGTAATTAATGATTTAGAGCAATTTCTCATATGGCTATGGATTGCTTTGATCTCCTCATCTGTAAATTTTCTTTGCATATCCTTTGACCATTTGTCAATTGGGGAATGGCTTTTTGTTTTAAAAATATGATTCAGTTCTGGCCAAGATGGCAGAGAGAAGACAGGCACAGTTCTAAAGTCTCCTGATCTTTCCCCATCTATCACATGTACCAAACCTCTTAAAAGAAATCTGACCCACAAAAGGCAGAAAGAAAAGCCAGGAGAAAGAACATCTACCTCAGGATTTGCCTCCTGCAGCAGCATTGGCTGAATTTTGGCAGGTGAGTCTGGGCTCAGACAGAGGATCAGCCCCAGATCAACCAGATTAACACCTGAATTGGAGCCAGGAGTCTGAGGGCTCCAGAGCCGGACCTACTAGATCAGCAGTGGGGCTAGACAGCAGGGGCTTGAGTCAACTAGGGAATAGAGGCACTGGTGTTGGTGCTGTCCCCTGGGAGCTTGCAGACAGGGCTGGGGGGAGAGTTCCAGAGAAAGAGAGCTGGGGACACCATCCCTGGGCTCCTCTGGTCTGAGGCACTCAGAGTCCCATTACAGCTCAGACTTCTTCCCAGAGTAAACAAACCACTTCTGCCTGAGGCCAAGGTGTGTGAGCAGAAGAACCAGCCCAGCTGAGGAATAACCTCAGGCCAGGGTAAAGAGCACCATTGATTGAAGGTAAAAGAATTCAACAGCTCCAACTCCTCCCTTCAAGCAAAGGGAGAAGGGCTCAGCCAAGGTCACAGACACTCCAGAGAAAACAACCAACACCTCCTACTGGCCAGCAAGCGAAATTGCATTCAGTGAGTAAAGCCTTTAGCAATCCCAAGCCCCTGTGAACCAGCCCCTCCCCAACTCAAGGTCTTAGCAAAATGAAGAAGGGTCAGTGGAAAGGTGGATCCATAGAAAAATTCTTGGAAGGGAAAGACCCTAACTCAGAGAGACTTGGAATCTCTGAGGAGAATACGATCTGGTCTCCAGCACAGAAAGACTTCCTTGAAGAAATAAGGAAGGAGCTTAAAAATCAACTGGAAAATTTTGGAAAGACAATACCTTGCAACAAGGAAACAAAACCTTAGAAAGTACAATTGGACAAATGCAAAAGGAGAATAGATCTCTCAGATCATCGATTGGACAATTAAAAAAATGAGAATAATTCTCTTAGATCCTCAATTGGGCAAATGCAAAAAGAAAATAATTCTCTCAAAATCTCAATGGGTCAAATGGAAAGCTCTTTCAAAAGTAGAATTGACCGATTGGAAAAGGAGTTGCAAAAGGTTAATGAAGAAAACTCCTCTCCCAAAATAGAATGGAGTCTACAGAAACTAATGACTCCATGAGACAGCAAGAGTCAGTTAAACAAAATCAAAAAATAGAAAAAATAGAAGAAAATGTAAAATACCACATCAACAAAACCACTGACCTCAAGAATCGATCGGGGGCAACCTGAAAATTATAGAACTTAGTGAAAACATTGAAGAGAAAAAAAAAGCCTGGACTTAATATTACAGGATCTAGTGATGGAAAACTGCCCTGATATCATGGAATCAGAGGACAAAGTAGTTATTGAACGAGTACATCGATCCCCACCAGAAAAAAAAAAATCTCAAAATGAAAACATCAAGAAATGTTGTGGCCAAACTCCAGAACTATCAGGTAAAAGAGAAAATCCTGCAAGCAGCCAGAAAGAAACAATTTAAATATCAAGGAGCCACAGTAAGGATCACGTAGGACCTGGCTGCATCAACATTAAGGGATCCAAGGGCCTGGAATGAGATATTTCAAAGAGCAAGGGAGCTTGGAATGCAACCAAGAATCTACTTTCCAGCAAAATCGAGCCTTCTCTTCCAGGGAAAAAGATGGAATTTAACAAAATGGAAGAATTCCAAAAACTTCTGATAAAAAGACCAGAGCTAAACAGAAAATTTGGACATCAAACAGGAGGTTCAAGAGAAACATGAAAAGGTACAAAAAAAAGGAGGGGGGTGCGGTAAAAGGAAAAAAAAAATGTGATCCAGTAAGTTGAAACTGGCTATATCCCAGCATGGGGAAAAAGATTCTCATAAATCTTGAGAATTGTAACCCTAACAAAGAGAATATACCTAGCCAGAAATGAAGGACATTCATGACCTATCCATGAGATTGCTATCTAAAGAGATGTAACTGGCTTTAACCCCACTTGGGAGAAAGACTCTAATAACTCTCAGGAATTTTGACTCTATTCAAAAAAATATACTGAACTAGAAGGGACAGACACTCAGAATATTCTATGACTTAGATAAAATGATCTAAAAATCACTAACTCCTTAAAAAGGGGGACAGGAAAGAGATGGGTGGAGGGAGGGGATTGAATGTGGTAAATCTCATTACACTATGAGGTACAAAAAACCTATGGTAATAGAGGGGAAGAAGGGAGCAGATGAGAAATACCTGAATCTTCTTCTCATCAGACTTGGCTTAAAGTCAACCTACACATATTCAGTTAACTTATAAAAACATCTAACCTTTCAAGTATTAAAAGGGGAAAAGGGGAGGGGGGGTGGGAGAAAAGGAAGAGGAGTGGGGGAAAAAGGGGGAAATAACAAAAGGAAGGGAAAGGAAAAGGGAAAAAGGGAAAGAGGAAAGAAAGGGGAGGGGGGTGATATAGGAGGGTAAACACACTGAAGGGGGTGGTATTCAGAAACAAAATACTAGGGAATATGGATAAAGTGAGGGGAAAGGGGGGAAAAATACAAACAGAGGGAAGGTAGCACAGAGGGCAATAAAGAATTAGTAATCATAACTTTGAATGTGAATGGGATGAACTCTCCCTTAAAATGTAAGCAAATAGTAGAGTGGATTAAAAACCAGAATCCTACAATATGCTGCTTACAAGAAACTCATTTGAAGCAGAGAGATACATATAGAGTAAAGGTAACAGGTTGGAGCAAAATATATTTTGCTTCAGCTGAAGTAAAAAAAGCAGGAGTAGCAATCCTTTTCTCAGACAAAGCAGCAGCAAATATAGATAGCATTAAAAGAGATAAGGAAGGAAACTATCCTCCTAAAAGGTACCATAGACAATAAAGTCATTTCATTACTGAATATCTATGCACCCAGTGGGACAGCACCCAAATGCTTAGAGGAGAAGCTGAAAGAACTACAGGAAGACATAGACAGAAAAATTCTACTAGTGGGAGATCTCAACCTCCCGCTATCAGATCTAGATAAATCGAATCATAAAATAAACAAGAAAGAAGTTAAGGAGGTAAATAGATTGTTAGAAAAATTAGATATGGTAGACTTATGGAGGAAACTGAATGGGGATAGAAAGGAATATACCTTTTTCTCTGCAGTACAAAGAACTTATACAAAAATGGACTATGTACTAGGACATAAAACCTAATGATCAACTGCAGAAAGGCAGAAATAGTGAATACATCTTTCTCAGATCACAATGCAATAAAAGTCATATGCAATACTGGGCCAAGGAGATATAGACCCAGAACAAACTGGAAACTGTTACATCCCATTAGATAGCAGTCTCATGGATAGATCATGATTGCCCATCATTTCTGGCTAGGTATATTCTCTCTGTTAGAGTTACAATTCTCAAGATTTATGAGATTCTTTTCCCCCATGCTGGGATATAGGCAGTTTCAACTTATTGGATAGCAGTATTTTTTTCCTTTTACCGCCCCCCCCCCCCTTTTTTTGCCTTTTCATGTGTCTCTTGTACCTCCTGTTTGATGTCCAAAGTTTCAATTTAGCTCTGGTCTTTTCATCAAGAATTTTTGGAAATCTTCCATTTCATTAAATGTTCATCTTTTTCCCTGGAAGAGAAAGCTCAGCTTTGTGGGATAGTAGATTCTTGGCTGCATTCCAAGCACCCTTGCTCTATGAAATTTCTCATTCCAGGCCCTTCAATCCCTGTATATTGATGCAGCTATGTCCTGCGTGATCCTTACTGTGGCTCCTTGATATTTAAATTGTTTCTTTCTGGCTCCTTATAGGATTTTCTCTTTTATCTGATAGTTCTCTAATTTGGCCACAACATTCCTTGGTGTTTTCATTTTAAGGTCTTTTTCTGGAGGGGATTGATGTATTCTTCCAGTAACTACTTTGCCCTCTGGTTCTATGATATCAGGGTAGTTTTCCATCACTAGATCCTGTAATATTAAGTCCAGGCTTTTTTTTCTCTTCAATGGTTTCAGGAAGTCCTATAATTTTCAGGTTGCCCCTCCTCTATCTATTCTCAAAGTCAGTTGTTTTGTTGATGAGGTATTTAACATTTTCTTCTTTTTTTTCTATTTTTTGATTTTGTTTAACTGGCTCTTGCTGTCTCATGGATTCATTAGTTTCTTCAGACTCTATTTTTTTTAGGGAGGAGTTTTCTTCATTAACCTTTTGCAACTCCTTTTCCAATTGGTCAATTCTACTTTTGAAAGAGCTTTCAATTTGACCCATTGAGGTTTTGAGAGAATTCTTTTCTTTTTGCATTTGCCCAATTGAGGATCTGAGAGAATTATTCTCATTTTGTATTTGTCCAATTGATGATGTGAGAGATTTATTCTCATTTTGTAATCGTCCCATTGAGGATCTGAGAGATTTATTCTCCTTTTGAATTTGTCCAATTCTATTTTCTAAGGATTTGTTTTCATGTTGCAAGGTATTAATTGTCTCTCCCAAATTTTCCAGTTGATTTTTAAGCTCCTTCTGTATTTCTTCATGAAGTCTTTCTGTGCTGAAGACCAGATCAAATTCTCCTCAGAGGTTCTAGGTCTGAGTTAGGTTCTTTCCCTTCCAAGAATTTTTCTATGGATCCATCTTTCCGCTCACCCTTCTTCATTTTGCTAAGACCTTGAGTTGGGGAGGGGCTGGTTCACAGGGGCTTTGGATTGCTAAAGGCTTTACTCACTGAGTGCAATTTCTCTGGCTGACCAGTAGGAGGTGCTGGTTGCTTTCTCTGGAGTGTCTGTGACCTTTTTGAGGCATTCTCACTTTGCTTGAAGGGAGGAGTTAGAGCTATTGAATTCTTTTGCCTTCAATAAATGGTGGGCTTTACTTTAGCCTGAGGTCATTCACTCTCCATTGTCATCTGGGATGATTCTTCTGCTCACACACCTGGGCCTTAGGCAGAATTAGTTTGCAAATGTTTGTTTGGGGAAGAGGCCTCAGCTGTAATGGAGGTGTAGACTCAGAGTTTCTCAGACCAGAGGAGCCCAGGGATGGTGTCCACAGCTCTCCTGCACTAGAACACTCCCCCCAGCTCCATAAAGACAGCACCAACACCAGTGCCTCTGCTCCCTAGCTGCCTCAAGCCACTGCCATCTAGCCCCACAGCTGATCCAGCAGGTTCTGGGCCCTCAGACTCCTGGCTCCACTTCAATTGCTAATCTGGCTGATCTAGGGCTTAATCACCCTCTGAGCCCAGACTCACCCACCAAATTCGATCAGTGCTGTTGCCTGAGGCAAGTCCTGAGGTAGATATTCTTCTGACTTTTCTTTCTGGGTTTTGTGGGTCAGATTTCTGTTAAGAGGTTTTTTTCATAAGATAGATGGGGAAAGATCAGGAGACTTTAGAACTGTGCCTGTCTTCTCTCTTCCATCTTGGCCTGGAAGCTTAACATAAATTTTTCTAAAAATTTGAGTACCATATTCCTTTCACCCTGTCCCCCTTAAGAAGGCAAGCAATTTGATGTCACTTATATGAATGAAGTTATAAAATTGTATTTTCGTATTAGCAATGTTGTATAAGAAAAACATGAAAAGAAATGAGAAAAATATTTAAGTTTAAAGAATATGATTCAAAATGGCAGAGTTCTTCAGTTTTTGCTCTGGAGATGGGCATACTTTTTTGTCATAGTTTGGAAGTATCTTGGAACATTGTCTTGGTCAGAGTACCTAAATCTTTCACAGCTGATCGCCTCAATAAGACTATTGTTACTCTTTACACTATTCTCTTGGTCACATTCATTTCACTCTGCATGAGTTCATATAAGTCTTTTTTTTTTTTTAGGTTTTTGCAAGGCAAATGGGGTTAAAGTGGCTTGCCCAAGGCCATACAGCTAGGTAATTATTAAGTGTCTGATACCAGATTTTAACCCAGGTACTCCTGACTCCAAGGCTGGTGCTTTATCCACTACGCCACCTAGCTGCCCCCATATTAGTCTTTCCAAGTTTTTTGTGAAATCATCCTGTTCATAATTTTTATAGCACATTTATATTCCATCTCAAACATATACCACATCTTGTTTAGTCATTTTGCAATAAATGATGATCCTTTTGATTTCCAATTTTCCTCCACCACAAAAATAACTGCTACGAATGTTTTTGTACAAATAAGTTCTTTTCAATTTCCTTTGATATCTCTTTGGCACAGATCTATTTTTAATATTGCTCAATCAAAGAATATACAGTTTTATTGCCTTATGAATATAGTTCCAGATTATTGTATAGAATGGTGATATTAGTTCCCAATTCCATCAGTTTATTAGTGTTACAATTTTTTCAAACATCCTCCTGCATTCAATTTTCCTTTTTTTGTAGATTAGGGGAATCTGATATGTGTGAGATATTATCTTAAGTGCTCTTTTAACTTCCATTTCTCTATTCAATAATAATTTAGAATATTTTTATGTAATATTTATTTAATTTATGTTATTATGTAATTATTTTATGGCTTCTTTTGGAAACTGCCTGTTCATGTCCTTTCACCATTTATGAAATGGGGAATAACACACACAAAGTAGTATAAATTTGATTCAGTTCCTCATATATCTGAGAAATGAGACTCAGAGGAAAATTGCTGTACTATTTTTTACAAGTTTCTAGTCTTCCTTCTAGTTTTGGTAATGTTAGTTTTGTTTGTACAGAAGTTTTTTTTTAATTTCATGTGATCAACATTTCCCTTTTTATTTACCATGTTCTATCTTCTTTGTAGATAAACTTTTCTCTTATCTATTTGCCTGATATGTATATTTCCCTATGCTCCCCTTATTTACTTCTGTCTAAATTATTTATCCATAACCTACTTTGGTATACAGTATGAGTTGTGAGTCTTTGCTAGTTTCTGCCAAACTGTTCCAACAGTTCCAACAATTTTTGGTCAAATGGTGAGTCTTTACCCTAAAACCTTGAATCATTGAGTTTATCAAAACCTAGATTACTATGACTATTTTCTATTCTATATTGTATACCAAATCTATTCTATGAATCTACTTCTCTATTTCTTAGCCAATTCCAAATCGTTTTGATGATTAATGCTGTGTCATATAATTGACAATCTGGGAATTGCTAAACTGCCTTCAGGCACATTCTTTCCATTAATTCCATGAATATTTTGACCTTTTTTTTTCAGATGAATTTAAAATTTTTTTCTAGCTCATCTATGTGTCAATTTTAGTGTTGTACAATTGGGCAATATAATTCCTAATAATTATTTTAATTTCATTCTTCTTGATGGTGTATTCACTTTTTTATTTTTGATACTGATGATTTGGTTTTCTTGTTTTATAAAAATCAAATTAACAAATAATTTTTCTATTTTTTCCATAAAACTAGGGTCTACTTTAACTTTCAATTTTATTAGTCTCTTCTTTGATTTTCAGAATTTCCATTTTCGTGTTTAATTAGAGATTTTTAATTTGTTCTTTTTCTAGTTTTTTTTTGTGGCATGTCCAAATTACTGATTTGCTCTTTATGGTTTTTTTTAATGTACCTATATGGAGACATAAATTTTCCCCTAAATACTCTTTTGTCTGCATCCCACAAACTTTGTATGTTGACTCAATTATTGAAGGATTAATTGTCTCTATGACTTGTACTTTAATGTACTCATTCTTTAGGATTAGATTATTTAGTTCATAATTAATGTTAATTTTGTTTGTGCAAAAGTTTTTATTAATTTCATGTGATCAACATTTTTCAACATTTCCACAATGCTTTACTGTTTATAATTATTTTTACATTATGAGCTGAAGATTGCATTTAATATTTCTGACTTTTTTGCATTTGGTTTTGAAGTTTTTATGCCCTAAAAATTGATCAATTTTTATGAAGGTGCCATGTACAGCCAAGAAAAAGGAAAATTCCTTCATGTTTCCATTCATTTTTCTCCAGATCTTGATCATTTTTAACTTTTCTAAGATGCTATTTGTATCCTTAACTTTTTCCTTATTTTTTATCTAATTCTCAACTATTATTAGTTTTGATCACCGTTTCCTCCTATGATTCATTGAAGTTTTCCTTTAAGAATTTGATATTGTTTCATTTGATTAATATATTTGTATTGACATTAATTCATTTTTTTCTGTTACCTTTTAGTAAGGTATAGCTTTCTGGCTCATCAATTTTTTCTTTTGATTTAATGGGGCCATTTTGTTGTTACTACCTTTTATGTCAGCTGAGAATGTGTCTCTGATTTAAGCTTGTTTCTTGAAGGCAAGATGTTGTTGGATACTGGTTTTTAATCCATTCTGTCACCCATTTCTGTTTTATTAGTTAGTTCATTCTTTTCAGATTTATAATTCTGATTATTAACTATGCATGTTGCAGTATCCTATTTTCTTGTTTTCCCTTCTGTCATACTTTTTAATCTTCTAAATTCTGTTTTGGCTTTTGACCATGGTACATTTTTTTTTAACAATCTGCCTTCCCTTTAATCATTCCACCTTTCTCTTATCTCCTTCACCCACCTACTTCCCTGTAGAGGAAGAGAGATTCCTATACTCAATTGTCTATGTACAATTAATATATGTACATATGTATGTATTTAAATACATACATATATCTGTGCATACACACACAAACACACACATCCTCTTTGAGATCATTTAGACATGAAGTTCAGCATTATTCCACTTCTCCATCATTTTCCCCCTGTTCTCTAAAATTCTTTCTCATTCACCTTTTTTATAGAATATTATTTTCCCCCCCATTCTTCCTTTCCTTTTTCCCTTTTTCCACATGATCCGTCCTTTGTGCCAAGCTGGCCTTTTTTTACACCTTCTAAACATAATCCACTCTCTCCCATAGCTTCTGTCTTTGTAGAATTCTTTCAACTTAAATAATTTTGATAAATTTCTTAGAAGTCAATGTATTATGTATCCACTGATAAATGTAAACAGTTTAGCTTTATTCAGTCCTTCTTTCATGTTTACTTTTTATACTTCTCTTGAATATGAAAGACAAATTTTCTATTCAGCTCTGGTTTTTTCCATCAGAAATGCTAAAAAGTCCTCTGTTTCATTAAATATCAGTTTTTTCACCCTTGAAGTATTATACTAAGTGTGGCTGAAGGTTAATGTTGGTAGTAATCCTAGCTCTCTCATCTTCAAGAATATCATTATTTCATTCCAAACCCTCAATTCTTCTATCATAGTAACTGCTAAATCTTTTGTGATCTTGACTATTAGTCCATATCTGAAAATTTTTTTTGGCTATTTTTCTGGCTTTTCTGACTTGTATTTGAAGTAATTTCTCTTTTTCTTTGCAACTCTGGAATTTGACTCAAGAGTTTCTGAGAATTTTTTTGAAATTTCAAGTGGTAATCTACAGACTTTTTCAATAGAATAGTTAGGTCAATTTTAGTTCTAAGATATTTGCAAGTTTTACTTTCTTGAATATGTTATCTAGACTCTTTGATCATGACTTTCAGGTGGTCCAATAATGGTTTTTTAATATTATTTTATTTTTTCAATTACCTGCAAAGATAGTTTTCAACATTCCTCTTTTTGTAAACTTTTGAGTTTCATGTTTTTCTACCTCCCTCCTTTTCCTATAACAGCTGATAATCTGAGTTGTTATACATGAATAATGATAATTAACATATTTCCTCTTATTTGTGTTATGAAAGAAAAATCAGAAATAAATAAAAAATGAGAAACTTAAAAGAACAAATTTTAAAAAGTGAAAATCTCCTCCATTGATTTTTGTCCCTCTTTTACCAGCCTGCTAAATTGTTTTTTCGTAAGTGTCTTCCTTTCCTCTCATGTCTTTATCTAATTTTTCTTCTCCCATCCTTATTTGATTTTGAAAGTTTATTTTAGCTCCTCCAGGATTTTTATTGGGCTAATTTTATTGGACTAATATCTAATTCACAATTTTTCTGTGAGGCTTTGATTATAACTATTTTGATTTGTCTTATTCTGAGTTTGTAACTTGATTTTCCCCCTTCATCATAGAAGAATTTTGTCATCAGGTTCTTTTGTTCTTTGCTCATCTTTTCCCACCCTATTTCTTGATTTTGGACTTTATATTAAAGTTAGTCTTAGCTTCTGACATAAGGGTGGGTAGGGAAATTGTCTCAAGTTTCTAACTTGTAAGTTCATATGAACAATTATATTTTCTCTTCTATGAAATAACATAACAACTGTATCCACAGAATCATAGACATTTCTAAGTGAAAAATTTAGGGACAATATTATTCAGATACCTAAATTAAGGAAACTCAGGTATATTGAAATTAAGTTAGTTGCCCAAGATTATTTTGGCAGTGAGTGATAAATTTTAGCCTTGAATTCATGTCTTCTTCCTGCAGGTCAAGTGTTCTTTCCATGATTCTATGATGACATAGTTATAGACAGTGATCATACTAATCCCCTCCTCAATCATCTTCATAAGTAATATGAAGTTGCTTGAATCTCTCTTCAAAGCCACCCATTATTCCACTAGATGCTATCTGGCTTGTTAATATTCCACTGTCGCCCCTCCCCCCAAAAAAGAAATATGATACTTGGAACCATGGAATATCACTTTCTGCCTGTGGACAGTCTGTTAATGAAGATTACTTTATCTTTTTAGTTTTATATATCAGTTTTTTGATTGATAGCTAGAAGAGATCACAAGGAATATTTAGGTCAACTTCCTTCTTTCTTAGATAAGGAAATAGTGATTCAATCTTACTATCACCAAGATAGCAAGATTCAGCACTTTTTCCAAGGTTTTGAGTTTTATATTTTGCCCCCTCCCTCCCTTCCCTTTCTCCTCCCTTTGACAGAAAGTAATCCAACATAGGCCACACATGTATAATCATGCTAAACCTAGATTCATGTTAATTATGTTGGGAGAGAAGAATCAAATCACAGTGGAGAAAAACAATAGAGAGAAAACTACAAAAGACAACTTTTAAAAATTGAAAATAGTAAACTTTCATCTTTATTTAAATTCCACTTATACTTCTCTGGATATGGATGGTATTTTTCCATCACATATCTTTTAGAATTATCTGATTATTGTGCTGCTGAAATGAATAAGTCCATCATAGTTGATTGTCACTCCATGTTGCTTTTAGTGTATAACAATGTTCTGGTTTTTGCTTACTTCCCTCAGCATCAGTTCTTTCAAGTTTTTCCAGGCTATTCTGAAGTCCTGTTCCTCATTATTTTTTTAAATATAATATTGTTCTGTCACATTTACATATCACAATTTAACCAACCATTCACCAATTGATGGGCATCCCCTCAATTTCTAATTCTTTCCACTACAAAAAAAGAGCAGAGCATCTATTTCTAATCTCTTATCTGAGTTATAGATTGACATTCCTCTTAAGATTTCTTTCAATTCATCCCAGGCATTTCTTTTTTTTTAATTTTTATTTTTTTAGATTTTTGCAAGGCAAATGGGGTTAAGTGGTTTGCCCAAGGCCACATAGCTAGATAATTATTAAGTGTCTGAGATCGGATTTGAACCCAGGTACTCCTGACTCCAGGGCCAGTGCTTTATCCACTGCACCACCTAGCCACTCCCAAAAGAGCTGTTATGAATATTTTGGAATCTGTAGGACTTTTCCATTTTTTTTTAGGTTTTTGCAAGGCAAACGGGGTTAAGTGGCTTGCCCAAGGCCACACAGCTAGGTAATTATTAAATGTTTGAGACTGGATTTGAACCCAGGTACTCCTGACTCCAGGGCCAGTGCTTTATCCACTATGCCACCTAGCCACCCCAATCCCAGGCATTTCTAAAAGCAAAATTATAAAAAAAGAATTAGGGCTTGGGTTATTCTCCATAGTCCATTTTTTATATGTTCATAATTGTTTTGTCTTTATCTCCCCAATTAATATCTGGTCTCTCAATACATTTTCTATTAAGTGGAATTTCTTGATATGACACTATTTTATTTACAATGTCCTATAAACTGGAGATCATGAATCACCATAACCATTTACTAAAGTTATAAGGCTATATCCTGATAATAGAAAAAAAAATGAAAATATATCACAGGGCAAAATCTAGGAAAGTATAGAGACTAGCTGATTTTCCTTATTTTAGAGAGACAAATTATAATTAGTACTTAGCTTCATTTTATGTTTTTTCAAAATTATTACATTTTTAAGTTGTTAATACATTATGTATATATGATGTGACAAAAATATATCCAAAATTTTGAGATAATATAATGACTTATGAATAAGGATTCACTGAAATGTGAAAATAATAAAGCATATACTTATTTGAAATCTATGGATCCCATTAGTGGCAACAGAAAACTGCCTTTGATCTAGGATGATGAGTGTTCTTTCATTTCTATTTGCTATCTTCCCCTCTCCCCCAAATTATAGATTTTAAAACTTTATTCTTTTTTTTTCCATAGAACCCACCTGAATGACCTTGAAAACATCGTCCCATTCATCGGTATTGGCCTCTTTTATTCCATGACTGATCCAGACCCGTCCACAGCTTTATGGCACTTCAGGATTTTTACTGCATCTAGAATCTACCATTCAATTTCGTATTTGGTACCTCTTCCACAGCCAAACCGTGGGTTGAGTTGGATGATTGGATATGGGGTTACTCTTTCAATGGCATACAGAATATTGAAGAGTAAATTATATTTGTAACAGATAACAGCATAGCATCCAACCTTTAGGTTGGCCTATTGCTAAGAATTTTAGTCTTAAATGAATCATTTTTTGCTTGGAGTTAGAGGTATTGGTGGAGGAGATAATTATTTTGATTCTAGATTAGCTTTTTTATCTAAGATTTTCCATAATGACTTTTCATTTTTTACTTTTTTGCCTTATTATTAGATTAATGATTTTAAAACATGGCACATGTTACATTACTTTTAACTTTTCAAACTTTTACATGTACAATGTAATGATTGTAGCTTGAGTTATATTGCTATTAAAGCTAATGTATACCAATAAAGAACTAAAGCAATGGATTAACTTGTCTTTTCCTTTTAATAATTGCTGGCAAAATTAAATAGGATAACCTTAAGTGAAACTTCAAAGGGAAAAATTCCCTGTTATATTATGGCTAAAATCTGGAGTTTCCAAATGAAAGAAAATCAATGTAAAAAAGTCAAAAAAAGTACCAATGGACCACAATAAAGATTATTTGAGAATTGGCAACAGGCAAATCTGGATATAAAGAAGATAGAAATAATGGGATGGATTAGAATTTCATAGTATTTTGTTTACAAGAAGTACCACAAAACAAAGGTTCATATGGAGTAAAAAGTCTAGAGGAAAATCTTTGTTTTTTTTAATAAATTCAAAACATTAACAATCATGATTTCAATTAAAACAAGAGTTTTAAATACAAGCTTCCAAAATTAAAAAAGAAACACTTCGAAGCCATAATAAGTTATCTGACAGAACTAAATATAATCATGCAGGGGAGAAAATTGATCTTTAATTTAAAAACTTCCTAATGAAAAGGCCATAACCAAGGGAAATCTTTGAAATGCAAACACAAGAGTCAAGAGAAAAATATTAAGATAAATATATTTGTTCAATTGGAAAAGCATTAGATGATGGTGAGTTATTCACATTCTAAAAGGGGAAGAAAAAATTGTTCTCTCAGAATCTTAATTCTAAAATCAGAAAGACAGAGGTACTATGAAGGTGGTTTTGTTCTGATAAAACAAATAAAAAAGGTATGCAAGATATAAAAATATGCAGAAGAAAAAAAGAGGAAGAAAGAATAAAAAATTTGAGTATATAGAAAAGGAGAGGAGGCATTCCATCAAACTCATTTCTACATATATTATATATATATATGACAAAGGAAAATAAAATATTAGGAACATTAATATATTTGTTCACACACTTTTTCGCACACATACCTATACCGTGCACATTTATGCACACTTATAAACACAAGCTTTCACCCTCAAGTAGAAATACAATGGTGGAAAAGTACATTTAACTCAAAAAGGAAATATGAAAAGATATAGAGAAAGAAAAGAAGGGTTAAGTGAAAAGAATCTCTAACACTCAAAAATGAAATAGAAAGGGTTAAGAGAAAAGGAATAGAAAAGAAGGAAGGAATGAAGGAGGAAAAGAAGGAAGGAAGGATAAAATCTACATTTGGGGGTAGGCAATAGAAGAAGATGATGGGAAAAGGGAGAGAAATACATCATCAGAAACTTCAAATCAAGAAATTCCCTTGTGCACTTCTGTGTATAAAGAGCTAGAGATAAAGAAATGAAAAGGTACAACAGAGAAATTCCCAACTATCAGTCATAGCCATGGATATAAACAAGATGGAAATAATGGAATGGATTAGAATTCAATAGTATATTGTTTACAAGAAGTACCACAAAACAAAGGTTCACATGGAGTAAAAAAGTCTAGAGGATCTATAATGTTTTTTTATAAATTCGAAACATTAACAATCAAGATTCCAAATGGATTTAAGTAGTAAGAAACCTATTACATTATAATGAATTATGCTTACAGGTAACACCAATAATGAATCATTATTAATATATTTTACATGCATATTATTTTACATGTATAAATGCATATTATTTATAATAAATAAGGATATGTATTAGTGAGTATGAGTACATATTGAATGATATATATCTAAATACTTAAAGGAAAAGTTAATGAAATTGAAGGGAGAAATAATAAAAATGTACTATTGTGGGGATATAAACATATTCCTCTTAGTTGTAAATAAATCAAATAAATAAATAAACAAGAAAGAAACCAGAGGTCTGAATAAAGTTATAGGAAAGATGGGTATGCTGGAATGAGTAATTACTGAACATTACAGAAAAATGTTTCCATATTTCCCACTTATCTCTGGCAACTTTACAAAAACCCTTTACATATTGGAGCTCAAAAAAGTCACCAAAAATTCAGAAAAGCTTCCATAAAATGTTATGCACAACCTTTGCTGACTATAATGCACCAACAGTTAAATAATTTATGTTAGAAAAAATTTTCAATGACTTAGAGACTAAATAATTTAATCCTGAATATTTAAAATTAAATTAAAATTAAAGCAATAACATTATTAAAGGAAACAAAAGTAGCAAAACAATTTATAGAATAAAAACTCAAGTACTACTTAAGAAACATTAAAGAATAAATCAATATATTATTTATAAACTTAAAAAATCTAGAAAAGTAACATAAAACCTCAACAAAAGCATAAAAGTAGAAATTCTACTTTAGTAGAATCAAAAATTAGTAAAGAAGGAAAACTGAAAATATACATTGAATCCAAAAAAAGCAAGAAAAATAGAGGAACAGTTAAGTGACAGTGGATAGAGCACAGACCCTGGAGTGAGGAAAATATAGGTTGAAATCCCCAGGCACTTGACAGTGTCTAGCTGTGTGACCCTGGGTAAGTAACTAAACTCAACTGTCTTGTCAAAAAGCATGCAACTAGAAACAAGTTTTTAAAAAAACTAATAAAATATGCAAATAGTTTAATAGTTATTTTATTTTAAAGAGAAGGGTAAATCTAATTGTATCAGAAATGTATAAAAACACATTCATATCAATACAAAATGAAATAAAGGACATAAGCAAATCTGATAATATAAATGAAATCAATGAATGCTTGTAAAAAATATAAATGCCTAGATTATCATAAAGGTGAATTAAATAGTGTAAAAATTTTAATCAGAAAAAATGTCATAAATGATATCTTCTTCCCATAATATACCAAACTATATGATTTTATAAGTAAATTCTATTAACTATTAAAAAAATGATTAAATCCAATGTGTCTTGAAGTGTTTGCAGAAACAACAAAAGACACTTTGAAACAAGAATGGCTTTGATAACCAAAAATAGAGAAAAATAGCAGAAAGAAAAAAAATAAACCAATATCCCTAAACAGAATTCCTGCACCATATTAAAATTATTTTAGTCAAGGCTACAAAAATATATTTAAAGAGCTGACCAGACTTTTACCAGGAATAAAGTTTCAGTTTCAGGAAAAATTATAAGTATGATAGATGATACTAATAGTAATAAATAGTAAAATATAGTAATGATTATTATACCAAAAGATGATGAACAAGTCTTAAGCAATTAATTAATTAAATTAGAAAACATAGTAGTAAATGAACCTTTCATTGTTATAAACCTTGAACCATTATTTGTAATGGGTAAGAACCATTTCCATTATGATTAGGGTAAAGTAAGAATGTCCATTATCACCATTTTAGCAGAAATATAAAAATGCCAGCTATGGTAAAAAGAAATGTAGGAAATAAACAGGGATGTTATGTCATGACATACAAATGAATTGGATTTCAGTGAGGGAGGGCTGTGCAAAGTCACCAGTCTCACTTTCTCCTCCCAAGTCATCTAGGTCCAGGGGACAGTCATGGATCAAGACACTGAAAATGCACCTAGATGGAGGAAATAAGGGTTAAGTGACTTGTCCAAGATCACACAACTAGCAAATGACTGAGCTCAGATTTCAACTCAGGTCTTCCTAACTTCAGGGCCAGTGAGACATCTATCTACCCACAGAGACACCTAGCTAACTATAGTTTGGGCACTTTATCTGAAAGTGAGAAGAGGTGGAATATGTAGTAGGGACCTGCCCACTTTCACCATAGTATCTATTGTGCCTGAGAAGACTTGATTTGTTTGTGAAACAAAAGAATTTCGGTTTCCAAATTATTTTGAAACTGTAAAGTTTTCTTCATTCTTACTGTTTCTGAAAGGCAAAATCATACATTATTGAATCTAAAAATGCATGGGTTCTAATTTCTTCCTAATATTTTAAACACACTGGAGTAAATCTGGGTTTTAAAAACATGAATTATATAATATAACTGCCTGAAACAAATTATTTTTTCTCTGATATCTATTATTTTTATCTTTCTCTCCTTAAGTAAAGGCCTTTCTTTGATTCTTCCTTTTCTCCCTATACGCTTTGTATGTGTGTGTGTGTGTGTGTGTGTGTGTGTGTGTGTGTGTGTGTGTGTGTGTAACCTCCTTTTTTTGGTGGTTCTTAGCTTCTCTCACGGACTTCAGTTCATTCTGAAATTTAGCAGTCAGGACCATGCCTACTTCTATTTTTCTATACATTATTTAAAAAAAAACTTTTGTGTTGGTTTGTGAATTTTCTTTATATCCACATCAGTCTTTTTAGAAAAAAATCTATCTTTGATTAGAATTGTTTTATTTTTTTGACCCTGGAATTTTAGTATTAAGTATAATGGATGATGTTATCGTGAATCATTTTAGTCAATAATATCCCAACTACCTTTCTTTTGAATTCTTTTAAATCTGATTTCCTGGGGGCATCTAGGTGGCACAATAGATAGAGCACAAGCCCTGGAGTCAGGAGTACCTGAGTTCAGATCCAACCTAGGATACTTAATAATTACCTAGCTGTGTGACCTTGGGCAAGTCACATAACTCCATTGCCTTAAACAAATAAATAAATATTTTTTTGAAAATCTGATTTCCCAAAATCATAATTATAGAACCCTCTCTCCCTTCTTTTTACATACTTGAGGATAAAATATTAACTTCTCCTGTAAAGTTGCCATCATTTCCACAAAAGCAGCTACTTTCTTCTCCTTAGTGTTTCTTGTTCCTCTTATCTTTTGAAGGATGAAACTGAAAATAATGCAAGTTCAGTAGTTATTAACTGTTCTGTTTTTATCAAAAAATCTCATCAAGATAACTGAAGTTCCTATCACTACTAAAGCATGCCTCTCTATCAGGCTTGTAATATTTTTCCTGAACTTACTTTTTTGGGTCAGTTTGTCTTTTGTATTTTTCATTATCAAAATCACTTGGTCTCCTTTTATCTCTACACAAATATTTTCTTTTATATTTTCACCTGGTAGTTCCTGTATTTTCTTTACTGATTATAGTTTCTTGACATTGAATATTATCCCAATTCCCCTTTGTCTATCTGTTTTCTTTTGAATGCATACTATCCAGATCCATGATCCAATGATGAGTTTGAATCTACCAAGAAATAGTGACAAATATCTGGTCAAATTTGCCTCTTTGCTGAATTAAAACCTCTTACACAAAATGTAAAGTACTCTTTCTTACTGATTAAACATTTTGTTGTTGTTACATATGTAAAGACATTTGAGTTCATATATATTTTACTAGTGCCATTCTTGGATTTTGTCTCCTGTGGACATTTCAGTATCTCAGCTACCTGGGCCTCTTGAAAAACCTCTTCTATGTGTCTAATTTAGGGAATATACAATGACCATCTTCTTCTTTCCTCATCAATATTTGCTTAAAATCCTCTTCATTAGCTTTAGAAGATGCCCAGCAAATATGTTTTGTCCCTTTTGTTATACTCCACCACTATTTTAAACTTGGTTGTTCCTATCTCAACCAGGTTGGAAATGCAGCACCTATCTACAACTCGGTTACACTGACTCCTGCTCCATTTCGATCTTCTCCATTTCCAATTTGTGCTGGTTCAACCCTCCTAATGCCATCTAGTAACTGTGTTACTGCAGAAATTAGTGCGGACACACAATCAGCTTAGCCCCTTGGAGTTCAAAAAATATCTATCTCAAGTAATCTGCCAGCCTCAATTTTCCTAGTAGTAGTGATTATAGATCTGTGCCAGCATATGCAACCATTATTCCATCTATGAAAAAGAATCAGTAAATTCCATTTTTTAAAGTCATAATTCGAAAATGGAAATTCCAGTCTCAGGCTGCAGTTTTCAGACACATTTTTATATCACGTTTTTTTGTCTTCTGCATACCATGGCTTCCATGGAAAATAATGAGGAAAACAACCTTTGCAATGATGATCTTCAGTTACCCAAGATTGTAGAAATGTAGATAATACATTTTTTATTTTTAAGATTTTATTTATTTTGGGTTTTACAATTTTCCCTCCATTCTTGCTTCCCTCCCCCCACCCCCCACAGAAGGCATTCTGTTAGTCTCTTTACATTTGCTTCCATGGTATACATTGATCTTAGTTGAGTTTGATGAGAGAGAAATCATATCCTTAAGGAAGAAAAATAAAGTGTGAGAGAGCAAAATTACATAATAAGATAACTTTTTTCCCCTAATTTGATGGTAATAGTCTTTGTTCTTTGTTCAAAGTCCACAATTCTTTCTCTGGATTTGAATGGTATTCTCCATCACAGATAGCCCAAAATTGTCCCTGGTTGTTGCACTGATAGAATGAGCAAGTCCGTCAAGTTTGATCATCACCACCATGTTGCTGTTAGTGTGTACAATGTTTTTCTGGTTCTGCTCATCTCCCTCAGCATCAGTTCATGCAAATCCTTCCAGGCTTCCCTGAATTCCCATCCCTCCTGGTTTCTAATAGAACAATAGTGTTCCATGACATACATATACCACTCTTTGTTAAGCCATTCACCAACTGAAGGACATTCACTTAATTTCCAATTCTTTGCCACCTCGAACAGGGCTGTTATGAATATTTTTGTACAAGTGATGTTTTTACCCTTTTTCCTAATCTCTTCAGTGTATAGACCCAGTAGTGGTATTGCTGGATCAAAGGGTATGCACATTTTTGTTGCCCTTCCTTTCCAGAAAGGTTGGATAAGTTCACAACTCCACCAACGATGTCTTATTGTCCCAGATTCCCCACATCCCTTCCAACATTGATTACTATTCTTTCTGGTAATATTGGATTGTTTGAGAATTGTGAAATGGTATCTAAAAGATGCTTTAATTTGCATTTCTCTAATAAATGATGAGGTAATACACTTTTTAGGTTCTTCTGGGGATATCATCTGGGCCTGTATGTAATCAATAGAAGTTGTTAACTGTCATTCATTTTGACTAATCTTGGGAGGCTTTCTATTATGTCTCAGATATCATACTCTGGAATATCAGACCTCTCTATTGTTTTTACTGTCAATAAATAATTATCTCAATCTAAGAAGAAATAATGGCGTAGCTAGGTGGTACAATGGAAAGAGCACAGACCCGGGAATTAGGATGACCTGAGTTCACATTTAGCCTCAGACATATAATAATTACCTAACTGTATGACCTGGAGCTAGTCACTTAACCCCATTGCCTTGAAAAACATGAAGAAATCACCAATTATTCCTACTACTTTCTTCTTTCGATCTTTAAAAGAAAATTGCCTAATAGTTTTGTGACTCAATTACTTAAATCTTTGGAGGAAGTTTTTTCTGACTTAGCGTATCCAGCAAAGTCTTCTATGGAAAGAGCCTAAAACCTGTTTATAATCTTGAATTGTATAACTGTTTTTTTCCTTTACTTTATCCTCTGTTTATCCTTCTATTCCCTAGTATTCAGATAAAGATCATCTCAGATCCACTTTTTCTCCCATAGAAGCTTTGTTTCTGTTTCCTTTAAATACTTCATTCTCCCTTGGAAAGGGAATGTGTAGTACAGAGAGAGAGAGAGAGACATTCTTTCAGTCCCTTGACCTTCTCTAAAAGAAGGGAGATCAGCATACACTGGGAACCCAGATAACAATCACTTAACTATAGCTAATATAAATACAGTATAGTTGATGCCAGTCACAATTTCTTCCACATTCCTTAATCATTAGATTTTCAGTTTTCTTTCTTTGACTGCTTATAGATGTTTACATCTAAATTCCAAACACTGGTTTAATAATATTAAAGCCAGTCATAATCTTAATAAATTGTCAATCCCACTTAAATTGATTTCCTTTTTTCTTTCTAACTTCACATCCATATTTTCCTTTCCTTCCAAATCTAGATTCCTCTTTTAAATTTCCCTCAATTTCTCCCAAAATCATTCATAATGAGCTTTGCGTATTTATTTATCTCAAGTCCTTCATTATCTTCTCCCATAAAATAGAATGGTGGAAATAGAATGATGAGAAAATAAATTCAGAGGAGCCTGAGAATACTTTTGTGGAATGATGCAGAGTGAAATGAATAATACCAGTAGAACTACTTAAGCAAGGGTCACAATATTGTCAATGAAAAAACATTTTGAAAGAATTAAGAACTCTGATAAAAGTAATATCCAATTATGATTCCATGATGGAACATATGTAGAGAAGTGATGGATCTGGGGAGCAGAATGAGATACATTTTCATACAAATAGAACACGAATTAGTTTTTTTTTTACTAAATGTATTTGTCTTTTATTTTTCTTCAAGAGAGAAGAATAGTATAACACATAGGATCACAATGATAGTGCTATAAAAATAGAAAGAAAAGTCCTGAGGCAAGCAAAGAACTATTGCTTCTGTTACCATGTTACTTATATTATATACATATATATTTTAAAAAATCATTCATCATTGTATATACAATCCCCTTTCATGGTCTTCTTTGAATATAGAAGTGTTCATATTTTTATGATATTCTACTACATAATTTTTAGAAAGTCATTTTAATGTAGTAAATTTAAAATTACTAATGTACATCAAGGAAATAAAATAGCTAAATTTTATATGATGCTTACTGTGTACCAGCTACTGTGATAAATGTTTTATAATTATTATTTCATGTGATCCTCATAATATCCCTGGGAGTTATGTGTTATAACTATCCCCATTTTACAGATTAACAGAATTTAAATGACTTACTCAGATCACAAGTCTAGGAAGCATTTGAGACCAGTTTTGAAACACAGGTCTTCCTGACTCCAGGTCCTTTAGTTATACTCAAACACACACACACACACACACACACACACACACACACACACACACACACACACAAACACACACACATTCTTTTTCAACATTAGAAGTAAGTTTCTTTAAAGCCAGGGCTGTTTTCATTCATCTATTCATGTAAAATGCTGAAAAGTTGTTCTTAGATGACTTGATTGGAAGACCTCAATGAGGATGGCTAGTCTTAAGAAGTAAGCCAAAAAGTGCTAGAAAAATTCTGGGAGTTGTAGAAGAAATGCTTCTTTTGAGAAAAATGGAAAACGTTAAAGCTCTGCAGTATATTATAAAGAAATTAATTCTATAGCTGCTAACAAAAAGCAAGGCACTATAGGACAAGATAGATTATCATCAATTTCTTTGTGCCTCTCCAAAAATATGGGAACCTTGTGGGAAACATTTGACTGATTTTGTATTCAGATGACCCTTTGACCCTCCCTGTGCTCCCATTCTCTCAGGGTATTCCATTCTTTAAACATTTTGTGAAATTGTTGAATTTGTCAGAGAAAAGAGTAAAGAAGACAGAGTAGTAGAAAGTAGTTTTTATGAAGGAAGTTAGGAAGTTAAGTTGAATTTGTCCTCAATCTTCCATGTTTGAAAGCCCAAGCACAGGACTGTGGATAAGCTATCGGACCTTTGGGCCTTCTTAGTCAGCAGACTCAAGCCTTAAAGGAGATATAATTCAGAAAGCCTTGATAGTACCGTATAAAATTTTAGCAGTAAAATGGAGAGGAACTGCATGCCCAAGTAGGACATACCATTTTTAAGAGGAAAGAAAGATTCTAATGCTTTAGGGCAAAATCAAAGTGAAAACCAAGAGGTAAGAAATAGAAGCTTATTACCATGGGAATTTTAACTAGACCTTTACATATAAAGTAACTGTTGGGGGAATGATTCACTTTGATTTTGGCCTCTTTTTCTTATTTAGTCTTGTGACCACAAATTCAACTTCTCTTCATTTTACTAGGCTTTGTACCTTTACTCAAATTCTTTACAGAATTTCAGATTTAGAAGGGATCTCAGAAGGTGTGAGTTCCTATCCTTATCCTAGCCTAAGGCAATTAAATAATATAACAGATAGAGCACTGAGTCTGAAGTCAGAAAGACCTGTGTTCAAATTTGGTCTCAGACATTTAAAATTTGTGTGACCCTGGACAAGTCACTTAGCCTCTGTCTATCTCAGTTTTCTTATCTATAAAATGAGGATAAGAATAGCACCTATCTTTTCCCAGGGTTATGGTGAGGATCAAATGAGTTAATAATAGCAAACATATGGTGTATAACAATCAGTATTAAATAAAAACTTCCTTTTTTTTCTTCCCTCTTACGGGAATGGTGATTATCTTTGAGAAATGGTCACCATTCTTTGATTTAACAGTTCAAACAATGGGAAACCTTTTGACCCATTCTGTTTCTGGACAACTTCAATTGTCAGAAATCTTTTCATTTTTTATTGAACTGAAATATTACTCCATGTAATTTCTATCCCTTGAAATTTGGTCTCTCCTTGAAGTCAAATTAGTCCAATCCTTTTCCTACATAAGAGTTAATCTTTCAATTTTTTTGAAGACTGTTGTCGATTACATTCTTATTTGTTTATTTCCAAAACTTCTCTTCTTTGGTCCAATTACTACAATCACTTTATGTTCTTTTTTACTACTAAGATTGGTCAAATCTATTCCTAGTGATTATTTATTAATATATTATTATTTTGCATCACTAATGTCTTAATTATAGGTTCAGGTATATGACATCAAAATTTGCAAAATTTGGCTAGAGTAATACACTTAGTCTTTTGCAGATACCTGCAATATTATGTTTTCTTATTACATATTAGGGGAGAGGAAGGGGGAGTTACAAATATTTGATGATCTTCCTGATATATCAAATTGGTTATTTCATTCAATTTGTACCCCCTTTTCCTTAGGCTTTAATTGTCAATTATAAAATTAATTGTTACATCTAAATATTTCACCAAAATTAGCCTATATGTGTATATATATGAAAATTGAGTTATAAATAAAAAGCATTTTCTAGTTTTGGGAATTACTGAAAGAAATGCATCGTGTACCACTACAAGTTATCATAATCATGAAAACAAGTGTTGGCCCCTTTTGCCCAGGGCCTAAAGATGACAAGAACAGGCTCAATGAAATATAGAATATAGTTTGCCTCTCCTTTCTAATTCACTTTTCTTGGGAATGATGGTTTGTAGTAGAAATAGAAGACATAAGTCTAACCAGAGCTGGTTAGAATAAAATGCCTGAAGCCTTGCAAAATTGATTTAAAGAACTTTAAACTAAAAATGAAGAGATACATATATCTACCAAACAAAACATGATACAGAGTAATTCTAGTTAGCTCAAAGAACAACTATAATACCTTCAGAAATTCACTGGAGACAAAAATTTAAGGAAGTAGCCAGCAATAAAATCCTTAGCCAAAGCTGACTATATAAATGGATTAATTATAGATAACACAGAAAAAGAAATTGAGATTAGAAATTATTTGATATGGAAAAAATAGGGGCTACAATTTTGTAAACTAAATGACAATGTATTCCTTTGGCATATATCCTCACTGTTTTAGGTCAAAGTAGGCATCATTTTTGATGGCATTGATAAGCAATATCTTTTTGATATTTGCTCAATGACTTAGTGTATATTTCACTCCAAATTGAAATTGAATTTACAGAATTCTGATGTCAGATTTACCCTAATAAAATTTAATTATTTTTGAGCTAAATGGCTTCAATAATTATCAAGTGTATGGATACTAATAGGGGGGGAAGAAGATTAGTGTTTTTCAAGATCTAACTATTTTAAGAGTCAAAGAAGAAGCAAAGAAAAAGGTTCCAGAGTCTGTGTTGCATTTTGTGCTGTTTTCTTTGATTTAGGAGAGTAAGGATAACTACTTCAGGAGATGATCCAGAATAAGGAGGCCCACAAGGGAGATGCATAAAAATAAGTCCAAAAAAATGAATTGAAGGTACAGATGTCTTATTAAGTTCTTTCTTTTCTAACCTCAGAGAAGGGAAGTTGAGCTACATTCACTCCTTTGTTCTTTCCCCCTGCCCCAGATTTTAGTTTAAAAATTCAAAAATCCTAAATGAAAAATTAGTATGATGGGTTATTTAGTACGGATATAGCAATACTAACAGAGATGTGAGTGATAAAGAAATAAAAAAAATTATCAGAAGCAAAATTAATTTCAATAATGGATGTTAGACAATAATATGGGAATTAAAGAGAGAGGGAAAAGACAAGAATCACAAGTTAAGTCTAGGCAGGGAAAGAAAAGGAGAGTAGGATCAGATAAATTCAGTTATACATTAATTTTGTTGATTGCACTTCCTTACTTTCATCACTTTCATTTTCTACCTCACCCCCCATAATAAAAGTGGTTAAAGAGATAAGCAGGGAAACGAAAATTTGGTTAAAGGTGACATGGCAAATGATATAATATCAATGCTAGTTATACAACAAATAACAAAGCATTCAGATATATAGGATCAAAGCTAATGGAAATACAGGAAGCAATGGAGAGAAATATAATAACTATCGGTGACATCAATATTTCCCTTACAGACTTAGACAAATCTTATAAGGAAGTTAATATATGAACCGAATTTTAGAAAATTTAGAACTGTGTTATACCTCTTCCATCTACTGAATGGGAATCATAAAGAATACACATATTTTTAAGTTTTCCATGGTAACTTTACAAAAATTTACTGAGTACTGAGACATTAAAAAATGCATAGCAGATATTGTAAATAAAATATTTATACAACAAACAATAAAATTTTAAGCAGTAAGATTAATTTTAAGAAATAATTCATACTCAAATAGAAAACAGAAATTGAAGGAATCACCAATCAACCTCTGAAAGAGATTCCAAAAATGAAAATTCCTAGGAATATTATATGTTTCTTATATTATATTGCTATATACCTATTATTTATTTTTCTATCTATCTATTTATCTATTATCTCCTTTTCTTATGTATATTATAACTTAGAAATTCCAGAGCTCACAGGTCAATGAGAAATATTTTAAACAACAAGAAACAATTCAAATAAATTGGAGCCCAGTCAAGCTAGCCCAAGATTTAGCAACTTCTATTTTTAAAGGATTAGAGGGCTTTGAATATAATATTCCAAATGGTAAAGGAGTGAGGATTACAACAAGAATAACCTAACAAGTGAGACTGAGTATATTATTTCAAGGGAAATATAGACATTTAGTGAAACAAAAATTTCCATTCATTTCTAATGGAAAAACCAGAAATGAATAGGAAGTTTCATTTAAAATACAAGATTTAGGAGAAACATAAATAGGTTATGTGAAAGAGAAATTTTAAGGGATTCAAAAAGGTTAAATTGTTCAAATTCTTTATGGGATTCTAAGAACTTTGTCATTATTAGAGCAATTAGAACTAGGAGTCAACATGGATAGAGAGCTTGGAGGTAAGTTGATTATATTGGAATGATTTCAAAAAAATAAAGAGGTGAATAAAAGTGATGCATTGAAAAAGGAGGAAAGGGATAGGTAGAATGGGGTAAAATATCTTACATAAAGAAGCAAAATGAGGAGAATTTTGGGCTGCTGACAGCCAATGCTTGAACCTCTCATTAGAATTAGTTCAGAGGTAAGAATAGATAGGTAGATAAATAGATAGATAAGATAAAACTATAAAGGTATGGAGACACACTATTATGTGTATGCATATATTAAATATAGAGAGATTATATTATTATATTATATTATGTATAGATTATATTATTATATCATATCATATCATATTTATTATATTACATTTATTATATTTTATTATATTCATTTGGATATAGGAGGAGAAGGGGATAAGAACAAGGAAATGGGGATGATAAAAGAGAAGACAGATTAAGAGAGAAGGTTATGAGAAGCAAAACAGACTTTTGAGGAATGACAGTAAGAAGAGAGAATGAAAGATAAAAAGAAAAAAATAGGGTGAAGGGAAATATATACTTAATAATTGCAACTGTGAATGTGAATGGAATGAACTCCTCCATAAAACAGAAGTGGATGGCAAAATGAATTAAAAAACAATAAAGAATTATGTTGTTTAGAAGAAAAATCAAAGACACATAAACAATTAAATTAAGAGGCTGGAACAGAATCTATTAGATTTTAGTTGAGGTAAAAAAGGCAAGGGTGGCAATCTTAAATGTAATAAGTGTAATAAATTAAATGTAATAAAGGCAAAGATGGAACTAATTAAAAGAGATAATCAGATAAAAGGTACCTTAGACAATGAAGTAATGTCAAACAATTTAACACAGCTTTCTCTGATAAGAGCCGAATTTATCAAATATATAGGGTGTTGAACCTAATTTATAAAAATAAAAAGTATTCCTCAATTGATAAAAGATCAAAGAATATGAAAAGAATTGGTCTTACAAAAGATGAAATCAAAATGATCAATAGTCAAATGAAAAATGCTCTTAATCATTATAAATTAGAGAAATATAAATTAAATAATTCTGAGAAACTGCTCCACACATATCTGACTCACTGATGTGACAGAAAAAGACTCACTGAAAAATCCTATTCTCCCCTAGAGAGAACAGATGAACTCTTAAGTGTAGGCTGAAATATGTAGCTTTTTTCACTTTTTGTTTGCTTTTTTTGTGACATGGATAATAAAGAAACTTATTTTGCATGATTTCACATATATAAAAATATATCTTATTTTTTTCCTCATGGGGTGGATGAGGAATTAAAGCGAGGGAAATGAGACTCTTTTTTAAAGATTAAAATGGGGCAGCTAGGTGGTGCAGCAGATAGAGCACTGGCCCTGGAGTCAGGAGGACCTGACTTCAAATGTGACCTCAGACAATAATTGCCTAGCTATATGATCTCAGGCAAATACTTAACCCCATTGCCTTGCAAAAACTAAAAATACAAAACAAAACAAAACAAAAATATTAAAATAAATAAAAAGTACTTTAAAATAAGTAAATATCTAAATAAAATAAAAATCAAATAAATAAATAAATAAATAATAAAAATACTTTAAAAAGACCTATGGGCTATCATAGGGAAAATAGATATTTCAATATTAATGTGAACTGTTTAATATTTTTGAAACTCTTATAATTTCTCTTCCATGTTTACCTTTTTATACTTCTTTTGTATCTTGTATTAAAAAAAATTTGTTCATTTGAGCCTTACCACAACCATATGAATTGTTATATTCATTTTTGTAGTTGAGAGTATTGAGATAGAAAAAAAAGTTAAGTGATTTGACTTTGGTCACCTAGATGTTAAGCTGTCTAAAGCAGAATTTGACTCAAAACCCTTTAATCTAAGATCTGCATTACCTAATAAAAAAGAAGAAAAAAATAAAATAATTTAATTAAACTCAAGAAACTCAAAATAGAGCAGTCAACAGACAGAAAAATTGTGAAAGTGTCACATTTGTGTAAGTGAACTTCAATATTTGCAAAAAATAAAAATCAACATATACAAATTAAATAAGAAGAAATCTAAACCTTAAATATGTATGTTAAAGATAAAGAAATCTGAGGCAGCTAGGTGTCGCAGTAGATAGAGCACCAGCCTTAGAGTCAGGAGTACCTGAGTTCAAAACCTGCCTCAAACACTTAATAATTACCTAGCTGTGTGGTCTTGGGCACGTCACTTAACCCCATTGCCTTGCAAAAAATACTAAAAAAAGAGACAAAGAAAGTTAATAAGAATGGCAGAATTGATAAGAAAACAAAATCCAACAAGTTGAGGCAAACAAAACAGTGAAAAATGAAATCATGCAGGATAAAAACAAGTTGCTGGAACAAAATTTACTGTATGAAGTGAGAATCCAAGTGGAACCGTGGTAATAGATAAAGCAAAGAGGAATATTCATTATGTTGATGTATCTTTTAGAAATATGTAAGAAAATTATATTTAAAGGCACCCATATCTATGAAATATAATTATTTCCTAATGTCTACTTTTGAAATTTTTCTGACTCATATTTTATTTCCATTAATATTATTTTTAGAACTTTATCAAGTAAGAATGGTTTTATTCCAGTATTTATCAGGAAAGCCTCTAATATCTCTCCATTACATACAATTTTGGATTTTGGTTTTAGACATAGACATATCTTTTTTATATTAAATAGCATTTTTCTATGCTTATTCTGGAAAGAGTTTTTATCATACACAAATTTTGTTAAAGAATTTTCTCTGCTCCCATTGATATAAGCATGTGACTTTATTTTTAATATGATTTATTATGCTAATTATGTTAATCTTGAATGGTATCATTTGTATTCAATTAAACTTGACCATAGTGAATTTTTTAATATTATTGCTGTCTATTGCACAGACTTTAATTTAAATTTCTGAACTTTCATTAATAATATTTATCTAGTTTCTTCTTTCTCTGTTTTAGATATCAAGATTTTTTCTCATAAAGAGAATATAATAGAATGCTGTCACTAAATTAGAGAAATTTTTCATGGTTTAGGTATGATTTATGCTCTTAAAAGTTTAAAAAAATTCTCCTACTAAATCATTTGGACCCCTACTTTGCATCACTCCCCTTTTTGTTGATAATTTCTTTTAAACTAGTTCAATGTATTTTTCTGAAAATGATTTTCTGAAATCACGTAAGATTTCTACTCACCAGTTCTATAATTTGGGTATTTTTAAAGATAATTATCATTAACTTTATATTCCATTTTCTTCTGTCATACAACTGCATACAAAATTACATGGCACAATGGATGGAGAACCAGCCACAGAAATAAGAAAAACTTGGATTAAAGTATTGTCAAACTAGTAATTTGACCTTGAACACATCACCTTTCAGTACTCTAAGATTATAAACTGCAAAAGATGATGACCTACATTGATGGAGTGAAGGATTTCCCTATCCCTATGAAATCACAGTTTAAATCCCTTTCTCTAGGACAATATATAGTTCTGATTTTAATTTTGTATTAATTTTTTTTTGTTAATTTGATATTCCTCTCTTCTTTTTAACCAGGGTAGCTAAATTATCATGGATTTTGTTATTCTTCTTAAAAAGTCCAACTGTTAAGTTATCTTCCAAAAAACCTATTTCTTCTCTAATTTTAAACTTCTGAATTTTGCTTTTATTTTTTGATTTATTTGATGTTTTAATTGCATTTACAGTTTGTTCATCTTCCCTTTTACTATTTTTCTAATGTGCGCCTGAGATCACAAAGAGAGTAAGTTCCAACACTTGCCTTTCTGGTTCAAAGTCCAGCTTATTTTCTCAATTTTTCTTAGGTTATGTTATAAATGTTAATAAATCTTTATCAATAAGACTCTCAAACCAATATTACTTTTTCCTCTGATCTTTAGCTATGTCAGATATTTCATTTTTGTTTCACCATTGCTATTTTAATATAATTTTTAATTACTTCTATATTTTGATATTTCAGGTCATCATTATTGCATTTCAATTTGGAGTTATATATTTTGATTCTTGTGTTCATTGCAAATTTACTGCATTATTGTCTGTAAAAATTATTTTTTCTTAGGTTTTTCTGCATTTTTAATTTCATATTGAAGAAATTGTTGTTCACTTATATATGACTCTTTATGTCTTTATGGACCAAAGAATGTAAAGATACTGAAGTACTTTCTCATTTCTTTCTGCAGTGTATTAAGACAAAGAAGATTAAGTGACTTTCCCAGGCTCACAGAGCTAGTAAGTGTCTGAGACCAGTTTTTTCTTACTCCAGATGCAGTGCTCTATCCAGTAAACCACCTAGCTGCCTCCCAAGAAGATATTATTTCTCAATTTTAAACTGAGGAAGAAATTATTTAGGACTTTATTTTCCCTTTTGCTTATTTTTCTGTTTGATTTGTAAAACTCAAAGAAAACTAAAATTATCTTCAGTTATTGTGTGTGCATATATAGACATATACATGCAAACATATTATAATATATACATATATATGAGAGAGAGAGAGAGAGAGAGAGAGAGAGAGAGAGAAGCATTGGAGATAAAGTTCTGAAGTTGGATTTAAAGAACCTAGATTGAAATCCTCCCCAATCACTTATTATCTGTGTTAAACCAGGCATTTAACTTCTCTGTTCCTCAATTTCTTTATCTGCATAATGAAAGGATTGGACTCATTAGTCTTTCAAATTTCTTATAGCACTAAATCTTAATCTGAGTTTATAGAACTTTAGAAAATTTTCTTTGTGTATCTAAATTCTCTGTCTTTTAGTATATATATATATATATATATATATATATATAGAGAGAGAGAGAGAGAGAGAGAGAGATAGATAGTTATATATAGTTATATGTTTATATATACATATTTTGTGCATTTATATTGCTTTATTTCCTAGCATTTCTTTTAGCAAAATTCTTCTCTCAATTTTCTGCTGATATTGCAAATTTCTATTTTGGTTTTGTCTAATAACACAATTATGGTTCCTCAATGGAAGCTTGTCCATTAAGAAGTTTGTTCTACTGTTTTTTGGGAAAGTAGTTGATAAAACCATGATAAAACAGTAATAAAACCATAGATCACAAGAAATAAATTTCACATGCCATATACTTAAAAGCAGCAAGAATTTTTCAGGATCTAGATCTCTTAATTGGTGTGAGGGACTTCTTGATGAAAATTTATTAACATTTATTACATGACCTAAGAAAAATTCAAATTTAAGCTGTAGAAGAGTCATTCAGTCCTTCTACAAGAAGTGCAGCAAAAGGCTGCTTTCTTTCAGTTTCTTTAGTTTTTATTATCAGGAAGAAAACTGGACTTTGAATCAGAAAGGCAGGTGTTGTTACTTACTCTCTTTGTAATCTGAGGCAACAAATTTTATTACCCTGACCTATTTCTTCAAATGAGAGAACTCCAATAAATTTTCTATAAAGTATCATCTAGCTCAGGTTCTATGAATTAGTATTTCTCTGAATGTTTCTAAAACCACAAAGATCATACATTATATTTCATGTCCAAAAAAGGTCTTTAAAAATTGTGCTTGGAAGTACAGAATTAGAGTTGAATTAACATACTGTCAAATTTTTATATATTTGGATGCCAGAAATGTTGGAAGATTTCCCAGTAGAACCTGAGCATTCCAAACACAACTAAGTGCCATCTCCCTTCTCCTTTAAGTAGAAAAATAAAGGAGACAGATATAGACAGACTGAAATAAAAAAGAGAGACAAAGGCAGTGAAAGAATAAGAGAGAGAGAGAGAGAGAGAGAGAGAGAGAGAGAGAGAGAGAGAATGGCTAATAAATAATATAGGATAGACTGTAAGTTTTAGAATTAATTCATGAGAACTTTTCCCAGCAAACCAGAGTAATACTTAGAGAAGTATCTTATTTACAGCAATAGAATTATGGTTATCAGAAACCAATTGCATTTGCCAGTATATGACTTAACTGACAGTGAAACATTCTAAATACAATTTGCCATTCTCAGGTTTGAGATAGGTTTTTAATAAAAGTTCTGACACTATAAAGGTATCTTAATAGTGGGTATGCAAAGACAATAATCCACTGGCTTACGTTATGATGAATTAATCCTGTTAGAAGAACTCAAATTAACTATTCATTCAGTGAATAGGCCATGGTAAACTAAGGTAGATATAGACTGACAGTACCAAATATCACTTGATTCTGAAGTTCTGGTAGAAACAGGGGAAATGAATGATGTATATTTTATAGATGGATTTTTGACAAATGAACTCATTCTTCTGTGGTTAAAATGTTCACTCTCCCTCATATTCTTGCCATTCCAGTATTTCTCACCTCTAGTTGTTGATACACAAACCTTACTGATAGTTCTCTTATTTGCATCCTCTCCCCCTTCTTGTGTTCTGCTTCCACTCCAATGTTCTGCTCCAGATCTAATGTCTACTTTATAATTAACACAGTTGATCTTAACTTGACCTTTTTCCTATCCTGCTGTTTCTATCTTTAGACTCCCCCCTGATAAAAAGACATCGTTGGCAATTTTTTCTAATACTGATTGCATTTTTGTTCCAACCCCTTCCCCCAATTCTTGGTAGGGAAGAAGGAATAGCTTTTGCTTCCTACTGCCATTTCCAAACTCTTCTTTTATCATTTATCAATCTTTCCTCTTTTTAGATTTATGATATTCAAATTTATCACCCAATCCAGATTCTGGTGGCTATTATACACTGCTTCTCTCCAACCTCAGACAGTCATTTTCCTTTCTTAATTAGTTCAGTGCCTGACTTATAAACTTGTCTTCTACTTTCATATTAGAATACTTCAACAAATCTAACTTTCCAACTTTTCAATCTACTCAATTTCCATGACTGGCTCCTCCATATGGTAATATCTTTGCCATTTCTCACAAATTATTTACTTCCATGTCCATGACTAAGGAATGCTTTATCTGATCACAATCTTTGATCATTCCACTTTTGTCCATGACTTATAACCCAGCCCTTAACTACATTCAGTTCCCTTCCTTAATGTGAATCACTTAAATCCTTAAGGTGAATCACTTTCTTTACACTCAAATTCTACACTGACCTCTACACTCAAACCTCTTGTCCACTTGTTTTATCAATAATTATATACTGCTAAATTTCAGTCTTGACTTACTTATACTATTTGCCTTGTTCACTCCAATTTATATACTCCTGAATAGAAATGGAGAAAATCTTGAAACTGCACTGAATTGAGTCCATTGCAAATTTATCTTACAAAATCTCAACAGGATCCTCATTGAAACTATGCCCATCCATAATTAATTTACCATAAAATTCACCTTAGTGTCTATTACAAACTTTTTTTCTTAAAGCTATCTATGACATTTCCACTCCTTATACTCTAGGCTGAGGTCTTCTACATCATAGGAAATACTAAAATCATTCATTTGAAGCTCATTTTCTCCTCTCCTATTCATCACACATTACTTACACAGCTTCTCCCATTATCTTCAATTTCACTCCAGTCTCTTATAAAGAGGTGATCCTTCTGTTGGTCAAAGTAATTCCATTGCCATACACATTTGATCTCATTCAATCATATTGACACCTCTATAATTCTCACTCTCATTATCAGTCCCTCCCTATCTAGATATCTTTCCCAGGTTCCTGCAAATATAACAATGTTTGTTCAATTCTTAAAACAATACCCCTAGGGGTGGCTAGGTGGCGTAGTGGATAAAGCACCGGCCCTGGAGTCAGGAGTACCTGGGTTCAAATCCAGTCTCAGACACTTAATAATTACCTAGCTGTCTGGCCTTGGGCAAGCCACTTAACCCTGTTTTCCTTGCAAAAACCTAAAAAACAAAACAAAACAAAAATACCCCTATTGCACCTATCTCCACCAATTATCATCCATATTTTTTCTTCCTTCCTTTCTTCTTTCCTTCCTTTCTCTTCCTTCCTACTCATTGAAAAAGGCATGTGACACTAGACTGTACTTCCTTTCTTGATTCTAAACTATATGCAATATAAATTGGAATTTCATGATTTAACTGAAGCTTCTCTCTCTAAATTCACTGAGTTCACTTATCAAAAGTAAAATCCTTTTATCAGTCCTCATCTTTGACTTCTCAGTAGCCTTTGGAACTGTCAATCACCTCCTTTTTCTGGACATTTTACCCTTTCTAGATTTTTTTTCCCCTGATATTACTCTTTCCATAGTCTCCTCAATACTTGGACTGTTTCCTTAGGGTTTTTTTTGGTTAATATTCAGTTAATTCTGCTTATATTCACTACTAATGGGGTGTCCCTTAAAGCCCTGGGGAAGATAGAATATCACTGGATCCAAAAGATAGTATTAATAAATGTCTAAGATAATTATGTTCTCAATATGTTGTCTTTCATATTAGTATATGATCACCTGGAGAATACTAAATATATTAATTTTCTATTTCTATTCCCTATGTATTTGGTCATACTCAGATTGTATCTAAAGTATCATATGGAAAGGGCATTGAAAAAAATAGCAATATACTGAGAATGGAAATACCAGGTTGGCAAAAGGGCTTGAGTTTATTTCATATAAGAATACAGTAGAGAAAATTAGAATTTTTAGTTCTAAAAAAGAAATGACTAAGGGCAGGAGATAACTCTCTGTAAATATTTGAATAAGAATCATGTGAAATAAAAGACTTGTTCTATTTGACTCCAAAGGGACAAGTTGGAGTTACAAAAATGTAAATTTAAATATTTTTCTCGTTTTATGCAAGGAAAAAAGTCCTAAAAATTAAAGATGACCTAAGGTGTGATGGGTTTCCCTTCATTGGTAATCTTTAAGGGAAAAAAAAAAACTATATGTGTTGTCAGGCAGTTAAAGTGGGAATTCTTTTTCAGGTATTGATTGAGCTCAATGGACTTTGATATCCATTCCAACTTTGAAATTCTATGATTCTGTTTGTATGAATGTTTAAATCAAATGTTCTCCTGAAATAATAGTGACCCATGACTTGTAAACATATATTATTATTTGCAAAATGTAGTTGTTGAAAGAATGGGCTTTTGAAACACCTTGGATGTTAGAACCATAAAAAATGCAATGGAGTTTCCTAGTTACTAACCATATTTATCTCTTTCTCTTACTCATCTATATATCTGTTCATTGTTCATCTGTAATGCTTATATGTAAAAATATAGATGTATATTGATTTAAATACAAATCACATAAAGATAGTAATATGATAATTACTATGTCTATATATGTGACATATATAAATGTCATAAAGTTATCTAGTTGCTAGAGATAAAGATATAACTATATTGGAAGCCTAATTGTCCATTAAAATAAATATCATTCCTTGAGTAATATACATTTTATCCCCTTTTTCTGTACATTTATTAAAATTATTTAATATTTTATTTTTCATTTAAAACAGATGTCATTACCAAATTCAGGAATAAAGCTTACTTTTTTTTAGCACATATTAAAAAAAAATCTCAGTTCCCAAGTTGAACTGTGAGTTAAAAATATATCTTCCATATGTTCAAGCCTCAGAATAAAGCAATATTACACATGTAAAATGAAGTTTACTCAGGTTCAACAAATGATTAAAATAAAGTCCCATGAGTAGGAATGCAATAGAATTAAATACTGATAAAGTATAAGTCAAAGGATGAAATATGAAAAAGATGGATGATAGTTAACTGAGAAATGCTGTTCAAAACTTCACCCACCTATTCCCCAATTCATCCATTCCTTGTCTTCAATCTAGGAAAAATATTGTTTTGGCAGCTGTTCCTACTTTATCTGGGTTGTGCAAATGAGGATGTGTAGGTGAAATTGTCCTATATCAAAAACTAAGTTTTATTATAACAACAATTAATAGAGGTTTGCTATTTATAGAAAATTCTTTTTATTTCAAACATACATTGATAGTCCAGGTTTTCTTTTTAAAGTTCCAATCAGATAGGTGGCTAATGGGAAGAGATAAACTTAGTTTCAACTCTTTTTTGGATTTTTAATTGGGGGAAGGGGACAATTCTCTACCACCCCCAACCCAGCAGTAGCTACATTAGTAACGTGCCCATGGCAGTGAGTGTATGTGCTTGTCTAGGTGTGCTTTAGACAGGATCTCAAGACTCTAGTTATTTTCTGTTTGTGTTTCTTTCTCTGGGCACAGATGACTTAAACCCGCATCTAGAGGTCGACATTTCTTGCCCTAGTAGCTACTTAATGAAATCAAAATGTCAGAAGTTCCTAAGTGCTAAATGAAAGTTGGAGACTTTCTGGCACTACTTTCTCAGAGGAAGGGAAAAAACCCTTAATCATTATATTAAATTCTGACTACATGCTAGACATACATATATAAGCAAAAACAAAGTTACTAATTTCAAGGACCTTACATTTTAATGAGTGAAGACAAAATACAAAAGATAGTTGAAAACAAGGAGGTAGGGGATAATGAATGTATCAACTGCAAGGGCATGAATTTAAGGGGTAGGAACAAGGAACATGACTCTTCCACAAGATGGATCAACTCATCAAAGAAAAGGGAATCTTATAGAGGGAAGCTCAATGTTGAAAAAATTGCTACATAGTTGGATGGCTAAGAGCAAAAAGACCTCAGGCACTGAAGTTCAAGGATAAATTATGATTTACAAGTTCAGGAACCAGGAATAGGGTTTGGAGTGCAAGATACCCATTTCCAGGGAAGATGACTATTGAAAAGACCTGGACCTTGAATTACTATTCAGACACTGATGAAAGAAGTAAAAGTAAAACTTCTTCCCAGGATGTTTCCCAGGAAAGAACAAAGAAGTGATTTTTTTTATTCTTGTTTCATTTTTTTTAAATATTCATCAATGTACACTTGTAGATTGTGCTTTAAACATTATTGTGGAGAAAGGAAATAGTAATCTTATACTTAATTACTTTTTTACATTAAAGGGTCCAATGGGAGGATGTGCAACTTAGTATCATCATAATAACTAAAGGACTAGAGTCATAAAAATATGGATTCAAATACAATCTCTGATATTTTTTAACTATGTGATCTTGTACAAGTCATTTAACTTATCTAATCCTCATTTCCCTTATCTATAAAATGAGAGGACTGATTTCATCTAAAGTCTCTTAAATCTCTAAATCTGTAATCCTGCTAATAACTTTTAGGGAAGTTCAATAGGTTTTGCTTTAGATTTTTCCTCAGAAATCAAGGGTGGAGGCATAATGTGGCAGAGTTCAAGAAAAGACCAAATCTCCTTTATATGTATTCTAAGGTTCTACAGGTTAAGACATTTTAATCTGATAAATATTTGCATCAGTATGCTAATTGATGTTTAGCAACCATATCTTTCAAAAACAAGTATACTCTAAACACTTAAAATTTGATCTGCATCATTAATATTTTCTTCATCACTCTCAAGTGTAGATCATCAAGAACACAATAAATCAATACATGAATGGTAACATTTGTTGATTTCCAATGTGTAAATGCTCACACTAAATATTTAACAAGAGGTGTTCATGAGCTAGTTCAAGCTGATTCTATTATGCACTTAATTACAATTTTCTTAAATCCTCAATGGCTATAAAAATTATCATTATTATTCAAGAATGTTCGCTAATCAATTTGTTAGTTCTCAATTACCTAGAATTTGTGAAGTCCTCAAAATCCACTTTCTGCATGAAGATTTTTCCCAGTCCCTTGCCTTGGTAAGTGTTAGTGCTTTCCCTCTAAAATTTTATACTTATGGAAGCTAATGAGCAGGGTACCAGTCTTGAAGTTGGGAGTTCAAATCAGGCCACAAACACTTACTAACTGTGTGAACTTGGGCAGGTCACTTAAAGCTGACAGTCTCTCATCCAGAGCCATCTCCAATCATCCTGCTTCATATCTGACCACTGGACTCAGATGGCTCTCAGAGGAGAATGGGCAAGTCATGGCATCACTACCCAATTATCATGATCTTTTTTGAGAATGAACAGCATCATTATTATCATCCTCTTCTTCATCTTCACTGTAATATATCCTATTACATAGTGTTTTACATGTCTATTATTAGAATGTGAATTTCTTGAGGACAGATACTTGTGTTTTTGACTTGCTTTGTATCTCCAGTGCTTAGTACAGAGCTTTCTTTGTAGCACTTACTTAATAAATGAAAGGATTTATTTATTAACTAATTCATTTTTCAGTCTTTTATCTATTTGAATGATTACTGTATAATAGAGTAATATTAGTTTCTGTTTAGCCCATTCTAATTTTCATGTAATTTTATACTTGGCTAACATTTTATATCTCTTGTGAACTGTTAATTCTCGTAATCTTTTCCCCCAGGACCTTAATTTCTTTTTAGATTCGTTGCTTTAGAGTTATTATTTCATTTTTAAACATTTTTTATATCTTTCAGGAATTCTAGCTGATCATATGATATTATATATATATACACATATATACAGTTTCCTTCAAGGTATTGCTACTAGGTGTTTAGGAGTTATTTTCTGAGTCCTTGTCACTCATTCTATGATATTACTTTATTGTTAGTATCTTTTTCTGTTTAGCTCATTCTTTCAATCTTACTTCCTAAATTGGTCATTTGTATTGGGACCAAGCTCTGAACACTTTAGAAGGAATGTTGAGGTAATATATAATTTTGAACTGTATTCTTCAAGCTCTACTTCTGCATTCCATATGCATTGAATTGTACCTCGCACATAGAAGGTGCATACTAAGTATTTATTGATTAATTGATTGCTTTGTTGATTATGTGTTTTTCTGGATCTCAGGAGTGCATCAAGCTGGTAAAGTGCAAATTTTCTGCATTACCTTAAAGGACAGCTCTAAGAAAAATCTGATCACTGCCTTCTTGGTCTGAGATTTTCAAGTTTCCATTTCAGATTAGGACTAGGCAAAATTACTGCATGCTTGCCCCTGTTAGGAACTGTTATTGATAATTTGTAACCTCAAACCCTATCCTCTCCCTAAGAAACACTGGACATAAATGATGTTAAAGTTGGAGATTTATTTCAAGTCTGAAATCCATAGTCCTTCTCCTAGTTACTCAGTTGAAGGACCCAACCAATGCCTGTGGGCAGAATCTGAGATACTTCAGTGATCTGTAGGCACACCTTTTGTTGAAGTTCCTGGTCTGATTACTTACCTCTGGTCTGAATCTGTGATCAATGAGTTGGAAAAATGTATCATCTAATTCTGAGAACTAGGATTCACTGCTTCCTCATACTCTATCTTCTATATGTCTCAAAAAGATTCCAAATTTTCGCTTTTTTTGTATCCTCATCATTTGACAAAGTTTTGTCACATAGCTTCGTTTTATGAAATGTTTCTTCTTGATTCATTGTAAGAATGAATTTGTTAGGGGTTGTAAATGTGATCCAAAAACTTTGGAATGAAGTAGATTGGAAGAGGGTAGCTTACTACCAGTCTATATATCAGAAAATAGTAGTTCTCAAAGGGTATGCTGTATGCTAGGAGTTTTTCTAGTTGCCTTCTGAAATTCCACTCATACCTCATGACTCTCCTGACTTTCATATTCACAACCCCTCTACCCAGCTATTATTTGTTAATTATGTTCATATTTAGTTGCAAGGAAGTCACAACAATATTTCTATCCACATAAACACAAAAATGCTACCTCTACTGAGAATACCAAGGAGATAAAGAAAGAAGAATATAAGGAGGTATGGGAAAGAAAAGGCAGAATTCTGAGGTCTGGGAAACTGGTTTGGGTACTCTAATGTCTTGAAACTCTTTATATTGCTCACTACAGTATCCCCTGGTTTCTCATGCTATTGAATACTGTGCTATGAGAAAACAATGTTTATGAACCATTGTCATGGAAAGTAATTGCCATGACACAAGCAAAAAAAGTTGTGATATCCAGAAATTAATAAAGGCCAAAATTCAAGAATATCCCTTAAAATGAATGACTTCAGATATCTAAATATAAATGCTCAAAGTTTAGGGTACAAAAAAAGAAGAACTAGAGGTCCATACTCAAGAAAACAAATTTGATCTCATAGGCAATTGGAACTTGACTGGATGAATCAAAAGACTAACATATGCTTTATACAAAATATACTTTATACAAAATAAATACATTTTGTGAAATGGTTAATAAGCATTGCATGAGGAAATGTAGGAACCAAGAAGGGGATATATGGTAGAAAACATATAGTTGAAGATCAAACAGGAAAGGAACAAAAGATGTTTTGCCATATTACTGACCACCTGAGGCAGAGAGAGGAAATGGATGAGAAGTTTGTGAAACATCTCAAATGTCAGTCATGACCTGAAATAAAGATTCCGGGAAACTGAGTTCCATAAAGTTTAGAGAAAAGATGGGTAGGATTTCATGGATTAAACTTCTCAAAGGGAAGTCAGTCCAGGAACAAGGGGGAAAATTCTGTATGAAATTCACAAAGTCAAAAGAAAAACATCAACAATGAATACAAAAGAGATTGGTCTGAAGAAACCAATATGAAAAATGGTTTAAACAACAAATTAATATTTTTAAAAGATATGAACAGGAGATAAGAATGAGGGCAGGTAACAGGTAAATACAAGAGTGTGACATAATACTGTAAAAATGGTACTGCTAAAGTTCAGAGTGAGTTAAGGCTGCCAAAGGAAGGAAAAGGCAATGAAAAGTTTAATTTGTTTATTTTTAATTATTTTGAGGGATTTAAATGCTTCTTGGAATCGATGGAATGGCAATAACTGACAATAGGGAGAAAGAAGAACTATTGGATTCTTATTTTCCTTCTCTTTTTCTGCCAAAAAGAATGACCTTAATACTGGAAATGACAAAACAAAAATGACTAAAATGGTGAATTTATATTCAAGATAGAGTTAAAAAAATACTAGCTGAAGATTACATGCCTTTATAAAAACAATACAATGGGATAAAAAAGACATTTTAGGAAAATATAAAAGGGTGAATGAAAACTAAGAACAACTTATTAAATAGTAGTTGAGTTAGAAATCAGAAAAACAATATACTTGAAAGTTCATTATCTCAACAATATTTCACATATCTTATGTGATTTAGCAAAACAATTCTTAGAGAAAAGTAGAGGAAAATCATAGAATTGAATGTCTAAACTATTGAGAGAAAAAGAGGGATTAAATGAATTGTGATTATAACTAAAGACATTGGAAATAGAAACTATCAGGAGGAAGTGAGTTCAAATGCATACAAAATGCCTGATATTTCTATGTAATTAGTTCTCTAGTGTTCCAAAAGAATTTGTTTGGTTTTTTCCTTTAGTTTTTTGCAAGGCAAATGGGGTTAAGTGGCTTGCCCAAGGCCACACAGCTAGGTAATTATTAAGTGTGTGAGCCCGGATTTGAACCCAGGTACTCCTGACTCCAAGGCCGGTGTTTTATCCACTACGCCACCTAGCCACCCCAGTTCCAAAAGAATTTGAACTCCAATGTTGAAAAATGTGGGAGAAGAAACTTCCTACTCCTTATTCTTCACCTTAAGTCAGGAGGTAAGTAGCCTAACTTCATCATCTGTTCTTTGTAATTCGGGTTCCACATTGTTTTCATCAGTTCTTAAATATTTCAAAGTTTTGTTTTCAAGTGTTGTTATTGGATCCATTCTGTTTCTGCTTATTTTACTCAACATCATTTTATGTAAGTTTTCTCTGTTTTCTCTGGAGCTATTTGCTAGGACCTTTTTGTATATGACATTTAGTAGAGATACTGGGAATTGTGCTCAATAGATTTGTGAGAATTCTTTCTTGCATGTTGCTTGAAAAATAAAATAAAAAGTGCTCAGCAGAGAAAAAAAGAAAATTTAGAAAGAAGCAAAGATGGACAGTTTCATCTTACTCAGAATTTCCAAAATTGAAAATGAGGACAAATGGGACAAATGTGCAAATATTCTCCAGCTGATTTTGCTTGGGAAAGGGATATTGCTAGGTTTCAGATTGAGTTTTGGACAACCACCCCTAGTCCTTGGCACAGGAGCACTGCTAGACCATGATGCTGTAGTTGGAATCTGATACTGGTTTGAGAGGGCAGTAGCAGAGACTGCTCCCTTATGCTAGCAAAATGACAGTCCTTGGTCATGGCTCAGGGAGTATCTTAATGGACTCCAGAAGTGTAGACCCCCAGGGTAGAGTGATAGACCATTAGGGGGGGATCCATGGCAGCAAACAACAAAAAGGAATTTCCATTGGTAACAGTGGATTCGCAACTCAGGTCCTGGAAAAGTGTACCAGTTCAACTCAGGCATGCCCATCATAGTCCTTTACTTACAATAATCTGAAATTGATAATGCCCTTTCATTTTGCTACCAAGATAAAACCCAACGATTGGTGGATAACTCCTTTCTGCTATGGACTTAGAGAATCAAGGGGTAGAATTGTTCAGAGGTGACTTATTCTTTGCAACTGGAGAAAGGTGAAACTAACCGTACAGCCCATGTGGAAGAAGAGGTAGTTCTTTAGCAGAGGTCTCTAAAGGGAAAAAAGATTTGATATCCTCTAGGAGTTTACCAGAGAGGGAAAGGTTTTGGCTAGTGATCCAGGGATCATTGATTACATGTTAGAATAAGGCAATTCTTGGCATTGACCTGACACCAGAACTTATACAAGAGATTAAAAATTTTTAGCTACTTTACTACAAGTGAACTTGTTCCATATTAATGATCAGAGATTGTGACAAAGGTATCAGAATCTGCCCTTGCCTCTGGTTTTTCTGGTGCTGCCCCTCCTTCTTACTGCTTTACACAAGGGTAGTACTTTGAACTACAAAGATATAATATTTCCCATCATAGAGACTTGATCATCAAGATTTGGTTGTTAAGCTTTCTGAACAAGAAAGGTCAAACGTTGGATTTCTGGTCTTTCTCCTCTTCTATATTTTATTAATTTCCTAGTTTAGTGTTTTCTTTCTTTCTTCCTGTGTTTCTTCTCAGGTTCATCACAACTATGAGGTTGGAATTGTCTAGTCATAGCCAATGGCCATTTAAGTAATGAAAGGTCTTATAGAAAACTGTTATGCCCTTGCTACTAAAGAATGGTCATTAAGCACATGCTCCACATAGACTATATTAATTTTTTTATCTTAAAAGATATTATAATGCTTGAGATTTAATTGACCCATGGAACTAAGTTAAGAACAACCTACTTAGTTTTCTGATGGTCAGAAGCTTATTCTTAAAGTCTGACACATAGTTTTGAATAGTGAGAAATAGCATGATCAACACTTAAGCAGAATAATTGAACCTAAAGGAATCAAGCCTATATTTTTACTGACTATTCCTTCCATGTAATGCTTAGGAAAACTTTCTCTTATTAGATGATCTCCTAACATTTCATTTGTTCCATAATCAAACCTGAACTAAGCTTGGTCTATAACATCCAAAGTCAGACAGAAAGCACATATGGAAGATAAAGTATAAATCCAAGTCTTCTTGATTCCAAAGCCAGTCTACCATCTATGGTTACACCATACTGTACTGAAAACAAATTAAAACTTATTACAAATGAGAGATCTTGAAGTTTCCAGCCTGACACCAGGAAGCTTATAAGTTTTGAATAATAGCAAAGAGATATATGTGGAAGTAGATAGGTACTGATAGTGAAAATAATAGATGGTATAATAGATTAGGTTATTGATTTAGAGTCAGTATTATTTTTTTAATTTATTTTAAGCTTAAATATGAAAGAAAAAACATTGCCATGTAAACAGCAGAATATGAGAGGGTTCAATATAAAGCAATAAATTTCCATTACACTAAAGCCTATACAAGAAATGAAAAGCATCATATTCAAATCTGTCCATTTTTGCTTCCTTCTAAATTTTTTCTCTGCTGTGAAATAGTACAACTAGGTATGGATATATAAACACATATATACACACATATATGAATATCATTTATGTCATATCATATCGATTATAGTTATACAAATTTATACTCATTGATATATTTGAAAGGTTATACTATGCTTGTTGGCATATAGGAAAGGCCATACTTTGCTTTTTTTCTACTTATTCTATGTTTCTCTGAACATGGATATCTAGCTTCATATGTTTATCTTTTAAAATTGTTCTAAATTTATCAATACATCATTTCCCACAGCAATATTTTAACCTTATACTGTCCTGATACTTTAAATAGTTTAAAACAATATTGATTAAAATATTGACATATAGTGTAGCTTCCTTATTTTTCTTTTGATTAAATTTATTTTAGCTTTAACTTTGTCTGAGATCATAATTATTATCCCTTCTTTTTTCCCTAATAAATTCTGCTCCTGACTTTTAGTATTGTGCTTGTATCATTTTAATAGCATTTATTGAAAGTAAAATATTGTTGAATCCAAATTATTAATTCACTATTTCCATTTTATGAGTGAATTCATCCCATTGACATTCTAAATTATAATTACTTGTTTATTTTTCTCCTTCCTATTTTCCTCACTATCCTTTTTACCATATTCATATCCTTTCTGACCTCTGCTTTACTTCAACTCACCACCTTGACTTTCTATTCCTTATGCTATCCTCCTCCTAGAATTCCATCCTTATCTTCTCCATGCATCCTATCCCTTTGCCCTCTTATTTATATCAGAAATAAGAAGACTTTTATAACCTTCCACTTTAAATGTTTTTCTCTCTATTATTCCATTTCTGTTCATCTATGTACCTTTCTATAGCCCCTTTGCCCTATTAGCTCATTCTTTTCTTCATAATTTTAGAAGACTTTTGTACTCTTCTGAATGTATATGTTTTTCTCTATACTTCAGATTTGTTGTGGTGATTCTAAGTATTCCTCCGTTATCCTCTCCACATCCCAATCTATACTTTTACACTTTTATTCCTTTTTGAATTGAAAAGACTTTTATAACTATATATATACACATATATAATATACATATATATATATATATATATATATTGTTCCCTTTTAAACTCATTTCATTTTTTTGCAAGGCAATGGGTTTAAGTGATTTGTCCAAGTCACACAGCTAGATAATTATTAAGTATTTGAGGTTGGATTTGAACTCAGTTTCTCCTGACCCCAGGGCTGGTGCTATATCCACTGGGTCACCTAGCTGCTCTTCCTAAATACACTCCTAATGGAAGTAGGATTCCAAAACTAGCCTCCTCCCAGATCTAATTCATCTGCATCAATGTTTCCTTTAATATCTCATTTGTATGAGATGCATTTTGTTTTTTTAGAATCACATCTTATTCAATTCTACCTCAATCCTTCTTTTGAACTACCCAATTGGTCATAAAAATCTTAAACATACAGTTTTCATTTCCACATAAAAAGGCAAATAATATATCCTTGTTGCATCCTTGAAATTGTCTTTGATGTTTAGCTTATATTTCTCTTGGTTCTTGTATGTCAAATTTTCAATTAAGTTCTAGTCTATGGCAACAAAATACTGAAAATATGTCAGTTCATTGAATGTCCTTTTTTTAAATTCAGGTTTATATCTAACTTTCACTTTCATCTGCAACTCCAATTCCTTTGCTCTTCAATATATATTGCTCCAAGATCTATTATGTTTTAGTGTAATGGTCTTATGAATTCTAATTGTGACTCCACCATATTTGAAATATCTTTTTTTCCCTTGTTGCTCATAATATTGTCTCCTTAACTTGGGGATTTCAGAATTTGCCTATGGTAGTCCTGTAGATTCTTCCTAGTATCTCTTTCAAGTGTTGATTGGTAGATTCTTTTCCTATTTGTACTTCCCCTGCTTATTCTAATACTTTTGGACAATTTTGAAAAATTATTTCTTTTATTGTTGTATAAAAACATTTTAATTATAACTTTCAGGTATTCTGATTATTTTTATATTTTCTCTTCCTGATCTAGTCTTTTTTCCTTTTTATTTATTTAAGGTAATGGGGCTAAGTAACTTGCCCAAGGTCACACAGCTAGACAATTATTAAGTGTCCAGAACCAAATTTGAACTCAGGTCTTCCTGACTCCAGAGCTGGTGCTCTAACCACTGCGCCTTCTAGCTGCCCCTTTCTAATAGCTTCAATAATAAATCAGTTTATACAAATCTTGCAAGGTTTATCTTAAGCTATCCTTTTCTTTTTCTTACTACAAAATTATATTACACAATCTCAATGGGACCATGACTGTTGTTGGTCAATTCTTATTGTATCTCTTTATTTCTGCAATATATTCATTCTCCATAGCAGCTCTTCCAAACCTTTCGATCCCTTCACAAAACTCCCATGGCTCTTTTTCTCCCCAATCTTTCAACTTAGAACTTTGCTTCATATTTTGCAGGAAAAAAATCGAGGTCAATTGCTGTGAGGGTCATCTTCTCCACTCTTTCTCATCTGTCACTCAGGGGACCTCTGCCACTCAACTCAAGTCTCAAACAATAAAGTGTACATAATTCTTAATAGGGCCAATCCAACTACTTGTTCCAAGTGACCTCATTCTATCCTATATTCTCCAAAAGATTGCATTCTCTTTTATGCTCATTCTTTCCTTGTTTTTACCAGTCTACTGACTCATTCCCTTCTGCCTATAAACATTTCTATATCTCTCTCACACATACTGACAAAACTCTCACTTGATCTTTCTAATTCCTCTATCATCATATATCTCATCTGCCCTTTGAAGCTAAGCTCTTTGAGAAGGCTGTCTCTATTTTTTCTCCTTGCAGGCTTTTAAGACTTTACAATCTAGCTCCTGACCTTATTATCCAAAGTTTCTAATAATCTCTACACTAACAAATCTCATTCTCAACTTCTCTGTAACCTTTGATATAGTTAATTACTGTCTCCTCTTTGTTAACCTTCTTTCTAAGTTTTTTGGGACAGCATTATCTCCTGTTTCTCCTCCTACAGATATGACTAAATATTGTACTATTGCAACAAACTTCTGGTTAATCTCTCTGCTTCAAATTTCTGCCCACTCCAGTTCATACTGTATTCAACTTGCAAAGTGATTTTCTTAGAGTGAAGGTTTTACTATATCACCCTACCCCATTCAATAAACATCAGTGACTCCCTCTTGCTGCCAAGATAAAATTTTAAAAATCCTCTGTCTGTATATTAAAGCCCTTCCCAACTTTTCTTCCTCCATTATTTCCAGTCTTACTATACCTTACCACTATGTATTCTGCAATCCAGTAACACTTACCTCTCTGCTATTTCTCAAACAAGGCAACACATCTTTTTAATGTCAATGATTCACTTTTGAGAATATCTCTTATATATAAAGTATGTATTTTATTTGTACATAGTTGCATGCATATTTTCTCTTGCATTTTATCATGAACTCTTTGAGACCAAGGATTTTCTTTGTAGATTTATTTTTTGACCAATTATATGCACAGAGCATTTTCAACATTCAATCTTTTGCAAACTTTAGAGTTCCACATTTTCTACCACCCTCCCTTCCCTCCCCTTCCTATGGCAAAGAGCAATTTGATATAGGTTGTAAAATCATCTTTAACATATTTCCTTATTAGTCAAGGTGTAAAAGAATTATAACTAAGGAGAAACATCATGAAAAAAGAAAGAAAAAGCACAAAAGAAGTTTTAAAATGTGAACATGACATGTTTTGCTCTGCATTCAGACTCCATAGATTTTTCTCTGGATGTAGATGATATTTTCCGTAATAAGTCTCTCTTTATTGTCCTTGATCACTGTACTGCTGAGAGGAACTATGTCCATCATAGTTTATCAACTCACAATTTTGCTTTTATTGTATACAGTGTCCTCTTGGTTCAAGAAGATACATTTTTTTAACATTTCTTTATATTCCTACTACTAGACATGCAGCCTGTATAAGTCATTTAAATCCTTGTTGACGTGAATAAACTTGGACTCTTGGACTATTAAAAGTTCACTTTTTTTCTTTAGGATAAGATTCTTCTGGATTTTTCTGAGTGATTTATTTTTTTAGTATTCAATCTATTTTTTGCCTTTTGAAATATTTTTCCATATTTTTTGGTCCTTTTTTAGTGTTAATTTAATCTTTTGTGATGCTGACTGCTTCCTTTGTACCAAAATTCATTCTAGTCACTTGATTCATTATTTTCTTTGATATTAAAACTCAGTATATTTGTTTTGATAGTTCTCAAAGTTTTCCTTTAGTGAGGCGAGTTACAGGAGGTAATACATGAAATCTTTCTATCTTTACTTTGCATTCTTGTTCTCTCATGATTTCTTCAAATATGTTATCAAGGTTCTTTTGGGGGGGGGGGGTGTAATGCTAGTGATTCTTAAATAGTTTCTCCTGATTGAGTTTTTCAGGAGAGCTGGTTAGATATAGAAAATTCCTTAGATAACTGAGATGCTTAAGACAATTTTTATTTTTTTAACTTTCATGTTTTTTGTTGTGTTTCTTGTAATTGAGTGATTAACTACTGTATGGTCTGTTTGAATTTTCAATAGTCAATAGTTCATCATCTATATTTTTATCTTCCAGTCTCCATAGCGCCATCCTCTCTCATCTTTCTGTACTTGAGTTTGGTGATTTATAGACCATAATCTGCTTCGGGGACAAGATTTTCTTGAAATGCTGATAAGGAGTTAACTATGAGAGTCATTGTATAAAATTGCTAAAGGATGAGGTGACAAGAGTTCTTAGACATCACATAGGTTCTGAGAGAACTTTATCAAGGAAACTGAATGAAATTAGGTCCATGACTGGAAGATAGGTAGATAGATACACATATACATATATATAATTTGTATGCTATGTTATTTATACTATATTCATATTATAAAAATTGAAAAAAACTGTTATTTTCAAAAAATCTCTTGGCATAATAAAATACACTTTAACTCCCAAGGTTTTCTGTTTTGAATTCATTATTTTTTATATTAGGCCAAGTATATGTTTTGCTTTTTATGACAACATTAGTTTGATTAAATTTTGAAAGGCAGTATTCATGGTGGATTAAGATTATTCTGGAAGGTAAGAAGTCATGGATTCAATTCTACCTCTGATCCCTACTTGATATAGAACCATAGACAAATCACTTAAGCCCTCTCTTTTAGGCCAGAGGTATGAAACTTGTAGCATATAAGTCCTCATTCAGTCTACAATGACACCCCTGCTATGCCAGATGAAAGAGAAATAGGAAAATATATAAAAATAAAATAAAATACAGATAATGTCAAAATGTGGATTTCTATGGAGATATGCACCCACAATAAACCTTTTGTATGGCTGACTTTTTTTCTGAGATTGACACCATTACTCTTGATCACTATATGTATGATTTTACACATATATATTTGGATAAAACATGATCTTTCTTAGTAATTTATGCTAAATTCCCATTTTTAGTTAATTCTGTGACTTCTCTGCATTTTCTTGGGGACTTACCTATTTATATTTTGAATTATAATCATTATGTAGTTCTATTTGAAGAGAATGCATACTTCGTTAATCTTATTATTTCAATTATTAAGCCAATTTTACCAGAACCCTTCTAAAGCAAATCCTCTTGTCATATTAATTCCTATTTAGGTTTCCTTAACTTAGAATTTACCTTTGCAAAAAGGCAAGATTTGTTTGGGATTACTTTGCCTGACACCCCTTCCCTTTCCCTCTCTTCCTACTCCCTATTTTTTCTTCCCTGTGTTTCACTGAAACATCCTTTTGAAACTTTTAATGATTTAACAATATAATGCTCTGAGGGTTCTCATTTTTTTAGTAACTATTTTATCTTGGCTATTTTAAATACTTATTTTTTGGCTGGAAGGCTTGTTTGTTGTTCAAAGACTTTCTTGAAGTGGATATATTTCTCTGTAAATTTTTCAAAGTCTTTTTCTTTCTCAAATATAAATTTTATTGTTTTCCTACAGCATGCTGAGTTTTGTAGGGTAGATAATTCTTAGCTCATGGTTCCTGTTTCTTAATTTTGCAGGGTATTACAATTTCTACAAGTCTCTTTTGTCCTCCTTGAAAAACTCACTGTGATTTGATTTTTCCTTATTAAATGAATTTTATAAACTCTCTTGGTAAGGTATTATTTTTCTTCTTATTGTAGCATTGGAGTTTAATTATACTGTGTCTAGATGTCTTAAGTCTTGGATTCCTCCTTGTGTGGGTCACAGAACCAAAACTTCTCAGAGTTAAAAATGATCATTCTGAGACAGTCCTCTCTACTGTGTACCCCATAAAACTTATCTAATCTTTATTAAAGACTTTTTATTAGAGTAGCACAATATCACACAACGTCAGTTAGTACAGACATTATATTTCACTAGTTATTTCTGCTAATTTTGGGAAATTTATTTTTATGATTTTAATAGATTTAATTTAGTAAAAAAATTAGTAAAAATTTGTTTAGTAAAAAGAATAAAAGTAAAAAAAAGCCTCACAGTATCTACATTATTTTTTCTAAATCTTCTGGTAATAAAGTAACTATTGTATTATTTAATAAGGATCAACTTTCAATTCCAGACCTTCTTTTTTGTTTTTTCCTCTCATTTTCTTGATAAAATTAAGTAGACTGGTTAGTCTTTCAAAAAATACATTTATTTTTTCCTTTTTGTCTAATTACATGTGAAGCAATTTTTAACATTTTTCTTAAATTTTGAGTTTCAAATTTTCTCCTGCTCTCTCTTGAATCCCTCCTTTCTGAGGCAGCAAAAAAATTTGAAATAGGTTATTTCTGGGCAGTCATGTAAAAGAAAACCAAATAAAAATCCATAAAAATAAAGAAAAATTAGTATATTTTGATCTGCATTCAGACTCCATTTCCAAAAATTCTTTCTCTGAAGGATAACATTTTGCATCATCAGTCCTTTGGAATTGTCTTGCATATTTGTTTTGCTGAGAATAGCGAAGTCATTTATATTTGATCATCATTCAATATTGCAATTTCTATGTACAATATTGCAATTTCTCCCAGTTCTACTCATTTTTCTTAGCCATAAATCATGTAAAATTTCCAGTTTTTTTCTGAAATCATCCAGCTCATCATTTCTTATAACACAGTAGTATTCTACCACAATCATATACTATAAATTCTTCGGTCATCCCTCATTTGATGAGTTTCCCTTCAACTCCCAGTTCTTAGCCACCACTAAAAGAGCTGTGCTAAATATTTGTATACATATAGATCTTTTTCCTTTTAAAAAATTCCCTGGGTTACAGATCTAGTAAGGCAATTGCAGGGTCAGAGAGCATACACAGCTTTTATAGACCTTTGGGCATGGATCCACAATTCTCTCCAGAATGGTTGAATGATAAGTTAACAACTCTCTCCCAATTTTCCCACATTCCCTCTGATATTTGTCATTATCTTTTTTATCATATTTCATACCAGATAGGTATGAAATGGTACCTCTAAATTGTTTTAATTTTTATTTCTCTAATCAATAGTGATAAAAATAATTTTTTCATATGACTATAGATATCTTGATTTCTTTTTCAGAAACTATCTCTCCATATATGTTAACCAATTGTGAAATGGGAAATGACTTGTATTCTTATTAGTATTACTCCATTCTCTATATATTTGAGAAATTAGACTTTATTAGAATTGTTTTCTATCTTTCTGATTTCTTTCTAATTTTGGTTGTATTGTCTTTGTTGAGCACTTTCAATTTAAAGTTAATAAAATGATTGATTTTGCATTTATAATGTTCTCTATCTCTTATTTGGTCTTGTTGATGAAGTTGTGAACTGATCCAACTATTCTAGAGAGTAATTTGGAAATATGCCTAAAGGGCTATAAAACTGTATATACCTTTTGATTTAGCAATACAATTACTAGGTCTGTGTCTCAAAGAGAAAATAAAAAAGTGTTTACATTTGAAAAAAATATTTGTAGGAAATATTTGTTAATAATTTTGTGGTGGCAAATAATTGGAATTTGAGGGAATACCCAACAAGTAGGAAATAGCTGAACAAGTTCAGATTTGTGAATGCAAAGAATTATTATTGTTATATAAGAAATGAGGTGTAGACAGATTAAAAAACCTGGAAAAACTTACATAAACTGATGCTGATTGAAATCAACAAAACCAGAACACTGTACACTGTAATAGCAATATTGCACAGTGATCAACTTGTGCTCTTCTCAGGAATATAATGATAGGAGACAACTCCAAAAGATTGATGATGAAAAATGCTATCCATACCCAAAGAAAGTACCATTAAATCTGAATGCAAACCAAAGGATACTGTTTTCATTGTTTGTTTTCTTTTCCTTTCTCATGATTTGTTCCATTTAGTTCTGATTCTTCTTTCACAACATGATTCATTTGGAAATATGTTTAACATGATTGTTCAAGTGAAACATATTAGATTGCTTGCTAACTTGGGGAGAGGGAAAGGAAGAAGAAGTATAAAAAATTCTGAAATGAAAATCTTACAAAAATGAATATTGAAAACTATTTTTACATATAATTGGAAAAAATACTTTTAAATATCAAAACTGAATGCTTCCCTTTAGAAATTTACAAATTTAACTATTCTTTTGAGAATTTGAATAATTTTTGGTGCATAAATGTTTAGTATAGGTATTACTTCCTTGCATATGGAACCTTGTAGCAAGAAGTAGTTTTTTTTAAAAAAAAGAACATTTTTTTAATTAGATTTAATATTGCTTTGTTTTTTTCTGATATAATTAGTGCTACCTTGCTTTTTCTTTTAACTTCCTCTGAAGCATAAATCATTCTTCTCCAGTTCCTTTCTCTGTGTGTATCTTTCTGAATCAAATGTGTCTATTATAAACAATATATTGTAGGATAATGGTTTTTAATTTACTCAGCTATCCACTTCCATTTTATGGTGAATTCATCCCTATCATATTCACAGTTACAATTATGGTCTATTTTCCTCATCCTATTTTTCCTGCCTGTTAATTCCATTCTCTTTACTCAAAATGTTTTGCTTCAGATCATTGCCTCCCCCAATCTGACCTCCATTCCATCAGTTTCCCCTTTTCTTATTCTTTTCTTCTACTATTTCCCTAATAAGATAGATTTTGATACCAAATTTAATGTGTATGTTAATCCAACTTTCAGTCAGTTACAATAAAAGTAACGTTCATACTTTACCCCCCCATCTTCCCCTCTGTTGTAAAAGTTCTTTCACATCTCTTTTATGTGGAAATAATTTACTCCATTCCACCACTTCTTTCCCCCTTCTCTCAAAATGGATCCTTCTTTTTAGTTTTTTTTTTTCCTTTTGGATGGGATACCATCAAACCAACTCATACCTCTGGCCTCTGTATAGATATAGTCCTTCTAATTACCTAGTAATGATAAAATTCTTGGAAATTACAAGTATTGTCTTTCCATGTAGGAATATAAGAAACTTAACCACATTGGATTCCTTATGATTGCTCTTTCCAGATTACCTTTAATGCTTCTATTGAGTTTTTTATTTTGAAAATCAAATTTTGGGGGTCAGCTTCTGTCTCTTCACAAAATTTCCTATTTCACTAAATAGGATTATCCTCAGTTTCACTAGTTAGGTGATTCTTTGTTGTAATCCTAGTTCCTTTGCCTTTCAGAATATCATATTCCAAACTCTTTGATCTGTTATTGTAAAAATGATAAAATGCTGTGTTCTACTTACTGTGATTCCACAATTTTAGAATTTTTTATTTTCAATTGTTTGCAATATTCTCTTCTTGATCTGGGTGTTTTGTAATTTGGATATCATGTTCCTTGGAGTTTTTCATTTTTGGGTTCTCTTTGGGGTGTTTATTAGTGGATTCCTGCAATTTCTATTTTATACCCAATTTCTACAATATCATGGAATTTTTTCTTAATATTTTTTGAAATTTAATACACAGGTTATTTTTAGTATTATTTTCAAGTTATTTAATACATTTTAAATAACCTCTCCTCAGTTTATTTCCAAGTCAGTTGTTTTTCCTGTCATATACATATCACATTTTCTTCTTATATTTTCATTCTTTTGTTTTATTTATTTGTTTCATTTATTTTGTTTCATTGTTTTTTGATGTCTGATGAAGTCATTAACTTCCATTTGCCTAATTCTAATTTTTAAGGAATTCTTTTCTTCAGGAAAAGTTTGTACCTCTTTTCAAGTTGACTAATTCTACTTCAGTGAACTTTTCTACATTTTTCCAGTTGTTTGTGTTTTCTTTATAAACTATTAATTGTTTTCATTATTCTATTGCACTACTCTCATTTCTTAATCTGATTTACATTTTACCTCTCTGATTTAATATATCTATATCCATATCTATATCTATCTATCTATCTATCTATCTAGTTTTTACAAGGAAGATTTTTGCTTTCTGATAAATTCACATTCTTATTTGAGGCTTTAATTATAGCTATTTTGACACTGTTGTCTGTCCTCTTTCTAGTTTGTATATTCAACTTTCCTATCATCATAGTGACTTTCTATGATCATATTAATTTTTTGCACTTTGTTCATTTTTCTAGCCTATTTCTTGACTTTTAGCTTATGCTAAAATTGTGCTCTGCTCCTGGGGTGAAGGGGACACTGCCCAAAGTTTCAGAACTAATTCTGGAGCCCTGTAAGTTTTCAGTTCTTCCAAGATGATATATGTAAGTAGATATGTGGACACTGTTCTTCTGGCCTGTACTCTTATCTCTAAGTGACTAAAGGCACTCTTTTCCACCCTATAATTCTAACCACCCTATTATTCTCCCTACTCCTCTGTAGCTGAGAGTTTTGGTATCCTCATTGCCCTGGATTGTTACCCAGGCCTGTGATCCAGATCCCTGTGTAGTCAATGTAAGAGAATCCTACACCCAGTGTCAACAAAATGACCCCTGTAATCTCCTTCTGACTAGCTGTCTGACTTCCTTTCTGTCTATGGTCTTAGAGCTCTGGGAGCTCCAGAAATCCTCACTAGTTATTTAATCAGTGATTTGCTGGAGTATGACCTGCTGCTGGAGTATTCCACTCACATTATAGTGAGATAGACCTTTCTTACTAAAATAAGTTGTCTAGAATTAGAAAATTGTTTCACATTGCTTCCCCCTTTTTTTGGTCCTTCATTCCAGAATTTGTTCTGAAGCATTATTTGAAAGATTTTTGAAAATGAATTTGGGAGAGCTCAGGAAAGTCTGTGCCTTTACTTTGCTATTTTAACTCTAATTCCATAGTTTCTGTTTTAAAAATTCAATCCTAGAGTCTCACTCATTTATTTTTTCACTGTCATTGATGAGAGTTCAATCTAGAAGAGGTGGATGAATGAAAGTCAAAAAAGCATCAAAAATGTAATTCTTTTTTTTCTTTTTTGGTTTATTAATTTTTTATTATTGCAATAATCTTGTTGTGAGAGTAAATATAAACCCTCCTCCTGTCCCCCCCACAAGAAGATGAGAAAACTTCAAGAGCAGTGAGAGAGAAAAAAATGTACTTTAGTATGTGTTCAGATTCCAATGGTTCTGGCTCTGGGATAAGTTGCCTTCTTTATCATAAATCCACCAAAGAATTTGTTTAAATATTTTTCCCATAGTTGCTATTACTAGCTGTATCTCCCTCCACTCTATTCCTCCCCACTCTCATTTATTCTATTTTCTCCCTGTCACTGCTCAAAAGAGTGTTGTATCTGAGTTTCCTCTCTCATGATCTTCCTTCTCTTTCATCACCTATTCCACCCTTTCTCCCCCCCCCCATTTCTCCCCATTTCCCCCTTATCTCATCCCCTTCTTCTCATTTTTATCTAGGGTAAGATAGATTTCTATATCCTAATAAGAATGTATGTTATTTCCTCTCTGAGTCATTTCTGATGAGAATGAAAGCTCACTATCACCTTCCCCCCATTCTACTCCATTGAAAATGCTTTTTCTTGACTCTTATGTGAAATATCAACCCCTTCTTCCTCTCCTTTCTCTTCCTCCCAGGACTTTCCTTTATTACCCATTGACTTTATCTTTTTACTATATTATACTCAGCTTCTTCTTGTGACTTGTCCATATATGCTTCTTCTAATTGCTCTTATAAATGAGAAAGTTCATATGAGTTATCAGTATCTTCTTCCCATGCAGGAATACAAACAGTCCTCATAGTTAGCCCTTCTTGTCTGCCTTCTTTATGGATCACCTGAGTCCTGTACTTGGAGATCAAACTTTCTCCTCAGTTCTAGTTGTTTCAATAGGAAAGTTTGAAAGTCCCCATTTCATTGAATGTCCATCTTTTGTTTCCCCTGAAAGATGTTTAGTTTTGCTGGGTAGTTGATTCTCAATTGTAAACCAATTCCAGAATATCACATTACAAGCCCTAGGGGTCCTTAATGTAGATGTTGGCAGATCCTGTGTAATCCTGACTATAGAGCCACAGTAGTTGAATTGTTTGTTTCTGGCAGCTTTTAGAATTTTCTCTTTTACTTTGGAGTTTTGGAATTTAATTATACTATTTCTGGAAGGTTTTCTTCTGGGATCTCTTTCAGAGAGTAATCAGTGAATTCCCTCAATTTCTATTTTATCTTCTGCTTTTAGGATCTCAGGGTAATTTTTCTGGATTATTTCTTGTAAAATGCAGTCTAGACTCCTGGCCATGACTTTCAGGTAGCCAAATAATTATTAAATTATCTTTTCTGGATATGTTTTCCATGTTAGTTGCTTTTCCAAAGAGATATTTCACATTTTGTTCTAATTTGGGGGGTGGGGTGTTTTGTTTGGAATAGTTTTTATTTTTTCCTTATTTCTTGCAAAATCATCAGCTTCCTTTGGTTCCATTCTACATTTGAATGAGTTATTTTCTTCAGAGAACTTTTTTATCTCCTTTTCCAGCTGGCTAATTCTGCTTTTTAAGGCATTCTTCTCATTTGCCTTTTGTGTTGCTTTTTTCCATTTGACCTAAAATGGTTTTTAACACATTATTTTCTTCAGTATTTTTTGTATTTCTTTCACCAAACTGCTGATTTGGTTTTCATAATATATCTGCATCACACTCATTTCTCCTCTCAATTTTTCCTCTACCTCCCTTAATTGCTTTTCAGAGTCTTTGTTTGAGCTCATCCATAGCCTGAACCCATTTTGTATTTCTCTTGAAGGTTTTGGATACAGAAGCTTCAATTTTGTCATCTTCTGAATCTTCCATGGGACTAAAATAATTTTCTATGTTCAGATTCTTCATTTGTTTTTCTTTGCTCATTTCCTCAGTCTATGACTGATTTGTCTCACTTCCAAGGCTTTGGGGGATTTTTGGGAAACCCCTCTGGTACTTTAATTCCTCCAAGGTCTTATGAGAGGCTCTGATTGCTTTCTTTCCTGTGCTTTGATATATGGATGACCACAGGTGCTCCCCTCTGCCCTGGAACTCGGAGGAGAGTCCCTGCTTGGCTATGGTGTTTTTAGGGGCACAAACTGCAACCTGGATATGAGTGTAGGCAAAGAGCTGAGTCCTGCCCCAGGGAGAGCAGAAAGATCTCTGCAGTCTTCCCAACCTCCTTACTGTCTGTGGACTGTGTTCTAGAGGTACAGACTGGCTTCCCCGATTCCCGCTGCAAGTTCTCACTGCAGGGCTGCTTTGAAACTGGTGCTCTCTCTGCACTCACTCTGTTCTCTTACCACCTCTTCAAGGTATTCCCAGTGATCCCTGGGCCAGGAGGTCTGGAAACTACCCCCTCTTCCATGGACCCAGGCAACTCCAGGGATCTATACACTTGGCCTGGTTGTGTTGAACTGTGGCAGTGGCTTTTTCCATTCCTCAGTACTGTCGAAGCAAATCTTTCAGCTGGAACTTCTAAGTTGTCTTGGACTGGGAAATTGTATCACTCAGACTTTCTGTGAGTTCTGCCTCTCTAAATTTTGGCTAGGGGTAAAACTCCAAAAGCCATAAGGGGTTCAGGGAGACTGCAGAGGTCTCTCTACTCTCCTCAGGGCAGGACTCAGCTATTTGCCCACACTCAGATCCAGGTTACAGTCTGGGCTCCCATACCACCATAGCTGAGCAGGGACTCTTCTCCCAGTTCCAGGGGAATGCCTGTTGTCATTCACATATCAAAGCACAGGTAACATCATTAAATCCCTCATAATTTGTCCTTCCCCTCTCTATGCTTCATCTAAGTCCTGCACTTGAAGATCAAACTTTCTGTTCAACTCTGGTTGGTTCATCAGGAAAATTTGAAAGTCTCCTGTTGAAAGTTCATCTTTTCCCCTGAATGAGGGTAGTTAATTCTCGGTTGTAATTCAAGCTCTTTTGCCTTCTGGAATATCATATTCCAAGACTTACAAGCCTTAATGTAGATGTTGTCAAATCCTGGGTAATCCTGACTGTATCACCACAGTAGTTTAATTATTTCTGTCAGTTTGAAGTATTTTCTCTTTGACTTGGGAGTTTTGGAATTTCACTAATAACATTCCTGGGAGGTTTTTTGAGGAATTTCTTTTAGGAGGTGATTGGTGGATTCTCTTAATTTATATTTTACCCTCTGCTTCTAGAACATCAGGGAAATTTTGCTGTATTATTCCTTGAAAAATTAAATCTAGATTATTTTTTGGGTCATGACTTTCATGTAGGTCAATAATTTTTAAATTGTCTCTCTGGATATATTTTCCAAATGAGTTGTTTTTCCAATGAGATATTTCACATTTTCTTCCAGTTTTTCATTCTTTTGTGTTTGTTTTATTCTTTTATGATTTCTCACAAAGTCATCAAACTTCCTTTAGCTCCATTCTACATTTAAAGGAGTTTTTTTTTTTTTTTTCTGAGAGTTCTTTTAAAATCTTCTTTTCCAACTGGCCAATTTTTCTCAGGCTGTTTTTTCCATTTGACCTAAACTGGTTTTTATCATGTTATTTTTTTTTTGGTGTTTCTTTGTATCTCCTTCACCAAGCTGCTGATTTGGTTTTCATCAATTACCTGCATTGCTCTCATTTTTGTACCCAATTTTTCCTCTACCTTACTTGCTTTTCAAAGTCTTTTTTGAGCTCTTCCATAGCCTGAGCCCATTTCCTATTTTTCCTGGAGGCTTTGAATACAGAAGCTTCAACTTTGTCATCTTCTGAATGTATATTGTGATCTTATATGGGACCAAAGTAATTTTGTATGGTCAGGTTCTTCTTTTTCTATTGTTTGCTCATTTCCTCAGCCTATGACTGATATAACATATTTCCAAAGCTTTTGGGGTTTTTTGGGATACCTCCTTCTCAGACTCCAATTCCTTCAAGGTCTTATGAGAAGTTCTGACTGGCCTGTGCTCTGTTCTGTGGATGACCACTACTCTCTACCCTGGAGCTGTGAGGAGGGTCCCTGCTCTGCTATGGCAGTATGGACCCAGACTGGGTCTTGTATCTGAGTATGGGCAAAGCAGAAGAGTCCCTTCCCAGGGATAACACAGAGACCTTTACAATCTCTCCCCACCCACTGTGGGATGAAAGCAACAGCTCTGGAAGAAACTGCTAGGTGGCTCTTCAAAGTCCCACTTTGGCATGGACCCAGGTGCCCCCAGGAGCCCAGGAGCTCCACAGTCTATTCCTGAAAGATCTGAGCTATTTTGCTCTGGTGTGCCATAACTGTATCTTGGCTATAGCTTTTTCCAACCCCCAGCCTCAGTGAAACATACCTTTTCTGCAGATCTTCCAAGTTGTCTTGGACTGGGAAATTTTATCGCTCAGTCTTTCTGTGGGTTCTGCCCCTCTAAATTTCAGCTAGTCATAATTTTATGACTTTTGGAGATTTGGGGGGACAAGTTACTGCAAATTTCTGCCCTCACACTGCCACCTTGGCTCCCCTCCCTAACCCATAGGTTTTCAGTAGATTTAAATGAGATTACTTCATAGCTATTTTAAAATGGTCTCTTGGGCACCTAGGTGGCACAGTAGATAGAGCACCAGTCCTGGAATCAGGAGGACCTGAGTTCAAATTCAACCTCACTTAATAATTACTTAGTTGTGTGACAGTCACTTAACCCCACTGTCTTAAATAAAATTTAAAAAATATTAAATAATCTCTCAGTCTATTAGGAGAATAATATTGGATAATGTTTGTCATTATACAATGCTATGGATCAAATTTTGCAATCTCTCCTGACAGGTGAAGAAATGTGGTTTTGGAGACTAGATTTCAGAATGAAAGATGAATCCATAAATAGGAAGGAGAGAGAATATAGATGGAAATATATTATATGAACAACAAAAGGAAATGAGATGTACTTTAACCCAATCCACAGAAATAATGAAGAGAAAGATTCTGAGTAAGAAGGGGAACTATAGGAGAATAAGCGAGTAGGGTAAGACAGAGGGTTTGAAATAGAGAGAAGAGTTATAATCTTGACTCAGTGATAGGAAGAAGTCCTTCTGAGGAGGTAGAAAGACATAATTAGTATTGATGTAATGGGTATATTCTATATAGATTTGGTACCTGAGGATGGTATTTCGCTTAGTGTGTGAGAGACCTTCATAGATTATGTGCTGCCTCAGGAGAAGAGAAATTAGAGTACCAGGGTATACCTGTACTGCAGAAAAATACTATAAGGGAACTGACTTAGATAAAAGATTATCTGATAAATGAGACATTTAATGATCATGAAAAGATCAGGTAGCATTATTAGGCTGAATAAATTAAGGTACAGAAAATTTCTACCTCATTTGTCTCCCTCAAGAACTAATATCTTTTTTGCACTTCAGTACTTAATTTATTTTCCAATTACATGAAAAGAAAGTTTTTCAATATTCATTTTTGTATGATTTTCAGTTCCAAATTTTTCTACTTCCCTTTCTCTCTTCCCTCCTTCCTCCTCAAGATAACAAGCAATCTAATAAAGATTATATATGTAAAATTATGCTAAACATATTTCCACTTTAATTATATTGGAAAAGATTTAGAACAAAAGGGTAACCCCCCCCAAAAGAATAAAAAACAAAACAACAAAAAAGTGAAAACATTATGCTTTGATCTGCATTCAGACTCAGTGCATGCTATGTCTGTGGATAGCATTTTCTATCAGAAGTATTTTTAAATTGTCTTGGATCATCATTTTTCTGAGAATAATAAAGTCTATCATAGTTGATCATCATACGATATTGCAGTTACTGGGTACAATATCCTGGTACTGCTCACTTCACCTAGCATCAAGGAACTGATGCTTCTAAGAATGATTTAAATGAGAAAAAAAGAAAGCTAAAGGAGGCAGATATTAATAAAGAAATTGTTTAGAAGAAAGAACTCAAGGTGATTCTATAAAAGCTTTAACTTCTTAAAGAAAAGAAAGAAACCAATAAAGAGATAAAAGTTAAAATGATACAAAAAATATAAGTATAGACCAAAGTGAAATGGAAGAAAACTAATGAAAAGAACAAAGAAATTGTTTTTTAGCAAAAGGTGCTTTAAAAATTCTACTTAAAATGAGTGAGAATTTTGAATTAGTCATGTTAACTGAGAAGGGAAAGAAAAGTGGGAAATTGAACAAAAGAATAAAATCACTGAATGAAAAGAAGAAAGAAAAGGTAATCAAAAAAGCTAAGTTTAATCATAAATGAAAGATTTGAGCAATAAGAGAGAGAAAAGGGAAAACAATTTATGAGAATAATTTTTACTATTACTAATTAATTAATACTAATCAGGAAAAAATACAGAGAGGGAGGCTAGGTGGCGTAGTGGATAGAGCACCAGCCCTGGAGTTAGGAGTACCTGAGTTCAACTCCAACCTCAGATACTTAATAATAATTACCTAGCTGTACGGCCTTAGGCAAGCCACTTAACCTCATTTGCCTTGCAAAAACCTAAAAATAAATATAGATGGAACAAAATATAAACCTAACTCTCATAATTTTAAATGAGAATGGATTAATAAATCATCCAATATAATGGAAGACAATGAAGTAAAAAAACAATCCTATAACCTGTTATCTACCAAAAGAAGATCTAAAAAGTAATGACAAAATAAAAATGAGATGTTGGAATTAAATGAAAAGTAATTTCATTAACTGAAACTGAAAAGTCAAATAATTGAACTCTTGCTGTGAGACAAAGTAAAAATAAAAATTTCTATCATTAATAGGGATAAATAAGAAAATCATAATGTATTGAAGGTTATAATAGACAATATGAATGTTAGATTGCTGTTGGCATGGGAACATCCATACATGTATGTACCAATTGCCATAATGGCTAAACTTATAAAGGAAAAATTGATCAAATTGAAAGAAATTATAAATAGTATGATGATATTGAAGATTTTTAATGTCCCTCCATCAGAATTGAACAAATCTAAAAGAGAACTAAAGATAAAGAAAAATAAATTGAACAAATTGATCAAGAAATTAGAGTTAGAAGACTAATAATAATATCCTCTTAATTGAACTATTAAGAAATAAACATTTCTCAAGACTATGTGAAACATATAGAAAATTTAAGCATATTTTAGAACACAGGGATATTCCAAATAAATGTAAAGAAACTAAAATTGTAAACATCATTTGCTGTCAAAAACTCAAAAAACTGGGGGCAGCTATGTGGCACAATGAATAAAGTACCAGCCCTGGAGTCAGGAAGACCTGAGTTCAAATTTTATCTCAGACATTTAATAATTGCCTTGCTGTGTAACCCAAAGTCACACAATCATTTAACCCGATTGCCTTAAATAAAAAATAAAATTAACAAAACTCAAAAAACTGCACTCAGTTTGGGAATGCAGCACAATACATAAACTTTAATGAATATTAAATAATGAAATTCTAAATAATAAGTATGAAGATGATTTTTAAAAAGTTTTCAATAAAAATAAGATTAATCAGTAAAATAATTTTTCTAGTCTTTATTTTATTTATTTATTCATTGACTGATTAATTGATTGATTGATTTAAGGAAATGGGCCTAAATGACTTGTCCAAGGTCACATAGCTAGACAATTATTAAGGGTCCAAGGCTGGATTTGAACTCCTGACTCCAGGGCCAGTGCTTTATCCATTGCACCATCTAGCTACCCCTTTTCTTTTAAAAAAAAATTTAGGTTTTTGCAAGGCAATGGGGTTAAGTGGCTTGCTCAAGGCCACACAGCTAGGTAATTACTAAGTGTCTGAGGCCGAATTTGAACTCAGGTTCTCCTGACTCCAGGGCCAACGCTCTATTCACTGCACCACCTAGCCGCTCCTAGCTACCCCTTTTCTGATCTTTAGTACTCCAGATTTGTATTATGTTGTCCATAATAACATATTTTTCTTTATAGATACTGTTGATATCTACTTTTTCTACATGTTTTTTGTTGTTTCAACTTTAAGAAACCTATATCACTCTAGAAAAATCAATAGGAATAATACTACAAGTTTCCAGGTCTCTATAAATGTCTTCCTTTTCAGAACTTATTAGGCTGTTTTTGAATTATAAATTTTTAGTTCTTGTTATTGTTTCTAATTTTAACAATACTTTCTTTTGCGCTTCATTGTGACTAATCCTAGTATATTGTTGACTTCAAATAATAAATTTCTCTATGCCAACAACTATTTAAATATGTCAATAATGATTAAAGTTTGCTCGCCAAAACTATGAAATTTACATGTCCTTGGGATACCTTTAATTCATAAGGACCACAGAATTTTTTTTAAAATATCAACTAAAGAATAATAAAATGCATCTTTAACATTTAATACAAAATGCATCCAACAGAACTACTTAGACAAGAGCAAACAATCCTGCATCAATTTCTATGATAAATGTTATGAGAATTCATGATTCTTTTATTTGAGGATTTGAAGTAATAGATGATGGAAAGTATGATGAAATACAACATACTTTACCATCTTCTGTCATATCATGTCATGTCATGTCATTAATTTCATTTATTTTTTCAAGTAACACTGGTTATTCTACAAACTTTTGATTATTTTAATCTTAAGGCACTGAAGCATTCAAGAAATATAATTATAAGGTTATTATGGTCATTGTGGTAAAATTAGTCTTGTCAGAAAAAATCTGTTGTAACTAATCTGTTCATCTGGTAAAAACTATCACATGAACAAGACAAACTTCTTAGACTTCTTGTTGCCTTAAAGTTCTAGTTATTCATGTAATAATGAAATGAACCCACAAGTTGATCATACAGATAGAATCTTTCACTTGACTGTGAAAGTCAAAATGTATTCATTTTTAGTTTGTCTATGAACTTTTACTGATTATTGTCAATATTCCCACATGAAAAGTATTATGAATACAAATATACAAGACATTATTCTCTCCTTTATGGTGTTTATATTATTGTTAAAGAAACAAGGTATAAGACTATGACAAGCTAAGTAAGTTGAGTCCTTTGAATTTCATGTTTGCAAAAATTAATTGTCAAAATAATAAGTTAAATAAAATGCAAAATTATATCATAGTTGATTTCTAAGGCATTTTCTATTTTTAAAATGATAAAACTCCTCTCTTTTCCTCCATATGACATTGATATCCCATATCTATACCTTTGTTTAGGTATCCCCTATGATTTCATTTTCATCCCTGCCTATAAGACAATATTTTCCTTTTGAACTTGGAACAAGCAGAACCTTCTTTAGAAATCTTTACTGATTTCCCCTGTCTTCAAAGTCTCTAACCCTCCCCGTAGAATTCCAAATTTTCTTGTCTTTTTTTTACATACATAAGAAAGCCAGAAGCAACACTGGAGAACTCTGGAATATGCTCAGGTTTTCCTTAGGGCAAAGGTCTAAATACACTATATCCTTTCTTCAGTTCAGAGAATTTACAAAATACATCTTATTGTGATTATTAATGTCATCTTAGTAAAAAACTTGGAAATTTCATGCTTAGAGGAGAAATTTTCCTCTTTTAGTTAATGACCTGACCAGCTTATATTTTACATAAATATTACTTAGCCACCAGACCTCCCCTTACTCCTATGATATTCTATTAAAATATAAACATAGAATACAGTGTCAACCATAGATATTTGTGACAAATAAAAAGGTCAGTATTAAAGATCAAACTAGATTAATAGATCAGAAATAGATACAAAGTACACCAAAGTAGTGGAAAGAATGAGGAGGTGGAAAGAAAAGAGAAAACCCTTTAGATGCTTTGCAGCAGTTCTTCAGAGGGAATCACTCTCCACACTGAATCTTAATTTTTTTTTATTTCCTCTGCAAAACAGAGGCTGGCAGCCTTCTATTTCAGTCCCTTGTCTTGAAATACACATTCGCAGGAAGGTCCTCGGGGACTAGTTTGCCATGGCTGTACTCTGTTTCCAAAACTAATTTTCCCCTCCATCTTCCTTCCTTCTGGCTCTTCCTTTGTCTTTCCACTCTCTCTTTTTAAATCTTCCATGTAGCCTTGACATTCAGCAACTAGGTATCCCCCCCCCCATATATTGGGCTACAAAACTCAGAATGACTACTTAATTTCTATTGATGTCCCAATTTGCCTACGAAAAGTTTTTCCCTTTAAGAAAATTTATATATGTAAAGTTTCCCAATTTTGGATGTAAGTCATTAGAGGACAAGGAATACTTTTTCCCTTGCCTTTGTATTCCTAGTGCCTAGTGCATTGTTGGGACACAGTAAACAATAAATATTTATTGATCAATTGATCATAAGAGATCGCATCATATTACATATTTAGCAAATGAATAATATAAAGTCTTTCAGTTTGCTCATCTGTAAAATGAAAGACATAATAATCTCCAAGGAATAAATTACCTTGAAAATTCTAAGTCCATAGATACACTGGAATTTTTACAAGTATTTTGATGTGCTACAAGAAGTCATCCATCCATCCAAGAGAAAGAAATCACTGTGAGGTGTTTTGGGAAGACTTTTTTGAAAGAAGGACAGCATAATCTTGGCTTTAGAGAATGAGCCGTATTTATAACGATGGAAAAGAATGGGAGAAGGCATTCCATGTGGCAAGAATGTCATGAACAAAGACAAAGAGCAAGTCATATATAAAAGGCAGTGAAAAGTGTGTGTAGAATGACTACATCTGGGAATTAAGGAGAGATTAGGCTGGGGAAAAAGTGTGGGACTACATTGCAGAGAACCTTGAATGACAGACCAAGTAGGGTTTTTATTTGTTTTTATTGAAAGGGCAGGGAAATACTGGGAGATTTTAAAAGGGAAAGCAACTTAATGAAAGTGATATTTTAAAAAGATTAATTAAATGACAGTATACAGAATAGAATATAAGACATTCACAGTGCACTCCAACATTCTGAATGTATATAGAATGTCCTTCTTAACCTGCATAAGGTATTTCTTGAAAAGAAGGCAACATTTAAGATTAAGTTGACATATTTATTTGTATCTAGGTATTTCAGTCGGTTTGGTTTTCTTTTTAATAGTCTTTTTTATGTTTCATAATAATATCATCAGGTTTCAGAAATCATTACTGAAGTGTACGTATTTGCAATATGTAAAGTTAAGTGCACTACCCAAGCTTATAGAAGCCCTTGAAAGAAATACGGCAAAAAAAGTAACTTGCCTCTTTGGAGTTTTACTAAATCAGTTATATTTACCTACATTTCCAATTACATTACCTACATTTCCAATCCTGGTTAGAGCTAATATGATTTTCTATTAAAAAAGAAGAGGACAAAAAGAGAAGCAAAACATATAACTCAATGGAAGTGTAATGCTAGCACATAGGTATAAAATTAAATTTGACAGGAGGGAAGCTATTTTTTTCTTCCAAGAATTGTGTTTGATGTTTGAACTTAAATGTGTGGTGATGAATCTAGTAACTTATGAGATAAATCACTTTGGATTCTGGCTCGAATTTTAAAGAGGGATTTTTAGAAATTGCTTACCAAGGTGCTTTCTGAGGGCTAACATGAGGTGAGAGATTACCTTATATCTTATCTGTCTTATATTTATAAGAAGGAGATGATAAAAGTATGTACTATATGAAATCATGCAATTAAATTATGTAATCTATGATAATTATAAATGTTCAATAATGTGACTTTTTATGGAAAACATTTAAATCTTACACATTCTATTTTTTTTCCTTCTATGTGTTGATTTTTCAGTCTCTTTCTATTTATCTCTTTTGTGCATCAACATTTTTCAGTATGAACACAATTTTGTGGGGTAAAGACCAAAAAGAACTCTTTGCATGTCTTATCTCTGTCCTAGAAAGTGGTAACTCACAAATGAGCTGGCTGCACCTACTGTACATTAAAGAGAAATGTCACTTTGATCTCTCCCTTAATGTGTTAGGTTTAGATTACTTTGTGAGCAAAGCGGGTGAAAGGTGGCAGGATACTTTTAAAACTAACTGTTGGGGGCAGTATTTATTCATGGTGCAGATTTTTAATGGGAAAAATGGAACATGAAAGTCCATCAATGTCGTGCTCAAAGAGCTTGACAACATAGAATACTTTTTATAGATGAAAGGGGAGCAAGTTTCAAACTTCTTAGTGTCACGTATATTGAATTTTAAAAAGTAGAAAATATTAAAAGAAAGAAAACTATCTATATCCTGCATATCTTGAATAAAGATTCAGGATATAGATGACTGCTATTGAGTCAGATGGCTATGGCTGACTTGAAGTTACTAGATTATGTATTGTGATTTCCTGAACAACATCACAACATATGCTTTGAGAAAGAGTCTCATTATCATCATTACTGATATGACAGTACTTTATTAAGAGCTATGAGATTTGGAGTCCTTACTGTCAGAAAATTAATAATCTAGTGAGGAGACAAGATGAAAAAAAATGTAATAAGGAAGGACAAAATACTATGAATCAGCTTTAGTGTTGAACATATAATAGGCATTTAATAAAGTAATTGTTGATTGCATGCACAATATAAATGTACATGATACATGGTTCACTCTTGCTCCATGGTTCTCTCTTGCTCCATGCCCTAAGGATCAGAACAGTTAAATTTTATTCCTTTTTGTTTCTCTAGTACCCTGAAGGAATTGAGTAGTAGTCTCCAAATTAGAACTTTTTTTTCACTCATTTTAGGAGTCCAGTGACTAGTACCTTAAATTCCATATAAATTTTTAATAGAAACATACTTTCATAGAGGGATATTTACCTTGAATATGGCAAGAAAAACATACAAACATTTCCCCCAGTACCATGAGAAAATAATCCCTCCATATCCCCTCCCAGTATCTCATAAGAAGGGAGGATTAAGCTCAGCTCAATTCATATATAATATTAGTCCCAACAAATTAAAGTCCAAAACTAATGGTATAGGTTTCTGTTGAACTAGAATTGCTTTAAGACATCTCTACTAGGTTGGCTGCCACACATGGGCTGCATTTCTTGACTGCTAAATCTCTATGGTTGGTAATCCCAGGAAAGGTTGGAAATTCTGTTCATTTAATATGAAATAATAAAGAATGAATGAAAAGAATAAATACTGAGAATCATTTCTTAGACTTTTTGACTTAAGGAGAGGAAATGAAAGAAATGGCTCTCAAGTCCTCCTCTTACTGCATGGTGTAATTGATGTTTATTTTTTCTTTACATGTGAATGTTATAAAACTCTCTTCTGGGGGGTGGAGCCAAGATGGCAGCCCAGGACCATAGGGCCAGGTGGATTCTGGGCCTAAGGGGTGGTATGGGGGCTCATGGCTTCTTGGCCCCAGGACTAGGGATCTGTCTGCTGCGCCACTCAGCGACCCTACAGCAGAGTCAGAGTGAAAGGAGAGAGAAAATATAGTACATGGTAGTGGAGAAATAAGAAAGGAGGGAGTTGCAATCAGCAATGGCAATGTTGGAAAAATATGGAAGTAACTTTTGTGATGGACTTATCATAAAGAATGTGATCCACTCACGACAGAGTGGATGGTGTTGGAACAGAGACTGAAACACATTTTTTGTTATTATTATTTGGGGAAGGGTGCAGGGCAAGTGGGGCTGGGTGGCCTGCCTGGGGCCACATAGCAGGGTGATCATTGGGTGTCTGGGGCCGGATTCGGACCCAGGTGCTCCTGGCTCAAGGGCCAATGCTCTGTCTGCCACCCAGCCACCCCTACTATTATTACTATTTTATTTTATTTTGGGTCTTTTTTTTTTTTTTTTGGTTTTTGCAGGGCAGTGGGGATCGGGTGGCTTGCATGTCACATGGCTGGGTGATTATTGGGTTTATGAGGCTGGATATGGACTCGGGTGCTCGTGGCTCCAGGGCTGATGCTTCGTCCATTGCACCACCTGGCCATACCTACAATTATTACTATTATTTTTTTAATTTTAATTTTTTTTCTCCCCCTTTACTTTTTTGCCCAAGCAAGTCTATCTATATTCAATGGGGGATGGGGTATTTTGTTTACTTGTAAACAAGTATATTTTATTAATGTAAAGAAAAACATTTGTACAAAATGAGAATAAAAAATAAATTAAAAAAAGTATAGGGAAGAAATTAGATACTCAAAATATCAATGAAATAAAAAAGCTTATTTCTTCATAAACTTATGGAAAATAAAAACTGACAAATGGAAATGTAAAATGTAAAAAAAAAACCTCTCTTCTATTCCTGACTCAGATTATTTCAAAGAAAACCAAGAGAGCCAAGAGGAAAAAGACTACTTCCAAATACATGATAGGTCAGTGTAAAATGTCCACACATGCTCCAGTCTTCCAGTCTCCTGGAAATAGATCCCCAATATGTTCCACAAGGATGATGTCATATTAGATGACTAAATATGTGATAAAAATCACTATACACAAAATACATACGTAACATACATTGAAGGGAAGATTATATGGAATAGGAGATAAGTCTGAATTTATTACAAAATTATACCTAGAAGAGAAAGATAATTGAATTGAAATCTAATAGAATAAAGGAATACCTAAATGAGCCAAAGGAAAGCAATGACTTTACATTTTGCTGTGGAAAAGTTTGGGTAGATAAGATGAGAAAAAGTAGAATAATGACTTCAAGTCCATAAATAAAAGTTCCTGTAAATTTTTTAATAAGCACTTTCTTTAGGAAGAAAAGAGATTATGTGGTGTCAAGGATGGAGAGCTAGTCTTGGATTACAAATTCTAAGCTGGAAGAGATATTAGAGGTCATTTAAATCAACTCCCTAATTTATGGATAAGGTAATCATAGTCCCAAAGTGGTTGAATGAATTTCTAACTTTACACGGATACTAAGAGTGACAGGTAGGAACTGAATTGAATTATTTTGATAATAAAGCCCTGTGATTTCCATTGTATTAGATTTTCTTATTGCTCTGGGATAGGAGGTTAGCCTTAGAGTAAACAAGATCTTCATTCAAGGCTCAACTCTGGTAAACGTATAGTATATAATGACAAAGTCACTCAGGCAACTCCCTAAAATTACAATTTGAAATTCATTGCTGATCTGTATTTACTGAATGAATTAACATGCAAGGAATTCCCTAGCCTAGTGAGATAACAATTCTAAATGTGCTTCTTCCCTCCCTGCTCAAAAAATTGTGAAATGCATTTCTACTAGGTGCCTAACTAGATATTTGTGACAAAAAGATGAATCAGTCCCTAACCTCCAGACCCAGGGAATAGCCAGGGATAGCTTGAAGGAGCTATGAGAGAACTCTGCCTCAACAGAGTGTTCTCAGGGCCCAAGCCAAGAACTGGCCTTGGAGAAGCTCTGCAGTGGGAAGCTGAAGAGCCACCCAACAGTTGCTTCCAGAGCACTAAGCCCACAGATGCTAAGGGGGTGGGCAGGCCCTGATGCTTTCTCCATACTCAGAGTCAGGGTCAAGTCTCAGCCCTCAAACTGCCATAGCATTAACAGTGACTCTCCTCAGAGCTCCAGGGCATAGGGGAGTGCTTGTGGTCATCCATAGACCAGAGCAAACGCCAGGAGATGAGTCAGAGCCTCTCAGAAGGCCTTGAAGAAATTGGGGTCTGGAGGAATATCCCCCAAACCCCCAAAAGTTTTGAAAGTATGATAAATCAGAAATAGACTGAGGAATTAATCAAACAACAGAAAAGTAAGAACCTGAGCACTGAAAATTATTTTTGTTCCATGGACTTGAATTTGGTGGACTAATGATACATATGAACTGAACTGAGCTTAATTCTCCCTTCTTATGTGATACTAAGGTGTAATAGAGAAGATTATTTTCTCAAGGTACTGGAGGGAATGTGTATATGTTTGTTTTTGCCATATTTGAATTAACTATACTTCTATAAAAGTATACCTCCTTTAAGTGTTTACATGGCAATGAGGTACTAGTCACTGGACTCCTAAAATGAGGTACTACTCACTGACATCCAAGAAAAATAGGAAATGGGTTCAGGCTATGGAAGAGCTCAAAAAAAAAAGACTTTTAAAAGCAAGTAAGGGAAGAAGAAGAAAAATTGGGAAGGGGAAGTGAGAGCAATTCAGTTTAAATCATGAAAACCAAGCCAGCAGCTTGGTGAAGGAGATACACAAAAAAACACTGAAGAAATTAACATGTTAAAAACCAATTAAGGTCAAATGGAAAAAGCAGCCCAAAAGGCAAATGAGAAGAAGAATGCCTTAAAAAACAGAATTGGCCTTTGGAAAAGGAGATATAAAAACTCTCTGGAGAAAATAATTCCTGTCAATGTAGTATGGAGCTAAAGGAAGCTGATGAGTTTGTGAGAAATCAAGAAATAATCAAACAAACCCCAAAGAATGAAAAACTAAAAGAAAATCTTGGAAAAACAACTGACCTGGAAAACAAATCCAGAAGAAATAATTTAAAAATTACTGGGCTACCTGAAAGTCATGACCAGGGAAAGAGCCTTGACTTCATTTTTAAAAAATATCTCCAGGAAAATTGCCCTGATATACTAGAAATAGAAGGTAAAATAGAAATTGAGGGAATCCATTGATCACTTCCTGAAAAAGAGCCCAAAAATAACTCCCAGGGATATTATAGTCAAATTCCAGAACTCCCAAGTTAAAGAGAAAATATTACAAGCAGCCAGAAAAAATAATTCAAATATCATAACACCATAGTCAGGACTACACAGGACTCAGAAGCATCTACATTAAGGCCTCATAGGGCTTGTAATATGATATTCCCAGAAAGCAAAAGAGTTTCAATCAAGAGTCAATTGCACAGCAAACCTGGACATTCTCTTCCAGGGTAAAAGTTGAAATGGGGATATTTCAAACTTTCCTGTTGAAAGGACCAAAAGTGCACAGAAAGTTTGATCTCAAAGTACAAGTCTCAAGAGAAGCATAAAGAGGGTGGACAGAAAGGGCAAATTATAAGTGATTTAATTATGCTGAACTGCTTGTATTCCTGTCTAACTCAAATGAACCATTTCAATTAATAGAGTGGTTAGAAGGAGTTAGAAGGCACAGAGACAGTTGAATAAGAAAGGGAAAATGAAAGGTAGAATGGGATAAGATACTCCATGTAATAGAGCCAAGAAAAATGCTTTTGTAATGGAGTAGAAGGGGGAAGGCAAAGGGAAATGAGTGAGTCTTCATTCTCATAAGAAATAACTCAGAGAAGAAATAACATACACATTCAATAGGGTATCGAAATCTATCTTACCCTAGAGAAAAATGAGAGGAAAGGTATAAAGCATGGGAAAGGAGAGCAGAGAGAGTGTAGGTGACAGGAGAGAGGGAAGATTGTGAGAGGGTAATCAGATACAACACACTTGTTTGTTTTTTGCAAGGTGGGTGGGTGACCTGCCTGGGTCTATGTAACTGGGTGGTTATTGGCTGTTTGGGATGGAATTTGGGCACCAGTCTTCCTGTCTCCAGAGCCAGTCCTCTGGTTGGTGCACCACTTGGCTGCACCGCAACACACTTTTAGGAAGGAATGAAATGAAAGGAGAAACAGAATAAAATAAATGGGACTGGGGAAGAATGGATGGAGGGAAATACAACTAGCAATAGCCACTGTAGGGAAAAATATTGAAGCAACTTCTCTGGTGGATTTATGGTAAAAAAAATGCAATGATGGCATCTGAACACATAATAAAATACAATATTTTTCTTTTTCTCTTACTTTATGTTTTGCGAGGCTTTTCTAGTTTTTGGGGGTGGGGGGATTATGTCTACTCTTACAACAATATTATTTCAGTAATGTGGAAAGAAAGAAAGAAAGAAAGAAAGAAAGAAAGAAAGAAAGAAAGAAAGGAAGAGAGAGAGAGAAAATTAAATAAATAATACAAAGAAAACACAATCAGACTTACACAAGACTTACAGCTTCAATATTGAAGGACTGAATGACCTGGAATATCATATTTCAGATGACAAACAACCTTGGGGAAAAGATGGATGTTCAATTAAATAGATAACTTCCAAAATTTCCCAATAAAAAGACCAGAATTGAACAGAGAATTCAAGCTCCAAATAAAAGACTCAAGAGATGCATAAAAAAGGTAAATAGAAGGGGTAGCTAGGTTACCCAATGGATAGAGTATTGACCCTGGAGTCAGGAGAACTTGAGTTCAAATCCGAATCAGACACTTACTACTTACTTAACTTTGTTACCTTAGGCAAGTCACTTAACCCCATTGTCTTGTCCATCCAAAAAAAAAGGTAAATGAAAAGGGATAAAACAAAAACTAATGTTAGTCAAAAATATTAAATCGCATACAATCCTAAAGGGAGCCAATGAGAACTATATTTCCCCTGGGATAGTTAAAGGAATGAATAGCTGAAGAGATTGGATTTATAGGATAATAGTCTGGCTGGTTCTCGACTTTCCATTGAAGAAGACCAACATGATATCACTAAGTTTAAGACAAATTACCCAGGTGAAAAGCTGGGCTACTCTAAACTTATGTCTCACATTTCCTTCAACCTACTTTACTTCTGTCTTGCTCATAGAGCTTAACACTTTCTCTGATGAGGGCATCCTATGCTGGGTGTTTCTGAGCCAGTGACTACCATACCTTGAAATCAATTGTGAAGTTCTTAAGAGAGATCTTCAGTGTCCCAGTACTTAAGAGTACTTAGAGACTCTATAGTTAATTAAATCTGAAGTGGCTTTACTAAATACTTAGTGATTTGTGGTACCATAGGGGCAGAAGGTGGGAACCTACATAGAAGAGTTGAACATAAAGAGATAAGGACATTATCTTATATTAATCTGCACTTGAATTAATAAGTACCTTTAATTTAAATGCCTTGGTAGGGGAGCTAAAGTGGGAGAGTGTGGGAGAGAGTATGCTTTGGGTGGGACACAAATGGCTTATGAAAATATTCAGTTGTGCATGCTGTTTTGACTCATGAGGATCATGTGTCCATGGAGGGTATTTTAAAGGAGGTAACATATAAAATGATTATAATTTGATGTGATGGGGCAGCTAGGTGGTGCAGTGGTTAGAGCACCAGCCCTGGAGTCAGGAGCACCTGCGTTCAATCTGGCCTCAGACACTTAATAATTACCACCTGTGTGGCCTTGGGCAAGCCACTTAACCCCATTGCCTTGAAAAAATCCAAAAAATATAATAATTTGATGTGATGCATAACTCTTGAGAAGTTTATCTCTAATGAGACAGAAGAAGAGGAGGCACTTAGTGACTCTGAAGCAAAGCTGCTAATCAAGCAAGAAAGTAATCTATCAACCTTTGATTGTACTTTGGTTAACAGTACTTTGAGCTATAAAGCAATCATTCAATTGACCTTTGATTGATAATACTTCTACCAGGTCAGATAAAAGGAGAAAATGTTGTTAAAAGAGATGTAATTATAATACAGGATTAAAATAATAAAAACATAAAAAGGAGAAGGCTAGTCATTAGTGGATAATTGCAACAGGTGAAGAGGCACAAAGATCTATTATAGTAGAGGGAAAGAAGGGAGGATGTGAACACTGAGGAAATCATATTCAATAGATTTGATCCAGAGAGGGAATAAGGTACATTCCCAATCAGCATTAAAAATCTATTCTATGCTACATGGAAGTGGAAGGAGGAAGGAAAGAAAAGGGAAGGTGAAGGTATAAGTGAAAATAAACTTAACATTGAAATTGTAAAGAGAAGTTGAAGGGGAAAGGGAATTAAACTTTGTTGAGGAGGTATAAGAAGAAAGAAAAGAGAAAAGTATAAATGGGGAAAGATAGCATGGAGGGGAAAATAGAATTAGTTATTTTAACTGTAAATGTGAATGGGATGAATTCTCCCTTAACAAAAGAAGTGGATAGCAGAATGAATTAAAAATAAAAATCCCACAATATATTATTTACAATAAACATATTTGAAGCAGAGATAAAGATAAAAGCAAATCATAGAAATAATTAATAATTATATCCAAGAAAATAATACCAATGAAACATCATTCCAAAATTTATGGGATGCAGACAAGGCAGTTTTGAGGGGAAATTTTATATCTCTAAATGATTATATGACTAAAATAGAGACAGGGCTGCCATGTGGCACAGTGAATAGAGCACTGGCCTTGGAGTCAGGAGGACCTGAGTTCAAATCCGACCTCAGGCACTTCATAATGACCTAGCTGTGTAGCCTTGGGCAAGCCACTTAACCCCATTGCCTTGCAAAAAAACCTAAAAAATGAATAAGGTAGAGAAAAAGAAGATCAATGCATTAGATATAAAAATTAAAAAGCTAAAAAAAAAAAGGACAAATGAAAGATCCCCAATTAAATACCAAATTAGAAATTCTGAAAATTAAGGAACAGAATAATAAATCTGAAAACAATAGAACCATTGACCTAATAAACAAATCTAAGAATTGGTTTTATGAAAAACATCAATAATATAGCTAAAACTTGTGTTAATATGATTTGAAAAAGAAAGAAGAAAACCAAATTATCACTATCAAGAATGACAAAGGTGAACTCACCACCAATGAGGAGGAAATTAAAGAGATAATTGAGAGCTATTTTGCCAAACTGCATAATAAATTTGGTAATCTGAATGAAATGAATGAATATTTACAAAAATACAAACTGCCCAGATTAACAGAAGAGAAATAAAATATTTAAATAATTTCATTTCAAAAAGAGAAAATGAAGAAACCATCAATAAATTCCCTAAAAATGTCTTCAGATGGATTTACAAATGAATTCTACCAAACATTTAAAGAGCAATTAATTCCAGTTCTATATAAACTATTTTAAAAATACAAGAAGGAGCTCTGCCAAATTCCATTTATGATACCATAGTACTTTGAGTATTACTTTGTGATCAAATAGGATTTATATCAGGTGGGCAAGGATGGTTTAAAATTAAGAAAACACCCAACATAACTGAATATATCAATAACAAAACCAACAAAAATCATATAATTATCTCAATTAATGCTAAAAAAGTTGTAGACAAAATAAAACAGCCATATTAAAATCATTAGAAAGTATAAGAATAAATGGAGTTTTCCTTAAAATAATAAGCAATAAAGGCATTTGGGTGGGACAGTGGATAGAGCACTGGCCCTGGAGCCAGGAGGACTTGAGTTCAAATCCAGGCTCAGACACTTTAATTATAATTACTTAGCTGTGTGACCTTAGGCAAGTTACTTAATCCCATTGCCTTGCAAAAAACAAACAAAAAAATAAGCAATATCTATCCAAAACCATCAACAAATATTATGTATAATGGGGATAAACTAGGAGAATTTCTAATTAAGTTAGGGGTGAAACAAGGATGCTAATATCACCAATATTATTCAAAATATTATTAGAAATGCTAGCTTTAGCAATAAGAGAAGAAAAAAAATTGTAGGATTCAGAATTGGCAGTGAGGAAACAAAGCTTTCACTCTTTGCAGGTGCAATGATGGTATACTTAGAGGACTCAAGGAAATGATCTACAAATCTTCTGGAAACAATTAACAAATTTACCAAAGCAGCAGGATGTAAAGTAATCTCACATAAATTATCAGTATTTCTATATATGAACAACAAAACCCAAGAGCAAGAGATAGAAAGACAAATTCCATTTAACATAACTGCAATCAATAACTGGGCAAATATCAACTGCTCATGGATGGCTGAGCTAATAAAATAAAAACGACAGTTCTACCTAAACTGAACTACTTAGTTAGTGCCTTGCCAATCAAACTTGCAAAAATTTACTTTAATGAGCTAGGAAAAAATTCTAACTAAATTCATGTGGAGAAACAATTCAAGAATATCAAGGGATTTAATTGGGGAAAAGGTGCAAAAGAAGGTAGTTTAGCATTATCAGATCTAAAATTATTTTATAAAGTATCACTCATCAAAACTGTCTGGTAATGGCTAATAAATAGAGGTGGATCAGTGGAATAGACTAGATGCAAAAGAGTCAGCACCAAATCATTATAGTAATCTGCTGTTTGATTAACCCAAAGAGCCAGGCTTCTGGGATAAGAACTCTCTGTTCCATAAAAAAAAAATGGTTGGGAAAACTGGAAGTTAGTATGACTAGATGCTAGTCATCTCACACCGTATACCAGCATAGGATCAAAATGGATGCAGGATTTAGACATAAAAGACAATATTATAAGCAAACTAGGAGAACAAGGAAAAGTTTACCAGTCAGATCAATGGAAAGGAAAACAGTTTATGACCAAGGAAGAGATGGAATACAATCAATAAAAGGAAAACTGGATAACTTTGATTACATTAAAGTAAAAGATTTTCACATAAACAAAACCATTGCAACCAAGAACAGAAGAAATTTAGTAAATTAGGAAACAATATTTACAGGTGTTTCTGACAAAGGATTCATTTCTAGGGCAGCTAGGTGGCGCAGTGGATAGAGCACCGGCCCTGGAGTCAGAATGACCTGAATTCAAATCCAGCCTCAGACAATTAATAATTGCCTAGCTGTGTGACTTTGGGCAAGTCACTAAGCCCCATTACTTTAAATAAAAATAAAAAAGATTCATTTCTAAAACATATAGAGAACTGAGTCAAATTTATAAAACAATCCATTCCCCAATTGACAAATGGTAAAAGGATATGCAAAGGCAATTTGCAGATGAGGAAATCAAAGCTATCCAGTCATAATGAAAAATTGCTCTATAAAATTACTGATAAGAGAAATTCAAATTAAGGCATCTCTGAGGTACCACCTCACACCTCTCAGATTGGTCAATATGACCAGAAAGGACAATGATCAATGTCAGAAGGGATATGGGAAATCTGGGGCACTAATACATTGTTGGTGGATCTGTGAACTGATCCACCCTTTTTGGAGAGCAATTTGGAATAATATCCAAAAGGATAATAAAAATGGACAAATCTTTTGATCCAGCAATACCACTACTGGTTGTGTGTCCTGAATAGATCATGCAAAAGGATAAAAACATCATGTATAAAAATATTCATAGCAGTTCTTGGTGGTAGCAATAAAATGGAAATTGAGGGAATGTCCATCAGTTGGGGAATGGTTGAACAAATTGTGGTATATGTACGTTATGGAATACTATGGTTTTATTAGAAACCAGGAGGGAGGAGATTTCAGAGAAGCCTGGAAAGACTTGCATGAATTGATGCTGAGCAAGATGAAAAGAATCAGAAGAACACTGTACAGCCAAATAACAACACAGGATCAATGATCAACCTTAATGGACTTGCTCATTCTACCACTTCAATAATCAGGGACAATTTTAGGGTATCAGTGACAGAGAATACTGTCTGTATCCAGAGAAAGAACTGTGAAGTTTAAACAAAGAGCACAAGGGATTAATACCTTAAATATATTTTTAAAAAGTTGTCTTATAGGGGCACCTAGGTGGCACAGTGGATAGAGCACCGGCCCTGGAGTCAGGAGTACCTGAGTTCAAATCCAGCCTCAGACACTTAATAATTACCTAGCTGTGTGAATAAAACATTTATATAACAAAAATAAAATAAAGAAATCCCAATCATTACTGAATAGAGAGGTGCATGTTGGGAAATCTCTGGGGCACCACCTCCCACTTCTTAGATTGGTAAATATGACCAGAAAGGATAATGTTCAATGTTGGATGTGGGAAACTGATGTATTGTTGTTGGAGCTGTGGACTGGTCTTTCTGGAGAGGAGTTTGAATAATGCCCAAGGGGTGATGAAAATGTGCATACCCTTTGATTCATCAATACCACCACTGGGTCTATATCTTGAAGAGATCATGAAAAAAGGTAAAATCCTTTCATGTATGAAAATATTCATGGCAGCTCTGCTTGTGCTAATGAACAGCTGGAGATGGAGTGGATGTCCATCATTGGAGCATGGCTGAACATATTATGTTACATGTACGTGATGGAACACTCTTAAAAATTAGAAGGTATGGGATTTCAGAGAAGCCTGGAAAGACTTGCATGAATTGATGCTGAGAGAGATGACCAGAACAAGAAGGACATTGTACACCTTAACAATATCATGGAATGACAATTAACCTTGATGGACATGTTCACTCCATCAGGGACAACTTTAGGAAATCTGTGCTAGAGAATAACATCTGTATCCAGAGAAGGAACTATGGAGTTTAAATGAAGACAAAAATTATTTTCTTCAATTTTTAAAAAGTTATCTCGTGTATTACATAATTTACTATCTCTAATATTTTCTTTCTTCCTTAAGGATGTTTTTCTCTCAACACATTCAATTTTGATCTATGCACATCATGGAAACAAATGTAAGGACTATCAGATTGCCTTCTGTTGGGGAAAGGGGCAGGGAAGGAAAGGAGGGGGAAAATTTGCAAAGTTCAAAACCTTGGAAAAAATAATTGGTAGAAACTATTATATATAATTAGAAAATAAATAAAATATTTCTATAATTTAAAAAAATGAAGTAGACATTAAATACTTGGAAATCTGCTTTCCAGACAAAATCAGAAACAAAACAAACACAATTACAAAGCAATTCTCACACAAATAAAGTCAGATCAATACAAATGGAAAAATATCATTTGCTTATATAATAAAAATCACAATTCTACTCAAATTAAATTACATATTTGGTGCCATACCAATCAGAAAACCAAATAACTATTAATAAGCTATAAAAAATAGTAACAAAATGCATGTGGAGCACCAAAAGATCAAGAATATGTAGGGAATAGATGGAAAAAAATATAAAGGAAGGTGGTCTGACTCTACCAGAACCAAAATTATGCCTATATTGTGGCAGTCATCAAAACAGACTGGTACTGGTTAAGAAATAGAGTAATGGATCAATGGATTAGGATAGCTTCTAAAGAAACAGTAGTAAATGAATACAGTAATCTACTATTTGAAAAACCCAAAGACATTGGTTTTTATGATAAAAACTCACTATTTGACAAATTTGTTTGGGAAAATCGTATGGCAAAACCTAGGCATAGACCCACATCTCACTCCCAGTACCAAAATAAGATCAAAATGGGTACAAGATTTGAACATAAAAGGTTATATCATAGATCAATTAGTAGACCAAGAAATACTTTATCAGAGCTATGTAAAAAGGACAAATTTATGATCAAATAAGAAATAGAGTACATTATAAGCTACAAAACAAATGATTTTGATTATATTAAATTAAAAATGTTTTGCACTAATAAAATTCATGATGCCAAAATCAGAAGGAGTGCAGAAATCTGGGAAACAATCTTCACAACTTAGAGTTCTGATAAAGGTCTCATTTCTAAAATATATAGAGAAATGCATCAGATTAATAAGGTTACAAACCATTCCCCAACTGGTCAAAGAATATGATCAGACAGTTTGCAAATGAAGAGATTAAAGTTATATATAATAATATGAAAAAATGTTCCAAATCATTACTGATTAGAAAAATGCAAATTAAAACAGCTGTGAGTTTCCACCTCACATCTATCAGATTGGTTAAGGTGACAAAAAGGGATTGTTGGAGAGGTTGTGGGAAGATTGGGACATTAATGCATCACTATTGGAATTATGAACTGATCCTCCCTTCTGGAAAGCAATATGGAACTACACTCAAAAAGCAATAAAACTGATCATATCCTTTGACCCAGTAATAACAATACTAGGCCTATATCCAGGAGAAATCATAAAAATGTGGGAAAATATTATTCTGTGCCCAGTGCCTGAATACAAAATATTAATAGCAACTCTTTTTGTGGTGCAAGGAATGTGAAATTGAGGGAATGCCCTGATGGGCATTGGAAAATGATTGAACAAGTTATGGTATATGAATGTGGTGGAGTTGTTGTTCTTTAAGAAACCATGAATAGGTTGGACTCTTTGGAAGCATGGAATGAATTACAGGAACTAATGCTGAGGAAAGACAACAGAACTAAGAGAACATTGTACACATTAATAACAACATTGTGAATTGATCAACCTTGATGAATTCAGCTCCTCTTAGAAATTCAGAAAGCTGGTAGAAAACATGCTATGGACAAAGCTATCCACATCAGAGGAAGGAAAAAAAGTATGAAAAAAAGCCTACAGAATCAAAATGGACACTACATTTTTTACAAGTTTCTCTCATGTTTTGGTTTCCTGTCTCATGGTTTTCCTTCTTTTCCTTTAACCCTAATTGTTCATGCAGAAAATGATTAACCTGTAAACAAGTTAAACACAAATGTGTATGTACAATATCAACCATACTGTTCTCCACTGAGGGAAGTGGGGTGAGAAGGAAGGGTGGAAGGAAACTACATAAGTTAAAAATATGTATATGCATGTGGATGAATGTTAGAAAACTTCCATAACATGTAATTGGAAAATAAAATAAAATAATTCATTCTTAAGTATAAGGGTTTTACTGTGGTATATGTATGTCATGGAACACTATTGTTCTATTAGAAACCAGGAGGGATGGGATTTCAGGGAAGCCTGGAGGGATTTGCATGAACTGATGCTGAGTGAGATGAGCAGAACCAGAAAAACACTGTACACCCTAACAGCAACATGGGAGTGAGGTTCAACCTTGAAGGACTTTCTCATTCCATCAGTGCAACAATCAAGAACAATATTGGGCTGTCTGCAAAGGAGAGTGCCATCTGTATCCAGATAAGGAGCTGTGGAGTTTGAACAAAGTGCAAGGATTATTCCCTTTAATTTAGGAAAAAACAGATATGTTATTGCCTGATCTTGTTACCTCTTAGACTTCTCTTCTCTTCTTTAAGGATATGATTTCTCTCTCATCACACCCAATTTGGATCAAGGTACAACATGGAAAGAAAGTAAAGACTGACAGAGTGCTTTCTGTTGGGGGAGGCAGGGGAGGGAAGCAAGATTGGGGGGAAATTGTAAAACTCAAATAATATCTTTAATAAAAATAAATTTTAAAAAAGTATAAGGGTTTTACATCTGTTGAAATCCCTGACCCTACAAGCTGAATTTAAAATTATAGACTCTTGTATTTCACTCTTGAATAAATAGGTATAAAATTCAGAAGGAAAATGAGACAGTTTCACTTAACAGCTGATTGAAGTATGCATGGCAGACAATAAAAACTTAAAGTTTCTATACTAATTAGAAAGTTGTTTCAATAACTCAACTGGAAAATGAATAAAAGGAAATGAACCAAGATAAAGACTACGTAAGTAAGAAGAGGATGAGTGTAAAAGATATTGTGGGAGTAGAATCAAAACAACAGAGATAGTTGATTTGGTATGATGTGGGGAGGGTAGGTCAGGAAGAAGAAAGAATTAAGAAAGACTCCTAAGTGACTCATAGAATGAATTATAGTTAGAATCTTAAAATTAAATATTTGTAAGGAATCCTTGAGCAGACATCTAGCCTTATCTCCTGCCCAGTGCCAGAATACAATAATATTCCCTACTGCATCTCTGTTTTGATTCAATTATAGACAGGGAAAAGTTGGATGCATTTCAGAAAAGTTGCAATGCTATTATATAAATTAAATGCTATAAGATGAAATATGGATAGGACAAAAAAAGTTTGTAGTCTTACTAAGGAAAAGTTAGGTTAGCAATAAAATAAATTATAATTTTAATGAGGAGATGTGTATCCATGGATGTGTTGAGAGATGGAATCCAATATATAATATAAAAAATAATTGATTTAAAGAATGTCTGAGTCGGAAGAAATATTGAAGATTTTCTAATCGCAACCATCATCTTACAAATATGAAAAAAGTTTAGGTGAGTTGCTCAATATATTGCAGATAGTTTAGAACAGATCAAAAATTGGAAAATAGAATTATATGGAAAACAAATGAAGAACCAAAGAACACAAGGAAAAAATTTTGTAAATGGTAGTGTGTGGATATGATGGATAGATTTTCAAACCTCTGTGAATTGTAATTTTCATAAAGGGTGACATAAAGTTCCCAAGTATCTAATTTCTACAGACCAGGGTGAGGGAATTGTACAGATGTAATAAAGAGTGATATATATTTCTTAAAATATTGGGAATCACAAAAATATATTGTCTATAAGTATCCTTACTCAATTCAGTAACATTGATTGTGTTCACAGACTGTGTCTGTAGAACTCTATATCATCATGGACTTCAAATGGTCATTCAGGTAGTCAACATTTATTCTGCACCTTCTTTGTGGCAGGCCATGTGATTAGATCTGGAGTGGTCTATGGAGATATGCAGACTTGGATGAGATATGAACCTGAATGAATGCCTAAAATATTTATTGGGTCTTAAAAGAATATACTTTTATAACCATGTTATGATGAAACCAGTAGCCAAAGGAGAAGTGCAAAAATAAAGGTATGATGTGCATATGTAAGAATTTATGAGGGGCAGCACGAGGTGACTCATTGGATCTAGCATCCATCCTGGAGTCAGGAGAACCTGAGTTCAAGTTTGGCCTCAGACACTTAATAATTACCTAGCTATGTGACCTTGGGCAAGTCACTTAACCCCATTGCCTTACCAAAGAAAACAAAAAAAACAAAAAACAAAAACTGAAAACATTACCTAACTGACTCCAATTCAACATGTGGATGCTTAGGGAACCTGCTTCTGACTGAGTGATTAATGGGCTGGTATTGTGGGGTAAAGAAGGGTCTTCTCATTAGCTTTGAAGAAAGAAGGACTCAGAATTCTGCAAATGAACCAGAATGGCCATTCTCCTGTAAGTAAGGTTGATTGTTAAGCACTGCCAGAAGGGGAAATGGGCTATTTCATCTCTTAATGAGGCCCTGGTTTTTGTGTGTGTATGCTTATTCTTTTCTGATTTTTAGATAATTTAGCTAAAACAGATGGCAGTATTCCTGAAATCAGAAATAAGGAAGCAATGAAAGGAATCTAAGTTACCTCAAGCATATAGAAATTGTCATAGCAACAGCCATGCTCAGTGAAAAACCATCCCAGTTATACATCAAGATTGTTGAAACAGTCTCCTAATGATTGACCCATCCACCATAATGCCATGTTCTACAAGCAACTAATAAAGAGTAGCAGAATGATTTGTATATCAGTGATGTTTAACAACAAAGCAAACTTCATGACGACCATTGAGAGGAAGAAAAGAATGTCCAGGGCCAGGAATCACCAGGGACTCCTCACCCTCAGATTTTACCTATTTATAAGTTTCACAGCCTTTGTGTTTTAAATTTGAACACACTGCGTGGTATAAGAATTCACTTAAAAATATAGAGACTCCTCTGGGCAAAAATAAAATATTTTGAATTTTCTCGAGAAAAGGGCACACTCCAAGTCTTGCAAAGGTAGTGAAAATCAAGGAGTTGCCCCAAACTGATATTCAGGAAAGAATATATGGTCTAATGAGATCCCCTCCTCCTCGCTATCATACCTCTATGTTGACTCATTGGTTAGTCTTCAGCTACATTTTACTTGTGAAAATCTACCCAAGCAACAATGAAAAGAATGAAAGTTTTTCATAAAATATTACCTTATCATCCAGATGGTGAGAATAACCTTCAGGATTATAATTATTTTTATTGTAGAAATGTAGCTCGTCTTGGAACGCAAGGTCTAGGAACAGTGTACTATCCTCCCATTCATTACTTATCATCAAAGAAGAGGAGGCTTATGGGCTTCTTTGGAATGCAAGGTTTTTCCATGGGAATAGTCTACTATTCTCTTAGTTAATAAAAATAATTTTATCCTAAGATAGGTGGCTAACTTAGAATGCAAGGTCTTTCTAGGAGTAGTCTAAAAATAATAGTCCGTTCTTATCTAGATGTTTCTTAACCTGAGAGGACTTCACTAGGGATATTAACCCCAGTACTGTGTGCAGAAGAGAGAGAACATTCCTAGTATGGGCAACATTTTGTAATTTTTGTCATCTCAATAAAACTTTTGTTAAAAAAAATCTAATTGAGGTCATCTGGTTGATTGAGTTTGGAGAGCACATTAGATGAAGTTTCATGACTCTTAGAATCAGGAAACTCAGCACATCAGGGTTACAGCTAAAACCAGCCACTTTTTGAGAACCTACCTTGCAAGAGTAGTGTAATTTGGAAGTGATCCCACAGGAATTGATGCATTTCTATCCTGTACTTACTCTTCTGTGAACATGCTCAAGTGTCAACTAAATCCCATGAAGGTAAAGATTGTGTCACATTTTAATTTATCTCCACAGTGCTTAGGTTAATGTCTGACACATAGTAGGGACCGTAACTGGCTTATTTGATTCTCTGAATCTCATTAATATTGTGAAATCTAACTGGAAAGTTCTGTTAGGGGTAGAAGTGAGGGTAACAAACTTGGAAAAATCCCACACTAGGATCTCCGTTTAGTAGTTCCATCTCTGTTGTTAGATGCCAAGAGGGACACATAAGAATAAGTTACAGCCATGTAGTTACACAATAAATCTTCCAGAAGTTTACACATACACAGTTTTCTGGCTTTTAGTCTGCATTCAACATTTCTGTTTGCTTTGCATCTAAGCAACAAAAAGCAATCAGAAGCTAAGGCTTTAATTATTGCAGGGTAACCCATAGGGTGTCTGTGTCCAGGCACTCATGCCTCTTCTTGCATCTTCTATCATATATACACAATGCATTGTCTCAAGGTCCCTGCTCTGGATAAGCTATGGTGGATAACTTCTCCAACTGAGAGGAGACAAAGAGCTGCTGAAGCAACAAAATAAAAGGAAAGGAAGTGACTCATGTCTGAGAAAAGCTGCTAATGGCTTCTGAAAGAAGAAACAAAGAAGAAAGTCACCCAGGGCTAGAAATAACTCCAGATCAGATTCTTGAAGACAGCAGTGGAAACAAAGTAGCAAAAGGTAGACGGGGGGTGGGGGTGGGGGGGTGGAGAGAGAGAGACAGATAGACAGAGAGACAGAGATAGAGACAGAGAGAAGAGACAGAGAGAGACAGACAGAGAGAGAGAGAGAGAGAGAGAGAGAGAGAGAGAGAGAGAGAGAGAGAATATTCTAGTTCACTGGAACAAGAAAGAATGTTGTTTTTCATTTTAACCTTTTAAAAGTGATTCAGCCTTCCCTTCCCTCCCTTTCCTATAACTGAGAGTACATTTTAAACATTTGCCCACATGGCCAGTTCTGAATAAAAGGACTCTGGCTTCCTAGGAAGATAAAACCTGTCCTTTCAAATGTTTTGCACCAATCACAAAAAACTGCAAATTTCCCTATGACTTCCCAAATTCAAATTTTTAAAAAATTAAGTTTCCTTCATGATTTTTTTAGACAATCCCCAAATTCTTCAGAACCACTACTAAATAATAAGATAATGCCCAAAAAGGTCCTCTTGGCCAACAGGATAAATTTAAACCTAAAAGAATAGAATAGATCAGAAAATAAATCCTACCGAGGAGGAATTCCAGTAATTCAATTATTGCATCTGGTGCTATGACCAATTTACTTTCTTGAAGATTATGCAAGGCATAGAGAAGAAGAGGGTTTTTTAATTGATGTTACCTTTGAGAAGTAAGTTTTTTGTCTCTTTTTACATTTTCCCCTTCTTTCTGTCCACTGAATGCTAGTGAAGGAATAGTCAAAAAGGAAAGTTTGATACTATTGGAACTACTTCTCAAAAAGGGGCATCCAATTGCTTCTGGAGTCCCACATGTATTTTCTCAACTAAGGATGATTAGTGATCCTGGTTGTCGTTTTATGTGTGTGTGGGGGTGTCCGTGTGCATGCGTGCATGTGTGTGTGTGTGTGTGTGTGTGTGTGTGTGTGTGCATGTTTGTTTTAGTTCAAAGACTACTGGAGATTCCCCTAAACATATGCAACTATCTTGGTTCTGTTTCCTGTACTCTTGTTTGGAGCCAGAGTTATGTTTGAATGCAGAATAAGTCTACTTAGATCTCTCCTCCCTTAGATATGGAAATGCAATTTACATATGTGTTTCTCATGAGTCTTAGAATACTAAGGGTCTAAGAAATTATTCAGTCCCATTTCACTTTAATGCCAGATGTTAATATTTGATCCTAAAAGTGATAGGGAGCCAGAGAAGCTCAATGAACAGGAGGAAGTTTAGACCTACTCTTTATAAAAGTCACCATGAAAGCTGGGTAGAGGATAAATCTAAGTGGAGACTCACTTGAAGCAAGGAGATCAGTTAAAAAGGCTACTACAGTTTCACTTATAAGAGGTTATAAGGACCTGAATGAATGAGGGCTGTGACTAGGGGAAATATATGAAAGCTGTGAGGTGGTATAGTAGATAGACAACTGGGACTAGAGTCAGGTAGATTCATCTTCCTGAGTTCAAATCTATCCTCAGACATATATTAACTGAATAACCCTGGGCAAGTCACTTAAACCTGATTGCCAGTGCTTTCTCATTTATTAAAAGAAATGGGGAAGAAAATGACAAACTAATGGGGAATAAAATGACAAACTACTTCAGTTTCTTTGCCAAGAAAGCTCCAATGAAGTCACAAACGGTCAGACACAACTAAAAATGACTGAATAACATGAGAGTTGTTATGAAGGTAAAAAATCCAAGATTTCACAATGGATTGGATATGTGGGATGAGGGCATGAAAAATTGAGAATGATAGTAATTACGATTGTGAGCGTGGAATAATGGGGATAGCGACATTTTGAAAGGGAAGATCATTAGAAGAAAAACAATGAGATCTACTTTGTATATGTTGAGTTGGAAATGCCTCTAACAGTTCTTTATGGTTAGGAGGCATTTAGAAATGTGTGACTGGAGCTCAGAATCTAGAATACTATTGAATTCATGGGAACTGATGATATAAGTGAAATCACATGGAGCAAAATGTTAAATAGAAGGAGAGACAAGAAATAGGAGAAAAATGAAAATATTAAGAAAGAAAGCAATCACCTTTGTCAAAAGCTGCAGAGAAGTTGAGAAAGACATTTCTGAGATTAATATAATTAGAACTGGAAGAATAATTAGAATTAGCAATCATGTGATCATTGAAAATTTTTATCTTTATATACCTCTCAAATAATCTCATAAAATTTTAACATATATATACATATATACATATACATATACATATATATACATATACAGGCACATTTTTGCAGAATTTTTAAATAGTATTTTAAATAGTTCTACCAAAGCAAATTCTTTTTTTAAATAATCAAGTCACAATAAATACTGTTTTAATTTATATTTATATCATTTGTAAAAGATGTTTTGTTCCCTTCTCAAACTTTTCATCAGTATGCTCTTGTAAGTTACCTAACAAACATTTTAATATAGATGAGATATAAATTTGTATATTGCTAATAATTATCTAATATTCTCCCCATCTCTAAACCTTTCCTCTTTCAGATGACTTTAAAAATCAATCTTCCAATGCCCTCAAAAATTGTTTCACCTCTAGGAAAGCTCCTTCCCTCTGCATACTCATTCCAGTATTTTCATTTTCTTTACTTCCATAACTATTTCATTGTATAATACAATAACTCAATTTCAACTATTAAGTTAGTTTGAAATTATCTCCATTTTTATTGATACTAAAAATAATTGTTACAGAAACTTTTACAAATTTCCCTTTCTAGTCTGTTGTTCTCTATACAGCTTCATCCTTAAAACTCCAGATTACTTTGTTTAGTTGGGTCATTAACTCTCTGTACACATTTGTTCCTCTCTACTGTTTCTTTTTTAATTAAGTTATTTTTCCAATTATATGTAAAAATTGTTTTCAACATTCATTTTTGCAAATTTTTCTCCCTCCCTCCCTTCCCTTCCCTTCCTCTGCCCAAAGATAGCAAGGAATCTGATATAGGTTACACATGGAGAATCATGTTATACATATTTCCATATTAGTGATACTGTAAAATGCAAATAAAAATGGAAGGAAAAAACACGCAAAAATAATTTAAAAAGTGAAATAGTACTCCATAGTTCTTTCTCTGGATGAGGGTGGGATCTTGCATCAAAAATCTTTTAAAAGTATATTTAATCGCTGTATTGCTGTGAAAAACTTCATGATTGATCATCACAGAATGTTGCTCTTACCAGGCTCTGCTCACTTTACTCATTATCAATTCATGCAGATCATTCCAGGTTTTTCTGAAGTCAGCCTGTTTATGATTTCTTACAGAACAGTAGATGTCTTCCATCACATTCATATACCAAAATTTGTTCAGCTATTCCTCAATTGATGGACATTGTCTCAATTTCCAATGTTTTGCCAATAGAAAAAAGAGCTGCTATGAATACTTTTGTACATGCAAGTCTTTTTCCTTTTTTTAAGGAACTTTTCGGGATATAAACCTAGTAATGATATTGTTGGATCAAATGATATGCACAGTTTTATTGCTCTTTGGGTATAGTTTCCAACTGCTTTCCAAAATGGAGAATGGAATCACTTTACAACTCTACCAACAGTATATTAGTTCCCCAGTTTTCCCACATTCCCACCAACATTTATCATTTCCTTTTTTTGTCATATTTGTTATTGGATCACAAATTCTTCTCCTCTCTGCAGATCTAACAGTTAAATGATTCATTGCACTTCTTGGCTTATGATACCACTGTTTTTGTCTAAATCATATACCCATATCAACATTATCTTAGAATCGGATGTGAGCCCCTCGGCCTCTCTCTCCTCTGAATCCCGCGGAGCCAGCCCCAACCAGAAATTCAGCATGTTGATTTTGAAGATCATTGCAAGAGAGATCTTTGACTCTCGTGGAAACCCCACTGTTGAAGTTGATCTCTACACTTCAAAAGGTCTCTTCAGAGCTGCTGTGCCCAGTGGGGCTTCTACTGGCATCCATGAAGCCCTGGAGCACTGAGACAATGATAAGACCCCATATATGGGGAAAGGTGTCTCAAAAGCAGTTGAGCACATCAATAAAAACTATTGCCCTGACCCTGATTAGCAAGAAACTGAATGTTGTGGAGCAGGAGAAGATTGACAAATTGATGATAGCGATGGATGGTTCTGAGAATAAATCTAAATTTGGAGCAAATGCTATATTGAGAGTGTCTCTGGCTGTTTGTAAGGCTGGGGCTGCAGAGAAAGGTGTCTCCTTGTTCCGCCATATTGCTGATCTTGCAGGCAATGAAGAAGTCATCCTGCCAGTTCCAGCCTTCAATGTGATCAATGGTGGCTCCCATGCTGGTAACAAGCTAGCAATGCAAGAGTTCATGATCCTCCCTGTTGAAGCATCAAACTTCAAGGAGGCCATATGCATTGGAGCTGAGGTCTACCACAACTTGAAGAATGTGATTAAGAAGAAATATGGAGCCAAGATGGCGACAAGAAGAGATCAAGTCTTAGGCGCTCTCTGATAAAATGTGAAACTAAGGACTCTAAACTTTCAAGAGACAGAACCCACAAAGGGACCCATTGAGGCAGTTCTCATATGCAAGGTAACCTAGAAAAGAGCAGAAAGGCTCTGCTCCCCGGGTTTGGAGAGGCAGCTCTCCAGTGGGGTGGCCCACCAAAACAAAAGAACTTCAGCCTCCCGGAGGCAGCCCCACGGCACTGGGAAGCATGGCTCACAGCAGCGGGGGAGTCTCCTGAGCTGCACCCCGGGGAGCATCGGGCACAAAGTGGGGGAACAGCGGGGAACCTCTGCCAGAGTGAGCACGTGGAACCCAGCCCTTAGGGCACACGCTAGTAACTTGGTCTTTCCCCAGCCCTGATCCAGGAAACAGAAGCAGGCAGAGCCCTAAGCAGGAGCCTGCAGGGCATGAGCCCATTGAGCTGAGGGAGGCGAGTGAAGAGAGACTGCAGAGCTCTGTCCTCTGCCTCTGGAAAAGGACTCTGGGGCTCTGACCACATTTGGATCCTGATAGCAGTCTAGCCCCCCCCCCAGAAAAGCAGGGCCCCCCCCACCTCAGCCCCGTGGCAGAGGGGGGTGCTTATGGTTATTCACAGACCAGGAAGGAGGACAGAGCCTCACATACTGAGACCCTTGTGGGAGTGTCCCAAAAGCTCAGGAAGCACCCCAAAACCAGGCTCAGGCTGGGAAAATGAGCAAGCAAAGAAACAAGAGGAAGACCATTGAGAAATATTTTCCTCATGAGCCCAAGAAGGATCAAAATACTCAGTCTGAAGATGAGGAGGTACAAGCTCCTGCATCTAAAGACTCCAAGCAAAACAGAAATTGGGTTCAGGCTATGACAGAGCTCAAAAAAGACTTTGAAAATCAAATGAAGGAGTTGGAAGAAAAACTGGTAAAAGAAAGGAGAGAGATGCAGGAAAAACATGAAAATGAAGTCAGCAGCTTACTCAAGGAAATCCAAAAAAATGCTGAAGAAAATAGCAAGCTAAAAAAAAAAAAAACGAGTTTAGGTCAAATGGATAAAACAGTTCAAAAAGTTATTGAGGAGAAAAATGCCTTAAAAAGCAAAATTGGCCAGATGGAAAAAGAGATTAGAAAATTCTCTGAGGAGAACAAATCCTTCAGACAAAGAATAGAATTCAGGGAGATTGATGAATTTACCAGAAATCAGGAATCAATACTTGAAAAACAAAAAAAAATGAAAAATTAGAAGAAAATGTGAAATATCTCATTGAAAAAACAACTGATATGGAAAACAGACTTAGGAAAGATAATTTAAAAATTATTGGAATATCTGAAAGTCATGATCAGGAAAAGAGCCTTGACATCATTTTCAAAGAATTACTACAGGAAAATTGCCCTGATATTCTAGAAGCAGAGGGCAAAATAGAAATGGAGAGAATCCACCGATTCCCCCAGAGAAAGAGATCCCCAAAAACCAACCCCTAGGAATATTATAGCCAAATTGCAGAACTTCCAAGTCAAAGAGAAAATATTACAAGCAGCCAGAAGGACACAGTTCAAATATCATGGAGCTGCAGTCAGGATCACACAGGACTTAGCAGCAACTACATTGGAAGCTTGTAGGGCTTGGAATACAATATACCAGAAGGCAAAAGAGCTTAGAATGCAGCCAAGAATGAACTACCCAGCAAGGCTGAATGTCCTCTTCCAGGGAAAAAGATGGACTTTCAATGAACCAGGGGAATTTCAAATGTTCCTTATGGAATGGCCAGAGCTGAACAGAAGGTTTGATCTTTAGACACAGGACTCAGGTGAAGCATGGAGATTGAAGGAGAGGGGGGAAATATGAGGGACTTAATGAGGATGAACTGCATGTATTCCCACATAGAAAAATGACACTGATAATACACATATGAACCTTCTCAGTTAATAGAGCAGGTAGAGGGAGCTTTTATAGTTGAAGCACAGGAGAAAGCTGAATTTGAAGATAAAATATGGTGTAAAAATGGAGTCAATAGAAAAAAAGGGAAATGTAATGGGAGAAAGAAAAAGGAGAGGGGGAATAGGCCAAGATGTTTCATATAACAAGTTTTTTTTATTATTACAATGAGCTATTATAATGATATGGAAGGGGGAGGCAAGGGGGAATGAGGGAACCTTTGCTCTCATCATTGGTGGCTAGGAGAGGAAACAGCATATATACTCAATGGGGTATAAGCATCTGGAGTAAGAAGGGGGGAGCAGGGGGAAGGGTGGGGATGTGAATGAAGGAGGAGAGGATGGACCATGGGGGGAGAGTGGTCAGATATAACACATTTTCTTTTTTACTTCTTGCAAGGGGATGGGATTGGAAGGCCTGTCCAGGACCATAGAGGGTCAGGTGGATTCTGGGCCTAACGGGTGGTATGGGGGCTCAGGGCTTCTTGGCCCCTGGACCAGGGATCTGTCTGCTGTGCCACTCAGCTACCCTACAGCAGAGTCAGAGTGAAAGGAGAGAGAAAATATAGTACATGGTAGTGGAGAAATAAGAAAGGAGGGAGTTGTGATCAGCAATGGCAACATTGGAAAAATATGGAAGTAACATTTGCAATGGAATTACCATAAAGAATGCGATCCACCCATGTCAGAGTTGTTGGTGTTGGAACAAAGACTGAAGCACATTTTTCATTATTATTACTTGGGGGAGAGTGCAGGGCAAATGGGGCTGGGTGGCCTGCCTGGGGCCACAAAGTAGGGTGATCTTTGGGAGTCTGAGGCCGGATTTGGACCCAGGTGCTCCTGACTCAAGGGCCAATGCTCTGTCTGCCACCCAGCCACCCCTACTATTATTACTATTTTATTTTATTTTGGGTCTTTTTTTTTCTTCTTTTAGATTTTTGCAGGGCAGTGGGGATCGGGTGGCTTGCATGTCACACAGCTGGGTGATTGTTGGGTCTACAGGGCTGGATGTGGGCTCAGATGCTCATGGCTCCAGGGCTGGTGCTTCGTCCATTGCGCCACCTGGCCATACATACAATTCTTACTATTATTCTTTTTTTAAATTTTAATTTTTTTCTCTCCCCTTTACTTTATCACCCAAGCAAGTCTATATTCATGGGGGAGGGGTATTTTGTTTACTCTTAATCAAGAATATTTTATTAATGTAAAAACATTTGTACAAAATGAGAATTAAAAAAAGAAAATTAAAAAAAGAAAATATTTTGCAAAGTTACACACACTATATATATATAGATATATAGATATAGATATAGATATACATATACATATACATATACAAATATATATAATCAAGTATTATATTATTGTGGAGCAAGTGATCTGTAAGCCTATTATTTTGTTACCATCATAAAAATTATTTCACAAAAAAAGAAGAAGAAATATGGACAGGATGCCACCATGGCTTTGCTCCTAACATACTGGAGAATAAAGCAGCTCTGGAGCTACTGAAGGAAGCGATTGGCAAGGCTGGCTATACTGACAAGGTTGTAATTGGAATGGCTGTTGCTGCCTCTGAATTCTTCTGGTCTGGGAAATATGACTTGGACTTCAAGTCTCCTGATGATCCCAGCAGATACAGCTCACCTGCCGAGCTTGGGGACCTTTACAAGAGCTTCATCTAAGACTATCCAGTGGTGTCTATTGAAGATCCCTTTGACCAGGATGATTGGGAAGCTTGGAAGAATTTTACTGAAACTGCAGGCATCCAGGTTGTAGGGGATGATCTCACAGTGACCAATCCCAAGTGCATTGAAAAGGCTGTGAATGAGAAAGCTTGCAATTTCCTCCTGCTCAAAGTGAACCAGATTGGCTCCATGACCAAATCTCTCCAGGCATGCAAGCTGGCCAAGTCCAATGGGTGAGGAGTTATGGCTTCCCATCGTTCTGGAGAGACTGAAGATACCTTCATTGCAGACCTGGTGGTGGGTCTCTGCACTGGGCAGATCAAGACTGGGGCCCCCTGCCAATCTGAGCGTTTGGCCAAGTATAACCAAATTCTCAGAATTGAGGGAGAACTGGACAGCAAGGCTAAATTTGCTGTAAGGAACTTCAGAAACCCTTAGGCCAAGTAAGCTCCATGACCATGAATCCTCAGAGCTAGTAGGCAACAGTCACCTCTGTAGAAGTCCTCCAAAGAATGGGCAGCACCAAGTAGTAGACCAGTTTTGTTTTGGGGATGGGGGCTCTGCTACATAACTCCAACCCTGCTCTCTTCCACCTTTCTGTGTTCTCACTGCTTCTTCTGGTACCTGATCCTTTGATCCTTTTTTGGAAGACCTCATCTTGTGACTGGGTAGAATGATCTGTTCTCAGCCCCACCCCCAGTGTTGATGTGCAGAGTCATATACTTGTGATGCAGCCCCCCAACAAGCCCATGGGCCAGATCCTTTAGTGGCTTCTATGTGCAGAATAAAAGTATTCAGTAAAAAAAAAGAAAAAAGAAGAATTGGATGTGAGATGTTGAGCTATGCGTAATTTCTGCCCTACTATTTTCCAGTTTTCTCAGCAGTGTTTGCCATATACTGAGTTCTTATGCCAGAAACTGAACACTTTAGATTTATCAAATAGAAAATTATTATAGTTGCTTATTTCTATGTCTTGTGGACCTAATTTATTCCACTGACCCATCATTCTTTTTATTAGCCAGTACCAAATAATTTTATTTTTAGTTTTTACAAGGCAAATGCGGTTAAATGGCTTGACCAAGGCCACACAACTAGGTAATTATTAAGTGTCTGAGGCCAGATTTGAACTCAGTTGCTCCTGACTCCAGGGCCGGTGTTCCATCCACTGCACCACCTAGCCATCCCCAGTACCAAATAATTTTGATGATTGCCACTTTATAATATAATTTTAAATCTGGTTTAGCTAAACCATCTTCCTTTGCATTTTTCCATTAATTCCTTTGATAGTCTTGATTTTTTCTTCCAAATAAATTTTCTTATTACTATTTCTAGCTCTGTAAAATGGTTTTTAGGTAGTTTGATTGGAATGGCACTGAATAAGTAGATTAATTCGGTAGATGGCCATTTTTATTATACTAGCTCACCCTACCCATGAACAATTGAGGTTTTTCCAATTGTTTAGATCTGAATTTATTTGTGCAAAAAAAGTGTTTTGCAATTGTGTTCATGTAATTCCTGGGTTTGTCTTGGAAGATAGAATCCCAAAATATTTTATATTGCCTACAGTTATTTGGAATCAAATTTTTCTTTTTTTCTCTGGCTGTTGGGTTTTGTTGGTAATATATAGAAATGTTGTTGATTCATCTGGGTTTATTTTATACCCTGTAACCTTGTTAAAGTTGTTAATTCCTTCAAATAGCTTTTAGTAGATTCTCTAAGTGTGCCATCATATTATCTGCAAAGAGTGATACTTTTGTTTCTTTGTAGTCTACACTAATTCCTTTAATTACTTTTTCTTCTCTTATTGCTAAACCTGACATTTCTATACAATATAGAATGGTGGTAATAGTGGACATTCTCAATTCACTCCTGATCTTATTGGTAATGATTCTAATTTATCCCCACTCAATAAAATGTTTACTGATGGTTTTAGATCAATTCTACTTATCATTTCAAGAAAAAATCCATTTATTTCTCAGTTCTCTAGAATTTTTTAACAAAAAATGGGTATTATATTGTGTCAAAACATTTTTCAGCATCTATTAACATAATCAATTGCTTTGTTAGGTTTATTATTGATATAGTAATTTATGCAGATTATTTTTTAATATTGAACCAGCCCTGCATTCCTAATATTAATTACACTTGGTCATAGTGCATTATACTAATGATAAACTTAAAATTTTTGTATCAATATTCATTAGGTCTATAATGTTCTATATCTGTTTTGGCTTTTCCTGGTTTATCAGCAACATAAACATAGTGTCATAAAATGAATTTGATAGGACTTCTTCCTCACCTATTTTTTCCAAATAATTCATATAGTATTAATTATTGTTTCTCTTAAATGTTTGGTAGAATTCAATTGTTAATCCATCTGAACCTGGAAATTTTTTTATAGCATTCATTGATGATTTAGTTTCTCTTTTGAAATGGGGTTATTCAAGTATTTTATTTTCTCTTCTGTTAATGTGAATGATTTATAATTTTTTCAAAATTCATCTATTTCACTTAAATTGACAGTTTTAATCACATACATTTGGATAAAATAACTCCTCTTCTTTGGTGGTCAATTCACCCTTTTTAATTTTGGTACTGATGATTTGATTTTCTTCTGTTTTTCAATCTAGGCAAAGGTTAATCAATTTTTCTGGGTTTTTTCATAAAACAACTATTAGTTTTATTTACTAATTCAATAGCTTTCTTACCATTCAATTTTATTACCCTCTGCTTTGATTTTTTCAGGATTTCTCCTTTGGTATTTAATTGGAGATTGCAAATTTGTTTCATTTTTTAGCTTTTTTAGTTGCAAGCCCAACTCATTTATCTTTCTCTATTTTACTCATGCAAGCATTTAGAAATAAATAAAATTCCTCTAATAATTACTTTGACTGCATTCCCTAAGTTTTGGTGTATTGTCTCATTATTATCATTCTCTTAGATGAAATTACAGTTACTATGATTTGCTGTTTCATTCTTTAGGATTAGGTTATTTATTCTTTAAGATTTAAGTTATTTAGTTTCCAATTAATTTTAGTCTTTTATTGACTTTTATTTCATGTAATTTTTAACTTCTTTCTTGTCTATTTGGGGGTCAGATTTATCTAATTCTGAAAGAGTGAGATTGAAGTCCTCTACTAATATAGTTTGCTAACTATGTCTTCCTGTAACTCACTTAACTTCTTCTCTAAGAATGTAGATACTAAACCATGTGGTTATGACTCTGGACTTTTTAGCAAGATATACTTTGTTTCTCTTTTGATTAAGTCTATATTTATTTTATTTTGTTCATAGCAGCTCTTTTTTGTAGTAGAGAAGAATTGGAAATTGAGGGGATGCTCAGCAATTGGGGAATGGTTAAGCAAGTTATGATACATGAATACTATGGAATATTACTGTTCTATAAGAAATAATTAATGGTCAGACTCTAGAGAAGCATGGAATGAATTACAGAATCTGATACTGAGTGAAGGGAGCATAACCAAGAGAACAATGTATATGTTAATAATAACATTGTGAGATAATCAACCTTGATGGATGCAACTGTTTCAGCTGTTCAGAGACCTAGGATAACCCTATTAAACTGACCTTGGACAATGCTATCACAATCTAGAGGGAAAAAAACAAAAGAAAACAAAATCCTTCAGAATTTGATGAAAATTACACTCATTTCTTTGAAAAAATATCTCTTATATATTACTTTCCCTTAATCCTAATTCCTCATACTGAAAATGACAAATCTGTAAACATGTTTAACACAAATGTGTATGTAAAATATCAATCTGACTGTTTGCCACTGAGGGGAGGGGTGTGGGAAGGTAGGATGGTAGGAAATTTTGTAACTTAAAAAATATATATATACATTTATATATATATATATATGTATATATACATTTATACATATATATATATAGTTGAATGTTGAAAATCTTTCATAACATATTTGGAAAAATAAAACATCAATAAAAAGTATACATATAACATTTGGACAATTTGCATAGCTATACAAAGAAATGAAATGGCACTGAGGAAAATTAAAATAAGAAGAACGGTATAGTGAAATCAAAAATTTGAATACTGTAATAGAAGCTTTGTGCATCATTCTTGTCTTCTTGGGAAAAAAATTGGAACACCCTTCACATGACAAATAACAAATTATTAATTAATTCTACTTTGATAAACAAGAAATTATTAATATAGATTTCCAAATCAACAATGAATACATTCAGACAGCCAAATTGTTAGAACAAAGACTAAAACAAGTACCAAACAAAAAAAATTAAAGAATTTAATGATAAAAAAACATGCAATTGAAATAATTCTCACCTGACATATTTAAGTAAACTCATGGCTGAAAATGGGAAATAGATATCATACCTTGATAAAGACTGAATCCATTTCCTAAAGATGTTTAATCAAGGGAATCATTTGCTATAAATTAGAAATCAAAGGAATTGTGAAACTATACCAGTCACAAAACTTGATCTTTCTGGAAGAAGAAATGTTGGTGTTTCAGAGGGAAACCAAGGGAATGTCCTGGCTTCTCTCTGGTATCTTAATTTAGCCCACTTTGATAATCCAAGTGTTCATAATATTCTATCACCTTTAAATGAAGCCTCTGAGCAGAATCAGGAGTGATGGAACCCACAAAAAAAAGGAGTGAAAAATTTCCTACCTCAAGATATCATGGAGGGAATTCAGAAAAGGTCTGTCTTACTTACTATAGAATAGAAGTGAAGTGAAGCCCAGATCAAGCCTCTATGGTTCCAATTTGACTGACCAGCAGTACAGAAGACCAGCAGTGAGGACCCCAACTCTAGTATATTGACACAACAGGTGGGACTGGGTTAGGCTACTCTAGTCCAGGGAGCAAATAGCCAATGTCTGAGACTGCATTGCAGAAAATCAGTGACCAGACCTCTGTCTCACAACACAAGAAACTTGGGACTTTGTCCCCCTGTGCCCCAGGAGCAGAGCTTAACTTTAAAAATTGACCAAAAACCCTCAAAGAGCCCTAGTCTTGGAAAGCAACTATGGGGACAGGGAAGATAAAAATGACATTTCAAAAGAAAAGAGCAATAACAAAATACTTAACATGTGAAACTTCAAAGGGGATTATGAATTGGTTCAAAATCAGAGTCCTCTTTGTAGAGCTCAAAAGAGATTTTTAAAATCAAATTAGAGATAGAAGAAAAATTGAATTATAAATGGATTATTCAAGAGAATTATGAAAAAAGAGTAAACAGCTTGGAAAAGGAATCACAAAAATTGAATGAAGAAAGCAGCTTTTTAAAAAATAGAATTGGTCAAATGGGGAAAAAAGCCACTTAAGAAAAGAATACATTTAAAAGTAGAATTGACCAAAAAGAAAATGAGCTAAAATAGCTAACTGAAGAAAAATTAGAATTGGCCTAGTGGAAGTTAATGACATTATAAAATATTAAGAGCCTGTCAAACAAAATCAAAAAACTGAAAAAAATAGAAAAACATGCAAAGTACCTTATAGGATAAACAAACTACCTGGAAAATAAATTTAGGAAAGATAATTTAAGAATTATTGAACTACATGAAATCCATGATTAAAAAGGGACCTAAGCAATATCTTTCATGAAATCATCAAGAAAAACCTAGAATGAGGGAATAAAAGAGTCCTTGAATAAATTAACTGATCACCTCTCTTAAAGAATATTGTAATAAAATTCTGAAATTAGCTCAAAAGGAGAAAACTACAATCAGAAATAAGCAAGTGAAATACCAAGAATCCACAGTCTGTATTCCACAGGATTTAGTAGTTTCAACATAAAAGTTCAGAGAGTCTGGAATATAGGAGCTTGGAAGACAGCCAAGTATCAACTACCCAGCAAAATTTAGCATAAATTTTCAGGGGAATAGATGGATTTTTCAATAAAAATTGGAGACTGAAATTTTCTTGATGACAAGATCACACCTAAACAGAAATTTCTGTCTTCAAACACAATACTCATGTGCATGAAAAGATAAACATGAAAGAAAAAAAAAACTTACTCAATAACATTAAACTCTTTACATCCCTAAATGGGAAAATAATAAGTGTAACTCTTGAGAACTGCATTTCTATTAGGACAGTTAGAAGAGGTATACTTAGACAAAAAGTGTGGGTATAAGTTGAATTTGATATGATAATGGTAAATAAAAGGAAATTTAGGCATAAAAAGGATTATATTGGGAGAAAAGGGGGGAGGCAGAAGAGAGTAAATGGCTTCACAAATAGAAGAAAAAAAGGACATACAGATAAAGGGAAATAATGGAAGGGTTGTTAAATGAATGAATCTTTTCAAATATTTTTATTATTTATTTTTCATCCTTATGCACATGTATATTTTCATGTCACAAAATTTCCTTTGACCCTCCCTTCCTGCCTCCCCACCACCCACAGTGGCCAACAGTCAGGTTAGCATTGTACATATATATTTTTGATAAACATGTTTACAGATTAGTCATTTTTGATATTAGGAATTGGGATTAAGGGAAAGAAATACATAAGAGATAATTTTTATAAAGTGTTCATCAGATTCTGAAAGATTCGTTTTGGCTTGGTTTTGTTTTGTTTTGTTTTTCTTACTCTAGATGGGGATAACATTGTTACAGTTGTCCTAGCTCTCTGACTAAGAGACTAAGCTGAGAGGAGCTGCTTCCATCAAGGCTGATCATCTCACAATGTTGTTCTTAATGTGTACATTGTTCTCTTGGTTCTTCTCCCTTCACTCAGCTTCAGATACCCATAAGTCATTCCATGCTTCTCCAGAGTCCATAGTATTCATGTACCATAACTTGTTTATCCATTCCACAATTGATGAGCCTCCCCTCAATTTCCAATTCTTTGCCACTACAAAAAAGAGCTGCTATGAATATTTTGGAACATGTGGGTCACTGAATCTATCTTATAAACACTGGATTTTGTTCAAAGTGGGAATAATACACTGTTCCAATTGGATTTAGAAATATATTTAGCCCTACAGGGAAATGGGAGGGGGAAGGGGAAAGATAAAAGAAGGGACCTATAGAAAGGTAGGTAGTCTGAAAGAGATATGTTCAAAAGCAAAGTACTGGTGAGGAGGGATAAGGTTAAAGGAGAGAGAAAAGTATAAATGAAGAAAAAATAAGATGGAGGGAAATGCAGAGTTAGGAATCATCATTATGAATACGAATGAGATGAATTCTCCTGAAAAATGGAAACATATAACGGAGTGGATTAAAAACCAGAATCCCGCAATATATAAAATTTACCAAAAAACTAATTTGAAGCAGAGTTTCACACACAGAGTAAAGGTAAAAGACTGGAGCAAAACTCATTATGCTTCCATTTAAGTAAAGAAAAAGCAGAGATAGCAATCCTGATCTCAGACAAATGGGACTTTTCCCATTTTTAATAATTTCTTCTGGATATAGGTCTAGAATGGGAATTGCTGGATGAAAGGGTATAAACAGTTTTATTGCTCTTTGGGCATATTTCCATATTGTCCTCCTGAATGGTTAGATCACTTCCCAACTCCACCAGCAATGTAGTAATGTCCCAATTCTTCCACAACCAGATCAATGATTCTTTTCCCTTTTTGTCAACTTAGCCAATCTGATAGTTGTGAGGTGATACTTCAGAGTTATTTTAATTTGCACTTCTCTAATCAATAATGATTTGGAGTATTTTTACATATGATTATATATAGCTTTAATTTCTTCACTTGAAAACTGTCTACTCATATCCTTTGACCATTTATCAATAGGAGTGTATATATATATATATATATGTACACTCTTATTGATATTGAAAAAATCTTTACAGATATCCCATTCTAGCCTATTCTTTGTCATTTTAACCTTCAAAACTCTTTAAGAATTTTTGTTCAGTTGGATCTCTCATTATATAAACATTTGGTTTAGTTTTGTTTTCTCCACTGCTTCCTTATCTTTTATGATTTCTTATTCCTGAATATTTTTGGTATTCTCTACTATGTCTAGCATTTGGATTGATGTAACTGAATTTTCAAGTATATGATGATTTAAAATGGAGTCTTAGAAAGTTCTATCTCTTCATCTTCTCCAAGAAATGTGGGCAGATAAATTACTTTCCTGATGATCTTTTGGGGTCCTCACTGCTGGTCTGCTGTACGATTGGTCAGTCAAACCAGGACCACAATTGAAGATGAAAAAGAAAGGGGGGTTTGGACACATGAAAAAAATCATCGCTGTCATCTTCTGTATTTTATTTTCCAAGGAGTTTCTGTGTACTATTCTTCCTTTTGATTATGTCTTCATTTTATCTTCTGGTTACTTTTATAGCCAGAATGTAGATTAATGCATATAATTTATTTTCTCTAGTAGCATGTCTACTCATTACTGACTAAATAAAGATCTCCTATTTTTATTACCATTAGTCAAATTAATATTTATAGATCATGGACAAATTGCACGGTTCTTAGCCTCCTAGTACATCTTCTCTATTACTCTGTCATATCATTACAGGATCAGAAGCGATGCTCAGAATTCCAACTAAGTCATTTTGAAATTTTCTTTATTTAATGAATTGGTATAGCCACAAATTTCATCACTAAGCTAAAAACCTATTGATGGTTAGCCTCTCCATACTTAGCTATGCTTCTTTTCAGATATAATGTGTTTCCAGGAGCCTCCTTAAAGACTCTCCAGAAGCTAGAACTTTCAAGAACCATCTAGCACTTTGATCCTACTATGTAGCATTGAAATAGGACTTTGTGCAAGAAAGAAGTACTTACCAATTACCCTATCATTTGCATGGGCCAACAATAAAGAATTTGAGTTAAGAAAAATAAAGAAGTCAATACCCTAGAGAAATTTAGTGATTATTGAACAATATTGCTTAATTATAGCCAGTCTTAGAGAGATTAACATTTGGGAAATGTAATGTCACCCTAAGTTAGGTGAGATCTCTCACTGAGAGCATTTAACATTGTAATAAGTAGAATTGTTGAGATTAAAAAAGACTAAGCTAAAGCACCACTAAATTATAGATGTTACTTTGTTCTCCTGTTTCTTCCATTTCTCACTAAAAGATAGTGAACTTCAGGATGATCTAAAAATGATCTGAATTATAAGATTTATACCAGTTTTAGAGTGAGAATCCTATTATTTCTGAAAGATTATAGAAGTACACCCACTAATGATTTCAGTTGGAGCTGAAAGATAGAAACTATAGCTACCTATAACTGAGTAGCTATTGCTATCATTAATGGAATCAGTTAAGTTAGTCTATTAGAAGCCAAACTTAAGGAAAAATCCAAATGCTAATGAGATACCTTAGAAGATGCATGAAACTATAAAGGGAGGCTCAAAAAATTTTCTTGGATCTGGGAAAACAGAAAGATGGGTAGTGATAGATGTCAATAAGGGTGAATTGGAGCCAAATAATTATTATTCCCATTTTACAGATGTAGAAGCTGATACCCAAAAAAGTAAAATGCCAAAAAGCAGGTGAATTACAGGAAAATGAGATACATAATAATAAATAGGAAATATATTCACTTCACTTCTACTCCACATTTTTGCCCTAAGCAAACAAGTGATTAAATTAATATTTTCAAGTATTAAATTATCTGAAATCATTACTTTAAAAACCAAAATAGCATTACAACTTATTACAAGCTACATTTCTAAAAAATTCCTGTCATATTTTTATGAAAAACTGTTAATTGTGTGTTTGAGAGCTGCCCTACATTTACTGATATAATATGCTTTAAAACTTTTCCTTTTGCTATATACATAGAGTACATGTAAAATATATAAGTTTTTATGATAATCTAGATTTTGGTAGATATATTTTTAAAATTATTATTGATGCTTATAAAACTTACAGTCTTCCAACAATGATTCATGAAATATTATTTTATATCTGACTTTAGTAGTTACCCATTACACTATGTTAACATATTTCAATAAGTAATCAATTCAGTTTCCAGTAGGCTGATTTGATTCAGGTTTCATTATTTGTCTAGTATTTATTTTTTAGGCATGTTGTCCATCTTTGTCTAAGACTGCCCTTTTTGCATTAGCCATTTTAGGATAAAATACTTAATAAGATTTGCATTTAAAAAATGGACTAGAAGAACTGGACCCCCTCCAGCCAGAAACAAGTAATTATGTCATTTGTATTGCAAAGCAGGAGTGGCTATAAAGCAGTAGTGTACTTTTTTAAAGATTGATAATCTTAAGCAGTGTTATATTACACATAAAATGGCAGGTCTGACAAAAGAATAAACGTGGACAGTGTATAAAACCTTGAAAATTGAACAGAGCTGCGAAGTTTTACTTGGGGCTGCCTTCAAATGAGCAGTTCAATTAGAATTCTTTACACTTTGCATTTTTTATCATTTTTCACTATTTTATCTTTTGGAGTTGGAAAATTGTAAGTGTAGCGTAATAATCTCCTTGTTCTTTTATCTATTTGAAATTGTTTGCCACTGGGTCTGAGAAAATATGAGAGAGAGAGAGAGAGAGAGAGACAGAGACAGAGACAGAGAGAGACAGAGACAGAAGACAGAGACAGAGTGAGACAGAGGACAGAGACAGAGAAAGAGACAGAGAGAGAAGGGGGTAAGTGTTGTGGGGGAGAGAGAAAGGAAGGATGGGAGGAGAGAAAGATGAAGACTGGAAGAGTATTTTCTAATATTTTTGTTAGAAGAAATTTATTACTTCTCCAGGATCATAAGGTTCTTTTTGGGGGGAGAGTGAGGTAAAAGTCATTTTATAGGACATAGGAACTCTATCTGCCCTGTGTGTTGCTATCTCTTTATCAAGTTCTGATAGAGAAAAGTATGAACAAGGATCACATTGAGACACGTTGATCAATGCTAGACAGAAACAGTTTGAGACTTTGTTTTTATTAACCATCCTTTGTGCATGCATTACGATCCGTATTGTGTCTATGGAGTGAGGAACCTAGGGGAATCCAGTGGTGGTAGAACTTTTGATGTTAAAGCAGAATTCATGAACAGGAGCCACAAGAAGAAAAAGAATTCAGAGTTGCTGAAACTTCTAGCTATGAATCTCTTTACATTATGAGCTCAAGAGATGCTACCTTTCATGATTGGTGTATGAGAATCAGATGGAGAATAAATACTCCCTTGCACCCATTGATTTCTATAAAAATTGTGTGTGTGCGTGTGCCTGAGATTTGACTTTGTCCCTGGGAGAGAAATGAGAAGACAACTAGAAGATAGAGATGGCTGGTGATGATTCTCTCTTGACTGCTCTAACTTCTTTTACATTGCTTTCTATTCTACTTTTTTGTTTAAAGCATAAGGGAAAGAAAGTACTAGAAATGAATATCAAACAAAGGATTGCAAAAGAGAGAGGGCAGAACTGTTGCTACAACTTTTTAGAGTCTACATCACAACACACTAGTGAACTCTCTCGTGCAACTGAGTGGGCAATCAGCTTTGACACAACCATCTCTGGGACCAATAAGAATTGTATCATCCCAGGAAAAAAAAAATCATGTGCCTTGTAAGGGACTAAAGTCCATGTCTTTTAGGTCTTTATGAGGAGACTAGTTTAGATGATCAGAGATTCTTCCTTAATACCCATATTACAATAATAAACTATGCAATCACTGTACTCCAAGATAGCCTAGATTATATTTGAATCCTAGAAAGAATGGGACTAGCAAAAGGTGTTTTACAATTTGGGGCATGGTGAGTAAGGTATAGTTGGTGTTTGTAATCTTAGCACCCTCTAGTGGTCAATTGGGATTCTATAATCCAGAAATTTTTAACCTTGGTCTCAGTATCCCATTTCCATTCTTAAAAAAAAATATTGAGAACCTCTAATGAGCTTTTTCTTATGAATTATTTCCATCAATTTTGCCTTAATAGAAATTAGTATTATTATAAAATTAGTTTTGATCCCACAGAATTCCTCAAAGGGTGTTGGGGAGCCCCAAGGGTATCTGAATTACACTTTGAAAAACTCTACTAAACCATGTGAGAAAGGGCTACCCTAGTAGGTGTGACAATCTTTGACAACAAGATTTAAACTAGTTTCCATAGTAATGCAAATAGAGCACCTCCTGGTGGTTGCAAACAATTAAACTGCCCTGCTAGATAATCAATACTATGCCAATCTTCCTTTTAGGAAGCCCCATAACAAAATAAGTGGGGCCTGTGTCACATGTAAAGGATAAGGAAGAATTTGGTATGTTATTTTGTTTGTCAATGTGATGTCTGAGTTTAGTACAAAAATCTCTACAGTAGGAAGTGAATGTGCAAACTAAAGGCTGTGTAGGCAGTATATGGTGGGGTGGTAGAAAGTAGATTAAAACACCAACCAATAAGACATGACTTGTATTCCACTCGCATCATGATAGTCACTTATAGAATATATGTCACAACATAATTCTTTCACCATTTTATCAATTATGTCTTAACTCTTCCCTTGCTTTATTCCTGACCCCTGGATCATCATATAAACTCTGAAACTTTCCCATTCTGCATAAGATATCAGTCATTCAGGGCAGTTATAGCTGTGTTGCCTGTATTTTCAGTAGCTGTTTAGCTTCAGTAAGAAAATTCGCCCTGCCCCAGAATCTGCGTATTTTGCAGTCTACCCTCAACATTTATGACACACCCCACCCCATTATTTGACCCAGCCATGAGTGTATTGTTGGGTTTTTTTTTTTAGGTTTTTTTGGCAAGGCAAACAGGGTTAAGTGGCTTGCCCAAGGCCACACAGCTAGGTAATTATTAAGTGTCTGAGACCAGATTTGAACCCAGGTACTCCTGACTCCAAGGCCGGTGCTTTACCCACTACGCCACCTAGCCACCCCAAGTGTATTGTTTTTGGCTTTTATTAAAGCAGCTGGCAAGCCCTCACAACTTTAGGTTTCATTTTAGTAGAGAAGAATGATTTTTCAATGACAGAAAAAAGAAAATATAACTACATTGCTTGAATTAACTGAATAACTAATTGTCTACTCTGGTCCTCATATACAGGGATCTTTTGAAAGAGAAATGGTAATACTTAACTAATAGGAGTATTCATCAATGTACTAGCAAGAGTTTGTCATTATATTACCAAGGTAAATTGGCATCTTTTCTAAAATTTATAGTCTTAAAGTTGCTGGAATGTCTTGTCTCAGGTAACACAAGCAGTAGTTGTCAAAGATGGGATGCAAACCTAGGTCTTCGCAAGTCTCATTGACTATTATGCCAAGTTGGTTCTAAGTAGCAACTTTTCATTAGAAACTCATGCAAGGAAGAGAGTATTTTGAAAAATGAATATTTATAAATATTTCTATTGATATGTTATTTTAGAGAAGGTGGCATATATATGTGCGTGTGTGATTAATGAGAATTCATAACTGTATATTTTATTTTATCACTATTACACTTTATTTTGTCAATTACATTCAAAGATACTTTTCAGCATTCATTTTTCTGTAAGATATTGTGTTCCACATTTTTCTACCTCCCTCCTTTCCTACTCCCCTCACCATGAGAGCAATAATATGATATAGGTTATACATGTGCAATCATGTATAACATATTTCCATATTAATCATGTTGTGAGAAAAGAATCAAAATAAAAGGGAAAAAATTGCAAGGGAAAAAATTGCAAAGGAAAAAACATAAAACAAGTTTTAAAAACTTAAAATAATTTGTTTTGGGCTGCATTCAGATGGCATAGTTTTTTCCTATGGAAATGGACAGCATTTTCCATCACAAGTCTTCTGAGAATTGTCCTGAACTGCTCAGAGAAGCTAAGTCCATTATAGTTGATCATCACATAATTTTACTGTCCATGTGTACTATGTTATCTTAGTTCTATTCATTTCACTCAGCATTAGTCCATGCAAGTCTTTCTAGGTTTTTCAAGTCTACCCATTCATGATTTCTTACAGAACAATAATGTTCCATCACATTCATATGCCATAAATTGATCAGTCATTTCCCAATTGATGGGCATCCCCTCAGTTTCTAATACTTTGCCACCACAAAAATAACTACTATAAATATTTTGTCTGTGTGGGTCTTTTTCCATTTTTATGGTCCCTTTGGATATAGACTTAGTACTGGTTTTACTGTATTAAAGGGAATGAAGCTTTATTCCCTTTAGACTTAGTTCATTATTGTTCTCCAGAATGGTGGGATCAGTTCACAACTCCACCAAACAGAGCATTAGTGTTCCCATTTTCCCATATTCCTTTCAACATTGATCATTTTTTGTCATTTTTGGCTAATCCTATAGGTGTGAAGTGGTACCTAAGAGTTGTTTTTAATTTTTATTTCTCTAATCAATAATTATTTAGAGCATCTTTTCATCTGATTACAGGTAGTTTCTTCATCTGAAGAAATTTGACCCTTTATCCTGAATTCTCATGAATTTGCTTCAGTTCGCTCTATATTTTAGAAATGATTCCCTTCTCAGAAATACTGACTGTGAGAATTGTTTCCCAGCTTTCTGAATTCCTTCTAATCTTGTTTGCATTTGTTTTATCTGTGTAGAAACTTTTTAATTTAATGTAGCCAAAATTATCCATTTCACATTTTATAATATTCTCCATATCTTCCTTTTTCTAAACTTCTCCCCATTCCAAAGATCTGACAGATAGACTATTCCTTGTTCTCCTAATTAACTTATAGCATCACCTTTTTTATGACTAAATCATGTATAGGGGGTGAGATATTGATCTTTGCCTAGTTTATGTCATACTAATTACCAATTTTCATAGCAGTTTTTGTCAAATACTGAGTTATTAGCTTAGACTCTAGAGTCTTTGAGTTTATCAGAAAATTATTATAATTATGTGCTACTCTGTCTTGGGAACACAAGCTGTTTCCTCTGATTCATCACTCTTTTTCTCGTCCAGTATCAAATAATTTTGAAGACTGCTGCTTTATGATATAGTTTCAAATCTCATGTGGCCAGGTCACTGTTAGCATTTTTTTTCAAAAATTCCATTGATATTCTTGACATTTTGCTCCTCCATATGAATTCTGTTACTATTTTTTCTAACTCTATAAAATATTTTTTGGTAATTTAATTGATATGGCACTGAATAAGTAATTCAATTTAGGAATAATCGCCATTTTTATTATATTAGATCAGTTCACCATGAGCAATTGACATTTTTATAATTGTTTAGATCTAACTTTATTTGTGTGAATATCTGAATATTTTAAAAACTTACAAGTGTAATTTATCTTCAAAATGAAAATTTTAAATGTATTTTGAATGTATTTGTTAAAAATTATTTTTAAAAAGTCTTCATTTAAATTTGTGAAAACAATTAACATCAGTGAAGCTGAAAATTTACAAAACTCTTTGCTCAAATAAGGAATGAGATTGAAAAATGACTTAACCATGATTTAGAAAACACAAAAATGAAGTTTTTTCCACTTGTATATACATATCATTCTGAGCTATCTTTTTTTAGCCAACACAAACAGTAAAACCAAGAAATAAATTGAACTTATTAAGCATATTTAACTACAACATTCTCATTGAAAATGGTGTTATGCTCAAAACAGAAAAATGTTTATACTATTAACAAATAGAGTTTTGAACTTAATAAAAATAGAGACAATGCAATAGAGGATAGTGAGGTGATCTGTAACAAAATGAGTTGACTTTGGAAATGCTATTATAATTCTGGATAAGTGGCTGAAAATCTTCAGGTGTCCCAAGTATATCTCTAAGTCTGTATGTAATAGAGCAGCTAATCTACAATCACAAAAGGGGTACTAAGAGTTTCTTAAGCCAAGGAAATTATAATTCTGGTTTATATGGTTGAATTATCAAATAAACTTGTGTCATTTCTGCATAAGTATTCATTCATGACACTTTATTAAAAGAGAATTTTGAAGGTGACATTTTTATTTAGCAAATCAAAGTGTTTTATGGTCCAAAACTCAATTCGGGACCCAATTTGTGATTCATTTGTGTTACTTGTATCAGTTCTAAGAACAGATAGATTTGTATGTGTTATATGTGTATATACATATATATATATATACACATAAATATACATGTGTGTGTTGTATATGTATGAGATAGATAATTTGTGTTTTCCATCCAAATGTATATCATATCCGAACAATAAATTCTTCATTTGTTTTAAGGCTTGAAGCACAATGTCAACTAAAATCAGAAATCTCTTAAAGATTTTATCATCCTTAACAAATCTTTCATTTAGACTCTGTGCTAGATATCCTTCACAGTAGTATCAAGCCCCTTTGATAAGCACATATCTCCCTGCTTTCTGTGATATTTATCCTTTGTTCTTGAAGAAAATCATGACATTAGGAGAGTTATACCATGACAAGCACATAAAGTGTATTTAAATGAGGGGGCACTGTGCTAAGTCACCAGTTTCATTTTCTCCTCCAGAGCCATTTGATTCCAGTGGCCAGATATGGAACAGAATGATGGGATGCAAGGCAATCAGGGTTAAATGCAACCAAGTTCATGCAGCTAGTAAGAGTAAAGTAGACTGAATTTAGATTCTCATCTTCCTGACTCCAAGACCAGTGCTCTATCCACTGTGCCACCCAGCTGCCACTATTTTCATAATAAAGGAGCTACTGAACAAAATTATCTGTGAGTTTGAATTTATCAAAGAATCTTATACTATTTTGTCATAAGTATAAGTAATACTTTCTTTTAAGTGAGCTTTTGATGTGATTGTTTACCATACTATTTTACAATTCATAAATGATAAGAATTATAAGGTCTACTTTGCACCTTATATTTAATTACATGTTTGTCAAAGCATACTCTGCTATAGAATATACAGCTAAGACTATTTGTACCTTCATTAAGGCTGCCATCAGTTTGTATGTAGATCATTTTAATAAATATTTAGAGGTAGCAATGAAGACATATTAGTCTATAATTATTGCTATTAATTTGATAGTAATAACATCCACAATATTTTATTTAACATCTTATTGAATTTTTTACACCACATTAATTTTCTGACATATCTGTACTACAAACTTCCCTTTTAACTAAAAAACCAGTCAAGTCAAACCACATTACACAGCAACTGTGCTTGTATACTTATGCAAAATCTAGCATCTATAATTTCCTCTTACATTCTCTACTGCTATATTCCACAAAGACCTTTATTTATAACATCATAGATCATATAAGAAAAGAGTGTTTCATTATTTTACTATAGAACTATAGTTCTATAGAACCATTGTAATGGTGAGTTAAACTGCCTTCTGGTGCTATTTTTTGCTGTTGGGATCTTGGCATTGTTCCCCTGCTTCTGTTTTTTTAACTATGCGGAGATTCATAAAAATTTTCTCATGTTTCACCAAATTCTTCATTTGGAACAATGAGTGTTTCCTTTCTTTTACATGTCACAATTTGTTTAGTTATTCTTCAGTTGCTGGCCCCCCACTTTGTTTCCTACTGTTATTAATATTTGGTATATAAGGGACTCCTATAAACCATTGTGAAGCAACAGAATCTCAGCATCATAGATTTAACACTAAAATGTATCTTAGGGGTCAAGTCCACCTCCATTATTTTACAGTTGAATAAACTAAGGTTTAGATGTAAAGCAATTTACCCACAGATAAGTCTGAGTTAAGATTAGGATGCAAATCTTCCTGATTCCAAGTTCAATGCTTAAAGATAGAGTGATAAACACTTTTTACAGAAACAAAGGAATTCATATAATTGAAGAGGTATTTATCATTCAGGTGTGAGGCATAAAAATAAAGCAAAACTGATAGTAGTAGAACACAGTTTCAATAGTGGAATGATTGGCTCAAAGAATACAAATAGTTCAATAAACAATTCCATACAGTCTTCCATCAAAATTGAAATAATTCGTAGAACTAACAACAGTGTATTAGACTGACTGAATTTCCACAAATCCTCCAATTATTTCCTATTTCCACCTTTTATTCACTTATTTTTTTCTCTGTGTAATTTTTTGATTGCCAAGTAAAACAACAGAAGTATGTTTTGATCTGCATTTCTCTCAGAAATAGTGATTTGGACCTTTTAAAAATATAGATTAGGGAAGGCTAGGTTGCACAGTGGATAGAGCACAGGCCTTGGAGTCAGGAGTACCTGAGTTCAAATCCAGCCTCAGAAACTTAATAATTACCTAACTGTGTGGCCTTGGGCAAGCCACTTAACCCCAATGCCTTGAAAGAAAAATAAATAAATAAAAATATAGATTAACTTCCTTTTTGAAAAGTATTCATAGATTTTACTATACTTTTAAGCAATGGGTTTTGGCATGCAAAGAAGAATTGGGAGGAAAAACATATTAGTCCACTGCTACTGGGAGCTAATACTTGAGGAAATTCCTTTCAGTACAAGTCAACAACTTCTCTTATACTTATAAAATGTTATTTATAGCACTAAAAAGATAAATCATTAAAGTGATTTGCCCATGTCCAAGAACCAGTATGTTTCAGAAGCAGTACTTGAATCCAGATTTGACTGCTTTCAAAGACAATTCTCTATCTTCTATATCATGCCACCTCTTTGAGTGTATTTATTTTTGTCAATTTCACATGTGTTGGACATCAGAACTCTATCAAATATCTTTGTTGCAAATATTTCCTCCTTATTCAATATTTGTATTTTTATTTTCTTTAAATTTATTTTTCTCATGCAAAAAATTTGAATTTTTATAGCAAAATTGCTTATTTTTCCTTTTATGATACTAACCCTTACTATTTTATGAATTATTATCCAGGGGCAGTTAGGTAGTACAGTGGATAGAGTACCATCCAAGAAGTCAGGAATAATTACCTAGCTGTGTGATCCTGGGCAAATCCCTTAACTTCATTGCCTTGCAAAAACTAATATATACATACATATATATATATATATATATATATATATATATATATACACATATATATATGTATATTCCAACTATAGTTCTAAAAATTATCATTTTCTAGTCTCTTCCACAAATACACATTTTGAGTTTATTACTGTATATGGTCATAGATGCATATCAAAATATATTGTATTTTCTCCCTAAGTCCAACTTTCCAGGCACTTCTTATTAAATAAGAAATCCTTCTCCCAGTAGCTCATGACCTTAGGTTTATTGAACACTGCATTACAATATTCCTTTGAAGCTAGGTTTTGTTTATCTACTTTTTTATATTTAATTTCCCATTTTTTAAACAGAACTAAAATTGATAATGACTTGAAAAGTATTTTGAGATACTGTGTTGCCAGAACATTTCATATATAAATTTTTAATCAGTTCCCTTGAAAACCAAATTATGTTTTTATTTTGTCAATTTTCATTAAATAACATTATAGTAGCTTCATTGGAATAGTGCTAAACTGGCAAACTCATTTATGTAAGTATTGTTGTCATTTTATTCCACTCATAGGTCTCAAGTTCAAATAACAATTATCTCTTCAATTGTCTATATTTATTTAAAATGGTTTTGTAATCATGTTTATAGTCAAGGAATCAAGCATCACTAAAATGCCTATTACATACAGCTTTCATTGAGGGAAAGAAGGCCTATAAACCCAGCCTAGACTACTGCTTTCAGTTCTACTACTATTGTTGTAATTTGATTATTTACAATTACAATTATCAAATTTGTAATTTCTTCTATTTATTTTTTGGGTTTCCCCTACCCCCCCCAAGCTTCTTGAGTCAAAGTAGTACTATTTTAATTTCTCATTGTATCTCTAGTGCTAAGTTGAGGAGGCAAAGCATTCCAAGCATTAACAGCCTGTACAGAGTCATGGAGATGGGAGATGTAGTATTATGTTCAAGGAAAAATCAAGAAGCAGTGCAATAGTAGCATCAAGTTAATGAAGAAGTGTAAGAAGATGGGAAGATAAGGAAGAGCTAAATTGTGAAGAGTTTTAAATGCCAAACAGTTATTTTATAAAATTCTAATGTGTTTTTAAATGTTTTAAATGTTTACCACGTCACAGCATTATTTTAAATGGAATTCATTCTTCTATCTCTTCTCTCCTGTACTTTTTTAATATGCAGAATGTCTGAGGATTGCTGTTGGTTTTTCTAATCTGATATTTGATGACTCTATTAATTATTTCAATTAATTTTTTCTTTGAATTACTGGGATTAAGTAAATTACTATTTTATCTTCAAATATTCTCTTTGCTTATGCTCATTCCCTTCATTTTTTTTTGTTTTCTTGTTTGAGTAAATATTTCTAGCACTAGTTAAACAATAGAAGAAACAATAGAAATTATTATTTATCCCCATTTAATGAGAAAGGTGTCTTCAATTCTTGAATTTCATATAGCTATTATTCCTTATGAGATAGCAGAGGACACTACATGGGGAAGCAAAATGAAACCAATTCTGATCTTCTTAGGGAAAAAAAGCCTGTGTAAGCATATAAGGTATTCAGATTGTTATTAAGCATCTGTCAAGATCCTGTGATCTACATCAAGTCAGGACTTGACACTTGGATTATGCTTATATAACCAAGAACTCAAACTTATTTGCATAGGAAGCTCATCATTATTAGACAATGAATACTACATGATTCTCACCTGTGTGAGGAGTGAGACTGGCAAGAACTTTAGAGAAGAGAAATCACAGTCTTCTGACTTCTAACTTTGAGAGAGATCAGTAAGTTCTAGAATCTCATCAGGAAGAGGAACCAGAATAGGGAAAGAGACTCTGAGGGGGGGAAAATCAACATAAAGAGGAGTCAGCACCCTAATTCCCAACTTACTGTAATAAAGTCCGGGAAGTTTCAATATGGGCAAGATCTGGGTGTTCTCTTGATTGAACTTGATTGAATATTTTGCTCCCACAGGAAGAGCACTCAGTCCTATTCTCTATATATTCCCATCTTTACAGCTTCTCTGATCTTGCTTTGCTATCAGCTTGAATAAATAGCTTATTTGCTAGTTGCTATGAGTTGTCCTTATGAAACTGGAATTTGATGGGAATCAAGCCTTGGTTATACACCTTGGGACATTTTTCTCATTAAGAAAAATAATAAGAAGAAATGGAACCTTGATATTATTTACCCTAAACTAGCAATATTTAGGGAGGCAGATATAAACTTCTGGGCTCCACCCTCCTGCTTCCCTCTTGGAAGATATCGCTATCCTTTGGCAAAGGATGGAAGAGATTCCAGAGATAGTTTATTTCTTTTGAGCCACATCTAGATAGACCTTATAGACATAAATAACCTACATGTTCAGCAACACACAAACACAGTCTTTATTTTTATATCACTTATGGGATTATAGAATGTTTTCTTCACAAAATTCCTTAAAAGAAGCTAAAGTAATTTTATTCCCATTTTATTGATGAGGAAATTGAAATTCCAAGAGAATAAGTGATTTGCAGAGTGTCAAAAATAGGACTCTTCTGACCTTAACACCTATGACCTGCCACACATTAATTTCCCATTAAGTAGGAAACAAACAAATAATATTGAGAGCACAAATTGGTGGAAATAAGGGGGAATAAGAGGAACATTTCTTCCGTATTACTCTGCCTCTTCATTTCTTGAATTTCATATAGAAAGTATTCATTGAAGTCTGCAAACATAGATCATATCTTAATTATCTTTGTCTCTCCCATAACACCTTGCATAATACCTCAGATGTAGTTTGAATGGCAAAAATATAGAGAAGAATTTCCAATAATTCCCAAATTATCTTTTTTATTTTTTATTTTATTTTTATATGTATAATTCCTAATTATGTTTATCTAATTCACATCCTTTTACATTTGCAGTATCTCAAGATGTTCCATAGAACACAAAATGAATTAGAAAGCACTACAAAAATAGTACCTTTTATAGGATAATTGTTAAAACTTAATGGTTCAATAATAAAACTTCTACTACATTTTATTCAATAGAAGTTGGAAAGGTAATTTTCATTACTCCTAGGTGTCGTTCCTTTAGATTATCAATGGGGAAACAGATAACTCTCAGGACTGTCAGTAAAGCGTCTAAGTAGCTCATCCTACTAATAACTGTTCCTCATTTGTGACAATATGATAAGTTTAGTTTTCTGGCTCAGTTTTTGGTCTCCATAGACAAGCATAATCTCCCTCAAAATCTTTCTTATCACCAAGAAAAACAAAAGTAATATGTTTCTCTTGTAGCAATCTTTCCTAACACAAAGAAGACTTCCAAGATATGGTCACAAATTTAGAGCTAAAAGTGTCATTGAGTACAACCTCATAATTTTATAGATGACTAAAGAGGATCATGAAGGTTAAGAAACTTCCCAAGGGTTATAGAGAAAAATATTTAGGAAAGATTAAAATTCAGTTCTATCTAACCAAGTCCATGTTGTCTCTTCAACATTTCAAGACACTGTAAGATAATAAAGTCACAAAATAATGTAACACAATGCCTGATGCTGAAGCTGAAACTGTATCCTGATTCCTTACTCTCCTGTGTCTATTGGCATCCTGATTCTTTATTTACTCTATTTACTTCTTGTCTAGTGTTTGCATTCTGAGTCTCTTTCATTTTTCTATTTTATAGGCTAATAGGCTCTTGATGATGCTGTGAGGAATTTTGAGTAGAACTGAATTTTGTGAATAACTACCTCCATATTTCATATTTTCCCATGGAGAGGTTGGTTACCACTTTGTTTCATGGAAATTGAAAGTGTCTACTATTGTAATATTTTCAGTCAAAGAATTTTTGACAGAAAAATTTTAGGTCTTTGAAATTATCATTTTTTTTTCAAAATGAACAATTATGGTACCTACCAATCTAACTGGAATAAAATAATGTTTATATTTGTTGAACATTTTAACATCTTTCGATAAAAATGTACCAGTACAAACTAGTATTTATTATTTCAAGTATATCTGAAGGTCATATATTCAGCTGATTTTGTAATGTAGTTGAATTCTATGTTTTTCATTTATAAGTAAAATCCTTTTTTGTTTTTAATCCTTTCCTCCTTTTATGCACATATGGTATCTCACCTCTGTCTTATATTTATTGAAAAATCAAATGTTAGCACCCCTTTCACTTGCCAAAGTACAGCAAAGTGCCTTCAAAACAGATGGAGCTTATCAACAACTCTCAACTTTCCTTGGGGATTTAGGAATCTATCTGACATTAGACACTATATTTATTTTATTCTTCACTTCCAAATTTCTTAAATCCAGAAATGATAAAATGAATGTGATAAACATTATAATAAATACTGATGAACATAATCCTTCCTATAGAAGATCTATGAGAGAACTTTTTCAATAGCTATATGAAATGAGATAATAGTGGGCTTTAAGCTATATTGTTAGAGAAAGCAATGATGAAATAACTTATATGGTGTATTAATTTTGCAAAATATTTTGCATATGTGATCCTTCCAGCAATCCTATGTAGCAGTTGCTATCATCTCCATTTTGCAGATGAGGAAACCAAGGTTCAGATACTCTCAACTAGTGACTATGACTAAGGGAAAATTCCAACCCATCTTCCTAATTCTAAATGTGTCTTAAAAAAGACAAACCCCTAAAAGCTTATTAACTATCACAATAGACTGAGGAAATTGGAATAGGGCATTCATTGAAACCATAACTAAGAAGCAATCTTACTTTCATCAGATCATCCTCTTAATTTACATGGGAGAGCAAAGAAGCTTGTAAATGTGTTATCTGTTATGTATATAAAATATATGCATAGACATAACAATTACTATGTACCAGGCATAGTGTACTGAGAATACCAAGAAAGGCAAAAAAAATTCCTACTTTAAGGAGGTCACATTTTAATGGAAATTACATATAGATATCTATGTGTTTGCCAGATATGTTTCATAAATGTAAGCATTCATCTCAAAGGAAAGAAACTGGAAGATTAGAGAAAAGGGACCAAGGGAGATGTCCTGTCAAAGATGGGATTCAAGATGAATCATAAAAGAAAACAGGGAATCTAGAAGTCAAAAGAAAGGAAGTATAGCATCCCAAACTTGAAACGGTTTTTTGGGTATGGTCATTGTAACTTAATTACATATTTGTAGAGGAGAAGAAAGTATAATTTCTGGAAAGGACCAGGTTTTCAAGGACTTTAAATGCTAAGAATACACACACACATACACACATTCATACATATATATATAAAATTATATGTATATATTGTGTTTACCTATATAATATATATTATTTATCCACCTATATAAATGTTTATGTGTATTTGTGTATTTAATAAATATCTATGCATATAGAGATAGAAAGATATCAATTGCTCATGCTGGGGGGGACTGATGAGTCTCAAGTAAACATTCTACAGTTTCCTATGAATAGCAGATATAACCTTCCATGCCTTAGATCTATTACTTATAGTCAGTTGAAATTCAGATGAATGTCTTGAAAAAAATATTATATGAAAAGTTTTGACAATATTTTCTAAAATATGTCTCTTTCTTACCACATTAAGCTCGAATTTTTATATATCCTTAAATATGAAAAATCACATAAAATAGAGAAGATAGCTTTCTCATCTATAAATAGAAGAGGGACTAATGCAAAGACCAATCATCTTTCCAGAAGGCTAATGAGGAACCATGCTTTCTGTTCTTTGGAAGAGAGATGCTAGACTTTCAATATAGAAAGAAATTTGTATTTTTCAGATCCATTTTGTTTCTTTTTCCTCCTAAGCATATTTGTTAATATAGGAGAGTTTTATATTTGTAGAGAAAGTTGTGGGAGAGAACTAGGGTATTGTAGTAAACAAAGAAGAAAAGGAACAAAGGATCATATAATATATATATATATATATATATATATATATATATATATATATATACATATATATATACATAGAAGTTTATCTCAAAAGAAAAGAACTGGGAAATTAAGGAAAATCAATATTATTTTTATAAATTCACAAATGAATGTAGAAGGAAATTTAGAAGGAATAAGGATAAAAAGAACAATATTGGTTGTTCTCAGTTAAATACAATTCATACTTTTTAAAAAGAAAGAATTTGAATATGGTAAAGATTCACTGTTTTGTATATAATATGCTTTCTATTCTTCATAAATGGAAAATTTTCATATGTTGATGTTTACCCAGTGCATAATGAAAAAGAAAATTCAAAGAAAAATAAAGCAAAGTAGAATTTAGACAGACCTAGGACTAAAGATTACAAGAAAAAAATAATTTTGTAATAGCTACAACTGTAACCCCTAAAAAAAGAATGGTATGACCACAAGAATATTGAGAACATAAAGTATAAGTAAATGTTAACAAAAGCTGGAGGAATGAGTATGGAATTTAATAGATTGTTAAGAACCATTTATGGAACCTTGGCAGAGAAATGGACACTTTAGGGAGAGAAAAAAATAATTATAGAAATGGAACTAAAAGAAAAAAAGATATAAGAAATGTTAGAACACTTAAGAACCTGTTTTCACATGTGGTCTTGGGCAAGCCACTTAACCCCATTGCCTTGGAAAAAAAATTAAAAAAAAGAACCTATTATCAAAAACAATGGCCTTGAAAACAAAACATTGGAAAAATGTTGTTAGTTTATTTTGCAAATTACTGTATTACTAGATATGCATGATAAAGCAAATGAATTATGATGTTCCAGGACATCAAAATAAATTTACTCAGAAGTATTGGGAAGATTAATAAAATTTATAGGTCTGTAACTACTAGAGAGAAACCCAAAATATAACACACTCAGAAATAAGAGTCATAAGCTGTCATGTTTAATGAAAATTTATAGGAAATTTTAAGGAAAGTAAAAATCATGCAAAAGGAAATCACAGTAAGATTCACATAGAAACAAAAAAAACTACAATATTTCAATATAATTTAGAAAGACTCAGATAAAATTGATTTGCTCACAAAAACAATTGATCCTAAAAATAAGTTATCCTGTGAAATTGGATACATTCCTACAGTGAGATTAAAAACAACAAAATTGACAACTTCTCAAAATTCTTATGAAGAAATCCAGAGGCAACAGGGAATCTTGAAAGACAAACTCAATTTAAAAAAGAAAACAAGAAATACAAACAAGTTTGTACAATTCAAAAAAGCTAAGTGATGCTTAAGGGGATACATCTAAAATGCGGTACTAGAGACTTAAAAAGTTAATGAGAGGGGGCACCTAGGTGGTGCAGTAGATAGAGTACTGGCCCTGGAGTCAGGAGCATCAGAGTTCAAATTCGACCTCAGACACCTAAAACTTACCTAGCTGTGCGGTCTTGGGCAAGCCACTTAACCCTATTTGCCTTGCAAAAACCTAAAAAAATAGTTATGAGAGGATATTATTCATCCACCTACTGCTGGGCTGCAAATGGGGCTGTGAGATGTCAGAAGAACCATCTTGTCAACCAGTGACATTTCCTGGGAGTTTGAAATAGAAACTGGCCTGGAGACATAGGTACCTCTCTAGGACATAAGATTTCCAAGACCCAAGCCCCAGCTGCAATCAAGCACCTTACATTCTCCTGACAAGGAAGGAGTGAAAAGGTCATTTGAACCAAAGTCCAGGCAGAATTCTCAGTTATGACCTGGCTTCTTGGCTATGTTGATGTCACAGATTTCATCTTTGTGGTAGCTGTTCTCTGCGTCATTTTCAATCCCCTTTTCTGGAACATAGTTGCAAAATGGGAACACAAAACACACAAGGTGAACCAGGCTTTTGGGTCTCCCTATGTGGCATGTTACTGTCTGGGCATAATTGTCCATTGATGAACTTCCTCAGGTCTCATTGCTTTACCCAAGCCACGTCGAGCCAACCAAAGATGGAAAGTCTAGAGTCCTACAATGTAGGCCTTGTCATCCTTGGAGTCAGTATTGTGTTTGTGCACTCCAGCATCCATGCCCTTGGATTCATTGGAACATATCTAGGTGATTATTTTGGAATCTTGAAGGATGCAAGAGTGACAAAGTTTCCATTTAGTGTCTTGGACAATCCCATATACTGGGGGAGCACAGCCAACTATTTGGAGTAGTCAATCAATCTACAGGTCTCCTTCTAACAGTCATTGGGGCTCTCACCTACACAGTTGCCATTGTGTATAAAGTCTTTCACTGAGATCTACTGGCAAAAAGCTCTGAAGTCAAAGAAGAATAAATAAATGCCTGAAGGATTTAAGTTGGAGAATGGGCAATTGGAGGAGTTGGGCTGACTGCATTGCTGGAAGCCAAGTTGCAACCCCTACTTCATGTGTTGGATAATTTCATGTGAAATGTTTGGGGACCCCCAGGGTACTCAACTCCAGTCCCTCCCCACCTCCTCCCAGAGACTAGGGAGGGGAACCTAAAATGCCTTTTGGAAACTACTGCCTGGGGTTTTGCGGGGAGGATGAGAAGGATCCATCACTTCGAGCATGCCCTTACCCACCAACTTCCCAATTCAATTATAAATAGCCTTATTCAAAAAAAAAATAATGAGAGAAGAAAAAGGAAAACTTGGGCCTTAAAAAGACCAAAGAAGGGGAAGGAATACTCCCTGGGAAAGAAAAAAAAAGGGGGGGGGATTTTATTTCTTGTAATTGGGGTCCTGAAGGAGAATATTAATAATATTTAGAACCAGGCAGTACATCAGAATCAATTTAGTCCAACCTTCTCATTATAAGGTGAAGAAATTCAGATTCAGTAAGGTTAAGTGATTTGTGCAAGGTCACATTTGGACCCCTTTCCTTAGTCCCTAAATCATTCACTCTTTATATACTATATAGAGATTCTGAAGGAAGATAGAGAAAAGTTAAGTGGATTAATTAAGGAATCATGCTATTCTCATTTGGATCATATTTTAAATGATTTTTTAAATAATAAATAATTTAAATAATTTTTTTAAATAAGAAGAAACAAATCACAAGGGTAGAAATGGATTGATGTAGGGACAGCTAGATGGCACAGTGGATAGAGCACTGGCCTTGGAGTCAGGAGCACCTGGGTTCAAATCCGACCTCAGACACTTAATAATTACCTAGCTATGTGGCCTTGGGTAAGCCACTTAACCCCACTGCCTTGACAAATCTAAAAAAAAAAATACATTGATGTGAAGGACTGGGCTGAGGAAAGGGAGGAAAGAAAATGATGAAAGTTTAGAGTCAAGGAGAGATAGCCTCAAACGAAATAGGGGTGGGGAAGGAAAAGGAAGAACTATACTAACAGTACTGGATGAAAAGTGAACAAAAACATTCATGAATGTGAACTGAAGGGAATGAATTCATGAAAAAGAAAGAGGAAAAATGGATTAGAAAACAAAAACCAATAATTCTTTGCATGTAAGAAATATAATTAAAATTGAAAGTGAATAGTCAAAGGAGACTTTTGTCTAGAACTATCCCCTGTTACATATCTCTGTTATGATTAAAATTTAAACTGTACCCCACTCCTGTTATAACTGGCTTCCAAAACTTTCTATCAAGTTTGCTGGTGAGCCATGGTTATAATTCCACCTTCTTCATACTATGTATGCTCTCTCAGATAATTTTAGAGTCCCTAAATTGTCCAGTTTGGGGACAATTTTTTTGTCCAGTTTTGGTTTATACTCCTTGATCCCATCTTCTGATTACTGATGTGGCAGACTCTTTGCCTGAAAACTTAAAGTAAAAGTACCCCTAAAGGTTCTGGGTCCTCAAGTAGAAAATACATACATATTGCTCATTCTTAGCACCACTCAGCTTGTTGCCCTGTTGTATAAAAGGAGTCATATGTGACTATGCCTGACTGTACTTATACATACTCACCTACCATGCCCTTGGCTTAGATATCAATAAACTATTCTAAACCATTGTAGTGTCACTACACACCAATCACCTTAACTCAACTTTAAATTTTCTTGACAAATTGGTAACAAAAGTGGACTGGTAATATGGTGGTCAGATGTTTTAGAGGAAGAAGTCTCTAGGAAATAAGGTACCTAGGGCCCCTCAAGAAAGGAAAAGCATTAGAAAAAGACAATAACAGGATAAAGGTTGATGAATCCCTGGTAAAGTGGCTTATTCAGTTGATTAAAAAGGAAGTAAAGACCCCCTTCCTCCCCCCCATTAACAAGTCTGGTTGATCATTGAAAGACTAATCACAGACCTATTAATACCATGGCCTTTCCAATGTCCCTAGTCTGCATGCTATTCTCCTGAATTCTACTTTAAATTGACATTTCACAAAAATGGATACAGATCTAAAATGAAATTAGGTTTTGAATTTACTATGCCCCAACAGAATCCAAAAACATTAGCAACAATTAAACTCAGTCAAAAATAACAGTAAAAATATAATTGAGACATAAGGATGAATATTTTATGTTTAAATGCACTATGTATAATTAAATAAGAAGAACATTGATCTAATGGTACATTTTATATATATATATATATATATATATATATAGTTATTTAAAGGAAAATCAAATAGAATTACATAAAGAACAAGATAGGCAATAATTGCTGGAGAGATTTCAACATCTTCTTTCACACTTGTATAAATCTAACAGAAAAGTAACTGTTTAGAATTAAAAACATAAATTATTGTTTTAATTAAATAAAATTCAATTATGATAAATGTTTTTGAATTTTTGAACCTTATTCAGTATAATTTAAGGTAAATTTTATAGTGCTTTTATAAAATTGACCATATTTTAGTACATGAAACAATGAAAAGTACATGCAAATATATAGTTATTCATAGAACCATAGGGCAACTAGATGACACAGTGGATAAAGCATTGGCCTTGGGGTCAGGAAGTTGGGAGTTCTAATCCAGTCTCAGACTCCTGGCACTTACTAGCTGAGTGACCTTGGGCGAGTCATTGAACCCTGATAGCCTCTCATTCAGGGTCATTAATATGTGTGTATGTGTACATAAATATATATATATATATATATATGTATGTATATATACATACATTTATATATATATATTTATGGGACAAGTGTTCAACTGGGAAATTTTCTCATAATTATATTGCTGTCCTGATTTATATCTGGTCACTAAATCCAGATAGCTCTGGAGGAGAAAGTGATGCTAGTGACTTAGCACAGCACCCCCTAACTCAGATTGAATTCATGAGCTTATCGTGGCATCACTTCTCTGATGTCATGATCTTTTTTGAGAATGAAGGTCGAAACATCATAGAATCATAGATCAGCATCAGAAAGAAACCTCATAAGCCATATAGTCGAGTGCTCTTATTTTACAGGACAGGAAACAAACCCAGAAAGGTTTATTGATATCCTCAATCATGCCAGTAGTTGACAGAAGAATTTATATTAGAATCCAGGCCCTCTGATTCTAGATTCCTTCCACTGCATCACCGTCTTTATTAAATATATGCTTGCAGGCCATATTGCAATAAATATTACACAAAAAGAAAAAAAAATTATTCAGACTAAAAATGGAAACAAATCATTAGTAAGGAAAAAATCAGAGAAACAGCAGTAATATTAAAGAGCAAGATAATTATGAGAAAACTTCCCAGTTAAAAAACTTGTCCCTTAGATGCTTCTCTACTAAAGAAGAGGGCATTTGAATGAATTACTAAGTAAACCTTAGTCTCTTTCTTTCTTACTGCATAACAGCAAGAAGGACAAATTGCTATAATCCTCCAGGTGGGGAGAGAGGCCCCTGGCCTTTTTACCCGGGTTTCTTTCATGTGGCCAATGATAGCATGGCCTTGTTAACTTTTTTGTCCTTGTTTATTATTTCTTGCTCTTCAGGGAAAGAGTATTAGAGACAGAATTAACTAGGCTAAAGCTTGGAGCTTTGAAAGGTCAAAAGAGTCTAAGCCCACACCAGAGTTAAAAGCAGATGAGCCAAGTGAAGCATCATCACAGTCCAAAAGAATGATCTATGGAATCCAGTCTGGCAATACATTGATCTGGGAGACATGATGCCATTTCCTCTGTAATAGAGTGATTTGCTCATTTGCAATGCTTAATTGAGAAGTAAACTTGGAAGGGAAAATGCTTTGTAACAGCTACTTTACATTGAATCATATTGGGGCTGATATGGAAGTAGAAGAGGAGATATGCCCCTGGTTTGGAGGAAAGAATTCAAATTTCTCTTTTTTCCATATCTTCATATCCCTCTGATGAAGGCAATTAATATCAATTGTTTCAATAAATAAAGTTGAAGAAAAAAGAAATGTTCAAACCAATAATGATATCAATGATCACTAGATCAATCAATAATATAGGGAAGATCTTAGCTGTAGCCGGTAGCTGAAATTGGAGAGATATTTGGTCATTTGATAATGGGTAGAAAATATACAAACAAAGGTTTAAGCTAATAGCATTAAAGGAAACCCCATGCTCAGGGGTTAGTTCTTAATGCAAGGTTCATGAATTTGTTTTGATGGTTTGGGGGGTGGGGTTGCTATGCAATGGGGTTAAGTGACTTGCCCAAGGTCACATAGCTAGGTAATTATTAAGTGTCTGAGGCTGAATTTGAACTCAGGTCCCCCTGACTCCAGGGCTGGTGCTTTATCTACTGCACTAGCTTCCCCATGAACTTGTTTTTTAAAAAAATTTTTATTATATCCCTTATAACAAAAATTGGGGGGGGAGGGGGAGGGAGAAGAAGAAAATGAATTAAATACAACTAATTAAAAAAAAGTCTACCTAAAATAATAATCTTATGTGTTTTATTTGATGAATTAAAGAAAATTATTCTGAGAAGGAGTCTTAGGTTCTGCCAGACATCCAAAGAAACATCTAACAGACAAACATGTTAAAAATCTAGCCATTAGAGTTTCTCCTTGGACCCAGAGTGATGTGAGCCTAGCTGCTCTTTGGGGATCCAAATTAGCAATGTCAATGTAAGTTGAGAAAAAGACCCTTAGACCTCTATTTAAAACAGTTATTTGGGAATTTATTGAACCATATGTAAAAATAAGAGTTCCTTGCAAATAGAGATTGTATCATTCATTTCATTTATAGACATGGGATGGGGAACCTTTTTTTGGGACAAGAGCCACTTGGATATTTGTAATATCATTTTCAGGCTATATTTGGTCAATCACTTAATTAATTCATGCTTAAAAAAACTTCTAGATTTATTGAATTTTGAATCCCACCTACAGTTGTCTTTGCAACATCAGACCAATACTGCCTAGGAGGCAGGAGGCTCCCTTCCCCTAGTAGAACTCCACTCTGAACTACAAAATAACTATCCTTTTTTTTTTTCTTTTGGATCATGTACCTCCCTCATATGCTTGCATGTTTTTCATATTTAAACATTTCTCTTGGTTATTAAGCATATGGTACTTAAACACTTTTTGTTTAAAAAAAGAAATCAAACCACAAAAATTTGTTTCTAAGAAATGCACTTAAAACATAGAATAAAAGAAAATTAAAATGATTTACATTGACCAACAAGTTAATCAAGTAAGAAAGAATTTAAAAATATACTCTATTCCAAACACTAAGTACAGAAATACAAGTTCAAAATGCTTTGAGAAATTTGCATTCAAACATAAGGATACAACATATATTCATATGAAGATACATGGTAGTTGTGGACAGGGAAGGAAATTTTGGTCTAAAGAATCAAAGGGACTATAAGTGAAACCACAGGGCAGTATATTGAGCATAAATTTTTCAGTTGCAATGATAGTATTGATTTGATTATTGTTGAAGGAGGAAGACTCAGAAAGGAGGAAAGGAGTATATGTGGGCTGGTAAATGTTTAACAATGGACTCTCATGAAAATTACTGTATTCAAGATACACTTTTAAGTTTAATTTGTATTATTAAAATTATTCCATTAGTTTCTTAAGACTAGAAAAATCAACAAAACAGTAAACCAAGTCCAGATTTGTCAGTTTCCAAGATATAAATACTTACACTGACAATTTAAAAATCAACCTTTATGACCCTAGAAGGAAGGGTGATACTATATGGCAGCAAAGTAGATAGCAGAGTGCTAAAATGGGCTCTGGGATTTGCGTAGATTACGGGCAGTGGTCAAATCATGTTTTTTCTATCTGCTCATATTCTATCTACTCACCCTCTCTATTTATTCACAAAGCCAATGGTTTAGTTCAAACTCTTATTAGCTCTCACTTGGCCTACTACAACGGCTTCCTAATTGGTATCCCTGCTTTAAATTGCTCCTTCAAAGAATGGAAATCTATTCTCTACAAACTACCCTTAAATTTCCTTAAATGCAAATCTTATCACATTATTTCCTTACTCAATAACTTCAATATATTTCTAATACATCTTGGGTATAATATAAACTTGTCTGACTTTCAAAGTCTTTCCAAATTTGCTCCTAACCTACCTTCCTAGCGCCATTATATATTGTAATTTTCCTATAATCTATACTCAGGTAAAACTATCCCTTCTTGTTTTTGACTCCAACATCAAGTGCTACTACTATGCCATGTTGTCTCTCCAATAAAAATCATCCATATAATAACTAGAACATAAAGGTATTTAATTAACATAAAATATTGTACTTCCCTAAACCTATGGATTCCATTAATATAGAATCAGCAAACTCCCCACCCCAATAGAAAATAGAGTTGGAAGACATCTTGATTTCTCTTTTGTTTTGAAATTTCTGTGTAGTGTACCTTTAAAATTGGGTATTATTCCAGAGAGGGCTACATTATTGGGTTGAAAATAAATGACCCCAAAACTCTAATATATAATTCTGTAAAGTGCTTGGAGGAGGAACTGCAGAAATGATGAATGGTAAAGATGGGATTATTACTCAAGTTTCATTTGTGACAGTTGACTTCTGTGATATTTATATTACATTTTTCTTTTTGGCCCTTTATGTATGTATGTGTGTGTATGTGTATTACACCTTATATATTAGCGCTGGCCTATCTATTATTACACTGGCAAAAGGAGATTTCCATTGATTAGTTTCTCTCTATTTGCTTTTTCTTTCTCTCTAAACCTTCATGCTGTAATGCAGAAGATTTATTTTCAATGATTTATTTAAATGTAATTCTAAGGTGACTCTTTATCACAGAAGTAATCTGCAGGCTATCTTTGTTTAAACTTGCAACCTGCTTTGTCAAGGAAAACTGCCTATGAAATTTTCATTATAACAGACAGCTTTTCATAATGAACTGGAAAACAGTTATTATGATTGAAAACAAATTGCTTTGAAACATATTCTTTGAAACAATGTGGTGTTTAATTGTAATTTGGGGGAGGGGAGGTAAAAGCAATCCTGTTTAATTGGTTACATTTTTCAGTTCTATAAATTAATTTGTGCTACCCAATATCACTTAATTTTTCCCTAGGAAAGCTTTTGCTTGCCCTAGCAATATTATAACTGCTAATTCAATTACATCGAAATTGTTTAATAGAAAATATAATTGCTTATTCATACAGAATACCCATTAAAGAAGTGCAGAAGGGTGAACCCTAGGGTTACAGAATATTAAGACTTTGGGAATAAAGATAGTAATGTTGCAGATAGATGGTACATGCTGATCTTTAATTGTTTATCACCTGCCTTCAAAATAATTTGAATAGACCCAAACTAAATGACCAGTCATTACAAGTTTCTATTTTGGAGCCTGGATGGGATCAGCAGATTACTTATGCTGATCACAATGATTTGAAGTTGTGATTACCATAAGCAATTTAAATTTTATTGATCTCCCCTTCTGAAAGCTGTAATTGAGCATGGATGTTGGACCCAGAGCTCTCCAAACTAAATTGTACTCTGAAGCCCTTGCTGGATTACTACAGGAATCAATAAGCAGTCAGTCACATTAACAATGAAATAGGTCCATTAACATACAGGCCTATTGGTGAAACTTTATTTAGAAAGGGTGTTAGTCCACTTCAGTATTTTATCAATGAATCTCAGTTATACAACAAAAAAATATTGCTTTAATATGTGTAATGAGCTTGTATGGAAATGAAATTATATATTATAAGTATATGGCATATGATTTGGTCTGCATTGGAATCCTTATAAAAGAGTCATTTTAATTCATAACATCATTTTACTGTAAACAGAGCTTTATATGACTGGAATTGCAGTGGCCCTGCAGTACTTTGCGGTAATTCAAAATTTTCCTTCCCCTTTGTTAGATGGAAAGTTTCACTCTATTCAAAGCTAAGTATGTCCTGACAGTCTTACATTCATTTCAAATGAATGGTTTGTTAAAAAAGCATCATGGTCTCCTTGACTGAATCTGAAAACTGGGAATTTCATTAAAAATATAAACTGTTCCAGGTGATAATATCCCTTGCTACATTTAGAACCTAGAGACCTCTTCCCATAATAGTTATAAAGTCAAAAGACCTAGGCTTAAGTTCTGGCTCCAACATCAGCAATATGACAGTGAAACTAAGCCTTTTTCTTTGTCAAATAGAATTCCTAATTCTTTAACTGACTACCTCATACAAATGACTATTTGTAACCCTTACCCCCCCCAGCACTATATAAATGTGAGTTATCAAGACTAACCACTGACTACCTAATAAGAAATAATTATTATAAAATGTGGACAAAATTTTAGAATTTTTAAAAAGAATTCCTTTTAAATTATAAATCATATCAGTCAACAAGCATTTATTATTATTTACTATGCTCTGAGGCACTATTCTAATAATAGCTAGCATTTTATAATATTTAAAGTTTTGCAAACAGCTTTACAAATATTATTTTATTTTATCCTCACAGGATAGCTTACATTTGTTATTATGAATCCCATTTGTGCAAGGTCAAACAATATATGGTGAAGGATTTGAACTCAGATCTTCATGACTTGATTTTTAGCACTCTAATCATTATATAACCAAGCTGTCCTATTACCTGATAAGTTCTGAGATTCTGCCTGCTCCTCTTTATTGTAGTTAATAGTTTTTTTTTTAATAGCTAAAATTTCAATGGTTTCTCATTTAATTTTTCTATGACTAATGAATTTTTATTAGTTCAACTTTTTACTTCCTTTCCATGTTCCTGATATATTGATGTATAGTCATTTTCCAGGACATGATAGGTCTCCTGATACTCTCAAAGCCCTTCTGAATTATAATGGAAATGTTCATACTCCAGGAAACTCCCTGCCTAGACCCCTGAATTCTAGTATTTCTCTGGACTTCATTAGAACTAATTATGAATTCATAGGAATTTCAAAGGTCATTCTTCATATTATAGAAGACCAAGAAATGATCAGGTTGTTACATTGCAATAGATCTCATTAGTTTTTTAATATTGAGGTTCCCCATAGAATAATGGAGTGGTGTTGCTACCATTTACTGAATAGTCACCATAGGAAAATTATTCAATTCAATAGATATCATTCAACAATGGTAGGTATTGGGGAAAGTATAGAGACAGTATCCTAGACTTCATGCAGTTTTCAGTCTAATATAAAAATAAGCAAGGATGAGCTAGAGCAAATTTCATGAGAGTTTATGGTTAAATTGCTAAAGTGAATGCATTTTTATCTCAGAAATTAGCAAACCCTACAAATTAGGGCTTTATTGTTTTGTTTGAATTGCATTATAGAGAAGAAAATGATGGAGAAAATATTAGTATAGATTAATCATCAAATTATGTACCTGCATACATTTATATACACATGTATGCCTATTTGTGTGTCTTTCTGTGTATTTATCTCTTTGTGAACTGGTTGTAAATGTTTATCAGCACATCTCAAAGAATAAAACTCAATATCTTAGTGTTTTCTTATTGCCTACTACCAAAAATAAACTACTCTTTTTGATATTTAAGCTTAAAAACCTTAGCAAGTTGGTGCCTTAGTTTAAGACAACTAAGTAAGACAGTAGATAGAACACTATACCTAGAAGTAGTAAGATTTAAATGTGACCTCAAAGAAGTCATTTAACCACTATCTGTTTCAGTTTCCTCATTTATAAGATGAAGATTACTATGGTGAGAATAAAATGAGAAAATATTTGTAAAGCACTAAGCATATTTTCAGGGACTTGGTTGGTGCTGAGTAAAGACTTGCTTTCTTCTTTATCATTAAATTTCTTTTTAACCTGTTTACTCTAACTAAACTTAGCCTTCTTCCCATACAACACTCTTATCTCTCTATTCTGTATCCTTTTGGTGACTGTCTTCCATGCCAAGTATTATTTTTGACATGATCTTCCCTGATATCCATAGTTTCTAGCATTTCTACTTTACCCTCTTCGTGAGTTTTTATGCATGTTATATATATATATATATATATATATATATATATATATATATATGCATGCACAATATATACAAAAAATTATACATACATATAAAAGTTGGTATACATAAATACAGATATAATTTTATATGTACTTTTTCTCTCCTGTAGAAGGTTTAGGAAGGTTCTTGTTCTAAAAACATTCTTTACAGACATTAGGGAATAGAAAGCAGTTCTTTTCTTTGACTTTCTATTCCCTAATATCTATAGTAGTTACATAAAGAATGTTTTTTGATTGATTTGTTTGAATAAACACAGATAAATGTATGATCATTTTTTTCATGATAATTGCATTAGAAAGCTGAAAAAAAACATGTCATTGGAAATACAGGGAGAAATTCACGTTTTTGGATCATGTAGTTTATACCTGAGCCTCGATTTTTTTTTTCCCGCAACTAAAATGTGGATGAAAATACTTGTGCTATGTATATCTTAGGGTTGTTATGAAGAATAAATGAGAAAATGAGTCATACATAAAAGTATTTGTAATTGTGAAACACTATATAGAAGTTCTTTGGGGTAATAGGGATTGTAAAGCTACCTTTACAATGGGTGAGAGAGTAGTGATTAAGAGGTCTGTAGGAGGGCAATCTCCTAGAGAATGTTTGTCCTTCATTCTCAAAGAAGACCATGACCAGGGAAGTGATGACATGACAAGCACATGATTTGAATGAGGGGGTGTTGTGCTAAGTCACCAGTCTCACTTTCTCCTCCAGAGTCATCTGGGTCTAGTAGCCAGATATGAATCAGGACAATTGGAAATGACCCTGGGATGAGAGTAAATCAGGACTAAGTGACTTGTCCAAGGTTACACAGCTAGTAAGCTTCAAGTGTCTGAGGTTAAATTCAAACTCAGGTCCTCCTGACTCCAATACCAGTGCACCATCCACTGTGCCATCTGGGATGGAATCACTTATACATGTGAATGGGATTGCCTTGGGTCAGATAAGGGTCACTTCATGTGTCAGATACACATTTCAATGGTTTCATGATTTTGTGATTGTTCTTGTTTTTGTTCTTAACTTTGCATGTGTCAGTCCTTTTTCCCCTCTTTTTTCCTAGTTTAAATTATTTTGTTACCTATGCCTTCCTTGATTGTAATATTTGTTTGCCTTTCTTGTATTTATATTATTTGCAAAACAAATAATTTGTTCATATCTTATTTTTAATGACTTTTTGAGAGTCTCTTTTTTAGTGAATGCCTCTTTTTTTTTTCATTAATTTTAGTTTCTGAATTGTAGAGTATATCACCTTGGGTTGTATTCTCTTTGAAATGGAATTTCTGACAGCTGGACAGGACTCCACACTGACGATCATTCATTCATACTGGCCAAGTGGATGAGCAGAGTTCTGTGCCTGCCCCCCACTCATGATCTCCATCTCTGTCTTGATACCCGCCTTCTATGCCCCTCAGAAGAAGTTTGCCCTGGTCGTGGCCCCCAAACCCAAAGAGAACCCTTTCCTGGCCAGGGCTAAGGAGAATACTCCAGGACCCGGGGCCCAGAAGGCACAGATGGGCAAGGCGGGCAAGATTCCTCCCCCACTCCCAGAAGATTTCCCCTTGCCACCACCCCCTGGAAGCCCTGTCCAGCCCCAGTCCCAGTTCCATCCCCAGTCCCAGTCCCAGTTCCATCTCTAGCCCCACCCCTACCCCCAAGTTTAATGCTGTGGCCCCCAAATTCACTCCTGTAACTCCTAAGTTTATCCCTCTGGCACCTGGGGGTCCCCCTCATAAGAAGGTGGGGTCCTTCACCTCCCCTTGGTACAGGATCCCCTCAACAGCCTCAGTCTCCCAGTTTCACCTATGCTCAATAGAGAGAAGCCCCATGTTCAGGGAAAACAATGTCCAGTGCCCCCTCCTTCCCAGGGCCAGGTATGCCCTCCTGGTGCACCAGGACCTCTAACTTTTCAAGAGCTAGAAGAGTTGAAGGTGTTGACACAGCAGTTAATGAAGGACATGGAGCAGCCATCTAGTAACAAACTCTCCACTGATGAATATTGTGGTCAGTGCCACCAGGCTCTGGTAGGTTCCTAGCCTGCAGTCTGGACACTTGGGTGTCCATTCCATGTCACATGTTTCACATGCCACCAGTGTGAGCAGCACCTGCAGGGGAAGAAGTTCTACAGCCTTGAAGGGCACCTCACTGTGAGCAGTGTTATGATAACACCCTGGAGAAGTGTGGTCAGCCTAACACTAAGCAGATACTGAGAGCCACAGGTCAGGCCTTCCATCCTCAATGTTTCACCTGTGTGGTCTGTGTCTGCCCTCTGGAAGGAACCTCCTTCATTGTGGACCAAGCCAACCAACCCCACTGTGTCCCTGACTATTACCAGCAGTATGCCCCACGTTGCTTGTACAGAACCCATCATGCCTGAACCTGGTAGAGATGAGACTTTCCAGGTTGTAGCTCTTGACAAAAACTTGCATATGAAATATTACAAATGTGAGTATTGTGGGAAAGCCCTGTCAATTGAGGTTGATGAGAATGGTTGTTTTCCTCTGGATAGACATGTATTGTGTCATCACTGCCACATAACTTGGGCCCAGACACGAAGTTGAACACGCATTTCATGAATCTTGAAGACCGAGAAGCTACACCACATCAGAGAACTACCTATTTTCAAATTTTCTTTCTTTATGTGATTCATTCTCATTCCCCACCCTGAAGCACAAAGAAAATTGGTAACTAGTCTTAATGCTAGTCCCTCTTAAGTTCTAGGGGAACAGAGAGATAAAAGGAGAGTACAGAATCTGAGACCAATCCCTTCATTTTCATTATCCCTTTTCCCATCTGGTTATAAAAACCACCTGTCTTTTATCTTCCAGGCTTCACAGCATCATCTTATATCCTCCTAGCTATCCCTCTCTTCTTTGGGGAGCTTGATAGTTTGGGTGGCATTATTGCTTTTGCTCCTACACAGAAGCTGTTGACTGGCTCACTCAGAAACTCCTGTACTCTGTTGAGGGGCTTCAGGAGAGGCTGTACCCTGGTTCTCTACTAGAGGCTGGACTGATTTCACCTTCTTAGGACCACATAGCTTGAGACTCTGGCAACAATTACAAATATTCACTCACAAAAAAATTGAAATGGGATTTCCCCCTGTGGTTTGTGATAGATGTAGAATGATCTGTTGGTCATATTTTTCTATTTTATTTGAAAGTTTCCTAGTTAATTACATAATATTATCTATTATTGAAATTACTGGGGGTGGCTAGGTGGTACAGTGGGATAAAACACCGGCCCTGGAGTTAGGAGTACCTGGGTTCAAATCCGGTCTCAGACACTTAAACCTAGCTGTGTGGCCTTGGGCAAGCCACTTAACCCCATTTGCCTTGCAAAAAAAAGAAAGAAAGAAATTACTGAATTAAATCAGTATATGTCTTGTAGTTTGCAGTGTAGGATTTTTTTTTTCCTGAGGGCAATTGGCACTTTGTTTTTTATGTGCAGAAATTCTATACAATTTTCTAATTATTTGCTGTATTAGACTATTAAGATTTTTTTTTGGATACATTATGTTCTACTGGGAGACCTATAATCCTTAAATTTCCTTAGTATTCAGTCTTTGAAATCAATATGTTGTGCTTCCTGATACATAATGCTTTTTTTAACATCATTACATTTTGCATTTCTTTTACACTTTTAGGTATATGCGAATTTGCATTCCAGATCAAATGTTTTCTCTTTTATTTCTTTGGTACAATTTGCAATTTTTCTGTTTTAATTTTTTTCTGCTGTGTGGACCATAAAAATCTACTTTCACAATCCTTAATTCTCTTTAGAACATACTGATATGATTTAATTGTCCCTTGAGAATACACAGATCATTTGCATCATTAGATTTTGAGTCATTTTCTCTTTTCATTTGCTATTTTTGTGTGTAGCTTTTAGCTGATATGGAGGACATATTCCTTTATGTTATTAATACTTTCTTTATTGGTTCATGTCTTATGTATAAGAACTTTCCCTGAGTTTTCTTTCTCTTGAGATCTTAAATAATGTCAATCTATTTTTTCCCTTATGTTCTCTTATTACTCACTTTCTGACTCTTTCCCCTTTGATATCAGTTACCTTGGAGACTGGACCTCAAAGCTGTCTCCCTGAACTTCCTCCCACAATGAAGAATTAATATTTCACCAGTCCCATACATTGCCTCCTATGATTTGTAAAACAAGTCTCATCTGGATGTGCAGTTCTTTTCCTTGAATGATACACTTGATTCCTTCCCTAATTCCTTCTATTCTCCACCTCTTCTGTTCTTCAGCTGTCTTAAGCACCAAGTACTGTAATACTGTAATTCTAGTCAGAGCTAGCATATTATGAATTTCGGTTTTTGTAGGCAAGGAACTAGGGAAGGGGTAGAATTGAGTTCTGTTACAAACTCAGCAACAACCTTCCTTGGACTAAATGGTTTACTAAACATTAATAAAGATCTCCTAAAAAAAGTCTTTATCAAGTTTTATGTAATGACTTCTTTCTGAGATCATCATCCACATTTGTATTGTATAGTGTTCTTTCCTAAGATTTCTCTTCTCTCAGTACACTGTCTCTGTAGGGGAATCTCTAGAAACCATGGGTTTAATTGTCATTTCTATACAGTTCTCTTTAAAATCTGCATATCTATCCCTCATTCCTCTCCTGAAAGACAGTCACATATCAACAACTGAATGCTGGCCATATAAGAAAACTGAAAAGCAACTTATACTAGCATAGAACCCATTATATATATCTAGTCCCACATCTCTTTTTAACATACCCATTTAATCCTTTCAGTGTTAAAAAAAATTTTCTCTTTCATTCTAGTGCTGAATATTTTGTGTCAAATTTGGATCCAAATATGAATTTTACAAGGGACTAACTATAGTTGCAGTTTATATTAGTTTATTTTTAACTACCCTATAAAGGAATCCAAAATAACTAAATAACAAATAAAACTTGAAGAAAACCTATATTTTTCAACATATGCTCCTGAACCAAAAGCACTAAAGCCAGGGCATTAGCACGCTTCTAATCTTTCTAGGTGAGACCTTCAAACTCATTGTTGACTCTTCACTCTTTTTAAACCCCATCTAACTAATCAGTTGATAAACCTTGTTGATTCTAGCTATACATTTCTTGATCTGTCACTTCTCTCCCTTCATATAGTTACACCATAAGTTCTCATCACCTTTCACCTAAAAATATCTTTAAATATTTTCCCTGCCTTTTTTTCTTTCCTCTTTTATCTTTCCTCTATGTAGCTTCCAAATATTTTTAGTAAAGCCTAAGCCTGACTTTGTAACTCCCCTACTCATTAAATTTATATAACTTCTTCATGTTCTCTAGAATAAAATAAAAATATTTTGTGTACTTTTCATAATCTAATTAAAATCTTTATTTTCTATCTGGTTTCATTGTACTTTCCTTCACAGATTTTATCTTCCAGTAAAATTGATTAACTTTCACTTTTCTCCATGGAACAGTCTATCTCCCACATCCTTGACTTTGCAGGCTATGGTTCAGACTTAAAATTTTCTCCCTCCTCAGTTCTACTACTTCAAAATACCTCATTCTTCTGACAACATAGATCAAGTGCTGAAGTTTCTCTTGATCTCTCCATTGTTAGTGGTTTTACCTCTACCAAAACTACTTTGTATTTACTTCACATATATTTTCTGTTTACTTGTTTTCCTCCAGTAGGTAAGCTCCTTGAAATCAAGGTTTTGGTTTTGTCTTACTTTTTGCATCCCCAACATCTGGCACTCTGCATGTCATAAAGTAAGGACTCAATAAACACTTGAAAAATTAAATTGAATTGAGAATAATGATATTCCATAACTCAAAAGAATGTAATATTACAAGAAGAATATTAATGGTTTCAGTGAAAAGTTGGGGATCATTAAAAGTATTATAAAATGTACAAAGACACTCCAACCATCTCTCTTCCTCTAATTCAATTGTGTATCTTCATTTATTTTTGTATAAAATGTTTTGTAATTTGTAATACCAAGTTTAACTTGGTAAGTGAAGTTCCTTAGAGATTTTGTACATTTTTAAAGCTATTTCAAATGGAATTTCTTTTTCTATTCCCCCTGTAATGTTTATAAATAACAATCAGTTATTTGTAAAATAACTTACAATTATGTGGTTTTATTTTAAAACTTGTTTCTTTAATAAAATTAGAAATTATTTCAATTTTTTTGAGACACCAATGCACTGTTGATAAAACTGTATACTGTTCAACCTTTCTGTAGAGCAAATTGGAACTATGCATAAAGGGCTATAAAAGTCATACATACACTTTGACCAAATATAGCATTATTACTCTGTGTCCCAAAGAGACTTTTCTTTAAAAAGGGGGAAAGGACCTATATTATCAAAGTATTTATACAGTTTTCTTTAAAAAATGGCGACACTTTTTTATGGTGGCATACTAAATAAAGATGTTTGCATGACTACAGATGTTTAACTTACATCAGATTGTTTTCCTTGTCAATGAGGAATGTAGGAAAAAATGGTAGTCAGTTTTTTAAAATGAATGTTAAAGATTGTTTTGCATGTAATTGGGGAAAAGTAATTATTAAATCATTAAAAATTGTTTCAATTTTTAGTTAAATATTGTGTTCTCTAATTATTAGCAAATCATGATATTTTTCCTTCTTTCTGTATATTTTTTGCCTCAATTCCTTATATTATCTTATTATAATTAGCATGTCTACAACTAAAACAAATAGCAGTAGTGACAATGTGCATTTTGGTTTTAACCTTAAATTATTGGAAATTTTTCCAGTGTTTCTCCACTACAGATAATGCTTACTCTTGATTATATATGTGTGTGTGTGTGTGTGTGTGTGTGTGTATTTTCCTATAGATTTGAAATGTTCATTTCATAAGCTTTTTATTGGTTTTTATTCCAACATAAATGAGTCATGTATGTTGTCAAAAACATTTTCTTCATCTATTGTTATAATCTGTGGTTTTAATTACTATAACACAAAGTAAGAAAGTAAAGAAAATTATGCGGTTTACTTCAGCAAAATAAGTTAGCATAGAGAAATAAAATTAAATTATGCCTGTCTAGGGAAAGAGGAGGCACCACCTTATTAGGGGCAGGAGCTTTTAGAGCTAGTTTTTAATTTTATATTAAAAGGAAATCTCTATAGTACATTCATTTAACTTGCTATGATTTTATGTGAGACAATAACATTTTAAAATTCATTACTTTTTGAAGGTAGCTTTCATTTTTTTTAAAAAAATGTTGTTTATATCTTTTGTTTTGACATTAGTACCAGTTCTGAATATATCCCTTAGCCATCCCATAACTCATCTCTCCTTTGTAACAAATAAAATCAGTTAAGCAAAAGGTACTACTTAATTACCAAATGTATGACAAATTATGCAATATTCTGCCCTCATGATCCCTAGGCTATTTGCTGAGTGTGCTAACTATATCATCTATCTATCTATCTATCTATCTATCTATCTATCTTATTTATCTATACATATACACACACACACGCACACATGTGTGCATGTGTGTGTATGTGTGTATGTGTGTGCATCTAAGGACTAGATCATTTATTGAGAAGGGAAAATGGAGAATCTCTTTTTTTTCTGCCAATGAATTAAATCTCCTCCTTGCTACACTCATTGAAGGAGTCCAGTAACTAGGCACTTTTATTCCATTTAACCTTTTAACAACAGAGTAGCTTTTACAAAAGCATATTTGCTACAAAGAAAAAAATCTCCCCATGTCCAATACTAAACTCCTTAGGGACAAAAATCTTGCCTCACTCTCCCACTCCCCCCCACACACACACCACATACACATCATTTTACTCTTTAGTGAGCAGAAAGGGATTAGGTCCACATTTTATCACAACTTCTTCATAGCTTTATTTTATCAAGTTTAAGTTCAGTCTCCCTGATCTGGCATTCCTGAAACTCCTCAAGACTTTGCTGCTAGGCTGGCTATATTACCAGGGGTGTATCCCTACATTCTAGAAATCCCCATGGCTAAAACTCCCAGGTTGAAGGTTCTACTTACTTCACCTAGAATGTAAAAGAACAACAACAACAAAAAAGGCAAGGATCCTGTTCCATTTCTTAGGACCACAGGACCTAGAGTAGAATGAGACAGAAAGGCTATCTCCCTAAGGACCTTCCCTCTCAATCTTCACTTAACATACAGTATCACTGAGGTATGAGTGAAAGAGATCTTTACTCAGACATGAATGGAAAAAAGTCATGATGTGAAACCTACACTAATTTCATAAGAAATCCATGGAGAAGACAAAAAACAAAAGAATAATAAAGAGAATCACGGACAGATTAGAAAAAAAAATCATGAAAATAGAAAAGAAAGACAATGGACAGTGAAAACTACTGGAAAAGGAAACTGTCTCTGAATAAACAGTTCTAAGGTAATTGAGGAGGTTTCTAACAGCTCTCTTACTTAATTTCACTGATCTTGAAATATTCATGTGGATGTGGGAGAGTTATCTGAAATCATGGGGATGAAATAAGATATATTTTTCTAAGAATTGGAGGTTCCCCTCTGACAAATGAGCAATTAGTTATAGTTGACATCTTCAGTTTGATCAATTTAAATTCAAATTTAATTTGGATTTTTTATAAATAAAATTGAACTTAATAGAGTACCTGGGAATGCATCAAGTTGGTGATATTAGTTGGAAGCAATTATCTATTTTATATATGATCTTTGATATTGTACACATTAGTTTATTGACAATCATTTAAGCACTATGACAATGATATTGGTTACCTAATCTGTCATTCTTTTTGATGGCAACCAATATGTTATGTACAAATTGAGTCACATACATGTAATATTTATCAATGTAGATAATTTAAAAATATTTATTTGAAATAATGTCATTAAACATTAATACTACTGTATGTTTTGATTTTATGCTTTTTAAAAAATAATATATTAATATAGTTTGTATAATTGTTTAACAGATAAATTTGCACTATTAATGGATAAAAAGGATTTTGACAGTATTTTTGAAAGTCATATCTGATTCATATCTGATATTTTGGGTGTTATTATTGATTTTTCAGTAGAACAGTATTATATGCTCTAGCTAATGTTAGCTGAGAGATCATGAAGAACTTTAGACTTTTTTGTATTACAGACTTAGAAAAGCATGGTGTTAGACTAGTAAGAATATAATGGGCTTAGGCTGTAAAACAAAAGAAGGTTATTTATTGAGTTTAGTTTGATTTTCAGGAATCTTGAATATTGAGTTTTAGGAATCTTGATTCTTTTAACATATTACAGTATTAAATGAATATTAAAAGTTTCAAGTATTTTTTCATGCATTATTTTTTGGAATGAGTTTCATTGTTTATATTAAATTTATTTTATCATTATTTTATGAATATGCAAATTTTAGGCAATATATATGAAAAAGAGGATTAATTTTTTTCCCTCCCATTGCACTTGAAAGCTAAAGAGGCCTCCTTTGTGGGAGACACATGACTGAGAAAAATAATTGTAAATGACAATGTCTGGAGTAACTTCACAAGAATTCAATTGCTGAAGGAAAATCTGAGGTCATGTGTCTAACAGACACAGAACTGAGACTAATGTAATGATACCATTTGAAACTTTATATGAAGAATACTATTAATATTGAGCATTTAAATAAGCATAGATTTGGGAATATGGATGTAATGATTTCAACTACTTCTGCCCACAGAATGTCAACGATGTGAAAAATGGATGTAATGATTTCAACTACTTCTGCCCACAGAATGTCAAATATGTGAAATATCTTTTTGATTTGTGTTTCATGGTAATGCTGCATACATAAAATCAGTTATGTCTGTTGGTGGGTAATAACTATTTTTCTATCTGTCTGTCTATCATCTATCCATGTTTTTATATTTGTGTGTGTGTGTGTGTGTGTGTGTGTGTGTGTGTGTGTACAGGGTACTCCAAAAGCTTAAAACTGCACTAAGACTTTCAAGACCTCAAGACAGGGTGTAAGTGGCAAAAGTAGAGACAAAGTAGAGATGCTGAAAAAAATCAGCATATAAAAATAATCATAAAAAAATTGTCACAGAGTAAAATAATTCCAGGATAAAACTCAAAAATAGGAAGCAATTCTGTAGTAATTGCCACTATGAGACTATCATATTTAAATTCATTCATCATCTGTTGCTACCCCTTTGGCTAGCAAACTACCCCTACTTACAATTCCTCTATCCTTGAATTACTAAATTTGGGAGTAATTTTTTGTTCCATCCTTTCCTCTTATGCTCATTCTCCTCAACCCTTCTCCTCCCATGGCCTATCTTTACTATGTCCAGTTTTTTCTTTGTGTCATATGGAATACACATATCACAACTAACAAATTTCTCTTGGTTTTGTACTTCTCCCTCTCATTCTCCTTCCATCTACATATACAGAAAACTTCCTCCAGATGACATATTCTTAGACAGAGGTTGTATATTTTCTTATATCCCAAGCATCCTTCTCCTTGAGAAGCAGTTACAATACTCTTTGTTCTCTACTAATACTTTGAGACTCTTTTTACTGCCTTTACTCACTGATACTTTCAAACTCCTTTTCCTATCTTTACTCAGCAACTTTTCCTCTGAAATATGCTTACCACTCAATATGTATCACAGGACTTCCAGTCAAGATGGTGGAAAGGAACCAGGATTTCTCTTAAGACTCCTGAGTTTCCCTCAGAACCAACATTAATCAAGCCTTTTAATAGATTTAGGGGTAGCAGAATACAGAGTGAAACATTTTTAGAAGGTCTGTCATGGAGGGAGCATTAGTATGGCCAAGAGAGAGAAACAAAGAACCAGTGCAGGGGTGCCACGGTGAGGTAGGGTACTAACCTGAGATTCATGGGTGTGGGAGCTGAGACTCTGGAGTTGGGATATGGCTGCAAGGTGCAACATTTCCAGCCCAGCCTATCCAGCCCAATGACTGAGCTGTCTGTGGACATCTCAGAGATAACCCTAGATATTTATACACTGTAGGGAGTAGGCAGATGACATCTCCAGCAAAGATGGCCCAAAAAGCCTCAGACATCCTTATCCATTGAGCAATCCCTAGAAGTTCCTAACATCAATAGCCCAGGACAGTTGGTAAAACTCTAGGGCTCTCAACATCTAGGTCTTAAAGCAAGACTCTCCCCCAAGAGAAGAACCTTGGGATAGGAAACAAAACTCATAATGAAGAAAGGTCAGAGAAAACTAGCATCCATTGAAAGCTACCCTGGAGGTAATGATGGGCAAAGCATAAGTTCAGAAAAGGAGAGCAGAAGGGGTGCCACATGTGAAACTATGGAGGAGAACATGAATTGGTCTCCAGTCCAGAAGGATTTCTTAGAACTCAAAATGAATTTTAGAACTCAAATGGAAAAATATCTTGTATCAAAAAGTGACAGAAGAAAACAAATACAACTAGGCAATTGAAAAAAGATAACTTAACTTCCGGCCAAGATGGCAGAGAGAAAACAGGCACAGTTCTAAAGTCTCCTGATCTCTTCCCCATCTACCACATGAAACAAAACTCTTAAAAGAAATCCAACTCAAAAAAAAAACCAGAAAGAAAAAGCCAGAAGAAAGAACATCGACCTCAGGATTTGTGTCCAGCAGGAGCTGTGGCTGAATTTGGGTGGGTGAGTCAGGGCCCAGAGGGAAGATCAGCCCCGATCAACCAGACTAGCAGCTGAATTGTACCCAAGAGTCTGAGGGCCTGAGAGCCGGACCTACTGGATCAGAGGTAGGGCTGGACCATGGGGGCGTGAGTCTGAGGAGGAGCAGAGGCCCTGGTGTTGAAACTGTCCCCCTGGATATCCCTGACAGGGCTGGGGGGAGAATTCTGGAGCAGGGGAGTGGCAGACACCATCCCTGGGCTCCTCTGGTCTGAGTCCCATTACAACTCAGACTTCTCCCCTAACAAACAAATGCAAACTACTTCTGACTCAGGCCCAGGTGGGTGAGGAGAAGAACCAACCCAGCTGAGGAATGACCTCAGGCCAGGGTAAAGCCCACCATTGATTGAAGGCAAAAGAATTCAATAGCTCCAACTCCTCCCTTCAAGGAAAGGGAGAAGGCCTCAACCAAGGTCACAAACACTCCAGAAAAAGCAACCAGCACCTCCTACTGGCCAGCCAGAGAAACCGCTCTCAGTGAATAAAGCCTTTAGCGATCCCAAGTCCCTATGAACCAGCCCCTCCAAAACTCAAGTCTCAGCAAAATGAAGAAGGGTCAGCAGAAAGGTGGATCCACAGAAAAATTATTGGAAGGGAAAGACACTAACTCAGAGAGACCTGGAACCTCTGAGGAGAATACAATCTCGTCTTCAGCACAGAAAGACTTCCTTGAAGAAATAAGGAAGGAATTTAAAAATCAACTAGAAAATTTGGAGGAGACAATTAATACCTTGCAACAAGAAAACAAATGTCTCAGATCTTCAAATGGGCAAATGCAAAAAGAAAATAATTCTCTCAAAACGTCAATTAGTCAAATGGAAAACTCTTTCAAAAGTAGAATTGACCAATTAGAAAAGGAGTTGCAAAAGGTTAATGAAGAAAACTCCTCCCCCCCAAAAAAGAATGGAGTCTACAGAAACTAATGACTCCATGAGACAGCAAGAGTCAGTTAAACAAAATCAAAAAATAGAAAAAATAGAAGAAAATGTAAAATGCCTCATGAACAAAACCACTGACCTCGAGAATAGATCGAGGAGGAGCAACCTGAAAATTATAGGAATTCCTGAAAACATTGAAGAGGAAAAAAGCCTGGACTTAATATTACAGAATCTAGTGATGGAAAACTGCCCTGATATCATGGAATCGGAGGGCAAAGTAGTTATTGAAAGAGTACATCAATTCCCACCAGAAAAAGATCCTAAAATGAAAACACCAAGAAATGTTGTGTCCAAACTGCAGAACTATCAGATAAAAGAGAAAATCTGGCAAGCAGCCAAAAAGAAACAATTTAAATATCAAGGAGCCACAGTAAGGATCACACAGTACCTGGCTGCATCAACTTTAAGGGATCTAAGGGCCTGGAACAAAGAGCCCAAGAGCTTGGAATATAGCCAAGAATCTACTTTCCTGCAAAGCTGAGCCTTCTCTTCCCGGGAAACAGATGGACATTTAATGAAATGGAAGAATTCCAAAAATTTCTGATGAAAACACCAGAGCTAAACAGAAAATTTGGGCATCAAAGAGGAGGTTCAAGAGACACATGAAAAGGTAAAACAAAAAGGGGGAGGTGGTAAAAGACAAAAAATGCAATCCAGCAAGTTGAAACTGGCTATATCTCATCATGGGGATGACAAAAAAGGATTCTCATAAACCTTGAAATGTAACTCTAACAAAGAGAATACACCTAGCCAGAAATGATGGACATTCTTGACCTATCCATGAGACTATCTAATGGGAGGTAACTGACTTTAACCCCAATTGCGAGAAAGACTCTAATAACTCTCAGGAATTTTGACACTATTCGATATAATATACAGAACTAAAAGGGAAAGACACTTAAAATTTTCTAGGACTTAGATAGAATGATCTAAAAAAAACACTACTGCCCTAAAAAGCAGGACAGGAAAGAGATGGGAGGAGGGAGGGGATTGAATGGGGTAAATCTCATTACACTAAGAGGTACAAAAAACCTATGGTAATAGTGGGGAAGAAGGGAGCAGAGGAGAAACACCTGAATCTTCTCATCAGACTTGGCTTAAAGTCAACCTCAGTTAACTTATAAAACATCTAACCTTTCAAGTATTAAAAGGGGAAAAGGGGAGGGGGATGGAGAAAGGGAAGGGGAGTGGGGGAAATAAGGGGAAATAACAAAAGGAAGGGAAGGGAAAAGGGAAAAAGGGAAAGGGGAAAGAAAGGGGAGGGCATGATAAAGGAGGGAAAACACACTGAAGGGGGTGGTTTTCAGAAGCAAAAGACTGGGGAATATGGATAAAAGGGTGGGAAAGAGGGGAAAAATACAAACAGAGGGAAGATAGCATGGAGGGCAATAAAGAATTAGTAATCATAACCTTGAATGTGAATGGGATTAACTCTCCCTTAAAACTTAAGCAAATAGCAGAGTGGATTGAAAACCAGAATCCTACAATATGCTGCTTACAAGAAAGTGATTTGAATTAGAGAGATACATATAGAGTAAAGGTAAAAGGCTGGAGCAAAATATATTTTGCTTCAGCTGAAGTAAAAAAAGCAGGGATAGCAATCCTTAACTCAGACAAAGCAGCAGCAAAAATAGATAGCCTTAAAAGAGATAAGGAAGAAAACTTTATCCCCCTAAAAGGTACCATAGACAATAAATTCATTTCAATATTGAATATATATGCACCCAGTGGGACAGCACCCAAATTCTTAGAGGAGAAGCTAAAAGAATTACAGGAAGACATAGACAACAAAACTATACTAGTGGGAGACGTCAACTTCCCGCTATCAGACCTAGATAAATCAAATCATAAAAAAAAACAAAGAAATTAGGGAGGTAAATAGATTGTTAGAAAAATTAGATATGGTAGACTTATGGAGGAAATAGAATGGGGATAGAAAGGAATATATCTTTTTCTCTGCAGTACATGGAACTTATACAAAAATTGACCATGTACTAGGACATAAAAACCTAATGATCAACTGCAGAAAGGCAGAAATAGTGAATACATCTTTCTCAGATCACAATGCAATAAAAGTCATATGCAATACTGGGCCAAGGAGATATAGACCCAGAACAAATTGGAAACTGAATAACCTCATTTTAAAAAAATGAGTGGACCAAAAAAGAAATTATAGAAAGAATTAACCATTTTATCCTAGATAATGATAATAATGAAACAACATACCAAAACCTATGGGATTCATTCAAAGCAGCTCTCAGGGGATATATTATAGCTGTAAATGCTTACATGAATAAATTGGAGAAAGGGGAATTCAATGAACTAAACATGCAACTAAAAAAATTAGAGAAAGAATAAATCAAATATCCCCAATTAAGTATCAAATTAGAAATTCTGAAAATTAAAGGAGAAATTAATAAAATTGAAAGCAAAAAAAACTATTGAATTAATAATTAAAACCAAAAGTTGGTATGAAAAAACCAATAAAATTGATAAACCTCTGGTCAATTTGATTTAAAAAAAGAAAGAAGAAAACCAAATTGCTAGTATCATAAATGAAAAAGGTGAACTCACCACCAATGAGGAGGAAATTAAAGTAATAATTTGAAATTATTTTGCCCAACCCTATGCAATAAATTTGATAATCTAAGTGAAATGGATGAATATTTACAAAAATATAAGTTGCCCACGTTAAATGAAGAAGAGATTAAATACCTAAACAACCCTATCTCAGAAAAAGAAATTCACCAAACCATTACTGAACTCCCTAAAAAAAATCTCCAGGGCCTGATGGATTCACAAGTGAATTCTACCAAACATTTAAGGAACAATTGGTTCCAATCCTATATAAACTCTTTGGAAAAATAGGGAAAGGTGAAACTCTGCCTAACTCTTTCTATGAAACCAATATGGTACTGTTATCTAAACCAGGAAGAGTTAAAACAAAGAAAGAAAATTATAGACCTATGTCCCTGATGAATATAGATGCAAAAATCCTAAATAAAATCTTAGCAAAACAATTACAACAAGTCATCACTAGGATAATACATTATGATCAAGTAGGATTTATTCCAGGAATGCAGGGTTGGTTCAATATTTGGAAAACTTTTAGTATACTCAATTATATCAGCAACAAACCTACGAGAAAACATATGATCATATCAATAGATGCTGAAAAAGCTTTTGACAAAATACAGCATCCATTCCTATTAAAAACACTAGAGAGTGTAGGAATAAATGGACTGTTCCTTAAAATAATTAGCAGTATCTATCTGAAACCATCAATAAGCATTATATTCAATGGGGAGAAGCTAGAGGCATTCCCAATAAGATCGGGGTGAAAAAAGGGTGCCCATTATCACCACTACTATTCATTATTGTATTAGAAATGTTAGCATCAGCAATTAGAGAAGGAAAAGAAGTTAAAGGAATTAGAATTGGGAAGGAAGAGACAAAACTCTCACTCTTTGCAGATGACATGATGGTCTACCTAGAGAATCCCAAGAAATCATCTAAAAAACTACTGGAAACAATTAGCAATTTTAGCAAAGTTGCAGGTTATAAAATAAATGCTCATAAATCCTCAACGTTTCTATATATGTCTATATATCTGTTTAGTGCCCTACCAATAAAAAATCCAAAAAATTACTTTAATGAGTTAGAAAAAATTGTAAGTAAATTCATGTGGAGAAATAAAAAGTAAAGAATTGCCAGGAGCTTAATGAAAAAAAGTGCAACAGAAGGAGGCTTAGCCCTACCAGATCTAAAATTCTATTATAAAGCATCAGTCATCAAAACTGTTTGATACTGGCTAAGAAGTAAAGGGCTGGACCAGTGGAATAGACTAGGTGTAAAAACAGGAGATGATTATAGTAATCTGCTGTTTGAAAAACCCGAAGACTCTGGCCATTGGGATAAAAACTCCCTCTTTGATAAAAATTGCTGGGAAAATTGGAAGTTAGTATGGAAGAAACTTAGATTAGACCAACACCTCATACCCTTTACCATGATAAGATCCAAATGGTTATAGGACATAGACATAAAAAACAATACTATAAGCAAATTAGAAGATTAAGGACTAGTCTACCTGTCAGATCTATGGAAAGGGGAACAGTTTATGACTAAGGAAGAGTTGGAGAACATCATCAAAAACCAATTAGATGATTTCGATTGCATTAATCTAAAAAGCTTTTGCACAGATAAAACCAATGCAACCAAGATCAAAAGAAATTTGGTAAATTGGGAAAAGTTCTTTTACAGCTAATGATTCTGACAAAGGACTCATTTCTAAAATATACAGAGAACTGAGTCACATTTTTAAAACAAAAAGTCATTCCCCAATTGACAAATGGTCAAAGGCTATGCAAAGGCAATTTACAGATGAGGAGATCAAAGTAATCCATAGCCATATGAAAAAATGGTCTAAATCATTAATTATTAGAGAAATGCAAATTAAAGCTTCCCTGAGGTACCACCTCACACCTCTCAGATTGGCCAGTATGACCAGGAAGGATAATGATCATTGTTGGAAGCGATGTGGGAAAACTGGGACACTATTACACTGTTGGTGGAGCTGTGAACTCATCCAACCCTTCTGGAGAGCTATTTGGAACTATGGCCAAAGGGCAACAAAAATGTACATACCCTTTGACCAAGCAATACCACTAATGGATGTATACCCTGAAGAGATGGGGGAAAAGGGTAAAAACATTACTTGTACAAAAAATATTTTATAGCAGCCCTGTTTGTGGTGGCAAAGAATTGGAACTCCAGTAAATGTCCTTCAGTTGGGGAATGGCTTAGCAAACTGTGGTATATGTATGTCCTGGAACACTATTGTTCTATTAGAAACCAGGAGGGATGGGATTTCAGGGAAACCTGGAGGGATTTGCATGAACTGATGCTGAGTGAGATGAGAAGAACCAGATAAACAATGTACACCCTAACAGCAACATGGGAGTGATGCTCAAGCTTGAAGGACTCACTCATTCCATCAATGCAACAATTGGGAACAATTTTGGGCTGTCTGCAAAGGAGGCTGTATCCAGATAAGGAGCTGTGGAGTTTGAACAAACACAAGGACTATTCCCTTTAATTTAGGAAAAAACCAGATGGCTTATTGTCTGATCTTGTTACCTCTTAGACTTCTCTTTAAGGATATGATTTCTCTTTCATCACACCCAATTTGGATCAAGGTACAACATGGAAACAAAGTAAAGACTGACAGAGTGCATTCTGTGGAGGGGAGGGGAGAGGGAAGCAGGATTGGGGAAAAATGTAAAACTCAAATAATATCTTTAATAAAAAAATAAATTTAAATTAAAAAACATAAGTCCAAAAAAGAAAAAAAAGGTAACTCTTTTAAAACTAAAACTGACCAAATGAAAAAGGAGATGCAAAAACTGAATGAAAAAAATACCTCCCTGAGAAACAGAATGTGAGTAATAGAAGGTAATGATTTCATGAGGAATCTAGAATCTATCAAAAAAAATCAAAAAATGGAAAAAAAATGTAAAATGCCTCATGCTAAAATAACTGTCCTGGAAGATAGATAGAGAATAAGTAATTCAACAATAATTGGAGTACTCAAAAGCCATGGTCAAAAGAAGATCCTGGATTCCACCACCAGGGGGCTAGTCTAGACAATCTATATGATGCCTTCCATAAGAATAGGGTCCTTTAAGATCAAGATGATTTAGAATGGTTTCTTAGTGACATGAAATATAGAGTTAGCAATATATAGAGTTACTTGCATCAATGAAGGTTCCCTTAGCCTTAGGATTTGAAAAGAGGAGACAGTGAAGATGACTAGAATTGAAGATATGATGAATATTAAAAGATATAAGGGTATAAGAGAAACAACACTATATAATGAAATTATTCATAACTAGTAAAGTAGGGAAATTAGGAGAGAGCAGACATAATAGAATAGAAAGATGGAAATTCTTGAAAGACTTAAAGTCATGCTGAGGATGAAGATTAGGTTTACAAGAAGTAGGGCAAAAGGAGAACCAATGATCAGAAATGTAAATTTCAAGTAAATGAATACAATGTTTAAATAAATTGTCAATATCGTACATTTTTAAAATGAGACAAAGTGCTTTATAAATTATAGATAATTCACTTGCTTATTATTTCATCCACATGCTTCCCTCAAGAAGAACACTGTAGTTATTAAACAGCAACACAATTCAGATGAAAAGTAGAGGATATGGCAATATGGAACTGAACTTTAAAAGAACAATTTTGCATAGGAAAAGTTTTGTAATTAGAATTAAAATTTTTCTAGGTAAACGAAGTTAACACTGCTTATATGTGTCATCTAATCATAGATTCAATTGCCTTGATTTAAGATAGGTTTTGATAACATGTTGTAATAAAGGCTACTGAGGTCATTAAATATGAACCTCTTGAATATATGAAGAACTGTTAAGTTCCAAGTCAAATTGGAAAGCAATTAATAATAACTTTATACAGGAGGGACTATTGAAGGAATATAGAAATATGATAAAGAATTATTTTTCTAATAAGAAACTAACAAGTGAAAAAGCAGAAGAGAATTAAAGGTACTTTTTAATTTTCATCAAATTTTGTATTAAAACAAGAAGCAACAACAAAAAACAAAAAACAAAAACTCAACAAAATATATGAAACAAATTCTTCATTATGTGCTTTGGAACCCAGAGATAACTCTTCTATTGCTTAGAACTGCTGCTTTAGAGACTCCTAGGGCAATAGATACAAGTTACAAGACATAGACAACCTGTAGCAACATGTCTATAAAGATAACAATGGTTGACCTATACTATCTATTTGTTCTTGTATTAGAATGAAGCTATCAGTCAGTGACAAAGACCCATCAGACCAGCCTCTAAAGCAGGATAGGGGAACCTCCAGCCAACAGACCATATTGGTCTGGCATTGTTAAAACATCCATGGGACTTGAAATTCAAAAAGAATATTAGCTTTTTAGGAGTTAATTAAATTTGGGGGCAAATATAGTCCACAAATAATGTTATAAATATCTAAATGAACCTAGGTGGAAAAATGGTTCCCTACTCATTCTGCTCCTTTGGTAACAGTTGAATTTAAAAAAATGGTTACCCATAAATTTGAGTTCCAGTACTAGAAATTATTTTAAGTGAAATATACCTTGTAGGAAATTTCATGTATGTAATGCAGAAACATGCTAATTACTGCATATTTGAGGATCTTTTTTGCTGACACATTCATTCAGCTGTGTTCTGTGTTATGTTCATGCTTTAATAATAGGCTAATTTACTTTTCTCATTGGGAATATATAAATTTGCATGACTACATATATTTTCTACAACCAGGTAGGTGATACAATGGTTAAAACCTTGGATTTAGATTCAGGAAGATCTGAGTTCACATTTAGCTTCAGGCATTTACTATGGGAACCTTGTATGTATTCTTTGAAACACTCCCCTTGAGTACGATGGAAGAGTTCTAATGCCTTTGCAACACGTAAGTGTTGTATTAAGTTATTGTCAGTTGCTCTGTAGCATCTGACTATGGTTTCTGGAGTAGATAACCTTCAGGGAAGACTGGCACCTAGGGTTATAAAGGTTTGCCGAACCTTTTTCAAGACTGCTGATTTTCTTTAGTGACCTTTAATCCAGATCTCACCTGTGACTCTGAGAAACTGTAGTATGTACATTACCATACCCGGTAAAACTGTCTTGACAGATTGACTAAACCAGATTGTGGATTATGACAGGTCTCAAATTGATCAGTGAAATGGGAATTGTTTCTCCCAGTATTTCTCCTGAGGAATGGGTGGATGAGAACAATTTTTTTCCAATTTCCATGAAGGAAGCTGGAACAGGCACTGAGCTTGGTCAGACATGAAGGATGTCAAGGTCATGCACTGGATCCAGTTACTTTGACTTTTGTCTAGCCACTAGTCTTTGATGACTCTGGAAGAGTGAGGCAGATGACTTTGCACAACTCTGTCTCACTTAAATCCAATTTACTTGCAATTCAAAACATGATCCCTGATGTCACCGGTCCTCTTGCCCCCACCAAAAAATAATGACAAATAACAATGCAACCCCTCTTTTTGTGAAGCAACCAAGGAAGGTAGATTTTGTTCTGAATCATATCCATATAATGCAAACAACTAATGTATGAAAATATAGTTGTAAGCCTTATACTCTTCTTGAAGATAATAGAGCAAGGGAGTGATCCATCACTATCATATCAGTCCTAATTTTCCCAAATCTCATCCAAATTTTGTTAAACAACACTGCCTATCTAATTAACCAATCCAATCCAATTAGGTAAAGTAGGTGGAGCAGCTTACCCAAGACTTGGAATCAAATATTCCAGATTGATCTATAAATCCCTGTTACACACACAGTTCTTTATTACACAGAAACAATGTTACTCTATTAAGAAACTAAAAAGTAAAAAAGACTCTAGAATTTTGAGTTATTTCCTAAATTGCTTCAAATATCATTTTTATGTTACATAGTCAAAAAACAGAACAATAATAGTAATAATAACCCAGAACTACTCCCATCCCCACAATATGCTCCTTAATCAGAATCTTTTGTATTATGCTATTTGAAATAGAGTCTAATTCTATGGCTGATAGTTTCCCCAGTATCCTCCCTATTAAAAGAAATAAAAAGTTGTTACTACACTAACAGCATCAGAATCTTTGTTTACAAAGATTTTTTGTGTTTTTGCATGTGTTTTTTTAATTGATGTTTTATTTTTTCCAAATATGTTAATGAAAGTTTTTCAACATTCATCCATATGCCTATGAATATTTTTAAGTTACAAAATTTCTTTTGATCATCACTTCCCACCACCCTCCCCTCAGTGGCAAACAGTCAGATTAATATTGTACCTACACATTTCTGTTAAATTTATAGATTAGTCATTTTCAGTGTGAGGAATTAGGATTAAGGGAAAGAAAAACATAAGAGAAATTTGTTAAAAAGTGAATGCAGTGTTCAGCAGATTCTGAAGAACTGCTTTGTTTTGCTTTGTTTTTCTTTCTCTGGATGGTGATAGCATTGTTCATAAGCAACATAATGAGGTTGTCCTAGTTCTCTGAACTGCTGAGAAGAGTTACATCCATCAAGGTTGGTAAACTCACAGTGTTCTGTTCCCTTTGCTCAGAATCAGATCCTGTAATTCATTCCATGCTTCTCTAAAGTCCAAACATTTATAGTTTCTTTTAGAACATTAGTATTCCACAATATTCATATACAATAACTTGTTCAACTATTCCCCAATTGATAGACATCCCCTTAATTTCCAATTCTTTGCCACAACAAAAAGAGCTGCTATGGATATTTTGGAACACATGGAACTTTTCCCATTTTTTTTATATTTCTTCTGCATTTAGGCCTAGAATTGGAATTGCTGGATCAAACAGTATGATCAGTTTTATTGCTCTTGTTTCATATTGTTCTCTATAATGGTTGGATCAATTCACAGCTCTACCAACAATACTTCAATGTCCCAGTCCTCCCACAATCTCTCTAACATTGCTCATTTTCCCTTTTTGCTCTCTTAGCCAATCTGATAAGTGTGAGGTGATACCTCATAGTTGTTTTAGTTTGCATTTCTCTAATCAATAATGATTTGAAGTATTTTTTCATATAATTATAAATAGCTTCAATGTCTTCATTTGAAAGCTGTCTATTCATATCCTTTGACTGTTTATCAATTGTGAAATGACTTGTAACCTTATAAATTTGATGCATCCTCTATATATTTTAGAAATGAGTCCTTCATCAGAACTCCTAGTTGTAAAAATTTCCCAGCTTTCTGTTTTCCTTCTAATTTTGATAGCACTATTTTATTAGTGCAAAATCTTTTTAAATTAATATAGTTAAAATCATTCATTTTGCAATTTATAATATACTCTATCTCTTGCTTGGTCATAAATTTGTCCCCTTCCCATAGATCTGATAGATAAATATTTCTTAATCTATGAATTTATCTATCATGTTGCAGTTTTGTGTCTAAAATGTACACATTTTGACCTTATTTTGTATTGAGTGTGAGATGTGAGTCTATGCCTAGTTTTTGCCATACCATTTTCCAGTTTTCCCAATAATTTTTGTCAAATAATTAGTTTTTAACCCAGAAGCTAATATCTTTGGATTTTTCAAACAGTAGGTAACTGTAGTCATTTACTACTGTTTCTTTTGAACCTATCCTAATCCACTGATCCATTAACTCTATTTCTTAACCACAACCAGGCAGTTTTGATGGCTCCACTTTATTTTGTAGTTTTAGATCTGGCAGAGCTAGACCCTCTCCCTTTACATTTTTTTTTCATCAGTTCCCTTGCTATCATTGACCTTTTGTTGCCCCTAATGAATTTTGCTACTATTTTTTCTACCTTGGTCAAATAAGTATTTGATAGTTTGATTGGCATGGCACTGAATAAGTAATTTAATTTGGATGGAATTGTGATTTTTTTATAGTATCTTGAACTAACCATGAGCAATTGACATTTTTTCAAATTTTTTAAAACTGATTTTATTTGGTGAGAAGTGTTTTGTAATTATGTTCATACAATTTCAATGTTTGTCTTGGGAAGTAGATTCCCAAGTCTATAGTTAAATTAAATAAAATTTCTCTTTCTTTCTCTTGCTCTTGGAATTTTTTGTTCATATATAGAAATGCTGATGATTTATCAGGGTTTATTTTATATCTTTGTTGAATTTGTTAATTGTTTCAAGGAGTTTATAAATGATTTTCTCTAGTTCTCTAAGTATACCATCATATCATCTGCTAAGAGTGAAAGCTTTGCTTCCTCAATGCCAATTCTGGGTCCTTCAACTTCTTTTTCTTCTCTTATTGGTAAAGCTAACATTTTTAATACTATATTGAATAGTAATGGTGATAATAGATATCCATATTTCACCCCTGATTTTATTGAAAATGCACCTAGTTTAATATAATATTTGTTCATGGTTTTAGCTAGATTCTACTTAATATTTTAAGGAAAACTCCATTTATTCCTATACTTTCTAGTGTTTTGTATAGGAATGGATATTGTATTTTATCAAAGATTTTTCAGCATCTATGAGATAATCATGTGATTTCTGAGGGTTTTGCTATTGATATGTACAATTATGTTAAGAGTTTTCCAAATATTGCACTACCCCTACCTATCTAGCATAAATCCTACTTGATCATGGTGTATTATCCTAGTAATACCTTGTAATATCTTTGCTAAAATTTTATTTAAGATTTTTGCATCAATATTCATTAGGAAGACTGATCTATAATTTTCTTTGTCTGTTTTGATTCTTCCTCATTTAGGTATTAGCACCATGTTGATGTCATAAAAGGAGTTTGGCAGAACTCCTTCTACTATGTTTTAAATAGTTTATGTAGAATAGGAATTAATTGTTCCTTAAATGTTTCATAAAACTCATTTGTAAATCCATCTAGACCTAGAAACGTTTTCTTAAGGAATTTATTGATTGTTCTTCAATTTCTTTTTCTGTAACATGGTTATTTAAGTAATTCATTTCCACTTCTGTTAATCTGGGTAGTTCATATTTTTGTAAATATTCATCCATTTCACTCAAGTTATCAAATTTATTGGGAAACAGTTGGACAAAAGTAGCATTGAAATATCTCTTTAATTTCCTCCTCATTGGTGATTAGTTCATCCTTTTCATTTTTGATATTGGTAATTTTATCTTCTTTTTAAAATCAGTTTAACCAAAAATTTACCTATTTTATTGACTTTTTCATAAAACTAACTCAATTGTATTTGTTATATCAATTGTTTTTGTTTTCAATTTTATTAATCTCTCCCTTGATTTTTAGAATTTCTAATTTGGTATTTATTTGGGTATCTTTAATTTGTTCTTTTTCTAGCTTTTTTAGTTGCATACCCAATTCATTGATATCCTCTTTCTCTATTTTAATAATATAAGAATTTAGAGAAATAAAGATTTCCCTCAAAACTGCCTTGGCTATATCTCATAAATTTTGGTATCATGTCTCATTGTTATCATTTTCTTGGAAAAGTTATTATTTCTATGATTTGCTGTTTGAACCACTCATTAATTAAAATGAAGCTATTTGGTTTCTAATTAATTTTGGTTTATTTTTCTTTATCCCTTTATTACATGTAATTTTTATTACATCATAATCTGAGAAATATGCATTTACTATGTCTGCCTTTCTGCATTTGATTATAAGGCTTTTATGCCCTAGTACATGGTCAATTTAATATAGATACCATGCATGATAGAGGAAAAAGATATTTTTTTTCTATCCCTATCAAGTTTTCTCCAGAGGTCTATCATATCTAAGTTTCCTAAGATTTTATTCACCTTCTTAATTTCCTTGCTTATTTTGTGGTTAGATTTATCTAGTTCTGAGAGATTTTGCTCTCTATATCCCCTTTTAAGTCATTCAGCTTTTCCTCTAGGAATTTGTAAATTATAACACTAGGTGCATACATGTTTAATAATAATATAACTTCATTGGGGCAGCTAGGTGGCGTAGTGGATAAAGCACCAGCCTTGGAGTCAGGAATACCTGGGCTCAAATCCAGTCTCAGACACTTAATAATTACCTAGTTGTGTGGCCTTGGGCAAGCCACTTAACCCCATTTGCCTTTCAAAAACCTAAAAAAAAAAACCCAAAAAGTAATATAATTTCATTACCTATTATGTCTTCTAAGATGCAGTTTCCTTCCTTATCCCTTTTAATGAGATCTATTTTTGCTTTTGCTTTTTGTGAGAGCAAAATTGCTACCCCTTTACTTCAGTTGAAGCATAATATATTTTGCTCCATCCTTTTACCTTTAGCCTGTGTGTACCACTCTGCTTCATATGTGTTTCTTGTAAACAACGAATTGTAGGAATCTGGTTTTAAATCCGTGCTGCTACCTGCTTCCATTTTATGGGACAATTCATCTCCATTCACATTTATAGTTAAAAATACCAATTCTGTATTTCTCTCCATGTTATCCTTACACACACACACACACACACACACACACACACACACACACACAAACACACACACATATTTCCTTTCCTCTTATTCCTGCTCACCAAAGTTTTATTCTTTTTCCCCCTTTATCTTTTCTTTTCACTTATATCTTTGACTTTTCCTTTTGCCAGTCCCTTCTTCCCTGCCCCTCTTCCCTGTAGAGTAGGATGGATTTCTAAATCCAAATAGAATTGTACCTTATTCCCTCTCTGGGCCAAATCTACTAAATAGAATTTATTCAGTGTTCACACCATCCCTTCTTTCTCTCTAAAATTAAAGATCTTTGTGCCACTTCACCTGGTGTTTTTCATCCTATTAATCAGGTACCATCAATCATAGATTGATTAATTGATTGCTTGGTGAGATCTAAGCACTACCACAGTAAAGTCACAGATTGATTGATTAATTGATTGTTTGATAAGCAGCATTGCCTCAGAGTCACTAAGCACCCTCCCCTTTTTGTCTCATCAGAAGTACTCTCCTCCAAAGTCATGAATTACATCAAATTATGATTTTTTTTTATCATATCTCCTTTACAAGTACCCTCCAAGGATGCACAATCCTTGTGAGTCATAGCATCATGTAAATCCAAATCATTTCATGAACCATATGTACCTCTCCTTCCAAGTATACTGTCTCCCACTCTCCTGACCCAGGGTACTTAACTCCTTGTTAAGTAAAGTGTGGATTAAGTCTAATCATGACTTAACCATAAAGTCTCAAAGTGCTCTGAGTACTGGGACACTCTGAAGGTCTCTCTTAAGAACTTTACAGTTGATTGTAAGATATGTGAGACAATCACTCAGGACCCCCCAGCTTATGATACCTTCATCAAAAAAAGTACTAATCTTTGTGAACAAAGCAACATTAAAGTACGTCAAATGAAACTGAGACACAAGTTTAGAGTAGATATTCCTGCTTTTCATTAGAGCTTTTTGCCTCAAACATAGTGATGTCATCTTGGTCCTCTTCAATGGAGAGACAAGACCCAATCAACCCCATATCCTCTAAGTACAGTTTGTTCAATTATATTCAACCTTTCAGTATCCTAAGAGAAATACAATTCTCAAGAGTCACAAGTGTTATATCTTTCCTTATAGGGTTGTGTACAATTTGATGGTTTTGACTAATATTTGTTTTGTTTTGTTTTGTTTTCCTTTCTCTTTTTGTTTATCTTTTTATGTATCTCTTGAGTTTGGCATTTGGAGACTGAATTCTCTGTTCAGTTCTGATTATTTTTATTTTTAGAAAATTTTGCAAGTCCTCTATTTCACTGAACATTCATCTTTTCACCTGACTGAAAATACTGAATCTTGCAGGGTAGTAAATTCTTGGCTGTTACCCCAGGTCCTTTGCCCTCTGATATATAATATTCCAGGTCCTCCAGTCCTTTAATGTAGAGGCTGACAAGTTCTGTGTAAGTCTGATTGCGTTTCCTTTGTATTTAAATTGTTCCCTTGTTGTTTCTTGTAACATTTTCTCCTTTATTTGAGAATTCTGTATTTTGACTATAACAACCCTTGGAGTTTTTATCCTGGGGTCTCTTTCTGGAGAAGATCTGTGTATTCTTTCTTTTTTTTAGGTTTTTTGCACGGCAAATGGGGTAAAGTGGCTTACCAGAGGCCACACAGCTAGGTGATTATTAAATGTCTGGGTCCAGATTTGAACTCAGGTACTCCTGACTACAGGGTCAGTGCTCTATCCACTGCACCACCTAGTTGCTCCATTTTCATTTGATTTTTCTTAGGAAGACTTTAAAGATCACCTGGCAAGATAAACTAAAAGACCCTAAGGTATCAATTGTGCGACATGGAAGATACAAAACCAACCAGGATCGCAGGCCAACATCAAAGAAGATGCTGTGCTCTATGAATAAAGCTTGTAGCTCACAAGAAACATGACAGTGCAGATTTGAAATTAACCATTTTATCCTAGATAATGATAATAATGAAACAGCATACCAAAACCTATGGGATTCATTCAAAGTGACTCTCAGGGGATATCTTATAGCTCTAAATGCTTATATGAATAAATTGGAGAAAGAGGAAATCAATGAACTAAACATGCAACTAAAAAAATTAGAGAAAGAACAAATCAAAAATCCCCAAATACCAAATTAGAAATTTTAAAAATCAAAGGAGAAATTAATAAAATTGAAAGCAAAAAAACTATTGAATTAATAAATAAAACCAAAAGTTGGTATTATGAAAAAAACAATAAAATTGATAAACCTCTGGTCAATTTGATTTAAAAAAAGCAAGAAGAAAACCAAATTGCTAGTATTATAAATGAAAAAGGTGAACTCACCACCAATGAGGAGGAAATTAAAGTAATAATTTGAAATTATCTTGCCCAACTTTATGCCAATAAATTTGATAAACTAAGTGAAATGGATGAATATTTACAAAAATATAAGTTGCCCAGGTTAAATGAAGAATAGATTAAATACCTGAACAACCCTATCTCAGTAAAAGAAATTCAACAAGCCTTTATTGAACTCCCTAAAAAAAGTCTCGAGGGCCTGATGGATTCACAAGTGAATTCTACCAAACATTTAAGGAACAATTCGTTCTAATCCTATATATAAACTCTTTCAAAAAATAGGGAAAGAGGCAACTCTGCCTAACTCTTTCTATGAAACCAATATGGTACTGTTACCTAAAAAAAGGAAGAGTTAAAACAGAGAAAGAAAATTATAGACCTATTTCCCTGATGAATATAGATGCAAAAATCCTAAATAAAATCTTAGCAAAATGACTACAACAAGTCGTCACTAGGATAATACATTATGATCAAGTAGGATTTATTCCAGGAATGCAGGGTTGGTTCAATATTAGGAAAACTGTTAGTACACTCAATTATATCCATAACAAACCTATCAGAAACCATATGATCATATCAATAGATGCTGAAAAAGCTTTTGACAAAATACAGCATTCATCCCTATTAAAAACACTAGAGACTGTAGGAATAAAGGGACTGTTCCTTAAAATAATTAGCAGTATCTATCTGAAACCATCAACAAGCATTATACTCAATGGGGAGAGGCTAGAGGCATTCTCAATAAGATCAGGGGTTAAACAAGGGTGCCCATTATCACCACTACTAGTCAATACTCTATTAGAAATGTTAGCATCAGCAATTAGAGAAGGAAAAGAAGTTAAAGGAATTAGAATTGGGAAGGAAGAGACAAAACTCTCACTATTCGCAGATGGCATGATGGTCTACCTAGAGAATCCCAAGAAATCATCTAAAAAACTACTGGAAACAACTCGCAATTTTAGCAAATTTGCAGGTTATAAAATAAACCCCCATAAATCCTCAACTTTCCTATATATGACTAGCAAGAAACAGCAGGAAGAGCTAGAAAGAGAAATCCCATTCAAAGTAAAGTCAGAGAATATAAAATACTTGGGAGTCTATTTGCCAAGATAGAGTCAGAATCTTTTTGAAAACAATTATAAAACACTTCTCACACAAATTAAATCAGATTTAAATAACTGGGCAAATATCAACTGCTCATGGATAGGTAGAGCTAATATAATAAAAATGACAATTTTGCCAAAACTAAACTATCTGTTTAGTGCCCTACCAATCAAAATTCCAAAAAATTACTTTAATGAGCTAGAAAAAATTGTAAGTAAATTAATATGGAGAAATAAAAAGTCAAGAATTGCAAGGAGCTTAATGAAAAAAAGAGCAAACAAAGGTGGCTTAGCACTACCCGATCTAAATTTATATTATAAAGCATCAGTCATCAAAAGTGTTTGGGGGAGGCTAGGTGATGCAGTGGATGAAGCACTGGCCCTGGAGTCAGGAGTACCTGGGTTCAAATCCGGTCTCAGACACTTAATAATTACCTAGCTGTGTGGCCTTAGGCAAGCCACTTAACCCCATTGCCTTGCAAAAGAAAAACTGTTTGGTATTGGCTAAGAAATAGAGTGGTGGACCAGTGGAATAGACCAGGTGTAAAAGCAGGAGAGGATTATAGTAATCTGCTGTTTGATAAACCCAAAGAGTCCAACTATTGGGATAAAAACATTCTTTGATAAAAACTGCTGGGATAATTGGAAGTTAGTATGGAAGAAACTTAGATTAGACCAACACCTCACACCCTTTACCAAGATAAGATCCAAATGGTTACAGGACATAGACATAAAAAACAATACTATAAGCAAATTAGAAGATCAAGGACTAGTCTACCTGTCAGATCTATGGAAAGGGGAACAGTTTATGACTAAGGAAGAGTTGGAGAACATCACTAAAAACCAATTAGATGATTTTGATTACATTAAATTAAAAAGTTTTTGCACAGATAAAACCAATGTAACCAAGATCAAAAGAAATGTAGTAAATTGGGAAACAATCTTTACAATTAATGATTCTGACCAAGGACTCATTTCTAAAATACACAGAGAACTGAGTCATATTTTTAAAACAACAAGCCATTCCCCAATTGACAAATGGTCAAAGGATATGCAAAGGCAATTTACAGATGAGGAGATCAAAGCAATCCATAGCCATATGAAAAAATACTCTAAATCATTAATTATTAGAGAAATGCAAATTAAAGCTTCCCTGAGGTACCACCTCACACCTCTCAGAATGGTCACTATGACCAGGAAGGATAATGATCATTGTTGGAAGGGATGTGGGAAATCTGGGACATTATTACATTGTTGGTGGATCTGTGAACTCATCCAACCCTTCTGGAGAGCTATTTGGAACTATGCCCAAAGGGCAACAAAAATGTGCATACCCTTTGACCCAGCAATACCAGTACTTGGTCTATACCCTGAAGAGATGAGGAAAAAGGGTAAAAATATTACTTGTACAAAAATATTTATAGCAGCCCTGTTTGTGGTGGCAAAGAATTGGAAATCCAGTAAATGTCCTTCAATTGGGGAATGGTTTAGCAAACTGTGGTATATGTATGTATGTCATGGAACACTATTGTTCTATTAGAAACCATGAGGGATGGGATTTCAGGGAAACCTGGAGGGATTTGCATGAACTGATGCTGAGTAAGATGAGTAGAACCAGAAAAACACTGTACACCCTAACAGCAACATGGGAGTTATGTTCAAACTTGAAGGACTTGCTCATTCCATCAGCACAACAATTGGGAACAATTTTTGACTGTCTGCAAAGGAGAGTACCATCTATATCCAGATAAGGAGCTGTAGAGTTGGAACAAAGTACAAGGACTATTCCCTTTAAAATCGGGAAAAAAAACCCAGATGTCTTATGGTTTGATCTGGTTACCTCTGAGAATTCTGTTCTCTTTAAGGATATGATTTCTCTCTCATCACACCCAATTTGGATCGAGGTTCAACATGGAAACAAAGTAAAGACTGATGGAGTGCTATCTGTGGGGTGGGGGTGGGGGGAGGGAAGCAAGATTGGGGAAAAATTGTAAAACTCAAATAATATTTTTAATAAAAATTTAAAAAAAGAGAGAAGAATTTTCTTCATTTACCTTTTGCAACTCCTTTTCCAATTAGTCAATTCTATTTTTGAAAGGATTTTCCATTTGACCAATTGAGGTTTTGAGGGAATTATTTTCTTTTTGCATTTGCCCAATTGAGGATCTGAGAGAATTATTCTCATTTTGTATTTGTCCAATTGAGAATCTGAGAGAATTATTCTTTTTTGTATTTGTCCAATTGTTCTTCCAATGATTTGCTTTCTTGTTTCAAGGTGTTCATATTCTGTTGGGTTTCTTTTCCCAAATTTTCCAATTGATTTTTAAACTCTTTCTTTATTTCTTCAAGGAAGTCTGGTCTCTCTGAGTTAGGGTCTTTTCCTTCCAAGAATATTTCTATGGACCCTCCTTTATGCTGGCCTTTCTTCATTTTACTAAGACCTTGAGTTGGGGAGGGGCTGGTTCCCAGATGTTTGGGATCCCTAGAGGCTTTACTCACTGATTGTAATATCTCCAGCTGGCCAGTAGGATGTGGTGTTTGCTTTCTTTGGAGTGTCTGGGGGTTTCATTGAGGCCCTCTCCTTTGACCTGGAGGGAGTGGTTAAAGCTGTTAAATACTTTTGCCTTTGATCAATAGTGGACTATACCCTGGGGTGATGTGATCACTCTCCCTATTGTCAGTTGAGGTGCTTCTGCTACTTGGTATTAGCATGGGGCAGAGGTAGTCTTTAACTGTGTTTGTTCTGGGACGAGGTTTCAACTGAAATGGAGGCTTGGTCTCTGAGATCCTCCTGACCAGAGGAGTCCAGGATGATATCTGCAGTTCTCCGGCACCAGAATTCTCCTAGCCCTGCCAGCAAGCTCAAAAGAGTCAGTGCCAACATCAATGCCTCTGCTCCCTAGTTGACCCAAGACCCCGCAGTCAACCAGGCTCTAGCCTGGCTGCTGCTCAAGCAGATCAGTTTTGGACGCTCAGGCTCCCATGCTCCAGCCAGGATGCTAATCAGGCTAATCCATAGCTAATCCAGGCTCCCAGGCTCTCACTGGTCCCATGCTCCCTGCACGGTCCACCTTTTACACCCAGACTCACCTATGATTGTGGAGGACAAATCCCAAGGTAGATGTCCTTTCTACTGGCTTTTCTTTCTGGGTTTTGTTGATTGGATTTCTGTTAAGAGGTTTGCTTCATATGATATATGGGGGAAGATCAGGAGATTTTAGAACTGTGTCTGTCTTCTCTCTGTCATCTTGGCTGGAAATGTCCTACTTTTTCTTGATGATTTTCCAACATTCACTTTCGATTGTTCTGACATTGTTCTTTCCATATATATATTGTTGTTACCATCTAAATTGTTTTCTTGACTCAATTTACTTCCTTACATCAGATAATGTAAAAATGTCAATTGTTCTTTGTATTTATCAAATTCAACATTGCTTAGAGTACAGAATATTTTGTTATATTTATGTACAGCATCTACTTTGCTACTAATTCTTTGTTTTCAGAAAAAAAAGTTCTGCTAGAAGTATTTTGGCACATCTGATTATTTTTGAAAGAAGTAGAAAACATCAGATTCTTTTTTCCCCTAAGAAACAGTGATTTCACATATTTAGTCTTCATATATATTCAGGTGGATTTCTTTTTTGAAAAGGTATCTAATTCTACTGCTAAAAATTCCTAGTTTTCATTTCCTCATTTTAAATATCTCATTTTTTTACTGGAAATATTTAAATATATTTTAGATATGATTCTATATTTTTTTAAATTACATTTATTAACCATCTACAGGGCAAAAAGTATTAAATTGAGTCCTCTAGAATTTGCAGTTAATAACTCCTAAGTTGTTCACTTCAAACATTAATTTTTGAAATGTAATTGAATCTTAATTAGTTTAATAGAATCTTCTACTTTAAGTAGTCCTAGAGAAAAAAAATGCGCTCATTTTATCCTAGAATAGATAGTTCTATTGTTTTCTAACAATCAGAATGTCCTTTTTAAAGAAGTTTCAGGTGATATCTCAACAGTTTGGTTTCATTGTCGACTGCTGTTGCTTTAAAAATCATCAATTCAAAACTATCAGAATTCTAAGTCTATGTCTACATAAGGTAGATTTGAAATATATGAGGACTGGGGGAAGATTATAAGGTCTAATGCCAATTCTATCTATTGCTGCCATGTAAAACTTTGTGAATAATTTATTTGAATGATAAAATAAAAAATGTTGATCTGCTCAAAGATGAATGTAAATAGCACCACTGTGATAACATTAATGGATAAAATGTTTGTTGAATTTATATCCAATGTAGGTCAAGGAGCAACTAGGTGGCACAATGGTTAGAACATGGACCCTGGGGTCAAGAGGTCCTGAGTTCAAATTTGACCTTGGACACTTAATATTTGCTTAGTTGTATGACTTTGGGCAAGTCATTTAACCCCATTGCCTTAAATAAATTAAGAAAATAATAGAGGGGCTGAGCCAAGATGGCAGCTTGAAGGCAGCATTTCCCAGGAACTCCTTACCCCAAACAAACAAAGGATGGCTCTAGTCAAAATTTAGAGGGGCAGAACCCACAGAAAAACTAAGTGATACATTTTCCCAGTCCAAGATAACTTAGAAGTTCTGTAGGAAAGGTGTGTTTCACCAGGACCAGGGGTTGGGAAAAAAGCTGCAGACACAATGCAGCACAGCACAGCTCAGCTCAGCACAGTCCAGCCCAGCCTACCCCAGCCCAGCCCAGAGATCAACAGCAACAGTTTGAAGGGTGGTAAGAGAACTCTGCTGCACCAGAATGAGTGCAGAATGAAGAGCACTGGCCACAGAACCTGCAGTGTGAATCTGGAGAAAATAGCCTGCACCCCCAGAGATGGTAAGGGGGTCAGGTAAGTATACAGAGATTTCTCTGCTCTCCCTGGAGTAGAACTCTGCTGTTTGCCTAGACTCAGATACTGCAGTTTGGGCTTCCATATTGAGATAGCAGGATATTCCTCCTTATAGCCCCAGGGCAGAGGAAAGTACAGGGGTCCATTTACATATCAAAGCACAAGCAAGAGAGCATAAGACCTTGGAGCAATAAAGGTCCCAGTGGGATGTCCCAAAAAAGAACAACCCCCAAAGCCTTGGAAGTGCTGTAAATTAGTCTTAGGCTGAGGAAACCAGTAAACAACAGAAAAAGAAGAATCTGACCATAGAAAATTACTTTTGTCCCATGAAAATTCAAAACATACTCAGATGAAGACAAAATCAAAGATGCCATATCCAAAACCTTCAAAAGAAATAGAAAATGGGCTCAGACTATGGATGAGCTCAAAAAAGACTTTGAAAAGCAATTAGGGGAGGTGGAGGAAAAATTGGGAGGAGAAATGAAAGCGATACAAAAAAATAATGAAAACGAAATCAAAAGCTTGGTGAAAGATATACAAAAACTATTGTAAAAAAATGTTAAAAACCAGTTTAGGCCTAATAGAAAAAGGAAAACAAAAGGCAAATGAGGAAAGAAATGTCTTAAAAAGCAGAATTGGCCAGCTGGAAAAGAAGATAAAAAAAGCTCTCTGAGGAAAATAACTCCTTCAAATGTAGAATGGAATTAAAGAAAGCTAATGACTTTGTAAGAAATCAGGAAGAAATAAAATTCTTCCAAAAAAGCCAAAAATTAGAAGAAAGTGTAAAATATCTCATTGGAAAAGTAACCAACCTCGAAAACAGATCCAGAAGAAATAATTTAAAAATTATTGGGCTATCTGAAAGTCACAACCAGGAGAAGAGACTAGACTTCATTTTTCAAGAAATAGTATACCAAAATTGCCCTGAGATCCTAGAAGCTGAGGGTAAAATAGAAATTGAGAGAATTTACCAGTCACCTCCTGAAAGAGATCCCAAAAGAAAAACTTTGAGGAATATTATAGTCAAATTCCAAAACTCCCAAATCAAAGAGAAAATTCTAAAAGCTGCCAGAAACAAACAATTCAACTACAGAGGCTCCATAGTCAGGATTACACAGCATCTGGCTGCATCTACATTAAGGGTTCATAGGGATTGGAATATGATATTCTGGAAGGCAAAAAATCTTGTTTTACAACTGAGAATCAACTACCCAACAAAACTGAACATCCTCTTTCAGGGGAAAAGATGGACTTTCAATGAAACAAGGTACTTTCAAATTTTCCTATTGAAACAACCAGAGCTGAACAGAAAGTTTGCTCTCCAAGTACAGGACTCTGATGATACATAGAGGAAGTGGAAGAGAGGGACTAACTATGAGGAACTTAATGACACTGAATTGTTTGTATTCCTACATGGGAAGAAGAAATTGATAACTCATATGAACGTTCTCATTTATAAGAGCTGTTAGAAGGAATATATACATACATATATATATATATATATATATATATATATATATATATATATATATATATATATATATATAGACAGGACATAGGAAGGAGCAGAATACAATAATATAGTATAGTAAAAACGATGGAGTCAGTGGGTGATAAAGGAAAGTACTGAGAGGAAGGAAAAGTAGATGAAGAAGGTTAGAAATTTCACATAAGAGTCAAAGCTTTTTTAATGGAGTGGAAACGGGGAAGGCTAGGGGTAATGAGTGAGGCTTCATTCTCATCAGAAATGGCTCAGAGAGGAAATAACATACACACTTAATAGGGTGAAGAAATCTATCTTAACCTAGAGAAAAACATAAAGAGAGGGACAGGATAAGGGTGAATGGGGGGAGGGAAGGGGGTAATTGGCGATAGAAGAGATGGAAGATCAATTGAGAGAATACAGATTCAACACACTCTTGGACAGGACCATAATAAATGAGAGTGGGGAGAAATAGAGTGGAGGTACAGCTAGTAATAGCAACTGTGGGAAAAATATTGAAGCAACTTCTCTGATGGATTTATAACGAATGTAACTCACCCCAGAGACAGACTGAAGTACAATTTCTCTCTCTCTCACTCTCTTTCTTTTATATATATATATATTATATATATATATATATATATATATATATATATATATATATATATATATATATATATATATATTTGTGTGTGTGTGTCTATACATATGCATATATATATATATATATATTCTTGAGGTTTCTCATCTTCTTGGAAGGGGATATTTATTCTTATGTTTACTCTTATAACACATTCAATTTACATCAATGTATGGCATAGAAGCAATGTAGAGACTATCAGACAGCCTTCTGTGGGGTCAGAGGGGGAAATTGTGGAATTCAGGGCCTTGCAAAAAACAATGGGTACATATTACTATTGTATGTAATTGGAAAACAAATAAAACATTAAAATAAAAAAGAAAATAATAATAATGAAGGTCAGCATGGAAGGAATAATGTAGAAATTTCTTGATATTTGACTTGTCATTGGTCTCACAGCTACTACATATTATGGGTCTTCAATCCAAATTTTACTACCAGCGACAAGCTTACCATCCACAGTAATATGCTGGCTCTCATATAGAAATAGAATCTAAAATATGTACAATTCAGGAAGAAACAATTTCTAAGGAAATGATCCTAGCAACTGTGTAGGAAGAAGGAGATTTCCTGGAAGAGGTAGATGTGATGTGAATCTCTAAGGCTGCCATGGAGGCAGAAATTAGAATTGATTATATTTCAAGCACTGAAGAAACCCTTTACAAAGACACAATGATGAGAAATTGAATACTATATAAAGGGAGAAGGAAGTATCCAGTTTGGCTAGCATGTTGTTAGTGAAGAAATGCCCAGTTTACCTGGAAAAATTGGCTGAAGCCAGATAGAGAAGAATGTACTTTATCCTGCTATCAAAATGGAGCCAATGGAGCTTCCTGATCGGAGGAATGGTATGGACAGAACTGAACTTTAGGAATATCAATTTGACAGGTTCATGGAGAATATAATGGGACAGAGACAGACCTAATCTAGAGAGACCAATTAAGAGGCTGTTGCAACAGTCCAAGAGGTTCTTTCCAATAAGAAAAAAGATAATGAGGGCCTAAAGCAAGGTAGTGGCTATGTGAGAAGGAAGAAAGAAATGGATTCAAGAGATATTGTAGAGATAAAATTAGCAAGATTTGTAAATTGATTGGATATAAGGGGTAAAGGAATGTAAAAAGTTGAGAACTACTCCAAATTTGACAGTTTGTAGAACTAAAAAAAATCATTGGTGTTTTCAACAGAAATAGAAAAATTAAGAATAAGGTTTGAGGGTGGAAATAGATAATGAGCTCTTTAGTACATGTAGACTTTGATATGCTTGAGGGACATCAAGTTAGAGCCTTCAAATGAGTGGTTTGTCCTTTATAACAGTTACTGGGAAGAAGAGCTGTATAGCGCTCATGGGGAAGAATTGCTGCTCTTCACAACTCCAATGAGACCTCAGGATGTGATTCTGAACAACCAGGGATAGAGAAAATAAGTAGGGGATAAGGGAAAGTGTTGCTAATTAATTCTTCTGCCTACTCCCAAAATAAAAAGTCAAGAGGTGGAAACTGATAGCCCTGGAGGGACCTGATTATTAAAAATGTATGGTTTCAATCATTTAAAGGTGGATATCCCTGTGAGAGAAAGGCAGTTAGTTGGTATTGGGGTAATAGGACATGATAAGTAGTAGAGTGAAAAATGGGAGAAAGCATTTCAAACCAAGGGACAAGTTGTAAATAAGGGGGATTATAAATCCCTAAATTCTGCTTCCCTATATTATTTACAGATGTTTTGGAGCAGAAATATCTTTTAAAGTCATTCTGGATGCTAACTTTTTCTTTGTGTTTTCTGTCTTCCTGGCTCTATGGCCCTCCAGTTACACTATGACCTTTATACATATTTATGGTTTTGGTGAATTGTAATTTTTTCCAGAAGCAAGGGGAGCATGTGGTTTTGTCTATGTTGTCTTTTTTTGTTTGTTTAGAGTATTTATTATGTATTCTAACCTTGGGTTGTGCTATTTGTTAATACTTAAAACTGAGGTCCAGGTCATTTATCATCATCACTGTATCACCACAAAATACAGTAACTGTATTGATGATGTCCCAAGACAGAGCCCACACACAAGGTGGGATGTTTTAGGTATTTACCAGTTGTATTCAGACTTTAGGTCATAAGGGATTGTCTAGACTTTATAGTGATAATGTTTAGAGGCACATATGTAGCCTTTCATATTAAGCCCTTCTCCCTCCCCCCACTTTTTAAAATCCCATATAAATCTGTATTGGAAAGTAGGAGTTCCTCTTCTGATTTCATGAACTTTTTATTCTGGTGAAATTTACTGCTTTCAACTTCTGGAGTTGAATCTATTAGTGTATATTGTTACTTAATGTTTGTTTTTTAGTAAAAGATTTTTAAAAATTTGCTTCCCTGATTCAGTCTTTCTAGATCCTGAACTTGCAGTTGAGGTCAGCATGCACCTGGCTTAAGACAAACTATCTGGTTGAGGGAGATGAGGTAGAGGAAAGGGTCAATAATCACTCTCAAGTGTGGGATCTCTATGACTGGGAGAATGAAGGTGTCATTAAAAGAAATAGGGAAGTAGGGTGGAAATTGATGAATTCAAACATTTTGGAATTGAGGTGCTTTCCCAATATTCAAAAAGCAGTTGGAAATGTGAAAATGGAACTCAGGAGAGAGGTTGGATTCAGATGAATAGATGTAGGAGTCATTTGCAACAAGGTAATTCTTGAAGCCTTGGGAAAAGATGAGATTGCCATGAGAAAAAAAAAGTTTTTTTCTTTCCTTTATTGATCTCTCTTTTTTTTAGTATACATACATCTCCTATTATAAAACCATGTACTTTCCCTTGAAACTAATTCCCCAAATCCAGTTAAACAAAACCGACAAATGTATTAAATCTGACAGCTTATTAATCTTTATAAACCACCTACTTATCAACTCATTTAAAGGAACTATTTTAACATCGCTTTATGTGATTTGATTGTCACTGTTAATCTGAGTATAGCTAAATTTTCTTGTTCTTTTTGTTTCTTTTCTTGTAGCTGTATATATTGTTCTCCTGGTTCTACATTCTTCACCCTACTACAGACCATGCAATTCTTCCCATGTCTCTCCGTGTTCCATCATATTCAGTTGTTTCTTATGTCACAGTAATAATCCATTGCATTTAACATACAATTATCCAACCATGCACAAGTCAAGGCAAACTCATCCTTTTTTTTCAATAGTTTTGTTCCTACAATAAGTAGTGATAGAAATATTTTAGAATATTTGAAATTTTTTCCATCTTTTTCTTGATTGGAGTATATGATCAATATTGATATTGCTATATTGAAGTATGAGTAGTTTAGTGGCTTCAAGAGAAAAAAGTTTAAACTATTATGAATTGAAATTTTGGGGAGAGTTAAATGGAAAGGTATCTAAAAATGTCTTCTTATTATCTGAACAAGAATATGAACGTTCTTTATGAGAGAAACTATGTCATATAATTTAATTGTTAACTTTCAAGATGCATTAAAAATGTTGATAGCATCTTAGGTGGTCTAAAAATAATGGCCTATAGGCATGAACTATTCCTTGTAGTTATTTTCTAATTTATATCCTAGTTATAGTCATGTCTTAACTCCAGATTAACCTGCATGCTCATCTAGAGTGGGAACTGTATCATGCATAGGACACTCAAAATCATCTGTGACCTCTTCAATTTCATATTTTCAATGATGATGATTTCAGTCTGCTCATCTTGTGAAATTCTTGTCCATGTTCTCCTAAAACACAAGTAACTTAAATAAGCTAACCTGTTAAGTGTTTCTTAGATTGAATTATTTATTGTGAGTCCTTGAATAACAAAAAACTACATCCTAGAGATAGTGTATTTCACTAGATCTCCTATCCAGCTAAGAGTGAGTATTCTCACTGGCCAGTTTTACTCATGTGATAGTAAACAATAACAGCTAGCAAGTATGTAGTACTATGAAACTAAATATATTAATTCATTTGATTCGCAACTTTTTGAGGTAGATACTATTATGCTCATTTAATAGATGAGGAAACTGAAATCACAAAATTAAATAATTTACCCAGGGTAATAAAGCTAATAAATATTCAGGGAAGGATTTAAATTCTGATATTCTTGACTCCAAGTATAATTTTCTTTCTTTCTTTTTCAATTTGGAGTTTATAATATTTTTCCAAAATACTAGAGTAATTTGCTATTTCCTTCTCCAGCTCACTTTACAGATGAGGAAACTGAGGCAAACAGAGTAAAATGACTTGCCCAGGATCACACAGTTAATAAGTATATGTAGTCAGATTTGATTTCAGGTCCTCCTGACTCCATGCCCAGCTCTCTATCCATTGTGCCACCTAACTACCCCACAGGGTTCTTCATTATGGCACAAAACTAGATATGTAACCATTATTTACTATAAAGACAAGGTGAAGTCTGGTTTCCTAATTTTGTTTTCATTAAAAGATAGTTGAAAGTCAAAAAGACAGGACTTTTCTTTCTCCTTGAAGAAAAGCAGAACTAGTGGTTTATTTTATACAACTTATCCATTATTGTATAAGGTACAATCTAAACTATGTAATTTAATTTTAAGGAAATGAGCTTCAAATTTCTTATCAGAGATGCATAATGAAATATGTAATCATTAGCAAATAGAAAACTCCATACATGAGATCTCATTACATTTTTAATATTTACTGATAAAAATTCCAAACAAAACTGATGAACATAAAGACACTACAGATGGAAAAAATCTGAATGGTTAGTTATTTTTACATTTTAAAATTGTATGTGTCAAGAAGATTAGAAGTATGAGGTAATTTTTGAAGGAACTTATTTCCTTTCTCCATTCCTTTAATTGACAGCAATTTTAAACTAAAACAATTATACTTTGAAATCCATTTAATTTTTACTTGTTTTAAATAACAGCATAACATCTGCCATCTGTCTTTGAAATTACATCAAATGCCAGGTGGAGAGGTGAAATATTCTCAAAAGTTCTTTTTCTTTCATACTTTTCCCTACTGTATTATCCCTTGGTTGTCATTTTGCCATGACCATTGAATCCATCAAGTATCCAAGCTGTCTCTAAGCTAGTCTTTAAAAAGCAGTCTATTGCCAAAATGTATTGAATGGTAAAAGTGGACAGAATTTTCATTCTAGAACACGTTACATCACACCATAATGAGGCAAATAAGTGAAGGGTTCACCATATGTGAAAGGTTGCAATCTACACTGCAAAAGGGAAAGAATACAGATAAGATTAGATCTGTGATTTTACTGATATAAGAAGACTTGTTGAGCACATTCTCTCAATTCAGGCATACAGCTTCTTTACAACTAGTAGTTTTAAAACATTATCTAGAGGAGCAGCTAGTTGGTGCAGTGGATAGAACACCAACCCTGGAGTCAGGAGTACCTGAGTTGAAATCTGGCCTCAGGCACTTAACCCCACTGCCTTGCAAAAAACCTAAAAAAAAAAAAATTGTCTACAGTACTGAAAAGTACTGGTGAACAGTATGTGTCAGAGGCATGACAAGACTTGGGTAATTATTATGCTGTTATCAGTCTACCCACCGAATCACACCATCTCTCAACATTGAAGAGAAGATAAGTGAAACTGTCAACAGATTGCAGTATTAGAATTTTTCTACTGGCTTAAATTAAAGCTGATAATTTGCTTTTCTTTCCAGTTCAAGAAGAATTTATTACATTATAAAAAATTAGAAGACAATCAGATCACACATTATTTTTGCTATAGCAAAGGGAGAAATTAATTTTAATAAAAAAATTTATTGATCTCTTTTCATTTATATTACGTGAATTTCTTTATCTATTTTACCTCCATGAGAGCCAGCCCTTAAAACAAAGAATAAGGAGAAAATAAAAACGTTCAGCAAAAATAACCAATACATGGGGAAAAATCTGATGTAACATGCAATATTACATACACTTAGTTACCCAGCTCTGCAAAAAAGTGTGTGTGTGTGTGTGTGTGTGTGTGTGTGTGTGTGTGTTGTATGTGGTAGCAAGGTGACTTTTGATGTACATGCTTTGGGATCAATCCTGGTCATATAATTTCATAGAATTCAGTTTTGATTATTTTGCTTTCTTTATTCTTAAATAGTTGCAGCCATGCAACTACTTGTTGCTTTTCTGATGCTATTTACTTTCCAGTAATTTATATACATCATGATCCTATTTATTCAGAATATTTAAAAATTAATTTTAATTAAAAAATTTACAAACATAAATATTTATATGCGAAGAGCAGAAAACATTAAACCACAAATTCATTACATACAATTGATGAATTTTTAAAAAAATTATAACAAATTTAATATGGTAATGTCAATACTGTTTCACTTGCCTCTATGTCTTTCTGAACTTCCTTCTGTTCTATTTTGTTTATTTTAAAAACACTTCAGTAATACTTTTCTTAATCAACCAATTTGCATTTATTCATTAATTTCTATATGCTAGTTGAAGTTCTCTGGGACTACAAATCCTTATCTCATGGAGCTTACAGTCTAAAGGAACAATGAACATTCTAACAGTTATATACATCATACATTATTATATAATTATATACAAGCAAGGTATCTACAAGGTAAAATGAGAGTATTTAATTTTTTTTGCATTACTATTGCCTTCCCCATGTCTCCATATGTACTTCCCACAACAAATGTTTTCTAGAGAAAAACTGATGTTTTGTCAATCAAAGCAAATTTATATATTGACTATCTAAAAATATACGTGTGTATATATATATATATATATATATATATATATATATATATATATCTTTACTACTTATCCATTACTTCTTTAAGAGGAAATAGGAAACATAATACATCTTTAATATTCTGTAATAATATTATTGATCAATGTTCTTAAATATTTCTAAGTTGTTTTCCTTTAAAATTTTAGAAATCATTTTGTTCTTTTCTTCACTTCATTGTCATTATTCATAGAAATTTTCCAAAGTTTTTCTAAATAAAACATATTAATAACTCCTTAGAATAATAAATAAGAATTGCTTAGAATAATTTCTTAGAACAATAATAATACTGTCCCATGATTTACGCAGTTATTCTCCAACTGATGTGTACCAGCTTTTTATCTGGTTCTGTAACTACACCAAAATGGTGATGCTCTAATGATTTTTTTCACCTTTTTTTATCTCTTTTATTTCTTAAACTGATAGTTCCTGGGTTTAATTTTTTTTTACAGTTCCAAGTTATTATCCAGATTCATTATATCAACTCACAACCCACCATAAAATTATTGCTCTTTTCCTTACCTCACCCCTTCACAATTAGTCAGCTTACGTTTTTTATCAACTCCATTAATCTGATGTACTTGAGGAATAATTATTAACATTTTAATATAGTTACTAAAAGCTCACATTTTTCCTTTAAATAATTCTTGTTAATATTTTATCATTTGTTTTTAGGAAAATAGTTCTCTTATCATCCATTATTATCAATTCCTGAATAGCTCAACTATCAGTAATGGATAGGGCAAATTTGATGTTTTTGCTTATAGGAAAACTTTTCAGTAACATGTAATCAGAATTATCTATTCTATCTTTTGTGATCTTCTCAATCTCTTGCTTGGTCAAACATTCTTCCTTTATCCCTAATTATGAAAATTATCTGTTTCCTGAATCCCTTTATTTGTTCATGGTTTGACCTTTCACATCTAAGTCAATATATTCCATTCCATGGTGTAAAAGGTTCCAAAACTCATTTCTGCCATACTGTTTTCCGGTTTTCCTAGAAGTTTTTTCCTTGAACAGTGAGACCTTCCTCCCAATATTTTCTAATGGCTGTATCAGTAATATGTGTCATTTATTCTAAGATTTTTTAAATTGCTTTGAAACCATCACTGAGATCTAATTGGCCCAGTGCAATAGTACTTGAACAGTTGTTGTTCTATTCTGTTAACCTAAGAACAAGTAATTAGTAAATAAGAAAGTAGGAGCTCCACCTTCATATTTATAAAACTCATGTGCCAGATGGTCAATACAGGACAAGAAAACTGTGTTTAACAGAATTAATGCTATACTGATGCTGAAAATGTTTTCCATGTCATGACCAATTAAGTCTCATTTTATTAATAGCTAGATAATCTACAAATACTGTGAATACAAAATAAGTTAGTTTGCATCCTTAAGCTTCAAATGTGAGGATTTTCTAAGAACCATATTAAAGATTTTCTAATTAGGCATCTAGGTGGTGCAGTAGATAGAGCACCAGCCCTGGAGTCAGGAGGATCTGAGGTCAAATACAACATCAGTAACTTAATAATTGCCTAGCTGTGTGACCTTCGGCAAGTCACTTAAATAAATATTTTTTTTGAAAAAAAGGCAATCCAATTAATACATGCTCAAAGGATAAGAACAAGTAGTTTTCCAAGGAAGAAAAACAAGAAATCAACATTCATATAAAAAAATTCCAAAACACTCATAATTAGACAAATTCAATAAACTACTCTGAACTTTTAATTTGTAAACAGATATTTGATGTATTTTCTCCAATACAACATTTTTTATTCTAGCTTCAAATTGAATTTTTTTTTGTTTTTGTAATTAATTTTTATTAAAGATATTATTTGAGTTTTACAATTTTCCCCCAATCTTACTTCACTCCCCCCCATGGAAAGCAATCTGTCAGTCTTTACTTTGTTTCCATCTTGTACCTTGATCCAAATTGGTTGTGATGAGAGAGAGATCATATTTTTAGAGAAGAGACAAGAATTCTAAGAGGTAACAAGATAAGACAATAAGATATCTTATTTTTTTCTAAATTAAAGGCAATAGTCCTTGCACTTTGTTCAAACCCCACAGCTCCTTATCTGGATACACATGCCACTCTCCTTTGCAGACAGCCCAAAATTGCTCCTGACAGATGCACTGATGGAATGAGTGAGTCCTTCAAGGTTGATCATCACTCCCATGTTGCTGTTAGCATATAAAGTGTTTTTCTGGTTCTGCTCATCTCACTCAGCATCAGTTCATGCAAATCCCTCCAGGCTTCCCTGAAATCCCATCCCTCCTGGTTTCTAATAGAACAATAGTGTTCCATGACATACATATACCACAGTTTGCTGAGCCACTCCCCAATTAAAGGACATTTACTTGATTTACAATTCTTTGCCACCACAAATAGGACTACTATAAATATGTTTGTATAAGTAATGTTTTTACCCATTTTCATCATGTCTTCAGGATATAGACCCAGTAGTGGTATTGCTGGGTCAAAGGGTATACACATTTTTGTTGCCCTTTAGGCGTAGTTCCAAGTAGCTCTCCAGAAGTTTTAGATGAGTTCACAGCTCCACCAACAGTGTAATAGTGTCCCAGATTTCCCACAACCCCTCCAACAAAGATCATTATTGTTTCTGGTCATATTGGCCAATCTGAGAGGTGTGAGGTGATACCTCAAAGAAGCTTTAATTTGCATTTCTCTAATAAGTAATGATTTAGAGCAATTTTTTCATATGGCTATGAAATTCCTTTGATCTCCTCATCTGTAAATTGCCTTTGCATATCCTTTGACCATTTGTCAATTGGGGAATGGCTTTTTGTTTTAAAAATATGACTCGGTTCTCTGTGTATTTTAGAAATGAGTCCTTGGTCAGAATCATTAGTTGTAAAGATTGTTTCCCAATTTACTACATTTCTTTTGATCTTGGTTACATTGGTTTTATCTGCGCAAAAGCTTTTTAATTTAATATAATTGAAATCATCTAGTTGGTTTTTGGTGATATTCTTCAACTCTTCCTTAGTCGTAAACTGATCCCATTTCCATAGATCTGACAGGTAAACTAGTCCCTGATCTTCTAAATTGCTTATAGTATTGTTTTTTTTTTTTATGTCTAAGTCCTGTAACCATTTGAACCTTATCTTGGTAAAGCATGTGAGGTGTTGGTCTAATCTAAGTTTCTTCCACACTAACTTCCAATTATCCCAGCAGTTTTTATCAAAGAGGGAGTTTTTATCCCAATGGCTGAACTCTTTGGGTTTATGAAACAGCAGATTACTGTAATCATCTCCTGCTTTTACACCTAGTCTATTTCACTGGTCCACCACTCTATTTCTTAACCAATTCCAAACAGTTTTGATGACTGATGCTTCATAATATAATTTTAGATCAGGTAGGGCTAAGCCCCCTTCTTTTGCACTTTTTTCATTAACCTCCTGGAAATTCTTGACTTTTTAATTCTCCATATGAATTTACTTACAATTTTTTTCTAACCCATTAAAGTAATTTTTTGGAATTTTGATTGGTAGGGCACTAAACAGTTAGTATAGTTTGGGCAGAATTGTCATTTTTATTATATTAGCTCTACCCATCCATGAGCAGTTGATATTTGCCCAGTTATTTAAATCTGATTTAATTTGTGTGAGAAGTGTTTTATAATTGCTTTCAAAAAGATTCTGACTCTGTCTTGGCAAATAGACTCCTAAGTATTTTATATTCTCTGACTTTACTTTGAATGGGATTTCTCTTTCTAGCTCTTCCTGCTGTGTCTTCCTAGACATAAATAGAAAAGTTGAGAATTTATGAGGGTTTATTTTATAACCTGCAAGTTTGCTAAAATTGCTAATTGTTTCCAGTAGTTTTTTTGGATGATTTCTTGGGATTCTCTAGGTAGACCATCATGTCATCTGCAAAGAGTGAGAGTTTTGTCTCTTCCTCTCCAATTCTAATTCCTTCAATTTCTTTTTTCTTCTCTAATTGCTGATGCTAACATTTCTAATACATTATTGAATAGTAGTGGTGATGACGGGCACCCTTGTTTCACCCCTGATCTTCTTGGGAATGCCTCTAGCCTCTCCCCATTGAATATAATGCTTGTTGATGGGTTCAAATAGATACTGCTAATTATTTTAAGGAACAGTCCATTTATTCCTACACTCTCTAGTGTTTTAATAGGAATGGATGCTGTATTTTGTCAAAAGCTTTTTCAGCATCTATTGATATGATCATATGATTTCTAATGGGTTTGTTGTTGATATAATTGAGTATACTAAAAGTTTTCCTAATATTGAACCAACCCTGCATCCCTGGAATAAATCCTACTTGATCATTAATGTATTATCCTAGTGATGACTTGTTGTAATCACTTGGCTAAGATTTTATTTAAGATTTTTGCATCTATATTCATCAGGGAAATAGGTATATAATTTTCTGTCTCTGTTTTAACTCTTCCTTGCTTAGGTAACAGCACCATATTGGTTTCATATAAAGGGTTAAGCAGAGTTCCATCTTTCCCTATTTTTCCAAAGCATTTACATAGAATTGGAACCAATTGTTCCTTAAATGTTTGGTAGAATTCCCTTGTGAATCCATCAGACCCTGGAGATTTTTTTTTAGGTAGTTCAATGATGGCTTGTTGAATTTCTTTTTCTGAGATAGGGTTGTATATGTATTTAATCATTTCATTTAACCTGGGCAACTTATATTTTTGTAAATATTCATCCATTTCACTTAGATTATCAAATTTATTGGCACAGAGTTGGGCAAAATAATTTCAAATTATTACTTTAATTTCCTCCTCATTGGTGGTGACTTCACCTTTTTCATTTATGATACTAGCAATTTGGTTTTCTTCTTTCTTTTTTTTAATCAAATTGACCAGAGCTTTACCAATTTTGTTGGCTTTTTCATAATACCAACTTTTGGTTTTATTTATTAATTCAATAGTTTTTTTGCTTTCAATTTTATTAATTTCTCTTTAATTTTCAGAATTTCTAATTTGGTACTTAATTGGGGATATTTGATTTATTCTTTCTCTAATTTTTTTAGTTGCATGTTTAGTTCATTGATTTCTACTTTCTCCAATTTATTCATGTAAGCATTTAAAGCTAGAATATATCCCCTGAGAGTCGCTTTGACTGAATCCCATAGGTTTTGGTATGTTGTTTCATTATTATCATTATCTAGGATAAAATAGTTAATTATTTCTATAATTTGTTTTTTGGTCTACTCATTTTTTTAAAATGAGGTTATTCAGTTTCCAATTTGTTCTGGGTCTATATCTCCTTGGCCCAGTATTGCATATGACTTTTATTGCATTGTGATCTGAGAAACATGTATTCACTATTTCTGCCTTTCTGCAGTTTATCATTAGGTTTTTATGTCCTAGTACATGGTCAATTTTTGTACAGGTTCCATGCACTGCAGAGAAAAACATATATTCCTTTCTATCCCCATTCAGTTTCCTCCATAAGTCTACCATATCTTATTTTTCTAACAATCTATTTACCTCATTAACTTCTTTCTTGTCTTGATTATTTTATGATTCGATTTATCAAGATTTGAGAGTGGGAGGTTGAGGTCTCCCACTAGTAGAGTTTTGCTGTCTGTGTCTTCCTGTAGTTCTTTCAGCTTCTCCTCTAAGAATTTGGGTGCTGTCCCACTGGATGCGTATATATTCAGTATTGAAATGACTGTATTGTCTATGGTATCTTTTAGGAGGATAAAGTTTCCTTCCTTATCTCTTTTAATGCTATCTATTTTTGCTGCTCCTTTGTCTGACATAAGGATTGCTACCCCTGCTTTTTTTTTACTTCAGCTGAAGCAAAATATATTTTGCTCCAACCTTTCAAATAAGTTTCTTGTAAGCAGCATATTGTAAGATTCTGGTTTTTAATCCACTCTGCTGTTGGCTTATGTTTTAAGGAAGAGTTCATCCTATTCACATTCAAAGTTATGATTACTAATTCTTTATTGCCCTCAGTACTATCTTCCCTCTGTTACTATTTTCCCCCTCTCCCCCTTTATCCATATTCCCTAGTATTTTGTTTCTGAATACCACCCCCTTCAGTGTGTTTACCTTCCTATATCACCCCCTCCCCTTTCTTTCCTCTTTACCTTTTTCCCATTTCTTTTCCTTTCCTTTTGTTATTTCCCCTTTTTCCCCCACTCCCCTTCCCTTTCTCCATCACCCCTCTCCATTTCCCCTTTTAATACTTGAAAGGTTAGATGTTTTATATGTTAACTGAGTATGTGTAGGTTGACTTTAAGCCAAATCTTATGAGAAGAAGATTCAGGTGTTTCTCATTTGCTCCCTTCTTCCCCTCTATTACCATAGGTTTTTTGTACCTCTTAGTGTAATGAGATTTACCCCATTCAATTCCCTCTCTCCTCCCATCTCTTTCCTGTCCCCCTTTTTAAGGAGGTAGTATTTTGTAGATCATTCTATCTAAGTCATAGAAAATTCTGATTGTCTGTCCCTTCTAATTCAGTATATTCTATTGAATAGAGTCAAAATTCCTGAGAATTTTTAGAGTCTTTCTCCCAAGTGGGGTTAAAGTCAGTTACATGTCTTTAGATAGCAGTCTCATGGATATTCATGAATGTCCATCGTTTCTGGCTAGGTATATTCTTTTGTTAGATTTACAATTCTCAAGATTTATGAGAATATTTATCCCCATGCTGGGGATTTATACCCATGCTGCCAGTTACAACTTAATGGATAGCATTTTTTTTCCTTTTACCCCCCCTTTTTTTACCTTTTCATGTGTGTTTTGAACCTCCTGTTTGATGTCCAAATTTTCTGTTTAGCTCTTGTCTTTTCATCAAAAATTTTTGTAATTCTTCCATTTTGTTAAATGTACATCTTTTTCCTGGAAGAAAAGACTCAGCTTTGTGGGAAAGTAGATTCTTGGAAGCATTCCAAGCTCCCTTGGTTTTCGAAATACCTTGTTCCAGGCCCTTCGATCCCTTAATGTTGATGCAGCCAGGTCCTGCATGATCCTTACTGTGGTTCCTTGATATTTAAATTGTTTTTTTCTGGCTGCTTGCAGGATTTTCTCTTTTATCTGATAGTTCTGGAATTTGGCCACAACATTCCTTGGTGTTTTCATTTTAAGATCTTTTTCTGGTTGGGGATCGATGTACTCTTTCAATAACTACTTTGCCTTCCAGTTACATGACATCAGGGAAATTTTCCATCACTAAATCCTGTAATATTAAGTCCAGGCTTTTTTCTCTTCAATGATTTCAGGAAGTCCTATAATTTTCAGTTTGCCCCTTCTTGATCTATTCTCGAGGTCAGTGGTTTTTTTGATGAGGTACTTTACATTTTCTGCTATTTTTTCTATTTTTTGATTCTTTTTAACTGACTCTTGCTGTCTCGTGAAGTCATTAGTTTCTGTAGACTCCATTTTTGTTTTGGTGGAGAGGAGTTTTCTTCATTAACCTTTTGCAACTCCTTTTCCAATTGGTCAATTCTACTTTTGAAAGAGCTTCCCATTTGACCAATTGAGGTTTTGAGAAAGTTATTTTCTTTTTGCATTTGCCCAATTGAGGATCTGAGAGAATTATTCTAATTTTGTATTTGTCCAATTGAGGATTTGAGAGATTTAGTCTCCTTTTGTATTTGTACAATTGTACTTTCTAAGGTTTTCTTTTCATGTTGCAAGGTATTGTCTCTCCCAAATTTTTAAGCTCCTTCCTTATTTCTTCAAGGAAGTCTTTCTGTGCTGAAGACCAGATCGTATTCTCCTCAGAGGTTCTAGGTCTTTCTGAGTTAGGGTCTTTCCCTTCCAGGAATTTTTCTATGGATCCACCTTTCCACTGACCCTTCTTCATTCTGCTAAGACCTTGAGTTGGGGAGGGGCTGGTTCAAAGGGGCTTGGGATTGCTAAAGGCTTTTCTCACTGAGTGCAATTTCTCTGGCTGGACAGTAGGAGGTGTTGGTTGCTTTCTCTGGAGTGTCTGTGACCTTGATTGAAGCCTTCTCCCTTTGCTTGAAGGGAGGAGTTGGAACTATTGAATTTTTTTTGCCTTCAATCTGTGGTGCTCTTTACCCTGGCCTGAAGTCATTTGTCAGCTGGGCTGGTTCTTCTGCTCACACACCTGGGCCTGAGGCAGAAGTAGTTTGCATTTGTTCCTGGAATAGGTCTGAGCTGTAATGGAGGTGTGGACTCTACTTTCCTCAGACCAGAGGAGCCCAGGGATGGTTTCCCCAGCTCTCCTGCTCTGGAACTCTCCCCCAGCCCTGTCCACAAGCTCCCGGGGGACAGCACCAACACCAGTGCCTCTACTCCCTAGTTGACTCAAGGCCCTGCCATCTAGCCCCACTGCTGATCCAGCAGGTCTGGCTCCCGGGCCCTCAGACTCCTGGCTCCAATTCAGCTGTTAATCTGGTTGATCCTGGGCTGATACTGTCTCTGAGCCCAGATTCAGCTGCTCGAATTTGGCCAATGCTGCTGCAAAAGACAAATCCTGAGATAGATGTTCTTTCTCCTGGCTTTTCTTTCTGGATTTTGTGGGTCAGATTTCTGTTAAGAGCTTTGTTTCATATGATAGATGGAGAAAGATCAGGAGACTTTAGAACTGTGCCTGTCTTCTCTCTGCCATCTTGGCCAGAAGTCTAAATTTAAAGTTTTGAAAGTTATACATACATACATATATATATATATATATATATATATATATATATATATATATGTGTGTGTGTGTGTGTGTGTGTATTTACATTTCTTTTCTGTTTTGTTTTTTTTTAGGTTTTGCAAGGCAGTGGGGTTAAGTGGCTTGCCCAAGGCCACACAGCTAATTATTAAGTGTCTGAGGTGGGATTTGAACTCAGGTACTCCAGACTCCAGGGCTGGTGCTCTAACCACTGCACCACCTGGCTGCCCCCCCCTACATTTCTTTTATGATCATCTCTTTTTGTGTTTTAGTAAGAAACTCCTATAACAATAGTAAAAGATATTTCCTTCTTTTCCTCTCTAATTTTTACCTATAAATATCTGGGGCAATATTTACTTGGAGGATGTTTTTATAGAATAGAGGAAAGAGTTCAGTCTTGAGTAAGAAAAAAAGCTGTGTTTAGGTCTTGTCCATGACACAAGCTGGTTATCTAATCCTGAGCAAATTGTTTAACCTTATCATGCTCTATGGAAACTTTGAGATCATCAATTATAGAAAAGATATCTGCTTACATGGGTAGAATGAAGTCCCCATTCTAATGAAAAGAAAGGTCCAGTCTCCATTCATTTGGAATTCATTGTTGTATGAAGAATAAATGCTAATCTAAACAATTTCTGCAAAACTGCCCTTTAGTTTCCTCCCATTACTTTTCAAATTGGCAGATATTCCCCAGTTAGTTTGTTTACCTGGATTTATTGAATATGAGTATATAGCTGAATTTAATTGCTAATCTATTCTGCTGATCTACTTTTCTACTTTTTTAACCAGAAGAAATACTTCAAAAGAAAGCATTGCAAAGTCAATAGATAAGTGACTTCAACTTAGAAAGATGGGACTCAACTCCCAAGTCCACATATTGGCTATGTGACCATAAGCAAATTGTGCAATTTCTCCATGTTTAGGGAATTCGGTCTACAAATTACAAAGAAAGTACTGATATGTTTTGGGGAGATTAAGTTTTTCACTGACAGTTTCTTAAATTGATGAAATCATAAGTATGTTTTATTTTTAACAAAATACTTTCTTGATTACTGATTAATAAGGGAGCTTGGGATCCAATGTTACTGTGCCAGATTCATTGCTGTCTGAAAAAAAGAATTGCCTTGAGATCTTGTACCTTTTTTATTTCAAATGAATTTTGTTACTTTTTTTTGTATAATTCAATATAATAGCCCCTCAGTAGCTTGCCTGGCATTGTACGAAATCTGTAAGGTAATTTAAGGGTCTATTATTTTTATTATATTAGTTGCTCAGGCATGAGTAGTGAATATCTTTCCAATTATTGAAGTTATACTTTAGTTCTAGAAAGAATATTTTATGATTGTATTCATTTAAGTTCTATGTATATCTTGTTATTCCTAGATATTTAGTGTATTTTGTAGTTATCTTGAATGCAATTTCTCTTTCAAACATTTCTTCATGTTTTTGATAGCACTGTATGTAAATGTTAATAACTTTTGTGACCATATTTATATTTTGAAGCTAATGATCACTTACATTTATTCTCATTACTTTTCTGATATTTTCTTAGTAAAATATCATGTCATCTCGAAATAGAAATTTTTTAACCAATGTGTGTACCTTTAATTAGTCTTTCACTATTGTAATTGTTATTTCAAGATCTATATAAAATAGTAGGGGTGTGGAGTATCCTAGCTCTACACCTGTACTTACTGGTAAAGCTTCATATTTGTGTCATTTTAAAAAACAGCTCTTAGTTTTATTTATAGATAGGCACATACACAAATATATTTATTCAATCATATTAATTGAATCCTTTCATAATATATTTTGGGGGTCTTTAATGTATGTGTTATATTGTGCTAGAGGCATTTTATGCATCTGTTGATATAATTATGCATCTTCTGGTGAGTTTTTATTTTTGTTATTAATTGTGATAATTATTTTCCAAATGCTAAAGCATTATCTCATCTTTGATGTAAAACCAACATGAACAGAGTGATTTTTGCATTGTATTTACTAAGATTTTGTTTAATAATTTTGCATCAATATTCATTAGTTTTTGTTTTATTTTATCTTGATAAAATCTGTTATATGCATCTCATTAAAAGAATTTAATAAAATCATACCTTGTTCAGTTATTGAAAATATTTTAACATATGTATTAATTGCCCTTTAAAAGTTTGATGGTATTCATTTTTTAATCCATCTGAATCAGTTTTTTTTACCATCTTGCCTTTATTTTCTTAGCTATAAATAGTGAATATTTCTCCAATATTTGAGGTCACTTCATTTCTATAAAGAATCGTTTATAATTATATTCATATAAGCCCCATGCTTTTTAGGTTAATTCCTTGGTAGGTATTTTGACTGCAAGTTCTCTTTTCTATAACTATATTCTTCTCTTCCATCCCCCCCCCAATTTCATAGGGCATGCTACTTTAGCCACAATTTTATTTAATCACAGCACCAATTAACTTTTAAAATGGTATGTTTACTTCAAGTATATAGCAAGAAAAAACTTACAAATGTTTTCCTCCCAGCAATTTTTGAACACATTATTTCCTCCATATCACCTCTGTCTTGACAGAGTAGGCTTGACTTAAAACTTTGCTCCTCTCTTAAAGGATATCAATACTACCAAGTTCCTGTCTAAAAGATGGCATTTTTAAATGAGTCTGGGTCTCAAATATCACTGGAATAGAGTCCAGAAAATTACCCCTAAATGTTGCTACTTGTTCCTTGGAACATTGATGCTGCAATGACTGTAAAACATGACTTGAATTATCACTCTCAGATTCCTGTGACTCATTTTCTCAATCTCTGAATCTCACAAGATTGGAATACACCATTCCCTTCAATTGAAGCAGAAAAGAATGAATGAAATAACTAAAACTTTTCTTGGGGCCATATGACACGGAGAATCAAACACTTTAAAGCCTTTCTCTTTAATTCAAATCTCTTTGTAGACACTGTGAGGAAATGAATCCAAGAGTGACTAAGTCATAGACTGATTGAAATTTTAGAATGCTTATGAAGCCAATCAAAAAGCGTCCATTGCATCATCTGGTTAGCATACCAAAACCAGTTACAGAATGCTCTACTGTCTCTCCAAAGCATTTTCCTTATATGCCATCATGATTCTCTTGGAAGCAAGTTCCCTAGTAGTCACATGAAGAGGCTACATGAGATGAGAAAACTGATGTGAGCGAACACACTTGACAGATTTCATTTCCAATCTACATACCATATGCTTAAAAGATGCTCATTTGTGGAATTCTACTATATAATACTAAATAATAATAATAATAGCAACAACAGCATTTTATGGAGAAAATAGCATGCAATAGTGAAAGAAATAATAGGTCTAGGGTATCTGAGCTAAATTCATGTTCCACTACTCATTATCTGCTTTACCTAAAGCATAGACATTCCAACATTCTATGCCTCAGCCCTCCTATTAGAAAATGAGATCTTGGGGTGGTTAGGTGGCAAAGTGGATAGAACACCAGCCTTGGAGTCAGGAGTACCTGAGTTCAAATCCGGCCTCAGACACTTAATAATTACCTAGCTGACTGTGGCCTTGGACAAACCACTTAACCCCATTTGCCTTGCAAAAACTAAAAAAAAAAAATGAGATCTTGTATCAGGGTACAGATTACAATCTTCTGAGCTTTTTAATCCTATGATCATTTCCCATTATCTCCTATTAATGTTAATTCTCTTTTCTCTTAATGACCCAAAGACAAGATGAAGCTTCTAAAAGATTCTGTCTTCAGTTCCTTATCTTCACCTTTTCATATGAATGACTTTCATATATAAAGACTTGTTCTAAAACCTATAAAATCTATTCTTCTTCTTCTTCCTCATTTTTTTAATTTCTTCAGGATACTGTAATTTGAACCCTTTTACTCTTCCATAGGCTTTACCTGTTTATTCTATTCTTTAGTTATCTTCAGATATGGTAATGATTTTTAAAGATTAAGCCATGTCACATTCATATGATATATCAACATTATTCTATTTATTCTTTATAAACTAAATGGGCTTAATTATCTGTCTTAAGTTTCTTTTCTTTTATGAATGAATATGAATGTCAAATGCACTGCTCACCTCTTGTTTACTTAATAAACATTCAGATTCATTAATTTCTCATTTGTCTTTTGGATTTCTTTTTAGACAGTATAATTTTCCACAGCAATTTCAGGTCCAATTCCTGTAATTCTTCTTTTAATTTTCAATCTTTTTAACCATTCCATAATTTGTTACTGTTATCCTATGATTTCTGATGCATCTTTTTAGAATTGACTGCCCTCATTTCACCTAGATTGAAACTTTTTTCTTATGAAGTTTTAAAATTTCAAACCATTTAACTTTTTATTTTATTTTATGTGAGATTCTTCTATTTAGGACATGTACTGTCTTTGGGAGAGAGATATTAATCCTTCTCTTTGCATTGTTTATTATTTCCTCCCACCTTCCTTTCCACTTCTTATCATTTCGAAACAGAACTATCTCTAACTATGAAGTATAGAGACAGTTATCTAAGTTGAGATGAAAATAGGAAAATACAATACTATCAGTCTCACAGTGAATTAGGAAAAGAGTTCATGAGAAAGATGATGACTACCTTAAGTGATGACATAAAAAAATTAAGTCTCTAAAGCCTCCTCTTCTCTCACACTTAGGGGTTGTAATAAAGTCTATTTCTAAATTAAACAGAGAATTGAATCTAACTTATTAATTGATAAATAGTCAAAGGATATGAACAGGCAGTTTTCAAATGAAGAATTTAGAGCTATATATATAATCATATGAGAAAAATGCTCCAAATAATTACTGATCTGAGAAATGCAAATTAAAATAACTATAAAGTACCACCTAGTCATATTGACTAAGATGAAAAAAATGAAAAACTATCAATGTTAGAGAAGTGTGAGAAAATTGTGACATTAATGTACTGATGATGGAGTTGTGAACTAATCCAATCATTTTGGAGAGCAAAATGAAATTATGCCCAAAGAGCATAAAACTGATCATACCCTTTGATTCAACAATACCAATGCTAGGCCTATGTCCTAAAGAAATCCTAAAAACAGGAAAAGCTTCACATGTTCCAAAAAATTCAAAGTAGCTTGTTTTCCTGGGGCAAATAATTGTAAATTGAGGGGATACACATCAAATTGGAAATGGCTGAAAAAGGTATAGTGTAAAAATGTTATGGGCATTATTGTTCTATAGGAAACCATGAATGGTCGAACTCTAGAGAAGCATGGAACAAATTACAGGAATGGATTCTGAGCTAAGGGAGCAGAACAAAGAGAACATTGTACACATTAGCAACAACATTGTAAACTGGTCAACCTTGCTGGGTGCAGCTCTTCTCTGCAGTTCAGAGATTAGGACAACTCTGGCAGACATATTATGGACAATGCTATCCACATCTAGAAGAAAAATGCAAAACTAAGAAAAAACCTACAGGATTTGAATGAACACTACATTCACTTTTTAAAAATTTCTTTTATGTTTTTCCTTTCCTATTTCGTCATTTTCTTTCTTTTCCCTTAGTCCTAATTCCTCACACAGAAAATGACCAATCTGTGAACATGTTAAAAACAAACATATGTACAAAGTTCAAATTATGTAATGTATTAAACATGCATGAGGATGAATGCTGAAAAAATTTTATAACAGGTAACTGGAAAAATAAAATAAAATATCAAGACTTCTCCTCTCCTATGACTACCAAAAATTGGAAAGGCAAGTTATGAAATTATATCTTCTGAGTTCAAATCTGGCCTCTGACACTTTTTAGTTGTGTGAATTTAGGCAAGTCATTTAATCTCTGTTTGTCTCAGTTTCCTCAACTGTAACATGAGATAATAATAGCACCCACTTCACATGGATTAATCAAATGCAATCCCATCAATAAAACAAATGAAAGCACTAATCCCACCACATACCAAGTCTGTTATAGTTTACATGTTTAATAGATGCTTATTCCCTTCTCTTCTCCTATAAAAAAATCTTCATAACTATTAGCAGTGTCTCATTCAGTCCTCTTTGCCGACCAGTTTATAGTTGAACTATTTAGTTTAAGCTCACAAAAATCACATTTAAAAAAAAGAGTATGAGTTCTCTATAAAGAATATTAAAATAAGCATCTGCTTATTACCTTTGTTTCTCATCCCTCTCTACTTATAGTTGTCAGTACACCTTTTATCTTTTTATTGTAAATTCTACCAGCATTCAATTTAATGCAATTAAATATTTATTGAACTTCTGCTATATGTAGAGTATTCTATATAGATATAGATTAAATTTTATATAAAGTTCAAACAGTGAAAAAGCCTTACAAACTAGTGACTGGGGTGGGGGAGTGGTTCTGGGAAAGCTTCATACTTGAAAGTGACATTTGAGTTCATATTTAAAAGATGGAAAAGGATCAAAGAGTAGCCAAGTGACATTATATACTTGATTTACAATCTGGAAAATCTGAGTTCAAATTATAACTTGGTCATTTATTAATAGTGTGACTCTGTATAAATCACTTCATTGTACTCCACTTCAGTTTATCTGTAAAATGGAATTAATGGTAGCCCTTAGCTCCCAGACCTGTTGTGGAGATCAATGATACAGTGTATATAAAATACTTTGGAAACTTTATAGAGTTCTATATGTGCTAGCTTTCTGTTATTATTAGATACTATTAATAACAAGCAAAATTATATAGGTAAGAAGATATGGGGTGTTTGTAAATGGTATAAAAAGGCATTTTTCAAAAGAAGAAATATGTTATCAAACATTATATGGGAAAATGCGTCATACCACTAAACTCACAGAAATACAAATTTATATAACTCTAATGTTCTACCTCACATCCATTATATTGGCAGAAATGACCTAAAAGAATAATAATTAAAAAGGACATTGTTGGAAAAGGACAGTGTGGGAGGAAGGATACAGTAATGTTATATTGCAGATCTGTAAATTATTCCAACAATTTTAGAAAGTAATTTGACATAATTGCTCCAAAAGTTGTTACACTGTACCTATTCTTTAACACAGTGATACCACAGCTGAGCAAATAAATCAGTGCTTCCAGATAGAGTGAATTTATGCACCACACACACATATATTTATATAGCAGCACCTTTGTTGTATTAAAGAACAAAGTGGGGGCAGCTAGGTGGTGCAGTGGATATAGAGCACCAGCCCTGGAATCAGGAGTACCTGAGTTCAAATCCCCTGAGTTCGAATCCAGCCTCAGACACTTAATTACTTATCTGTGTGGCCTTGGGCAGGCCACTTAACCCCATTGTCTTGCAAAACAAAACAAAACAAACAAATAAAAAACAAGAACAAAGTGGGTACTTATCAGTTGGAGAACAACTGTCTACATTGTGAGATATGATTATAATGAAAGCATGATTTGCTACAAAAATGTTGAATATTATGGATTCAACAAGGCATTTCCCTATTGATAAATAGACAGTTTTCAAATAAAAAAATTAAATATCTATTGTCATATAGTCTAAATCATTATTGATTAGAGAAATTCAAATTGAAACAAGTCTTTTACCTGACATCAAACAGATGTGCCAATATAAAAAAAAAGGAAGATGATCAAAATTGGAAAGGATGTGAGGAAACTGGTACACTAATGCATTGTTTTTGGACTTGTGAACTAATCCATTCTAGAGAGCAATTTGGAACTACATTCAAAGGGTAATAAAACTGTTGATACCCTTTGAACCAGAAATCCCACTACAAGGTGTGAATCCAAAGAGATCTTAAAAGAGGAGAAAAGACCCACATGTAAAAAGATATTTATAAAAGCTTTCTTTGTGATGGCAAAGAATTGGAAATTGAAGTGATGTCCATCAAATGGGGAGTGGCTGAACAAATTGTGGAATATGAATGTGATGGAGTACTATTGTTCTGTGAGAAATAATGATTAGGTGGACTTCAAAAAAGCCTGGAAAAATTTACATGAACTGATACTGAGTGAAGTGAGCAAAACCAGGAAAATCTTATTCAAATTAACAGCAACAGTGTGTGATAAATAAATATAACAGACTTAGTCTCCTTAGCAGTACAATATTCAAAGACAATTCTAAAGGACTTTGATGGAAAATAGCATCCCCATCCAGAAAAATAACTATGACATCTAAATACTATCCAAAATATACTATTTTCCATCTAATAAATTTGTTTTATGCTTTTTGGTGTTTTTTTTTAACACTCCCATGTTTTTTTTCTTTTTCCTTTTGTTCTGATTCTTTTCTTTGCAGCATGACTAATATGGAAATATGTTAACATAGCTATCCATGTATAACCTATATTGGATTGCTTGCTGTCAAGCAAAGCAGGGAGGAAAAGGAAGGAAGGAAAAAATATGGAACTCAAAATCTTACAAATGAACATTAAGACTACCTTTGCATGTAGTTGAAATAATAAATTTGAATTTTAAAAAGCTAATAATATGGATTTATACAAAACTAGATTGTTTGATTCAGAGTAAAATTATCAGTACCAAGGGAACAATACCCACAATGATATTTTAAAAATGATAATTTTCAAAGACTGATGCCAGAAATTTTTATCAGTTCAGTTACCAATCATGTCTTCATAAGACTGAAAAAGAAAGATGCTTTCCATAACAGGGCAAAGAGGTGATAGATCAGAGATTCAAAAAGAAACAAACAAAAGTCACAGGCAGTGGTTTGATTGATTTGGCATACTTATTAGTTATAAGGGCAGACTTCTATGGGTGAAGGAAGAGATATGGGTAACAGATTTTAAGGTAATAGGGTTGAGAAAAAAGGAAAAAGTGAAAGAGAATCAAATATTTTTAAAAACAGAAAAGGTAGAAGGAAACTCAGAAGGAAAATTACATTAGCAGAGTACTTTTTTATAATTTTGTTAAATTCAATATACATTGAAAAGTGATACACCATAATAAACTATAAAATGATCAAATTAGATTATATCTGTAAAAATACTTAGTACAGTACCTGGTATATCTATATATCTATATATATACATATATATTAGAAATTTAATAGATGCTTATTCCCTTCTCTTCTCCTATAAAAGATCTGCATAACTAGTAACACTGTCTCATACAATCCTCTTTGTTGCCCAGTTTATAGTTGAACTGAGTCGAAGCTCATAAAAATTATATTTGTTAAAAAAAGTATAGATTCTATATAGAAAATATTAAAATTCTCCTGTCTTTCACTGGTATAAAAGTATTGTTGGAATAAGAGTGTTTTGGCTACAATGGAATCTTCCTTAGACCCAACGCAGTCATAGGGTCCTCAAGACTTTTTCTTCATTTAACATAGCTTATATATATTTAAAGAGATATCCCATGAATCAGTTTCCAAATGATAAATGGTCAAAGGATGTGAACAGTTTTCAAATGAAGAAATTAAAGCTGTATATCATCATATGAAAAAATGCCTCAAATCATTATTGATTAGAGAAATGCAAATTAAAACAATGAGGTATCATCTCAGACCTATCAGATTGGCCAAGATAAGAAAAAGGGAAAATGATCAATGTTGGAGAGTTTGTGGGAGAATTGGGACATTGACGTATTGCTGGTGAAGTTGTGAATGGATCCAATCTTTCTGGAGAACAATATGGAATTATGCAATAAAGAGCAATAAAATTGTTCATATCCTTTGACCCAGTAATTCCAATTCTATTATCAGAAGTAATTATTTAAAAAGGGGAAAGTCCTACATGTTCCAAAATATTCATAGCAGCCCTTTTTATAGTGGCAAAGAATTGGAAATTAAGGGGATGCCCATCAATTGGGGAAAAGATTAAACAAGGTATAGAAAATCAATACTATGGAATACTATTGTTTTATAAGAAACCATAAATGGTCGGACTCTAGAGAAACGTGAAACGAATTACAGGAACTGATGCTGCGAGAAGGGAGTCCAACCAAAAGAACAATATCCACATCAACAACAACATTGTCAGATAAGCAAACTTTTTGGAAGCAGCATCTCTCAGCAGTTCAAAGAGCTAGGACATCTATCTTAGACCAGCTATGGACTATGTCATCCCCATCCAGAAGAAGAAAAACAAAACAAAACATACACATGCAAAAAAAACCCAAAACAACCCTTCAGAATCTGATGAACACTTTATAAAAGTTATCCCTTATGTATCTCTTTCCCTTAATCTTAATTCCTCATACAGAAAATAACTATTACTAATCTATAAACATGTTTATCAAAATATGTATACAATGCTAACATGACTGTTCACCGCTGAAGGGAGGGGCACGGGAAGGGAGGGTGGAAGGAAATTTTGTAACTTAAAAATATGCATGTGCATATGGATGAAAATAAATAAATAAAGATAAAAATTAATGAACTACCTGAAAAAAATAAATAACCCAAGAATTGTTTCAATCCTCCAAAATGTTGAAGGTTGTATATTTTCTTGTGTCTAGAATATATTCAGATGTTAAAATGCCCAGACAGAAGAACCACTACTTCAAATACTGAAAAAGTCCAGCTAGCATCCCTTTCTGCTCCTTGTGGTACTCTGAGTATACACTGAAGTTATGTTATAAAGAAAAAAAAATCTAACTACTTTCTTTGAATCCTTTAAACAAGGAAACATTTGCTAGGTATCTAATGTGTCCTAAGTGCTTTATAAATATCTCATTTGTTTCTTCCCTAGGCCTTCATTTTGTAGATGAGGAAATTGAGATACAGTTTAAATGACTTGCCCAATTCCCCCCAAAATGAAAAAGGACCTATTAGTATAAAAATATTTATAGCAGTGGCGGCTAGGTGGTGCAATGGATAAAGCACTGGCCCTGGAGTCAGGAGTACCTGGGTTCAAATCCAGTTTCAGACACTTAATAATTACCTAGCCATGTGGCCTTGGGCAAGCCACTTAACCCCATTTGCCTTGCAAAAAAAAATATTTATAGCAATTCTATTTGTGATAGCTCAGAATTGGAAATCAAAGGGATGCCCATCAACTGGGGAATGACTAAACAAGCTATGGTATATGATTGTAATGGAATATTATTGTGCTATAAATTCAGGTCTTTCTGACTCCAAATCCCATAATCTGTTTATCCTCTATTATAAGTACTCACTGATATCAGAGTAACTATAAGCAAATCTATTTATAATTCAGTCTCACTTTCTTCATTGTGTATGAGAATAATAACACATGACTAGCACATTCTTATGTGAGAAAAAAAGTTTTATTTAAAAATTGTAAAAAAATATTTCTCCCTCTAAAAACATGTTTCTCCTTTTATTCTTCCTATATGCCGAATAATCGAGCACAGTGTGTGCTTTTGTCAGTTGGTGGTGTTACCAGGGTCAGAAGCACTAGTTTTTTCTATGAACATCTATTTGGAGCAATTTTCATTCTATCAATATTTTAAATAACTATATGGTGATTGATACATCTCTCCATATCTGTTTATCTAATTGACTAAGATCTCACCTCTAATCCTTTTATTGTGGTCACTGTTGACTGCCATGTACCTAATAATGACAGAGATTTCTGGAGGTTTAGCAAAATGATTTCAGAGTTTAAATCTAAAAAAAAAAAATGAAAGCAGTACAAATGATTACTGAAGTTGTATTAATGCATCAGTTCCCTCCAAGATTCTAAAAGTTGATGTCATTCTGTGACTTCAAACACTTGCAGTGAAATGATTATATCTCTGTTACTGAACTATTGCAATACCAAAAAAGACCATTACTAAAAACTGTGAAATTGATGTATATAGAAAATGATTACTTCAAAAACCCTCTTTAAAGTATACATATACTTTTTAGACACAAATAAAAGTATTTATTTAAATGGAATTCATTCTGATATGGAAGCCCAGGAGATAAAAATACTCCTGTCCTGAAAGTAAAGATGGAAACTCTGAAGTGGCTGAATGTCACATAAACTTTTGAAAATTCTTCCAATCAGGTCCTGGATTAGTCTCTGTGCTTCATCCCATTGCCAAAACACTGGGAAACTAACTGTCTTAACAGGTCAGCAGAGAACTTTGTGTTAACTAATTTACTTTGTAAAACTTCTTAAAAGAGAAAAATTGTAAGGTACAATATCAGGCATCATATACCCTGAACTCACTGCCCTTGTTAGATTTCATTCAAATCTACTCAGACTCATGGCTATAAACACTAAAATAGGCTGTCTAAAATTATTCTATCCAAAAGCTGAATATATATCACCGTTATATTCTCAAATGGTTGCATTTGAAATTGAGCATTGTCTTAGGCCAGATGGCTAGTCGGTTTTCCATTGTCATTTCTCTACTCTCTACTGAATATGCAAATTCATATTACCTCTCTGTTCTTTTCAGCCTTCATTAACCACCCATCTTTTCTCCCCTCCTTTCCTCAGCCTGCATTGCCACCATCACTGCTTGACCACTGTCTTTGCATTCCTAAAGGAATGACTCCCACAGATCATTTTTAATGAGTAAGAAAACAAAAACAAAAATTTAAAAGAAGATATGTTTAAGCATGTGTTTACTTATAACATTGAAGGTACAGTGAATCAATATTTACGTTTTTCTTTGTTTTATTTTATTTGAAGCCTGCCATGTAAGAAGAGGAATTAAATGAACAAAAATAAAATCAGTTATTAAGTGTTCATGGGAGTAAATATGCCACTTGAGAGAGAATTGCTAATCAGTTGCTATAGTAGGCTAATGTACTACCCAAGCAGTCACCTCAAAGAGTTTCTGAATTGGAATGCTGGGAAGCTTGGCATTTAACTTGACCTCCTTTGGGCATAAGGTGAAACAAAAGGGAGCAGTCATGTTACATTTGTGGAATTTCATTAGCAAAATCATCTTTCAGGAGGTTCCTTTGCAAAATTATGTAAAGACATAAAACCAACTCTGATACTAATATCATTTGACTCACCGAACATCTTACTGAATGTTAAATAATATTAACTGAAGTAGGGAGGTGGTGGCGACAACATGTTTTTTAGTGGGGCCAAGACATAGATTAGATACACCTAAGATTACAGAACTTTAATCCACATCCTACCCCTACACTTCCTCTCACCCCTCAAAAAGCAAATGATGCTGACTCATTCTAGAAAAGAAGGAAAGGAGAGCAGAGGAAGGAAGTTTTTCTGCTATAGGTATATGATAATGTTGGCTGGAACATCAGACCTGAAGGGAAGGAAACTAAAAATCTCCAGTCTTATTCCCTAGCTCTGAGATCCAGGCCAACAAACTCCATATTTCTCAAAATAAAGAGGATGAAGCAGCTTGCAGCCCAGCCCCAAGAATTTACCCACTGGGAGATGGGAAGGAGCCAAAAAGGAAGTTATGGAGGAATATGAAAAAAATTAAAAGACTGAAGTATTAAATATTTTGTTAGAAAAAATTCTCAATAAATACCCAGAACTCAGCAGATAAATCATTAAGGAAGATCCTAAAACCAGAAAAAAAGATGAATAAATTCTTAAAGAGAATGAAAAGCAAAAGAAAAGTGAACTTGAATCTAATGAAATAAAGAACACTTCATACTCCCAAGGGCGTATGTATCACTCCTTCCTTGAATTTCCAGGTAACAATTCAACTTTTTGGTTCTACTTTCCCAATAACAGGGAAAGTCCTAATTTAGTTAGAGATGAGGTAATTTTATCCCTCCATTGTCAAGGGAATATTAATTAAGAATTATAGAATGATTAGAAAAGAATACAGTAACTTATCACTACTAGTATAATCAATTGCCTTTCTTTATATCTCCAGTACTTTGCATAATACCTAGTACATAGTAAGAGATTAATAAAAATATTAACTTTAATAAAAATAAATTCTTGTTGATTTGATTCTTGTCCAACAAATGCTTGTTGGAGCATTTGCAAATGATTTCTTTGTGAAAACTGTTATTTGACCATTTGGCATTTCATCTCTATTGATAGTTAATTCTATGTGGCTCCTTCTAATGCTATCTCTCTGGGCAGGGAACTCTTACTATTGTGTCTGTTGTGCCTGCCATGACTATTCTGGGATCACCTATCCTGCTGCTTACATGTTTGGCAAGAGGAAAATGCCAAGTATTTTTCAATATCTCATAAAGCACAAAGGAAAGAAGACAAAAATGGAAATTTGACTCATCTCACAGCTTGTGGTAGAATAGAAGGAAGTGTTACTCTGGCCTAATCCTCTGGAATGCTCAGAGTCATACTTTACAGAGAGGAAAGACCTGAGAAGAGGGCTATCCATTTAGCCTGTCATGAAATTGTGGTTAAATGGAGAGGTGAGGACCAAAGTCCAGGGAAGACCTCAAACAGAAAATAGCAAACTGAGTTTTTAAGGAATCTGGGGAAGATAAAACATAACATAAGTGAAGAGGGAGAAAATTCTAGATGTGAGAGACAGAAAATGCAAAGTCAAAGAGATGAGAGAAGGAACATTATCTACAAGAAAAATAGATCATGAAATGTAAGAAAATGAGTCAAATGCTAGAATATTGGAAAGGTAGGAAGAGAATAGATTATGAAGAGCTTTAAATGACAGTTTTTTATTTGGTATGGGAGATAATGGAAATTTGTGGAGTTTATAGAACGGGGAGGGGGAAGTGAGATGATCAGTCCCATTTAGGAAAATCCCTTTGACAATTTAATGGAGAATAGACTAGAGTAAGGAGAGATTTAGTTCAGTAGAGGTGGTAAAGACCTATTCTAGGGTTTGGGATATGTGAATGGAGGGAAAGGGAAAAAAATAAGAGCTGTTATGGATGTAGAAATAACAATGTTTGACAAAGAATATTGGATAGGGAGGATGAGTGTGAATGAGAAATTGAGAATGACTCTTGAGTTTAAGAGTCTGTGCTATTGCCAGAAATGGTGTTGCCTAGGACTAGAAAAAGGAGAAAATTGTGTGTGTGTGTGTGGGGGGGATAAATTCTGCTTTAATTAACCACCTTGAGTTTGAGATGCATATGGAATATTCAATTTGAAACTTGGAAAACTATCAATAAAAAAATTTCATCTTTAGCAGTTGCTTCTTTAAAACAAAATAAGATAAAAATTGGCCTGTGGGCAGGGGGAAAAAGATAAAGAAAAGGAATCATCAGAAGATTAAAAAGGACATGAGCAGGTAAAGATGTCAGGAGGTTATAAAAAAACAGTAGAAATGAGAATGGGAAAATAGAATCAAAGCACCATGAACCAAATCATTTTTCTCCCAGCTCCTAAAAAAGATAATTATTTTTATATAATAACTGAGTTGGGAGATGGAAAGTGAGGTACAGAGGAGACTGATAATTATGGTTGCATCTCCACGATGTCCAAAGATTCCTATAGTTTCTCAATAATGGAATGAAATTGTGGGACAAGTTGACAGGAAAGAGGGAACACGTCTAAGGACTTGTTCGCAGTGGAGAAGAGGTCTTGCAGAAGAATACTCCAGTATATTTATTTTGATTTTGTTCTGTATAAGCTCACACGACCTTTAAAACTGTAGTTTTTAGCCAAATCCCCTTCTCACTGCAAAGATGCATCCCTCAGTAAGCTTCATCTTTCCCCAGAGGGTTACATGGGTTCTCCTAAGAAGTTGTGAGGTTTCTTTCTAAGGCCATAGGCTCAAGTTCCCATTCTGATGTGTCTTCCACAATATCAATTGCAATTTTCAGTATACTCTTCAGTGATTAGTATCATTTAATCAATTAATATCAGGTAACTTTTAGAATGGGTTAAAAAGAAAAGACATAGTAAGAAGAAAACTTGCAAGATATTTTGCCCAACATCTGATGGTATACTTATCTTATACCATCTCAGTCTTTAGAATGAATGTGCAATGCTGGCAAAAAGTAATCCTTTTACATATATATATATATATATATATATATATAGATATAGATATAGATATAGATATAGATAGATATAGATATAGATATATAGATATATATATGTGTGTGTGTGTGTGTGTGTGTGTGTGTGTGTATGTGTGTGTGTATACTTGTTTAATTGTAAAAAAATTACACTATAGTTTGAAAAGTTGGCATGGGGGGGGTAACTGACAGTTTCATTTGTCCACTGAGAGTTTCTAAAAAGTATTTGTCCATTACATTCTGTCCTTTTTGTCCTCTGTCCATGTACATTTGGGCATTGGAAAAAGGTCTCCTCTGTCCTTTTTTTCTTGATGTACAAAAATCAAATTTGCTATTTGATGACATGTAAGAGAACTTTGAATCATCCTGTAAATTTAAAAATCTCTTTGACTTCATACTTGAGTATTGCATTTCAATTCTGGGCATTTCAGATGAGGCTAGGGAGCAAGCTAGTACACTTAATATTATCTTTATTTTTTTACTTTTTAAATGAGGATTATACTTTTCATTTTTAGAGCAATAAAAGTTATAAAAATTTCTTAGGTGTTTACATGTTGGCATAGCAATTCATTTTTTTAAAACTGCCACAAGCTAATCCTGTTATTACCATTGGGAAACTGCCAAGAGAATGCAACTGAAAACACATCTAACACCATATGATCTATTTTTATTCAATTTTCAGCTCTTTCAGGAATATTTGAGAAGGTCTTATTTGAATACAGTTTACCAAGAAGTTCCATAATTTGTGGGAGTCATTTCATGATTATGATAGGGGTTAAAAATATTTAAACTATACTAGGATTAAATATTCTTATATTTCAGTTAATAGTAATCTGCCCATTCCCTATTGCCAATACAATTTGGCATAAGATCTTTAATTGTTCATTCAAAAGAAGTTTTTAAGAGCCCACAATGTGTAAGACATGATACTTTTAAAAAAAGTTCATTCAATTGAGAAAACAATATTTACCCAGATAAGTGTAACACAAGATAATTTGATTGTGCGTACCCTTTTTTTTGTTTGTGTTTTGTAAGGCAATGGAATTAAGTGACTTGCCCAAGGTCACACAGCTAGGTAATTATTATGTATCTGAATCTGGATTTGAACTCAAGTTGTCCTGACTCCAGGGTCAGTGCTCCAACCACTGCACCTCCTAGCTGCCCCAATATAAGATAATTTGAGAGGAAAAAGGATTCTCAATTGGAAAGAAAAGGGGAGACATTACAGAGGAGTTTAGTGCCTGTGCATTGAGAGAAGCTAAAGCCAGAGAAGCAGAATATACAAGGAGAGCAGAGGTGTGAGTTTAACGAGGCAATGAAATGGGATATTGATTGTTGAATTCAGAGAAAAGCTAGTCACCTAATTATTCAGCAACAGTGTGTATAAAGAGAAATTACATGAAACAAAGCTGGCAAATAGGTGGAGTACCTTAAAAGAGAGATCAAGCTTATATTCAACTCAAGAGAGAGAATATTTAATCTTGTGGTTTTGAGAAAGGATTTGGAAGATGCTTTTGCTTTGTTTGTTAAGAAAAATTATCTTTGAACTAAAAAAATAATAAAAATATTCAATAGGAAGCTTATTCCAAAGATAAGAAGAAATATATTATGAAAATACTTAACTGGACTCAATGAGTTCAAGAAACCACTCCAGATGAATCAAAAACTCTTGCCTACTGAAATGATTATTAAAAGTGACTAGTAATATTTGAAAAAGAATGGAGAAGGATTATTTATTTCATTTTAAGTAAATTTTATTGAGAAAAACATTTTAGTGAGGTAATCAGCAAAGGAAAAAAATGTCCTGATTGTCAAGAAAGGGAACAGAATGAAATCAGTCCTGGAAAAATTCAAGAACATACTAAACTAATAACTAGTTTTTGCCTTAAAATTGATGGAAATCATCTGTGGGACTGGAGTCAAGGACAGTGTACATAGTATCCCTAAGGGATACTAGTGAAACTTGGGGTAAAATGGAGTGTCATATAACATATCTAATCTCAAGTCATTGGAGGTCAGAGTGCCATATTTACATAAAAACAAAAAGGAAATGATATAAGAAATCTAATAGTTGCAATGAATAAACACAACTCAGAAGAGCAATGATAAAACATTTGAAAACTTATTCCCTAATATCTTACTTTCTTTTACCCTAGATATTGAAGTTTTTCAAAATATGCTGGAAATTCCTCCCCCCCCATTGGCCTAATTAATATGGGGGAGGAATGACTTTTTAGCAGCAACTTGAATCCTATATAGGCTGTTTATCAGGCATTTAACTTAACTTGTTGATGATGGCTCCCCTGCCTTAAGTGATCTTCACTCTTGTCTAACTGAGAAAGTGAGTGGAGCTGTAAACATTGGAGTGGAATATTTAGACAAATTTTTTTTATGACAGATAGAAATTACCATTGCAACCCATATTTACTGGGGCTTTGCTTCTAAAAAGCTTTGCTATAAGATGTGTGCGAGAATGTAAATTGTAATGAAATTTGCTGCTTGCTCACAGAAATGAAGCAAATAGTCAAGCATATTCAGAAAAGAAAAAGAGCAAAAAGGAGGAAGCATAATCTGCATTAAACAAAAGCTTTCAAATAAGGAGGAATCAATGCCTGCAGTGTTCTGAGCTTTTTTTTTGTTTGAGTTCTTTTTTTATATTTAATATTAGCAGGTAAACTGAGTTCAGTAACAAGCTGTAGGAAGAATGAATGAAATACTGCTTTCTCATCCTAGTTCTGGCTCGCATCTCTTTACTAGAACATTAACTTCCAGAAGATGATTTTTTTAAATCTCAGAATCTCATAGAGACAATCTACCAATTTATTTGGGAGTTGTGATCCACATTGTTAGAGGAAAAAGTCATTATTTGAATGTGCCCCATCATCTTCCTTTATCTGATGATAATAGTAAAATAGTTACTTTACTTTACAATGGTAAAGCATCATATCTTAGCCTAGACTAGAGAAGTGGGTAGATAGACGGCACAATGGATAGAGTTTGGGGACCCACAGTCAGGAAGACTCCCTTTTTCTGAGTTCAGACCTCAAATATTTACTAGTTGTGTAACCCTTGGTAAGTCACTTGACTCTGTATGCCTCAGTTTCTTCATCTGTAAAATGAACTGAAGAAGAAAACAATAAATCATTCCAGTATATTTGCCAAGGAAACCCCAAATGGCATCATGAAGTCTCAGATATGACTAAAAATGACTGAAGTTTAGAAAAACAGAGATGGCATACAAGGGTCAAAGTCACTTGAGAATATAGATAAAAGGGAAAGATGGCATTGGTCCCTCTAGTCAAGTTAGATAATGCCAGGCCAGAAAACTCTTCTGAGGTCTTTCTACAGGCTCCCAAATCCATATCCCAGGGAATTCAAAGAGCTATAGCTCAGGATATTTTGATTAGAAATTATCCAGCATCATTGTCACAGATCTCTCTCCCATACCCTCTAAAATTTTTATCCAGTCATGCTATTTGAAATTCCAAGTGGAGGTTTATTTGGGTCAAGAATATTTTCCTGTAAATACCTCTGGGAAGGTTAAGAGTGTCTAAAAGCAATTTAAAACTTAATGTGAGCTAGTTTAATTCTTTCTACCATTCAAGTGAATGACTATACACTAAAAGGATATGAATTTTGCAGGAGACAGGACAGAGGAAAGGATAGCTAAGGTATAGAGCACTGAAGAAAGACAGCAGATCTTATGTGGAATACCATATTAGAGGAATTTCGATTATTCAGAAGACATCATGTTTGTATAGGCTACCTAGGGGAATGGGGCTATGGATCCCAGCAGAAATCAAAAAGATGAATCTATTCAACTGGGTTGTTCAAAAGATCACATTTGGCACAACTAAGTGGCATTGTGGATAGAGTAACAGCACTGGAATCAGGAGGACCTGAGTTCAAATTTGAACTCAAACACTTCATAATTACCAGCTGTGTGACCTTGGGCAAATCACTTCACCCTGTTGCCTTACTTAAAAAAAACAAAACCAAACAAAAAACTTGATTACAACTTATTTCAAATCAATAAGCATTTATTGTATGCTTTTTGTTAGCAAGTTGCTGTTTTGGAATTGGAAATACAGAAACAAAAATCAATTGGCCCTTGTTGTTAGGACTATTTTTAAAATTCAATTTTATTTTATTTTCAGATCTGAATTTTCTTCTTTCTTCCTTTTCCACTTCCTCCTCATTGAGAAAACAATGAGAAACAACAAAAGAAAAAGAAACCTCATTATAAATGTATTGTCAAGCAAAACAGAGAATTCATATTGTATTGGGAGATAGCAGCAAATCTGTATAATTATAGGTAGATTTCCATGTAGGCCCTAAAAGCACCCCTTAAGGCTCAAGGTACTCTGTGTATCTACTTACATCCAAAAGCATCATGCATAATATCTTTCTAATGTGTTTATTTTTAATAGTCAACTAAATGAAATGATTAGCTCAAAGCAAAGTCATTTAATGAACTGATATACTAAGAAAAATAGCAAAAGAATATTTTCCCCATAAACCTGGGAAGAAGAGAGGCAAACTCAAGGGACATATGTGGAGGGACACATAGAGAAATATATGGCCAAATAAACTTTAGGAAGAGGTATATATCAGAAATCCATGTGGGCAGGCCTTATACATAGTGAACATATGGCAAGATGAAAAATATCAACTCTTTTTCTTGATGCTTAGCGTTTAACCAGTCTGCCCCTCTTCCCACCACTAGATCATTGAGAAAATACCAAAGTGAATGGTTTACTGGCAAACATGGAAAGTTTTTTCTGCTTAAGGGATAGATGTAGGAAATAGTATTTTCTTCTCTGTTGGAGAAGAAAGATTTTATGAAGCAGGGCAGTGATTTTAACCAGTCCTAGGATCTGGTGGTCCCTACTTCAACCCCTTCCTGGAATCACTCATACCTAGGTAGTGGTCTTGCTCTTAGACATGATTATTGTCTAAAACATAGGCCCAAATTTGTCCTCATTGTTCCTCTATACCTGTTTACTGACATAGAAACCAAAAAAAAAAAAAACAGATACTATTCAGTATCTAGGACATGGAAGGTGATATGCCAGCTCTATCCATCATCCTTAGACCACATCAGACATATCATGTTCAGTTCTAGATTCCATTTTTAAGGATAACATCGACAAATTGAAGCACATGCAGAGATGGTTGATCAGGACAAAGAGGGAAATTAAATGAAGAGTGCTATATCCAAGGAAGGTAGGAATAAAACTGATGACTTCCTAACTTGAAAAACGGTGAAAAAGTTGTCAATGACAATCTTTTTGCTAAGATGTCCTGCAACGAGAAGAGAGCCATCCTGATCTATTTAAATGATATTGATGATGAAAAATAGAATATGAATGGAATAGAAGAAAGGACAAATACTATTTGCAGTAATTTCATATAATTTAACATTTAACATTAACAAACATAAATTATTTGCCATAAAAATATTTGAGTCATTAAAAGGACTTAAGTCAATAAACATCACTTTATTTGCCAAGTGAAGAGAAATGATAAATAAGAGAATGATAGTTAAAGATTATGAGCACTTTTGCTTCATGAAACAGAGGTAAAGAGAAGGATAAAACTAGTTTGAAGAAAGTTTGAAAAGAGTTACAATGAAGAAAAATCATTCCAGTTGTATTTTAAGAAGATATTGAGGGGGCAGAGGCAAGATGGCAACAAAAATGGATCCTGTCTTAGGTGCTCTCTCATAAAACTCATAAGCTAAGGACTCTAACTAAATTTTCAAGAGACAGAACCCACAGAGGGACCCAGTGAGGCAGTTCTCCTACCCAAGGTAACCTGGAAAAGAGCAGAAAGGCTCTACTCCCCAGGGTTGGAGCCTGCCAGAAGGGTGGCCCACCAGAGTGAAAGAACTACAGCTTCCTGGAGACAGTCCCAGGGCTCACAGCATGGGGAGTTTCCTGAGCTACGCCCCAGGAAGCACAAGGCACAAATTGGGGGAACAGTGGGGGACCTCTGCCAGAGTGTGCACAGGGCACACAGCAAGCAGCATGGCCAAGGCAGTCCAGATCCAGGAAACAGAAGCAGGCAGAGCTGGTAAGCAGGATCCCCCAGGGCATGAGCCTATTGAACCTAGGGAGGGGAGTGAAGAGAGACTGCCGAGCTCTGTCCCTGGAACAGGACTCTGGGGTTCTGACAACATTCAGATCCTGATCAAAGTCTAGGCCCCCCCCAACCTCAGCCCCGTGGCAGAGTGGGGGTGCATATGGTCATTCACAGAACAGAGATCCTTGTGGGAGTGTCCCAAAAGCTCAGGAAGCACCCTCAAAACAGGCTTAGGCTGGGAAAATGAGCAAGCAGAGAAATAAGAGGAACACCATTGAGAAATATTTTGCTTATGAACCGAAGAAGGATCAAAATACTCAGTCTGAAGATGAGGACAAACAAGCTCCTGCATCTAAAGACTCCAAGAAAAACAGAAACTGGGCTCAGGCTATGACAGAACTCAAAAAAGACTTTGAAAATCAAATGAGGGAGTTGGAAGAAAAAACTGGGAAAAGAAATGAGAGAGATGCAGGACAAACATGAAAACGAAGTCAGCAACTTAGTCAAAGAGATCCAAAAAATGCTGAAGAAAATAGCATGCTAAAAACCAGCTTAGGTCAAATGGATTAAACAGTTCAAAAAGTTATTGAGGAGATGAATGCCTTAAAAAGCAAAATTGGCCAGATAGAAAAAGAGATAAGAAAACTCTTTGAGGAAAATAAATCCTTCAGACAAAGAATAGAACTCAGGGAGATTGACGAATTTACGAGAAATCAGGACTCAATGCTTCAAAACCAAAAGAATGAAAAATTAGAGGAAAATGTGAAACAACTCATTGAAAATTCAACTGACATGGAAAACAGACTTAGGAAAGATAATTTAAAAATTATTGGAATACCTGAAAGTCATGATCAGGAAAAGAGCCTTGACATCATTTTCAAAGAATTACTACAGGAAAATTGCCCTGATATTCTAGAAGCAGAGGGCAAAATAGAAATGGAGAGAATCCACCGATCCTCAGAGAAAGAGATCCCAAAAAACCAACCCCTAGGAATATTATAGCCAAATTGCAGAACTCCCAAGTCAAAGAGAAAATATTACAAGCCAGAAGGAAACAGTTTAAATATCATGGAGCTGCAGTCAGGATAACACAGGACTTAGCAGCAACTACATTGGAAGCTCATAGGGCTTGGAATATAATACACCGGAAGGCAAAAGAGCTTAGAATACAGCCAAGAATCAACTACCCAGAAAGGCTGAATGTCCACTTCCAGGGAAAAAAGATGGACTTTCAATGAACAAGGGGAATTTCAAATGTTCCTGTTGGAATGGCCAGAGCTGAACAGAAGGTTTGATCTTCAAATACAGGACTCAGATGAAGCATAGAGATTGGAGAAGGGGAAAATATGAGGGACTTGATGGTGAACTGCATGCATTCCTGCATAGAGAAAATGACACTGATAATACTTCTCAGTTAATAGAGCAAGTAGAAGGAGCTTTTATAGTTGAAGAACAGGAGAAAGCTGAATTTGAAGATAAAATATGGTGTAAAAATGGAGTCAGTAGAAAAAAGGGAAATGTAGTGGGAGAAAGAAAAAGGAGAGGGGGAATAGGCCAAGATATTTCATATAAGAAGAGTTTTCTTTATTACAATGAGCTATTGCAATGATATGGAAGGGGGAAGGCAAGGGGGAGTGAGGGAATCTTTGCTCTCAGCAGAGGTGGCTAGGAGAGGAAACAGCATATATACTCAATGGGGTTTAGGCATCTGGAGTAAGAAGGGGGGAGCAGGGGGAAGGGGTGGGGATGTGAATGAAGGAGGAGAGGATGGACCATGGCGGGGGGGGGGGGGGGGAGAGTGGTCAGATATAATGCATTTTCTTTTTTACTTCTTGCAAGGGCCTGGGATTGGAAGGCCTGTCCAAGACCATAGGGCCAGGTGGATGCTGGGCCTAAGGGGTGGTATGGGGGCTTGGGGCCTCTTGGCCCCAGATCCAGGGATCTGTGTGCTGTGCCACTCAGCTACCCTACAGCAGAGTCAGTGAAAGGAGACAGAAAATATAGTACATGGTAGTGGAGAAATATGAAAGGAGGGGTTGTGATCAGCAATGGTAACGGTGGAAAAATATGGAAGTAACTTTTGTCATGGACTTATCATAAAGAATGTGATCCACCCATGACAGAGTTGTTGGTGTTGGAACAAAGACTCAAGCACATTTTTTATTATTATTATTTTTGGGGGGGTGCAGGGCAAATGGGGTTGGGTGGCCTGCCTGGGGCCATATAGCAGGGTGATCGTTGGGTATCTGAGTCTGGATTTGGACCCGGGCGCTCCTGGCTCAAGGGCCAATACTCTGTCCGCCATCCAGCCACCCCTACTACTATTACTATTTTATTTTATTTTGGGTCTTTTTTTGTCTTTTTTTTCTTTTTCTTGGTTTTTGCAGGGCAGTGGGGTTTGGGTGGCTTGCATGTCACACAGCTGGGTGATTGTTGGGTGTATGGGCCAGACGTGGGCTTGGGCGCTCATGGCTCCAGGGCTGGTGCTCCATCCATTGTGCTACCTGGCCATACCTACAATTATTACTATTATTATTTTTCAATTTTAATTTTTTTCTCTCCCCTATACTTTGTAGCTTAAGCAAGTCTATATTTATGGGGGGAGGGGGTATTTCATTTACTCTTAAACAAGAATATTTTATTAATGTAAACAAACATTATTTGTACAAAATGAGAATAAATATTAAATAAAAAAGAAGATATTTAAGGGCTAATAAGTGGATTAAGGTGGAAAAATCTCTGAAGATTTCTCTGATCAACTCTTTTCACCCTCAAATACAGGAGGAAAGTTATCTTACTTGCTTCTAAACTTTATGATCCCAGGTGTGTTTAAAGAGGAGGATAAGAAAGCAGAAATAACACAAAAACAGGGAAATGATTAGACAGTAATCATTTTTATTTTTCATTTCCACACATAGTATAGTGACTGACATATAGATTCACTTAAGAATTACTTTCTTTATTGATTAACTGATAAATCCATAGAACATGATGAAAATTCATGCTGGAGAAGAAAAAATTGGGAGAGCAATAAGAAACTGATTTACACAGTATCAGAAAAAGGAGAAGTATGTAAATGAATTGGGGTGGGTTGGGGGTGAATCAAGTACCTTATTAGTGTTATACACAATAATGACTGAGAGAGCAACTACAAATTAAAATGTTTATTTTCCCATCAATAAAAAATTCATATGATAATCAACTTCACACAGTGTAGAAATCCTCCTTGAAGACATTAATAGAAAATGGGCAGACTTTCATAATGTATATTGCATAGTCTACTTCATATTTATCATCATTCAATTGACAGAAAAATGTGGAGAGGGGCGGCTTGGTGGCGCAGTGGATAGAGCACTGGCCCTGGAGTCAGGAGTACCTGGGTTCAAATCCGGTCTCAGACACTTAATAATTACCTAGCTGTGTGGCCTTGGGCAAGCCACTTAACCTCATTGCCTAACAAAAACCTAAAATAAATGTGGAGAATATGAGATTCCACTGTGCTTATTTTTGAATGATCATAAAAATAATTTATTAAAAAAACACACAACCAAAATGTTGCCTTTAAAGGCTCTCTTTCAACAGAATATTTCTATTTCATTACTGAATGTCATTCATCTTTCCTTGAAAAAATTTAACAAGTTAAAAAAAACTTGTTTAACAACCATTTGATCATAAATGCCAAATGATTTAAACAGGTGGACATATGTTTGACAAAGATAGTTATTGTTGGTCTAGAGAAGAACTAACACAGACTACAACTTGAAGATGGATTCTCTACCGATAGTAAGATTTTCCAGAAACTGGTATCTATACAAAGAATGAATTGGAGAGTGTAAAAACTATGGAAAAGAAGAATGGTTGAAGTATCAGGTGGTGAGGGTCTGAACTAGGATGATAGCTTTGTAAATAGAGATAATGGAATGATATAGAAATGTGAAGGTAGAATTCACTTGGAAATTGATTTTATATTGAGGAGTTGAGAATGACTCATAGGTGGTGATCATATATGACCAGAGGGATGAAAGTGCCCTACACTCTGCATAATTTTTTTCTTATTACTGAACAGGTAAAAAATAAGTAGAAATGCTTTGATTGATTATAAAAAGTGTAATATTTACACAAGATGATGCCATTCAATTATTTTTCTTTCATGTAATTTTTCTAGTTATATAATTTTATGAAAAGTTTTAATAAGATAGAAAAAAACTGTCATGATATTATGATAAGAACTATCCAGTGGTATTTTCTATTTATTCTGTTAGGAAAAACTTGTCCTATAGGAAAACCTACTTCAGTACCATTCTAAAAACTACCACTTGCTTTATTTGTGTGAAATTCAACCAATTGCTTAACCTTTATGCTAAATGGTTATAATAATGCTTATCTACTCTCAAAGGGTGCTGTCATGATTAATAAGTTTCTATAGTTCAGAATAAGATCTCTGAAACTCCTGTAGTGCCCATTTTCTCTTCAAGATAAGCAATAGGTCAAACTCAGAGGATTTCCTGCTGCCTATCTATTTGTATAGTGGGAAGGAAAATGTTCCTTGACAATTTCTCTTCCTTACTGTAACTTCTTCATTTGGGGATTAGACTTAGATTTTCAAATTGAAAAGCTCAAAACCTCCAAAGTTCAAGTCCAACACACTAATGATGCCAATTAGTATAAAAAGATTATTAAAATATTATGGTATCATAAATAAAATTCTAAACCTTCCTTTGGTGTCCATTACCAGAAAGTAAGATCTCTAAGAGATAAAGCTCATTGTACTATTTCAGACCTTGTGAAAGAGACTTGCTATAAATGTCATCTAATTTCCTGACTCCTACATTTAAAGAACTTTCTGTAACATTAAGTTTAACAACTTAAAAAGAGAAGTGAATGGGTTATGAGGGATAGGTGAGTTTTCAACCAATTGTGTCTAGAACCAGACCTCTATCCTACTTCCTCTCCACCAATTAAAAAAGAGATAAACTGGATTTGAGGCCATTACAGGGCTTTTACAATAGATGGGGAGAGGTGATAAGGATTTGAAACAGGATAGTGACTCTGTGAATACAAAAATAGATATTAAAGAATAAAAGTAAGTGAATTGAGTGTTCACTATGCTCAAAGCACTATAATAAACACTGAGCATAGAAGTAGAAAAGCAAAGAGTCTCTGTTTTCAAAAAGTTCAGATTATAATAGAAAGAGATTAAACATAAATGGAGTTATCAGCTTTAGAGCACATGGAAAAACTTAGGAGTCCTCCTAATATAGCATCAAGGGAGGTGGTAATGTATCTTCTTCAGTGTTATTTCCATTGATAACACCAGGGCTATTTCTGATGTTAACCCATTTCATGATGCCAAGAACTTTGGTAGTGTGGCTATAGGCAGCTGTTGAGTCATTCCAGATTGAGTTTTTTCCACAGGAAGGTTGAGGAAACTGGTCTGGAAAAGCAGGGCTTTGGTTACGATTGGGGGGGGGGGGGTGGGGACACCAGAAAAAGTTAGATTTCAGATATATACCTGGGAGAGAGTTCAAAGACAAAATAGTCCAAACTTTATTCTCCAGATGAGGAAACCTCAAGGAGGTTAAATGACTTGCACATGTAATTATGCATCAGGGAGAAGATTTGAACCTCAAGGCTCTGACTCCAAAGTAAGATTTTTTTTTATAGTCATTCTATTTTAATTAATTTTATTTTAAATTCATATATATATATATATATGAATTCATATATATGTGTGTGTATACATATATATATATGTGTATACATATATATATATATATATATATATATATATATATATATCCCTCTAGTACCATGTATGCAGAACAATAATAAGGTCAGTTTGAGTGGAAGAAACTAATATATAAAAAACTCAGAAATCTAACTTTGGAACAGGCAGTCTAGGGCTTTAAATTTCAAACACAGAAATTTGAGGTTAATCCCAAAGGTAAGAGAGATCCAGTAAACTTTATGGAGAAGGAAAGTGATATGTTGACACTTGAGGTCATGTAAAAGCTGTATTGGAGTGAGAAGAAGCCAAAAAGGAGAGTAAGGTAAGGATGACTGGAGATATTTAGTAGAAATTGCAGTTTAGAGGAAGTTTTTAAAGTAATCAAACAAATTCTGTTTTGTCCATTTAGAGTTTGAAATGCCTACAACACATTCAAGGACACATGTAGAGCAAGCAGTTGGAGATATACTAGAATTTGGGAAAGAATTTAGTGTTAAATTTGGGAGTCTTTACAGAGGTGATAGATGCTTTAGAGTATTTCCTCACATGTAATTTTAAATGTTTGTTTTTTATATTAAAGGGAAAAAAATCATATGAAGATTCTTGTTGGATTCTCCCCCCACTCTCCAAGACCTTTAAATGAGTTCTTTGTTAAACAAATGGATTTTAGTCAGTAGATCATTAAGTACATGCTCTTAAAATATTCATTATGTAAGATTTTGACTACACTTAAGGAAGCATTAAAGTTTCTATGTTTTATTGCTACTTGGGAATATTACAGCAGTGACTAATTACTTCACATAGACTCTTAGTACAATGGACTTGGACCTGGCAGCTTGTAGCTATACATTAATGTGGTTTCTTTTACAGCCAATTTCTGTCCGACCTCTCCTCTCAGCAAAAGCAAAGTGATGCCATCTATATGTCTTTTAGTCACATTAAATTATGCCATTTATATTGCTCCTGAATGCAAATGTTTGTTGTGGGATTTTTAATGCTTTGAATCAAAATGAGTGAAACCATTGTACTAAAAACCTCCATTTATTTGCACCTCCCAGAATTCATGCTTTCATCCTTCATCACTTGAACTTACAGTTCTGCTAGATAGATTCTATAGCTGTTACTAAAATAAAATTTGAAAAAAATATAATCTCTAAGATTCTGACATAATTTATATTTAAACATATTCACTTTGAATGAAAATAATTTTAAATACCAATAAATTTATATGCATATAAGTATATATTTGCATAAAATCAAAATCCAAAATATAATTAGATGGTATTCTTAGTCATGTGTGACTTTTCTTGACCCTGTTTAGGGTTTTCTTGGCAAAGATACTGGAGTGGTCTGACATTTCTTTCTCCAGCTCATTTCATAGATGAAGAACTGAGGCAAATGGACTGAAGTGACTAACCTAGAGTCACACAGCTAGTATGAATCTGAAGTTGGATTCACCATCATGAAGATGAGTGTTCTTGACTCTAGGCCCAAAAACTAGTTGTCATCAAGTAGTTAAATATTGAGCTGTAATAGATTTAGAACATATAGGCACAACATTTCTGCTAGAAATTGATAGAATTTGATAGTGGGATGGGATGTCTGGAGCCATATTCAGCCCATGGTTGTTTTTTTATTTTTATTTTATGGCTAAGGGAATTTTTTTGGTTTAGCTTTGTAAGGTCTTTAATTCTCATTTTGCCATAATGTCAGATTTGAAATATCAAAGGTCTTGGTCAAGTCCACACCACTCCATCCTCAATTCCAACAATCTCACTGTTGGCTTTTTATACCAAAATGATTATCGAACACAATAAAAGAGCCATCTGCACTAATTCATTCAGAGCAGCATATTTCAAATATAAAAATCACTGGAAACAAGCAATTGAGAAATATTTAGATGTTATAATATAGAAATATGAGATAAACACTTGTACAAAGTTATGTAGGTTGAAGTGAGAAGAAGTCAATAGTACCATAAATTACTGCAAGTATGTCAGTGAAGACAACTTAAAATATCAACAAAATTCATTAGATATTAGCTCACCAGTCCTTGAGTCAGGAAGAACTGAGGTCAAATCTAGACAAACTTACTAGATGTATGATTCGGGCTAATCAACAAATTAGTTAATCTCTATTTGCCTCAGTTTCCTCTTCTGTTAAAATAAGAATGATAATATCACCTATTTCCCAGAAATGTGGCAAAGATGAAATGAAATAATAGCAATAAAGCACTTAGTGCAAGAACATAGTAAGCATTTTATATATAATCATCAGCTATTTTATTATTATTAATATTATTATTGCTGTTGTTATATTACTATTGTTACTATTACTACTGTTATTGTATTATTACTCATTTATATACTAGAACGTTCCTATGCAGTCAACAATTGGTTTAGTCAGATACATTCAGAGTTAGAAAGATAAAACTAACAAACTAACAGCTTAGCAAACTTTTTAATATTAGGAAACTTTATTTATCATTGTGTTTCTGTGGTTCATAAGAAAAGTCATCACAGTGCAGACTATGGATCAATTGATGCCCACCCACTCAGTCCCTATGAATCTGTCCAGAAAAAAAAAATCAGATATAAAGTCAAAGACCCAGGAGAGCTGAACCTTTAATTCTGGTATATGCCAAAGTCACCATAGAAGTATGCCTGTGATTGATATTGAAGAGCAAGGGAGTTAGTAACATTTGAATGTCTATGTGTAAAAAAATCACTTGACAAATAATCTTCCAGCAATTATATGGTCCTGTTGGAACCTACTCTCTCACAATCTCCTCACAATTACTCTTTCTCAATAAGTGAACTTTTTCTTTAACAACTTGGATTTTCTTACCTCTGAATTTTCTATGTGACTTTTCATTTAGCTATCCTTTGAAACTTAGAAATTACTGAAATTAAACTCACAGGAAAAAAAATTCTAGGAAATCAGTTTTCTTCTCTAGATGTGAATCTTCAATACCAAAACTTCAAATGTAAATGGGTTTATGAAACTATACAATGTGGCCAATGATAATAGATAAGGGTAGGGTGGGGCAAAAGGATATAACCTTAGCCCATAAAAGCCTATAGAAAAACAAGTCTCTTATTAATAAGATGCAGCCAAATTCAGTTAACTCTTTTTTAACTGAAAAAGTTTATGATACTTAAAGAAAAAAAGAAACAGCTACTTTCAAGGAAGACTACAGGCACATGAATTACCCACCCTGAACTGGAGGAAAAATAATAATACAGGACTCTTTGAAGGTTGTATAATTAGAATGAATGCACTTTAAATCCATTAATGAAGATCCATTGAAGGGAAAGTCTGTGTACCAGAAGCTAAGGTAACTCCAGTTCCAATAGTCAAAAAGTTCATAGCTGGATCTTGGGATTGAGGTAGCAGTCGACCTAGGTGAGTCCCTGCCTGTCCCAGGCCCTGACACTCAGTATTCCTTCAATACTCTTGGCTGGGTCCCAAGGACCCAAAGTATTTACTTTGAAAAAATTAGTGTTCAAAGCAGAACTGAGTCATGCAGTTAGAAATAATGGAATACAACCCTGGTTCTGTTTTGTTGGCTTTCATAACTGGGGCCATGATTAAGAGGTACAGTTGGGGATTCAAAGATGATCAGATACTTTTATACTTCCTACTATAAATGATGCAGACTAGTAATCTGGCAGCATTATTCCTATGATTCTCCAGGCAATTTCCAGGAAACCAAAGTCTTTGGGGTAGGGGGGGGCAATATGCTTGCAGAACTGAGTAGAACAATTCAATAACGTCACAATTAGATCTTCAAGAGAAAGATTAGTTGCACCATATTGGCAAAAACTGTAAATGTAGCATGCTAACAATTAGACCATTGAGAGACTGTTTAACTATACTGCTGCTGCAGTTGTAGCCAAAAACCTCACCATACTGATGTTCTAGTCTGAGTTGTTGAAACATCAAGGTGCCATTTGGGAGGGACCCACATCCTAAAGACCAAGGACTCCCATAGCATCCAGGTCATCAACAGAAGTACTATTATATTCTAAATCAGATCATGGGGTGATGACAGTTCTGGAAAAGGCAGTGAGAAAGCTGTCTTTGCCCAACTTTACCCTCATTATAATCAATATAATGTGCAATTCATTTGATGTCATGTTCATGGTCTTCTTCGATAACGAAGGACAACAATCAATCATTCAATCATTATAATGTCTAATAAGGACCCTAGTTAGTGACTGAATTACTTATGAAAGGGTTGTGGGAGGAAAAAATTTGCAACTACTTAGTGTGCATTATAATGAAGTGAAAAAGAAGCTCTAAATATTTTTTAAAATAAAAATATAATAGTTTATTTCTTTAACAAATAACAAGATAATGCTATTGGAAGGTATTGAGGCAACATATTTAGAAACTTGCTAACTGGTTGCTATACAAAAGAAAAAATAGAACAAGCAGAAATAATGTAAGTAAAAATGGATCACTAAGGTAACTAGTGACTATAAATTCAATTTTTGAAATTTTAGTTTGGTACTTTAGCAAAAAGAAGAACACAGAATGTTTTTTAAAGTATTCTTATAAGCATACCTCTGTTTTTTATGATTTTTAAATGAAGGCAGCTGAAACAGGTGATGTAGAGCACTTAAAGTTTGTTTAGACATCAAAGACACCAAGGTCATCCACTGCATCGAGAGCCATCATCAGTTGATTTGACTCTACCTTGTCATGCTGGATCATGATGACTTTGGAAGAGAGCATAAGAAGGATGACTTTGTTCAACTCTACTTCACTTAAGTTCAATTTATGCACACATCAAAAGACATCACCCATACTTTACCATTTCTCAAAGCCCTGTGGTTACAGACAAGTGACAAAGCAGCAGGTGCAGATACACTAAGAACTGTTGTCACCACCCTGCACACAGATGTCCCAGGACAATAAGGTTGTTTCACCACTGAAAGCAACCATGGGATTCTGCAGCCCCTTGGGTGACTGAACATCCCTTTTAGGGATCACACTGCTCAGATCTTCTTGTGAGAAAGGAGCTAGAAAGGGAACCTTAAAAATTGTCAACTTCCGGCCAAGATGGCAGAGAGAAGACAAGCACAGTTCTAAAGTCTCCTGGTCTCTTCCCCATCTATCACATGAAACAAACCTCTTAAAAGAAATCTGACCCACAAAACCCAGAAAGAAAAGCCAGGAAAAAGGACACCTACCTTGGGATTTGTCTCAGGCAGCAACTTTGGTGGAATTCTGGCAGGTGAGTCTGGGCTCAAAGGGAGGATCAGCCCAGGATCAACCAGATTAACAGATGAATTGGAGCCAGGAGTCTCTGGGCCCTAGAGCTGGACCTCCTGGAACAGAGGTGGGGCTGGACCGCAGGGGCATGATTCTGCCAGGGAGCGGAGGCAATGATGTTGGAGCTGTCCCACAGGAGATCCAGGACAGAGCTGGGGGGAGAGTTTTGTAGCAGGAAGGCTTCCCACACCATCCCTGGGCTCCTCTGGTCTGAGTCCCATTACAACTCAGACTTCTTCCTCTGTAACAAACAAATGCAAACTACTTCTGCCTCAGGCCCAGGTGTGTATGAGCAGAAGAACCAGCCCAGCTGAGGAATGACCTCAAGCCAGGGTAAAGCCCACCACTGATTGAAGGCAAAAGAATTCAATAGCTCCAACTCCTCCCTTCAAGGAAAGGGAGAAGGCCTCAACCAAGGTCACAGACACTCCAGAGAAAGCAACCAGAGCCCTCCTACTGGTCAGCTGGAGAACCTGCACTCAGTAAGTAAAGCCTTTAGCAATCCCAAGCCCCTTTGAACCAGCTCCTCCCCAATTCAAGTTTTAGCAAAATGAAAAAGGGTCAGCAGAAAGGTGGATCCATAGAAAAATTCTTGGAAGGGAAAGACCCTAGCTCAGAGAGACCTGGAACCTCTGAGGAGAACACAATCTAGTCTTCAGCACAGAAAGACTTCCTTGAAGAAATAAAGAAGGAGCTTAAAAATTTGGGGAAGACAATTAATACCTTGCAACAAGAAAACAAAACCTCAGAAAGTACAATTGGACAAATACAAAATGAGAATAAATCTCTCAGATCTTCAAATGGGCAAATGCAAAAAGAAATTAATTGTCTCAAAACCTCAATTGGTCAAATGGAAAGCTCTTTCAAAAGTAGAATTGACCAATTGGAAAAGGAGTTGCAAAAGGTTAATGAAGAAAACTCCTCCCCCAAAAAATGGATGGAGTCTACAGACTAATGACTCCTTGAGACAGCAAGTCAGTTAAACAAAATCAGAGAATAGAAAAAATAGAAGAAAATATAAAATACTTCATCAACAGAACAACTGACCTCAAGAATAGACCAAGGAGGGGCAACCTGAAAATTATAGGACTTCCTGAAAACACTGAAGAGAAAAAAAAGCCTGGACTTAATATTACAGGATCTAGTTATGGAAAACTGCCCTGATATCA